>NC_080081.1:38205488-39454549 GCF_949987535.1 Balaenoptera acutorostrata
GAAATCTCTTACATTCCTATATACTATTTATGAAAAATATGAAAGAGAAAATAAGGAAACACTCCCATTTACCATTGCAACAGAAACAATAAAATACCTAGGAATAAACCTACCTAAGGAGATAAAAGACCTTTATGCAGAAAACTATAAGACAGTGATGAAAGAAATTAAAGATGATACAAACAGATGGAGAGATATACCATGTTCTGGGTTTGGAAGAATCAACATTGTGTAAATGACTATACTATCCAAAGCAATCTACAGATTCAATGCAATCCCTATCTAACTACCATTGGATGGAAAGCCCAGAGATAAACCCACACAAATATGGTCATCTTATCTTTAATAAAGGAGGCAAGAATATACAATGGAGAAAAGACAACCTCTTCAGTAAATGGTGTTGTGAAAACTGGACAGCTACAAGGAAAAGAATGAAATTAGAACACTCCCTAACACCATACACAAAAATAAACTCAAAATAGATTAAAGACCTAAATGTAAGGTCAGACACTATCAAACTCTTAGAGGAAAACATAGGCAGAACACTCTATGACATAAATCACAGAAACATTCTTTTTGATCGACCTCCTAGAGAAATGGAAATAAAAACAAAAATGAACAAATGGGAGCTAATCAAACTTAAAAGCTTTTGCACAGCAAAGGCAACCATAAACAAGATGAAAAGACAACCCTCAGAATGGGAGAATATGTTTGCAAATGAAGCAAATGACAAACGATTAATCTCCAAGATACACAAGCAGCTCATGCAGCTCAATATCAAAAAGCAAACAACCCAATCAAAAAACGGGTAGAAGACCTAAATAGACATTTCTCCAAAGAAGATATACGGATGGTCAACAAACACATGAAAAGATGCCCAACATCACTAATCATTAGAGAAATGCAAATCAAAACCACACTGAGATATCACCTCACATCCATCAGAATGACCATCATCAAAATATCTTCAAACAATAAGTGCTGGAGAGGGTGTGGAGAAAAGGTAACCCTCTTTCATTGTTGGTGGGAATGTAAATTGGTACAGCCACTATTGAGAACAGTATGAAGGTTCCTTAAAAAACTAAAAATAGAACCACCATATGACCCAGCAATCCCACTACTGGGCATATACCCTGAGAAAACCATAATTCAAAAAGGGTCATTTGCCACAATATTCATTGCAGCACTATTTACAAGAGCCAGGACATGGAAGAAACCTAAGTGTCCATCGACAGATGAATGGATAAAGAAGATGTGGCACATATATACAATGGAATATTACTCAGCCATAAAAAGAAAAAAATTGAATTATTTGTAGTGAGGTGGATGGACATAGAGTCTGTCATACAGAGTGAAATAAGTCAGAAGGAGAAAAACAAATACCGTATGCTAGCACATATACATGGAATCTAAAAAGATATGGTTCTGATGAACCTAGGAGCAGGACAAGAATAAAGATGCAGATGTAGAGAATGTACTTGAGGACAAGGGAGGTGGAAGGATAAGCTGGGACGAAGTGAGAGTGTAACATTGACAAATATACACTACCAAAAAAAAAATAGATATCTGGTGGGAAGCAGCTGCACAGCACAGGGAAATCAGCTAGGTGCTTTGTGACCACCTAGAGAAGTGGGATAAGGAGTGTGGGAGGGAGGCACAAGAGGGAGGGGATATATGTATACATATAACTGATTCACTTTGTTATACAGCAGAAACTAATACAACATTGTAAAGCAATTATACTCCAATAAAGATGTTAAAAGCAATTGCTTTGTCTATTCATGGTCTTTTGTGCTTCCATACAAATTTTATGATTTTTTTTGTCCTAGTTCTGTAAAAAAAGTCATGGGTATTTTGATAGAGGTTGCATTAAAGTTGTGAATTGCTTTGGATAGTATGGACATATTAACCATATTAATCATTCCAAACCATAAACATGAATATCTTTCCATTTATTTATATCTTCTTCAATTTCCTTTACCAAAGTCTTATATTTTTTTGGAGTATAAATCTTTCACCTCCTTGCTTAAGTTTATTCCTAGGTATACTGTTATTTTTGGTGTGATTGTAAATGGGGTTGTTTTCTTAATTTCTATTTCTATATACAGTATCATGTTCTGCAAATAATAACCGTTTTACTTCTCCAATTTGGATGTTCTGCAAATAATAACAGTTTCACTTCTCCAATTTGGACGCTTTTAATTTCTTTTTAGTATCCGATTGCTGTGGCTAGAACTTCTAATAATATGTTAAATAGAAATGGTGAGAGTGGGTATCCTTGTCTTGTTCCTGATCTTAGAGGAAAAGCTTTCAGGTTTTCACCATTGAGTATGATGTTAGTGGTGGGTTTCTCTTAAATGGCCTTTATTATGTTGAGATATTCACTCTATACCAACTTTGTTGAGAGTTTCTATCATGAATAGATATTGAATGTTGCAAATGACTTTTCTGCATCTATTGAGATGATCATGTGATTTTTATCCTTTTTTTAATGTTGTGTATCACATTGATTGATCTTTGGATATTGAACTATCCCTGCATCCCGGGTATAAATCCCACTTGATCATGGTGTATGATTGTTTTTATGTATTGCTGAATTTGGTTCACTAATATTTTGTTGAGGATTTTTTCATCTAGGTTTATAAGGGATATGGGAAAATAATTTCCTCTTTATTTTAGCATCTTTTTCTGGTTTTAATATCAGGGTAATTCTGGTTTCATAGAATGAGTTAGAAAGTGTTCTCTTCTCTTCAATGTTTTGGAATTGTTTGAGAAAGATATGAGTTAAGTCTTTAAATGTTTAGTAGAATTATCCTGTAAAGTGTCCAGTCCTGGACTTTTGTTTGTTGGGTTTTTTTTTTATTACCAATTTAATTTAAATACTAGTAATCACTCTATTTGGATTTTCTCTTTCTTCTTGATTCAGTCCTGGAAGACTGTATGTTTCTAGCAATTTATCCATTTACTCTAAGTTGTCCAATCTGTTGGCATATAACTGTTCATAGTTCATCAAAATCTTATGATTGTTTGTATTTCTGTGATATCAATTGTAACTTCTCTTTCATTACTAGCTTTCATTTATTTGTGCCCACTTTCTTTTTTTCTTAATAAATATTGCTAAAGTTTTATCAATTTTATCTTTTCAAAAAACAGCTCTTAGTTTCATTGATATTTTCTATGTTTTTTTGTTTTTTGTTTTTTATTTTTTTGTTGTGTCTATTTTATTTATTTCCACGCTGGTCTTTGTTATTTCCTTCCTTCTGCTGACTTTGGGCTTTGATTTTTCTTCTTTTTCTAATTCCTTTTAGATAAAAATTTATGTTTTGTATTTGAGAATTTTCTTGTTTACTGAGGCAGGCCTTTTTCATTATAAACTTTCCTCTTAAAACTACTTCTGCTGCATACCATGCAGGTTTGGGAAAGTTTTCATTTGTCTTCATGCATTTTCTTATTTTTTCTTTTATTTCTTCGTAGACTCACTGATTTTGCAGTAGCAAGTTATTTAGTCTACATATGCTTTTTATTTATTTAATTAATTGATTTCTGGTTTGATACATTTGTGGTCTGAAAAGAGGCTTAATATAATTTCATTTTTCCTAAATTTATTGAAACTTGTTTTGTGGCCTAGCATGTAATCTATCCAGAAAAAACATCCCATGTACACTTGAAGACAATGTGTATTCTTCTATTTTTTGTTGGAATATCTTGTAAGTATTTAAAGTCCCTCTCTTCTAATGTGTCACTTAAGGCACTCTTTCCTTATTGATTTTCTCTCTGGGTGATCTATCCATTGATGTAAGCAGAGTGTATAATCCTCTACTATTATTCTATTACTGTCATTTTTTTCCCTTCATGTCTGTTATTTTTGCTTTATATATTTAGGTGTTCCTATATTAGGTATATCTATGTTTACCAATGTTATAGCCTCTTCTTGGATTGATACCTTTATCAATATAGAACGTCCTTCTTTGTCTTTTGTTATAAATTTTGTTTTAAAGTCTATTTTTCTAATATGAGTTTTGCCTACCTCAGCTTTCTTTTCATTTCCATTAGCCTGAAATATCTTTCTCCATCTCTTCACTTTAAGTGTTTGTGTGTCTTTGGCTCTGAAGTGAGTGTCTTGTAGGTAGCTTATAGATGGCTTTCACCTATCCTATGTCTTTTAATTGGAGAATTCAGTCCATTTACATTTAGAGGGATTACTGATAAGTATGTACTTATTGCTATTTTGTTACTCATTTTCTGGTTGTTTTTGTAGTTATGCTCTGTTCTATTCTTCTTCTTTTAGTCTCTTCCCTGTTGTTCAATGATTTTATTTAATATTATGTTTGGATAACTTTCTCTTTAATTTTTGTGTATCTATTGTAGTTTTTTGAACTGTGGTTGCCATGAAGTTTATATGTATCAATGTATAACTATATCTACTTGTTTTAAGCTGATAATCATTTAAGTTTAAACATATTCTAAAAGATCGATATTTTTACTCCCTCTCATCATTTTATGCTTTCCATGTCATATTCTATACTTTCATGTCTATCCCTTAACTCTTAATTGCAGTTTTAGTTTGTTTTAAATCTTTGTCTTTTAACCTCCATACTAGTTAATTAAGTAGTTGATACAAATCCTTTCCCACATATTTTCCTTTACCAGTGAGAATTTTTACTTCATACATTTTCTTATTTCTTATACTGGTCTTTTCCTTTTTGCTTAAATAAGACCCTTTTTCATTTCTTGTAAGGTCAGCTTAGTTGTGATAAACTCTTAGTTTTTGCTTGTCTTGGAAATTCTTTCTCTCTCCTTCAGTTCTGAATGATAACCTTTCCAGTTAGAGTGTCTTAGGTTGTAAGCTTTGTTTTTTTCCCAGCACTTTGAATATATCATTCCACTCCCTTCTGGCCTGCAAAGTTTCTGCTGAAAAATCAGCCAATAACCGTATGGGGGTTCCCTTGTATGTGACTTTTTATTTTTGTCTTGCTGCATTTAAAATTCTGTCTTTAACTTTTGCCATTTTAATTATGATGTATCTTGGTGTGCTTATCTTTGGATTCATCTTGTTTGGTACTTGCTATGCATTCTGGACCTGGACATCTGTTCCTTCGTCAGGTTCAGGAGGTTTTCAGCCATAATTTCATCAAATACCTTTTATGTTCCTTTCTCTCTCTCTTCTCCTCTGGCAGCCTTATAATGCCAATGTTAGTATGCTTGTAGTTGTCCAAGAGTTACCTTAAACTATCTTCTTTTTAAAAAAAAAAGTTTTCTTTTGGGATCTCCCTGGTGGTGCAGTGGTTAAGAATCCACCTGCCAATGCAGGGGACATGGGTTTGATCCCTGGTCTGGGAAGATCCCACATCTTAGAAGATCCCACAACTAAGCCCATGAGCCACAACTACTGAAGCCTGTGTGTCTAGATCCCATGCTCCACAACAAGAAAAGCCACTGCAATGAGAAGCCCATGCACCAAAACAAAGAGTAGCCCCTGCTCACCACAACTACAGAAAGCCTGTGCACAGCAACGAAGACCCAATGCAGCCAAAATAAAATCAATTAATTATAAATAAATAAATAAAAAGCTTAAAAAAAAGTTTTCTTTTCTTTTTCCTGTTTTTATTGGATGATTTTTACTATTCTAGCTTCCATTTTGCTTATGCATTCTCCTGTATCACCTAATCTGCTGTTAATTCCTTATACTGCATTTTTCATTTCAATTATTTTATTCTTCAGCTCTGACTAATTTTTATAAAATATTTTCTTTCTTGAAGTTCTTTCTTGAAGTTCTCACTGTCTTCCTCTATCCTTTTCCTGAGTTCAGTGAACATTTTATTACTATTGCTTTGAAGTGTTTATCAGGTAAATTATTTATCTCCAGTTCATTAGGTTTTTATTTCTGAGGTTTTATCTTTTCTTTCATTTGAAACATACTCCTCTGTCTTCTCATTTTATTTAACTTTCTCTGTCTCTATGAAATTAAGCAAAACAGTTACCTATTCTGGTCTTGAAGGTGTGTCTGCGTGGGAGTATTCCTAAGCAGTCTGTGTGTGTCCAGTGCCTTTGCTGGGAGAGCTGGGTCTAAAGTGAGCATGGGTTGCATCTTCTCTTGGGCATATGCTAGCAGCCGCTACCTTGGTGGGAGGTAGGGCTGGAGTCAGAGGAGCTAGAGCTGCAGCCAAGTGTGAGAGCAGATTTTCTCAGGCTCCATGGTGGTTGCTACCCTACTGGGGGGTAGGGCCAGGGCCCAAGGGACTGGAGCAGGAGCCTTAAGGGAGTGGGGCTTCTCTCTTTTGTGATGGTAGTCTTCACCTTTGTCAGAGGTGGGGTTGGGGCCTGAGCATTTAGAGTCACACTTCTGAGCTGGCTCCACTTTTTCCCTAGGGCACATGCACATGATAACAATGGCAGTCTCCCCACTAGAAGGGAGCAGTGCCAGAGCAAGAGGCAGTGGAGCAGGAGCCCAGTGTGGGCTGGAGGCTGCCTGGGGTGTTTCTGGAAGACTGACCAGAACAGAAGACAGTTTTCAATCAGCGATCTCTGTGCTGGAACTAAGAGCAAGCAAGTCTGTGCATGCACTCTTCAAGTACAGAGTCTTGGTTTCTTACAGCCCTCCAGTAAACCCCAATGGTTTTCAAGTCAGGTAAGGGGGCTTGCCTTCCCTGTGCTGGTCCCCAGGGCTGGATGCATATTAATGGACTCAAATACCTCACACCTTAGTTAAGATTCCCGAGACTGTGATATACCCCTCCACTTCTGGGTCACCCACTAGATGTGTGGGTCCTGAGTAAATTACTTCTCCTCCCCTTCTACCAGACTCCTTGGGTTTCTTTCTTTATAGCCTTGGTTGTAGAAGAACTGCTCTCCTAGTCTTCAGGTCATTCTCAATGAGAGTTTTCTATATGTAGTTTTCATTTTGATGTGTTCAATGAGCTCAGGGTCCTTTTTACTTCACCATCTTGATCCCACCTCCCCTAGAAGTTCTCTTCTGATTGCTCTGATTTTTCAGTGAAATAGAAATCAAGGTAAACAGCTAAAACTGAGGATTGGACATAAGGCACAAGAAGTTTTGGAGAGAGAAGAAGATATGAAAGGATTATTCAGAAAATATAGAGATGTAAACTCTAAAAGCATTTAGAGCAGACATGGCAATGGCAGACACAGTTACTGTGTTAAATACCTTCTATTTACCTTCCTGCACTCCATGCATCTCCAGCATGTTCTCTACTTATATAGAGTTTATCTCTTTCTTTAGGTTTTCAGTTGGGTTCAGCTAATGGGAAGTCACTAAAGAATACTGAAGAAACAAAGGAAAGTTAGGTCAAATTATCAATTCCTCAAAATATGCCTCCCTCAGAGACACCTTTAGTTGGCTGTGTCTCAAGTAAGTCAATGCTCATTTATTTATTTATTTATTTATTTTTTATTTGGGGTTTTTGTTACTGCATGCAGGCTTTCTCTAGTTGTGGCAAGTGGGGGCTACTCTTTGTTGCAGTGCATGGGTTTCTCATTGCAATAGCTTCTCTTGTTGTGGAGCACAGGCTCTTGGCATGCGGGCTTCAGTAGTTGTGGCTTGTGGGCTCTAGAGCACAGGCTCAGTAGTTGTGGAGCACTGGCTTAGTTGCCCCATGACATGTGGGATCTTCCCAGACTAGGGCTCGAACCCATTTCTCCTGCACGGGCAGGAGGATTCTTAACCACTGCACCACCAGAGAAGACCTCAGTGCTCATTTTAAGATAGACTTTTCTTCATTTATTTTCCACTAACCCTTCCTTGCCCTTGGCCCTTTAGACTTAGGGTTGGTAAAGTGTTTCCTAGCACTAGTACTGAACTTTCCCATGCACCATGTATGTACCTTTGAATCAGTTCCTTTACTTGAAAAATAATGATTTAAAATATCTTTACATGAGAGTGTGATGCTCTTTTGTTGGAACCTGAATAATAAAACTAAGATACTATTCACTTGGTATTTTGTTCACTGAATAAGTGAAATGTATAGATTCTTTAAAGTTGGGATGAATCTAGTTAAACTCATACTTGGGATGAGTCTAGTGGACCCCCAATGTCTAGATCAGGTTAATTTGTCATACTCTCTGATAACTGAGCCCATTCTCTCTAGTTTTTCTGTATAGTCTAACATGTTTGTTGTCCTCCAGAAAAAAAAAAACAAAAAAACAAAAAAAACTGGTCCTTTAAGCTCATTACAGGTTTTGTGTTAGGGGCATAATGGTAGCAGATGTCCACTGAGAAGTCTGAAAGTTTTACGAACTACCTTCCTGCCTGACCTAATACATAACAACCTCCTTTGAGTTTAAACAGATTTATTTTCTTCACATTGCCCAAGAATGCACCATTTAAAAAAAAAAAAAACTTTCACCATATAGCAAGATCTTATCACATTTAATTCTTAGCCAGCTGATCTCAAGTCTCTTCTTTAGATTCTTTTTAATTGATTCTTTATCTTTAACATCCAACCTCATCTTTTCTATTCTTCACTGTCCTTCAACATTCTAACTGGAAGATATGATAAGTTTCAATGTTGGAATATCTTGGATTTGTAATCTAGACCTGATTTTTGCTACCACTGTTTATTTGTGCACATTATTTAACTTACCTGAACCTCTATTTCCTTTATCAATAATAATTATAATAATAATAATACTTTTCTGAAAGTGGTTTAATAAAGATTAAATATGATAATTTATGTAAAGGGCATAATACCAAACAATAATTCAATATATATTAGCCCTCTTTTCTTTTATCTATACCTCATTTCATGGTGATCTATGCAACTAAACTTCTAACATTAGAATAATTTCAGGATAACTTTTGTAACATACAGCATATTTTTATAAGTACCATAAATGCAACACTAAGAATTTAGAAACATTTAAAAGGAGCTATGTTTCTAATTAAAATGTCATAGCTATATTTTGTTACCTCAACATAAATTCCATATGTGTTGGTGAGAGCAGAATAGGGGATATTCTTGCAACTAACTAAGGAGCTGAGGATGGAGCATATTTTAACTTCAAATCCCAAAGTAGTGCTACGTTAAATTAAGAATAATTCATTTTGATGAGATGGGAAAGGAAGCATTGTCAAATATATGATAAAATAATAATTTTAAATTTGAGAAGGAAAACCTTGTTTTGAGTTGTATATGTATAAAAGATAAGTCAACAACAAAAAGTTGTCTTTTTTGTCTATCAATATTTAAGATAGCATGTCATGGTTCTTTTTTAATACTGTGCTATTCCAGATCATTCCACTGGACAAACACCAGCTGAGCTTTTTTCTGAAATAACATAGCAATTCAAGGCTTGACTTCAAAAAGCACTAGATTTCATTCTCTACATGGAAAAAACTTCCTAAAATAGTGGAAAGAAAATGCCAAGAAGTTCTACTTCAGTCTTCATACTTCAAAAAATACTTCAAAATGAATAATTCTATTTATTACTGAAACACAATAAGAAGGGCTCAAGAATAAGACTGCCTTACCTGGATTACAGATATAAGTTAACTGAAATGCTGAAATAATAAGATTTAAGATGCACACGTTGCTTTTCCTCAACAATCGTTCTAGAAAAAAAACCTTTCAGTATCTAAGACTTACTAAAAGAATGAAGTATTTGTATTCTACAAATAAAATTGATGATGATATTCTTCTATTGTAGTCTCATTCATACTTTACAAGGGTATAAGAAAATATTCATAAAACTGAATTAAAATGATTTAATTCAGCTAATATTATTAGATTATTATTATGATTATTGTAATTCTATTCTGGAAAGGGATAAATATTCATTACTTGGAATTTTTGGAAAAGCTGTAGAGAAAATACATGTCACAATGAGAGTTTTCTGTACTTGTGAACTAGAGATAATAATCCAAAATACTCATAAAAAAGATACAAATACACAGTGAATATAAAAATAAGTTTTAAAATAATGTACCTTTATTCATTATTTTCCCAATAGAATAAATTTCTTCATATATTAAAAATTAAGCATTAACAATTTCTAGGATGCTCATTTTATCACTTCAGAATATAATGTTAAACCAATGATCCTGCCTTCCTATTATTGATCAAAAATGATTTTTGAATTCTTATTGTGTGAAAGGCATTACTTTTTGTGTGTGGATGCTTTTCCTTCAAGAAGACAAACATACTCTGATATCTAAAATTTTTAATAAAGGTACACTTTCTATGTTTAAATGATAGTTAATCAAACATTAAATACCAAACTCTTTATAATCATTAAAAGTTGTGACATTCTTTTCCTTCCATCTAGTTGTATATCAATGTGAATGCCTCTCAATTAGCTGAGTTTTAATTAATTAATTTATAAAATGAGAGAAATGGTTTATATTATCTCTAAAGTCTACTTCCGTTAAAGAAGATAAAAGAACAGAGAGAGAGAGTTAAATTGTTTTGTAGAAAGAAATCCTATAGTTCTCTAATATGGAATACATTTTTACAGACAAATTTTCTAAATGTTTTTTTGAACACTGAGTTAAAGAAAAAGCCTAATTTCTGCTTAAGCACTGTGAATTAAAAACATCTCCCTGGAACTGAAAGCAGAATAATTTATTGAAAGTCTTTATAAGGAGCACCAGGCTTCAGAACCATTTTCCCACCACTTTGCCTCTACAGCCAGAATTTGGTCCTTGGCACTTGCCAGTAAGCAACAGGATGGTTAGCTCTAGAGAGATGGAAACAGAATCTCTGGTCTGTTGAAAAGCAAGTCACCACAGTGATTATGTGGAAGTCCACATACTCAACAGTGAGAAACCTGCCCCTCTCTGTTGATTCCCCTCAGAGTTGACATCATAGACAAGGGACTTGTGTAGTCACCCAGAACCCACACTCAGAAGGGTCCTACTCTTGGTTTAATGCTTTGCTCTTGCTTCTTTAAAATTCCTAATAATTTTTGAGCAAGGCATCCTTAAATTATGCAGCTGGTCCTGATTCCCCTTCTTGCCTCCCAAATCCTGGGTGCCAGATTTACAATCACTGCAGGAGAATGCAGAACTTTTCTCTGGGAGAAATTATCTTGCTGGAAAGAAAAATTCTCAAGATGCCAATCCTGAGGGTAATCCATGGAATGGCCAGGATGCAGCCCAATTAGCCTACAGACAGGCCACACATTAAAGAAGTCTCCCCCACTACCACCACACCCACACACACAGCTTCAAACAGTATTTTAGTGTCTCACTCTCATAAATGAACAAGGAGCCAACAATCACCCAATACTGAAGAAAAATCCCAAATATGGGAGGGAGTGACTGAGACACACAAACAGAAAAGAAGGAACTTAGATAAAGGCAAAATGTAGGGAGCATATGTTTAAATATATAAAAAATACTAAAAAAATTGTGAGTATTTCATTCATGAACTAAATCACACATTGCTATTTTAAACACATTTAAAACACATTGCTATTTTAAACACATAATCAAAATAAACACTCTAAGAGAAAAAAAAAAGAACTTTAGAACAACATAATAGCAAAAATTACAATAAATATTGGAATGCATAATTGAGAATATCTTCCCAATAATAGAATAAAAACACAGAGATAATGAGAGAGGTTAGACAAGGAATATAAATCAATAAATGTGATACAATATCCAGATAACAAGATAAAAAAATTGCAGAGAAGAAAATTCACAAGAAGAGTCTCAGAAGGGAAAGAGAAAATTTTCCAGATAAATAAACCCCAAACAGCACCCATAATAATTTTAAAATATAAAATTTTAAAAAATACTTCAGGGCGATTGGTTCAAGATGGTGGAGTAGAAGGAAGTGCACTCACTCCTTCTGGCGAGAGCACTGGAATCACAATTAGCTGCTGAACAATCATTGACAGGAAGACACTGTGACTCACCAAAAAAGATACCCCACACCAAAAGACAAAGGAGAAGCAACAATGAGATGGTAGGAGGGAGTGCAATCACAATAAAAAGAAATCCCATAACCACTGAATGGGTGACTCACAAACTAGGGAACAATTATACCACAGAAGTCCACCCACTGGAGTAAAAGTTCTGGGCTCTACCTCAGGCTTCCCAACCTGGGGGTCTGGCAACAAGAGGAGGAATTCCCAGAGAATCAGACTTTGAAGGTTAATAGGATTTGATTGCAGGACTTTGACAGGACTGGGGGAAACAGAGACTCTACTGTTGGAGGGCACACAAAGTACTGTGTGCATCAGGACCAGGGGGAAGGACCAGTGGCCCCAGAGTAGACTAACCAGACCTACCTTGTAGTGTTTGAGGGTCTCCTTCAGAGACAGGGGTATGGCTATGGCTCACTGCGGGGAAAAGGACACTGGCAGCAGAAGTTTGGGGAAGTACCCCTTGGCATGAACCCTCCTAGAGTCTGCCATTAGCCCCACCAAAGAGCCTATAGGCTCCAGTGTTGGGTCGTCTCAGGCCAAACAACCAACAGGGAGGGAACTCAGCCCCATCCATTAGCAGACAAGTGGATTAAAGTTTTACTGAGCTCTGCGACCAGAGCAACACCCAGCTCTACCCACCACCAGTCTCTTCCCTCAGGAAGCTTTCACAAGCCTCTTAGATAGCCTCATCCACCAGAGCGCACACAGCAGAAACAAGAAGAACTACAGTCCTGCAGCCTGTGGAATGAAAAACACGTTCACAGAAAGATAGACAAAATGAAATGGCAGAAGACTATGTACCAGATGAAGGATCAAGATAAAATCCCAGATAAACAAATAAATGAAGTGGAGATAGGAAACATTCCAGAAAAATAATTCAGAAGAATGATAGTGAAGATGATCAAGGACCTCGGAAAAAGAATGGAGGCAAAGATCGAGAAGATGCAAGAAATGGTTAACAAAGAACTGGAAGAATTAAAGAACAAACACCTAGAAGAATTAAAGAACAAACAAACAGAGATGAAGAGTATAATAAGGGAAATGAAAAAAAAATACACTAGAATGAATCAATAGCAGAATAACTGAGGCAGAAGAATGGATAAGTGACATGGAAGACAGAATGGTGGAATTCACGGCCATGGAATAGAATAAAGAAAAAGAATGAAAAGAAATGAAGACAGCCTAAGAGACCTCTGGGACTGCATTAAACGCACCAATATTCACATAATAGGGATCCCAACAGGAGAAGAGAGAAATGACCCTAGAAAAAATTTGAAGAGATTATAGTCGAAAACTTTCCTAACATGGGAAAGGAAATAGCCACCCAATTCCAGGAAACACAGAGAGTCCTAGGCAGGATAAACCCAAGGAGAAACATGTCAAGACACACATTAATCAAATTGACAAAAATTAAAGACAAAGAAAAATTATTAAAAGCAACAAGGGAAAAATGACAAATAACATAAAAGGGAACTCCCATAAGGTTAATAGCTGATTTCTCAGCAGAAACTCTACAAGCCAGGAGGGAGTGGCACAATATATTTAAAGTGATGAAAATGAAGAACCTACAATCAAGGTTACACTACCCAGCAAGGATCTCATTCAGATTCAACAGATAAATCAAATATTTTACAGACAAGCAAAAGCTAAGAGAATTTAGCACCACAAAACCAGCTCTACAACAAATGCTAAAGGAACTTCTCTAAGTGGGAAACACAAGAGAAGAAAAGGACCTACAAAAGCAAACCCAAAACAATTAAGAAATGGTAATAGGAACATATATATCAATAATTACCTTAAATGTGAATGGATTAAATGTTCCAACCAAAAGACACAGCCTTGCTGAATGGATACAAAAACAAGACCCGTATATATGCTATCTTCAAGAGACCCACTTCAGACCTAGGGACACATACAGACTGAAAGTGAGGGGATGGAAAAAGATATTCCATGCAAATGGAAATCAAAAGAAAGCTGGAGTAGCAATTCTCATATCAGACAAAATAGACTTTAAAATAAAGACTATTACAGGAGATAAAGAAGTACACTATATAATGATCAAGGGATCGATTCAAGAAGAAGATATAACAATTGTAAATATTTATGCACCCAACATAGGAGCACCTCAATACATAAGGCAAATACTAACAGCCATAAAAGGGGAAATCAACAGTAACACAATCATAGTAGGGGACTTTAACACCCCACTTTCACCAATGCACAGACCATCCAAAATGAAAATAAATAAGGACACAGAAGCTTTAAATGATACATTAAACAAGATGGACTTAATTGATATTTATAGGACATTCCACCCCAAAACAACAAAATACACTTTCTTCTCAAGTGGACATGGAAAATTCTCCATGATAGATCACATCTTGGGTCACAAATCAAGCCTCAGTAAATTTAAGAAAATTGAAGTCATATCAAGCATCTTTTCTGACCACAATGCTATGAGATTAGAAGTGTTACAGGGAAAAAAAAACGTAAGAATAGAAACACATGGAGGCTAAAAATATGTTACTAAATAACCAAGAATCACTGAAGAAATCAAAGAGGAAATCAGAAAATACCTAGAGACAAAAGACAATGAAAACACAATGATCCAAAACCTATGGGATGCAGCAAAAGCAGTTCTAGGAGGGCAGTTTATAGCAATACAATCTTACCTCAAGAAACAAAAAAAAAATCTCAAGTAAACAATCTAACATTACCCCTAAAGGAACTAGAGAAAGAAGAACAAACAAAACCCAAAGTTAGTAGAAGGAAAGAAATTATAAAGATCAGAGAAGAAATAAATGAAATAGGAACAAAGAAAACAATAGTAAAGATCAAGAAAACTGAAAGCTGGTTCTTTGAGAAGATAAACAAAACTGATAAACTTTTAGGCAGACTCATCAATAGAAAGAGAGAGAGGACTCAAATCAATAAAGTTAGAAATGAAAGAGGAGAAATTACAAGGGACACTGCAGAAATAAAAAGCATCATAAGAGACTGCTACAAGCAACTCTATGCCAATAAAATGGACAACCTGGAAGAAATGGACAAATTCTTGCACAGGTATAACCTTCCAAGACTGAGCAAAGAAGAAATAGAAAATATGGACAGACCAATCTCAAGTAATGAAATTGAAACTGTGATTAAAACTCTTCCAACAAACAAAAGTCCAGGACCAGATGACTTCACAAGTGAATTCTATCAACCATTTAGAGAAGAGTTAACACCCAACAGTTTCAAACTCTTCCAAAAAATTGCAGAGGAAAGAACACTCCCAAACTCATTCTATGAGGCCACCATCACCTTGAAACCAAACCGGACAAAGATACTACAAAAAAAAAAGAAAATTACAGACCAATATTACTGACAAATATAGATTCAAAAATCCTCAACAAAATACTAACAAACAGAATCCAACAACACTTTAAAAGGATCATACACCATGATCAAGTGTGATTTATGCCAGGGATGCAAGGATTCTTCAATATATGCAAATCAATCAATGTGATACACCATATCAACAAATTGAAGAATAAAAACCATATGATCATCTCAATAGATGCAGAAAAAGCTTTTGACAAAATTCAACACCCATTTATGATAAAAACTCTCCAGAAAGTGGGCATAGAGTTACCCTACCTCAACATAATAAAGGCCATATATGACAAACCCACAGCAAACATCATTCCCAATGGTGAAAAACTGAAAGCATTTCCTCTAAGATCAGGAACAAGACAAGGTTGCCCACTCTCACCACTATTATTCAACATAGTTTCAGAAGTCCTAGCCATGGCAATCAGAGAAGAAAAAGAAATAAAATAATACAAATTGGAAAAGAAGAAGTAAAAGTGTCACTGTTTGCAGATGACATGGAACTATACATAGAAAAGCCTAAAGATTCCACCAGAAAACTACTAGAGGTAACCAATGAATTTGGTAAAGTAGCAGGATACAAAATCAATGCATAGAAATATCTTGCATCCCTTTACACTAACAATGAAAGATCAGAAAGAGAAATTAAGGGAACAATACTATTCACCATTGCAACAAAAAGAATAAAATCCCTAGGAATAAACCCACCTAAGGAAGTAAAAGACCTGAACTCAGAAAACTATAAGACACTGATGAAAGAAATCAAAGATGACACAAACAGTTGGAGAGATATACCATTTTCTTGGATTGGAAGAATCAACTTTGTGAAAATGACTATACTACCCAAAGTAATCTACAGATTCAATGCAATTCCTATCAAATTACCAATGGCATTTTTTACAGAACTAGAACAAAAAATTTAAAATTTGTGTGGAGACACAAAATACCCCAAATAGCCAAAGAAATATTGAGGGAAGAATACTGAGCTGGAAGAATCAGACTCCCTGACTTCAGACTATATTGCAAAGGTACAGTAATCAAGACAATATGGTACTGGTAGCAAAACAGAAATATAGATCAATGGAACAGGATAGAAAGCCCAGAGATAAACCCACACACATATGGTCACCTTATCTTTGATAAAGGAGGCAAGAATATACAATGGAGAAAGGACAGTTTCCTCAGTAAGTTGTGCTGGGAAAACTGGACAGCTACATGTAAAATAATGAAATTAGAACACTCCCTAACACCATATACAAAAATAAACTCAAAATGAATTAAAGACCTAAATGTAAGACTGGACACTATAAAACTCTTAGAGGAAAACACAGGAAGGATACTCTATGACATAAATCACAGCAATAACGTTTTTGACCCACCTCCCAGAGTAATGGAAATAAAAACAAAAATAAACAAATGGGACCTAATGAAAGTTAAAAGCTTTTTCACAGCAAAGGAAACTATAAGCAAGATGAAAAGACAACCCTCAGAATGCAAGAAAATATATGCAAATGAATCAGCAAAGGATTAATCTCCAAAATATACAAAAGCTCATGCAGCTCAATATTAAAAAAACAAACAACCCAATCAAAGAATGGGCAGAAGACCTAAATAGACATTTCTCCAAAGAAGACATACAGATGGCCAAGAGGCACATGAAAACCTGCTCAAGACTTTGACCTGGAGTCCGGAGAACGAGTCAAGCATCCACTGGTCTTCTCAATCTAGTGCCACCTCCCCAAGTGGCCCCTGGGACCTGGAGAAAGCAGTCCCTCTTGGCATTTCTGGTCAAGTTCATCTTTAAAATAACACTTCCATCGCATTAGGGTCAAGAATGTCCAGACAGGACTTCCCTGTTGGCGTAGTGGTTATGAATCCTCCTGCCAATGCAGGGGACATGGGTTTGATCCCTGGTCCGGGAAGATCCCACATGCCAAGGAGCAACTAAGCCCGTGCGCCACAACTACTGAGCCTGCATACCACGACTACTGAAGCCCGCACACCTAGAGCTCATGCTCCACAACAAGAGAAGCCACTGCAGTGAGAAACTTACTCACTGCAATGAAGAGTAGACCCCACTCGCTGCAACTAGAGAAAGCCTGCTTGCAGCAAGGAAGACCCAATGCAGCCAAAAAAAACACAAAACAAACAAAAAAAAACCCCAAAAAAACCCAGAATGTCCAGACAGGGTGAGTGCATTTCCTGATAGGATGAGGCAGAGACATCTCCATCCAAGCTTGCTCACCCCCTGGCTGCTTAGAGGTCCTCCCTTGGGATTCTGAGGTTGATCCTCACTCATATAAACCCAGCCTCCCACCCTGCCTGCCTGTCAGCCCCAGGAGGGGCCTTCTCTGCCCAAGCCAGACCTGGCTGCCCCTGCCAGCTCAGTGGATCCATGTGGCCTTGGCTCCCAGGAAAGTTCCTTGGCTGGGGTTCTTTGGAGGGTGAACAAATAAGCACTCAGCTACTGTCAGTCCACTCAGCTGCAAAGTCATTCAGGGTCTAAACTCTGAAAATGATCAGGATTAATGTAAGAATAATGCACCAGTGTTTCTAACACTTGCCCTCTGAATGGCAATGGGCTTGCTCATCAGTACCCTCCCTTTCACCCACTAACCATATTTGACTTAGTTTTTGATGTGAATTTTATCACCTGGAAGGATGTGCAAAACATGTATGAATGGCTTAAAGAACAAATTAGAAATTACACAGCCAAATAACCACAACCAATGAGGAATGTTGCCAGGATCCCACCCCATCCCCATTGTGTAGTGGACCCCCCTTTGCCAATAAAAATCCTCTCTTTTCCCCAGAGGTAATCTGACTCTATGGAACATATTTTCTTGCTTTGTTTTATACTCTGTCACCTATGTATGATTCTCTGTAATTTCATTTTGCTTGCTTTTGAAATTATATACATGGGATGGTGATGTATATATTATTTTGGGTTTTGCTTCTTTGCTAAATATTGTGAGATTCATCACGTTGTGTGAAGCTAGGCTGTATTTTGTTTGCTGTATGGCATTCCATTGTATGAATACTGTAATTTTATCATTTCTACTGTTATGGGATATTTGGGTTGTTTTCTTTATTTGTCTTACTGTGAACAATGCTGCTATAAACCTTAAAAAAAAAAAAAAGCAAAAAAGAAAAGCTGCTCAACATCACTAATTATTAGAGAAATGCAAATTAAAACTACATGAGGTATCACCTCAAACCAGTCAGAATGACCATCATCAAAAAATCTACAAACAATAAATGTTGGAGAGGGTGTGGAGAAAAGGGAACCCTCTTGCACCGTTTGTGGGAATGTAAATTGATACAGCCACTATGGAGAACAGTATGGAGGTTCCTTAAAAAACTAAAAATAGAACTACCATATGACCCAGCAATCCCACTATTGGGCATATACCCATATGCACTCCAATGTTCATTGCAGCACTATTTATAGTAGACAGGTCATGGAAACAACCTAAATGTGCATCGACAGATGAATGTATAAAGAAGATGTGTTACCTATATACAATGGAATATTACTCAGCCATAAAAAGGAACGAAATTGGGTCATTTGTAGAGACGTGGATGGATCTAGAGACTGTCATACAGAGTGAAGTAAGTCAGAAAGAGAAAAACAAATATCGTGTATTAACACGTATATGTGGAATCTAGAAAAATGGTACAGGTGAACTGGTTTGCAAGACAGAAATAGAGACACAGATGTAGAGAACAAACGTATGGACACCAAGGCAGGAAAGCAGGGGAATGGGGTGGTGGTGAGATGAATTGGGAGATTGGGATTGACATATATACAGTAATATGTATAAAATAGATAACTAATAAGAACCTGCTGTATAAAAAAATAAATAAAATAACATTCAATAATAAAATAGAATAAATGGAAAAAAATAAAATTACTTCATTCCAAGACACATTAATTAAAATTAAAAGAAAAATAGTGATGAGTAAAATATTCTAGAGAATTATGTAGAGAGAAAGAGAAAAGAAAGAAATCAGGAATCAAACTGTCATAGAACTTCTTACAAAAAAATAAAAAATGAAAAAATTGAGACAAAGTCTTGAATATTCTAAGGGACCATGATTCTGTTAAAAAGGGAAAATATTAAGCAAGGAAATAGTGAAAAAGGGATTGAAATAATCATGGTGCACAGAACTAAATGTTAGGAAGTAAAAAATATGAGCTATTCATACTGGGCATATACCCTGAGAAAACCATAATTCAAAAAGAGTCATGTACCACAATATTCATTGCAGCTCTATTTACAATAGCCAGGACATGGAAGCAACCTAAGTGTCCATCGACAGATGAATGGATAAAGAAGATGTGGCACATATATACAATGGAATATTACTGAGCCATAAAAAGAAATGAAATTGAGTTATTTGTAGTGAGGTAGATGATAGACCTAGAGTCTGTCATACAGAGTGAAGTAAGTCAGAAAGAGAAAAACAAATACCGTATGCTAACACATATATATATATAGAATCTTAAAAAAAAAAAAAAAGATTATGAAGAACCTAGGGGCAGGACAGGAATAAAGATGCAGACCTTCTAGGGAATGGACTTGAGGACACGGGGAGGGGTAAGGGTAAGCTGGGACAAAGTGGGAGAGTGGCATGGACATATATACACTACCAAATGTAAAATCAATAGCTAGTAGGAAGCAGCTGCATAGCACAGGGAGATCAGCTCGGTGCTTTGTGACCACCTAGAGGGGTGGGATAGGAAGGGTGGGAGGGAGATGCAAGAGGGAGGAGATATGGGGATATACGTATACATATAGCTGATTCACTTTGTTATAAAGCAGAAACTAACACACCATTATAAAGCAATTATACTCCAATAAAGATGTTAAACAAAAACAAAAAAAAAATGAACGATGAAGAACAAGCTAGAATTGTATCAAAACTGAAAATGCTAATATACTGTGCAGGTCAGGTAGTCTAAATTGCAAATTGTAATAATATGAAAGCCAAATATAGATTTAGCTACAAATACTTATCTATTATAATGGGAGTATAACAGAAGGGGAAATGTGATTTTGAGTTGGATATGAGAGACGGTATTTGATACTAATGTTCTAATGTCTATATTAGACACAAGTAATAAACAGTGATAATATCTAAAACTGAAAAAAAGAAAAGAGAGGTGGCATAAAGACCCACAGGAGAGTGGGAGAGAATGAAGGATGGAGAACATTTTACTTAGAAATTTGGAGTCAAAAACCTGAAAACAATGAAAAATATTTGTGATTGGTTCCCTATGGGGAATGAGACTTAGAATTGAAGAAAACTGTCCTGATTTTTTTTTAAATTAATTAATTAATTTTTAAATTTTTTTAGCTGTGTTGAGTCTTGGTTGCTGTGCACGGGCTTTCTCTAGTTGTGGCAAGCGGGGGGTACTCTTCATTGCAGTGTGTGGGCTTCCTATTTCGGTGGCTTGTCTTGTTGCAGAGCAAAGACTCTAGGCATGCGGACTCTGTAGTTGTGGCTTGCGGGCTCAGTAGTTGTGGTTTGCGGGCTCTAGAGCACAGGCTCAATATTTGTGACACATGGGCTTCGTTGCTCCACGACATGTGGGATTTTCCCTGACCAGCACTCGAACCCATGTTACCTGCACTGGCAGATGGATTCATAACCACTGCACCACCAGGGAAGTCTTGCCTGATTTGTTTTTGAATTGGTCTTGTGGTATTATCTTTTAGACCAGATATAAGTTTGAAAAAAAATTTTAAAAACTTTATTAATATTTGGCTGATTTCTCATCTCCTGCCTGTTTAAATTCCACATAAAATTAAACATTCCTCAGGTGTAATTTTTGTATGATATTTATATTTATCACTTTAACACAATATCAACATTGTTATTGAGTGGGTCTTGAATTTTCAAATTCTTATAAAACCACTACACATACAGATATGGGTACATAAAAACTTGAATCATCTAAATCTACTCTTATAAAAAGAAATTACAAGATGAAAATGGAAAGCACTGGTTTAAGTACGGTGAGTAGCATGATAAGGTAAATTCCAGTGTTTCTTCATTTCACAGAGCAGAATCACTTAAAAGTCTATGAGGCAAAGTCACAGTTTCCACCTTAAACTCAAATAACAAGTAGGTTATGTTTGGTGAATTACTATTTCATGTATTTAGGAGAATAAGTACCTGAAATTCCCCTTAAAATGTGCCAGAAGTCCCACAATGATTTCCCAATTAATGATACAAAAATAAACCAATAAAATTAATTTGACTATGTTCATCTGAATCAAGGAATGATCTGCTGGTTTACTCTGTTGCTTATAGGTAGATCCTTGGTTACTAAATCAACTAGAAAAAAAAGAGAATAAACAAAACAGAAAAGAAAAATAGATAAAGCAAGGGGAAAATGTCAGGAACTTAGCAGACAAGGTAAAGGAGTAAACTAACATGTAAGAGAACTTTCATCATGTAGTAGCTCAAACTAGACTACCTCATGAAGAGAAATATCCCTTCCAGTGGTGAGCTTCTTAGAGAGATCTGCCATAGAGGCTTTTGCAGAGTGTGCAGTGAGTTCAAAATCAATCACATTCTTTATAGTAAGAGACATTTCTGTTTTTACTGCTTTACTAGTACCTCTGGGTGAAGACTGAGCATAAATGACAATTTTTTCAGTAGAGACAATCTGAAGTGGGGGCAGGCAGAGGAGTGTGGTTCAGGTATATCATTTCCAATGAGCTAATTTAATACAAGGATGCATCCTGGAATATTTTGAGGCAACAAGAGCCAACTTATTCCTCATGCTCTCAGATATCAGCTGTATCAGCAGACTTTCAAGAGTACTTGAATGGCAGAGAAATCAAATTTGACATCATTAGCAAGAAACTGAATAGCATACGGTCTATATTTCACATTAAAAGAAGATCTATGTGGCTTAAAATCCATATAACTGATGGCAAAGTTAATGCCTTATTTTGAAAAAAAAAGAAAAACAAACAAAAATCCCCTGGCTTGTATTATTACATTAATGAAGATTGTGGTACCTCTGCATGGAATTTAGCTACAAACAGGTTTATTTGCGGGACCAATAATAAAAGTAGTAGTAGTAGTAATAATAAAAATAATAATAATAATAATGAAGCACTTTATTTTGGTTTAATTTGCTGTTCAATCAAATATGTTCTCGGTTGCGGCTCCACATCTTTCACCATGAATTGGAAATTCACTAAAACTATTGGGAAGCTATATTGAGTTACAGAGCTTGTTAGATATTTTTCTAAACCCTAGGGTAAATATTCCAATCTTCAGCCCAATCAAGACAGCCAACTTAAACTGCAGTAGAAAAACTTTTTCTGAATTATTAAGCTGCAAGTTTT
Organism: Balaenoptera acutorostrata; assembly: GCF_949987535.1. Classification (NCBI taxonomy): domain Eukaryota; kingdom Metazoa; phylum Chordata; class Mammalia; order Artiodactyla; family Balaenopteridae; genus Balaenoptera; species Balaenoptera acutorostrata. The sequence goes on from NC_080081.1 coordinate 38,228,120, forward strand.
CCTCATTCTCCTCTCCATCTATTTTAGATTTCAGGTTAATTATTATAAATACTTAAATCTGTTCTTCCCTTTCCCTCTTGTACACTCTCCTGTGTAATTGCAGCTTCTTTCTCTGTATTGAGACACATAACTTGGAAAGCAAATTCAAGGTTTTTCAACACCGCCTGGTGATATTACTACTTTCCTCCACTAATCCTAGTTTTCCCCTCTCCTCAGTGCTGCTCAACTTAGCACTTTTACTCAGTACTTTCTTTCCCCCACGATTGCTTCTCCACCTTTAGTTTACTATCTTTGTTTTTCTCATAATTCTTTAAAAAACAGAATTTTTCAGTTGTGAATTTCTTGTCTTCCTCTGTGTGTTCAAACTTGTCATTTGATAAAATGAAGACAGTGTCCTCCACATTGGTTCTGGATCTCTGCCCTTCTAATCACCAAAGGCTGACTCTTCACTTATCCTCCCAGCTCCATCATTATCTGCCAGTTCTTCCCTGAATCTATTCATCTAAAAAGAAAATGGAAACTCTGCTAAAGCCATTACATTTTTTGTCCAGGAAAATGCCAAGGAGTTTTTGAAACTCCTGTCTCACATGCTACTTTTTCTCACTATTTTTCAAACTGACATTTCTCTGATTGGATCTCTGGCCTTTGACTGACTTTAGTTCTGCTTCTCTAGCTGTAGGAATCTGTCTCAGGCTGAATGGCCCCCTGTGGTTGGTTAAGTTTTGTTAGGTCTCTGGATAGTTTATTTTCTGGTAGAAAAATAACATTTTTGCCATGGATTCTTTCTACATGTGCCCTTCAACAAATAACCTCCATCCTATAACTTTCTCAGGTCAAAAACATAATGTATCATGCCCTCCTGGAGATGGTCTGGTTTTTAAAATTTTATTTAAAAAATTTCTGTTTCTTTTTTCCTCACTGTTTGCCACTGGGGCATGGATCTCACTCCCATTGGTACAACCTGGTTAAGCCCAGATATTATTGTAATAAAACTGAATCCTTAGAATGACCTTCAATTGAATAAGGCTACAGGAACAATCCCCATTTTCTCTAATTATGAAATAGAGTTCCCAGATAGCTTAAATCTAAAACAGCGTTCATGCAAGATCTCACCATAAAGCCTTTTCACTTCTAATTTTTTTTCAAAACTATATATTCATGCTCTTTACTATATAAAGTGCTACATAGAAGAATACAATACTCACATAGTTCCTCATACATTTCTCTTTTCTGTAATTGTAAAAATAATATATACTCATTGTATTAAATTAATACCATAGAAACATATAAATTACAAAATAAAAAAATGCCCTATCTTATTTTAAATTCACCTGCTAAGAAACTTGTTAAAGTTTATAATTCACAACATAATACTCTTCTATTTATAAAAATGTTTTATTTTAGTTCATCTATTTTAAAATTAGAAACTTTTAATTACCATTATGACATAATGTAATTTAACAAGGTGCTAATTAGCTATCAGATATCAATAAAGATTAAAATGACTGCTCCATTTCTCTAATAATTAGTGATGTTGAGCATCTTTTCATGTGTCTCTTGGCCATCTGTATGTCTTCCCTGGAGAAATGTCTGTTTATTACAATGAGGTATCACCTCACACCGGTCAGAATGGCCATTATCAAAAAATCTACAAACAATAAATGCTGGAGAGGGTGTGGAGAAGAGAATCCTCTTGCACTGTTGGTGGGAATGTAAATTGATACAGCCACTATGGAGAACAGTATGGAGGTTCCTTAAAAAACTAAAAATAGAACTACCATATGACCCAGCAATCCCAGTCCTGGGCATACACCCTGAGAAAACTATAATTCAAAAAGACACATGCACCCCAATGTTCACTGCAGGACTATTTAAAATAACCAGGACATGGAAGCAATCTAAATGTCCATCAATAGCTGAATGGATAAAGAAGAGGTGGTACATATATCCAATGGAATATGTGTAAAAAGGAGCAAAATTGGGTCATTTGTAGAGATGTGGATGGACCTAGAGACTATCATAGAGAGTGAAGTAAGTCAGAAAGAGAAAAACAAATATTGTATATTAATCATATATGTGGAATCTAGAAAAATGGTTCAGAGAAACCTATTTGCAAAGCAGAAATAGAGACACAGACATAGAGAACAAATGTGTGGACACCAAGGGGGGAAAGGGAGGGTGGGATGAATTGGGAGATTGGGATTGACATATATACACTACTATGTATAAAATAGATAATGAGAACCTACTGTATAGCACAGGGAACTCTACTCAGTGCTCTGTGGTGATCTAAATGGGAAGGAAATCCAAAAAAGTGGGGATATACGTATACATATAGCTGATTCACTTAGCTGTACAGCTGAAACTAACACACCATTGTAAAGCAACTATACCCCAATTAAAAAAAAAAAAAAAAAAGACTGCTCCATTTGCTTTTACAAGGTACAAAATATTCAGGGGGCAACAAAATAATTTGTATTGGCCTTTCCAGTCCAATCAAGCCATTCTTCTTTGAAGAGGAGTGACTATCCAGGAATATACATTTCAGTGTGGAATGTGGTATAATTTTGAAGTATCAGCTCAGCTAGCCAAATAGACATTTTTGAAGTACCAGTCTGGATAGTGTCACATCCCCTACATGTGGTCAGTCAAACCACTGGTTTATTGCTTATTTTAAATTTTCAAATTAAATATTAGAGAAAGTCAAAGAACCCAAAAGATAGGCTCAACCAATAACCTGATTTGGGCACCATGCAATACATCCAAGACTCAACCAATAACCTGATTTGGGAACCATGCAATACATTCCAAATTTTCTAGTTTCCTGACTCAGAGTTTTTGCTTTTGAAATTGCTTGATTGCTCTGGAGACAGCTATGGTTTTATTTTCTTTACCTACCTCAATATCTTAAAACTATTTATATTGGTGATTCTATTTAATTTTTTTTAAAAGTCAAATCCAAATATTCCTATAGACATTGGCTTGTAGGGAAATTTCACAACACTTGTGTTTCATGATTTATATTTGCAAATCCAATTAATGCTAATTATGTTTTTAAAGTACATCTCCTTACATTCTGCCTTTGTTACCAAGCATTTAATGAAAACTTCAAAAAACATATTTGTTTTCAACTACTTTAACCACCAAAAAAAGTGAACAAAATGAACACATACAAAATTTTGATGAGCAACACATCAAAATGAAATAAATTCATTAAAGATAATAATTTAGGCAGTTTGCATATGGCCTAAGCTTTTTGGATCCTAAAGTTAATTTTATAATAAAACGACCAACCTACTGCTGATATCAGTTCCTTAGCTGATCCATTTATTCTGGAATTGATTATATGACACATTATGACAGAGGTAAGTACTCCTCAGTGCATAACTGTGCTCATTAAACCAAATGATAACTCCATAAAAACAGTATTTGGGGCCATATATGTGAGATTTTACAGACACATAATAGTTCTTCTCATACTATGATTTGGAAAGAAAATGCATTCATCCTTTGAAAACTTAAACTGCTGGAGAAAAGTATTAGCAAGATTAATTCAAATGGTAGATAGTCCACCCAAGGCTGTCTTTTGTCTTTCCTTTTATAACAACATTTAAATCTTGGTGTGAGAGAAATCAAACTGAGACCCAGGGAGCACAAAGAAGATGATTCTAGGTTTGAAGATGTTGTAAGCTGACATTTTCTTCTGTTAGATTTTAATCACTCTATTTCAGTCATGTATCAGTCCTCAAAAAGTAACGTGATATCATTAGTCAAATGATAAAGTCCATTGTTTTTTTATTCCAAAATAGTCAAGGATCAAATAGTCCAAAGGAAAAAAAAAATTTTTATAGGTTACAAGGAAAGTCATGGGAAAATATCTGAAAGTTTGAACAAATGGATTCTAAATTGAAATAAATAGGTATTTGGCAAATGATGTTTTAAATCATTGTGAAAGAGGTAATAAGTTGAGCTTAAAAGGTTTATACAAAAACAGTAGAAGTGATACATCTGCCCCAGCTCCTCTTTTTAATAGGATTCTGGGGAAAAGAAGAGATAAATGTATGGTAAATACACAATTTATGACTGGAAATTTCCAGTCTTTTAAAAATGTATATATTAGATGTTTGAAAGAAATTTTAACACATTACTGGCTATTTCTTGAACTGTCCCCTCCAAACTTGTTTTTTTAGTCAGAAAACATGACCTACAGTCTCATACTATTACACAAAACTGGGATGTATTCTAAAGAGTATTTCATTCAAGATGATAATATCAGGTGACTTTACAATAGTCATTCTAATTATGTCCCATATTAACTTTTGCAATTAACTGAGGCAACTTTTTTTAGATTTTTGAATTTTACCTATAGTGATCCTATATACTTTATTTTTCTATAGAAAGAATAACTGCCACCTAATTTCCAGAATCTCTGATCTGACCTAGTTCCCATCTATGTGTCTTCAATAGAATGGATAATGAATTTCTTTTCAAATAGTGTTAAATTGGATTAAAGAAGACAATTTAGGTGATGCAAACAAATTCATTTAACACTTGATGAAGTGGACAGTGTCCTTTAGTAGAACTGCAACATGGGACAGAAGGCAGGAAGATTTACAGGATAAAGAATAGAAAACAAGAGAGATAAATAGAAAATACCTGATTGTCTGGGGCCACAGAGTCAAACTTGCTTCTGGTGAGAAGGAACAAAGAAATAAATACAGAGCCCAGAGATGGCTCAGTGTCTGGGGATTGGCTGACTGAATGAATATGTTGCATTTCTGTCCAAGAGGAGTATTTACATGGACATGAAAGTCATCTAAGCTTCAGTTTGCTGATGTGACACTCTGGGCAGGAGCTGCCATATCGTGGGCCTAGAAACTTATTTCAACAATAGATAGCTATAAGTTACAGGACTAGTTAAAATGTGAATTATCATAACTGTGACTTTGGACAATATTTGTTACATTTGGCATATACATTATCCCATGCTAAAAAATAATGCGAATTTTGATTTTATACATCCTCTTAAATAGAAGTTTAATATCAAACTGTTAACCAGTTATTTATGGGCAATGGGTTCTATATGTATGTAGTAGTTAATAGAACAGATTAGCCATTTGGACTGAATACAATGTAATGTAGAGTTAAGCTCTGAATGACATGGCCTTAAGTTGTGTGAGTCCACTTATATGTGGATTTTTTAAAAATAAATACTACAAATGTGTGGGTCCACTTATATGTGGATTTTTAAAATAAATACTACAGTAGTAAACAATCCTTGGTTGGTTGAGTCCACAGATTTGGAACCGTTGATGCAAAGTGCAGATTGTAGTTATATGTGGATTTTTGACTGGGCAGGGGTTGACACCCACTTCATGTTCAAGGGTCAACTGTAGAAGCATCCTCATTTTTGCCCTTGATATTTTCCAAAATGAGCACATGAACACATGTGCACACACACACACACACACACACACACACACACATTTTTATTTGTTGGGGAAATACAGTTAAAACCAAAATCTTCTCCCAACTCAGAAAACCTCTCTGTAAAGGTAGTAGAGAAAAAGAACAGTTTTATTTTTTAATAAGCATTACACCAGAATGTGCCGTACATCACAGGCAATACCCTAAAAGATTGCAAATGTGAAAAGAAATCTCATCTCTTTAGAGCCAAGCAGATAAGGCCTGTAACATACATATCCTCAGGGTAAACAATAACTAACCTTCATGGAACAGGACTTGACAGGACCACCAGTCACACACAGTTTATTGTAGACTCCCTTGTTAATTGGGTGACCACTGTGATTTTGTTCAACATTTCCCACCCTGCCATCCTAGCTTCTCCCATGAAATATATGTGAAGGAGGTTCTAAATATTAAATTACTTGGTAAGTAAAATAAAAGCAGGTCTACAGGCTCTAACTAGCTTTTGTTTCTTGCTTTTCATGATTTTATCTCAGTTTACAACTCAACCATGGTAGGACATTAAGGATCTAGCAAACTTTGATATCACAGGGTCTAAATCTCTATCCACAGGGCTAAAATACATCCATTGTGCTAGATTTTAATTATACTCTTCCTCAGTATTCACTTCCTTCCTATCTTTCAAACTCCATAAACTCCTCCTGTACTACCTCTGATAACTTTACAACTAACAACAGGTGTTATGTAACTATTTCCTATAATATTCCATTTTGCCTACCAGGGCAAGCCTATTGATCTGATTCTAAATCTCAGGAAAGTAAAATGGAAAGTACCTTGATCAAATTCAAAGTTAACTAGTTACATGGCTGATAATAGTTTCAAGTTAAGCATTCTTCCCCATTATGCAACTCATTAAATTTAATGCATTGTAAAAAAACCATAAATTAATCAAAACCAGTAACTCAAAAATGAACCCCCAAACTGGTGGCATTTCCTTCTAGTACAGTGAAATTTTATATGAAAGGTAACATAATACCATAATGTAGTCATGCCATTAAAATAGATATGGAACTGTCTAGTGTAACTTGGTTGTTAGAAATATCATCAATTATATCCTACCAGATATCTGGTGAGCTTTAAGAAATGTCATATTTACATTATATTTCCTTGTTTTCTTTCTTTTCTTCTGTTTGGTAATTAAGACTAGCACGTGTAAGTGTCTAGAGAAAATGTTATGCACATTATCAATCTTCATGCATCCCTCACTGAAGTCTAAGGTCAAAATGAATTGGTTCCTGTTGTACAAAATTAACTGAAAGGAAATGAGAGCAATTTACAATAGACAAATTGCTGCTGAAGATCAAAGTGCAGCAGGGCAATATTGATCAATTCTCTATAGCTTCACAATGTACAGCAGAAATATGAATAATTATGTGGTGAATTTAGTCTTTAACCAGATATAAAAATATACATGTATTTTTAATTAGTCCATCTGTGAAGACTCTGTCGATGGTGTAAAATGTGCCATTTGCATCTTCTTAATCGTCTAAAGGCCCTTTTCTATTTAACCCCAGCTAAGACACAAATAAAATAATAAAATAAAATAAAATAAAATAAAATAAAATAAAACCAGGAAGAGACAGAGAGAGGAGAGACTAACTCAGGGACTTGTATGATACCCCTTATCCCTCAAATTTACACCACATGACAAAGTTATATTTCCTCAAATTATAATAGCAAGCCATTTTTTTTCTCCCTTAAAGTTGGTAAACAGGCAGCAATGATTTACTAACAGATAACATATGATAAAGAAAAGTAACTGTAACACAACAAAAGGGGAGGAAAATTGTCTAGGACAGTGAACAGTGTGATTAGGATAATGAATTCCTGTAAATCATAAAACTTTTAGTCAAATATATTAAATTTATGAATTATTCGCTTAGAAAACAACACATGAGTTTATTTGTAAAATTTGGTTAAGTTTGATTTTTGTTTTTGTTTTGTTTTTGGTCTTGTTTTTCAGCCTAGAGCAAGCATCATTTGTTTGCAAAATGGAGATGCAGAGTATCTAGACGGAAAACGGGTCTTGGAGGATGCTTTATATCAGACATGCTCAGGGAAGAGTCTGTACATATTAGCTGATCCTTTAAGCCCCTTCCAAATCTGTGATTATGATTCTGAGTTGAGAGAAACATAAAATGGTCAAAAGAACATGGGCTTTGGTTTGAGAAGATCCAGACTTTACTCTTAACTACAGAACTTTCTGTTATCCTGTACTCAAACAAGCCTCATCTAAAATAAAATTGTGGGCTAGAAAGTATTGTTATTTTTAATGCACAATGTAATGCAGTTGAAGAATTTAATGGTTATGTGCATGTGTTTTGCATTTAGAAAGATTTGGATCTGAATCCCATCTCTATCACTTGCCAACTGTAATGACTTGTTGAAGGAATTTAAATTCTCTGGGTTTCAAATTTCTTATCTATAATATAAGGATAAAAACAATCATCTCAAAGGTCAACTCAAGGATGAATTAGCTAATGTTTATAAAGAATTCATCCCACTGTGTGGTGCTTATACATGTACAATAAGTGTTGGTTATATTTTTATCCTCTTTAATTCCTTAGGACATAGCAATGCCCAGCAATCATTTATTGTAACATTGTTTCTTCCAACTCTTAGCCATTTTTTAGCTAATTATCTTGCTTATCAGTATCTCTTCTACAGTTAAATAATTTTATTCCTTTTTTTTTTTTAAATTAGTAATGATTTTATGACCCTATTTCAAGGATTGAAGGAAAATGTCTGGGAAGTCCCAAAGGGATGCAGTATGTAAACAGGAAGGGGTTTCTATGAAACGTTATTTGAAACACACTAAAACACTCTACTCACTTTAGTGTACATCTGACGTTAACACAACATTGTAAATTAACTATATTTCACTAAAAATTAAAAAATAAAAATAAATAAAAGCACATCCACCAATAAATATATGAATAAAGAAAGAAATTTAAAAAACATTCTATTCTAAAGTAGCTGATTCCCAAATTCTGATGGCTAGCACTACTTTCTAGAGTTAGAAATTACAGACTAACTGGACTTCATTGTTATTTAATTTAAAAGGATAATTGGTAAGCTGGCCAATATAAAATTAGCATGCTAATATAGACATGAGGTAGTCTAATATTTTGGTCCCCTGCCGTGACAGATGGTCCCCACACAAAATTTGGTTTGGGTATGGAGAATTATTCCATACACACCTTAAGAACTGCAGAGAAGTCAGCAACAGTTTTAGTTTAGTTGATAAAATAATGGAACAACAAAATATATACTAACAAAGCCATTCAGATTCTACTATCAATATTGTTCCCTTAGGCTCAGTGCTTTAATAGCTATTTTAAAAATGTGAATAGCCCAGTTATATTAGTATCAGTTGTTTTAACTTTGAAGCATTTCAGAGTTTAAGGCATGAGAGGATAAGAGGGAGGAAAGGGGCAGCATCATGGAGAGGCAAAAACAAAACAAAAAAAAAACCTCAAAACAACAACAGTAACAAACCACAGTTGGGAGGCCTAAGGAAACAAAAATGATTTACCTTATTGAGCAAACACACAGGATCAGAAAAGTTGTCAGACTCAGAGGAATTGGAGATCTTAGTATAAACACTTTCAAGAATAAAGATGATCAAGAAGGAGGCTCAGATGAAGCCTAGACAGGACAGGAACATAAAGGCCAGGTCTTCAAGTTTCCTCTCCCTGCACAGGACATGCCCCTCTGGCTCAGAATAGGTAAGATCTCTAAATGAGTTTTCTAGTGAGGCCCCTCACATAGTGGGGAGCTTTCTGTTACTAAACATCTCCATCTTATACTCCAGAATTTTGAATAGTTCTTGTGACATTCTCCAGAAAATCAGCTTCATAGATTCTGGGTTCTATTTACTATAACTGATCCATGGAGGGTCTTCTTGCCAAGGATATTTCATAGATAAATTCTCTTTCTCCAAGCAAATATCATTATTTGTCTACTTATAAGGGAGTCCTGTTTACAAGGAGATTAAACTTAACCACTTACCATCTTTCCTTTTCCCTGGGGACATCCTCCTGGTGAAGGGAGTGAGTAGATCTTAGGACAGGTGATTTAACTCCTTTCTGCTACTAATACATCACAATTTTGCCTTCTTTTGGTCCTTGTGTTTAAGGCTGCAAGAACAACAACAGCAAACAATAGACATTAACCTGCAAAGAAGACCTATGTTAAATTTGAAGACAGAAAAAGTCATAAAAATAGAAGTGAAGAAATCTGATTTTCCATGTCTGTAAACTCAAAGTATTCTTTATTGTTCTTCCTTACTCTGCCTCCCTTTCCTTCCATATTCTAAGTTCTCTCTACAACATTGAGAATGAGACGTTAAGTGACTTGCCGAAGATAACCCAGTAGGTTTGTTATTTATTAGCTGACCAGCACAAAACTCAAGGTCTTCTAAATTTGAGAAAAATTTTTTTTCAGCCTTCCCTCTTCTTTGAACTAACTTCGTATGTTACTGATCTCAATCTCAATCTTGCAAAAACAATTTATTACATGATTTATTCAAATAAATTTATCCATAAGCTAACCTACCTATCACCGTGTGGGATTATAAAGACACAATGTAGAGCAAATTATAGTCCCTGCCCTCAAATGGTTACCTTTCTAGTGTACTTAAAAGGTAAAAAATATAGAAGTAAGTAAAAAATATTATGAGAACACATACAAGAGGACTGTACCATAGTCTTGCTGGTTGGTGTAGGCTTTTTGAAACCTGAAGGTAGTTGGGAAAAGGATGGGAAGAACTTTCCACACAGAGAGAGCAACAAATATGCAGGCTTAAAAGGGAGATGAGAAGATCAATGTATTAGTATTTGTTCAATATCGGTTGAACAAAGAACGTGAAGGAAGAGAAAGTGTGAAGTGGGGATGAACAAGTAATAAGAAATTAAATACTAAAGAAACCTGAATAAAATGCCAAGGAGTTGGGAATTTATTCTGTAATCAACTGGTAGCCTTTGTAGCTAAGCATCACAAGGTCATCACCAAATTTATTTCTTAGAGCAAAAAGCAAACCTTTCTGCCATCAAATATGTAAATCAGCCACTGGGTTAAATACAATTAAATGGAATTCTTTAATTCATAACTTCATGGTGGCATTAATATGTTGACATTCATTACCGATGTCACAGAGGGAGATTTATTATGCAGTGTTTTTCAAACTCATTTGATCATGAACTTCTCCATTCTCTTTCAAGATTATTATGGTCAAGAATTATTGTTTTCCAGTTTGAGAAAATTATTTGTTGCTGTAATGTAGAAATAGGCTAAATAGAAGCATAACTGGCAACAAGAAAATCAGAAAACAGTCTGTTTCAGTAATCCAATTGAGAGATTTTAAAAGAATGAACTAAGATATTGGAAGAGCAATAGATTTGAAAGGTAGTATGATGCGGAATTTAAAGGAGCAGAGTAATCTAACAGTCAATAACCCGGTCACATCTGGACACACATTTTCTACATCTAGATAAAGAAGGTCTTATTCTCATTCTGTCACCCATCTCTGATTTCCAGTTGCAGTTTCTTATCTGAGATGTTTAATTCTGTCTTTTATCCTTTGGGAGAGACCAATTTGGCTTTAACCTTGCAATCTCTTCCAGTTTGCCATAATATAGTGCAATAATCATAGAACTACCATAGCCAAATAACAAATAGTAACAAAGAGGGCATTAGTTATGCACAGTATGCTGTGGCTTTAAACAACTTAGTCATGCTGGCTTTACTGTCAAAAGGAATTTTTTTGGGGGGATGATGTTTTAATATTAAATAATGTCTTATATTTTTATCATGGATTATGGTGAAGTGCCCTGAGTTGGTAAGTTGCTGACCTAAAAGAAATATGACAAGATTTTAGTAAATCAAAGAATCCACAAGCTGGATAAATAAGAATAAATTGTGAAATTGTGATCCCCACTGAATTCACATATTTGATTTTCCTTCCTGCCACACACGGAATTACTAAGATACAGAAAAATGAGGGAAACAAAGAGATATATTTCATGCCAATAAATATTTAGAACTCTATTTTGAGGTTAATGCATTTTTATTACTATTTAAAGTTTAAAACATGGTGTGTTTTTAAAAAGTAATTAAGATTCTAAAAAGGTGAAAACAAGTGCCTGTATTTCTAAAGTGAGCACAAAATAAGCATAATGGGGCATTTTGTGGCAAAACTGTAATAATAATTTCAGTATTTAAAAAAATATCTTTGCCACTGCTGAACAGATAGTTCACATTTGAGAGAGACAGGGGGAAGAAAAACAGCTTCCAACCACATATTTATTTTGTTTTATAGATACCTTCACTTTAAAACTGTATTTTGTGTTAAAGTGCTCTTCAGAGTACTATTTCCTAGGAGAAATTATTCATAAATGACACTAATGAGTGTCAAGCTGCATTTCAAGGCATTTTGAAAATTGTCCTATTAATTAATGGTGTAATTAAGCTTTTGTCAGTGACATATCATATTTCTGACAGGAATAGATGGTCTGTGTAAGTTAGTGCCAGGCGGCCATCCAGGCAGCCACTGTGTATAATGGATGGTAGCAATTTAGTGCAGGTTTACAGTGATGGGACCACCTACGTGAGGGAGGCTGGCAACTTGCATACACAAACAGTACTTAACACTGTACTTGGGGAAATAACTGTAGCTGAGATTGATGTGGCCCCCTCCCCAGGATGACATATTAGCCTTTTACCATTAAACTATAAATAGTGTTTCTCTGAGCTTTTGTGACAAAAATGTCAATTAGCTTCCAAATTTCATTTTCATTTAATTTTGTATTCTAATTCCATTTGTATATTAATGTGAACACGGTGCAGAACTGTTAGATTATAATATCTCACTAAGGCTAATAGGATGTAATACACACTTATTGAGGGTAATAGTTATACACATTTAAATGTCCTCCCCCCACTCAACTATTTGTGTGAGAGATATGCCACCCTTTAATGCCTCTCGAATATCAGTGTGTCACATACAGTAAGATTTAAACTTGGCTACAGAGAAATAAAAGAGTTATAATTGAAAGAGAAGAAAGATCTAAGTACACTCACGTCAACACAATTAAATATAAATCATTTTATTCTGATCCTCTCTCTGCAACAGATGTCTATTAATTCTGGTATTAATAATTTACATTCTGGCTCCAGCTATCAAGGTCTTAAAATCCAATAAAAATCAAATACAAGATTGGAATTTCCTTGGTAGAAACATTTCACTTCAGTGAAGCTCACAGGTTCAGAATGAATTTTTTACAGAAAGAACTATTTTTTCTCTTATACATTTTTATATTTTCTGGCTTTTAATAATCCATTTTTATTAAAAACCTATTTTCATAGAAAATTACAAAAATATATTTCAATTCACAGCATCTATATTTAGGCTCTAGTCTTCCAAATATCTTCCACGGTTTAAATAGAATTATGGAATGGCTAATTGGCACTAGTTCAGGAATCAGTGTTACCATACTTAGACTCTGACTTTTTAAAGGAGAAAAAAGGGCATTAAAGATCACCTAGTTCGACCCACTTTATTTTACAGATGAAGAAACAGAAGTCTGAGAGATTATATACCTCACGCAAGGTCAGACATCTAGTAAGTGGCAGAGAGATGACTATGACCTGACAAGCTCAACTGTTTTCTCCCCCAGAGGTTGTTTTCAAAGTTATTTTTTTTTTTAAGATAACAGTTTAGATTTAAATGAAAATTAAAAGATTAAATAAGTAAGATGACAGAAAGAAAGGGAATGAGGAAAGGAAAGAGAAAAAATGAAAGAGTCAGGGAGTGAGTGAGAAAGGAAGAAGCAAGGATGGGAAGAAAGAAGGGAGAGAAGGAGAAAGGAAAAAAAATTATGATGTTGTGAGGTTCTTATTTCAATCCTTTAAGATGCCTCAGTCATTTGATAAAGTGCTTTGTTCATCTTTTGAGGCACCGATTGTTTGCATAACTTTGTGTAATTAATCCCCAACTTACCAATGAGGGAATGAGGTGAGTTCAAGATTTCTATTTTGCAACATATTTTTAAAATTATTTTAGTCATAGGAACAAGGTTATAGCAGGTTAACACCCAAGTGTCAGTAGTTTATATAACCCATAGTGGATCTTAAATACTTGGATTAAGAAATATCAAAGTTTCAGGGATAAGAATCACTTTGGTTGGAGGGCAGAGATAAGACAAAGTTCTAGCAGACTTAAAAATGTGGGTTCTACACAAGTTAATACATTGGTAATCCCTTAAAGAAATATTCTTTAACAATTTCTCCCAAATTTAGAGAAAACATTGAGCACTTGTGAGAAAAGGCAGAGAGGAAAGACTGCTGATGGCATCTTTGGCTTTCTTCCATATTGTCCAGTATGACTCAGTTTTGTCTTGAAATTGCTGTCCCACTCAGCAAATGAATGCCGTAGAAGGCTGTTTAGATTAAGCTTTGTTACTAAAGCACTCCTTCTTTGGAGAGTCTTATATATCACCCCTTACAGGTTAGCAAAGTATGTATTCTAGTCACATAGCACTTTCACTGATAGACGTTTCCAATAATGGCTTTAGCATTTCTTAGAACAATAACTAATACACAGGTGGTGGAATTCTGTGCTGTGTGTAATCCTAAATTCTTTTTCATGTATGAATTCATTTACTTCTCAAGGCTGCCCTATGTGGTATATGTTGGTATTATTGTCATTTTACAGATGAGGAAACCAAGGCACAAATGTTAAACAAGTTGACTAAATTCATACAGCTAGTAGATAGCAGAGATGGAATTCAAACCATCCAGACCACCTAGTTCCAAGATTCATAAAGAAAGGACACCCTCATTGTCTGTTAAAGGGGGAGAAGATTAGTAAATGTAGAGTTAGAGTAGTGATAATGATTTTCTTTTCTTAATTTGTGTTTTTTTCCCTCTGTCTTCAGACTCTCATGGAATAAACAAAAATCATCATTAAAATGGTAGAGACAATGACTTCCCTGGCAGTCCAGTGGTTGAGACTCCATGCTTCCACTGCAAGGGACATGGGTTAGATCCCTGCTCAGGGAACTAAGATCCTGCATGCCACACAGCGCAGCCAGATAAAACAAAAGGTAGAGACAGCAATTTATTAAAAGGGGTAACTGCCCAAGATTCTTATCTTCTTTCCCCTTTTTGGGTGGGGGGAGGGAGAATCAAAAGAAAATACGTTGGGAGAAAGAAAGTAACTCAACATCAGAGAGATTTTCCTCTCATCTTCTGATGATACCTTTGTGTTATGGGTTGAATTATGTGGTACCCAAAAAAGATGTGTTGAAGTCCTAACCCACAGTAACTCAGAATGCGACCTTATTTTGAAGTAAGGTTTTTGCAGAGGTAATCAAACTAAAATAAAGTCATTAGGGTAGATTCTAAACCAATAGGGTTGGTGTCCTTAAAAGGGTGGGAGGGAAATTTGGACACAGAGACAGACATGCACACATAGGGAGGATGCCATGTGAGCACAAAAGCACATTGGGGTGATGCACTTACAGCCAAGGAACACTAAAAGTCGTGATGGACCACCAGAAACTAGAAGAGAGGAGGAGAACAGATTCTCCCTCACAGTGCTCAGAAGGAACCAACCCTGAAATCTCAGCATTTTAGCCTCCAGGACTGTGAGACAATTAATTTCTGTTGTGTAAGTGCTTGGTTATGGCAGCCCTAGGAAATTAATGCATCTTGAGACAGCACCTCTAAGTTGCACAGATTGGGGAAACCCACACTCAGAAATGGAGAGAGGGCCAGAGGAGCTAAGGTCATGCCTCTAGATGTGGAAGACATGAGCATTTCGTGTGGCCATGGAATTTGTGAAGTTTTTATTCCATGAAAATTAAACAAAGCAAATATCTGCTATTGATCTGGACTCTTAAAATTCAGTCACTCATTTTCCTAATTCCATCACTTTTTCACAAACTCTGTTATTTTTTAGCAAAAACCTTTTCCCGACATTCACATCCACATGTACTGAGTATAAATCTTACTCTAAATTTAGGAGTGTAATAGAGATCATAGTACTTCAGTTTTAAAAAAACAATTTAAATCAGACTCAAGGCCCATCCTATCTGAATCTTAGAGTATTTGTTATCAGTTTTATGATCTGGTGACATTTGGAGGATGGGAGCATCTTTCTGGGGACTCACAAGAATATAAGACATTTATTTGGAAATGGAGGAAAGATTGCTAGCATTTAGTCACTGGTACCTGTATTTGAAGCTCAAATAGTTCTTTAAATGAGGAGGTTAAGTGACTTTCCTGCCACTCTTGAGCAAAGCAAATTTTGAAAGAGCTTCCTAAGGTAATATAATATCATTTCCCTTTGATGTCCTGCCAGCTCTCAGAGTAAGACTGCAAGTCAGACTCCCACCAAGATCTGGGATCAGCAGATTACTGACTCTTTTCCCATCTTGAAGGTCCCTCTCTCCATCTCGCTTCTTCCAACAACCCCTTCACATAAATTTTCTTACATACCTAGCTCTGCTTTAGACTCTGACAGAAATATCTCCTGAAGCAAAGTAATAAATTGAGCTGGAAAGGGAGTGGGATCTTAGGAAGAACGTAGGAAGTTATAACACAGCAACCATGAAATCTGCCACACCTATCTCATTGCTGGATAGGTCCACTGCTAAGAGTCAAGAGTTCCATAAAATCAGCAGAATCTAAAAGAATTCCTCACACAGCACCAACCCTGCCTATCAAGGCAAAACAGATTTGTTCCCGTCTCAGGATGAGCACTGTGATACACTCGGTTGCCTAAAGCAGAGATCCATTTGTTATCTTTGACTCTTGTTTTATTTATTCCCTCATCCAAGTAAAAGCCAAACTCTCTCTCTTCTCCATCATAAATCTGTCTGAAATCCCTACTACCTTAGGGGATCAATATTCTTTATTACATCATGCACCATGTGACTCACTCAACATGACCATTCAGTAGTTTGCAACACCCTCTAAATGGCTTTTGTGTCTTAAATGTTGCCTCTACAATCCATTCTCCACACTTTGTTGTTTTAAAATATCAGATTTGATCAGAGCATTACTTTGCTTAGGACTCCACAATGGCTTTATAGATTTTCAAGGTGAAGTCCAGACTCCTTACACTGCCATGCAAGGCCCTTCACTCTCTGATTCCTGGTTACTTCCAGGCCTTTCCATGTTACCGCTATTTTTCTCCCTACCCTACACACATACTCCACAACTCATGTCTCAGAATTACTGAACTATTTATATTATAAACATTACCTGGAATTTCTCTTGCCTCTAAGCTTTTGAAAATGCCATTTTTTTTCTGGAGTGTTCCTCACTTACACCTTCACCTCATTCTGTCTCTTCATTTCATCAACATTGTCTTATCCTGAAAAATTAATGAAAGCGTCACTTCCTCCAGAAGTTTTACAGGAACTTTCTAACATTCTGGGTTCCAAGAACATCATGTGCTCAGAGAGCTCTGTGGCTTCTCATTATCACATGAAGCTATGTTATGGTTCTCTGTTCACTTGATCATCTTCCTCAGCTAGCTTATAAACCCTTCCAGAAAAGTGATGATATCTTACTCGTTAATACATCTCCAGTGCCATATAGAGCTTTGCCATTTAGCAAGTGCTAAGTGTTGAATGAATGATTGAGTATCCCAAGGGCATATGTGACTGTTACACAGGTAATTCAAAAACTGCCTATTAAACTTCCTTTATTATAATCTTTTTATAAGAATCTCAATACTACTCTATCAAAAATAGTTGAAATAGAAAAACAAATGAATTCATTTCTAAGAATTAAAAAAGGAAAAGAGATAAAACAATATCTAGTATAAAGACTTTGCTCTTAATAATTCTGTCTTCTTCTTGTGGTTTAGGGCCCAAAATAACTTTATTATGCTAAAAATCTTGCAGGATGACTTTTTAGGTATTCAGTAATGATCAGTTCTACACTAAATGCATAAAATGAGCTCAGTATCCATTTGGTGAATATCTAATATGTTTAAATTAAATTGGCAACTCATTATAGTGACTAAGACATAGAATTACTTTGTCATAAATTATAGGTAATCTGTATTTTCACATTAACTCTATTACCAGTAATAGAGTTTTAATGTGGTACTTACACTTTGATAAAAGAGAAATCGTGTTGCCACTAGAAATATGTAAGATATGGATAGAGAAAAAATGGGAAGTCAGGGGAAAAAAGGAATGAAAGATGTGGAGGAGAATGAAGAATTATAGGAAAAGCCAGAATGACCAAGAATATAGCAACAAAGAAAGGGAGGAAGAAGAAAGATGGATGGAAAGAAAAGTAACAGGATGGGCTGTGGAAATTATAGGGAAGAAAGAACATTAAGAAAAGATGAAATAGAAAAATAGAGAAGGAAAGTTAGAGCACAACGATATGAAACATATATGGGTCACTGCTATACTGAGAAAATAAAATGAAATGCATATACTATCTGCATACATTTAAACAGGAGTTTTCACATGACTAACAAACAGAAATAGAAAGCTATAATATTACATTTTGAACTATTTGATAGTGATTACCAAGAATCCTATTTTATAGCCTGAAATTACTCTAAGAATTATAGTTAGATTGGTCATGGAATGAGGGAAATGACTTTCTTTCTCTCCAGGCTGTGCAATGGCAGGACAGTCCTAAGTAATGCTGTCAGGTTTATGTTTATGTTTATCAAGGTGAATTCCATGTACCTTCCTTAGGTACTAGGTTCTGCAATAACAATATATATCCAAGGTCAAGGAAAGGGGGAATGAGCAACATAATCATTAGCTCAGACATTAACAAGAAACATGTGCAGTGTTCCCATTTTATAGAAGTATTTTTTTCCTTAAGAATATAGCATTTTATTTCCCCAGTAGATTTTCTTTAAACCCATTTTATGTGTCTGCTGTAATGCCTTTGGAATTCACTATTTGATATCTTGTTACAGAATAAAGGAAAGCTTTCTTATTGGATTTTAGGAATTGGACATTTTGGAGGTTTATATTGAAAAGAATAAAGAAAATGAACTTTCTGACTCACTTTCTATCTTTCTCATATGATTAATTTTAATTCTGTAGTATAGAAAAATGGAAAATGCAAAGTACAAGCTTTGAGCTGATAGAATAAATCACTGTATCGAAAAAAGAAAGCTTCTGTATGAACAAGACAGGAACTGATTGAATGACCCAACATATCACAAATTCAGATAAATTGGTGTTAAATTGGATTTCTAGGAATATGGGTATTGGTTCAAGACCATAAGAGCATAAATTTGATAGAAGATGGAAATAGTCTATGGTTTCTGTTAGCTATAGTCAAGTTTTCAAAAATTCATATGCATAGTAAGTGGCAAATTTTTGATTTAAATGAGTAAAATAATATTTGGGAAATTATCACTCCTCCTTAGAAGAATTAATATCAACGTGGCTATACATTATTAGCTGGGGATTTATTTGATACCATAAAATTTTTATGTAAGAAAATTAATACCAACAGATATATTGGGTCCAAATCTTCCATTTGGCATGAGGGGACACAGTTGAGATAAATGTCTTTTGCAGGTGGGGTGGGAGTGGAGTTTGATGGGGTTTTTGGAGAAAGGGATGTGAAATTATACACAGGAATTTGGCTATTGTACTATAATCTTTTTTCCATACTCCTTTCATTTACAAAGAGTTGGATTTGTGAAAAGGAAAATTACTGGCAAAAACATAAATACTGTACAATGGTCTCTCTGCTCCCAACTCCTTAAAAAGATCCCACATTTTTGCATTCCAAGGGAAGAATTAGAATAAGAGTACAACAATATTTTTTTAATTATCCTGTACTCTTGAGGAAGGATGAACATTAACACATCAGCAGACAATTTGCTTGGGAGACTTTTGTGGCCATAAATATTCAGTTCAGGATTAATTCTCTGACCATTCACCTATTTGTCATAGCTTCTAATTAAGGTCCTTAATTGAGGAAATAAATATATCATGATATTGAACAGGTATACTTTCTGAAGCCATTCCTCCAAACTGACTGGCTCTAACTTTTAAAATATCAAGCCATTAAAAGAAACTTTCCAGAGAAAATTAGAAAAGTTATCTTCCAGAAAACTTATAGCTTCCTGGGAACAATATTATATTCATATTCATGTTACTTTAAACTTTTCTTACCTCTTCCACATTTCCTTTTTGTCTACCACCACTATCCTAATTTGTGTTTTCATTAATTACATACACATTTGCATAATTCACTACTATGGGAGTTCTGTGGATATTAGAAATATCTCTTATTCATGTATCATCTATTCATCTTTTTATTTTGCTACCTCACACAGTGCCTTTGGTATATTATATGTACAATGAATGCTTGCTGATTTAATGTGCTTAAATGTAATGTAATAATAGTGTCAAATTACCCAGTAAAAATAGTCAATACCTAGTCTAAATTAAATTATTAACTGATATTCTAAAAGTGATTTTTAAAATAAAATCCAATTTATTTTTTCAAACACAAATATTGGGCAATTGTTTCCATGAATAATATTTTTTTAATGAGAAATGTAAATTATTTAAAAATATAGTTTGTTTTTCTAGAAATCAGATTTCAGGTCTCATAAGTTTTTGACATGACTTTATAGTTGGAAGTCATAATGGACAGGGAACAATGATTTTAATGATTAATACACACACATGCAACCTTTGAACTGGGACAGGATGCTGCCTAGTGAAAGTCAAGAACAAAAAATTGTTCTTTGTGTTGTTGGCTAACTGGTAAAAATACATGTCATTTAAGGTTCTCCAAGAAGCAGAGATCAATATGGAATTAAACATCCAAGGAATTTATTAAGGAAAACACATGTAGGAGAAAAGAAGAGGGAGCCCAAGGAGACTGGGAGAGCTGACGGACCATGATGCAAGCTCTGAGCCTTGTGAAGAAAAGAGGGAAAGTAGGAATGCAGGATGAAGGAATCTCAGATGGGAAGGCAATCTTAACAATTTTGATGAGGCCAAATGGGAATCCTGAGCCAAAGTCATCCATTGGAAGAGTCCCACTGTCCTAGGAATGAGCCTGTCTTGGTATCCCTGCTAAGCCAGTCATTGGTTGGTCACTGTGAGAGGTGTGGCCTCAGAGCACACTAGGTTATGGATTTCAGAAAGCAGTAACAGGGATGTTTGATCACTTATGGTCCCCACAGTTTAAGATCAGAGAGCAACATCTACCCGGCTGCCATGGAAGGTAATGAATGACACAATGGCTGTGATTAATTGACAGTGTTTTTCAAATTAAGGGGTGATGGTGGAAAAGAAGAATAACAATGATTGATCAATAAAAAGATGGACATTAGATTAGCAGTATGGTCTGAGCAGAAGCAAGAACTCCTGGACTGATGGTTTGTGCAGAAACCCTGGAATCCCACTCTTGGATTCAAATCTGAAACTCCAAACTTGCTAGCTATGTACCTGTGGGCAAATTAATCGAGCTTACTTTTCCTCGATTTCCTCATCTGTAAAATGAAGTGAATTATTTGCCTCATTTCTAGGAAGTACTATTATCCTCTTAGATTGTTAAAATTGGAAGATACTTTAAAGGTCATGTCATTCAACAACATATGACATACTATGTCTTAAGCCCATACCACTATGAACCCACCAAGTGGATTGTTTTAATTTATGTGAGTTAGAAAATAGAGAATGGATAAGGAAATCAGCTCTGCCTTCATGATAAGGCAATGGATCAAAGAGAAACTTCAAAATTCTTGACCCAAATTACATTTAGGCCCAGTAATAATTCATTAGGTTTCATTCCCAAGGTATATATGTGTGTGCCACACACGTGTGTATGTGTATGTGTAAACTAAAACTATATTTGCAACAAAATCATAATAATTGATCATGATATAAATAATTTTAAACATTAAATAATATTAAACTACTTTTAGATAAATATAAGAAGATGAAACACTTAAACACAATTGAAACAATTTATATTAACTTTCCATAATAAAATGTTTTGATTTTGCTTAGGGAGAAGGTAATACACATGCATATAACACACTGGCCAGTTTATAATTTATATTGGGAAAGAGTGCTGTGTCACATATTGTTTATTCTTAAGAATAAACTATGTGAAACTATCTCTGCATTGTTGGACAATTAACCTCCTTGCCTCCACACATTTTGAAACGCCTACAAGGAAGACACTTCTCTAAATTAAGAAATGTACAGGATACTTCATATCAAAGAAGGCATTCAGGTTTCATAGAGCTTGGAGGTCTCTCTTTGAGAAATAAAAAATCAAAAACTAAGTTTTCAAGTATATATTTATTTTCAGTGAGAAGATAGATGATAAAAGTTAGACAGTCTACAAAACTGACAAATCAACACAAAATTTTAAAAATTAAATTAATAATATACTTGGCAGTTATCTGTTTTAAATGCTATTATAATTGTCCATTTCCCACTGTTACATATAACTTTACCACAGACTAGTTTCTGGTTTCATATATTTTTAATCTTGTTTATGCTCCACCATTTATATCATAAGACATTTTCTTCTTATACTAGGGCCTCTAAACCTGCAAATTCATTCACTAGGCTGGGGCAGTCAACACAGTAAATAATAGAAATATACCTGGAAGCCATTCCTTCAATGGAGAGGAGGAC
Organism: Balaenoptera acutorostrata; assembly: GCF_949987535.1. Taxonomy (NCBI): domain Eukaryota; kingdom Metazoa; phylum Chordata; class Mammalia; order Artiodactyla; family Balaenopteridae; genus Balaenoptera; species Balaenoptera acutorostrata. The sequence continues at coordinate 38,250,277 of NC_080081.1, forward strand.
AGTAATTAACTAGATATGGAAGTGCCTATGAACCACATAAATATCACCCACTGCCCCACCCACAAATGTGCTCCATTCATTTTCCTGTTATTTAGCTCCACAAAATGCCTAAGGTGTCTTCAGTGTCACCCATCAGAGGGGAATTGTGATGGAGAGAAAATCGATACAAAGAGACAATTATTCCAACCAACTGTGGTCAGAATATCTTACTTCTAAAAATTTTACAAAAGCATGTGACCTTATGAAAGTATTGTCAAAAAGGAACCTAGGCAAAGATGGGTCCTTAAGATTAAGCTACATTAGCTTCTTGGTAAATCTACCTCCTTTCAAAAGAAAAGCATTTTCCCCCAAACAGAAACAATTGCATACCTATATACCTATTCTAAAAATGCATGTTTCTATTTTATTTAAAAATTCATTGTGACTATGGGAGCTAAATTCTTTAACAACTATGATATCTTAGTATTACTTTTTCTCTTATATTGTGTAAGTCAAACTACTAGTGATGGTCCCTGATTTACAAAAATTAACTTACAATTTTTCAACTTCACAAAAGTGCAAAAGTGATACGTATTTAGTAGAAACCGCACTCAGAATTTTGAATTTTGGTTTTTTTTCCGTGCTAGCGATATGATGCTGGGCAGCAGCAGTACAGCACAGCTCCCAGTCAGCCACGAGATCACAAGGGTCAACAACCAATACACTTATGAACGAAAACAAACTATACCCTTAGAAGCATTCTGTTCCCATACAACAATTTTGTTTCTATCAGTGCAGTATTCTATAAATTACGTGAGATATCGAGTACAATTATAAAATCGGCTTTGTGTTAGATGGTTTTGCCCAACTGTAGGCGAATGTAAGTGTTCTGAGGATATTTAGTGTAGTCTAGGCTAGGCGATGATGTTTGGTATGTTAGTTGTATTAAATCATTTTCAATTTGTGATGGGTTTATCCAGATGTAACCCTATTGTAAATCAGGGAAGACACTTTTGTATCACTTTTGTAGATACTTTCCCAATCTATAGTTACTCTGTGGAATTTCAGTTTTTAGACCATGTAATTGCTCAGCAAACAAAGTTATTGGTGTTTAGGTGTCTTAATGAAATATAAATTTTTGAATTATAAAAAAGCATCATATAATCTGACTGCCTTCCTCCCTGAAAATAATTGATCTTCTTCGAGGAAATTTTTATAATGTGACATATACAATGATTTTAATTTGTGCTTCCATTCATTTTCAAGTTTACATTGATGAAGGAGTCTGAATTTTTTTTGTCATTGCCATCTATTTTTTGGTTTTACTGTAAATAAAGTAATTAATTCCCAACTGACTATATATAATCTGTATTTATTCGCAATTATAAATATATACACATGTATATATATTAACCTCCCACCAAAGTTACAGATAAATGTCTGTTTTCCTGTCCTGATAAAATTGTATCCCAATCTCATAATTATTAGAAAAAGTTAATTAGTTCACAGTCAAATAATCTATTTATCATGCAATCATTCCTAACAAGACAATCTAGCAAAATTGATACAATTGTTCAGCACTGTTCTTTTTTAATTTAAAATAAAGCCAGAATATAGAAATAAATATTGAATATGGTACAAAATATATTGTTTTGAAACATGTGGCTCTAATAAAACATCTGCTCATAATGCTGTTTCCTTCTTTGCAGAAATAAATTGAAACAACTAATCATATAAAAAATACTGCTACTTTGAGAAGTAGACTAGACCAATTTTTCCTTCTGCAAATTGAGAAAAGATTGGAATTGTTTTACATATTTCACAGAGCTCTGAGTTGCAAACATTTGTGCTTCGGCAAATACCACATTTTAAAAATTAGACTGGCAAAAAAACACTTATTCTATCAACACCTTGTTATATGTGTGAAAGACAATTTAATCTGCAAAGTGCTTCCATATTATACTTTGGAATTCTATGGATTAATCAACATTAGAAAGCTATATTCCGCATCACTGACGGTTTGTGTGTAGCTGCTAAATAACTTCTTTTGTTATGAAGGAATAAGTGCCAAGTTTTCAGCACATTTACAATTTTAAATTGAGCATTTTCACACATGCTTAAACTGGTAATTTGACTTATAAAAATATTTAAGGGAATGTTACAATAGTGATAAATGTAACTTATAGGCCATAAGCTATTGTAAGTGTCACAATTGCTTGGCAATGAGAGAAATACAGTACTAGAATTAATTTTTGAGATCAAAACATAATGAATACCAATATTCAAGTACAGCTATGCAATGTCACCTAAAAGAAGTATAACAATCTCACCAACCCCCTGTGCTTAAGCCAGCACAGGACTTACGTATCTGTTAATTATTAACTATGTATATATTAATACACTTTTTTTTTTTAACTGTGTAAACTTAGAGGGCTATTGAGGAAAAATCAGAAACCTGGGCCAGTGGTCCTCATATGTGGCAAATGAGCATGCCTGTCCAGTGCAATACAGGATGAAAATCACAGCTAATGTGTATTTATTATTGTTTCATTTTAACCTATGTTTTAGAGTATATTTGTATGCTTTATAATATTTAAAATATATTAGAACCGTATTGCATGAATCAATGTATAGACATTGGAGTGAGTACTTTAAAATGATTCTTAATAGCAGAGTGTAAGATAAAAATGTTTAGATATCACTTACCTAGACAAAACCATACCCAGCCCAACTCTGTCCAGAAGTTTGAAGAGCCTTAGTCAATCAAATATGAGTGGTCTGATCCCATAAGGAATGCCATCTCTATTAAAAAATGGTAATCTTAACCTAATATTAGGCTAGTTCAAACCAGCTGTGGTTCTTTCTATAAAATTCCAAATAGACATTCTGATTTTATCAATTCTATGGCTTTAATAAATATGCATCAACCCAGGAAAAAAACATAACCTAATTCAGTGCCTCAGTGTTTTCATAACGCCTTTTGTCAGGAAAATACCAAAGGGATGATTTTAGACCTTGTTGAATTTGCTAAATCAATAAGTGCAACATGCCAACTTAAGAAAAATAACGTACTGATCTTGTCCCTTGAAGTTTTCACCTTATAACCATGTGACTATGTGAAAGCATATAGGACTCTGATACACTAATGCATGTAGGACACTGATATGTTAATATCTTCTAATAGATAAATTCTCTTTGTACCACATTCTCATGTAATCCCCTTCCACACTGACAACTGGCCTTTCTATTTGCTTTGGACAATAAGACATTAGCAGACATACTAGAAGCTGAAGGTTGAAACATACTTACACATTGGAGTGATCCCTCCCATGTTGCTGGCTAGAACTCTTCCCCCAACAAGTGCAGAAGCCTGTCTCAGCCTGCTGGATTCCATGTCCCAGTCAACAGCCAAACACAGCCCAGACGTGTGAATGAGTGAGGTTATATTAGCTCACTCATTTCCAGTGAAGCCACCAGGATATCAAAGCCACATAAGTTACCCTTAGAGTGACTAGTAGAATAAACGCCAACTAAATCCAGCCAAAAGTGCTGACCCACAAAATTATGAGCAAATAAAAAATTGTGTTTTTAAGCTTTGGGGTACTTTGTTACACATCCACATATAACTGAGACAAGCATTCTAGAAGTTTGCTGAAAAGAGCAATGTTTAATTTCCAATTCTAAGGTCAAGAGCAGAGTTGAAGAATTACACTTCTCTCCTGAGTTGCAAAATCATGTAAGAGGTGTGTGTGTGTGTGTGTGTGTGTTTGTATAAAACTGTAAGGGTATGATTATGGACTGAAATGTTATACAACAGTTGCTGAGGTATGTCTCTGGGGAAATTGAATGATATGGTAATTATCATTTAGTGGTTATACACTTGCCCAAAAATGAACAGAAAATTTTGCTCTATACAGTAATGGGAAGCTTACCAGTAAGTTTAAAAGGTCAGGTGTATTGAAATAATGTGAGACATTTTACTTCTGATTATTAGAGGAAACACTTAGGTGCCAGTCTGTATTACAAGGGGAAATAGTACATCCCATCTACAGCAACTTGATCAACAATGTGACTAATAGTAAGAGAATGGAGAGGTTAGTTTAGACAATAGTTGAAAAAAACCAAGAGTAGAAACAGCCAATCAGAGAAAAAGATGATACAGTATTTCCAAGGGCGTATAGTTTCTTATAATCAAATACGATGACTCATAGAAAGAAGTTGCTTAAAATGTAAGCATTATCTAAATGTTTTCATATTGTTACATCATTATCACAGTATTTTTCTTCTTATATGCTCTTAGTGCTTTAGGAGCTGCTATAAATGATGGGCTAGCTATATAATCATTCACAGCTGTGAGTAATCCACTATGATCAAATTCTTGTAATTGTGATCTTTTAAATATTTGCACCTGCAAATATTTGGAGCATAAGATCATAATGTGTCTTCCAAAAATGAATGAAACAAATGAATTTGCTTGCATGCATTGATATTTTTGAATACATGCACAGTTATGTCATTTCTAAAACAACTATTTCTAAGATAACTAAGGCACATTTTTATTTAAGATGTGAGTGGAAATCTCATTTTAGCCTTAAGCTATCTACTGATAAAACTTTTGTAAGAGCATATGAAAATGTATATCTACGTGACTATAATGACATAAATATGTAAATTTGAGAGGTTTTGGTTAAACTCTACTTTTTAAATGTTTCAGAAAATCTGTATTTTTAAAAATTTAAAACTAAAATAATGGCCACATACTGAGGAGACTCTAGATGGAGATAAAGTGACGGCAAACAATTCCTTTATAGGTAGCTTTCTAATTTTGAGTATGTTTCTGAAAATATGTTTAGAAATAAAATACTTATAAGTTTATAGAATGGAATCTTTATGCTCAGTGGTTTGGAGGGTGGAGAATAATGGAGTTCTATTAATTACTTTGTCTCACTCTGTAATCTCTTTTTCTCTCCCTCTCTATAAGATATAGAGAGATACAGATTTATTTATAGATTATATATATATATATATATATATATATATATATATATATATATATATATATATATATATATATATATATATATATATAGATTATATATAGCTATATAATTTTCCTCCTATTTAGGTCCTGTCTTCTTCAGGACCAGGCAGCCTAATGAAGTTTGAAAATGAGACATCGTGCATGAACTTCCAGGACTGCTATTAAAGGCCCCAGTGTAACACCTTTCCTTGATACCATTGGAGCCATGAGACGAGCCCAATATTTTCTTTTTCTGGGCCACTCACAAGTAAATCAACAATTAAATAGCAGCATGGAAGAACAATATTGCAGGATGGATTTCCTTATTCACTCACCAATTTCTACTTCACATATAAATTAAACACACCACTTGGAGGGTTCATAGTAGAGTGGGCTTAAGCCATGGGGCTATTTGAATTGTTGCTTTGTGCATTTTGGAATTATTTAAAGCTCTCTTAACACAAGAATCAGAGACAATAGATTAAGTTTTATCCAGTGTCTGTTCCTCATGCTACCTAGGGAAGTGAAAGGAACCAATCTTTGTGGAGCAACCTGCATACCTGTCACTAACCAGGGAGGTTTACACATATTTTCTCATTTAATCCTAATAATAATCTCATGATATACATGTAATCATTACTAAATTTACCAATAAAGAAAATGAGGCTTAGGGAGATTATTTTATTTTTCCATTTTTACACAGTAGGTAATTTGTGTAACAGATATGCTAGGTTAATCAGAGGCTTAAGCCTACTCAATGTCTCTTGAACTTGTTTTCTCCTTTAGCAGACAAGGTTGTTTGGTTATTTTTAATATTGTTGTACTAGATACTCTATAGGGAAAATACCGTAAATAATATTCAGTGATTGTGTGCTTTTAAGAGCATACATGAACTAAAATTCAAAAAGGCACACCTTATGTATATTTACATTTTAACACAATTTTAAACCTTAATGCAAGAAGTTAAAATTTTTTCTCTGATTTCAGATAAAGGTTGTTAGGGTACAGATATAAAGATGGTAATGATGTTCCTTTATTTATTTATTTTCCCAGTGAGGGCCACTGTAATTTTCCAGTGAGACTCCACTGTAATTAAAGCAGCTGTTCCTTCTACTTACTACAAAACAAACTTTATGCTTAGATCATTGTTGTGATGGAATACACATAGTTGGTGGATATAAAAGTACTTACAAAAGTTTGTGTTTAGAGATTTGAATTTTAAAATGGTTCACTGCTGGGAAAGGTAAATGCTACGGGAGACAATAATGTTTAACAGCTCTAATATACTCTGACACTTGGGATATCAACTCATAAAATATTAATAATCTTAATCAGTTTAGTACCAATGATGTTAAAACACATAGAATATAACTGGGCATGTTAATTTTAATGATTCCATTTGAGATTGAGAATACTGAAATTCAACTAAACTTAATCATTCCCTGTTATCATTTCCCCCCAAAATCTCTAAAGAGATAGCTGAACTAGAGAAAACCATGCATAGGAGAAAACTGAAATGAAAACAACAATTAGCAAACAAAAAATATGCAAAATGACCTTTTTCCCTGAGGGTGGATTTTGGACTTCGTCAGACAAAACTGTCTGGTTGACTTCTGTTATTTAATCAAAGGCAGGCCTTGAATCCAGGGTCTATATTCAGATTCTGTACTACAAAATGAATGCCCTGGAAAAGGCTAGAATGAGCCATATGGTATGGGATTACTTGGGGGCATCCATATAAACCATGATTAGCATAATTCTAGATAGATTGATAAAGTAATCATTATAGATGTGTGTCTGCATGTATTAGAATACATGCATATACCTTCTAGTTCTGTCTGCCCAGAAGCAATGACACACCAATAGCAATGAACACACACAGCACCCAATCCTGGTTTCTAATAAAATTCACCAATAGAAAGAACCAGGGCTTTTTGGAGAATGCTTGATTTTAGGGCTGTTACAGGGAATATAATATCAACATGAAGAATTTTAAATGTCAGAAAATAAGGAAATGCTCAAAAAAAAAGAGAAAAGAAAAAAGGAAAGAAAGAAAAGGAGAGGACATGTCAAAAGGACAAAGGAGCCAACTGAAAGAGCTCCAGGGTCAAACCTGGAACCATCTGGGCAATGATGTAAAGAATATAGTATTATCTAAGAGGCCTTACTGATTTTGTATATGTGTGTGTGTGTGTGTGTGTGTGTGTGTGTGTGTGTGTGTGTGTGTATATATATATATATATATATATATATATATATATATATATATATATATATATATATATAATTTATAGGAAAAGTACATGCTCTGAGTACACTGCAGCAGCCCTGGGGGAATGCCCTTCTTGAAGAGGGATGGAGGATTTCCATGAACAGCCAGTTCCAACTTGTCAGCTATGTCAGTTAACCACCTTGGAAAGTAGATTCTCCAGCTCCAGTGATGCCTCCAGATGCCCGAAGCCTGGCATCCATAGGATTACAACCTCAGTGAGAGACCCTTAGCCAGAACTGCACAGAGCAGCTGCTTCTGAATTTTGGATCTACCAAAACCATAAGAGATAATAAATGATAATTATTGTTTTAAATCACTAATTTGGGGGATAACTTAAGCAATAAGAACTCATACAACCTCTACAGTTTGTTGAAGGCTGGCTTTATGAAAGGGGTGATCAAGATAGCTTCTGATTTGATGGACACCAAATACAAGTCTTAGGGTGATATTAAGTGAATATCTTTGTGTGAAAGCCTATTTTTCACATTGTCTTCCAGAACAGAGGGAAACAGGAGATGTACACAGGCAAATGATTGAGGAATTCCACATAGGGAAAAGACTAAATGGAAGAGAAAAGACCAATAGATACTGACCTTTCATGATTTCCCAATGAAAAAGCTGCACCTTTATCTGATCAACACAAAGTAAAATTCACCCATCCACCACAGTTCTGCCCACATGCAGAGAATTCTTCTAGTAACTTCTTAGTGCATTGCACATAACTATGACAGGATACCGAATAGTCACCTGACATTTAAGGAAACTTCCTAAAGATTTAAGCCATACAAAAAGGAACAATGAAATAAAGAAATTTAGAGAAAAATATAAGAATCAGTAAGAAGTTTAAAAATCATTCAAAAAAGATATTTCATCCAGAAGAAATGTAATACTAGATAAAAAGGAAAAAAATACACTAGAATTTAAAAATAAATGAATAAATAAAGAGTAAATATAAAATTTAAACTTGAAATTTTCACCCAGAAAAAACAAAAAAGTGAGGTTGAAATGGAAATAAGAAAATTCTATCACTACACTTGACTAAAACAATTCAGATTTCAGGAAAAGAGAAAGGGAAAATGGAAGTGAGGTTATTATTAATGTAATAATATGAGCATGATTCCCAAATCTGAATAATAGACATTTCCAGACTAAAAAAGTCCACAGAGAGTCCAGCACAATAAATTAAGAAAAGATCCATAATGATACAAATCATTGTGAAATTGCAGATCAGCAGGGGTAAAGAGAAAATTCTAAAAGCTTCTGGAGACAAAGATGTAAAAAACAAATAGGTCATTGACAAAGAAAATAAAATAAATTGTATTTCTTTAATACAAACCATAGAAACCAGATTTATGAGGACACTGTAGGCTTAAGGGTTCCAGAAACCATTGTGTTTCCTCACGGAAAGAGCCTGCCTGAGAATGAAGGTAATCAAACCAAACACATGAAAAATATGCAGGAGAAGATCCACTTCTGATGACATATCAAGTCCTCAGTTCTACAGTAGTCAAGCCCAGTGCCACTCTTTGTACATGCCAGTTGCAAACCATAATTAATTTTTTTTTAAAGCTAATTTTAGTTGGATTTCTGTCAGTTAGAATTGAAACTCTCCTGACAAATACAAGTACAGGAATACCTCCTTCCACTGCACTTTACCTCATTGTGCTTTGCAATATATTGTGTATTTTACAAATTGAAGGTTTATGGCAACCCTGAATGGAGCAAGTCTTTTGGTGCCATTTTTTCAACAGCATTTTCTCATTTCATATCTCTGTGTCACATTTTGGCAATTGTAATATTTCCAACCTTTTAGTTATTATTGTATGCATTATGGTGATCTGTGATCAGCGATCTCTGATGTTATTATTGTGACTTTTCTGAGGTGCCAGGTATCACACCCATACAAGAAGACAGACTTAATTGCTAAATGTATACATTCTAACAGCTCCACCGACTGGCCATTCCCCATCTATCTACTTCTCCTCAGAAATCCCTATTTCCAAAGACAAAAAAAATATTAAAACTAGGTCAGTTAATAACCTTACAATGACCTCCAAGTGAAAGGAAGAGCCACAGGTCCCTCACTTTAAGTCAAAAGCTGTAACTGAGCAAGTTTAGTGAGGAAAGCATGGCAAAAGCTGAGATAGACTGAAAGCTAGGCCTCTTGCGTCAAAGAGTTAGTCATTCACATCAAGTTGTGAATTCAAAGGAAAAGTTCTTGAAAGAAATTGAAAGTGATACTCCAGCGAACACACAAATGATAAAGCAAAACAGCCTTTGTACTGATATTAAGAATGTTATAGTGGTCTGGATAGAAAATCAAACCAGCTACAACATTCCCTTAAGCCAAAGCCTAATCCAGAGCAAGGCTCTAATTCTCTTCAATTCTATGAAAGCTGAGAGAGGTGAGGAAGCTGCAGAAGAAAAGTCTGAAGCCAACAGAGGTTGGTTCATGAGGTTGAAGGAAAGAAGCCATCTCCATAACATAAAAGTGCAAAAGGAAGCAGCAAGTGCTGATGTAGTAGAAGCTGTAGCAAGGTATCCAGAAGATCTAGCTAAGATAATTAATGAAGGTGGTTACACTAAACAAGAGAGATTCAATGTAGATAAAATAGCTTTCTATTGGAAGAAGATGTCATCTAGAACTTTCATAGCTAGAGATGAGGAGTCAAGGTCTGCCTTCAAAACTCAAAGGACAGTTTGACTTGTGTTAGGAACCAATGATGCTGGTGAATTTAAGTTGAAGCCAATGTTCCTGTACCATTTTCAAAAATCCTAAGGCTCTTAAGAATGATGCTAAACCCCTTCTGCTTGTGATCTATAAATGGAACAATAAAGCCTAGATGACAGCACATCTGTTTAACACATGGTTTACTGAATATTTGAAGCCCAGTGTTAACAAATACTGGTCAGAAAAACAGATTCATTTCAAAATATTACTGTTCAGTGACAATGTACCTGGTCATCAAAGAGCTTTGACGGAGATGGACAATGAGATTAATGTTGTTTTCATGCTTGCTAACACAACCATTCCATGGGTCATGGATAAAGGAGTAATTTTGAATTTCAAGTCATTATTTATGACGTATATTTTGTAAAGCTAAAGCTGCCATAAATAGGGATTCCTCTGATGGATATGGGCAAAGTAAATTTGAAACCTTCTGAAAAGGATTCACTATTCTAGATGCCATGAAGAACATTTGTGATTCATGGGAAGAGGTCAAAATATTAATATTAACAGAAGTTTGAAAGGAGTTGATTCCGCCCTCATGGATAACTTCAGCGGAGGAAGTAACCAATAGCAAGAGAACTAGAATTAGAAGTGAAACCTGAAGATGTGACTGAACTGCTCCAATCTCATGATAAAACTTTCATGGATGAGGAGTTGATTCTTGTGGATAAACAAAGAAAGTGGTTTCTTGAGATGGAAGCTACTCCTGGTGAAGATGCTGTGAAGATTGTTGAAATGACAACAAAGGATTTAGAGTATTACATGAACTTCGTTGATAAAGCAGTGGAAGGGTTTGAAAGGATTTACTTCAAGTTTGAAAGAAGTTCTACTATTACCAAGGCTGTTGCTCCAGAATCATACCCCTGCTCCTCCCTCCATTGGAAACCAATTGATCTTATTTAAGTTTCAGGAGGAAGCTGCAAAGAGGAAGACACAAGAACTGGTTAGAACTAACTAGTCCCAAGATGGTGGAAGACTTGACTTTCAGTAGACTTTGAACCTCATTATACACTCATTGTAATACATTAGCATGCTAAATTACACACCTACCCTCACCATGACAGTTGACAATTGCCGTGACAACAGCCGGAAAAGCCCTTACAAGGACTGAAAAGGAGTGTTGCCTAAGTTCTGGGTCCAAACCACACCCCTGTTCTCAGATAACTCATGAATATTACCCTCACTCTTTCCAAATCCTTTCCTTTTACCCCGACCCATATATATATATATATATATATATATATATAGTCTCTACCCGAATCAGGTTGAGAAGTTGATTTGCGAAGTAAGTTCCCATTTCTCCATTCTTTGGCCACTGAATAAAACTTGTGCTTTTCCAGTCTCAGCATCAGTTTCCTTATTGTCTGTGTGAATCCGAGCAGTAAAAGAACCTCCTTGGCTGAGACAAGGGGTCTTGGCTCGGGATGTGCTTGGGTCCAGGCTACTTATTTGGTAACACGACTTTGACTAAAATGTTATTAAACAGCATTGCATGCTACAGATAAATCATCTGTGAAAGGAAGAGTATATTGATGCAAAAATGTCATTGTTGTCTTATTTTCAGAAATTACCACCCCAGCCTTCAGTAACCACCACTCTGATCAGTCAGCAGCCATCAGCATGACAAGACCCTCCACCAGCAAAAAGATTTTGACTCACTGAAGCCTTAGATGATATTGTCAGGGTGGAAGAAATTTCCTCTATCTTTCTAGGTTCTCTTGGCTGGTCTAAGACTTAAATTGACATGAGACAGATTAAAAGGAGACAATCGAACAAAACTTTAATAACATATATACATGGGAGAGATGAAGGAGAACTAAGTAACTTGCCAAAATGGCCAAAACCCTCACCTTAAATACCATCCTTAGTTAAAGACAAAAGTGGATGTTGGGGTTAGTGGTTTGGGTCTTTGAAGGGGATGAAGGCAATTCGTTTGGAGATGGAAACGGAAAAGTCTTATAAACAAATGTTTGTTGGGCCATGCAGAGACAAAGGGACACAGTGGACTCCGATCTCCAGGCCTTGCGGAATTTCCCCCACCACACATAGCATGTATTTTTTGTAGATGACTCTGGTAATAGCTCTATTTAGGGAACAGATCCTCTGTCTAAAGTATTTAGGCTGCTAAGGGGGAGGTAAAAAAATAAAATAAAATAAAACCAGTTCCTGAGTCTTCTGTTTCTTGAAAATAATCAACCTATATTAATCCCCATGTTGCAAGAAGGGGGATCCCTTCCAGACCCTGAGAGTGTGCTCTTATCTAACACTCAGAAATGAATTGTCTGAGGAGACACACGAGCTGACAAAGCAAGAAACTTTATTGGAAAGGAGTGCCTGGGTGGAGAGCAGCAGGTTAAGGGAACCCAGGAGAACTCCTCTGCCATGTGGCTCGCAGTTTCGGATTTTATGGTAATGGAGTTAGTTAGTTTCTGTGTTGTCTCTAGCCGATCATTCTGACTCGGGATCCTTCCTGGTGGAGCGCACATAGCTCAGCCAAGATGGATTCTAGAGAGAAGGATTCTGGGAGGTTGGTAGGACATATGGACTGGCATCTCCTCTCTCCTTTTGACCTTTCCCAAATTCTTCCTGTTGCTGGTAGCTTGTTAGTTACACATTCCTTACCAGGATTTCCTGTTGTAAGATAACTCATGCAAGTGTTTACTATCTTGCCTGGCCAGGACAGGAGGTTTCGTAGTGGTTCCCCTAACACTCACACCAAGGAGAGATATTTTGAGGTGACAAATTTTGTTCCCTTGCAATTGTTAGCATTTTTTAGAAATAAGGTATTTTTAAACTAAGGTACATTCATTGTTTGTTAGACATAATGCTGCTGCACACTTAGTAGACTACACTATAGTGTAAACATAACTTTTATAGGCACTGGGAAATTAGAAACATTGTGTGACTCACTTTATTGCAATGCTCACATTACTGTGGTGGTCTGGAACCAAACCCACAATATCTCTGAGGTATGCCTGTAGATTCACTATTGCTACTACACACACACACACGCACAAATACACACACACATGCATACAAACACATATATAAAACATTTATTCCTACTATGCATTCAAAACTTAGGATGTTTACGTTATATACTTTTACCCAAAGATCAGAAATAGGACCATCTTGTGAGTCATCAAGGATCTTGTTTCAGATTTATATGTTGATATGGAACCACCGACATTTCATAGGTCCTTGTGAACCAACATGTGGAGGGACATGGGGATTAGTAAAGTAAACATGAAAAGGTTATGGCTTGAGAGGGGATCCCCAGAAGTCAAGCCTAAGATGAGAGTCTGTGAGAAAGTGATTTATTAAGGAAATCCTTTCAGGTAACTAAAATGGAACTGAAAAAGCAGAAAAGTGGGGTGTAAGCCAACCTAGGGTGTAATATCAGGCAGAATCCTCAAGACAGTAGCAATATGTTGAGTGTAAGTTATACCTCAGTATTTTCCTGCCCTGTGCCAAGAAATCTGGGGCTTTCTTAGTCCCACATCTGTTGGTCTTTGGTTGGTGTCCACCCAAAGATGATGTACATTCCCAGGCACTTCTGGCTTTTGGGGCTTGTGGACAAAGCAAGCTTTAGAAGCTGTAGGTGCTGGCTGTTGGAAGCAAAAGCACCCTGAAGCCTCATGATACACAAACACATGGTAATAAAAAGGGCTGTGGGACCAAGACCATGTGGGTGACACACTTACATTGGTGGCTACACATAATAAATATAAAGTTGTAGACTACCTAGATCTTTTAGGTTGGAAACAAATAAACAATCTAGTATTCTAAGTTCAAAGTAAATTATTGATACAAGCAAATAGACAATCTAGGTCATCTAGATCAGAAGATTAAGAGACAGAGAAAAAGAAGATTCAGAGAATCCCTACCTCCTCCCTATTCATCTCTGCCCATTACCTGGAGAGGAAGCAGTTTACCAGTGATGCTTTACTTACTCATCTCTTACATTAACTAGTATAGGATCTGGCTGACTAGTGGTAACTGCTCTTAATCTCTGGGTTGGCAGTAACTGTTTTCCACACTGATGCTTTCCAACTCTCTCCCATGAGCTTATCCTACAGGTATTCTCAAATTTATAATATTTGAATATGAATTCTGTCTCCTCACACTAAGAAATTTGCTCTCCCTAGGCCTCTGATGTCAGTAATTTGAACCATTAAACACTCAGTCATCCAAGTGGGAAATGGAAGTACCACCCCGGAAATTGTCCCAATGATGTATCTGCTGAATGTGATCCCCCTTTATCCAGTCTTGTTTCCTATCAATTCTCCCCATGACAGCAATAAAATTTTTCTTTTTCTTTTCTTTTTATTAAGCATCTGATATCACTCCTCTAATTAAAAATGTTCACTGGCTCCCTACTGATTCGAGACTCCTTACTCCACCTCCTAAGATCCTGTAACACTCCCACATCCCACTTTTTGGCATGTTTATCTTCCACTCTTATATTGTAGCATACTGAACAATTTTCAATTTACTGATTTCATAAGCTTCTCTGATTCCTTTGATCTTTTGTATATGCTATACCTTCATCTGGAAATAACTTATCTTCTGCCTTTCCTCCCTGTCCTTACAGACTAACTCCTCTATACCATCCAAATATTTAAATAACTCTTCCTCTGGGAACTTCTATCCATTAAGACCTGTTTAGTTGTCTCTCCTATGACCTTTCTTACCCTAATCACACTTTTATATTCTATTTGACTCTGTATTTCTGGTCTTCACAACCAAATTTAAAATGCTTGAGGGCAGAGAAAGTGACTGATTCTTCACTGTCTCTGTACCTAATATAGTGTCTGACACAGATTAATCAATCAATGAGTCTTTGAATTAATTAATATATACATAAAAAACATTTTTTCTAGTTTGACTTATTTTAAAATGTTAGTGTAGTATCCTTTTAAAACTTTTCTGTTTTTTTTTTTTTTTTTTTTTTTTCTTCTTTGACTGTCATCAATGATAGTTCCTGGGGTAATCTAGTATCACAGAATAATCTTAAATTTAATTCTGTCATATCAGCCTCTGCCTAGAGTAAAATAAATTATGGAAAAGATCATCAAAGTTCTTAATAGATGTGAGCACTTTTCTAGATAGTTCACAGCCTGAGAGGCATTTGTCATAATCAACAGTAGACACTTTTGTGCTCATAATTACTTTAAAAACACACGAGATAATCTGATTGTCCAACGATGTGAGGAAATGCAAGTGACAACAACAAAGTACTCGCATTAAGTTTTGGATGTATATAAAGCTGCAAAAACTGTTGATGGATGAGCTTTTTCCATATGATTCCTCTACACATACAAATTCTCTCAAAGTCAAACAAAGATAAATTATATAAGCAGGGATAGGAAAGGGGATCACTATTCTCCTCTTGCAGGAAAGTAATGGGCTATTAAGAAGTTTACTTCTTCGTAATTGTTCTTACTAACCTTTCCACTTCCCCTAGCACATCACATACTTGCACGCGCATGTGCACATGCACACACACACACACACACACACACACACAGCTTCTCCTCTATATAACAGCATGCTGCCGTGGAAGACAGAATGACCCTGCAGCTAAAGATAATAAACTACTATAAACAATTCACATAAAAGAACAGAAATTTCTGAAATTCCTTTGCAATATAAATATATTTATATCATTCTTCTTTAGTTTAAGGGGAAAAAAAAGGCTGCAAGTAGTACTAGGTGAGCTCACATCCTCAGCATTTCAGCATGAAATACTGCAGACTGTTTTCTTTTATTCATACTCCGTTTCATGGAGACCTCAGAGAGTCCACACATAAAACCCCTATGTTCCTGAAGTAGGAAACTTGATGCCTGATCATCATATTTTGACAAGCCTCCTGCAACACAATGGGACCTCAATCTCAATTACAATAGTTTAGCACATATTCTAATCACTGATCCTTCTGAAAATCAGAAAAGCCCCGCATATACATTCACCACATACAGTCACATTTTCACACCAGACCCTCAAACCTATTGCCCGCAGAGGTCCTCATTTCCGTTTAAGAGATTGATTTCTTATCTTAGAATTTCAGATATTATCATAATCATTCAAGATCTAATCTCCTTCCCCCCCACCCCCTGCCCCAGCAAAGAGATCCCCCATGAGATTAGTTTCAGAGATCATAAGGGAATGTAGAAGAGTTCTTACATCAACTATTTCCTCTTCTGATGTACAAGGACCCAGTGCCTACCCCTGGTTCAAGCAGGGTTACATGTAGGACATATGACTGTCTTCCTTGTTGTTTCCTTCTCTCCTGTAGAGATGATGTCCCCTTTGCACATTTATGCTGTTCCATTTTTGCTGACATGATGAGCTCCAGAAGAAGGTAATCATTATACTGTCCTCTGTCAGCACACTTACTGTTTCCCAGGGATGCAAGGAAAGGGCAGAGACACTCCTCAGTATTCCTTCTCTTCACCTATCCCCACTAGGAGCACCCCCAGCACAGACATGGTATATTCTCCTTTTCCTTTATTAGGTAGGATGGAAAAGGTATATCAAATAAACATAGAGAAGTTTTGACATAGACTTCTATTACCAACAATAGAGATTAAATTTTAGAGAAATAAAAACATCTGTCTATTCCAGAATGGATTAGATATTGGTTAGCATAAACCATTATTTTTTTCTTTTACTTATCCTCTGAGAATACAATACTAATAGTTCAGATGTATTCAATTTGATTGAAATGCGAATATAATATGCAATTTTATTCACATTTTTTTCATGCTAAGCTTAGAGAATTCTATGATGGAGTTCCCTTATTCTTTTCTTATTATTTATTAACAAAGGACCTTATTTATAACTGTTCTCACACTGTTTTCTTAATAAAGATCAAAGTTTACCTAGTGAACCCAAACTCAATTACTGAATTTCCTGATATTCTAACTTATTCAGGAATTTGGTTTGTCTTAGAATTCAAAGTACCAGAATACATAAAAATACACTAGCCAGAAATCTGTTTGGGGTAATCTCTAGGAGAGAGAACAGAGAGTTCTGAAATCCATATAGAGAAGTGAAAGTAAAAACTCTCTCTAGATCTCATATTTTATTTAACTGGTAATATTCCAGCAGGAAGAGAAATGGTGCTGTAAGTTACTTTCTATCAATGAAAAATAAATATTTTATTTTGACAGTGCTGCATGACATATAAATGTAAAAAATCACCTTTATCCTCATTATATTTAGGTCAAAGTTTCTGACTTTTTAAGAAGAGCTTGAAATACATTTATTTCAGAAAACATACAATCTCTGAAACTAGATAACATTTCACATTTTATGTGTTCTTTTAATTCTTATGATTATTAAATCACACACGAATTTCAAAACAAAATAGAACAGCAGAAAGATACAGCCATCAACCACCTCTATCGAGGGTTGAAAAAAGTAAATGGTGGTACCCCCAAAAATAGATAGACGCACTCATAAGCACAGGAAAAATGATATTTTATATTTGTATAAATGTTATTAAAAGTTTCCAAATGAATTTCATTTTAACTCCAAAAATAGTTGAATGAAAGGTAAGAAACATGTGTGATATTTTGTTTTTTAATTATTTTATAACATAAAAATTGGTGGTCTGGTGTGATTAGTCTATTTACTAATGGTCACAAAATTCACAGTTAACTAAGTTTAGATCCTAATTCAGGTCCTTAGATGTCTAGTTTACAGTATTTTCAGTTCTCCAGTGGAAATATGTCCTGGTCTTAAAGAATTCTTTGGGGCACTTGTTAAAAAATACAGATCCTGAAGCTTCTTCCCTTGAGATATTAATTCAATGGTCTGAAAGAACACACTTAGGTGTTTTCCTCACTACCTTATAAAATTAATCTAAAATATAGAACACCTTTCATATTTTCTATTTATGTTCATATTAAGCTAAGTATTCATATTAAGCTAAAAAAGTAACACCCTTTGTTGAGCACTAAGGTTGTCAGAGAGAAACTGAGCCAATGAAGCAGAAAGATGAGGGAATGCTGAGGAACACACCCCACCAAAATCCAGATGCTCTCATGCTTAGATCTATACAAATTCAATTTTTCAAACAAGGACAAGGAGACTAATCCACAAAGGAAACAACTGGAAGCATGTGTTTTTAGTTTTTCAATACAGAAATCACATTGGGACTTTTCCTTACCAAATCATATAGGAACTTTTTCTTAACAAAATTGAAAGCAAGATCTTATGTAAAGTGCAAAACAGTAATATTAGAATAAAATAAATTAAATATGCCAGTGTGAATTACAAACACATTAAATAATTTATACAAAGTACAGTCAGATAAGGCAAATCTCTGGCAAAGAATGTCATTAAAACTAACAACCAAGATGTTATGAAATAATTTTAATTCTGCATAACATAAAGGTAAAATGAAATGATACATATTTCATACCATAAACTGATTGTCTTTAGGAATAGCCTTGCTTTCCTTGGCTACTATACAATTGACGTCAGGCCTAGTGTGACTTGTTTCATTTTCATCTGGTGTGAGTGAAAGATTTATCAAGGTCAAAAGAAGAATCTAGGGCAGTACTGACCAGTGGTTCATCCAAATGACAACTAGAGATTTGCCAGTACTGTTAATCATTTGAGATGTTTTTCCTGATGCCTTTAAAATTGTACAGCAAATAAAAAGTGAAATCTAAGAATAGCAAATACTACAAACCTAAGTAAAAATAAATTAACACTTGTATTTCTATCAGGGTTTAAATGGACACTTTCTTAAGTATGTTTGATATGGTTTTTTTGTTTGTTTTGTTTTGTTTTTTTTGTTTTCCAACCAGAAGTATATGAAAATTGAAACGGTTTTCTCTTGATTTTCTTTCAAGTTAAAGATCACCTTGCTGGTGAAAACAGACTGGGAAGTACTAAAAATTAATAACAAAATAAAGTAAAAATTTGCTACTTGAGTTACCCAGGATTAGATGTAACATTATTATCACACAGAGGCACTGCTCTACTGTAAGGACAACTATAGGCCTAACTATGGAATAAGCAAGTCTCATGTGCTTTGTTCATTTCAATATACCATTTACAGCTTTCTATAAGAATAAGGTGCTATGCAAGTACATAAGGATTAGGATGTCTAGGTTCTGGAGCCAGATCTGATTTTTAATATTAGTTTGCCTTCTATAAACCCATTACACTCTCTATACCTCTGTCTCCTCTTCTGTAAAGTAAGAGATGGGTATTGGAAGACTGCAGCATTGCAAAGGACTGTACATATGTTATATATCATTGCACTTAAAATTTACAAAACCATATAATGGACGAATCATTGCAGAAGTGGCCCTAATTCACCACTTTTTTTTGCAATGGGACTTTCTACTCCTTCTTTAAAGGATAAAATCTGTGCCTCACTCCTTGAATCCGGATGGGCCAGATCCAAGCTTTCAGATGCTTTGTGTACTTGTACTTACTCAAAAGGATCCCAAGGGAAAGAGGGAAGAAAATCTATTCCAGGATGAGAGATCATGTGAAGCAGAGATGAACAATTCCCACTGAGGGTGTCCTAGAACTGCCAGCCCTCAGTTGATTTGCTAACTAGTTACAGATATGAGTGAACCCGGACACAATGAGCCAATCCCAGTCCAGATCAGCAAGATCAGCAGCAAAACCCAGATGACCAGACTCCTGAGCAAGAACAAAAGCTTATTGTTTAAGCCACTGTGTTTTAAACTGGTTTGTTACCCACTATTTTATCAATAGATAACGGATACATCTATACTGAATATATTGTTATCCCTTTCTCACTTGTATCAATTAGAAAACTAGAACTCAGAAAAATCAACTAACTTGCTCAAGATTAATAAGTAGAAAAGTTGTGATTCCAACTCAAACACTTTTCACTACAGAACAGTGTATCTACATGTCTATGGGCTCATAATCATGTCTACCACTCAAATTATTATAAGCCACAAATGTCCTTCCAAAACTATGAAAAAATGTAAATTATCACAAGTTTTATTAACTGATTACATACTCCATCAAAGATGCGTATATATGTAAAGAGCTTTTAAAAGCTGAGGCGCATCATTTGATATATGCTTTCAGTTCTGAAGGATGTGTTCATTCAGTTTCTTTCTCCTGAAAGTGTATATCTATTTGCATATGGGCCTTAGGAAAGATATTAGTAGTAGGAATGGGAACAATATAAAGATATATGACACATGTTTAGTGTGGGCTGCAGAGTACAATGAATACAAATCCATTTCTCTCTGCTCTAATGACTGCAAAAGATTTATGATGTCTTCAATATCTACTTTTCCTCAAGAACTCACCATACAAATCTTTATATTGTGTGTTTGTGTGTGTGGTGGTATTAAAATTTAGAATAATGAAAATCTTTGGGCAGAAAAATACACTGATAAATGATTTATTCAAGAAGACTTGTGTTCTATATTCATGTAGCATTAAGTGTACATAGCAGGTTTCTATTACATTTAAGACACTCCCACACCAATTGGAAATTTAGCCATTAAAATTACATATATCATACTGTCATATGTTTAAATACAGGACTCCAGACTTTATTCTACCTATTTCTGGAAGTTTACCTTGATTTTTTTTTGAGGTGAATTGGGACTATTCTCTCTGGAATTTAACTAGATAAAAAGAAGTGTGGGACCCTGACTTTTATTATACTCTGTGACCAGAAAGGCCAGAGGGAACCCTTTCTTTCTGGCAGGGTAAAAAGAACAAGTTGATAAGATAGTAGTAAAACAATTAAGCTAAAACAAATTTCATTAATACATGTCTATTTATTCAACAAGTATTTGTTGATCATATAACTTGTATACAGTGATCTACAGTTATTAAAAATTGGCACTTACGGAATTTAAACTATAGGGAAGAGATGATACTAATAACTAGATAATTTGAGGTATCCCTAAAACCATTTTAAAACAATGCATAATTTTTGTTTCAATTATTTAGATATTTCAGGTGAAAGTGTTTTGTGTTTTTTTTTTAACCTATCACAAATGAGGAAACTTGGGATTTACTTCTCACCATCCTCACTATGATTTGTTTTATTATCATAACTAGGTTAATAATACTTTGTATGCATACACTGTGTAGCAAGGTTGTGGTCAGAGTAGAATGGGATGGTATAAATGAGAAGGAGTTGTAAAATAATATATATTATTCAATATAAACTTATGTCTTCCGAATATATATTGTGAAATATTTGACTTTGTTCAGAATTCTGTCAAACAAATTCAAACTTGAAAATCTGTCCTCCTTATTAAAATAGTTATTTAATCCTAAAAGGGTGTTTCCTATTAAGAAATTTCCCCAATGGGTTACATGTTATAGAGCTTTACTTGCCCCCAGTGTCTTACCAGGGATAAATTGCTCCTTGTATTCTCATGTGGAAAAGTAGTGGCAAAATTGAAATTTCCTCCTTTCTAGAGTAAATCAACAGATGGAAGGTATCCTTGGCTTTCTAGAAATTTGATCCCTATAAATTGTGGAAGTGGGCAGAGTGTTTGTCCAATGCTAATGTATAGCAATTTTTTCCCCATAACATTTGGTGAGGTAAAAAATAACTCTTCTAGCTATCATTTCTCTTCTCACATTTGTGACAGCCCATCATCACTGACATGACATTAGTGTTCAGGGTGTCCATCATGGGGAAATGCATTATTCATTTACATTATGAATGAACTTCTAAAGCAAAAATGTCATAGATGGTCTACAGGAACTGAAGAAAATAATATATCTAATTATACAAGGAAACATCAACTGATATATAATGCCTTTTTTCACATTTTTCATACATGATTTATTAGTTATGGTGGTATTGCATGTGCATTTTTGTTTTAAGACAAGATGGTTTTTAACGCAAGGGACAAGATAGGCACACACACATCAATGAACATTTGCACACACAAGCTACTTGTTATTAATACAATGTCTTCTGTAGGGATATTTTGGTAATGATAATAGAGAACATCTGAAGGGTATGAATCTTAATTTTTGACAACTTGCCTGAATATTGTCTTTCCAGTTTGAGAGTGACAATTAAGTTTTAGTGACTAAGTTTCCAATTGTGATAGGAGTATTCCTGAGATGTAATAGAATCCTGATGATAAGTAGACACTATGCTGTACAGAACTCAAGTCTTCTTGAATGTCATTTAATTTTCAATCTTTTTTCTTCCCCAAACTTTTCATCTTAATAAGAAATGTATTGTTTTATCAGACATGCAAATCTTACAGAATGCATACATATATTTGTCAGATATCCAAAGCATATATAATGCATATATATATTTTAAAAAATAATAATAACGTTAACTTCTATGTACTCACTATCAGCTGAAAAATTAAAACCAAAACAGGAAAAGTTAGAAAAAAAAAATGGCTAAGGTCTGAATGAAAGTGCCTCAGTTTTGTTTTAAGTTAAGGGAAAGAAAACAGAAGCTGGTGTTCCCTGAATATCAGTTAGTTTGACAAAACTTTATTAAGTTTTAATAGATATCAATATATTTTTCCAACTTCATAAGCTTCCAAACTTTGCATTATTCATAACATTTTCTTAAATTTTTAGGGATTTCTTTGTAGATTATCAAAAAAATCTTACTCAAATAATAATAGAAGTGATGATCTTTGCTCTTTTTATCTCTTACCCCATGTTAGGTGGGGAGCATCACCACCAAGGGCCAGGTATAGAGGAAAATGTAAATGAATCAGATAAGTCCTAGAATCCAAGGGGAATTAAATAAGGGTTAGGTGTGGAGTTAACCCTTTCTACCTGGCAGCCAGTGCCCTTTATCATATTTCTTTATCATCCTTATCCTAAAGTTTCAATCTAAATGTCATCTCCACCATAAAGCTGGTTTTTATCCTCTTAGAAACTATTAGTTCATGGACATGAGGAATGAAGTCAAATTCATCACTGTGTTTCTTTCTCCCTTACTCAATGATGAATTCAACATTTGCTGCAAGGTTTTTATATATGTGCTCCTAGCAGCCTAGGTTTCTAACTTCCAGAGCATACATATAGTATTAGCATTTTGTTTCAATGTGGAATCCATGAATATTGTCCTGTTCTTTTATCTCATAAATATTTTTTTTTTAATTTAACATCTTTATTGGAGTATAATTGCTTTACAATGTTAGTTTCTGCTTTATAACAAAGTGAATCAGCTATACATATACATATATCCCAATATCTCCTCCCTCTTGCATCTCCCTCCCACGCTCTCTATCCCACCCCTCTAGGTGGTCACAAAACACCAAGCCGATCTCCCTGTGCTATGCAGC
Organism: Balaenoptera acutorostrata; assembly: GCF_949987535.1. Lineage (NCBI taxonomy): Eukaryota > Metazoa > Chordata > Mammalia > Artiodactyla > Balaenopteridae > Balaenoptera > Balaenoptera acutorostrata. Next base: position 38,273,587 of record NC_080081.1, read on the forward strand.
TGCTTCCCACTAGCTATCTATTTTATATGTGGTAGTATTTATAAGTCAATGCCACTCTCTCACTTGGTCCCAGTTTACCCTTTCCCTTCCCCCTGTGCTCAAGTCCTTTCTCTACGTCTGCATTTTTATTCCTCTCCTGCCCCTAGGTTCTTCAGAATCATTTTTTTTTTCTAGATTCCATGTATATGTGTTAGCATACGATATTTGTTTTTCTCTTTCTGACTTACTTCACTCTGTATGACAGACTCTAGGTTCATCCACCTCAATACAAATAACTCAATTTTGTTTCTTTTTATGGCTGAGTAATATTCCATTGCATATATGTGCCACATCCTCTTTATCCATTCATCTGTCGATGGACATTTAAGTGGCTTCCATGTCCTGGCTATTGTAAATAGAGCTGCAATGAACATTTTGGTACATGACTCTTTTTGAATTATGGTTTTCTCAGGGTATATGCCCAGTAGTGGAATTGCTGGGTCATATGGTAGTTCTATTTTTAATTTTTTAAGGAACCTCCATACTGTTCTCCATAGTGGCTATATCAAATCACATTCCCACCAACAGTGCAAGAGGGTTCCCTTTTCTCCACACCCTCTCCAGCATTTTTTGTTTGTAGATTTTTTATTATGGCCATTCTGACTGGTGTGAGGTGATACCTCATTGTAGTTTTGATTTGCATTTCTCTAATGATTAGCAATGTTGAGCATTTTTTCATGTGTTTGTTGGCAATCTGTATATCTTCTTTGTAGAAATGTCTGTTTAGGTCTTCTGCCCATTTTTGTATTGGGTTGTTTGTTTTTTTTGATATTGAGTTGCATGAGCTGCTTGTAAGGTTTGGAGGTTAATCCTTTGTCAGTTGCTTCATTTGCAAATATTTTCTCCCATTCTGAGGGTTGTCTTTTCATCTTGTTTATGGTTTCCTTTGCTGTACAAAAGCTTTGAAGTTTCATTAGGTCCCACTTGTTTATTTTTGTTTTTATTTCTATTTCTCTAGGAGGTGGGTCAAAAAAGATCTGCTGTGATTTATGTCATAGAGTGTTCTGTCTATGTTTTCCTCTAACAGTTTGATAGTGTCTGGCCTTACATTTAGGTCTTTAATCCATTTTGAGTTTATTTTTGTGTATGGTGTTAGGGAGTTTTCTAATTTCATTTATTTACTTGTAGCTGTCCAATTTTCCCAACACAACTTATTGAAGATGCTGTCTTTTCTCCATTGTATATCTTTGCCTCCTTTATCAAAAATAATGTGACCATATGTGCATGGGTTTATCTTTGAGCTTTCTATCCTGTTCCATTGATCTATATTTCTGTTTTTGTGCCCGTCCCATACTGTCTTGATTACTGTAGCTTTGTAGTATAGTCTGAAGTCAGGGAGTCTGATTCCTCCAGCTCCGTTTTTCTTTCTCAAGATTGCTTTGGCTATTTGGGGTCTTTTGTATTTCCATAAAAATTCTGAATTTTTTTGTTCTAGTTCTGTGAAAAATGTCATTGTTAGTTTAATAGGGAATGCATTGAATCTGTAGATTGCTTTGGGTAGTATAGTCATTTTCACAATGTTGATTCTTCCAATCCAAGAACATGGTATATCTCTCCATCTGTATGTGTCATCTTTGATTTCTTTCATTAGTGTCTTATAGCTTTCTGAGTACAGGTCTTTTACCTCCTTAGGTAGGTTTATTCCTAGGTATCTTATTCTTTTTGTTGCAATGGTAAATGGTAAATTAAGTGTTTCCTTAATTTCTGTTTCATATTTTTCATCATTAGTGTATATGAATGCAAGAGATTTCTGTGCATTAATTTGGTATCCTGCTACTTTGCCAAATTTATTGATTAACTCTACTAGATTTCTGGTAGCATCTTTAGGATTCTCTATGTATATTATCATGTCATCTGCAAGCAGTGACAACTTTACTTCTTCTTTTCTGATTTGGATTCCTTTTATTTTTTTTTTCTTCTCTGATTGCTGTGGCTAAAATTTCCAATACTATGTTGAATTATAGTGGTGGGAGTGGACAACCTTGTTTTGTTCCTGATCTTAGTAGAAATGGTTTCAGTTTTACACCATTGAGAATGATGTTGGCTGTGGCTTTTTCATATATGGCCTTTATTATGTTGAGGTAAGTTCCCTCAATGACTACTTTCTGGAAGGTTTTTATCATAAACTGCTGTGGAATTTTGTTGAAAGCTTTTTCTGCATCTATTGAGATGACTATATGGTTTCTTTCCTTCAATTTGTTAACATGGTTTATCACATTGATTGATTTGCGTATATTGAGGAGTCTTTGCATTCCTGGGATAAACCCCACCTGATCATGGTGCATGAATCTTTTAACGTGCCGTTGAATTCTGTTTGCTAGTATTTTGGTGAGGATTTTTACATCTATGTTCATCCAGTGATATTGGCCTGTAGTTTTCTTTCTTTGTGCCATCTTTGCCTGGTTTTGGTGTCAGGGTGATGGAGGCCTTGTAGAATGAATTTGGTAGTGTTCCTCCCCCTGCTATATTTTGGAAGAGTTTGAGAAGGATAGGTGTTAGCTCTTCTCTAAATGTTAGATAGAATTCGCCTGTGAAGCCATCTGATCCTGGGCTTTTGTTTGTTGTAAGAGTTTTAATCACAGTCCCCATTTCAGTGCTTGTGATTGGTCTGTTTATATTTTCTATTTCTTCCTGGTTCGGTCTCAGAAGGTTGTGCTTTTCTAAGAATTTGTCCATTTCTTCCAGGTTGTCCATTTTATTGGCATATAGTTGCTTGTCATAATCTCTCAGGATCCTTTGTATTTCTGCAGTGTCAGTTGTTACTTCTCCTTTTTCATTTCTAATTCTATTGATTTGAATCTTCTCCCTTTTTTTCTTGATGAGTCTGGCTAATGGTTTATCAATTTTATTTATGTTCTCAAAGAACCAGTTTTAGTTTTACTGATCTTTGTTATTGTTTCCTTAGTTTGTTTTTCATTTATTTCTGATCTGATCTTTATGATTTCTTTCCTTCTGCTAACTTTGGGATTTTTTGGTTCTTCTTTCTCTAATTGCCTTAGATGTAAAGTTAGGTTGCTTATTTGAGATGTTTCTTGTTTCTTGAGGTAGGATTGTATTGCTGTAAACTTCCCTGTTAGAACTGCTTTTGCTGCATCCCATAGGTTTTTGGTCTTCGTGTTTTCATTGTCAATTTTTTCTAAGTAGTTTTTAATTTCTTCTTTGATTTCTTCAGTGATCTCTTGGTTATTAAGTAATGTATTGTTTAGTCTCAATGTGTTTGTATTTTTTACAGATTTTTTCCTGTAATTGATATGTATTCTCATAGTATTGTGGTCGGAAAAGATACTTGATACAATTTCAATTTTCTTAAATGTACTGAGGCTTGATTTGTGACCCAAGATATGATCTGTCTTGGAGAATGTTCCATGAGCACCTCAGAAGAAAGTCTTTTCTGTTGTTTTTGAATGGAATGTCCTATAAATATCAATTAAGTCCATCTTGTTTAATGTATAATTTAAAGCTTGTGTTTCCTTATTTATTTTCATTTTGGATGACCTGTCCATTGGTGAAAGTGATGTGTTAAACTCCCCTAGTATGATTGTGTTACTGTTGATTTCCCCTTTTATGGCTGTTAACATTTGCCTTATGTATTGAGGTGCTCCTATGTTGGGTGCATAAATATTTACAATTGTTATATCTTCTTCTTGGATTGATCCATTGATTATTATGTAGTGTCTTTCTTTGTCTCTTGTAATAGACTTTATTTTCTTATATCATAATTTTATGCATATTCATTTGCTGTTGGTCTTTTCCACTCTTCTGCCATTTCCATGATAATAGCAACCATTTCATTTTGATCACCATTGTATATCCTTCACCTGACACAACAGCTTGCTTATAAAAGCTCAATAAATACAATGTTTGCTAAATGGGTGAACTTAGGTTCAGCACAATGATATCTTGCAAGGACAGAAGGTGAGGAACAATCCCACATGGATCAAAATACTTAACAAAAATTTGTTGAGATATGTGTATGTATCCACTTTCTCTCATATCTAACTGTTCTTCAAACAGACTGCTAAGTCCTTTGCAAATCTTTTTCTAGGGTATTTATTTTTTAAGGTTGGAAATCATAGTAGCTTAAAATCAAGGAATCATGGGACTCTTCCAAACTTTTTTAAAAGCTAAGTCCAGAGATATGCATCTTATCTATATAGGGCCCTTATCCAAAGCACAGAATGCTTTCTGTTTTTCTCCATCCTGAATTCCCCTCAGGGCACACCATGTGTAGTGGAGGTAGGCAGCTGTAGTGGCAGATGGCTTGATCCTTGGAGAACTGGAATGGTGGGCAACATTCTTTTTGTTTATTAGAATGGCAGGCAACATACCCTTTGCATAGTAACCTTCAGATTTGAGGGGCCTTGAATGAGGTGACTTGAACCAAGAGGATATCAACTCCCTGCCCTGATTTTCCACCTCTAAATTTTTTTAGTAGATCATGCACATACTGACAAATAAGAACCCTGATACGTTTCTAAGTCAGACAGAGAAAGATAGATTGTCCAACATAAACAGTATCATCAAAAATATTACCATCTGTAGCTGAGACACACAGTATTATATACCTACAGCTATTGCCTAATCATAGTGAGTTACCATTTCAATCAATTTTGAAGTCCTTTTATCTTATAAGCCCCATTGCTTCCACTGAGAAGTTTTGCTTTAAAATATTTATTTTGAAAGTTACTTCTGTTAACAACTATTATGACATAGGTATTCTTATCGTAAAGCTTAAATTTAGAACTGTGATCTTTCTTTGGGCCTTGGTTTATGCTCTAGCTATTTTATTGTATCTTTAATGAAAATTACAAAGATATTTTGTTTGCCTGGATATATGAACCTCTCTTTGTGCATGTGTATAGGAGAGACCTTATATGAACTATGCAACCTGAAGAACCACTATTAAAATAAAAACTCCACTAGAAAAACCATTCACACTCAGTTCAGTTTTCTTGTCTTTAGATGACTAATTTGACTCTATTAAATCCTCATATGTTTATTCTATTCAATACAATAACATTTTCTTTTAGTTAAAACTTCTCTGTTAAGGCATGAACAACTTTTGTACTGGATGGTCTTATTTTGCCCTTCAGAATCCCCTCTTCTAAGTCTGTGACCCTGAGGTTCTTACTCTACATGTTTTTTCATGAATCATCTGGGAAATATTCCAAAAGTATTGAAGCACAGCCAGGAAGCTGAGGAAATGTTGAAGAGAGCTGGAGAAAAACTGCTGGGAGGGTCAGAAGAATGTCAGAGAAGGTCGGGGAACATCAAACCCAGGAAGACTCTAAACACATGCCCTGAGGTCAATATCATGTCACAGCCAAAACTTCAAAAATATCAAGGTTAGAAAAGCTACTCTGCATCACTTTTTCTATCCCTCTTCATTAGTGTGGTTTTTTTTTTTTTTAATATTTACTATTAAGGAGATAAATAGTACAGTAATAGAAATATATTAGCAATAATACTATGGCTCAGATTAACAATGACTACTTAATAACGAGCATAATAGCTACTAATTGTTGAGAGTTATCCGTTAGAAGCTCTGTATTGATCACTGCACATACTTAAGCTCGTATGATCCCCATAAAATTTTTGTGGTATTATTATCTCATTTTGCTGATGCAGAATCAGAGATTCAAAGAACTTATGTTAGTTTGAGAAGTTCACTCAGCCATTGAGTGAAATTCAGAACCAGATGTACCTGACCCCAAACTTCCTTAATTGTGTTATGGCAATGACTTTTGCAATTGTCTAAATGCTGTGAGTGTATATGGTTACTAAATTAACTGTAAGTATAGTTTTATTTTTCTTTCCTTTTATAAGCCAAATTTCAGGACAAAAAAAAAAGTCAACGTATTCTGGCTTATTGAAAGGTTAAGTATACCTAATATTTTTAATCCCCCCCAATATATATCATCTTGTAGAAAGCCTTTATATTCTCCTTGTTGTAATCAAGTTTGTTTTTCAGGTTTACCAGAATAAAATAGTCTTATCTCTGAAAACAATGTTAAATTGTACTGTTTAAGATTATTTTAAAATTGGAAATTTTATTTTTGTTATAATTGTTATAAAAATATTCAACTGTTATCATCAGTTACTAACAAAGAGGACCTATGAGATTTATATGATGGAACAAGATAGCCTATCCAACTATAGATTCATGAATGACATGGGTTATAAAAATTGACATTAATATAAACAGAGCTGTGCCTTTGAGCTATGAAATTTATGAATTTAAAAAAAGTTCTATTCTGATCTTTAGTAGATCTACTTATATTGCTGAAATAGCATGGGATCATATTTATACTAGTTGCACTTGGATTACTGAAACATAATTTTAAACTTGTAAACCATTATATCCTATCTTTAAATGATGAATCATTTCTTGAAGTTGTATGTGTTGAAGTAACAGTGAAACAGCATAAAATTTTTATAAATAAATTGTCCATCAATATGATTTGATTTCTTTAAATGATATTTGATTTCAGTTTAATTTAAAGATAGTATGTACTCTAATCCATATACTATGACATTTCTAGGGGAAAGGGGCTAATAATTTATGGTACTTGCCTCTAAAAAGCTTTTATCCTAAATGAAAGACAGGTGTTAAATAAATTATTTTAATGTAATGAATTACATGATCATATAGAGTCTACAAGAAGCACTACTACATGCTAAGGGGGAGGAACTTAACTTTAGGAATTTGGATCATTCACTAGCTGCCCTTCAGAATAAACTGAAAACATGTATCTATTGCTGTTTTTCAGATTCTATGCACAACTGGCTGTACTGATACTGTTATTTACATTCCATAATATTTTTATTTCATCAGGCCAGACTGACAAGATTATTTAATCTGTTCCCTGCAGTAACAGACAATAAAATAGATTTTTGTACACCTTGAGTGGAATATATCCATTATATCTACTACTAAAATCCTGGTACCTATCACAGTGTCTAGATAAAACCAGTGTCAAGAGATACTTTCTGAATGGATAAAGGAAGGAGTGAATTGAAACTGTTAAGATAATAGTCTTACACAAAAATGCATTGTAAAGTGCTTAGATCGTGAAGTACTTCTAATGTGCAGAGTTTCCTCTAATTCCTTTGAATCATTAAAAAAAAAAGACCAACTCCTTAATATTGATATGGGTAAAGTTATTATATTAATCTATAAAAGGCTCAAATTAAAGTGGGGAAAATCACTAAGCATGTGTAAACATAGTAAGTGACAAATGATTTGACAGACTTTAAAATTCTACAGAACTATTGAAGATTTTACTTCAATAAAGTAAAAGATTTAAAGTAAGATTTTACTTGCATGATATGTTTAAACATATTCTACATATCTCAGAGGACTGAAGAAAAACAGTGCACTCTGTACTCATTTAAGCAAACACTTTTACAATACCCAGAGCCAAAGATATAGTTTACGAAGGGCATGAGCCATTTCTAGAGCTGGGAAAGAATGATAAACGCAAATTTTTTCCTCTGTTTTATTCTTGACATCTCAACCAGTAGAATATTACAGATCATTGGTAATGGCTTGAATTTGAAGTATAAGGCTCACTTTGCTCCAGGAACGCAGGCTTTTGTTTTGTTTCTCCAAGTCTAGTTTTCCCTTACTTCTAAACAATTGTATACAATTCTGTGAGAAAACTCTCTCTTGATCCTTTCACTGATTGAACTATACTCTTCCTCCAGATGTCAAGACAAATATAACCAACTAAGGAAAAATTCCCTGATCTCTCAGCTCTTCCTGATCTAAGAACTCATAACAACATAAAATATTCATAGCTTGTATCACAGTTTCTGAATATATATTTACTTGCTCACTAGTGGAATCAGCATCTCTCTTCCACAAGCTTTAAGTAATGTGTGAACAGAGATGATGCTGTAGGCAGAATAATGATCCCCAGAGATGTCCACATTAATATGTTATGTTCCATGGCATAGGGGAATTAAAGTTGCAGATAGAATTATGCTTGCAATAATTTTAAGCTGACCTTAAAATTGGGAGATTTTCCTGGATTAGCAAGGAGTGGGTGTCATGTAATCACATATATCCTTAAAAACAAAAGAAGGAGTTGGGAGACTCAATGTCAAAATAATTCAATGTGAGAATGACTACACCAACCATTACTGGTTTGAAGATGGAAAGTGGCCATAAGTCAAGGAATATGGGTAGCCCTTAGAAGTTGGAAAACTCAAGAAAATGGGTTCTCCTCTAGTGCTTCAGAAAGGAATGCAGTTCCCTCAGCAACTTGATTTAAGCCTAATGATAACATGTCAGACATCTATAGAATGGTAAGATAATAAAGTTTGCAGTGTTAAGCCCCTAAATATGTTATAATTTGTTACTGCAGTCATAGAAAGCAAATAGTAGATGATATTCCCAGAATCTAGTACATGCCTGACACATGATGTTTGATACTATTTGTTTAATAAACAAATAGATAATGAGCCTGAGAGATACACTATATCTACTGTATGATATTAAGGTCCAAATATTTTCTTCTCCTTCATTTATAAATGAATTAATCTGAGTCAAGAAACAAAGAAAACCCGCAAAACTCTATAATCAGTATTTTGGAATTTGAAAATTACAGATCACAATCTACTAAGCCTGCATGCATGGTAGATGTAGAGTGAGAGTCTGCATTACCCACCTTCACCAGGTTTGTTTGTTTGAACCTTTATTCTGGCTCTGGAAGTGGGAACACTGAGATAACATGGAGGAGCTACAGCTGGGCAAGTGCTGGAACATTGTTCAGAAATCAAGTGTGAAACAATGTGTGCCTCAAATTAAATGACTCCCATTATTTGGTGGTGACTATATTATGACTTCTTACTTCACTTATGCTATCTCATTTACAACAACCCTGTGGGCTACCTATTACTAGTCCTATTTTCATATTATTAATTCAGGCTCAAAACATCCAGTGAGGGTTGGTCATGGTAATATATGAAAGTAGAAAGGTAAAGATGGTGGGAGCAGCCCACCTCAGTAAGGAGCAGTGTTTTATCACTGACATTTTTAAAAAAAGCCTACACATGATGAAAATAAAAAGCAGACCAACTTTTCATTGTTTCTACTCTTCTTCACTTCTCTGTAGACAATGCACTCTCTCCCTTTCTTCCTCCATGGCATTGAGATGTGGGATTAAATTCAGGCTTATTGAACACAGTATCTACTTTTCTTCAATCATGTCATGTCTCTGTCTAGAATGAGGCTGCCTGTGTTCAACTTCTTTTTTTTTTTTTTTTTTGTCCTGTACTATACAAAAAGTTCTTTTTTTCTTATTTATTTATTTATTTGTTTATTGTACAGCAGGTTCTTAACAGTTATCTATTTTGTACATATTAGTGTATATAAGTCAATCTTAATCGCCCAATTCATCCCACCTCCATCGTGCCCCCCCCCCCCCCGCTTTCCCCCTTTGGTGTCCATACATTTGTTCTCTACATCTGTGTCTTTATTTCTGCCATGCAAACCGGTTCATCTGTACCATTTTTCTAGATGCCACATATATGCGTTAATATATGATATTTGCTTTTCTCTTTCTGACTTACTTCACTCTGTATGACAGCCTCTAGATCCATCCACGTCTGTACAAATGACCCAATTTCATTTCTTTTTATGGCTGAGTGATATTCCATTGTACATATTACCACATCTTCTTTATCCATTCCTCTGTCAATGGGCATTTAGGTTGCTTCCCTGGCCTAGCTATTGTAAATAGTGCTGCAATGAACATTGGGGTGCATGCGTCTTTTTGAATTATGGTTTTCTTGGGTATATGCCGAGTAGTGGGATTGCTGGGTCATATGGTAATTCTATTTTTAGTTTTCTAAGGAACCTCCCTACTCTTTTCCATAGTGGCTGTATCAATTTACATTCCCACCAACAGTGCAAGAGGGTTTCCTTTTTTCCACACCCTGTCCAACATTTGTTGCTTGTAGATTTTCTGATGATGCCCATTCTAACCAGTGTGAGGTGATGTCTCATTGTAGTTTGGACTTGCATTTCTCTAATAATTAATTATGTTGAGCAGGTTTTCATGTTCCTCTTGGCCATTTGTATGTCTTCTTAGGAGAAATGTCTATCTAGGCCTTCTGCCCATTTTTTGATTGTCTTGTTTGTTTTATTAATATTGATCTGTATGGGCTGTTTATATATTTTGGAGATTAATCCTTTGTCTGTTGATTCATTTGCAAATATTTTCTCCCATTCTGAGGGCTGTCTTTTCGTCTTGTTTATAGTTTCCTTTGATGTGCAAAAGCTTTTAACTTTCATTAGGTCCCATTTATTTATTTTTGTTTTTATTCCCATTACTCTAGGAGGTGGGTCAAAAATGATCTTGCTGTGATTTATGTCAAAGAGTGTTCTTCCTAAGTTTTTTTCTCAGAGTTTTATGGTGTCCAGTCTTATATTTAGGTCTTTAAGCCATTTTGAGTTTATTTTTGTATATGGTGTTAGGGAGTACTCTAAATTCATTCTTTTACACGTAGCTGTCCAGTTTTCCCAGCACCACTTATTGAAGAGACTGTCTTTTCTCCATTGTACATCCTTGCCTCCTTTGTCATAGATTAGTTGACCATAGGTATGTGGGTTTATCTCTGGGCTTTCTATCCTGTTCCATTGATCTATATTTCTGTTTTTGTGCCAGGATCATATTGTCTTGATTATTGTACCTGTGTAGTATAGTCTGAAGTCAGGGAGTCTGATTCCTCCAGCTCTGTTTTTTTCCCTCAAGATAGCTTTGGCTATTCAAGGTCTTTTATGTTTCCATACAAATTGTGAATTTTTTTGTTCTATTTCTGTGAAAAGTGCCACTGGTAGTTTGATAGGGATTGCATTGAATCTGTAGATTACTTTGGGTAGTGTAGTCATTTTAACAATATTGATTCTTCCAATCCAAGAACATGGTATATCTCTCCATCTGTATGTGTCATCTTTGATTTCTTTCATCAGTGTCTTATAGCTTTCTGAGTACAGGTCTTTTACCTCCTTAGGTAGGTTTATTCCTAGGTATTTTATTTTATTTTATTTTTTTGCTGGTGAATGGGATTGTTTCCTTAATTTCTCTTTCTGATATTTTTGTTGTTAGTGTATAGGGATGCAAGGGATTTTTTGTTGTTAGTGTATAGGAATGCAAAGGATTAATGCAATATGCAATAATTTTGTATCCTGCAACTTTACCAAATTCAGTGATTAGTTCTAGTAGTTTTCTGGTAGCATCTCTAGGATTATCTATGTATAGTATTGTGTCATCTGCAAACAGTGACAGTTTTACTTCTTCTTTTCCAATTTGGATTCCTTTTATTACTTTTTCTTCTCTGATTGCTGTGGCTAGGACTTCCAAAACTATGTTGAATAATAGTGGCAAGAGTGGACATCCTTGTCTTGTTCCTGATTTTAGAGGAAATGATTTCAATTTTTCACCATTGAGAATGATGTTTGCTATAACTTTGTCGTATATGGCCTTTATTATGTTTAGGTAGGTTCCCTCTGTGCCCACTTTCTGGAGAGTATTTATCATGAATGGATGTTGAATTTTGTCAAAATATTTTTCTGCATCTATTGAGATGATCATATGTTTTTTCTCCTTCAATTTGTTAATATGGTGTATCACATTGATTGACTTGCATATATTGAAGAATTCTTGCATCCCTGGGATAAATCCCTCTTGATCATGGTGTATGTCCTTTTAATGTGCTGTTGGATTCTGTTTGCTCGTATTTCGTTAAGGATTTTTGCATCTATATTCATTAGTGATGTTGGTCTACAATTTTCTTTTTTTTTTGTAGTATCTTTGGCTGGTTTTGGTATCACAGTGATGGTGGCCTTGTAGAATGAGTTTGGGAGTGTTCCTTCCTCTGCAATGTTTTGGAAGAATTTGAGAAGGATGGGTGTTAGCTCTTCTCTAAATGTTTGGTAGAATTCACCTGTGAAGCCATCTGGTCCTGGACTTTTGTTTGTTGGAAGATCTTTAATTGCAGTTTCAATTTCATTACTTGTGATGGGTCTGTGCATATTTTCTATTTCTTCCTAGTTCAGTCTTGGAAGGTTATACCTTTCTAAGGATTTGCCCATTTTTCCCAGGTTGTACATTTTATTGGCATAGATTTGCTTGTAGTAGTCTCTTATGATGTTTTGTATTTCTGCAGTGTCTGTTGTAACTTCCCTGTTTTCATTTCTAATTTTATTGATTTGAGTCCTTGCCCTCTTTTTCTTCATGAGTCTGACTAAAGTTTATCAATCTTGTTTATCTTTTCAAGGAACCAGCTTTTAGTTTTATTGATCTTTGCTATTGTTTTCTTTGTTTCTATTTCATTTATTTCTGCTCTGATCTTTATGATTTCTTTCATTCTACTGACTTTGGGGATTTTTGTTCTTCTTTCTCTAGTTCATTTAGGTGTAAGGTTAGATTGTTTATTAGAGATTTTTCTTGTTTCTTGAGGTAAGATTGTATTGCTATAAACTTCCCTCTTAGAACTGCCTTTGTTGCATCCCATAGGTTTTGGATCATCATGTTTTTGTTGTCATTTGTCTCTATGTATTTTTTTTATTTCTTCTTTGACTTCTTCAGTTATTTCTTGGTTATTTAGTAGCACACTGTTTAGCCTTCATGTATTTATGTTTTTTACAGTTTTTTTTTTCCCTGTAATTGATTTCCAATCTCATCGCATTGGGGTCAGAAAAGATGTTTGATATGATTTCAATTTTCTTAAATTTACCAAGGCTTTATTTGTGACCCAAGATGTGATCTATCCTGGAGAATGTTCCATGTGCACTTGAGAAGAAAGTGTAATCTGCTGTTTTCAGTTGGAATGTCCTATAAATATCAATTAAATCTATCTGGTTCAACTTCTTTTCAAATTTGAGTATCAGTTGCCCTTTCTCTGCCTCAGTTTCATTGTCTATTAAAGCAACAGTATCTATCTCAAAGATTTTTGTTAGATTTAAACAGTTTAATATATGAAAAAATATGTTTAGAATAGCATCTGCCATAGAGATGCACTTTGTATATCTTAGCTCTTATCATAAGAACTCTGAAATTGTCACTGGAAAATCTTCTCAGTATGAGCTTGGGAGAAATATTTTGCTAAACTACATGAGGTGATTGAGGAGACAATCCTATGAAGCATAGGTAATATATTTTGATCTAACATGCCTTCTTAAAAAGGATGAGTTGGATCAGCTAGAAGGTTTTAGTTTGCTGAATAGTATGTTCATGTTTCCTGACAAAGCTGACTCTTTGGGCCAATATAACTACATCAAGCCTGGTTTTTGAGTCACACACCCTGGGTTCCAATCCCAACACTGCCACTCACTATGTGTATAACTTTGGGCAAGTTAATTTACCTTTGGTGCCTCTATTGTATTGTCTATAAGATAGGGTTAGTGATGATACCAAACTCACAGGGTTTTGAGTGTTAAACAAGTTCAATTTGAAACGTACTTATAATAGTGACTGTCTCATAAGTGCCCCATAGTTATTAGATATTTTTATCATAATATTCCAAAGTAGTCTTTCACAAAATCTTTATTATTTTTAGACTAAAAGCATTATTTTCTTTCACAGTAGATTTTTAATGGTTCAAATAACTAAAATAACAACAACAACGAAGTAAACAGCATATGTTCTTCAGAGCCAAGGTCACTTACCACTAAGCAGATTGGAGATATACTTACTTCACATATTCACTAGCTAGTTAAGCTACAAAAGGGTATTTTAAAGATTTTGTTGTTGAAATTATGAAGTTAAAACTATGGCAGTGGAATGTTTGTGAAGATATTTTTGTTTCATTTTCTGGTAAACAAAAATAACTTTCAAAAAGCTAAGTGGTGTGTTTTTATTTGTTTCCAGTCACACATTCTAAAGGGCCTTTAAAAGTCAGTAGCTGTTACTCAAGAATAATGTGGTATATTATACTCTCAATGCACATACAAATCTCCAATTAACACTAATGGGATTTATGGCAGTGAAACCAAAGGAAACTCTACTTCAGTGTTTCACAATAAGGAACCTTTATTTTTGATACCTAAATTTTTACCATCTAAGCACTGTCAAGCAAAAATAAACAACTTAGTATTAAGCATCAATTTGACATGTCCATTCATGTTGACATTCTGAAATACTGTCTTTAAACAGTAATGTGTTTTAAAGCAGAGATGTGGCTTTAGATATCAGTTAAGAACATATATGTCTCTCCCTCCTCTGTCATTAGTATTAAAAATAAAAAGAATAAGCTGAGCATTCCTGATAATGCTTGAGAAATATAGAAATGATGATTTTTTTGAGTATGTGTGGCAAAACATTTTTAAGAACAGCATTTCAGAAAATTATCTCTTTTATGTGCACACATAGATAGAATCCTATTATCTCTTTCATGTACAATCATATATCCCTCTTTAGTAAATCTTTCTTTCTTAGATTTCTATAACTTTAGTCTTCATCATGTAGTCAAATCTTCCTAGAAGGCACCTTTTAAGTAGGGAAGTGAAAAACCATTAAGATACTACTGAATTGAAATAGCGTGTTAAAGAATGTATGCTTGAGGTATTTGTATAACTATCTGTATGAGATGTGAGAGCACAATTGAAATAATTATTTTTATTAGCCTAAGTGTAGGATGATCTATAGACACTCCAGCCATAGATCTTTGGTACAGTCTCAGTCTTTAAGATAATTATTTAAAGACATTGAACTACATAGTTAAAGTGTAAATCTCTGTGTAAAGAGGACAAAGACGCCCACTTTAATAGAATTCAGTCAAAAAAAGAATAAAAGATATGATAATATATAGAATATATGTTGCTACAGCCAAAGTCTATTCATTCATTATCTAACATTATTTATTTCTGGATGCCTGAATAAACACATCTTTCAGAAAACTTATTTAAAGTGACTATAGCAAGTAAATAACTCATAAAAACACAGAAAAATATGTTTTCTTACCTATTAAAATAGAATATTTCCCTCTAAAGATTTTGACTGATAAAGTAAAGTCGCCCACAAGCTGAGATATTTGTCTAACATCAACTCATCTAGGGTGTAATCATGTCTAAACAAGGGCTATCAGTCTTTTTTAGGTAGAGAGAAGTTGACATTTTAAGAAGCTAATCTATTAAAACAAGAGATGGGTTTTATTTTACATGCCCACCAGATAGTCTAGGGAAAATTTGACTTAGTGATTAGACCTGGAATAATGCCCAGAACAGAGCAGGTACTTGATAAATATTTTTTGAATTAATAAATTAATTAACTAACTTTTTAGAAATTCTATTTGCAACATCAAAAATGTGTTTGTCTTTTCTGTACCTTGACTTTCAGTTCCATGAGCTGAGAACAAGATATATTAGTTGGTTTTATGAAGCTCAAAGTGTGCCTGGGTATGGAGGAAAAAGAAAGTTATTATGATTTAAGGTAATAAGTATTAATGTATAATATAATAAATGACATTTAAATGAATTAATGCCATTCCATAATAACAGATACATACAAGAAGTTTATTTTTGGAGAAAGTTTTTGTTTTAAAACATATTAATTTTCATGATTAGTTTGTTAATTCATCCCTATGTACTCTAACTATCAGCTTATGTCAATAAATATATTTTTAGATATTCCAAAAACACAAAGAATATTCGAAAATTGTTAATTATACTTTTGGATTTTATTTAATTAATAAAGTAAAACAAAATGTTACCTACAGTGTCTTAAAGTTATACAAATAAAATTATATTTATTTGCTCAACCAAATGATTACCTTATTATGAAATTAGTAATTTGCACTAATTTCATTGATGATACTGTCAATTTTATAATGTGAAATGTTGGATAGACATAGTCTAGGGGATATAGGAATAGTTTTGTTTTTTTGTGTGATCATATTCATGACAACTGGGATTTTATTTACAAATTACTGGTAGATTAAATTGTTTCATATTGATTTATAGCCATCTGGACTTTTAGCTCCTTGTTCTCAAACATGACCATGAAACTAATCTTGGTTGATAGATTTTTATCTATGCAGTGGTAGTATCACCCTAAGTGGTATGTCATCAGGATCCACTGAAGCTAATTTTAGTTTTTGAATTTCTTTTTTGAGGAGTTCTAACTATTTGTAAGATGACATTTTATGATATTTATTCTTTCTTAACTGTCCTTTGAAGAACAAGAAGAAAATATACTTCATATTTTTTAATTGAATAAAACTCATTCTATCCCATAATTAAAATATAGGTTCATTGCATCTTTTTATGAATCTAACATACATACTGTATCTTAGTTATCTTATATTTCCCATACATTGGAATATTTTGTTAATTATCCTCAAAATTATTTCACTGTTGTTTGTCCATTATTCCCAACTATTCAAAAAGTGAATAAATAAAAGTTTAAAACAAAAAGAAAATGGAACAGAAGAATGAAAGAATCACCTAGAAAGATGATGCAATGAGAAATTGATTGTCTCTCATTTTTCTTAGTGTATTGCCAAAATATTGCATCATCTTTCATGAATGTATTATATTCTTCCTTTAGATTTCACTAGGTAGAGAATTCAGAATCTTAAAATTTATTATTTTAGTAGCAAAAACTGAAAGAAGATATTTTACAATTATATGAATCAGAAGATGAATGCAAAATTATTCATAGCAGCTCTGTTGACATTAATCATGACAGTGAAATTGATCATATAATTCTTCAAATCATATAATGAATGATTAAGGACAAAAAGGAAATATGGTATTTTCTTCCAGTTGGCCATTCAATAGGAAGACCTTTATCATGCAATGGACCATTACATTTTGCCAAAAGAATATGTGGCAATATTCATTCATTTATATTTCTCTTGGTATGCTGGGGGTTAAATGACCACAACATAATCACAGAAAGTCGTAGATAAAAGGCACAATATTGGATATTTCAGAGATACTATCTACAAAATTTAGGAAAGTTTTATGTGTTTTAATAGGCATTCAAACTCATAAACATCTAAACAATCATGATGTCCCAAGGGCTCCCAGAAGTTTTTCAGAAGCTTCTCAGCAGGTTTAATATAGAAATGATTATGTTCCTAAAAATAGGCCACTCTTTCTAAATGGCAAAATAAGTAGTTGGCACATCTCTAAGAAGTGAATATAAATCTTATTATATAGTTTGTTCTTAAACTTAAAAATTTAATAAAAAGTTAAGACTTCTGGTGAAATCAGATTTTTTTCCCACTAATTCAGAAGTCAGTCTCAAAAAAAGAACTCTTCATTGACAGTGGATTTCAACTGTGAAAAAATCAAGCAAAAAGAGAGATAGGATAAAGAAAAACATACATAGTAGGATGATAAACTGGGAGCAAATCTGTCCTAGAGGGGTTTAGGAGTGATTATCAATTGCATTCTTTTTCAAAAAATATGCTCTTATTGTTTTTTTATGAATCTTCAGGAAAAAAAAGTAAAATTTATCTTCACTGGGTTTTCAGAAAAAAGATCTGTTAAAACTATTGATTGATAATTTCAGATACAGTAAAAGTACATTATAACCTACATATTTTTTCCAGTTGAGATGGATATAATTTCTGTGCAGGGAAAATAATAACCTCAAAGTTTAGACTAAATACACAATTGGATATTAACCATCTTTGTATCTAATTCAGAAGTTTATCGTAAAATTCATTTATTAAATTCCTAGCTTCTTAAATGGTCTTCTAACAATTTGGAAATCTTTTGAATCTCCCATTAATAAATGATTTGGATAAAATTGTGATACATATCATTATATATTTTTATGAGTTTTGTTCTTAACTTTTTGGAAATTATACTTCAGTAGTTTTAGAGTTTGTCCCAAGTGGAGTAACCTGATAATCGTTTAAACAATGTTATTTAAGAAGTGCACTTCATGGGCTGCTTAAGCCTTGTCACGCACATTTTCTTATCTCCCAGAATGAATCCCAAGTGTCAGTAGAACATTAAGTTTCTGAGCCTGTTTATCTGCATTTTTTTCTTTTTTCTTCTCCAATGATTTTGTAATTTTGTTTTTGTTTCTGCTTCAGTCATGTTCAGTAAGAATTTTCCATATGGAGCCCATGCCTGCTAAACCCACAAGGATGTCTGACTTACTGGGACCAAATCTCCCAGCTGGAAAGGACGGTTACTTCCTTGCAGACCAGAAACTTTAGCAAATTTGGGGCATCTCAAAATTAGAAGAATTTACACACAAAAAATACTAGTATTACATTTTGTAGACAGTGGTTAATTCTCTGGCTTAATAGTTGCACAATAGATTTATATGGCTCTAAATTCATAGTGCAAACTCAGGGTGGTCTTTATCATGTTGTATCTATGTAAATAATCAGCCTAAACATAATAAAACCTGCCCCTTTTTGCAATTAAGAATGACTTTTAGAGACTTTTTATAATCACCGTGGAAAGGAATGTTAAGACAATTCATTTACATATCCAGATTTGGTGAAGTTCCTTATTATCTTCAGATTTTTGTCTGGTTGATATGCATATAATCATTCAGTGGAAAAAACCTCAGTGATTTGGTCTTATTACCTTGTAGAACATTAACTAGTTTTGTATTTAATCTAACAGTCTTACACTAACATTTCTTTATTAGTTACCTATAAATTCTTAGCACTCCATATGCTCTCTGAACCAGTTTTAATATCTGACTGGTTACTTCACTAATTAGTTGAATAAACTTTTCGACACATATTCATTATATATTTATGTGAATCATGTTTTTCAATTTTGAAAATTATACTTTAACAAATATAAAAGCACATGGTTATTTGCCCCTAAAGGAACTTTATGTTTCTTTTTCATGTGTATATCCCAATACATAAAATTGAGTGTGAAAATGTATTTTTATTCAATAAATGTTAATTGAATGAATAAATGGGTAGACAATAAATAAATATTAACATTTGTAGCTAGATTAAAGCTAAAAAATGCATGTTTTGATCAAGCTTAAGAGTGTTCTTCAATAATATTGTTATAGTATGGATACAGTTCCTGATAGAGGTATAAAACATGAAGTTATATTTTTCTTCATCCATTTGTTCTCTATGACACTTCTCTTTTTTTTTTTTTTTTTTTTTCCAGCATAGCCACAATGACATTTATCCCTCAGTGCCCATGGAAGATTTATGCCATAAGAAGAATAAAAATTTTAAGGCCCAAAAGCCCTGTATTCAAACCCTGCCTCTAATAGGTCATTTGATCTCTTTAGGCCTTAAACTTCTCTTCTACAATTTGAGTATAAAATTATCTGTCTTGAAGTATTATAGTGAAGAAACGTGAGGTGATATATATATATATATGTATTTGACACAGTTACCGGCATATGGGTGATCACCAAATAATAAAGCTCCTCTCCATTATTTATAATTCCCTCTTGATAACCCACAACCCAGGGCCATGGGCTCTGCTGAGGAATACAACTTGGTTTGTCATCATTTATCTGTCAGTTTGGGACAACTATTTAATCACTTTAAATCTCAATTTTCTCAAATTCAAAATGAGGGATTTGAAACAGTGGTATGCAATTCAAGGGATGGCCCAGGGACCAGCAGCATCAGCATTATATGGACATTTATTAGAAATGTAATATTTTATCCCCACCTCTGATCTACTGAATCAAAAGTAGCATTTTTATAAGATCTTCAGGTGATTCATAGGCACATTAAATTTTAAGCAGCTCAAACTAAATTACTCTAAGCTATCTTTCTGCTCTCAGTTCTGAAAATATAAAAATATTTAAAAAATAATATCCCTGTTATTGTGTTAAAAACAGTTAACACTTTAAACTTTTTAGTCATATGCCGTTTCAGTTATCAATTGTTAAGTCACAAACTGCTACAAAGCTTGGTGGAATGAAACAACAACTATGTTATTCTGTTACTAAGAAATTCAGACAGGGCACAGCAAGGATGACTTGTATCTGCTCCACAATGTCTGGGGACTTTGTGGAAAAGATTTAAACTTCCTGGGGTTACCTGAATGTCAGGGAGATGATATTATTTAGAGGGTTTTTCACTCACAAAACTGGCACCTGGACTGGGATGTCTAGAAGGTTAGGCATATCTGAAGTGTAGATTAAAATGTCTACATGAGGTCTACCAAGAAACTTGAGCTTCTCAGAGTATTTAGACCTTAGGATGGTAAGACTTCTGACATGACATCTCAGGAGTTCAAGAGAAAATGTTCTTTTGAACCCAAGACAGAAGCTAAATGATCATTTCTACATTAGCTTCAGTTCCAGTGTATTCAACTACTCCAAACACTGACAGACTTGCCCAGTTTCAAAGAGAGAGGGTGTGGATCCCCCATTTCCATAGAGAGGTGTCAAAGTATTAGCAGCCATGTTTTTAAACCTGCACGCTTTAAGTTTTTGTATTTATGAAAAGGTTTTCAAAATTTTTACCAAAATGAGTCCTCTGAAGAATGAATAGAAAATAGCTGCAGTATGGGGGGAAGTGCCATCAACAAGATGACAGAATAAGAAGTTCCAGCCCTTGTTCCCAAACAGAAGCATCAATCAAAGGACTAAAATACTTCATGAGAGGTACAGAATTCAGTTAAGAAGCTGAAGTAACCCTGATGTACCCAAAACAGAACAAGTGCACTGAAACAGACAAGAAGAGCAATTTCAATTTATCCACATCAGCCACCCTCCCACGTTGTCACAGCTAATATGAAAAGTGAGCACCCAGGGCTGCAACTTCCACCTCAGGTTGGGGGGATGGGGTGAACAGCCAAAGTCTCCTGCCTTTCAGTGAGCTTCCTAAGGGGCTGGCTTCTATCTCACCTAACAGAGTACTGAAAGAACTGGCATAGTCTAGATGCCTGGGATAGCTAGGAACAAAGGAAAAGGAGTGGGAGGGCTTACTTCATCAAATCAATCTTGAGAAAGAAGAACAAAGCTGGAGATATCACACCTTCTGATTTCATGCTATATTACAAAGCTACAGTAATCAAAACAGTATGGTAGTGCATTAAAAAAAAAAGACATGGGCTACCCTGGTGGCGCAGTGGTTGAGAATCTGCCTGCTAATGCAGGGGACACGGGTTCGAGCCCTGGTCTGGGAAGATCCCACATGCCGCAGAGCGGCTGGGCCCGTGAGCCACAATTACTGAGCCTGCACGTCTGGAGCCTGTGCTCCGCAACAAGAGAGGCCGTGACAGTGAGAGGCCTGCGCACCGTGATGAAGAGTGGCCCCCGCTTGCCACAACTAGAGAAAGCCCTAGCACAGAAACGAAGACCCAACATAGCAATCAATCAATCAATCAATAAAAAAATAAATCTTTAAAAAAAAAAAAAAAAAGACATATAAACCAATGGGATAGAATATATCCGAGAAACAAAACCATGCATGTATGGCCACCAGCTCTTCAACAACTGTGCCAAGAATAAACAATGAGAAAATGATGGTCTCTTCAATAAATGGTGCTTGGAAAACTGGATAGCAATATGGCGAAGAATAAAATTGAACTCCTATCTTACACCATACACAGGAATAAATGAAATCTGAAACTGTAAATTTCCTAGAAGATAACACAAGGGGTGAGCTTCATGACATCAGGCTTAACAACATTTTTTTCAATATGATACCAAAGCACAAGCAACAAAAGCAAAATGGGATTGCATCAAACTAAAAATCTTCTGCACAGCAAAGGAAATAATAAACAGAGTGAAAAGGCAATCTAAGAAATAGGAGAAATTATTGGCAAATCATATATTTGAAAAGAGGTTATTATCCAAAATACATAAAAATTCATACACTGCAATAGCAAGTAATAATAATCCAGTTAAAAAATGGGCTGCAGACTTGAATAGGCATTTCTCTAAAGAAGACTGAATGGCCAAAATGTGTTTGAAAACATGAAAAGAAGTTCAACATCACTAATCATTAGGAAAGGTAAATCAAAACCACAGTGAGATATAACTTCACCCCTGTTAGGCTGGCTATTATAAATATACATATATAATATACATAATGCATCATTACATACATGTATATAATACATATATCATTACATATATGTATTATATACTTACGTATATCTTTACATTTATATTTACTGAGGAGGATGTGGAGAAATTTGAACACTTGTGCACTGTTGGCGGGAATGTAAAGTGGTGTAGCTGCTATGGAAAACAGTATAGAGGTTTTAAAATAAATTTTAAAATAGAATTACTGTATGATACAGCAATCCCACTGTTCTGAGTATATATCTAAAAGAATTGAAATCAGGATTGTAAAGAGATATTTGCACTTCCATGTTCATTGCAGTACCATTCACAGTAGCCAAGACCTAAGTTTTCATTGATGCATGAATGAATAAACAAAATGTGATATATACATAAAATGGAGTACTATTCAGCCTGAAAAAAAAGATAGGATGCCATTTTTGACAACATAGGTGAACCTGCTAGATGAAATAAGCCGGTCACAAAAAGAACATGATTCTACTTATATGAGGTACCTAAAATAGTCAAATTCAGAGAAGCAGAAAATAAAGTGGTTGCCTGGGGGAGAGGAAAACGAGTTGCTGCTCAATGGGTATAATGTTTCAGTTTTGCAAATGAGTAAGTTCTAGAGATCTATGGTACAACATTATGTAATGTATTTAACATATTCTATTGTTACTTACATTTTGTTAAGAAGGTAGATCTCATGTTAGGCGTTATTATCCCCATAAAAAAAATGAAAATAATAAAATAAATTATCCAAGGGAGGAAATAGTGGCAGTTCTGGAAAGATAATATTACTCAAAAAGAAAATGTTATTAAATCACCTTGTTTTATTATTAAATCACTTCATTTTATTGTTAAATTATATAAAATGTTTGCATCTGTTAATGCATTTTATGTTTCTAAATATTTTAATTAGTGTTTCAGGTAAAATACAGGACTCAAAGTTAAATTTGAATTTCAGATAACTGACAAATTTTTTTTTTTAAGTATAAGTATGTCCCAAATATTGCAAAGGACATATTTACACTAAATAAATTATTGCTTATCTGAAATTTAGATTTAACTGTCAGGCTTGTATTTATTTACTAAATCTGAAAACCCTAAGTTTAATTTAGATATATACTTTCTCCAATCTTTTATTAATATTGATGCTTTAGGAGGATGTGCTGTATTTACCCGGATTCTTCTCCTACCCTATGATTCAGCATGGGGTATACCCTAGAATACATACACCTCAATGTTAGGGGTACGGTTGGTCACAAGACTGAGTAATAACAATTTCAAACTGGTGAAAAGCTACCAGGGACTATACTTTGAGACAAGCAGTCATTTTAGATTCCTACAAATTCCAAGTGTTTATTTGTAATTCTCTATTAAGATATTTTAGTGCATTAATGTTTATAAAGTTTTAGAATTCAATATTCAAAGATATTATGAATACTCAACCAGGTATATAATCAGAATGTATATATTGAATTTCACTCTATTGATAAACCGTGCAGAGCTATAATCATAGCATTCTTAGATTTCGGATACCATGATTATATTCTTCTACCTGTGAATCTTATACCTTCAGTTAAAGCCTATGCATGTACTAGGAATTTAACAAATTTAACAAATTCTGGTTGAAAAATTAGAAATTATGTGGTTGAAAAATTAGAAATTATTTGCATACAAAATAAAAGGTAATTTCCAACATAACCTTATATAACAGTCAGGGAAATAATTTTTATAAAACATTTTTCCCAGTAAATGTTTTACTTCTTTAAATCAGGTTTCCAATAAATTTTATGTATTTTTTATTATTTTACTTTTGAACCTTTAAATAAATGTTGCAAATATATGATATTAAGCTGTGGAAATGTAGCTGAAAATTTAGTTTATACATCCATCCACAGCAACTATAAATATAACTCAACGTTTCCCTTCAGAAGAATCTAAGACATCTCAAAACTTTTCCCCCCACTAAATGTAAGACCTTACATGTCTGATTTTGTGCATTAAAAGCAGGTTATTCAACTGAAGCAAATCCACAGTTATGTTAATTTCTCTGAGAAAAAAAAAAAAAGTCTGTTGAAGAAGATAAACCCTTTCCTACTTTTCCTTTTTCAGGTCAAAGGAAAATATACCTTTCTTATTTTTGAAAGCTTGTATGAGAGGAAGAATTATAACCACATACTGTAAACTTCATATTAAATCATAGAGTTTTGAGAAGAAAACAATCAAAAGTTCTTCACTGCTTGCATTAATATTTCTACTGTTTGTATTTAAATACTTTTGCTGATGGGTCAGAAAATAGTGTGAGTTATATATAGCACAATATCAAAGGAACAAAAATTATGGAACAAAACAAGAATTTCCGGAAGAGCTGTCAGAAAATACTGGCACCCATTATCATAGGAGCAAACATTTTAGTATGGACATAATATGTTATTAGACTTCTTTTCCTTTTAATATGGCTCTATATATTTTCAAGGTGACTTAGAATCATGATGTGATTAATTCTAACAAAATTCTCAAGGTCCCAAAGATGTACATGTTCTTTGTTAACAATGATGTGATGGTAGAAATTACCCTTGAATTTCCTATTTACCCCTGAAATAGAAATTCTTTGGATTTCCAAATTCAAAAGCATATTTGCTCAAATACTAATCATAAGTGCTTATAGGAAAATAAAAAAACAAACCAAGAAACTTATGATTAGGTTTTCACGGCACACATTCTTTTTTAGAATTACTAATTTGGTAGAAATGTATTGAATATTGTGCTAGGACACAAAATACTAAATAGATTATTTGCAGTCTTTTTGCTAAAAAATTTTACATGAGATTCAGAAAAACAAAAAGCATTATAAGGAGAGAAAAATAATATTACATATGTATGTAGTTAAGTAAATAAAATTTCTTTTCCTATTCAATAAATTGCTATTGGCAAAGTAATTTGTGCTTTTTTTGGCATTAAAGTATAGACAGAAAAATATGTATCTTCCTTGACTTACCATGGGGTGGGTTACCTCCCAAAAAACCCAACTTAAGTTGAAAATATCATAAGTTGAAAATGCATTTAATACAGCTAACCCACTGAACATCATAGCTTAGCCTAACCTGCCTTAAATGTACCCAGAACACTTATGTTAGCCTACAGTCATGCAAAATCATCTAACAACACAAAGCCTATTTTACAGTAAAGTGATAGATATATTGCATAATATATTGAATACTGTACTGAAAGTATGAAACAAAATGGTTGTAAGTGTATGGGTTGTTTACCCTTGCGATTACATGGCTGACTGGGAGCTGCAGCTCACTGACTCTGTCCAGTTTCCTAAGAGAGCATCATACCACACATATCACTACCAAGGAAAGGACCAAAACTTAAAATTCAAAGTACAGTTTCTACTGAATAACTATTGCTTTTGCAGCATCATAAAGTTGAAAAATTATAAGTTGGACCATCATCAGTTGTGACTGTCTATAGTAATTTCTAATGGAAATTGGAAATAGTTGATGACATGGAAAAGACAAAAGCATTTAGTTTACACTGTAGCTCAATTTTAATTATAAATAAAAGCGAAGAAATGAGTTAAATGCTGAATGCATTTGAGGGCACAGAGTGGATTTCAATATATGTTTGTGGAACAAAGGAAAGCATGGAGGGAAGAAGAAAACGTTATGGTCACTGCATATGAGTTGGGGTAGCTTGTGTCCAACATGTTACCATTTATTTTTACCCCTTCAGTACACACATGCCATCAAATTATGACATCTATTTCTCCACCCTCTTGATCTGGCCTGGCATGTGATTGCTCTGAAAAATTATATATGGTGAAAATGACTCTAGTCAGTTCCAGGCCTCACCACTGAGAGGATTGGTATCTTCCTCCAAGCTGTCTTTCCTTTAGTTTTCTTTTCTTTGCCTTTATTTGTTTTTATTTTGTATTTTTTCTTCTAGTTTTATTGAGATATAATTGATATACAACACTGTATAAGTTTAAGATATACAGCATAATGATTTGGCTTATATACATCATGAAACAATTACCACAATAAGTTTAGTGAATATCCGTCATCTCATATAGATACAAAATCAAAGAAATAGAAAAATTATTTTTTCCTTGTGATGAGAACTCTTAGGATTTAATCTCTTAACAACTTTCATAGTAAAATACAGCAGTGTTAATTAAATTTACCATGTTGTTCATTA
Organism: Balaenoptera acutorostrata; assembly: GCF_949987535.1. Lineage (NCBI taxonomy): Eukaryota > Metazoa > Chordata > Mammalia > Artiodactyla > Balaenopteridae > Balaenoptera > Balaenoptera acutorostrata. The sequence continues at coordinate 38,299,818 of NC_080081.1, forward strand.
CATCCCTAGAACTTATTTATCTTATAACTGGCCTGATAATTTTTTAGGGTGATATTGATGAAGTTTAATTCTGATTAATGAAGTTTACATTCAGAAAGTTGTATAGCATATGTCACAGTTTACAAAGCACTCTATTGTACAAAAAACGTTTGAGCCTTGAAATAACTCTGCGATGTAGGCATTATGAGTTATATGATTTTCAAAAGCAAGTATCCATTGCTCTCTCTTCTCCCTCTATATCCTGAGCTACATTGATTGCCTCCTTTCCTAGCTGCAGATGATTCTCCTAGCTGTTTTGTAATGCTTTCCTTTAGAAGTCAGCAACCATGTAAGAAATAAGACTATACTGACATCATCAAGCTCTAAGCAGCCCAACTAGAGTTTAAAACACCATGTGTTGAGAGGTGAAGGAGTATCAAGGCACCAGTCACATGAGTGAAAAATTTTATATTGGCTATCCTACCCAAGAGGCTTCAGATGTCTGCAGTTTCAGGCATTATCTGACTGCAGTTGCATGTGAGGCACTAAGCTAGAACTATTCCTAAGCTCATTCAATCTAAAGGTCAAAGAGAAATATTGATTATTGTTATTTTAAGCCACTAAATTTTCATGGGATTTGTTATCGAGTAATAGATAACTAAAACAGGGGCCTGTTCATGTTCAAAAATACCAAGAAACTTTGATAAACTCTATTCAAACTGACTCATGTGTGTGTATTTGCTGTAGTGCAAGAACCATAGGACCTGCCGCCTAACAGGTAGACATCCCTTCCAGGGAAAGGAAAAATCTGTTTCTGGTGTTAACTACACAGTGGTAATATCCACCTTATTGCAGATTACAGTTTGAAAAGTGAAAAATTATGTCAGACATAACAAAGGACAGGATGACAACAGCTAAAAATAGTGTCAATGGTAAGAGGAGACATTCTTTCAGTTGAGACCAACTTAGACATATAATAAACAAATGTGGAAATGAGAAATATATAAAGATTAAAAAGGGGCTAAAAACTGAAATTACAGGGACTAGCCAATAAGGCTAGTGAATTTTCCTAACTTCATTCCCCAAGAAAGGAAGCCTTTTTTTGGAAAGGTATTGACTGTTATTTCAAGATGGAACTTCGTAGAAATAAAAGAAGAAAAGCTTGGGCAATAGAGCAGTGCAAATACTCTTACCCTCAAAAAAGGAGTGGTTGGGTGGGGATGGGGGCAGTGGTACAAGATTGAAGACGGGAAAGAGTCAGCCCACCCTGAGAAAAAAGGTATAAAACATTACATACAATTTGCTCTTGTAACTCCTAAGCCCTATCTATATATTTTACAACTCACTAAATTATACTCTTGAAGAAAACTTAAGATGGAGTCTAAACCTTAGTTTTTCTAAGCCTATTTTAGCCAGGAACATTCTCAGGTACCCATTAAGTTATCTCTACAGTCTTCAAGATAGATGGCAGCTATATTTACTCTCTGAGAATTTCCCAAAACTGCACTATTTCTTGAAAAAAAATTATCAGTGATTTATTTTCTTCACATTCTCCACCATCCACAAGTCTCCTGCTATTGGTCTTTGTAATTATTCCCTGTGCAGTAGAAGGAAATAATTCCTTGTGCCCTATGGGTAACACACAAATAATACAAAATAATGTATCTCAAAATAATAGCTAACCTTTACTCAATACATATTACATTATATCTATGTTCATAGATTCACATAGATTATTTCAATTAATTCTCGTAACTCTATGAGGTAAGCATAATAGTACAGTATTATTTGCACTTATCTCAGTAAATGTTAAAATGAGTACTTAATTTACAGATAAACAAATAATAAATAATAATAATAATAACAAGTAGGTTGTCCAAAGTTACAGATATTGACTATATCTTTGGACAAGGATTTGAACCCAAGCAATCTAACTCTAGAGTGTGCCTCCTATTTTCTAGAATACACTAAGTATAACAATTAATGGAAGGTCAGAGCATTGCTAAAGGCACATAAAGTCCTGAGGGAACTTAGCAGATACTCCTGTGGGATTTTGAAACTTCCCATCAATAAGCTCTTTACCACTTAATGATATATAAGGGGATACAACTGGGCAAACATATATGTGACCTTTATCAGGTTTACAAAGCAAAAAATATAAGTGGAAGGAAGCAAAAAAAGGGAAGAGAGGAACTTATTACTTTATGTAGATTGGTTTAATGTATACATTTCAGAAACTAAATTATGTTAAACATCACATTCAATTAAATTTAAGCTGTACTTTGTACAATTCAATTTAATATTTGTATAATTCTGGTTCTTCTTTAATTTAAAATTTATAATTAACATTGAGGGTTGTCTTTTTTTCTAACCTATGAAAAGCTGTTTAATTTTGAAGGCATGTCTTGGTTTTGATGTCACAGCTTACACTTAATGGCATATTTGAAGTATAAGACTACAGTCACCGCTGGCTTCCTGGACACACAACATGTATAGTCACACAAGACCCTGTGTGTAAAATGGTCCCAGTCTTGGTTAGACATTCTGGTGCTCCTGCCTTAAAATTCTTAATAAGAATGAATAAAGAGCCACATGTTTTCATTTTGCACTAGACAGCACAACTGAAGCAGCCAATTTTGATGACTGTAATATTTGGCATAATTATTGATGTATGATTTAGTAACAGAATTTGGGCTCAAATTTTGTGATTTTTGGTATATTCTAATTGTGTCCTTATCATCACTTTGCATTAGCTATTTTCTGGATTCTGTGACCTGGAAGTTATCACATACTAGAAGGAAGATGTTTATCATATTCTAGAATCCTCACAAATCACCATACATATCACATTCTTTGGATGAAACTGACAACTAGTTCAACAGATGGAACTACTAATTTGAAAGCAAGGAACATACGGTATCTCTCTGTCCGTCATTGTAAGAGATATACCTCATTTTAGACCCAAGTGTAACCCCATCCCACACAGACCTGATGTTATCTGACATTTATTTTGGTAAACTATTTACATCAGAAATGCTACATTATGAAAATAAGGCTACAGAATATTTTATTTATGCTAAGACATTAATCATACAACTTTAAACCTCCTACATCACACTTTCCATGTGTTCTTCATTCTGTTTCTGTACCCATATTCTTCCTGCTCTTTAGTCTTGGACATTTGAGAAATTTAAAGTAATATATTACATCAGTGTTTGTAATAACATTTTGCCAAATATACATGATAACCTATAACTGAAGGAATATCACACATTGTGAAAAAAGCTATATTTTTTAAAGTAGTGACTATAAAACCAGCAGTCATAAACTCTGGTGAAACTTATTTAACGAGCTCTTAAAACATTGTTTCCTAATTTTTTTAAAGGTTTGTTCTGAAACAGATATTTGCACTTTTGGAAAATATTGTGTGTTTTAAGCTAAAATATTGACAAGAGGAAGCTCTGAATCATTGAAAAATTGAATAGATCTATCTCTTGAAAAGTTGAATAGATCTATCTCCTATCAACCTATGTATCTATGTATCTATCTATCATCCATCTATCTCTCTTTCTTCCTCTTTCCCTCCCTCCCTGCCCCTTCCTTCCTTCCTTCTTTCCCTCCCTCCCTGCCCCTTCCTTCCTTCCTTCTCTCCTTCCTTCCTTCCTTCCTTCCTTCCTTCCTTTCTCTCTCTCTCTTTCTTTCTTTCTTTCTTTTTCTCCATCTGTCTTATAGATATTTTTGCTTCTGTTTCTTGGAGAAAATCTGTGAACAGCTTTGAGGGGGTTGTCATAAGATGACCTGTTTCTCTTCTCTCCATCTTTTCAGAGACATTCCATTGTTATTAAGCATTTAATGACTGGGTAAAAATCATAATAACAACTGTTAAGAAAAATAAGAGAAAGAAGGGAGTTAACTCCACATGCATTCAGAAAATAAAATCCTATATTATTATATTTATCTACATGTCCATTTTTATACCATTATTATACTGTCTTGATGCAAAATAATAGAAATCTTAAAGTAAGACAATTTAAGTCACCCTTCTTGAATGTCATTCAAACTCCTTTTGGCTCTCCTAAGTCTTCATGCATATCTATATAGATTTTAGAATTTGCTTGTCAATTTTGAAAAGAAAACCTAATGGTATATGAGTTCTATTTGGGAGGAATTAGCTTCTTAAGAATATTGAGTCTTTGACTGATGAATATGATACTTAGTCTCTTTACTTAGATCTTCCAAGTTTTGTAGTTTTCAGTGAATATACCTTTTACAGAGTTCATTGAAAATACTTAACTGTTTTATGGTGGGTTTTTTTGCCATTGTAAAATTTTGTTTAAATATTTTCATTATCTAATTGCTCATTGCTACCATTTAATAATAAAATTAATTTTGATATATCAATCTTGTATCTTGCAACCTTGCTATTCTCACTCAGTTTTGGGGTTTTGTGTGTGTCTGTATGTGGGTTTTTTTGTGTTTTTTTTTTGTATATTGTATAAAAGGTCATCTCTATATATGATTATGTTATCTGTGAATAAATATTCTCCTCTTGATTTCTTAGGTCAATGATTTCTATATCTTTCAATTGCCTTTGTGATTTCTTAATGAGGATCCCTTGCATGTGACTAGTCATTTTTATCTTGCTGCATTCTTGATTCTCTCTGTTTTGTCTTTCATAGCTTATGTGTTTAATTTTATGTCTTTATGTTAATGCTATTTTGAGTTATTTGAACCTGGATGTTTACATTTATGTTTTTCATCAAAGTTGGGAGGTTTTCAGCTATTATTTCTTCAAATATTTTGTGTGCCCCTTCTCTCTTTTTCTTCTGGAACTCCCATAATGTATATGCTGGTCCATTTTTGATGTCCTATAACTCACTTAGACTCTTCACTTTTCTCCATTCTTTTTTTCTTTCTGAAGTTTACCCTTAGTTCTGCATAAATGGTGGAGTCACTCTAGGATAAGGAAACTATGCTAAAAGAAGTAAAGGGGGATGTGAAAATGTCTCATAAATAGAAAATATCAATAAAAGAAATAGAAATTTTAGAGAACCAAAGCTGAACATACTCTAAGAAACAGGTACTTCTGTGACCATGCATGACAAGGAATACAGTTTCTTAAAAAAAAAAAAAAGGAAATAGCGTCTGGACAAACCCCATTATGGTACTGGGAGGTGAGGACTTTGGGAGATAACTAGATCATGAGGGTGGAACCTTGTTAATGGAATTAGTGTCTTTATAAAAGAGACCTTACAGAACTCTCTCATCCTTTCCACCATATGAGGACACAGTAAGAAGACTGCCACCAATGAACCAGGCATTGGGTACTCACCAGACACCAAATTTGCTGGTGCCTTGATTTTGGACTTCTCAGACTCCACAACATTAAAAAATAAATTTATGTTGCTTGTAAGCCACACAGTCTATGATGGATTGTTATAGCACCCCAAACAGACCAAGACAGGAAATTTGTACCAAGAAGTGGGGTGTTGCTCCTAAAATAAAAATATCTTAAAAATGGAAGCAGCTTTGGAGCTGGGTTATGGACAGAAGTTGGAAGCATTTTGAGGTCTATGCTAGAAAAAGCCTACATTGTTATGAATGAACTATTAAGGGTGATTATGGTGAGATCCCAGGAAGAAAAGAGGCATGCTGTAGAGAAAGCCTCAACTTTGTTAGTGAATACCTAAGTAATCCTGAACATAATGTTGGTAGGAATTATGGATGGTATAGGCCATTCTGATGATGTCATGAGTGGAATGAGGAAAATGTTATTTGGAAATGGAGGAAAAGTCATCCTTGACATGAAGTGGAAATAAAGTCTGAATTGTATTTGTGCACTTGTATTTTGTGTAGAACTTGTGAGCTATGAAATCAGCTGCAGCAATTTCTAAGCAAGTGTTGAAGGAGTAGTCTGGTTTCTTCTGACTGCTTATTGTAAAATATAAGAATAAAGAAATAATTTTAAAGACAGAATTGTTAATTAGGATGAAAGCAGAACTGAAAATTTTGGAAAGTTCTCAGCTTATTCATATTGAAAAGAATAGGAAAGCCTGTTTGGGAAAAAACAAACAAAAAAACTAAGGAAGTAGCCAGGGAACATTTGATAATGAGATTAATATGAATCAGCCATCTCCACAGAAGCCAAATCTATCCTCCATTGGCAATGGAACAATGACCAGAAAGACAATCGGGACATCACTAAGGCTGCCCCTCCCATCACAGACCCAGAGTACAGAAGCCCTGAGGACATGGCTGCCTCTACTTAGATTTTAAAGAACAGAACCACAATCCCTCAGAGCTGTGGGGACAGGGCCCAGGTAGAGGGCTGCCATGGGAGCAGGGCCACCCAGAGCCTTGGGGGCCCAACTCCTGCCAGACGGACTTCAAAGGAGGGAACCTTTGCTCCAGTGAGTTCCAGAAGGTGGGACCCTTGTCACAGAAATGTAAGACCTCTGTCTCTTGGCATGCAGGGCAGAGCATTGAGTCAAAGGATTATTCTCAAGTCCTAAGATCTCATGGAGTTTCCCTTATAGTTTGGACTAACTTGGGACCTGTTACCCCTTTCTTTTTTCTTAATTTTCCCCTTTGGAATCAGAATGTTTATCCTCTGCCTTTCCTGCCATACTAATTTGGCAGCCTATAACTTGTCTGATTTTATAGGTCCACAGCTGGAGAGCAATTAGTCCCAGGATGAATCATATCTTATCAATATCTGATTTAGATGATATTTAAGATGCGACTTTAGACTTAGATTTTAAAATTGATGCTGGAACCAGTTAGGACTTTTGGGGATATTGGGATGAAATGAATGTATTTTGTTTTTTTTTTTTTTTTTTTTTATTTTTTCCTGAAAACTTTATTGTATTACAATTTGCATTTAAGTCCATGATCCACTTTGAGTTAATTTTTGTATAAGATCTGAGACTTGGGTTGAAGTCTTTCCTTCCTTCCTCCCCTTCTCCCTCCCTCCTTTCCTCCCTCCCTCTCTCTCTCTCTGTTACTTCCTTACTTTTTGCCTGTAGATATCCACTTGTTCCAGCAGTATCATGTTGAGCTGTCTGTCCTTCTCCATCAAACTGCTTTTGCATCTTTGCCGAAAATGATAATTGGACATATTTCTGTGGGTCTCTTTCTGGTTTCTTTATTCTGTTCCATTAATGTATGTGTCTATGTCTTCATCAGTATCACATAGTCTTAATTACTGCAGCCATGTAATAAGTCATGAAACTGGGCAGACTGATTCCTCTCACTTTCTCTTTTTCAAAATTGTTTTAGCTCTTCTAGTTCCTTTGCCTTTCCGTATACATCTTAGAATAACCTTGTCCATATCTACTAAAAATCTGAGACTTTAAGAGGAATTACAATAAATCTGTTTATCAGTGGGGGAGAATTGACATCTTTATTATGTTGAGTCCTCTAATCCATGGATAGTAGGTCTATTTATTTAGGTCTTCTTTCTTTCATCAGCTTTTTGTGGTTTTCAGCAAGTAAGTCATATATATGTTTTATTAGATTTATATGTAAGTTTTTCTGAGTTATTGTAAATGGTAGTGTATTTTTAAATTTCAGTGACCATGTGTTCATTGATAATATATAGAAATCTGATTGATTTTTGTATGCTGCTCTGGTATCCTGTGATCTTGCTAAACTCACTTATTAGAAGATTTACATAGATTCCTTTGGATTTTCTATATAAACCATCATGTCATCTATGAATAAGGATCGTTTTGTTTCTTCTTTTCCAATCTTATGCTTTTTATTTTCTTTTCTTGCTTTCCAGCATGATGTTGAATAAGAGCAGTGAGAATGGACACGCTTGCCTTGTTCCCGATCTTGGGAGAAAGCATGTAGTCTTTCACTTAGGTGTAATGCTTGCTGTAGATTTTTTTGTAGATGCTCTTTATCAAGTTGAGGAAGTTCCCCTTTATTTTTATTTTTCTGAAAGTATTATTCATGAATGGGTGTTGAATTTTGTCAGATGCTGTTTCTGTATTGATTTATATGTTCATGTGCTTTTCTTCAATTTGCTAATGTGCTGGATTATTAATATGGTGATTGATTTTCAAGTACTGAATCAGCCTTGCAGTCTTGGAATAAATCCAACTTTGTTGTAGTGCATAATTCTTTTTATATACTGTTGAATGCAATTTGCTAACGTTTTGTTAAGGATTTTTACATCTATATTCATGAGTGACATTATTCTGCAGGTTTTGTTTGTTTCACGCTGTCTTTGTTTTGGTATTGTGGTAACACTAACTTCATGAAATAAACTGGGAAGCGTTCCCTTCTCTTCCATTTTGTTGGAAGAGGTTGTGTAGAATTGATGTTATTTCTTGTCTAAGCATTTGTGAAATTCTTGAGTGTTACCATTTAGCCAGGAGATTTTGGGGGGAGAGTTTTAAAATTATGAATTTAATTTCATTAGTGATTATGGGCTATTCAAATGATCTATTTCATATTGGGTGAGTTGTGGTAGTTTGTGTTTTTGGAGGAATTGGTCCATTTATCTAAGTTGTCAAACTTTGTGTAAAGTTGCTCATAGCATTCCCTTATTATCCTTTTGATGTCTTCAGGGTCTGTAGTGATATTGCTGTTTCATTCATGATATTGGTAATTTGTGTCTTCTCTTTTTTCTTTATCAGTCTTGTTAGCGGTTTGTCTATTTTATTGAATTTTTCAGAGAATTTTTCAATTTTATTTGAATTGATTTCTGTTCTTCGATTTTCTTTGTTTGCTTTGGGTTTAATTTTGCTCTATTTCTAGGTTATTCTAAGGTGAGAGCTTAGATTACTGATTTGAGATTTTTGCCTTTTTAAATGTACTTAATTCTATAAATTTCCCTCTCAGCACTGCTTTTGCTGTGTCCCACAAATCTGACATTTTATTTTAATTAAATTCAATGTATTTTAAAAATTTTCCTTTGAGACGTTGACTTAGGGATTGTTTAGAAGAGTTCTGATTAATTTCTAACTGTTGGAGATTTTCCTGGTATCATTGTAATTGTTTTCTAGTTTGATGCTTTTGTGGTCAGAGAACACATTTTGTATGATTTCAATAATTTAAATGTCCTGAGTTTATTTTCTGGACCAGGATATGATCTCTCTTGCTATTTGTTCCATGAGTGCTGGAAAAGAATGTGTGAAATGAATGTATTTTGCATGCAAGGACATGAATTCTGGGGAGCTGAGTAGAATGCTCTGGTCTGACTGTTTGTGTCCCCCCAAATCCATATGTTGAAATCCTAACCTCAATATGATGGTATTAGGAAGTAGGGCCTTTGGGAGGTGCTTAGGTTATTAGAGTGGAGTTCTCATGAATGGGATTAGTGACTTTATAGAAGGTCTCAGAGAGCTCCCTTGCCTCTTCCATCGTATGAGGTTATGGTGAAAAGACAACTGTCTATGCATCAGGAAGCAGGCTCTCACCAAACACTGAATCTGCCTGCACTTTGATCTTGGACTTCCTGGTCTCCTCAACTGTAAGAAATACATTTCTGTTGTTTATAAGCCACCAAGTCTATAGTATTTGTTATAGCAGCATTAACAGAACAAGATACATACCATTTATAAAATAAAGTCAAGAAAACAACTGGGTCAGATCATGCTAAAAAGAGATGACATTACACTGCTCCAAAGTGTCTCCAACTAGAAATGATCAATGAAGTGAGAAATTGTTGAGAAGGCAATACAGTTTGTTTAGGTGTCCTTTGTTAGAAGTGTAGTTCTAAAGCATTTATTCATATTGTTTTGCTCACCTTTATGTTATTACTAGATGACAATAAATGCTGTGAGATTGTTTTTATTAAAAAAAATCAGTATCATTATATTTTAAGTGTATCTTTGCAGACATTGACTTAGTCATTGTCTCTCATTGATTTTATTGTGACTTTTTAACATATTTTATTTTTCTGAGTTTTTCAACACACTTTGTTAGTTTATCACAATCTTCCTTCAAATAATATCTTATCACTTTACATATAGTGTAAGAATATTATAGCACTGCACTTTTGTATCCCCAAATCTAGTGTTTAGGGTATTATTATCATACTTTTATTCCTGCATAAATTATAAACCCCACATTACATTTTAATTATTTTACTTTAACAATTATTTCACTTAACTAACTATAAAGAAAAATATATTTTATATTTAGCCACATACTTATAATTACAATGTTTTTCAACTAATTGTATAGATTTCTTATTATTGAATACATTTATTTGCTGGATATAAAATTCTAGTTTGAGAGTTCATATTTTACTTTCAGAGATTTAGAGATATCATTTCACTGTCAATTCCTTCCATGATGTTTTTTTTTTGCTCTGGGTATAATGCTTTACCCTGGCCTCAATATCTTTTTAAGATTTTCTCTTTATCTCAGATTTCCAGAAATTTAATTATAATGTGCCTTGGTATAGTTGTTATTGTTACATTATTTTTTTTCTTTGTTTATTTCCATCTGTCTGTCTCTCTGTCCTTCTGTCTTTCTTAAATCTTGTTTGGGGTGCTTTGAGTGTTCCAGATCTGTAGGTATTTTCGCTTATATTAAATTTGAAAAATGTGGGGACATTTTTTTTTCAAATATTTTTTCTTCCCTGCTGTTTCTATTCTTTTGGGATTCCAGTTATTAAAACACTACTTACTTTGAAATAGTTCAAGAGTTAAATAAGTTTCTGGCACTTTTTTGTTTGTGCTTTAGTGTTTTTTGTTTTTTTTTTTAAGTTGCTCTATTTTTATTTTTTATTTCTTTTTATTGTCTTTGAATTTTATTTTATTTATTTTTTATAGTTAACCCTTTTTTAGTAGTTATCCATTTTAAACATATTAGTGTATATGTGTCAATGTGCTTTAGTTTTAATAATTGTTTTTATGTTGTGCTCATACCTATTTCATCTGCTATTAATCATACTCAAATTTTTATTTCATATGTGAATATTTCAACTCAGAAGTCAGCTCCTTTTTTATATTACCAATTTCTCTTCTCAGTATCTTCATCTTTTTCCTTTTATCCTTGAACAAAACTGTTTTAATGTTATTGTTGATTCCATTATCTCTCATGCCTGTATCCATTTCTTTTAAATAAAATTTCTCTAATATTTTTAATATATTTTAGGATGATGCTATTCTATCTTGCTAATGGTTTTACTGGATGGTAGCCATGGTGAATATGGTGTTGAATGTATATATTACTGAGTGTCCATTTGATGAATGAACAATTTACCCTTCAAGTGTCATTGTAAATAGAACAAAGAAACAGAGGCAGACAATAGGTAATACTTCCTTCCTTCATTTTATTAGAAAATATATTCCTAGTTATAAATAAATAGAGCATGAATAGAAGGTAAACATTATTCTCCAGCTGTCTGGTGAAAGAATCAGCAGTAGGAGCTTGATTATCTTTTCCTGGAGGTGCTAAAATTATAGTAAGAACAAAGTATATTTCAGTAAGAATATTCACCAATAACAGTTTCTCAAATCTTCAGTACACTAAGAAACCACAGTCCATCATTCAGGATGAACTACAGTGAGAACTGAAGATAAGAAAGATGCAGAGACAACACATGTTTTGGTTTTGGTCCAGCAGTTTATGACTATTTTTTCTGAATTGCCTCTGGAAAGGGCATTTTAGGATGTCTCTGGTTTCATCACGTGTTCATGTGTTAATTTTGGTGGGGAAAATAAATCCAATTAATAAATGAAAACAATTTTTCCTTACCTGAATTTTAGTCATCTCATTTCATGGGGGCTCTACAGTATTTGTCAAATTTAATATTAGAAATACTTTGTTAAAGTGGACTCAAAATGTTTACAGCAATCACTTACTTTAGCATTCATTTCTCATCAGCTGTGTTGAGCTTAGGACTTTATGTCTTCTCATGTAGCTCACTATTTTCCCCCATATTCCTACTGACCTAGAGTCTAAAATTTTTTTATTTATTTACCACAAAATTTATTAAATATAAAGTCACTTATATAATGTCATATAAACATATGAAGGTTTTTTGTTTGTTTTCACTGTATTTTTCCTCCCAGTTATTTTGCCATTTTAGAGAAATTAGCCAGGGCTTTTAGACACCTGTACCTCAGAAGATGATTAAGTTGCAGGGCCCAAAGGAGAAGTTCTTCTAAAACAATTTGTCTTCCTCTCAATTTTTTGGATGATGAGGTAGACTTGCATTTCCTTGAAGGGACTATGCTCTTAAGAATGGACACGGGTGATGCAGAAAAAATTTTAAAAATGAGAGAGAGAGAGAGAGGGAGAGAGACATCCTAAGATTAAGAAGGACAGAGAAGTCCATTGTGTCCAGAAGAAATGGGATTTTGTGATCTCACTGTCTAGTAATACCCAGAGAAGTGTTAGTGACAGGTCCTCCATCAAAGTGAAAAGTACCGCTTTGGTTCCCCAAGAATTAGGACCTTGAACATTGAAACATAAATAGAGAGAGATGACTCTGGGCAGTAGGAAGCATCAAGAGAAGCATGAACATGGGAAATGTGATCCTTATATTTGGTAAGTGTTGCTTTATGTCACCAGCATATCCTGGAATGTGTTAGGCCTTCATAAAGCAATGGTGACTTGGAACTGGTCATCAAATGAAAACCAGAGTGAACCAAGAGTGTATGTGTGGTATGAGTGTGTGTATCTGTGTGTGTGGATATGTGTTACTTTTCTTGTTCTGCCTAATGCCACAAGTATATATTACAAACCATGAGAAAATTAAAAGACCCCAATAATGATCAATTCTACAACTCTTTACACTTTGGTTATGAGAAGCAAAGTCAGATTTAATTTGATTTGAAGAAAATGAATTACTATGACAAACCTTGTGTATCCTAGTTTATGTAGTAAGATACTCACCCAGTACAATAGCTCATTAAGACTGGTAAATATCAGGAAGACTGCTGATTGATGATGGATTTTTCTGAAGTAGTTCTGGCCATCTTTTTTATATTATTACCTGATTCAAGTTTGTTTTCTTACACAATTCTTTTCCTTTCAGAGCTGGTTTGCACTAGCACACAGCTACCATTATCACCACAATGATACATTTTGGCCATTGTCTTACTGAGTATAATCAGCACATACACCACTGCCATCCTGAAAGATCTTAAATGAGCCCTTCCAACATAGTGGCAAGGTGGTAATTTATTCTCCCTCCTTTTATCTTCTTATTAAGAATTTCACAATCCCAGAGGTGATTTCTCATTGCATTTTTCATAAGTGTGTAACAGACTGTGGTGGTTTTCATCAGAGAGTTTGGAAATTGCCTCCTTTTAGATGAAGATCAACAGATCTGTATATTCAAGTGTGTGTTAGATTAACTACTTTATGCCAAAAATATTTAAATATCTGGGTAATGTAGGTATTCCAAAGCAAATACAAATTATCATATTTTTTCTCAAGAATATTTAATAATGAGAAAAAGCAACAATTAGTCAGAGCTAACACTAAAAGACACCAGCAACACTGTAAGAAAGTAAACTGAAATTTTCCAGTATTGAATACCAATAAGAGAAACTTAAAAAGAAAGAAAAGAAAATTAATCGAGTCTACTTAAACAGTTAATCATTCTTAGCATCTATTGCATTCTTACTACATTTGAGGCCTTTGCTAACCATTAAACATAAATTAATCTATGTAATACTCAGAAGATTCTTTGAGATAGTTACTATCACTACTATTAGGTGAGGAAACTCTGGTGCAGGGGAATGACTATCAGCTCAACATCACAAATCAGTAAGTGGTGAATCCAGGATTCAAACCTAGGCCATCTGGCTCAGAGATCCTGTTCTCATCACATTCTTACAGTGACTATTCTGCAAGTATGAACAAAAATGTGAAAATTCTGAATGAAATAGGAAAACTAACTACTAAAAATATTTAAACACTGATCAACATTGTTATAAGTATTTGACAAAACCCACCACACTTTTGTGTAATAAACAGTCAAAAAACACACAAAGTAGACAAAGCTACTAGAGAAGAACTCATTAAATGTAGAAATAAGCATACAGAAATTATTTAAAGCAAATTCACTGAGAGGTGAATTTTAATTCAATTTTAATTATCCTGAAATTATTCTCTTAATTCAACATATTTTCAATAAAATTTTCAAGAAAATTTATTTTTTAATACATTACTTATTATAAGCTGTATAAAAGATGAAGAGCAAGTGTAGATTTGCAAAGAATTTTGCCCTAAAGTTATACTATATACTTATATTGTAATAAACTAGATTAATTTATATTATATAATATTGGATGTGAATAGATAAGTGATCAGTGTAAAAGCTTTAAGTTCAGGAAATTTTTCAGGAAAAGACCATAATTTTAGTTTATAAAAAAATAGAAAATTAAGTAATAAACTAACCTTTACTTACTAAGATTGCTAAATATTTCCAATGCATTTATTAAACTTACTAGATAATGTCTAAGTCTGTTCGAGCCACTATAAAAGAATACCATAGACCAGGTGTTTTAAAGGCAACATAAATTTATTTTTTACAACTTTGAAGGCTGGGAAGTCCAAGATCAAGGTGCCAGCAGATTCGGCATCTGATGAGACTTGCTTCCTAGTTCATAAACAATTGCTTTCTCACTGTGTCTTCACGTGGCAGAAGAGAGGAGGAAGCTTTCTGGAGTCTCAGTCAAAAGGGTACTAATCCCATTTTTAGGGACTCTGTCCTCATGACCTCATCACCTCTCAAATGTCCTACCTCCTAATACCACCACATTGGGGGTAAGGATTTCAACATGAATTTTGTGGAGACACAAACATTCAGTCCATAACAGATAAAATACATGGTTAAAAAATGAATATCAGTATGAAAAAGGCTTTTCTTGGCAATATTCAAAACCCCATAATCATATAGGGAAAGGTCAAGAAATTGACAATTGTGACAACATGCTTCGACCTTGAAGGCATTACGCTAAATGAGATAAGTCAGACAGAGAAAGACAAATACTGTATGATATCACTTATATGTGGAATGTAAAAAAGTTTAACTCATAAAAAGAGAGTAGAATGGTGGTTACTAGGGGGTGGGGGTTGGGGGAATTGGGAAGATATTGTTTAAAGTTACAAACTTGTAGCCAGTAGATAAATAAGTACTGGAGATCTAATGCATAGCATAGTGATTATAGACAACAATACTGTTATTAAGAGACTAGATCTTAATTGTTCCCAACACAAAAAAGAAATAATAATTATGTGACCTGATAGCGGTGTTAGTTAATGCCATGGTGGGTGGTAATCATATTGCAATATATAAATGTTTCAAATCTACACATCACATAATTTAAATTTATACAATGTTACATGTCAATTATATCTCAGAAGGATAAATTTTAAAAATGAAAAAGCATAGGGAAGGGAAATTATCATCATCATGTGCTCTTAAAACAGTAATGCCATTGACCTAAAAAAAAGAGAAAAAAAAAAATGACCTCATGAAGCATAAAACCACTGAGCCATTAAAGGCACAATGACAAAGAATTATTATTCATAACACAGAGGGATTGCCCAAAGTAAAATATAATAAATTATTTTTAAAAACTGAGCAAAATGTTTAATAATCAAACCTCATAGGAAAATAAGACACGTAGGTGGCCAATGTATAGTAACTGATATGCAATCTCACTCATAACTAAAGAGGTACAATGAATCATGTCTTGCCTATCAGAGTAGCAACATTTTATAGGGCATATTATGTCATATTTTGACAAAATTTCTGGAAAATAGGTCTTCTCAGATTCCTCTTGGTGAATAATAAAGTATGTTCAAAGCCTTTAAGTCAACAATTAATCTTGTAGAAATCCAGTAAAAACAAACCAACACAACAAGAATAATTTTAAAAAATACATGTCCGTGCCTAACTCTTATATTTAAGATACAAACCCACAAAAGATGCCAAATAGCCAAAACGATCTTGAGAAAAAATAGCAAAATTTATATTATAAATACAGAGATCAGATTAGTGGTTAGCAGAGGGGATGGTGGTTAAGGGATGAGTGACATGGGTGAAGGCGTCAGAGTAAGGTGATGATGGATAGTAGCTAGATTTGTGGTGGTGATCACTTTGTAGTGTATACAGAGGTTGAATTATAATGCTGTACACCTGAAACTTATGTAATATTTTTTAAAAAACATTTTTTTTAAAGAAGAAAAAGCAAGACACACACAGCAGCAACAGCAATAACAATTATCCTGAATCTCTTTAAAGTGTAGTCTTTAAAACATTATGGGGTATCCCATTGCATTCTTATATGGATTTCTACTAAGTCATCAATAAGAAAAAGGTAGACATACGCATATCCTCTTTCTATGCTATTAAACTACTGACAACATATTTACCATGCTTTATGTTATGTTTACAATACATGCTGAGTATACTTACACATTTGTGTATGAAAATAGAGTGAACTGAAACAGTGCACACCACTTTAAGTCAGGCTATCTCAGGAATAATGAAGAAATACAGGGAGGGTGAATAGGAAATTTTTTATGTTTTAATCTATAGACATATTCATTATTGGAAACTTTAGATCAGAAATGTGTTCATGCATGACATGCAAAAAAAAACGTGTAATTTTAAACATGTTGAAGTATAAAAGAAATGTGCTGCTGCTACAAAACTTCTTCATTTTTTTTTAAACATCTTTATTGAAGTATAATTGCCTTACAATGGTGTGTTAGCTTCTGCTTTATAACAAAGTGAATCAGTTATACATATACAATATGTTCCCATTTCTCTTCCCTCTTGCATCACTCTCCCTCCCACCCTCCCCATCCCACCCCTCTAGGTGGTCACAAAACACCGAGCTGATCTCCCTGTGCTATGCGGCTGCTTCCCACTAGTTATCTATTTTACATTTGGTAGTGTATATATGTCCATGACACTCTCTTACCCTGTCACATCTCACCCCAGCCCCTCCCCATATCCTCAAGTCCATTCTCTAGTAGGTCTGTGTCTTTATTCCCGTCTTGCCACTAGGTTCTTCATGGCCTTTTTTTTTTTTTTTCCCTTAGATTCCGTATATATGTGTTAGCATACTGTATTTGTTTTTCTCTTTCTGACTTACTTCACTCTGTATGACAGACTCTAACTCCATCCACCTCATTACAAATACCTCCATTTCATTTCTTTTTATGGCTGAGTAATATTCCATTGTATATATGTGCCACATCTTCTTTATCCATTCATCTGTCGATGGACACTTAGGTTGCTTCCATGTCCTGGCTATTGTAAATAGAGCTGCAATGAACATTTTGGTACATGACTCTTTTTGACCTATGGTTTTCTCAGGGTATATGCCCAGTAGTGGGATTGCTGGGTCGTATGGTAGTTCTATTTGTAGTTTTTTAAGGAACCTCCATACTGTTCTCCATAGTGGCTGTATCAATTTACATTCCCACCAACAGTGCAAGAGTGTTCCCTTTCCTCCACACCCTCTCCAGCATTTATTGTTTCTAGATTTTTTTGATGATGGCCATTCTGACCGGTGTGAGATGATATCTCATTGTAGTTTTGATTTGCATTTCTCTAATGATTAATGATGTTGAGCATTCTTTCATGTGTCTGTAGGCCATCTGTATATCTTCTTTGGAGAAATGTCTATTTAGATCTTCTGCCCATTTTTGGTTTGGGTTGTTCGTTTTTTTGTTATTGAGCTGCATGAGCTGCTTGTAAATCTTGGAGATTAGTCCTTTGTCAGTTGCTTCATTTGCAAATATTTATTCCCATTCTGAGGGTTGTCTTTTGGTCTTGTTTATGGTTTCCTTTGCTGTGCAAAAGCTTTTCAGTTTCATTAGGTCCCATTTGTTTATTTGTGTTCTTATTTCCATTTCTCTGGGAGCTGGGTCAAAAAGAATCTTGCTGTGATGTATGTCATAGAGTGTTCTGCCTATGTTTTCCTCTAAGAGTTTGATAGTGTCTGCCCTTACACTTAGGTCTTTAATCCATTTTGAGTTTATTTTTGTGCATGGTGTCAGGGAGTGTTCTAATTTCATACTTTTACATGTTCCTGTCCAATTTTCCCAGCACCACTTATTGAAGAGGCTGTCTTTTCTCCACTGTATATGCTTGCCTCCTTTATCAAAGATAAGTTGACCATATGTGTGTGCGTTTATCTCTGGGCTTTCTATCCTGTTCCATTGATCTATATTTCTGTTTTTGTGCCAGTACCAAACTGTCTTGATTACTGAAGCTTTGTAATATAGTCTGAAGTCAGGGAGCCTGATTTCCCCAGCTCCATTTTTCGTTCTCAAGATTGCTTTGGCTCTTCGGGGTCTTTTGTGTTTCCATACAAATTGTGAAATTTTTTGTTCTAGTTCTGTGAAAAATGCCAGTGGTAGTTTGATAGGGATTGCATTGAATCTGTAGATTGCTTTGGGTAGTAGAGTCATTTTCACAATGTTGATTCTTCCAATCCAGGAACATGGTATATCTCTCCATCTATTTGTATCATCTTTAATTTCTTTCATCAGTGTCTTATAATTTTCGGCATACAGGTCTTTTGTCTCCTTAGGTAGGTTTATTCCTAGATATTTTATTCTTTTTGTTGCAATGGTAAATGGGAGTGTTTTCTTAATTTCACTTTCAGATTTTTCGTCATCAGTGTATAGAAATGCAAGAGATTTCTGTGCATTAATTTTGTATCCTGCTACTTTACCAAATTCATTGATTAGCTCTAGGAGTTTTCTGGTAGCATCTTTAGGATTCTCTATGTATAGTATCATGTCATCTGCAAATAGTGACAGCTTTACTTCTTCTTTTCCGATTTGGATTCCTTTTATTTCTTTGTCTTCTTTGATTGCTGTGGCTAACACTTCCAAAACTATGTTGAATAATAGTGGTGAGAGTGGGCAACCTTGTCTTGTTCCTGATCTTAGTGGAAATGGTTTCAGTTTTTCACCATTGAGGACAATGTTGGCTGTGGGTTTGTCATATATGGCCTTTATTATGTTGAGGAAAGTTCCCTCTATGCCTGTTTTCTGCAGGGCTTTTATCATAAATGGGTGTTGAATTTTGTCGAAAGCTTTCTCTGCATCTATTGAGATGATCATATGGTTTTTCTCCTTCAATTTGTTAATATGGTGTATCACATTGATTGATTTGCGTATATTGAAGAATCCTTGCATTCCTGGGATAAACCCCACTTGATCATGGTGTATGATCCTTTTAATGTGCTGTTGGATTATGTTTGCTAGTATTTTGTTGAGGATTTTTGCATCTATGTTCATCAGTGATATTGGCCTGTAGTTTTCTTTCTTTGTGACATCTTTGTCTGGTTTAGGTATCAGGGTGATGGTGGCCTCGTAGAATGAGTTTGGGAGTGTTCCTCCCTCTGCAATATTTTGGAAGAGTTTGAGAAGGATAGGTGTTAGCTCTTCTCTAAATGTTTGATAGAATTCACCTGTGAAGCCATCTGGTCCTGGGCTTTTGTTTGTTGGAAGATTTTTAATCACAGTTTCAATTTCAGTGCTTGTGATTGGTCTGTTCATATTTTCTATTTCTTCCTGGTTCAGTCTCGGCAGTTTGTGCATTTCTAAGAATCTGTCCATTTCTTCCAGGTTGTCCATTTTATTGGCATAGAGTTGCTTGTAGTAATCTCTCATGATCTTTTGTATTTCTGCAGTGTCAGTGGTTACTTCTCCTTTTTCATTTCTAATTCTATTGATCTGAGTCTTCTTCCTTTTTCTCTTGATGAGTCTGGCTAATGGTTTATCAATTTTGTTTATCTTCTCAAAGAACCAGCTTTTAGTTTCATTGATTTTTGCTATTGTTTCCTTAATTTCTGTTTCATTTATTTCTGACCTGATCTTTATAATTTCTTTCCTTCTGCTGGCTTTGGGGGATTTTTGTTCTTCTTTCTCTAATTGCTTTAGGTGCAAGGTTAGGTTGTTTATTCGAGATGTTTCCTGTTTTTTGAGGTAGGCTTGTATTGCTATAAACTTCCCTCTTAGCACTGCTTTTGCTGCGTCCCATAGGTTTTGGGTCGTCGTATCTCCCTTGTCATTTGTTTCTAGGTATTTTTTGATTTCCCCTTTGATTTCTTCAGTAATCACTTCGTTATTAAGTAATGTATTGTGTAGCCTCCATGTGTTTGTCTTTTTTACAGATCTTTTCCTGTAATTGATATCTAGTCTCATAGCGTTGTGGTCGGAAAAGATACTTGATACGATTTCAATTTTCTTAAATTTACCAAGGCTTGATTTGTGACCCAAGATATGATCTATCCTGGAGAATGTTCCATGAGCACTTGAGAAAAATGTGTATTCTGTTGTTTTTGGGTGGAATATCCTATAAATATCAATTAAGTCCATATTGTTTAATGTATCATTTAAAGCTTGTGTTTCCTTATTTATTTTCATTTTCAATGATCTGTCCATTGGTGAAAGTGGGGTGTTAAAGTCCCCTACTATGATTGTGTTGCTGTCGATTTCCCCTTTTATGGCTGTTAGTATTTGCCTTATGTATTGAGGTGCTCTTATGTTGTGTGCATAAATATTTACAATTGTTATACCTTCCTCTTGGATCGATCCCTTGATCATTATATAGTGTCCTTCTTTGTCTCTTGTAATAGTCTTTATTTTATAGTCTATTTTGTCTGATATGAGAATTGCTACTCCAGCTTTCTTTTGATTTCCATTTGCATGGAATATCGTTTTCCATCCCCTCACTTTCAGTCTGTATGTGTCTCTAGGTCTGAAGTGGGTCTCTTGTAGACAGCATATATATGGGTCTTGTTTTTGTATCCATTCAACCAGCCTGTGTCTTTTGGTGGGAGCATTTAATCCATTTACATTCAAGGTAATTATCGACATGTATGTTCCTATTTCCATTTTCTTAAATGTATTGGGTTTGTTATTGTAGGTGTTTTCCTTCTCTTGTGTTTCTTGCCTAGAGAAGTTCCTTTAGCATTTGTTGTAAAGCTGGTTTGGTGGTGCTGAAGTCTCTCAGCTTTTGCTTGTCTGTAAAGGTTTTAATTTCTCCATCGAATCTGAATGAGATCCTTGCTGGGTAGAGTAATCTTGGTTGTAGGTTTTTCTCCTTCATCACTTTAAGTATATCCTGCCACTCCCTTCTGGCTTGCAGAGTTTCTGCTGATAGATCAGATGTTAACCTTATGGGGATTCCCTTGTGTGTTATTTGTTTTTTTTTCCCCTTTCTGCCTTTAATATGTTTTCCTTATATTTAATTTTTGACACTTTGATTAATATGTGTCTTGGCGTGTTTCTCCTTGGGTTTATCCTGTATGGGACTCTCTGTGCTTCCAGGACTTGATTAACTATTTCCTTTCCCATATTAGGGAAGTTTTCAACTATAATCTCTTCAAATATTTTCTCAGTCCCTTTCTTTTTCTCTTCTTCTTCTGGGACCCCTATAATTCGAATGTTGGTGCGTTTAATGTTGTCCCAGAGGTCCCTGAGACTGTCCTCAGTTCTTTTCATTCTTTTTTCTTTATCCTGCTCTGTAGTAGTTATTTCCACCATTTTATCTTCCAGGTCACTTATCCTTTCTTCTGCCTCAGTTATTCTACTATTGATCCCATCTAGAGTATTTTTAATTTCATTTATTGTGTTTTTCATCATTGCTTGGTTCCTCTTTAGTTCTTCTACATCCTTGTTAAATGTTTCTTGCATTTTGTCTATTCTATTTCCAAGATTTTGGATCATCCTTACTATCATTATTCTGAATTCTTTTTCAGGTAGACTACCTATTTCCTCTTCATTTGTTAGGTCCGGTGTGTTTTGACCCTGCTCCTTCATCTGCTGTGTGTTTTTCTGTCGTCTCATTTTGCTTATCTTACTGTGTTTGGGGTCTCCTTTTCACAGGCTGCAGGTTCGTAGTTCCCGTTGTTTTTGGTATCTGTCCCCAGTGGCTAAGGTTGGTTCAGTGGGTTGTGTAGGCTTCCTGGTGGAGGGAACTAGTGCCTGAGTTCTGGTGGATGAGGCTGGATCTTGTCTTTCTGGTGGGCACGTCCATGTCTGGTGGTGTATTTTGGGGTGTCTGTGGCCTTATTATGATTTTAGGCAGCCTCTCTGCTAATGGATGGGGTTGTGTTCCTGTCTAGCTAGTTGTTTGGCATAGGGTGTCCAGCACTGTAGCTTGTTGGTCGTTGAGTGAAGCTGGGTCTTGACGTTGAGATGGAGATCTCTGGGAGATTTTTGCCGTTTGGTATTACGTGGAGCTGGGAGGTCTCTTGTGGACCAGTGTTCTGAAGTTGGCTCTCCCACCTCAGAGGCACGGCCCTGATGCCTGGCTGGAGCACCAAGAGCCTTTCATCCACACGGCTCAGAGTAAAAGGGAGAAAAAATAGAAAGAAAGAGGCTATACTATAGTGAAGTAAAATAAAGCTATTGTAAAGCAAAGCTATACAGACAAAATCTCACCCAGAAGCATATACATATACACTCACAAAAAAAAGGAAAAGGGGAAAAATTAATATCTCCTGCTCCCAGAGTCCACCTCCTGAATTTGGGCTGATTCGTTGTCTGTTCAGGTATTCAACAGATGCAGGCACATCAGGTTGTTTGTGGAGCTTTAATCCGCTGCTTCTGAGGCTGCTGCGAGAGATTTCCCCTTCTCTTCCCTGTTCGCACAGCTCCTGGGGTTCAGCTTTAGATTTGGACCTGCCTCTGCATGTAGGTTGCCTGAGGGCGTCTGTTCCCCGCCCAGACAGGACGGGGTTAAAGGAGCAGCTGCTTTGGGGGCTCTGGCTCACCCAAGCCAAAACTTCTTCATTTTATGAATATAATTTCTCCTTACTCTATTCTGGCAAATTCACAAAATGGGGAGATAGCTACTTGGTAGTTATGTACCAATTAATCATATACTCCCATTCAATAAATATTTGTTGAGCTCCATTCTTTGTAACATACAAGTGTGGTAGGCGCTGTGGACGAAACAGTCAGGAGAATAGATAAAGTCTCTGACTCATTAGATTGCAATCTACTTGGCCAGATAAAACAAATAAGTAATGACAATGATCACAGACTGTAAATCATCCAATAAAAGGAAATAAAAAATGTGGTTCACAAAGATACAGGAAAAGCCACTTTAAGTGAAATAGTCACTTGTGACATTTGAATGTAGTCCTATAGAATATGAATAAATTAGCCATTGAAGACCAGAGAGGTAAATATTCTACATATAGGGATAAATAGTGTAAAGGATTTGGCTTTTTTGAGGAGTGGAAAACAGGCAAGATGAGGAAAGCAAAAAATAAAATAAGGTTGTATAAATCAATGGGAGTCAGATTATGCAGTCTTAAAAGTTATAATTAAGCATTGGGATTTTATTCCCAGACTTATCTTCCAGGATTGAGTATAACTGGAACAGATAAATAAGCTAATAGTGTTTGTGATTTGTTTAGTTTAACATAAGCATGTGAAAGTATGTTGGTTTTGTTTCTGACGGTATATTTCTAAAAGTTTTTGTAAGGGTGAGAGAAAGTTAAATTATAGCTCTAGAGATGCCTGAATCATAATAAGCTCAGGATAAATGTTGTATCCGTTTCTATCTTGTGCTTCTTGCCCTGTGTTTGGTTTATGAACTTCAGAAATGAATGAATGGATGGATGAATGAATGAATGAATGAATGAATAAGTGAATAAATAAATAAATACTGAAAAAACGGTAGGCTCTTTTTATTTTCTATTTGTATCTTGAAGAAAGCATGTAGAAATAGTTTTAAATTTAAACTGAACTGTGATCAACAAAAGAACACCTAAACATTTTAATTAGCTTACCTATCATTCTTTCAGATGCTACCTATTTTATCTAAATAGGTATTTTGATCTATTTGAAATGTGCAAATGAAAGAAGATACATTTTTTATTGTTATGTGTAAAAATTAAAAAAAAAAGTATCCTGTGGAATATAAATGCTATATAAGAAAGGGGGGAAAAATCTTAAATGGAAATACTTTAAAATATTACAGGGAATATTTCTTATGAGACTATCTTCTAAAACCCAAAGTAGAAAACTTTTATTTTCCATGTCTTTCCTAGTCTAGTCTCTGATGAACTCATTTTTCTTTTATTTTTTCTTTCTTTATTTCATTTTTATTTTTTGGTCTATTTTGTTTTACATTTCAGCAGAGCTTCTATAACTCTTACCTATTTTGTTTTAAATGGTTTTTTTTCCTTTTCTTCATTAACAATAATCTTTGAGGTTGCTACCTAAAGTATATAAATATGCTCACAATTCTTTTTTTTTTATATATACTTTATTATAAGGCTGCTTTTCCTTTCTTTTCAAGTACAATTTGAATACAGAAAAGGGTAAACTTCCTACCTTCTTACAGTATTTATCTCTTGTTCACAGCTATTTCTCTTTGATCAGCCTATCATTTTTCTACCTTGAACTTTTTACACTTCTCCAGTTTATAATCCAGCTCTCTATTTGCTTTCCTTCTTGTAGTTATCTTTTGTCTTTCCCTCCTTTCTCATTTTATTTTTATCTTTGTTAATCTTCTCTATCATATCTCTTATATGTTCTCCATTTCACTTTTCTAATACTTCTAGGCTTCTTCAGATTGAAAATGATCTCATGATCACCTATTTTGTTTTTCCTTAAAATTTTGTATTTCAAATTCTCAAATTTTTATTCATTTTAACCTTTCACATTACAAGCTTGAAACATATTTTTATTAACATAGATTTGAAGTAAGGAGAAAAATAATAGCAAACACTTTACAGCATTTTCTATGTGCCCAGCACTTCTATGTATTTAATATATCATTTTACCTTAACAACTATATGAGGTAATTTCTATTATTAGATCAATTTTAAGGAGGTGAAAATTGAAGCACACAAAGGTTGTGTAACTTCCTTAATGTCACAGTGGTAAGAACTGATTTAGCAAGGTTCAAACTGTAGTTTAACTCCACAGTTCGTGTCCCAATCATTCCATTATACTGCTTTTCACAAAAAGCTAAACTATGAGAGAAATGGGTTTTGTTTTTCCTATTTCTCAACCTGAATTGAAACTAAATAAAATAACCATGCCTAAAAACATCATTAAAAAAACCCTAGACTTTTAAATGAATCCACTAAAATAAGGTGCTCCATTAGTTGTCATATATAAGACAGATTTTATACTCTAAGAAATATGTGGATAAATTGTTTTTCAAAAGTTTCAGTAATAATATATATTATTGTAGTTTAAAAAAGATAATATTTTTTTCCTAATTAAACTCAATTATCTTTCTTAATCACTTTTAAAATTTTGGGTGGGGGGGAAAACATAATTAAAAATATTTGTTAAACCACAGATAATCCTTTAGTAAATAAGGGGACTCAAAACTTCAAAAGGGAGTGAATCAACAAACAAAGTAGGAAAGATTCAAAGGCAAAGTTAATGAAAACCATCAATCAAAAATGTTATATAGGGCTTCCCTGGTGGCGCAGTGGTTGAGAATCTGCCTGCTAATGCAGGGGACACGGGTTCGAGCCCTGGTCTGGGAAGATCCCACATGCCACGGAGCAGCTGGGCCCGTGAGCCACAATTGCTGAGCCTGCGCGTCTGGAGCCTGTGCCCCGTGACGGGAGGGGCCGCGATAGAGAAAGGCCCGCGCACCGCGATGAAGAGCGGTCCCCGCACCGCGATGAAGAGTGGCCCCCGCTTGCCGCAACTGGAGAAAGCCCTCGCACGAACCGAAGACCCAACACAGCCAAAAATAAATAAATAAATAAATAAATAAATAAGAAAATCCTTTAAAAAAAAAAAAAAAAAATGTTATATATACATAATAAAACATTTGTTAATTTGCTACAAGGAAATTATTCTAATCAAACTATAAATAACAAATTATTGAGGTGATGATTTAAAAAATAATGAGGTGCACTACCAGCTATAAAGCTATAATTGTGAAATAATTCATTGCTGAAATTGATTCTCCTCTCTGAGCATTTGCTTCCTTCCAGTTGGATTTATGCATTGTATTGGCCTCTTATATTAGTGGATTTGATGCTGAAAGCTCAGCCTCTGTGCACTGGTGCCGAATCAAATCTTGGAGACAGAGTTTTAGGTGAAGTAGAAGAGAATAGCTTTATTGCTTTGTCAGGCAAAGGGGGACACAGAGGCTCCTGCTCTGAAAAATCTATGTATCCCAACCCAGGAGGATTTGATGAGGAGTTTTATAGTAGTGGTTCAAAGGTGGGATTGCTTATAAGATTAGGGGGTGTGCAGAGCCTGCACTCCTTTAATCTCATCTCAGGTGGTCTCCTAATCTCGATGAGCTTCTCTGATTCCTTTAATCTTGCCTCAGGTGGTTTCTTGGTTGCTCCTCCCTTGATTACCAACTGTTCAAATCTGTCCTTTGGAACTCAGGGAAGGTCATGGAGGCTGGAATCTGTTCCCAGAAACAAGAAATGGGGGACAGAAAGGCATTTGTGTCCAGGAACCCCACAGGGTCCTGCTCAGTTTCACTTCATGCATCCTCTTAGATATTACTGTTTGAGATACCCTCAGATATTCACCTACATACTCCATTTCAGTCAAATCCTTTGGCTTTCAATTTCATCTATGGCAATGTTCATTTGGTAGCTGTTAAATACTAAGGTTGCATTCGTCGGAGAGGAGGAAATTTTCCTCTACCCTCCTAAATTCTGCCTGGTCAAGAAATTAAATTAGCATGAGTCAGATTAACAGGAGAAAATCAAATATGTAATCACATGTATTACATGGGAGAGACCCAGGAAACCTGAATGATTTGTAAAAATGGCCAAAACCCTCACTTTAAATACCATCTTCAGCTAAAAACAAAAGAGAATGTGGAGGGTAATGGTTGGGACTTCAAAGGTGATAAAGCAATTCACATGGAGATGGAAAAGCAAATGTTTGATTAAAATATGTTTGCTGTGCCATGCAGAGACAATGGGACAGATTCTGATCTCTAGGTCCTGCCAAATTTCCCCCACAATACCTAGCCCATATTCTCTATAGATATCTCTGGTGATAACTCTACTCTAAGAATAAGCCCTTTATTTACATTTTTTTAGGCAGTTAAGGGAGAAGTAAGAAGAAAAACTTCCTGAGTCTTCTGTTTCTTAAAAATTATCAGCCTAAATTAATCCTCATGCCAAATAGACACCAAAATTTGCCACAAATTTTGCTCCCCTAGACATGGATTTTATGTCAGACCCGATGATAGGTGATGGATATTAGAGATGAATAAGGTGTGAGACATGAAATAGAATCCTGAAAGACCCTTTTTGCCACTCTCCAAAATTCCACAAGAATATTGATTTTAAAATAGAGAACAGCTATTCCTATTTTCTGGGTTCCTAAAATCCTGTACTTGCACAGAAAAAAAATGGTGAAAGAATATGTAAAAAATTCAACGTAATTATTAAGAAGAAACATGATGAGTTTTAGAGCAGTGAAAGGAGTATTATTTAAGTTTTACAGTAGACAGAAAAATGGATTCACTAAATGCTACCTGAGAGTGAACATAATGTATATTTCTGAAGAGAATATAAAATGAAGAAAATTTTGGGAAAATGGTACTTGAAAGGAAGAGTTATTAGTATTAAGAAAGATTAGTACTATATTCTTAGCAGCACAGCTTTTAAATATCTTTTTGCATAATTGTCTTTTTGTGTTTCAGTAAGTACAAGAGTAGCATTTTATTATTATTTTTTTCTTTACCTGACTTAATCACTAGGTTTTCAAAATCTTTCTCCTAGTAATCCAATTGTCTCCTCATTAGATTGATTTCATTTGTGTTTCATTGTTTGGAACATGACTAAGTGTAGTTGTGGTCTCAATAGCTTCCGGCTACATTGGTAACCTCTGTCAGTAACTCCTTGTCTCATTGGAAATTGTTGAACATACTTATTTGGACTTGCTTGGAAAAGAGTCTTGTATATTTGCAAAAATTACGTATCAGAAGTATATAAATCTAAATGTATATTATTTTTTACTGTTCATGGAGAGTACAAATATTTTTAGAAGAAGCCAAACTACTGACAAGATTATTGCCCATAAATTTTCATTCAGAAAAATATCCTGCATTCAAAATCTCATCCTCTGACTAAACTATTATGAATCATGTCACAAAATGTCATACTCTCTTAATATCTTTAATACATTTTAATTCATATAATAAATTTAATATAAATAATTCATTTTATTTAAGCTATGTATTTGTCAGGGTCAGTTTAGTTATCTCTGACAATGTTGACTGATTTAATTAATTGACTAATTAATTAAATGTCCAATCTTGCTGCACAAAGTATTTGAAGCAGCATATAGCCTATATTATAGTCATAAAATTTCATTATTGAAAGAGGCTTATAGATCATCT
This sequence comes from Balaenoptera acutorostrata, assembly GCF_949987535.1. Classification (NCBI taxonomy): domain Eukaryota; kingdom Metazoa; phylum Chordata; class Mammalia; order Artiodactyla; family Balaenopteridae; genus Balaenoptera; species Balaenoptera acutorostrata. Next base: position 38,328,115 of record NC_080081.1, read on the forward strand.
TGCTTCATGTCTCATTTACAAAAATAAGAAAGCACTGGCCCAGAGATTTTAAATTACTTTTGCAGTTTTACTTAGTAGGAGAATGTGAATCGGAACCTCGTTCTTCTAACTTTCACATCAGTGTCTTTTTCAACAACCTGATTATCAAAAAAAAAAAAAAGAAACAAACAAACAAACAAACAAACACACTTATATGAATAGAAACATTTTAATAGGTATTTCTTGATGATGATTATGATATTTAGTAATTGTTTTATGTAATATGAGGTGGTAGAGAGTCATAAAAACATTTTTAACTCACTGGACAGTCTTTCTGTACTTACTTGTGTCCTTGAAAGTTGTCCTGTGTACATTTTAGAGAGGGTATAAATCTTTGGCCTTAAAGTCAGGTCTGTATGATATTTAACTTTTCTATTTTCATATTTCTGTACATATTTTTCACCTAAGTGCTTTTTTCAATGATGGTTGGAAATTAATATTATTCAATTCAAATATATGTCCACCAATTAATTTAATTCAGGGTTTCCCCTAGATTACAAAGTAGCTATTAAATTCTGCGTAGGATTACATGTGACCAAGGTGCTGGAGAGAGACACAGAGTATTTTGTAATCCATTGTTCATGCTGGCATGTTTGATGGCATTTGCTGTTACAACTCATTTCTGCTGGTTTTTGTGGCATCTACCCATCCATGGCTTTATTGGGAATCACTTGTGTGCAGTCTATATAGTTCAGGAGTTTGTGAGGACTTTCAAAATCTGCTTCAGGCCTCTCTTCCCAACTGATACCCCATATCCATTTTTGCAAGTCTGCTTTTTCACCTGATTTGCCAGGAAAACAGGCGATTTGCTTGTTTGCTTTATTGATTCTTCTGAAGGGAAAAATCTTTTAGATATATTTTGTTCTCGCATTTTCTTTATCCCACCCGCAAGCCACCATCTGCCAGCTAACCTGGAAGTGAGTAGGATAAAGAACGTCTTCTCAAGGATTTCCAGTGAGATCCAGCTCACTTGCCTCTTGGTTTCGTCTTCTCTGTCCTTGGCTAGGGACACCTCAAAACCTCAAAAGACAATTTTGTAATGCCCAGAACATTTTTATACCAAGTTATTGTCTCTGCAAATTAATTGCAAAATAAAATGCATTGAGTGTTCCTCCCCAAATTTACAGCTTTTATTAAAGTAGTATTTACATGTCATAAAATTCACCCATTGTAAGTGTGCGGTGACTTTTAGTAAATATTCAGATTTGTACAATAACAACTGCAATTCAAAATTAGAATATTTCCATCACTCCAATGGATCTCTGTGTGGGTTGGAGTGTGTATTCCAAGTTCAGGCAATTTTCAAGTCTTTCTCAGTTTTCTTTTTCTGCATGGTTGACTTACATCTCTACTGTACATTTATTAAGGTTCACAGAAAGCCAGGATGGTATGGAGAGCTTCTCACAGCCTTCTATGGATTTCTCATTTCCAAGACCTTGCTGTTAAATTTCCCTATCAGGATTATAACCTAAAACTAGTTAAGCCACGTGTCATCCCTGTTCATTAGGTACTGAAATCACTATTGTTACTGATTAGGCAAGTGGTTTTTCTTCTCCAATCCTGGTCAAGTAAACTCCATCCATCAGCAAAGTGGTTGGTTTTTCTAGCTTCTCCCACCAAATTGTGGGAGAGGGATGTTCAGGCAAGAATGCCATGAGCTTTTACTGTTCAATAGTTTCATAGATTTTTAAGAATAACATGTCTCAACCACTGTAAACCTTCCATCTACTTCAGAGCCCTGGATTTTTGGTTATTGATTACTTTGTCCAATTTTATAGTTTATTTTTGGGGAGAGGTTTTGCTGAGTTCTTCACTTTGCCATAATGGGGGTCCCAACACTGAATATCTCTGCTGAAATTCAAAATCTGAGAATAGACACGTTTTTATTCTTATCGACCTTTACCTTGGTCAAGTTTTAGGACATCCAAAGTATTGCCTGCATAGAGCAGAGGCATTGAGGTAGAGGATAAAATTCTAGAATTAAAAAAAAAAAAAAAAAAATTCTAGAATTTAAGGAAATGGAGATTTAAGAAAAAAATTCTGCCATGAAGGTAACACTGAAATATCTGACATCCCCTCTTTTGTGTTATAGAGAATATTTTTCCTTGCATCCTGTTGTATAAGAAGTTTCACATTCAGCACCAAAACATATTGGTGACCTAAAATGTTTGCTTTTCCCACTAGATGATGATTTCCACCTTTCCACAAAACACCACTGCAAACTTGCCCCTGTCAGCATACCCAACACATAGAAACCCTCAATAAATAGTAGTCAAGTAAAAAAGAGTTATTTGTGACTTGAGTAGAAAATATTAAATGAGGAAGATAGGGGCATAGGTGGTCCTGATTTAACTTACTATAAAATATGTGAAAATTGATTAAAAAATGTTAAAAAGATTTAGCTTTATGTGTCATTTCTGCATATAATCCTTTAAAAATATACTTGAAGAGTATAAAAATACATTTTTAACAAAAATGAAAATTAAAAGAAAGGCAGTTATATATGTAATACAAGTGAACTCATGAATTAAACATCATTCAAATTTATTCTTCAGTTTCATAGTTCAATGAATCTGAACTTTCAGAAAGAATTTCAGAGAAATATTTTTGATGGAAATATTCATGATGAAATGAACTTTTCTTAATAATACATCAGGATATAAATGAGAATGGTGACAAGTTTTTAGCTTTGTTTCATTAAGCTGTTTTTCATATAGTTACTAAATATTTTGAAGGACTGCAAAAGGTAATATTTTTCCATTTTAGATTTTAAGTTATCTAATCAACTAAAATTGTCTGGTCCCCAGATACATTGAAACAATATTTTCCAGAGTCTAAATGGGAAATGATGTAGGTTTAGAAAATCCTGCTTCTGGTCAAGAAAACTTTAGTTCATTACAAAATCTCTCAAAGACTACTGAGGCAAAGTCACACAGAATCAGTGTATTGGGAGAAATCTTTATTTCATTCTTTTTAGATAGTTTTAGAATAAGAAGTTCTATCAAAAAGCCCATGTTGTTTTAAATTATAGCTCATAGGAAAAAAAAAAAAAAACTTGACTTCTCTTTCTGTTTTCCATTTATAGAAGAAAATTCTATCGTCTCTTATACACTTAGTTATGGAGATCACAGTAAATTTCTGAGTACCTTGGTAGCTTGTGTCACTAAATTGTTTTTCTCACGTTTTGCCTTTTCAAGTATTTAAGCAGGTAGCATTGCAAATGAGGAATAAAAGAAATTTCTCTTTAGATTTTATGTATTAGAAAAACTGTGTCATGCTATATTTAATTCAAAGAACAATTTAGGCCCATTCAAAACCATTAGGTATTTCGCTCTGATGTTTAGTTAAATAGAATAAATGAGCCTCTTTCCAAGTGAGAAGCACCTTTCTTTGCTTTAAAAGTCATCTAAGCAGAGTTCACAGAAACAATTTTCTAAAATACATAGAAAAGGCTTCCTTGTTTTGTTTATTTTTCTAATAAATACCAGAAGTACCTTGACACTTGTGTTACAACAGTAATAAACCTCTTTAAAATATCAATGTGCTTTTTTCTTGAAAGGGCATAAATGTTTATCTGCAATTGTACAGAACTGTTCTATAAGTATATTATATGTGCATACACACACACACACACACACATACACACACGAAGTCCTGCCCTCAACCAACAGTCTATTTATCTTGCACTGTTTCCACTAGTAATAGGGTTGCATGTGCACAAGGCTGTTAGACTTTATTTTTGTTGGGTGGGAGAGTGCCTAACTTCTTTTTACATATTGCATAGGATAGTTGTTTCTATCACTTGGGAAACATCTAAAAAACATAAATGAACTGGCCCTACCCCCAGAGAGCTGGTTTTAGTTGGTCTTTTGTGGGACTCAGGCATTACTATTTCTAAGAAAGACTGTCAATGATTTTAATGTGGAGCCAGGTTGGAAACCATTGCTCTTGATTTTAGCTTGTTACTAATCCTAATTCCCTAAATACTTATAAGAATTGTATTTAAGGAAAAATGAGCCCTTTTCATTCTTTACTTTGGCTTTATCCTAGAAACTTGTTTTTCTACCCTTGGTAAAATAATTTGAATAATGTATGGAGCTTAGAGGTAGCAAACTTGTGCCATTTTTTTTTTTAAATCTCTTAAGTTTAGTTCAATCACCAGAAGAGTGCTGAAGAGAATGGTCCTCCTCTTTCCCTTCCTTTGACATCTAATCCTGCTGCCATGTGATCCTCTTAACTGAGTATTTCCCAAGCAAAAAAAATACCCCAAATCATTCCAAAGGAAGGAAGTGAAGTAAAAAGAGAAAATTTATTCCTCTTATTCCAGACCTCCTATTAAAAGATCCAGATTTGAACCCAAAAGATAATGTATAAGCATCTTATTTTAAGACAACAATAATAATATTTATTTTACACATCCTACCAAAGAAGAAACTGCATGAGTAACTTATTAATCATATTAAAGTGAACATGGATTAGCAGCATACAATGAGTTTGGGTTAAAATTAACAGGTGAAAATATAAACAAATGGAAATTAGTAAAGCGGAAGTAATATCCAGCTCTTAAAATGCATATAACCTAAGCTTTCACAAAATTACAAACAATGATCAGTACCTAATATTAAACATTTGTTTATGCACATAATAGACATTTAATAAATATTCATGAAATGAATGAGTATGAACTTAAATATCAGTCAACATAATATCAGTTCAGCAGTCAACAGAAATAGCAAATTGAAGCATCTGTTTATTTACAATATATGCATTGCATTCTAACTCTTACATCGTTTAGTTGAGAAACCACAGGAAAATATTGAAATCACCAGCTCCTTCCAACTAGCCATGCCAGACTCTGAGACTTGTTGTGTGGCTTAAGTAAAATACAGCAATATGAGTGAAAACATTTTTGTACATTGAAAAGTACTTTGCAACATTAAGATATTAATTTGTGATAATATTAATGGCTCAGTAATATTGAATTTCAGAGATATTTATACTGTTCTACACTCTCAACAGAAGCTCCACCAATGAGACAGTTTACCTCTTGAAACTTTTTTTAACCTAAATTAATATCAAATTTTAATGTTCATATTTCTTTTATTTAACTCACACATGTTAATTTTTAATTTTAAAAGGTATTTTTAAATTGTAAGAGAATAAAGAATTCTGTTGAACTGATCCTATTATACAAATAATAATCATAATCATGTTTAAAATTATAAATGGAAGTCCAAGATTTGTGAGAAACAACTAGTAACAAATTAGCCCATAATTTGCCATTCTCATCAAGCTTACAATAATGATAATCTAAAACCTATTAAATAATAAGCATTATGTTACCTGATGCTTAGGCATTTTCATAAATGGCTGTTTTGGTATTACTTTCAAATAGTGATACTTTTCTAATTGTTTTCTTTTTGATTTTCAGTTCTTACTTTTTGATATTTCTATATCAGTAACTATCAGAAATGATATTGGTATTCCCTGACAGTATGTTCTAATAATGAATCAAATCATTGTGATTTGTTCTCCAGTATTGAATATAATAAGCAAAAAATAGAAAAAAGAAAAACATAAAAATCTGTGTCCTGCATGTTGATACACAAACAAATAACCAATAATGATATAAAACTCAACAAATTTTATAAGAATTTAAATCACTTAAAATATGCTCTCTAAACACAGTATAATTAAACCAGTAAAAATGTTAAGAAGATAACTAGAAAATGTTCAACCACCGGGGAATTAACCCATGGTTAAAAACAATTAGAAAATATTTTGAACATGATTAAAAACACAAAATATCAAAACTTTGACAAATGCAGCTAAATGTCAGGAAATGTACAGCTTTAAATGCATACAGTAAGGGTAAAAATGAAAGACTGAAAAGCAATGACCTAATTTGTATCTCAAGGATATCCTGAAACAAAGGATAGCCTTAAATTCAAAGAAACAGAAGAAAAAAAATAATCAAAATAACAGCAGAAACCACCCAGGTCTTCATGGTTTCACTTGTAATTTCTTCTGAATATTTAAGGAAGTATAACATCAATCTTACACAAACTCATCCAGAAACTATTAATAGAAGAAATGTTCCACAAATGCTCTTCAGAGTCCATCATAACCTTGATTTAAAAAACAGACAAAAATGTCACAGGAAAAGAAAATTACAGACTCTCTAATCAATTGCATATAGATATCCTAAACAAAATATAAACTCATTAAATTTGGCAATATATAAAATAATAAAGTAGTTTGACCACGGGGGATTAATTGTAGAAATGCAAGGGTAGTTAATATTCAAATATTAACAAACAATATGAATCATCACATTTACAGAAGAAAATTAGGTAATAATATGAATTTTAATAGATGAAGAAAAAGTATTTAATTTAACAAAATTTAACACTATTTGTGATATATAAATCCTTAAAAAATGAGAAATAAAAGGTAATTCACTGAATCGTATGAAAACTAACTATAGAAGTCTTACAGAAAACATCATACTATATGGTGAAATATTAAACACTTTTCCCTGAGATGATAAATGAGAAAAAGATGCCCCTGCTATTAAACATTGTACTGGAAGTCTAAGGCAGTACAATAAGAGAAGAAAATCCTTTTAAAAGCATAGGATTGGAATAGAAGAAATAAAACTCTGTGCACAAATAAAATCTAAAAACAAATCTATAGCTATACCTCTTGGGATACAATGTGAATATTTCCAAGTCTCTTCATGGTCAGAACTTTCAGAGGAAAAATTACTGACTACATGGCTTAAAGGATCATTGAATGGCAAATAAACCTTGGAAATTAGAGATAGTGAATAAAGTCAGAGAAATTGCAGGTTTATCTCCCCTGGAGCCATTTATTTACATTTCAAAGGGTGATCGGATAAGGGATGTTTTGTTCCCTCCTCTTCCTAGAGAGATTCGTATACCTTAGAAAGATGAGTGCCCATATTCCCTTGCAAGCTCACTCTCTCTCTTCTCTCTTTCTCGTCTCCCTTTCTCTTGAGGGGAAGAGGTGTAGGTATTCAAGCTGTCATATATAAACTCCAACTTTCATAATTCTGGGGTTCCTCTCCCATAAAGCAGACCAAGCCTGTACATGCAGAGCTCATCTGATTTATACCAGGTCAACCTCTGAGGAAAAATGGGTATGAAAAATTGACACCAAAATACTCTATAAGTAAATAATTACCTGTTTCTGATCCAGAACACTCATATTTATTGCCAGAAATAGATTGAAAGTAAGAGAGCAAAATAACCCATTTTATATGAATAAGTGAATTCAACAATATTGTTGAATACATAATCAATAAACAAAAATCAATTGTATTTCTATATACCAATAATAAACTTAGAATGTTAAACATATATAGCATCAAAGTTATTGACTGCTTAGCAATATATCTAACAGAAGATATATAAGCTTTCTGTACTGAAAACTAGAAAATGTTTGTGAGAGAAATATTATAAGACTCAAATGAAGGAACAGGCATGTAACATGCTCATGTTCTGGAAAACTCAATAGTAAATATCTCATTTTTCTCAATCTGTAGATTCACTGCAGTCCTAGCCAAAATTCAAGAAGTTTTGGTCAAATTTGACAAATAAATTTTTAAATGTACATGGAAATTAACAAGGCTAAAAAGTCTAGGTAGCCTTGAAGAACAAGAACAAAACCTGAGTACACTTACTTACCATATATCAAGACTACAAATGACTAAAAATTGCAAGAATATAAAGTAGAAGATCTACAAGGGTCTGAAAAATAAATATAATATGGAATATAGCATAAAGCAGAAGTGAACGTAGGTTCTGGAAAACAATGCCCAGGTTTAGAATTTAGATTCTGTCATTTACTAATTTTATGACCTTGGACAACTTATTAACTACTCACAGCCTCAAATTCATTTCACATAAAATGGTGCTAAAAATAGTAGCTACCTTATTAGGTTAGATTGTTGTGATAACTGAATGAATTAAATCATGTAAAGTATTTTGAGCAGTGTCTGGAACATATTTAGTACCCAAGAAACATTAGATATCATTACTCAAGAAAAGAGGAAATAAGCTACAAGGGACATAAAGGAGGTGGAGGAAGGCTAATGTGATAGGAACACTATGATCAAGGGTAAGGGTGGGACAAGTTAATGCAGTGGAGGAAGGCAGACACATGACAATGACTGGTTCTGTTGATCATGATGAATGTTTAGGAATTCAATGTAATTGTAATTGGAAACTAATATGGATGAAGAATGGAAGAATGTCACCTGCCATATCAGTAAACAAAAGACAATGTGGCCATCAACCATCAGTCACTGAAGCCACCCCCAATGGTGCACCCTGAAGAGATTCAGGATGAAGAAAAACAGGATACTGTTTTTATGCACTTACATAGTCAAGGTGCATATCAAACAAATGATTTCAAAAACCCAGACTCTTACATCTTCCCATACATAGAAAAGTGCTAAATTCATTAATTTGAAATGTCTGGTTTCTTTAATTAAGAGTAATCTTTTGATGTTCCAACTTTTTGTTTTTTGGTTTTTTGTTTGTTTGTTTTTGCAGTAACTCCTATATATCCTGGCTCCTTCCTTACCTCTTCAGAAGAGTCCCTAAGAGCTAGCTGAGAGGTTGTCTCCCAGGCTTAAGTTCTCAGTATGTATGCCAAATAAAACATAATTCTTAGTTGTTAGGTTGTGCATTTTTTTTCAGTCGAAACTAATGATGAGATTCAGGAAGGGCAGTGACACAATAAGATGCACATTTTAGAAAATTCTCTGGTTTCTATATGGAGAACAAAATGTGGCTGTGAAAAACTGCAAAGAAGGATACTAGTTATAAAGTTGTTGTATAAGCCAGTATGACAGAAGCCTGGGCTAGTGTTTTTCAGTTGAAATGGTGAGAACTGGTTTGAAACAATCTATGTTTTGGAACCAGAGCTTATAGGATTTGCTGATAGATTGTATGTGTGTGATGAGAAAAAGAAAGATCAAGAATCTCTCTGAGGTTTTGCTGTTAGCAACACGGGGGAATTATAGTGTTGTTCAGAACAATGGGAAGAAGGAAGGAGCCAGAGATGAGGCAGGAGTTGAAATGTAACATTTAGGTTATATTTCATATGAGTTGTGCACTTTGTACCCAAGTGGGCATGTTGGAAAGACAGTTGGATAGTAAGGTCTATACACAGCTTAAGGGAGAGATTAAGGGTAGAGATAAAGATTTGTGTGTCAGATGGATGATATTTAAAATCATGATAATGGCTATTATGGTTATAGGTGTTTAGTTATGTATAATTTCTGACCAGCCTCCGTGCTGGAAACCTTTAATGCATTATCTGATTTATCAGACAGAAATGACTCTAAGGGATAAGTCCTATTTAGTGTCCATCTTTTTTTTTTTTTTTTTTTTTTTTTTAAATTTTATAGCTACTTTATTTATTTTTGGCTGTGTTGTGTCTTCGGTTCGTGCGAGGGCTTTCTCTAGTTGCGGCAAGTGGGGGCCACTCTTCATCGCGGTGCGGGGACCGCTCTTCATCGCGGTGCATGGGCCTTTCACTATCGCGGCCCCTCCCGTTGCGGGGCACAGGCTCCAGACGCGCAGGCTCAGCAGTTGTGGCTCACGGGCCCAGCTGCTCCATGGCATGTGGGATCTTCCCAGACCAGGGCTCGAACCCGTGTCCCCTGCATTGGCAGGCAGATTCTCAACCACTGCGCCACCAGGGAAGCCCCCTAGTGTCCATATTAAAATAAGAAAATTAAACCTGGAGCTGGAGTAATAAGCACATGATTGCAAATAATAAATAACAGAGCTATGATTCAAACAAGTGATGGCCTGACTAAAAGTTTTCTTTTCCAATTATGTTACATTTTTTAATGTCAAATTGCTTCCCTCTAGTCAGAGAATTAAAAACGTGGCTTTCTAACAGCACATAATTATTTAAGTTTGTCACTATGCTGCTGTCTCTCATATATTTAATTCATGCCACATCATCATACAGAAATATAAATCTTTATTTGAATTATTTTGTATTAAGAAAACAATAGCTCCTCTCCATATAAATTTATATTATAATATTACATTGATATTTTATAACCTTATAATGCAGTGACCATGATCTTTGTGTCCTTGAAGAAGAAAACTGAATGGAGCTATATTTTCTATTAAGGAGTCTAATGTAAGGAGTGGCAAAGCAGCACCAATAGGGGAAAAACATTTATTACACTTACTAAAAGTTTTCTTCTTACATGATGAAGCACTTAAGATTTTAGCCAGTTGTGCAATGCATATGAATTCCTTCCTGTGAATTCCTCACTCTCTCACTTTAAAGCCTTCCATCTACTCCCTTTGCAGATTCTCCTTTGTGGTGTCTTTGAAACGTATTTTCATGTTATCTGAATCTCTCCCGTGATTTATTTTTCCTCTACATAACTGAACTTTATCTCAACTCTCCTTAATTAAATCAATAGCTGACTACACTTTCCACCAAAAATATTGAACACCGATAAGCTGCTAAGAGTTTGGGAAAAACTAAACTTCATATGGCACAGCTGTGAGGCCAAAAATATTTTTCCTCTCTTTGCCCCTTTACTCCCATCCTCTTCACCCTCCTCCCTGTTTATTTTGTCCCTTTCCCTAATCATTCAGGAAAAACGAGTTTAATCCATGTCTTGGAGATGAGAGCATGCAGCCAGAGCATGGTATGTTGAATAATCAGCATTCGTGCAGGGGTTTTCTGTTACTGAAAAGGAGCAGAGGAATATAAGCAGATACGCAGCTGCTAACCTGGACGAATGATGGTAACCTGGCTAAAAGACTGCAGTTCTAGATCTTAAATCCTTTAGGTAAATGCCGCTTCAAGGAGAAGTAGCCAGGACACAAACCCCTGTAAACATGATGTTTTCCTTTTGAAATCTGAAGGACCCCTGAGTCTTCCAGGTTTGAATATCTTATCTAAACAGTATTGCTTTTTTTTTTTTTTTTTTTTTAACAGTACTGCTTTTTTAGAATATTTTCTTGTATATTTTCATGGGCCTGACCTAGCCACTCCTTGGCAGGTCTTACACATACTAAACAGAATAAATGGCACAATTTCCTACAGTACAAAATGCTTAAATACAAAATAATGTGCAATTACTTCTCCATTCTGAGGTATATATTTTTATTAATAAAATGTTATATCATGAAATGAATGAATATTTCATTGAGAATAAGGGACTACTTTGAAAAAGAAAGATAAACAATATGTCAAAAATGGTTTCCATTTATGATATTGAAGAGCAATTGCTTTTATTTCACTTTATCTATGAAAATAGAGATTATCAGCTCTAGTTCTGAATGCCATCATGCAATTGACTTCTATAGGGCTTTTCTAAGCTATGCATAGGTTATTAGGTTGTTTTTCAGAGATATTTTGCTAGAGCATGTTTGTGTGTGTGTGTGTTTGTGTGTGTGTGTGTGTATGTGTGTGTGTATTTATTTATTTTTGGAGGGTTATTTTTTATTTAAAAAAAATTTTAACATCTTTACTGGAGCATAATTGCTTTACAATGTTGTGTTAGTTTCTGCTATATAACAAAGTGAATCAGCTATACATATACATATATTCCCATATACTCTCCCTCTTGTGTCTCCATCCCACCCTCCTTATCCCACTCATCTAGGCTGACACAAAGCACCAAGCTGATCTCCCTGTGCTATGCGGCTGCTTCCCAGTAACTGTTTTACATTTGGTAGTGTATATACTTCCATGCCACTCTCTCACTTCGTCCCAGTTTACCCTTCCCCCTCCCCATTCCTCAAGTCCGTTCTCTACGTCTGAGTCTTTATTCCTGTCCTGCCTCTAGGTTCTTCAGGACCATTTTTTTTTTTCTTACTTCACTCTGTATGACAGTCTCTAGGTCCATCCACCTCACTGCAAGTAACTCAATTTCCCTTCTTTCTGTGGCTGAATAATATTACATTGTTTATATGTGTCACATCTTCTTTATCCATTCATCTGTCGATGGACACTTAGGTTGCTTCCTTGTCCTGGCTATTGTAAATAAAGCTGCAATGAACACTGTGGTACAAGACTCTTTGAATGATGGTTGTCTCAGGGTATATGCCCAGTAGTCGGATGGCTGGGTCATATGGTGATTCTATTTTTAGTTTTTTAAGGAACCTCCATACTGTTCTCCTTAGTGGCTGTATCAATTTAAATTCCCACCAACAGTGCAAGAGGATTCCCTTTTCTCCACACCCTCTCCAGCATTTATTGTTTGTAGATCTTTTGATGATGGCCATTCTGACCAGTGTGAGATGATATCTCATTGTAGTTTTGATTTACATTTCTCTAATGATTAATGATGTTGAGCATTCTTTCATGTGTTTGTTGGCAATCTGTATATCTTCTTTGGAGAAATGTCTATTTAGGTCTTCCGCCCATTTTTCCATTGGGCTGTATTTTTTTGATATTGGGCTGCATGAGCTGCTTGTATATTTGGAGATTAATCCTTTGTTAGTTGCTTCATTTGCAAATATTTTCTCCCATTCTAAGGGTTGTCTTTTCGTCTTCTTTATGGTTTCCTTTGTTGTGCAAAAGCTTTTAAGATTCATTAGGGCCCATTTGTTTATTTTTGTTTTTATTTCCATTTCTCTAGGAGGTGGGTCAAAAAGGATCTTGCTGTGATCTATGTCATAGAGTGTTCTGTCTATGTTTTCCTCTAACAGCTTGATAGTGTCTGGCCTTACATTTAAGTCTTTAATCCATTTTGAGTTTATTTTTGTGTAGGGTGTTAGGGAGTTTTCTAATTTCATTCTTTTACATGTAGCTGTCCAGTTTTCCCAGCACCAATTATTGAAGAGGCTGTCTTTTCTCCACTGTATATGCTTGCCTCCTGTATCAAAGATAAGGTGACCATATGCACATGGGTTTATCTCTGGGCTTTCTATCCTGTTCTGTTGATCTATATTTCTGTATCTGTGCCAGTACCATACAATCTTGATTACTGTAGCTTTGTAGTGTAGTCTGAAATCAGAGAGCCTGATTACTCTAGCTCCATTTTTCTTTTACAAGATTGCTTTGGCCATTCGGGGTCTCTTGTGTTTCCATACAAATTGTGAAATTTTTTGTTCTAGTTCTGTGAAAAATGCCATTGGTAGTTTGATAGGGATTGCATTGAATCTGTAGATTGCTTTGGATAGTATAGTCATTTTCACAATGCTGATTCTTCCAATCCAAGAATATGGTATATCTCTCTATCTGTTTGTATCATCTTTCATTTCTTTCATCAGTGTCATTGTTTTCTGCATAGAGGTCTTATATCTCCTTAGGTAGATTTATTCCTAGATATTTTATTCTTTTTGTTGCAATGGTAAATGGGAGTGTTTCCTTAATTTCTCTATCAGATTTTTCATAACTCGTGTATAGGAATGCAAGAGATTTCTGTGCATTAATTTTATGTCCTACTACTTTACCAAATTCATTTATTAGCTCTAGCAGTTTTCTGGTAGCATCTTTAGGATTCTCTATTTATAGTATCATGTCATCTGCAAACAGTGACAGCTTTACTTCTTCTTTTCCGATTTGGATTTCTCTTTCTTCTCTGATTGCGGTAGCTAAAACTTCCAAAATTATGCTGAATAATAGTGGTGATTCTGGACAACCTTGTCTTGTTCCTGATCTTAGTGGAAATGGTTTCAGTTTTTCACCATTGAGAATGATGTTGGCTGTGGACTTGTCATATATGGTTTTTATTATGTTGAGGTAAGTTCCCTCTATGCTTACTTTCTGGAGGTTTTTTATCATAAATGGGTGTTGAATTTTGTTGAAAGCTTTTTCTGCATCTATTGAGATGATCACATGGTTTTTATCTTTCAGTTTTTTAATATGGTGTATCACATTGATTGATTTGCATATATTGAAGAATCTTTGCATTCCTGGGATAAACCCCACTTGATCATTGTGTATGATCTTTTTAATGTGGTGTTGGATTCTTTTTGCTAGTATTTTGCTGAGGATTCTTGTATCTATGTTCATCAGTGATATTGACCTGTAGTTTTCTTTTTTTGTGACATCTTTGTCTGGTTTTGGTATCAGGGTGATGGTGGCCTTGTAGAATGAGTTTGGGAGTGTTTTTCCCTCTGCTATATTTTTGAAGAATTTGAGAAGGCTGAGTGTTAGCTCTTCACTAAATGTTTGAGAGAATTTACCTTTGAAGCCATCTGGTCCTGGACTTTTATTTGTTGGAAGAGTTTTAATCACAGTTTCAATTTCAGTGCTTGTGATTGGTCTGTTTCTATTTTCTATTTCTTCTTGTTTCAGACTCCGAAAGTTGTGCTTTTGTAAGAATTTGTCCATTTCTTCCAGGTTTTCCATTTTATAGTCATATACTTGCTTGTAGTAATCTTTCATGATCTTCATATTTCTGCAGTGTCAGTTGCTACTTCTACTTTTTCACTTCTAATTCTGTTTTCTGAGTCTTCTCCCTTTTTTTCTTGATGAGTCTGGATAATGGTTTATCAATTTTGTTTATCTTCTCAGAAAAAAATCTTTTAGTTTTACTGATCTTTGCTATTGTTTCCCTCATTTCTTTTGCATTTATTTCTGATCTGATTTTTATGATTTCTTTCCTTCTGCTAACTTTTTTGTTGTTCTTCTTCTTCTCTTTCTAATTGCTTTAGGTTAAGTTTGGGTTGTTTTTTTGAGATTTTTCTTGTTTCTTGATGTAGGAGTGTATTGCTATAAACTTCCTTCTTAGAACTGCTTTTGCTGCATCCCATAGGTTTTGGGTCGTCTTGTTTTCATTGTCATTTGTTTCTAGGTATTTTTTGTTTTTCTCCATTGATTTATTCAGTGATCTCTTGGTTATATAGTAGTGTATTGTATAGTCTCCATGTGTTTGTATTTTTTACAGTTTTTTTCCTGTAATTGATTTCCAGTTTCATAGTATTGTTGTAGGAAAAGATAATTGATACCATTTCAATTTTCTTAAATTTACCAAGGGTTGATTTGTGACACAAGATATTATCTCTTCTGGAGAATCTTCCATGAGCACTTAAGAAGAAAGTGTATTCTGTTGGTTTTGGATGGAATGTCCTATAAATATCAGTTAAGTCCATCTTGTGTAATGTGTCACTTAAAACTTGTGCTATTTTCATTTTGGATTATCTGTCCATTCCTGAAAGTGAGGTGTTAAAGTCCCCTACTCTTATTGTGTTACTGTCAATTTCCCCTTTTATGGCATTAGCATTTGGTTTATGTATTGAGGTGTTCCTATGTTCGGTGCATAAATATTTACAGTTGATATCTTCTTCTTTGATTGATCCCTTGATCATTATATAGTGTCCTTCTTCGACTCTTGTAATAATCTTTATTTTAAGGTCTATCTTGTCTGATATGAGAATTGCTACTCCAGCTTTCTTTTGATTTCCATTTGCATGGAATGTCTTTTTCCATCCCCTCACTTTCAGTCTGTATGTGTCCCTAGGTCTGACGTGGGTCTCTTGTAGGCAGCATATACGGGTCTTTTTTTGTATCCATTCAGCCAGTAGGTGTCTTTCGGTTTGAGCATTTAATCCATTTTCATTTAAGGTAATTATCGATATGTATGTTCCTATTACCATTTTCTTAATTGTTTCGAGTTTGTTTCTGTAACTCTTTTCCTTCTCTTGTGTTTCCTGCCTAGAGAATTTCCTTACCATTTGTTGTAAAGCTGGTTTGATGGTGCTGAATTCTCATAGTTTTTGCTTGTCTGTAAAAGTTTTAATTTCTCCATCGATTCTGAATGAGATTCTTGCTGGGTAGAGTAATCTTGGTTGTAGGTTTTTCCCTTTCATTACTTTAAATATGTCCTGTGACTCCCTTCTTGCTTGCAGAGTTTCTGCTGAAAGGTCAGCTGTTAACCTTATGGGGATTCTCTTGCACATTATTTGTTGCTTTCCCCTTGCTGCTTTTAATATTTTTTCTTTGTGTTTAATTTTTCATAGTGTGATTAATATGTGCCTTGGTGTGTTTCTCTTCGGTTTTATCCTGTATGGGATTCTCTGTGCTTCTTGGACTTGAGGAGCTATTTCCTTTCCCATATTAGGGAAGTTTTCAACTATAATCTCTTCAAATATTTTCTCAGTCCCTTTCTTTTTCTCTTCTTCTTCTGGGACCCCTATAATTCGTATGTTGGTGCATTTAATGTTGTTCCAGAGGTCTCTGAGACTGTCCTCAATTCTTGTCATTCTTTTTTCTTTATTCTGTTCTGCGGTAGTTATTTCCACTATTTTTTCTTCCAGGTCACTTATCTGTTCTTCTGCCTCAGTTATTCTGCTATTGATTCCTTCTAGAGTATTTTTAATTTCATTTATTGTGTTGTTCATCATTGTTTGTTTGCTCTTTAGTTCTTCTAGGTCCTTGTTAAACGTTTCTTGTATTTTCTCCATTCTATTTCCAAGATTTTGGATCATATTTACTGTCATTACTCTGAATTAATTTTCATGTAGACTGCATATTTCCTCTTCATTTGTTTGGTCTGGTGGGTTTTTACTTTGCCCCTTCATCTGATGTGTATTTCTCTGTCTTCTTATTTCGATTAACTTTCTGTGTTTAGAGTCCCCTTTTCACAGGCTTCAGGTTTGTAGTTCCTGTTGTTTTTTGTGTTTTCCCACAGTGGCTAAGGTTGGTTTAGTGGGTTGTGTACGTTTCCTGGTGGAGGGGACTTGTGCCTGTGTTCTGGTGGATGAGGCTGGATCTTGTCTTTCTGGTGGGTGGGACCGCGTCCGGTGGTGTGTTTTGAGGTGTCTGTGAACTTATTATTATTTTAGGCAGCCTCTATGCTAATGGGTGGGATTGTGTTCCTGTCTTGCTAGTTGTTTGTCATGGGGTGTCCAGCACTGGAGCCTGCTGGACGTTGAGTGGGGTTGTGTCTTAGTGTTGAGACAGCGATCTTTGGGAGAGCTCTCGCCAATTGATATTACCTGGGGCTGGAAGGTTTCTGGTGGCCCAGTGTCCTGAATTTGGCTCTCCCACCTGAGAAGCTGAGGCCTGACACCTGGCTGGAGCACCAAGACCCTGTCAGCCACACAGCCAGGTATGTGGGGAGTGTCTTGCCTTTTGGGAAGTCTGAGGTCTTCTGCCAGCATTCAGTAGGTGTTCTGTAGGAGTTGTTCCACATGGAGATGTATTTGTGGGTAGGCAGGTGATTGCCACCTCTTACTCTTCTGCCATCTTGAAGGTCCTACTCAAGTTTGGGATTTTTTAGATTCAAGAAGATTAATTTTAAAAGGACAGGTCCTGACAAGTTCAGAGAATAATTCTGTGGAGAAAATTTCAGAGAAAAAGGGAAGTTTGGTGAGATAATTACTATGGAAGAACTGAGGGTACAGAGGAGGTGAGGTGTTCTATATTAGAGCTTGTTAATTTTAGTAAAGGAAAATTTAAAAGTCACCATCCATTTTTGCCCTGCCTCAGAGTTTAAGAAAGCAAGGTAATATTAGGAAAATATTGTAAGCCTGTAGCTGGACATACTTGAGTTGAAATTTTATCTCTGTGATTTACTAACTGTATGGTTCTAGGTGAGTCTCTTATCAGCTATTTCCTTAACTCTAAATAATCATAGGTATATTTAAATTTTTTGGATGATAATGATAAATATAATGAACTAAATGTTTGTGTCCCCTCAAAATCTATATATTGAAATCTTTCCTAATGTGATGGTAAATGGCGTTAAAGCCTTTGGCAGGTGATTAGGTAATGAGGACAGTGTCCTCAAGAATGAGATTAGGGCACTTATAATAGAGGCTCCAGAGAGTTGCTTTATCCCTTCCACCATGTAAAGAACTAGGAAGTTTGTCTTCAACAAAGTCTGAATTTGCCAGCGTCTTGATTTTCAACTTTCCAGCCTCCAGAACTGTGAAAAATAACTTTATTATTTATAAGCCACTCAGTGTATGATAGTTTGTTATAATAGCCTAAACAGACTAAGACACAGATTAGTACCAGAAGCGGGGTGATACTATAACAAAAACCTAAAATTGTGGAAGGGCTCAGGAACTGGGTAATGGATAGAGACTGGAAGATTTTGGAGGTGCATGCTAACAAAAACCTACATTGCTATGAATGAACCATTAGGTGTAATTCTGTTGAGAGCTCAGTTGCAAAAGGAAAGATCTATAGAGATAGCCTTAATGTTAGAGAACATCTAAGTAATCCTGAACAAAATCTTGGTAGGAATATGAATGGTAAAGGCCATTCTGATGAGGTCTCAGGTACAAATGATGAAAATGTTATTGGATAATGGAGGAAAGGCCATTCTTCTTATAAAGTGACAAAGAACTTGGATGGATTGTCATGTTCTAGGGTTTTGTGGAAGGTAGAACTTATGAGCAATGAAACTGAATATTTAGCTGAAGAAATTTCTAAGCCAAATGTTTAAGGGGTGGCCTGCTTCCTCTGGATGGCTTATAATAAAATAAGAGGGGAGAAATTACTTGAAGATCAAATTGTTCATCAATAAGGAAGCAGAACTTAAAGATTTGGAAAATTCTCAGCCTATTCATATTGTAAAAAATGAGGGTGTGGCCAAACAACCATTTGATAAAGAGATTAGTCAGTCATCTCAACTGAAGCCACCAGCTATTGTTCAAGACAATTTCTATTGGTTATAAGCTACCTAGTCTCGTGTAGTTTGTTATAGCAGCTTGAACAGACTAAGGCAGTAATATAGCTCTTGTATGACATATAGCACTCACTCAAAATATGGTTCCCCGCTTGTCATTACTTTTACTATATAGCAGTAATTACATTCAAGCATTGAATTGCTTTTCATCACATATCATGATATATATTGTTTTCATCACATATCATGATATATATTATGATATCATGACACAGTTCTCAGAATATTTTGAAACCAGGTTTTTTGGAGTAAGATACTGAAATCAATAAATCACCATGCAACCTCTAGTCTAAATATCAAGAGAAGCCACACTGATAAAAAGCAGTTAAGCATCTGGTAAACCACAATATGTATTCCAATGGTATAGTCAGCCCTGGAAGTTTAGGTCCTGAGGACTTTTTCTCAAATGAGTCACTGCTTTGAGCAGATGAACATTATATGGCACAATTTTTCTGGGCTAATAGACTTTGTTGGTTTACCTATGCCATGTCTAATTTAGTATCTGTCTGCAGTAGTAGTAACTGGACAAATGGGTTTATGATTAGCATTAATTTTTGGTCTATGGGGCTGCAAGTGATCCAGTCTGATTAGTATAAAATATGTACCTGTAAATAACATAATTCATGACACCACTGTTTCTTAAAACTTTTAGAACCACAAAATTCTGAAAACTGATTAGATATGTAGCAATTTAATCTAGCCTACTTTTAGCACCTGAAGTAAAAGTGTTGTGCCTTTGGGATATGTATGAATCTCTTTAGACCATATCCAGTAGACTATTATACTTGATGATGCTAGCTTGTTATGCTACTTGAAGTAAGTGAAAATGAGAGGATAAAAAATCTCTGTAGCTTTCCAGTCAATAAGACCCAGATATTATGATACATTAGGATGTGGAAATTTAAGCCAAAAAAGGGAAGGAAAAGGGGAAGTTTTCCATTGGCTTTTAGTATGTAAATATCTGTTGGTGTTTTAGGAGGTTTTTCGGCTGATTTCAGCATAAAAGATAGGTAATTATCTGAAGTGTTTCATTTTCAAGGGAAATATTTACAGAATATTTTTGTGGACAAGGAATTAATTTCAGTAGACCAAAATTAACATGTTTATCTGGAATATTTAATTTAAAAAAAGAAACCCAAAGTATCTAATCTTAGGGTTTTATTTTTTACCTAACAGATATAATCCAATGTATAGCCTCATAAACTGCATAAAATATTAGTCAGTACCTAGATATACGTGAAATGGAAGCAGACTTTAGTTTCAATCTCCCACATTTCCCATTCTCCCAGCATCCCCAGATAGACTGCTTTCTTTTTTTTTATATATATATTGTTTTGCTTTTTTTTTTTTAAATTTTATTTATTTATTTATTTATTTATGGCTGTGTTGGGTCTTCGTTTCTGTGCGAGGGCTTTCTCTAGTTGCGGCAAGTGGGGGCCACTCTTCATCGCGGTGCGCGGGCCTCTCACTGTCGCGGCCTCTCTTGTTGCGGAGCACAGGCTCCAGACGCGCAGGCTCAGCAATTGTGGCTCACGGGCCTAGTTGCTCCGCGGCATGTGGGATCTTCCCAGACCAGGGCTCGAACCCGTGTCCCCCTCATTGGCAGGCAGACTCTCAACCACTGCGCCACCAGGGAAGCCCCTGGACTGCTTTCTTAATTTGCTGGGTACCTTCCTGGTCTCTCCTTTCTCTCATTTGTAGATCCTAATTTATTCATCCTATGATATAAGTTGAAAAGTGTCTCAAATATTTTCTTTGCTTTTCAACAGATTTTTTTAAAAAATGGGTTTAACAGTGATTTTTAAAGCATTATGCACTGTGTTTCTGTCAGTCTGTATGGTTAAGTATGTGGATATGTTTAAAGATATTAGTGGAACGCTTTTCTTGCACTCTTAAAATTTGCCATCTGTATTTAAAATTAAATAAACTGAATTCTTTTTTTTATTTTGCATGAATTGCTTGCCAAGATACTATCTTCCTATAGAAATGAGAATTACAATAAGACTAAAACAGAGAAATAATATAAATTAAGCTAAATATAAAGTACAACAAAAGGGAAAAAATAAACATATTTGTCTGTAAAATGTCTACATACTGGAAAAAAAGCTTTATTTTTCTGTCAAATTATTAGGATTATTGCTTTACTTTTTCACATACCTCTCACATGTATACATATTCTCAGTTGCAATTAAATCCATTTTCTTATTTTATTAGTCAATGTAAAGTTTCTTCACTATTGAAATCATCATAATGCCAAACCAAACATTTCTAATAAAGTTCCTTTAGAGTGACTAGACTAGAAGGGTAGCAATCTGCTCCTTACCTTCGAAATGATGCTTTTCTCAAACACCAGCCATCTGAGACTGACTTCTCATACCTCTCTGCTCAAACGCCTTATCTTCGAATATCATTTGAAAAAAGTTGTGACTTTTTTTTTTCTTCTTGTCCCATCTATGCATCACATCATGATAACAGACTAAACCATTTATAGATTATCATGTCCAGGCCTTTGGCTTGGCAACAATTTAGCAGTTTAGTATATAAAATAATCTAACTTCAAGAACTGGATTTTGAAGGAAGGACAAGAGGAAAAAGAAAGGCAATATTAATTACTTTGTTTGACCCAACTAAGCTTTTTGGAAATATTAATATAATTTACCAAATAATTTCCACTTATTATCTATCGCCATCAATATCATCCTCCTCCTCATCATCATTATCATCTTTCCTTTCTCCATATAGTTCTTGAGAAATTACCATTTTCAACAAGTTCTTTTTCATTTAACCTTACAATGGCACTGTAAAAATGACCAATTTACACAGAGCAACAAAGCCCCAAGGAAGTTAAAACAAAAACAAAACTGTGCAAGATAATATAACTAGTAATTATGTTGTGTTTCAAGATCTTGATTTCTAATTTTAAGTAGAGAGTATTTTTCTCACTGTTAGCTTTTTAATATCTATATTTATTATTATTAACTTAAATATATGTACAAAGTTTCTGGAGCAGAACAGATTATTATTATCTACTTACAGTAAATAAGAACTGTGTGATTCCTCTGTGCCCCATTTTTTACCACTGCATTGGTACAATGAAAACCAGATGTTATCCGACAAATACCGGGTCTGTACTGTAGGTGAGGGACCAAGCACAAAAATCTGGACTTTATATGGGAAAGTCTCCCATTTCCTTCAGAGAGAGTCTTTTGAGAAATGTAAGAAGAAGGATGCTGTGCCCTTACTCTTTGGAGTGCAAGTAAACCTCTTCAGGGGAGATATAAGACTACTGTTTCCAACTTTACAAGCCATGGAATGTCTCCTTCTCCCGGGTAGCATCCTCCTTTGAAATACAGACACATCTCTGAAGAAGTAAATGTCTCTATCATTCTTACTGGATAATGAGTTATAAATTAACTTCTAACGTGTGTTTTCTAGGCTATGAAAATTCACCTAGTATTATTTCTTGTTAGTAATAATGTGATTTATTGCCACTGGGATTAGTTTTTACATTTATTAGATTTTCCATGTTACACAAGCTCAGATTTCATGGTTTTACTTTATGTGGTATAAGTGACTGAGGTAGGCATCTTCTCTTTTAAGTGTAAACCTTTTAGTCTATGTGCATAAAAACAAAGAGAACAGCAATAATAAAACAGAGTTACTGATAACATTTTAAACAATCACAGAAGAAATCATCCAAAAGTAATGTTGAAAGCATTTCAGAATGCTTGTCTGTTTTTTTAAAATCTGTGTATCTTCATATATAATCTGGTGAATGCATTTTATTATGATACTTTATTATTTTTAAAAATAATTTTTGCATTTCCATAAAATATTTCTTGTTTCCAAAGTGAATAATTCCAGAACACCTATCGTCATTATATCATGGAGAATTATGTTCAGAAAGACATGTTTAAAAGAAGTCTCCATGGAATTTATTTAAAAATCCTGCAGAAAAATTTGTATTTTACTAAAGCCAAAACTCTACTAAAAATTGTTCATTATATTATTTCTTTAATTCATGTTTTACATAATAATATGTCGTTCACCTGTTATGTGGTTTCACCTCTATAGGTGAGGAAAAAAACCTACTGCTTTATGTTGACTCAGGATTTCCCTTAGACTATATTTCTTATCTAAATTGTCAAGATCTCATTTCTGCAAAGGTGGAATCCACTATTATTTTATCTCCAAAATACTACCAATTTCAAAATATCTTATTTAGCAAATACTCAATACAAACAATTTCATTTAATCTAATTCCTTTTCAAATGAAGTTGGAAAGTAGTAATTTATTCATGTTAATTGAGAATGAGGTATTGTCTTTTCAGCAGCAAAATGAATTATTAGCAAAATTCAGACTCTAGCTAAGGCTCTGATGGCCTGGGGCAGGTTGATTGCCCTAAGCAGAGCTATATATGTGATGACTCTTTTGACCATTTAACTTGAAAATTTAGAAGCAGTAGAGCTTAAATGTCTCTCTCATTTAAATTCTAAGATCTCATTACTTATAAAAGTGTCTCATCTAAATGTGTAGCTGTTCCATTTTCTACAGGCAAAATTTTGTCAGTGAAAAAGAATATAACATTGCTGATAACTATTCCAAAGCCACCTCTACTGCTTTCTGTTTAAAAATATTTCAGTAAGTCCACTTTGGGTCAGTCGAGTTTTGCAATGAAACAAGGTGGATTAATTTCCTTGACTTCATGTAAGAGTGCCAAACTTGTGAGAAGTTGATTGAAGAGCCAACATTTATAATGGGAGGAATCAGAAGGACAAGAGATGTCAGGAGAAGAGGCTACCTCTGACAGTAGTACAGATTTATTCGATATCAGTGAGCATGTTCCACTCAACATGAACTGCAAATAAGCAGGGGAAAGGACAGTGGCTAGCAGTCTAATTAGGAGTCAAAGTCACACGGAAGAGCAAGGTTTGGCCCAAGGATGCATGACATGGCAGGAAACAAAATTTAGACAGGGCACAGTAGGTAGGACTGGAGAATCCTCTAAATTAATTAAGAAATAGAAATAGGCTATGTAACAATTCAGCTTAAGATATTTAAAAAATATATATTTTAAATGCAAGACAAAGAGTATTTAAAAGGCAAGATATAATTATGAAAGGATGAGGCAATAAAAACATTTCAGTGGCAGAACGGCAGACTGGCTGCCTGCCACATGAATTTGGCTGCACATAAGTGCATTCAGATTGACCCTCACAGTGTTAAAAAAGAAAAAAAAAAAGTAAATAGTTGCCAACTTTTAAAAGCTTGAGATGTCACATGGAAAAAAAATTACACTCCTCAAAGGATCCACGTTTCATTCAGAAACATACAAAATTACTTACAATTCTGTATAGGAACCTAGAATTGCCCACACTGTAGCCTTACCTCTCTGACTTCACTACTTATTTTTCTCCCTTTGCCGTAGCCACATTGGCTTCCTTGCCCTTCTTTCAACATACCATCTTGTACAATAACAGCCTCTTGTCCCCAGATACCAGCATGACTTGTTCCCTCATTTCCTACAAGTTAAAATCACAGTGACTACTTTTTTTAAAATTGCAATCCCACACATTATTCTCTATCTCCTCTACTATTTCTTATTCTTTCTCCAGAGCAGTTATCATATGTTAAGAGATTATATAATTCACTCATTTAGTATGTATATTGCTGGTACTTTCCCCTGTAGACTGAGTTCTATGAGGGTAAGACTTCTTGTCTGGACTATTACTTAATCCTAAATGTCTAAGACTATTCTTTAGCTCTCTATATGTTTCTAAAGTTTTGGAAGATCCTATAACACCGGAACTATACTACCTCATAAAAAATTTGTCTGAATCCCAGGAGCACATGCATCTTTTATATGAAGCATTCATTCTTATGTTTAATATAGTCTCCAATATTCCCTTTTGTGTCCCTGACAATAAAGCTTGGAGTCATCGTTTATCACCAACCTCGCGCTGCTCTCTTTTATTTTCTTTTTCAAACAATAAAGTTAAGAAGAAATTGAAGTATGTTTTGTATCAATATATGGAAATATTTGTAAGAAAACAAAGAAGACATATTACTTTAGGGAAGAAAAATATATCTCTCTTTATTCAGCTTTAATATGCACTTGAATCACCATTATGAAACAAATACAGCATGCTTCACTTATTACATTATTTACTTACCCTGTGGGAATTTGAATCTGAGGTCTCTGAATATAAGATAAATAAATGGAATACCAGAAATTTCAACTTGAGTGTAGATCAAGACCTAATAATAATAATAATAATAATACCCATAAATGTTGTATTAAGAAGTTTACAATTGTCGGGGAGCAAGCAATTTTCCTTTACCCTTCTAGATTATTCTGGGTGGCCTAAAAATTAAATTGATATGAGACAGGTTAACAGGAAAAATCAAACAAAAATTTAATCACATGGGAGAGACCCAGGAGAACTGAGTAACTCTCCAAAATAACTGAAGCCCTCACCTTAAATACCATCTTCAGCTAAAAACAAGAGGATGTTGAGGGTACTTGTTTGGGACTCCAAAGGGGAGGAAGCCAATTTACACGGAGACGGAAAACAAATGTTTGGTAAACAAACGTTTGCTGTCTAGAGACAATGAGACACAAAAAGGAATTTTAACAGACTTTGCTAGGTTCCTCCCTGTCTACACACTTAGTTCATACTATAGTTATCTATGCTGACAGCAGTTCTTTTCCTGGAACAGGTCCTCTGTGTACATTCTTTTAGGCAGTTAGAGGGAAGGTCAAAATTTCTTCCCAAGTCATTTGGGTTTTTATTGTTTTCTGCTCAAAATAATTCTTATACCAAGAATACACTTTGGGGTGGCAAGTTTTATTCCCCTACACAATTAATGCTGGATGAACCCCCAATTAGAAAGTCAACACAAGTTTGTTTTAATAATTTCTATTCCAATTTATTTTTTATCGAAGCTTTTATTTTTAGAATTTACTTATTAGTGAACGATGTTCTTTTTAAATTTAAGGGAATAAAAATTTGTTCTATACTTTGGTATCTTTAGAGATGAAAAAAAAAATCTCATTTCCTTTCATATAAGGCAAGTTCTCACTCTGCCTGAAGTACATTTCTAAGACCAATCTTGCCCCAGAAATTTCTTCATTTTCCCAGTTTTGTCAGCAGATGTTGTGGCATTTCTTTAAACAAAAGTTGTGTCTTGTGTTTCAAAATTGCTTGATCATGATTGGAACTAAGGTGAAATAAACACTAGACATTGTATATGCCAAACAAGTGATAACTCTTGTGTGTCTATAAGGCATTCAGAGAAGAATGGCACCAATATATTAATCATTAAACAATAGATCCACTATTGAATTTTAGACTTGTTAACATATATTTTCTTGAAGATATAACTAGCCTAATATTAACTTATATTGCCTTGCTTTAATAAATTGCCATGGAATGGGAAGGAGGGCCAGCATAGGTATGTGGAGATTGTATAAAATAGATTTTAGCCTTAGCATTGGCACTGATCTGTTGCACAGCTGTGCTACTTTTGGCAGCTCAGCTCAGCTATCTGGGTGGCAGTGATTTCATCTCTGAGTAGGAATTAAATTAGCTATGTGAGCTTGGGCAAATTAAATTGTATCTCTGCAACTCAATTTCTTCATCTATGAAAATGGTAATAAGTAGCTTCACTCTCCTCAAATTTGTTATGGGGATTCAATGAATGAATAAATGCAGTAACACTTAGAGCATGCTTAGCCTAGAGTAACTAAGTCTAAGTGTTTGGGTCCTAATCATATGTAAAATGTTAAGCAACTAAATGTTGGTATAACTTGTTAAATGTGTGAAAATTTCTGGTAGGAGAAATTATTTTTAAATATTAGAATTCACTAAAAATATTTGGAATTGGGTTGTGGTCATAAATGCTACCTTCAAATTAACCAATAAAGTCAACATTGTAAGAATACTTATCTTTAGTCAGGAGATAGAGGATTTAGTAACACAATTTAAGGTAGGAGTCTTATGTTCATTGATGTACTTAGACACCTCTGGGTGTCCAGAGGTCCTCTTGCAGAGGACAGTGTCCTCTTGTAGATCCATAGTGCAAAATATTATGTAGATTAGCATTATTAAATCATTGAATTTTAGAAGAGGGAGCATCCTCAGCAATATTTACTTCAACAAATTCACATTTAAAAATTTTAGATAAGCAAGCTGATGCCAAGAGAATTAAATTAAAAAGCTACCATGGTTAAATGGAAGGCCACTAGAATGAGAAGATCTTAGTTCTAGTCCTTGTTTCATGACTTATTAGCCATGGGCTTCTAGGCAAGCCATATATTTCTGTGTGTTTGACTTCTCTACTGTTAAATGATGATAATCATGCCAAGCTACCTAAATCAGTCATAAGCCTGGGAGAAAACAGATGGCAACTTCAATGGGTAATTAAAGATACTTTAATAGAGGGATTATTTTCAAAGACTTGAGTCGAGCTAAGGAAACCACTGGGGGTAAGTGAAATGCCAATGGATTTGTATCAGCACTATGACTAGATTTCTAGAAAGATGAATAGGTGTACAATGGAGAAGATAGATGCTTTACACTCACAGGAAACAAAGAAAATTTACTTTTAATATTCCCTTTGCCATATTTTTTCCACTGTGTATCTTTTCCCTTCATTCTATAACCACTTTAGTAGAAGTGTGGGCTTATATTTATTAACTAATTCATCAAAAATACCAACTGCTATTTGACAAGGGAGCCAAGAATATTTAATGGGGAAAGGCAATAAATCGTCTTGGGAAAACCAGATAGCCACATGAAAAGAATGAAATTTTACCCCTATCTTATACCATTCTCCTAAATTAACTCAAAATAGACTAAATAATTAATTGTAAGAGCTGAAACCATGAAACTCTTAGATGAAAACATAGGGAAAATTTTTCTTGACATTGGTCTAGTCAACAATTTTTTTGGATATGACAACAAAAGCACAGAATAAAAATGCCTAACATCACTGATCATCAGGGAAATGCAAATCCAAGCCACAATGAGATATCACCTCACACTTGTTAGAGTGGCTATTATCAGAAAGACAAGAAATAACAAGAGTTGGCAAGGATAGGGAGAAAAGAGAACATGTGTGCACTATTGATGGGAATGTACATTTGTTCAGCCACCATGTAAAACAGTATAAAGAGTCCTCAAAAATTTAAAAATAGAGCTACCATATGATCCAGCAATTCCACTTCTGGATATATATTCAAAGGAAAAAAGTCACTCTCTCAAAGAGATATATGTACCCCCATGTTCACTGCAGCTTTGCTCAGAATAGCCAGGACATGGAAAAATCCTAAAAGTCCATCAATGAATGAATGGAAAGAAAGTGTGGTGTAAATAAATAAATATATATATATATATCAAATTATATATATATTGTTATATTTACATATATTATTAGATTATATTATTTAGCCATCCATAAAAAAAGTAGGAAATCCTGCTATTTGTGACAGCATGGATAAATCTTGAGGCATTAGACTAAGTGAAATAATTCAGACAGAGAAAGACAAATATGGTATGATCTCACTTATATGTGGAATCTAAAAAAAATTAAACTCATAGAAACAAAGAGTAGAATGGTGGTTGCCAGGGTCTGAGGGATGAGAGAAATGGGGAAATGGTCAAAGGGTACAAACTTCTAGTAATAAGATGAATTAGTTCTGGGTATCTAATGTATAGCTTGGTGACTATAGTTATTAATATTTATTATTGGGCTTCCCTCGTGGCACAGTAGTTGAGAGTCTGCCTGCCAATGCAAGGGACACGGGTTCGTGCCCTGGTCTGGGAAGATCCCACATGCCGCGGAGCAACTGGGCCCTTGAGCCGCAATTACTGAGCCTGCGCGTCTGGAGCCTGTGCTCCGCAACAAGAGAGGCCGCGATAGTGAGAGGCCCGCGCACCGCGATGAAGAGTGGCCCCCGCTTGCCGCAACTGGAGAAAGCCCTAGCACAGAAACGAAGACCCAAAACAGCCATAAATAAATAAAAATAAAATAAAATATATATATATTTATTATATACTTGGAAGTTTTTAAGAGAATACATCTGAAATCCCATCAAAAGAAAAAAAAAAAAAAAGACAGGTAATTATGTGAGGTGATGGATGCAATAACTAACCTTACTGTGGTAATCATTTCACATTTCTGAAAATATAAATTCAGATCACCTTATTGTACACCTAAACTTATACAATGTTATATGTTAATTAATTATATCTCGAGGATGTTGGTAAAAATATACTATGATATTGTGCCACCATTGTGAGCAGGAATTAGGGAAGAGACAGGCATAATGGAAAAGTGTAAGGTACAAAAAATAATAGAGATATTTCTGGATTTCTAGTCAAATAATTTGAATAGAAAAAATCTCCCAATTATTTATAAATTGTTTATATCTGTTACAGGAAAGCAAATGTAAACCCAGCCAAACTCTCCAGGAGCTATCTCTAATTTTTAGATCTTAAGAAATGTTACTGACCAGCTTGCCCAGTCCTTTCATTTTACAAACAGGGAATCATGTATACAGAGAAGCAAATAAAATTTTCTAAAACACAGCTAGAACCAGGTTCAATGTTCTTCTCAGTATAATACGCAGCCTCTTTATTTAGGATAGATGCTATAATGTTCTCCATAGCATAGAAAAGTGTTTAGTTTTTAAAACAGTGTTCAAAATCTCTTTTTCATTGAACTGGAAAAGAGAAAAAGATTAAATTAAGTTTATTTTAGACCTGCTGGGTTATTTGACTAAAGCAAACAAATAGCAAAATGATATATTTTTTTAAAATTTCATAACTATGCTATTTTCCCCAAAGGCAAAATTTTCCTCAGGTAAATGTAGTAAGGAAATTTTGTAACTCTATGCATCTATACCCAGAATGGGATTACCCCCCTCTACTGCTTCATGGTTAATGCTCAGAACAAAAGGATTGGAAATTTATATAGACCTATTTTAAAAATTCAGGAGTCTACCTGTTCATTCTGGGACATACTGCTTCTTTCCTTTCCTTACTTACAATACCTACAATCCAGGTGTCAGGCTGGACAGAAGAAGTCCCAGAGCATTCAAATTTAATTTTTGATTCAGTCATCTAGATTATTTTGTTTGATTAAAAGAGTCCTAGATCACAAGAATAATGACTACTTAGTCAAGCACACTGCTTGCCAAGTCCCTCTACAATGGGCTAAAGTGAGATCATCATGGAACTCTGTAATTTTTAAAAAAATTTCCTTGTCCTTGAACTGACTTTTCCAGATGAAAGGTCTTCATATGAGTAGGAAATACATGGAAAAAGGGTGAGGTTATACCTATTAGAATGGGACCTCTGACTTTTATGGCAAACACCTCTCAGGTGTTTTAGACCCAAGAAAGTCTAAAGGAGGAACATTAATGATCTATCTCTTTACAATTCACCCCAAAGTCTTCCTCAAAATAGAAAAGCACTATGGAGCCAGTGTCCCAAGCCTTGCAGCACATTGCTTAACTGACTGCTGGGTTTTCCATCCCCTGACAGATTTCACTGACCATGATCTGATCACCATCTTGATCTTACTGAGATGTCAGAAACAGCAGGGTTTCCACACAACACATACATCAGCATCTCCTGATGTTTTTCCTGTGCTGATTCCACAGCCATAACAGAGTCAGACCATGGGTGGATGAGTCCCATTTAGCTAGAGGCATAGACAAACAGGGCTGTTGGACTGACTGAGGGTTCCTGGAAGGCTATAGGTTCGTGGCCTGCATATGCACAGTTCACTCCCCTGTTCTGGTTTCAGAAGGTCCTTCCAGGTTCCCAGCATCTGAGGCAGAGAGGGTTCTGTGCAGACTTCTTCAGGGGACACCGCAGCACCATGACTCTGACTGTGGAAAGTTGAGGAACCCATGAGTGGTAGGATTGCGTGATGGGTGGTGTGAGACAAACTACTTACTTACGAGTCCAGGAGAAGAGGCCTTCAGCATCGGGGGAGCGAGGCATTTCTCATCCCAGGACTCACCTGCTGGACCCTGCAGATAGAGATCCCACAAGATCAGCCTTCCTCTGGGAGGTGTGGTTGTGACTACAGTGCCTCTGGCCTGATTCAACCTTCTAAATGTGGATTAATGCCTTGGGGAAGGTGGAAAGATCAGTACAGAAATTTAACAAGAAAGTCACATGGCTTTTTAAGGTGGGCTCTGATGCATTATGGGATTTGTTCAGCTGATTTTGTCCAGGACATTGAGGGGATGCTTGAGGTCAGTACTCAAGTTGGTCTCATCTTGCTACTTGGGGACCTGTTGACAGTAGCCTTAATTAATGTTAAGTGAGACAATTGAGTAGATATGGTCCCAGTCTCTGTAGGAGAGATTAATCAGAATGGTTGACCAAGCAGCATGCTCATGAGACAATGCTCCACATGTCTATCATATTTCATGTTTATTCATTCTTGTGAGCAAGACTTTAACTAGTTACCTCTTTTTTTTAGACCATCTTTTCAAAAATGTTTGCATAGTGCACAGCCTTGGAAGATACAGTGTCTCCCTTCAGAGGAAAATACAAGCATGCTTACTCTCTAGTCTGATGATGACGATATGCTTCTTTAGAGAAGAGGGTAAGCATGCTTACTACCCATTAAAAGAGTCAGGTTCCCTAAGCTCAATATTCCTTTCCTGTAACACAGTCCAATACATGGGCTGGCATCCATCTGTGCCCATCCCTTTGCCCCTTCAGGACTAGGGGGCAAGGTGAACTCATGTAAGTATGCTTGTGTTGCTTTCTGTGCCATGAATAAGACAGTCCTTGGTCTCAGACCAGGAGTCTCATATCTTCAGCCAACATCCATGAAAATGTCACAGACTATGACATTAGTGTGCATGCAGGGTAAATTCTCAGGCCTTTCACAATTCTTGACACCCTGGGGCCATTTATAGACTACACATTTATCGTGAGAAATAACATGATTAAATCATGCCTTTACTGAATATATAAATATATTTTATGCTTAGAATCTCTTAAAACTGTGTGTAATGAGTGTGCGTGTGCATAAATATAAAAAGAATGGTAGCATTGTCAGGCTATGAGTTCAAAAGTTACAGAATGCTTTCAAAATTCTAGGTCCATCAATCAGCAATAACAAAAAAAGCATTCATCACCCTTATATGGTGACATAATATTTAGTTACTTTGTTAAGACTGAATGCTAATAATAATCTTTAACCTTTCCCCAGGAAACTTTATTTAATATTAGAAGATTTCTCAAGTTAAAACAACCTGGTGGAAATTCCCAAGAGAGGGATAACGTTGGTATTTATACAGTTCTATTAAAATGAAGGTCAAGTTTTAAGCCAGGCAAAGATTCATTAGGAACAGGCTGCTTGAGCCTGGAAACCTTTGCTGCCTCGAACCCATTATGGAACTGATTAGTATCAGGAATGTAGTGAGTCTTATTACCCCCGTCTGCAGTATATCCTCCTCCTTCACCTCCCCACAGTCCACATATTTTGTTTCATAGAAATTGTCATTTTTCTTGGTTGACTGCCAATTTGCTACAGTAATGAAATTGTTCCAAATTAAATGCTGCTACCAGGACAGGATGCCCATATAAAACATAGTGACTATAGATTCTCTCTGGTAGTTGGACAGCAGAGCTCCTAACAAAGGCATGTATTTCTAGGATTTAGCGATTAAATCATCTCAGATGTAGCAAGGGTGAAAGACAGTTTTATCCCTTTAGATGCCTTGGAAAGGGAAATTTAGAGGCGGGGAATGTTTTGTTGTCAAGCTTTCATTTTTCCTAAATCATTATTCCCTGGAAAAACATGAAACATCAACATATGCAAAAGTCTTCCTGTACTTTTAAGATTAAAAATGAAAGATGACTATTGTACTGTATATATTTTCATGATATCCTGTCCATCATCCAATCCAAAGAAAACACTTTACTGTGTTATAATTTATTTACTTATTGCTTTGCTGTCCTTGACAGAAATTGTCTTGAAAACAAACAGTATATATTTTTTTGCTCTTTTATTTCAAGTCCAGTTAGAAACTTGAGGGATGGTTTTTAAATGAACGAAGTCTTGATTTTAGAGAGCTATAACTTGTTTTATCCTTAGTGATTGCAATGACATTGTACAGTTTCTGTCAAGGAGGCCAGATTGGACAGAGAAGGATGCTGTAGGACAAAATGAAGATGAAGTCTCAATAGCCATGTTGAGCTGGAAACAATGTTCCCCAGAAGATTTGCTGTGGATACACAAAGCCATAATCAGAGGGAAAGACTGACAACAACAGCAACAAAAAAAAAGACAAAAGCAAACCAACCAGCAAACAAAAACAAACAACAGAAAACCCATAGTCTTTTCTATTCCCACTCCAACCAGAAAGTTAAAACCAAGACCCACAAGAATCAAAATTTAAACTGAAGGACTGAAGCAATATATTCAATCATATTTGAGATGAAGAGAATGGAGGTGATACAAAACAGTTAATATTTGCTTGTTGACCACTCAAGATTAGAATATTAATAAATGCAGAAATACCTCTGCCTTTTAGAGAAAGCTTCAGAGGAGTCAGATTTGGAGTGGGCAAAATTAGCCCGTGCCTATCACTGAGCTTAGCCAAAGACCTAGCAGTGTAACAGTTAGTTTCTCCCAGCTCACTCAGCAGGCAGGATTCAGCAGACCCTTTGTTCTTAACAAAGAAAACTAGGCTTGAGGGGTACGTTAACTAAGTCCATGAGGCAAAAATTAATAAAATATATTCAATTTATTGTTAAACTTCCATAGCCAATTTTCCAAAAAAAACTTTAATTATACTGAACTAAAACCTTTAAGGATTTGAATGAAACTGTAATTCATAATTATTAGTCTACATCATAGTTCCCTGATTCCTAAAATTCTGTCATATGCACAAATCATGGGATTCAGTGACTAAAATACCTTGTTAAGTTAGAATTAGGAAATAAGATGGCTCTTAACACATGCTAATTTTTCTAATAATAAAATTTCATATTTTTGAAAAGCTAAAACCTACTACTTTAGTTTTACAAGGACTTAAAAACTATAATTGTTTGTATATTTTCAATATCTGTAAGTTATTCATCTACGTATTTCCTAAACCTTATTTTGCAATATACTATAATATACATATGTTCTTATTTCTTTTATGTTCCAGTTTTATTATTCTTAGATTTTTGTTTTTTGTTTTTTGGTTTTTTGGCTGTGTTTGTCCATTGCTGCTCTGTGTGGGCTTTCTCTAGTTGTGGTGAGTGGGGGTTACTCTTCATTGTGGTGCTTGGGCTTATTGCGGTGACTTCTCTTGTTGCGGAGCACAGGCTCTAGGCACGTGGGCTTCAGTAATTGCAGCACGCGGTCCCGAGAGCGCACATGCTTCAGTAGTTGTTGCACGTTGGCTCAGTAGTTGTGGCACGCAGGCTCAGTAGTTGTAGCTCGCAGGCTCTAGAGTGCAGGCTCTGTAGCTGTGGTGCATGAGCTTAGTTGCTCCACAGCATGAGAGATCTTCCCAGGCCAGGGATTGAACCCATGTCCCTTGCATTAGCAGGCAGATTCTTAACCACTGTGCCACCAGGGAAGTCTTGATGGTTTTTGTTTAAAGACCAAATCTTGGGATGAAAAGATTTAGATGAATTAGGAGTCTTGGTAGTTTTAGACCAAAAGTATCAAAATGTACAAGCAGTATCTCAAATTTCCAGTTACATAAATTATTTTCTCTTGCCTTCCCAGAAATATTTAGGATGGAATATTTAAGATTACTGAATGATATATTCTATGAGGGCTGGAGTATGTAAACAAAGTTTTTACTTTAAAACTTAAATAAAAAATGAAGAATATGAGGCAAAACAAGGTAAAAAAAAATCAAGAGTTAAAAGAGAGTTGTTTTCAGTAGTTAAACATGGTTTATTTATTATTTAAAAGAAAGACATTAATCACATTATAAACAAGTATGACTAGGAACAAAAAATTCCTTCTGAAATTTCAATTATACACATTAAACCTTTTCACTGTTAACACCTATATCTCATGCTCATATTTTCCATTCTTTTGTCTCTCTATGGTTCAGTGCACCTATTGACCTATTTTCCAGTTTACTTGTTCTTATTAGTTTTCATTTTAAATGAATCTGCTGTTAAATACATCCATTGAGTTTTAAGTATTTCTCAATTCTAGAATGTACACTTGGTTGTGTAGCATTAATTCCAGTTCACTGAAGAAAGTCTCAAACCAGTCATTATTTCCTTGAAGACAGTAAACAGTCATCTTAAAATCAATAAATCTAGGCATAGTTCAAAACCTAAGACAAGGTTTTCAGTCTCCAAAGCAGATATATGTTTGCTTTCTAGCAGGCATCTAAGGACTGTTACAATACTGAATCAACTTAATGCTCAAATTAAATCACAGATTAAAGAGGTTTAAACCTCAGACTCTGTTTCTGCACAGCTGGTTCATTTCCAGTTCACCCTCGTGTCCAGGGTATAACTTTTCAGGGTTAAAATTACAGTTGCGTGAATGTGCGTGTATGAGCGTATGGAGAGTGGAGGTTATTAGGCCTCTCTGACGATCTCCTCCTAACACAGGTTAATGTTGAAAGCTCTGCTCAGCATCTCTGCTCTCTGCTGTCTCTTAGGGTATTTGCAGATGTGTATGGTGCAAAGATGTCCCTCAAATCAGAGCTCATATCTCTGGGCTTCCATCTTCTGGATCCTGCCTAATATTTCTTCATTGCCCTGTGAGGTGAAGTTTTCCAGAGTTGTCAAAGGGATTTTTAATTACTGGTCTACTCAAAGATTTTCTCAGAATTACCTACTTTGATATTAGCAGAAGTCCTGAATTAGATTTTAAAGCTAACTCCAAAAGAATAAATTGAAGAATTGTAAAGCTTATTATTTACAATTACAATATCATTCTCTTTGGGATATCATAAATGTTTAGATAAAACTGGACCAAGAACTATATGACTATATGTAGTAATTCTCACTTGTGGCATAAGTGTTCAAGATTTCACAGGGACCACAAGGAAGGTGACTTGGGATAAGATGAATGGATAAGGTTCCCTTGATTCAATAAAAATAGCACTTCCTTTGCATGTTCATACACATAAAAGTACCTTGAAGAAAGGGTTCTTCTGCTGAAAAATATAAAAATCAGTGATTTTTGCAGAGGTATTAAGAATTTCTAAGCTGCATAATGACAGGAAAATATTTATTTTATTATTGTTGTTCTAATATCTACCATGGTAACTGGCATGTTATAGGTTCTCAATCAATATTCATTGAGTCAGTGAATGGATTACTCAGGAAATTTGCAATCATATTGTAGTATCCACAAATCAATTTTGAAATACTTTATGGTATTCAATTTAATTGTTTTTTTATCAAAATTTTATTTAACTTGTAAAAATTTTATTTTTATATGTTTTATTGATGTATACCTTACATACCATAAAGTTCACCTTTTAAAAATGTGCAGTTCATTGTATTTTAGTATATTTACAGAGTTGTGTAACCATCACCATAATCCAATTTTAGAACATTTGCATCACTCTCAAAACAGATCTTGTACCCCTTAGCAGTCACTCCCTACTCACTCTCATCAACACCCACACCTCCCCCAACCCTAGTCAATCAGTAACCTCTTTTCTGTCACCTAGGTTTGCTATTTGGGCGTTTCATATAAATGGAATCACACACTATGCAGCCTTTTGTGATTAGCCTCTTTCTTTCATTTAGGGTAATACTTTTGAGGTTCATCCAAGTTGTGGCATTACTTCATTCCTTTTATATTGCTGAACAATTTCCCATTATATGGATATGCTGCATTTTATTTATCCATGCCTCAGTTGATGGACATTTGAGAGATGCAAAAATCAAACTACAATTAGACACTTCTTCAGACCCATCAGAATGCCTATAATGAAAAAGACAGAATAACAAGTTTTGGTGAGGATGTGGAGAAATTAGAACCCTCTTATGTTGCTGGTGGGAGTATACAATGATGTAGACTCTTTGGAAAACAGTTTGGCAGTTCCTCAAAATGTTAAACATAGGGTGACTGTATTATTCAACAAATCTATTCCTAAGTATATACCCAAAAGAAATAAAAGATGTCAATGCAAAACTTTTGCACAAGTGTTCATTGCACCATTATTGAACAATCTATTTGCTCTTTTATCTGCATAATGTTATATTTGAGACTTCATACTTTTCCAGATCTGTAATTTTTAACAGATAGAATTCTATTATATTTTTTTCCAATTTTTTCTGTAAAGTATTTCTGGCTGATAATTGAACTACTCTGGCAGTGTTGGATTTTTTTTTTTTTTACCTTTCAGTCTAGCACACATCATCTTCACTCATTTATGGCCAATCACAAGTATTTGCTGAGTATCTACTATGCATCAATAACTGTAGCAGTTACAGAAGATTCAAAATAAATCTAAGAATTTATTAAATCATCTATTAGAATGTCAGGTACCTAGTGGGCACCTAATGAACATTTACTGAATTCATAAATGAGTAAATGTACAAGTATACAGTCCATGTCTTCAAGAGTTAGACAAAGATTTACAAAGGCAACTATACATATTACACAAAGGAATGTACAGTGTGCTATATAGCAACAGACATTTTAACCATGAGATCTTCTAAAACTCATGGCTTTCTTAGAAGTGAATATATTATTTCACAGTTGGAGATTCTTTTCCAGTTTTACTGTGATTCAAAACTCCCTTACTTCCTATTTTTGTAGGTTTTGCTCCTTAGCTTATTATCTTACGTAAATGCTCATCTGGTAATATCAACTCTGAAGTCTGATAATCAAGTATTTAATCAAAACATAATTCTTTGTGCCTATAACTCATTTATTTTTGTTAAAAGTTACCTGTATTCTTCTTTAGAACACTGTGAATGTGTTGTTTTCTCTTTTATTTATACTTTTGATCTTCTTTTTACTTCAGTGTAAACACTAGGACTGAATTTTTCCACATGTATGACCTATATTGCACAATATGATATTTCAAAACTGCAGTTGGCTCAGAGCTTAATTCAAAATGCAGTTCATTTATGAGGACCACATTGGTGGGATGAGCTGCATATTTTAACTTCGTTTTTTTTTTTTAAGTCATAATTAGAAGTAAGTTATTTATTCACAAAATGAACTTTTATTTTAAAATCAACCTATAATATATTATATGTAAAATAATCAGGTTATTAAATAATTTTTCTGGCATTGTAAAATTTTGAGTTGAGTACTTAATAACAATAATAACAATGCTGCCATTGTTTCCAGCACTGTACTATGTATATTAATGGATCACATCATTTCATTCCAACAACGATCCTGTGAGATATTATTAGCTTCATTTTGCCAATAAGGAAATCATGACTTAAAGGACTTATATAAATTTTCAAGGTCACATAATTAGTGTGTGGCATAGCCCAAAGCTGATGGTTCAAATCACGATGTTACATTGTGCTAGATTTGATACTTTAGTTGAAGTAGCTACAGAATGGGTTCTTTTCCTATGCATACATTTCCTTAATTATTCTAATATCAACCTCCATCAAATAAATTAAACTTAATTGAGTGCCTGAAGGCAAGGACTATACCTTTTCACCTGTTTTTAGCCTCAGATTCCAGCACAACCTGTGCATCTATTTGTTACTGAAAATTATTTGATTGAATACATTTTAGATACAAATCGTTTAACTTCTTTTTAATATGGGATTTTGTAATCAGTTGTAAATATCTCTTTTGAAAAAAAGATCATGATTACTTTGAAAATAAGGAAAGATCATGAGAACTTGTTTCCAAACATTTGTTCTTCTAAATTCACACACTGTTTAATGGATTCTTGGTAATTAACTTTACCTGAGGGGAAAGGTCAGGATGAGGAAGTGGTTTATGAGAAAACTGCTCTTATCCCTGTAATCCAATGCTTCCCCCAATATCATATTTTGTTACTTCAAATTTTCTAAAGGTTAGATTTATTTTCTAGATTCATAAAAATTTAAGTTGCTTTACATAGGATCCTTCATTGCAGGTACTAAATGTTTTAATTAGCATGGAAATTACCTTCGAAATTAAATAGTAACAATGAACCAAAGGTCTTTAAAATTAACTGGAAGCAAGTGTTTATTGCTTTTAGAGACCTTTACATCACAGAAAATGCCTAGTAACTAATTGCCTATCTTAAAACTGTAATTAGTTTTCTGCTGAAATCATCTTCATTAAAATAATCTTCAAAGACAGAAAAAAAGCATGATATTCAATATTTTCCTTTCTAGTTTTTTAATACTACAAGATAATAGAAGCAATCAGACATTACCCTAGTTTTCTTTCTAGATCTAATTACTAGAGTAAATTTGATATTTAGCATTTCCTCGCATGCCTTCATACTATTTCTACATCTGAATAGTTTTTAAAAACTGAATTTTGCAGAATACTTATCACACCACAGTGTAATTTTCCATTCACCATCATGCTTTTTAGAATTTATCTATTCTGATTTATATTGTATGTCTCGTAAATTCTATATATGATTTACTATAAAATATATACTTTATTCATCAATTTTTTTATTGTACTAAGTTATTTACCACTTTTGCTCTTACAAACAATGCTATGATGGTCATACTCGCAGTTTGGGCAGGTGACTGAGAATTTCTTTAAGGTTTTTACTCACAAGGGGATATGTTGATTCATCATCATCAATTTCTAGTTTTCTATCCAAAACAATTTGTACAAATTCTGAATTCCACCAGTATTATTTAAGCATATCTCAAATACTTTCATCATACATTCTAACAATTGTTAATTAAAATTATGTGGAATGATTTCTCAAGATTTTGACTTGTGTTTTCCTAATTGTTTATGAGGCTGAGTATTTTCACATAAAACTTTCTCTTTGGGGTGAAATGCTTGTGCATTTCCTTCATTCATCAATATCTTGAACTGTTTGCCTTTTTGGCTTGTATTAATGTGTGGCAAAATAAATTGTTAAATTACGAGGCTTGTAATTTCACTTCTCTTACATAAAAAAAATTAGTGTATTCAAATTAATCCATCCTCACCTCAATGAGTTGTGTTTTTCTCTATACTATTATTGAGGATATAAGGTGGTCTTCTGTAAATTTTGTTAGTTTCCAAGATTTGGTCTTCATAGTTCAGGCTCTATTTGTGTAGGGCATATATTTAATGTAATTATTTTCTATAAAAAGAATCAATTGTACCAGTATCATATTTTTAAAAAGCTATCTTTTCTCCACTGATTTGAAAGTACTCTCTGATATATTCATCAATTCATTCTGTGTAGTAGATTTTATTAGAAAATATTTATGGACAATCACATTTTAGCCATTTCACTCTACTCTTCTGTTACAATTTCATAAGAGGAGAAGAATCTGTAATCTGTTCCTTCCTAAAAGTGCTCCCTCCAAATCATTTTCTTTTCTCATTGTACTTGTCAGGACATCTTTGATAATGTATAAGATAGCAGTCATAGAAGACATTTATACTTTTTCATTATTTTGACGTGAACGCTTACAAAGTGTCATTATTAAGTATTATAGCTAATCTGCTTCTTTAAAAATATTTTATTTTGGTGAAAACACTTAACATGAGATCTACCCTTTTAACATTTTTTTTTTTTTAAGTTTACATTATAGTTGACTATAGGTGCAATGTTGTTCAATAGCTCTCTAGGGCTTACTCATCCTACTTAAATGAAATTTTATGCCTTCTCCATTTCCCCCTGCCCTCAGTCCCTGGAAACCACCATTCCACTCTTTTAATCTATGGATTTGACTATTTCAATTAGCTCATATAGGTAGAATAATGGAGTATTTGTCTTTCCGTGGACTGGCTTAATTCTCTTAGTATAATATCCTCAGTGTTCTTATGTGATGTCATGTTTTGCAGAATTTTCTTCTTTTTTTAGGACTGAATAATATTCTGTTGTTATGTATATACTACATATTCCTTATCCATTCATCTGTTAGTGAATATTTAGGTGTTTCCACATCTTGGCTATTGTGAATAATGCTTCAGTGAATATAGGTGTGCAAATATCTCTTTGAGACATGGTTGCAATTCTTTTGGATGAGTAATCAGAAGTGGGATTGCTGGAGCATGTGATAATTCTATTTTTTAATTTTTTGAGGAACCTCCATGCTGTTTTCCATAATGCTTGCACCATTTTACATTCAATAGTGTACAAGGGTCCTGATTTCTCCACATTCTTATCAACATTTGTTGTCTTTTGGTTCTTTTGAACAGATTTGAGGTGATCATTGTGGTTTTGATTTTCAGTTTTCTGACAATTATTGACATTGAACATTTTTTTGATAGACCTGTTGGCCATCTGTAAATCTTATTTGGAAAAATTTCTATTCAATTTATTAGTTCATTTTTTAATCAGTTTATTAAATTTTTGTGCTATTGAGTTGTAGGAGTTCCTTATATTTTGGAGGTTAACTTTTATCAAATACTTTTGATAATCTGGCAGGTTAAGCTATTCTCTTTTATTCTTATTTTCCTGAGAGATTTTTTTTTTTTAATTAGAATTTAATTATCCATGAGAACAGGCAGATTTTTTTTACTTCTTATTACATATAATGCCTAGAATTTTTACAACCTCATATAACACTGACCCATAATATATAGATGTTGATTGATTAAATATCTTTTAAATTTTATTTAATGTTTTGTTTTCCATTTATTGAAATATTCATATGTATTGGTTTGGCAAAAACGTTTGTTCGGGTTTTTCTGTAAGGTATTATAGAAAAACCCAAATGAACTTTTTGGCCAACCCAATATTTTTGTCCTTTCATCTATTAAAGTGGTCTTTTAAGGAATTTTATCTTTTCAATTGTTGAACCATCTTCAATGTGAACTACTAAAATACACACTTTATGTGTGTGGGTGTGGGTGTGCACGCGTGTGTGTGTGTTGTTTTGAATTATGGATGTGCATCTTGATGCATTAAGAGGATTGCCATATCCTATGGATGAAGTAGTAGAAAGCTGTAAGCATATGGGTCCTTGATGACTGAAAATTGCTGTACTAAGCCTGAACTGCCTACAGCTGGAATTTTACTTGAGCTTTTATCCTCCTTAAGGTACTGTACTTTAGTATGGGCTTAGTAGTTAAAAAAGTAAATATAAAAAATTCAGTATGGGAGGCTAGACAGCTAATGATCCTTGTTAGGCTAAGGTAAAAGATTAGGTAAAATTGACTCATAGTATTGAAAGCAAATTTGAAGCCAACAAATTATTAACATTTGGAATAATAAAAGGAAAGATTCAGAATGTTAGTGTGTGTTGGATGCTTATTGATACTTTCAGCAAAGCTCCCAAAACTAGACAAATTTATGTAAGAAATACCAGTGTGCAAGTAACCATAAAAAACAATACATTTCTTCTTACAACAATATCTGCCTGAGGTCTGAAAACTAAGATAATTGAGAACAACATAATTTCCAGCCCTGAAGTGTTTTAAAATCCAGCAGCTTTTGATTCTCTCAATGGATTACTTATAAGAAACAGCTTTGAAGCAGCAGCAATAGCAGGATATTAATATTTTGTGCTGCCCTACCAAAGGTAAGATATTTCTGACAGATTCAGGATTAAAAGTATACGCTTCCAATCAAAGCCAGTAGTTCCATTTAGACTCAAGATAGACTCCATTGAGTAAAAGATAGTGATAGGCAGAGTTTAAGTGCTTAAAATCAATGTCCAGTCAATGTCATTCACTATGATTAATAGGCAAGAAGCAGATAGACTCTTATTGAAAGATAGCAGTTATCAAAAAGACTCTACTACCAAAGAAAGCACACATTAATTCTGCAAACCCCCTTTTGCCTCCTAAAATCTGATGGGCCCTCAAACGGTAGCTCATGTTGGATTCACAGATTGTATGGCCCCCAAAGTGGGCACTTCATACATGACAAATCAGAATGATACACAGGTCTTTTAAATGGACTAGTCTAGTAATTAATCCAGACATTTTGCTTCCAGTTCCACCACATCACAAGGTCAACTAGTCCTCCATTACAAGGCAAGGAGCTGTAATTACCATGAGGTGTTTGTAGCAGAGAGATTGCTCCAAGATGTGAAACTCAAAACACCATTTTGATCATAAACCATCCTCAATCTGCCATTGTTTACTAGAGGCTCCCACATTTTCCTGTACTCTATCATCTTAAAAATTCTTGTATAATTCAATATTTAACTGAGGCATATATTTATAGCAAGGATGGTCCATAGCATAGGTATCTTAATCAAAACATTTCCTGAACTATATGACAAATTTTAAGATATTTGTGGCTCAGAGGATGCTTATGAATGAGATAATTAACCCATTCATATATAACTGATAGTTAATTTTAAATGACGAACTATGGAGATTATTTATCCA
The DNA here is from genome assembly GCF_949987535.1 of Balaenoptera acutorostrata. Lineage (NCBI taxonomy): Eukaryota > Metazoa > Chordata > Mammalia > Artiodactyla > Balaenopteridae > Balaenoptera > Balaenoptera acutorostrata. The sequence goes on from NC_080081.1 coordinate 38,371,263, forward strand.
TTAATATATATAAATGATCATCATTAACATGATAAGAAAGGTGACCAAAAGGGAATATTGTTGAAAAACAAGTTGCAGAAGATAACACAAGAGAAGCAGAGAATTGAATAGAAGTACATGTAAATATTAAAGTATCCAGAAATATTTATGTCATTGTAGAGTTTTATAGGAATATGTTGCAGGAAGGAGACATAGTCTGTTTATATGTTAGAGTAACACGTAGCACATAACACATGCTAAGCAGGGTTAAAACTTTGAACTTAAGGGCAGAATTATGAGATTTTAAAGACCCGGCTTACATTATATTTCTTTTATAATGATATTATATCTTAGTTAGATATGAAATTAGATTTTTTTTAAAAAGCATTTTAAAGTACAAGAGTAGGGAAAATGTATATGAGTCTCTGAAGGGTTGCTGAGTTCTAAATACTTTGATGTGGGAAATAATAACCATAATTTAAGCCCTCATGAAAATATGACCTTGTTAAGTTTTTCCATGTCTATATTTATTCATTTATTCTAGCAGAAAATAAAACATCTCTAGATCAGTGGAGAGTTATTTTATTTACTCACAGATTATCTTAACATCACTGGTTCCTCTTGCCACAGTTTTCCACAGGGTGACAGGATGTAGGTCAGGTGTACATGAGTTGATAGGGAAAATTACACCACAGAAAAGGACAAAATTATGAGACTTGGAGCTTAAATAAGGCAGCTGTCACATCTGCGGTTCTTCCACCAGAGAGAGACAAATAAACTTTTGTTCTCTAAGATAAACACATCTCTTCTAGGGAAGGATGGGAAAGATCTATACCTTGGAATATAAGCAAATGGCTAAAAAGGAGATAAGAAAGTTGTCTCTGGGTCAATTACTTTAGAATTTAAGTAAATTTCATGTCTGACATTCAATAATAAAGCCTGAGCCATGCAGAAATATGAAAAATTTTATGACCAAAGAGATCTCATTTATTTACAAAGGTTCATGAAGTCTAGTTGATTTTATTTACTTATAAATGGAATTTAACGTTGAAAGAGAAATGCAATTCATTTGAACTATGAATAAATGAAGATAGGATTCATAAAGTTAGAGATAGAGACATTACGTAAAGACAGTTGAAGAATATAAGATTCTTTAGCATGTTCACATATAAGGTACTCTCCAGCATGATGTCTTAGTCAAAGTCGAATAGCAAATGAGAAAGAATCCCTCTTACTGAGGAACTGGGGAGCAGTTGTATTATTTGGTTACACTGGAAAAATAAAGTCCACTGACAATAAGAAAAGGAATTATTCAGTATTGTTTTGTTATCACTGAAGCTAGTTGAGTATAATTATAACTATACTAACTAACTATGTTTTATTTGCATTTATCTAGCAAAGCAAATTAGATTATAATTTATACATATTTTGGTTAATTTTACTGTCATGTAGATTGATTCAGTCTAATTAAATTAATAAAGTAAAAAGAATATATTCAACCTCCAATGAGAGGTATATGTTAACCTATTTCTCTATACTATAAAAATCTAGAATGATAGGATAATGCTGTACTTACACTATGAGTACAAGTTCAGTGACAGAAACAGAAATCACTCTTGGTATTTGTAGTAAAAAGAGATTTTATACAGGAAATTAGACACTAATAAAATTGTTTCAATATCTGTAAGAGCAGCCAAAACTATGTATCCAGGATGAGTTCTGTAAAATCAAAACAACAGACTCATCTAGGAATCTTTGATCTATGAGACTGCAACACAAGTCGTGAAATCAAGAACATACACCTTTAGCTGCAATCCCAAAGCTGGAATGAAGAATCTTTCCTTCTGGTCCCAAACAGGATCAACCCAAAGAGGACCACACCAAGATACCTTGTGATTAAAATGGCAAAAATTAAAGATAAATGTAGAATATTAAAAGCAGCAAAGTAAACTCAACAAGTTACATACAAGGGAATTTCCATAAATCTATCAGCTGATTTTTCAGCAGAAAGTCTGCAGACTGGAAGGGAGTGGCATGATATATTCAAAGTGATAAAATGGAAAAAACTACAACCAAAAATACTCTGCCCAGTAAGGCTTTCATTCAAATTTGATGGAGAGATCAAAAGTTATACGGACAAGCAAAAGCTAAAAAAGTTCAGCATCACAGAACCAGCTTTACAAGAAATATTAAAGGAACTTCTCTAAGTAAAAAAGAAAAGGTCACAACTAGAAACATAAAAATTACAAAAGGAGAAATCACATTGACAAAGACAAATATACAGTAAAGATGGTAAATCAGCCATATATAAAGCTAGTAGGAAGGCTGAAAGATAAAAGTGGTAAAATCATATACTGGGTTGGCCAAAAATTTGTTTGGGTTTTTCCATAACATCTTATGGGAAAACCCGAACGAACATTTTGGCTGACCCAATATATCCAAAATAAGTAGTTAAGGGATATACAAAATAAAAAGATATAAAATATGATGTCAAAAACAGTAAACGTTGGGGGTGGGAGAGTTAAAATTGTTAAAATATGTTTGAACTTAAGAGATCAGCAACTTAAAATAATCACATTACATATAGATTGCTATGAACAGTCTGTGGAAATATAGTCAATAACTATGTAATATCTTTGTATGGTGACATATTGTAACTAGATTTATCATGGTGATCATTTTGAAATGTATAGAAATATCAAATCACTCTTGTGTAATGAACTAACATAGTGTTGTAGGTAAATTATACTTCAAAAACAAACAAACAAAAAAAGATGAGATTTGTGTTTACCAGAGGCAGGGGATGGGGACAGGGGGAATTGGATGGAGGTGATCAAAGGTAGAAATTTCCACTTATAAGATAAATAAGTACTAGGGACACATTGTAAAACGTGGTAATATAATTAACACTGCTGTATGTTACATATGAAAGTAGGTAAGAGAATAAATCCTAAGCTTTCTCATCATAAGAAAAATTTTCTATTTCTTTAATTTTGCATCTATACAAGATTATGGATGTTCACTAAAATTATTGTGGTTTGTATTTCATGATGTATGTAAGTCAAATCACTATACTGTACACCTTAAATTTATACAGTGTTGTATGTCAATTATATCTCAATAAAACTGAAAGGAAAAAAAGGAATCTTTCTTTCTGCTGCTGCTGCAATTGCCTCTCAGACTCCAATTTTGAACTCAAACTCTGTAGAAAAACTTTCATCAACTTGCTTAACAGAAGAAAAAGAGCTAAAATAAAGAAGGGAGTGGAAGATGGCTTTCATTTCATTTCTGATTCCACACCTCATGAGAATTCATCTAAGTGGAAACATTAGTTTTCACCTAGAATCCAAGCTACAGAGTCTTGCATTCAGTTTTTAATATTTTACCTTTTGCAGTATGTGATGACACCTTAGAAAATAATTGAATAAGAGATCCACAAGAATGTAATTACTTATCCACTAGAATGTAAAGGGCATAAGGGCAGGAATTTTTACCTATTTTGTACATTTAATATCCTCAACCTCAAGAACAGTTACTGGCTCATAGTAGACACTCAATAAATATTTGTTGAATTAGTGATTATTTTGTTGAATCCCCAAAGTCTAGTACATTATATGGCACATACTCACTAAATATTTAACATTAATGTTGCTTTTTACCACATTTTTTGTTAATTTCCCATAATCCATAGCAAACATACACCAACACATACACATACACAATTTTAAAACGAAATTGAGAATATCATTCTATTACCTATGTTAATGAATTTACTGTTTGGTCCTTTTATTTAACATGGTGTGTCAAAACAAATTTCTCATTTCCCTTATGTTCCCAATGCCTTTATCCACTTCTTTCCCTGCCTGTGATACAGTGTTCCCTCGAACATTTAATATGACCTCTACACTGCCAAATTCTCTTTTAAGTGTTCCTCTCCCCTTCTAAATTCTTCTGCTGTCTGATGACAACTCTTACTTTCATGCCTTAGACCTACCATTTCCCACACACCCCTCTCATGATGCATTGCTGCTTCTGACCACCTCAAAATCTCAGATCTCCAACAGGCTCCTACCTGCAGCATATCTCTGTGTTGACATTTCATTATAGTGATACTGATCAGATAGCCTATGCTCTAAAAACATGTACCATGTGGTTGTAGCTTCCTATTGTCCTATTAATAGTAGCTGGCATTGCATTAAGGAAAGACCTAGCAGCCCAAAATCTACTTTTCTGTTGAGTTGTTTCCTGACTTTTTCTTTTTCCAGTTTTTATTTGAGGATATATGGTAGATATTGTTACATGCCACCTACATTTCTATTCAAAACTGAAGGATTTAATTTGCCAGTTGTTGGTACTGTCAGCAGACAACACTCGATTTTCATAAATTGCTCATGACTAGAGAGAGCTGCCTCACACACCTTCTTTTGATAGCCTGTTTCTAGTGACTGTTCAGTGACAGAATATGAAGACTTACCTCTCTTGTCCCAATGTAAGACACCTCTGAAGAGCCATTCCAATTTCAGAGCTCCCTATAGGGTTATATGAGATCACTGTAAGACTAAATCACAACGCCTTGTGTTTTTCTCCAGTCTCCCCTCCCCCTCTTCCACAGATGTTTGTCCTAAAATACATGTTTCTAATAAATATCGTGTATAATAATCTCTGAACCTGAGTTTGCTTTCCAGGGAATTCAACCTACAAAAGATCAAAATATTTTCAGATTTGAGGAGCTCGGATAATTTGACATGTACTGCTAAACAGAAGTAGTTAGTAAATAATTATATTAAGTGAGATTATAGCACTAAAAATAGAACTTGAAAACAAAATTCTATGATGAAATGCTAAACAAGATCATGTAGACTAAAATTGACATAGAAATTCAGAGAAGGAAAAAATATTGAAGGCTGTCAGATTCAGAGAGATTTTTATGGAAAAAAAATATTGAGGTCAATCTTGATAAGCGGACAGAATTTTGATAGATGAAAGGAATGAAGAGCATTCCAACCAAGGTAAGCATTGCTGAAATGAGTAGTGGGCCTGGTGAATTTCTGGTATTCTTTATCCTTTAATCTGAGAGTGACATGGTGGTACTTGGAAACGTGACAATCAAATAGCTCTTATTCAGTTTTTTTAAAGTATATTTTTATGAATTTTTCCCCTGAAAAGCCCTGAAGTTGATTGTGTCTCTTATCACAGTTTCTGTGAAATCTTTAGATTTAATGAGCTTATTACTGGTTTAAGTAAGCTGCCACTGGAGAGCTGTCAACCTAAAATAATCTCACATGTTCTCATTTGAAGAATCCTCCCAGGAAATAGATGATCAAGGAAATGATTACCCTTAAAATAAAAGTGTTTAGTGAAATTCTAAAGGGAGAGTGTGTCCATAGTCCTTTATCAGTATAATTTTTTCAGACTAGACCATGTCTTGAGCAATTAAGCCACAACTAAATATATTCAGATTGACATTAAAACATGGGTGACACCCAGAATCAGTTTTGACATAGTCTTTATAGCTAAAGCTTCTGTTTCTTAGGTAGTCCACATTTCCAAAAGAAAATTAGGGAAGCTAGTCCTATCTGCAGGTACAGAAGAAGGGATCAAATGGGGCAATTTGATATTTGACATTTTTATTATTACATGTTCCACCAGTTAAACAGTCATTTTAAGATTCATAAAACAATAGGCATCTTTGCTAGCCTCTTTATATTTTAGGATATATGTAAAAAAATAAATAGAGAAACTCTCAATCAGTAATAGTGTTTCACTATGGCAGGCATTAGGGAACAAGAGGTTGCTGTGATAAGGCTTTTTATATAATTCTTAAGACTTAATCATTTACTCGGCTTCTCCCTTGAACAGATAGCTAAAGCAGGACAAATGAAATAAAGTTGAGGCCTGGTCCAAAATAAGTCATTACTACCTCATATATCGTCAGCCAGATATACACAAAGAATTAAGAGAATCTTATCCTAAGACTACAAGGCAAAGAATGACAGCCGTTTACACTACATTCTTTTTTTGTCAACTTCACTGAAACAGGCTTCTGGCACTTGTCTCTGCTTCGTTGAAGCCACGTGGGTGAATTAGGTAAGTATGAGATAACTGTTCCATATTATCCAATTCATCTAGCTAAATTTCGGGACCCCAGTATACCTTTGTTTCTCAAAACACATAAATGTAATCATCATCTAACTTTATATAGACATTTTAATTTCACTGAAATCAGTGCAATACAATAAAAAGTAATAAATATTCGCAGTGTGATTACTGTTTGCACAGCATTCTCTAGATATCATGGAGGGCAAAAAGAAGTAGAAATAAATGGAACTTACATAAAAATTAAGACATTCTAAAATTCACACAATTCCATACTCTAGGCTTTCTAAGATGGGAAAAAAAAAAAAAAAAACTAAATATGCATAGGTCTACTTCTATGAAACCACACTGAAAATTGTCTTCAAATTATAATTATTTAAAACAAAAAACATTTTTTTAATAGCTCTTAAAAATGTGGGGGAAATATATATAGTAATCATAGAAACAAAACTCAGCATAAGCTCAAAAAGGCTCTATTATCTACTATTTACATCAACATTATGAGTTAAATGTGTTTATTGTTTTCCCTTCACAGGTGAGAAAACTCTAAGGATAGAGGTTTAATAACTTTCTCAAGATGACAGGACTAATATGTTTCAGAGCTGGGATTCGAACCTCATTACCCCAGCTTCCTGAGTACATGCTCTTAACCTCTGCTCTGTGTTGTCATTTTAGTGTCTCTATATCAACACAATATAAATAAAGCTACAATATTAAGAAAGTAAGCTATAACTATTTTGTTAAATATGATTTTTCTTTTGACACTGCACAAAATGCATTTAATCATTCTATTCAGATAGATATAGGTAGTTTAAATTCTTAAATGATTTTTCATTTAACAATTATCTAGTGGTCCATATATGTTATGTTACCTGGTAAAAGAATCACTAGTTCATAAAATAATAAAGAAACTTTAAAATGAACCAATCCATTTATAGTCTGTCCAAAAGGATTAAGTGATTTACCAGAAACTATAGTGTTGGTTAATAGATACATTACTAGATTTTACGTCTCGTAATTTATAACCCAATGATATTTCTAGTTTTCTATGATATTGCTATTAATATAGAAAACAATAGAAATTCAAAATCATATTCCTACATGTGTAAATAGGCATTTAATAATGTTTGTTGTGACGAACAAATGATAAACTGTGTTTCATGCCTTCTCTAATTTGTTTCTTGGGAGTCTGTGTCTCACTGCTGGAATTTTAAAGAAATTTTGAATTCAAATTACTGTTGCTAATGGCTTATTTTCCACTTGAATGGGTTATATTGATATGCTCAAGAAATGGGGTATCACTATGGAAATATGAGGAGAACAATTTTGATTATCTTGACATAGGGGCCATTAATCATTTATATTAACATAAATCAGTTAACTGAGTAGTTGGATATTATGTAACTTATCATTTCAGGAATACAGTGATTTACATACTATTTAAAATTCCCAGAGAAGAATCTAAGATTATTATCACTTATACATGTGTTCAGTAAAAATTATTCTGCAGTGTTTAAATATTAGCTTCACTTGGGGAAATATAGGCATCTATGAGTTTTCAAAATACATTTAGATCTGTTTTCCTACTTTCAAAATTAGCTTATGCACTCCCTCTGTAAAACATTGTATTTTATTTGATAATAAAATTGAATTATTTTACTGATAATTAAAATTTCAAATATCAGTATTCTTAAACAAAAACCTATGTGTATCCCTCAAAACATCAATTCTTTATCTACATTCAATCCATAAATTCTAATCTTTTATGTAATATAGCACAATGTCATTTTTATCAGAACTAAAGTTATTTTAATTTTCAAAGGTAAAATTGTGGCATGTCCTTGATTCTTTTAAATATCATTCTTGGTCTTGAATATAAACTGCTCTCATCATCCCTTTCCCATCACAGCCTAGAAAATATCATTTTCTACATTCTCCACATTGTCTGAAATAGCTAAGAGCTATTGTATTTATTCTCATACTTTAACTGAGAAAGAAATGTTGGCCTTTTAATTTAATAATAAAAAAAACTATTTCTTAAGCAAGTCAGAGAGATGCATGTGCATATTCGAGTTTGGTGGATGAGCATTATTTTTGAAAGCGTAGGTCATAAAAGCACTTTGGATTAGTTTCATTCCTGGCAATTGATAAAAAGGGATGGTAGAAAACAGCACTGTGGGACTTTTTAACGATGGTAACTGATGTCTCAAATTAAACTTCATGTCAAAATATCCTTCAAGAAAATGATAGATGACACATGATCTGCAAGTTACTGCTCAGCAATCTCTTTGTTTCACAGCAAAGTTCACGGTGCCTTTCTTAAAGTTGGTCTTGGGTATAAGCACAGCATTTACAAATATCCCAAAAACTAGATTGAATATCACTCCTTTCTTCTCTCTTAAATTTTGGGTATTCTTAAAAGATCATTTCTGTTTTATAAACCAACACAGAATAATTGTACAAATATATTCTTGTGAAATGTGCAATACTTTTACAACCCAAATTTCCTAACATGATGTTCTATATAATATATTCAAGATTATTATATAGTAATATAAAAAAGGAATCTTTCATCTGTCATTATAAACAAGTATAATTTTTTTTTTCTTTCTGAGAGTTTTTTTTACTCTTAATTGAAATGATGGCCTTTTTTTTTTTTTTTTTTTAATTTTATTTATTTATTTATTTATGGCTGTGTTGGATCTTCGTTTCTGTGCGAGGACTTTCTCTAGTTGTGGCAAGCGGGGGCCACTCTTCATCGCAGTGCGCGGGCCTCTCACTATCGCGGCCTCTTGTTGCGGAGCACAGGCTCCAGACGCGCAGGCTCAGTAATTGTGGCTCACGGGCCCATTTGCTCCGCGGCATGTGGGATCTTCCCAGACCAGGGCTCGAACCCGTGTCCCCTGCATTGGCAGGCAGATTCTCAACCACTGCACCACCAGGGAAGCCCCGAAATGATGGCCTTTTAAAATGAGATTTTAAATGTTTATTGAATATTCCTAAATGTACTGACTTTTCCATTAGTAAAATGGTGAAACATCACTTTTGCAAAATAGTGTTGAAAATTGTTTTCCAAATGATTTCTAAAAAAAGAAATACATTTTCTTAAATATAATGAATGCATATTTTGGTCATAATAGCTGTATCTCTTAAAATCTTGGTAACTGTTCCATTTATATTTTCTAAATAGTTCTTCTTCCAAGTTTTGGTACATGACTTGTTCAGCTTGCTGTACTTTCACAATGGTTTTTCTTTATTATTCTGAAGTCTCAGGAATTCCTTATATTTCATGTATATTTATGACTTTGAGGTTGTGAGTCTCTGTCATAGGCTCCTTAAACTTCTGTTCTAGAACAGCTTGTTTGCTTGTTTGTTTTTTTCTTCAAACCTATATTCATCTTTTTCTTTTTTTTTGGCTGCACAGCAAATGGGTTCTTAGTTCCCTGACCAGGGATCAAACCCACACCCCCTGCATTGGAAGTGTGAAGTCTTAACCACTGGACCACCAGGGCAGTCCCCCTATGTTCATCTTTTATTTAACTTCTTACATCTCAGAAACACCTTACAATCAATGTATTCAATAATCAGTTTACCTTGCATCTTTAGCTACAGTTGCTTTTTCTCTTTTTTCTCTGTGTTTCTCTCATAAATGAAACACTGTGGCAAACATTTCTAGTTCTTACCAATGCTTCATGTCCTCATCTACATTTCCCGGACTCCTTGCTTTTAGGTTGATCCCATAAGACAAGGTTTTGGCACATTTGACTTGACTAGAGTAAATAAAGCCACTTTTAGGCATGGCTCTTAAAATCATCCCATGCAATCCTCTTGTCTTCACATTCTCTGCTAGAGATATCTTGGAAGCAAATTATTCTAGAAGGTGTAGTTAGAAGAAACAGGACAGCCCAACCTGCATTACGCTTCATATTAGTGACAAATACCTCTGGGGGGGGCGGGGTCAGGGATAATAAACTGAGAATTAGGGCTTTTCAAATTTGGGGATGTTAGCATTACTTAAAACAGAAATTCGGATCAGAAGAGAGGTATAGTTATACAAAAACCCTAAAACATTTCTTATTTAATTAGAAGAGAAATACTAGTCAGTGAATAAATCAATATTAGGTGTTGGAAAGACCATGACACATGTTGAGTAGTGGCAACACACTTGGTAAAAGGGAAAACTGCAATCACTTGTGGGGCAGGCCACATACTTACTTTAACTTTAGAGGAAATGTTTCAAAAACATGTTTCTAGTGTATTGTTTATTACTGGCTACATTTAACAAGGTTGACGAGATAGACATGACCCACTCTGCAAGCAAAAATGCAAAAAAATAACATTACATAAATTCAGAATCTTGCAGATTTGGGAAAGCTCACCACTTTTTGGTAGAGTTTTCAACATCTTTTTCAATGATAAGGGTCCAATAAAATATTTTAGTTAGAAAAACTGACTGGTGTCAAAGAAAGTACAATCTTCCCACATAAGACTCTTGGTCTCAAGGCAGCCACATCAAGATGGGAGAGAAACATGTGGATGTTAAAGAAAGGAATTAAATGCATTTGAGAACCATAGCAAGAGAAGAAAATTTGAGAACAATTAATTGTGCAAGAAACTGACTGAGAGTGAATAAATCAGAAGCCAATTAAAGACCCATATTACCTAAGAAACAATGAGCCAGGATTAAAAAAAAAAAAACCTTTACCTCTTTGAGCTGTAAAGCAGCTTTCAGGCCACCAAACTCTGGGTGAGAGACAGGCTTCATTCAAAGACAGATGAGCCAAAGACAGCGTGTTTTTTCTTTTTCTTCTTTTGTCCTATACAGGACAAAAGAGATTACGTGGAGATTTACATGGAGATTTCCCTGCCCTTTCAAAAGTCTGTGGTCTTCTGCCAGCATTCAGTAGATATTCCATGAGAATCGTTCCACATGTAGATGTATTTTTGATGTATTTGTGACAGGAGGTGAGCTCCATGTCCTACTACTCCACAATCTTGATTGTTCCCTTACAAGGAAAGTGTGTTTTCCAACACCTTTTCAGATGAGCCCAAAGTATATAATTGCAAAGAAAAAAATCTCAGAGGATGGAGCCAGGGCACTAGGGAAAACCAGACAACAAAGCTTCAGGAGAGGAGAATCAGTATCTGCTCAAGACAACTTCTCACTGCAAATGTGCTTTTATTTTTATTATTTTGATCACCATTTCCAGTGAAAAATTAAAGTTTAAATAAATAATATTTTAAGCTTTTATTTAGCTTTATTGAATCGATAATACAGGTATCCTCACAACTCTGTGCAATTTATAAAGGAGTAGCCATAATTTTTCAATGAAGAAAACACAAAAATATTTATTATTTATCATCCTGAAAATTTTTCCACCAAGCCTTGGGTATACAACTCCTCACAATCACATTTTTGAGAAATGGAGTCCTCATTTTTTTAATCTATAAGCTAAATTGCTATGTATATGAATATGAATTAATATCAGGATTAATGAAAACATGGATGAGAAAATGAGCTAAAAGCTATTACAAAGGTTTTCATCACTTTTGAGGTGACATTCTATAGTGTTGTAAGTGAGAATGACACTGTCACTTTGGGGAAGTGCAAAGAAAGACCAAAAAAGTTCTCACTCAAGCTCACACTAATTTTGTTCTGCTTCCTCATGAAATTAGTGAACATATCAATCTTGTTAGCACCCAAAATGACAGCATGACCCAGAAGACATCCCTTGATACTTCAGGTTCTAGTATAAATTGAAAGTAATTTTGCTAGAACTGTATGGTAGACACCTTGCTTTCCTACAAATAGAGCACTTTCAGTATCACCACACAGATGTGTCAGCATTTATGAAGGTCTTGGAATGCAGTCAATGGTGAAAAACTGACATAACTTGATTCTTAAAAAGACCATCAAATGTTGACTTTCTTTATACAAATGTAAGGCATCTGTGAGGAAATAGGGTCTGAAGAGATTCTAAATAAAATGTGTCACAATTTCATCTGTGGCTAGGACTATAGAATGAATTCAGTATCATAGAGCCATCTAGGGTTCAGTAGAAGGAGAAACCCCAATGTCCTCTGCATTACTTTTTTGTCACAGATGCTACAGAGTTTGAGTTAACCTTGTAACACACATAACCTTTCAAGGAATGATTAGGTATCCTTGAAGGTTCCTTTACATCCTAATCAGACTCCGTTTATAATGTATTTCTCAGAAACACTTCTGTAGCATATTGAAAAAGAGGCATAGAATGTGATCATCTGCTGATGAGAAACTACCGGGTATCACACACATTATGTCAGTGAACTGAATATTCTGGAGACTACATTTATAAGAAGCAAATAATATGGGTAGAGAAACACTTTTGAAAAAATATGCCTTCACATAAATATATATTTGGGTTTCTCTTCAGATAATTTTAATATTTAGGGATTAAATTGGTTTTAAAGTGACTAGAGAGGGGGTTTCAAGACGGCAGAAGAGTAAGACGTGGAGATCACCTTGCTTCCCACAAATACATAAAAAAATACAACTACATGTGGAACAACTCCTAAAGAACAGCTACTGAATGCTGGCAGAAGACCTCAGACTTCCCAAAAGGCAAGAAACACTCCACGTACTTGGGTAGGGAAAAAGAAAAAAGAAAAAACAGAGACAGAAAAATAGGGATGGGAACTGCACCTCTGGGAGGGGGCTGTGAAGGAGGAAAAGTTTCCACACACTAGGAAGCCCCTTCACTGGTGGAGACTGGGGGTGGGTGGGGGTGAAGTTTTGGAGCCACAGAGGATAGTGCAGCAACAGGGTGCAGAGGGCAAAGAAGAGAGATTCCTGCACAGAGCATCAGTGCTGACCAGCACTCACCAGCCTGAGAAACTTGTCTGCTCACCCACCAGGGCAAGTGGGGGCTGGGAGCTGAGGCTCAGGTTTTGGAGGTCAGATCCCAGGGAGAGGACTGGGGTTGGTTGCATGAACACAGCCTGAAGGGGGTTAGTGCACCACAGGTAGCCAGGAGGGAGTCCAGGAAAAAGTTTGGAACTGCCTAAGAGTCAAGAGACCATTGTTTTGGGGTGCACAAGGAGAAGGGATTCAGAGCACCACCTAATCGAGCTCCAGAGATGGGGGCAAGCCATGGCTATCAGCACAGACACCAGAGATGGGCATGAAATGCTAAGTCTGCTGCAGCCACCAAGAATCCTGTGTACAAGCACAAGTCACTCTCCACACATCTCCTGGGAGCTTGTGCAGCCCGCCACTGCCAGGGTCCTGTGATCCAGGGACAACTTCCCTGGGAGAATACAAAGGGTGCCTCAGGCTGCTGCAAAGTCATGCCAGCCTCTGCCACTGCAGGCTCACCCCACATTCCATACCCCTCCCTCCCCTCAACCTGAGTGGACCAGAGTCCACTAATCAGCTGCTACTTTAACCCCATCCTGTCTGAGCAAAGAACAGACACCCTCAGGTGACCTACAGGCAGAGGCAGCACCAAATCCAAAGCTGAACCCCAGGACCTGTGTAAACAAAGAAGAGAAAGGGAAAACTCTCTATGCAGCCACAGGAGCAGTGGATTAAATCTCCACAATCAACTTGATGTACCCTGCATCGGTGGAATACCTGAATAGAAAATTAATCATCCCAAAATTGAGGTGGTGAACTTTGGGAGCACCTGTAGGCTTGGGGTTTGCTTTCTGCATCTAATTTGTTTCTAGTTTTATGTTTATCTTAGTTTAGTATTTAGAGCTTATTATCACTGGTAGATTTGTTTATTGACTTGGTTGCTCTCTTCCTTTATTATATATATATATATATTTTTTCCCCTTTTTCTCTTTTTGTGAGTGTGTCTGTGTATGCTTCTTTGTGTGATTTTGTCTGTATAGGTTTGCTTTTACCATTTGTCTTAGGGTTCTGTCTGTCGATTTTTTTTAGTGTAGATTTTAGTGCTTGTTATCACTGGTGGATTTGTTTATGGGTTTGGTTGTTCTCTTCTTTTTTTTTTACTTACCTTTTGATTTTTTAGGTTAATAACTTTATTTTATTTTATTATTATTATTATTTTCCCTTTTCTTCTGAGCTGTGTGACTTACAGGGTCTTGGAGCTCCGGCCAGATGTCAGGCCGGAGCCTCTGAAGTGAGAGAGCTGAGCTCAGGACACTGGACCACCAGAGACCTCCTGGCCCCATGTAATATCAATCGGCAAGAGCTCTGCCAAAGATCTCCATCTCAACACTAAGACTCAACTCTACTCAACAATCAGCAGGCCCCAGTGCTGAACACCACATGCCAAACAACTAGCAAGACAGGAACTTAACCTCACCCATCAGCAGAGAGACTGCCTAAAATCATAATAAGTTCACCCTGAAACACACCACCAGACACGGTGCTGCCCACCAGAAAGAAAAGATCCAGCCTCAACCATCAGAACACAGGCACCAGTCCCCTCGACCAGGAAGCCTACACAACCCAATGAACCAAACTTACCCACTGGGGGCAGACTCCAGAAACAACAGGAACTATGAACTTGCAGCCTGTGAAAAGCAGACCCCAAAAGAGTAAGTTAAGCAAAATGAGAAGACAGATAAATACACAGCAGATGAAGGAGCAAGGTAAAAACCCACCAGACCAAACAAACGAAGAGGAAATAGGCAGTCTACATGAAAAAGATTTCAGAGTAAAGAGAGTAAAGATGATCCAAAATCTTAGAAATAGCATGGAGAACATACAAGAAAAGTTTAACAAGGACCTGGAAGAACTAAAGAGCAAACAAACAATGATGAACAACACAATAAATGAAATTAAAAATTCTCTAGAAGGAATCAATAGCAGAATAACTGAGGCAGAAGAACGGATAAGTGACCTGGAAGATAAAATAGTGGAAATAACTACTGCAGAGCAAAATAAAAAAAAAAAAGAATGAAAAGAATTGAGGACAGTCTCAGAGACCTCTGGAACTATATTAAATGCACCAATGTTTGAATTATAGGAGTTCCAGAAGAAGAAGAGGAAAAGAAAGGGATGAGAAAATAATTGAAAAGATTATAGTTGAATACTTCCTTAATATGGGAAAAGAAATACCTCTTCAAGTCCAAGAAGCACAGAGAGTCCCATACAGGATAAAACCAAGGAGAAACATGCCAAGACACATATTAATCAAACTATCAAAAATTAAATACAAAGAAACAATATTAAAAGCAAGGGAAAAGCAAGAAATAACATAAAAGGGAATCCCCATAAGGTTAACAGCTGATCTTTCAGCAGCAACTCTGCAAGCCAGAAGGGAGTGGCAGGGCATATTTAAAGTGATGAAAGGGAAAAACCTACAAGCAAGATTACTCTACCCAGCAAGGATCTCATTCAGATTTGACAGAGAAATTAAAACCTTTACAAACAAGCAAAAGTTAAGAGAATTCAACACCACCAAACCAGCTTTACAACAAATGCTAAAGGAACTTCTCTGGGCAGGAAACACAAGAGAAGGATAAGACCTACAATAACAAACCGAAAACAATTAAGAAAATGGTAATAGGAACATATATATCGATAATGACCTTAAATGTAAATGGATTAAATGCTCCAACCAAAAGACATAGACTGGCTGAATGGATACAAAAACAAGACTGTATATATGCTGTCTACAAGAAAGCCACTTCAGACGTAGGGAAACATACTGACTGAATGTGAGGGGATGGAGAAAGTTGTTCCATGAATTTGGAAATCAAAAGACAGCTGGAGTAGCAATTCTCATATCAGACAAAATAGACCTTAAAATAAAGACTATTACAAGAGGCAAAGAAAGACACTACATAATGATCAAGGGATTAATCTAAGAAGAAGATATAACAATTGTAAATATTTATGCACCCAACATAGGAGCACCTCAATACATAAAGCTAATGCTAACAGCCATAAAATGGGAAATCAATAGTAACACAGTCATAGTAAGGGACTTCTACGCCTCACTTTCACCAATGGACAGATCATCGAAAATGAAAATAAATAAGGAAACACAAGCTTTAAGTGACACATTAAACAAGATGGACATAATTGATATTTATAGGACATTCCATCCAAAACCAACAGAATACACTTTCTTCTCGAGTGCTCATGGAACATTCTCCAGGAGAGATCATATCTTGGGTCACAAATCAAGCCTTGGAAAATTTAAGAAAATTGAAATCGTATCAAGTATCTTTTCCAACAACAATGCTATGAGACTAGATATCAATCACAGGAAAAAAAAATGTAAAAAAAACAAAACACATGGAGGCTAAATGATACACTACTAAATAACCAAGAGATCAATGAAGAAATAAAAGAGGAAATCAAAAAAAACCTAGAAACAAATCACAATGAAAACATGATAACCCAAAACGTATGCGATGCAGCAAAAGCCATTGTAAGAGGGAAGGTTATAGCAATACAATCCTACCAAGAAACAAGAAAAATCTCAAATAAACAACCTAATCTTACACCTAAAGCAATTAGAGAAAGAAGAAGAAAAACAAAAACAAGTTAGCAGAAGGAAAAAAATCATAAACATCAGATCAGAAATAAATGAAAAAGAAATGAAGAAAACGATAGCAAAGATCAATAAAACTGAAAGCAGGTTCTTTGAGAAGATAAACTAAATTGATAAACCATTAGACATATCATCAAGAAAAAGGGAAAAGACTCATATTGATAGAACTAGAAATGAAAAAGTAGAAGTAACTACTGACACTGCAGAAATACAAAGGATCATGAGAGATTACTACAAGCAACTATATGCCAATAAAATGGATAACCTGGAAAAAATGGACAAATTCTTTGGAAAGCACAATGTTCCAAGGCTGAACCAGGAAGAAATAGAAAATATAAACAGACAAATCACAAGCACTGAAATGAGACTGTGATTAAAAATCTTCCAACAAACAAAAGACTGGGAACAGATGGCTTCACAGGCGAATTCTATCAAACATGTAGAGAAGAGCTAACACCTACCCTTCTCAAACTTTTCCAAAATATACCAGAAGGAGTAACACTCCCTAACTCATTCTATGAGGCCACCATCACTCTGATACCAAAACCAGACAAAGATGTCACAAAAAAAGAAAACTACAGGCCATTGTCACTGATGAATATAGATGCAAAAATCCTCAACAAAATACTAGCAAACAGACTCCAACAGCACATTAAAAGGATCAAGTGTGGTTTATCCCAGGAATGCGAGGAGTCTTCAATATACGCAAATCAATCAATGTGATAAAACATATTAACAAATTGAAGGATAAAATCCACATGATCATCTCAATAGATGTAGAAAAAGCTTTTGACAAATTTCAACACTGATTTATGATAAAAACCCTCCAGAATGTAGGCATAGAGGGAACTTACCTCAACATAATAAAGGTCATATATGACAAATCCACAACCCACATCATTGTCAATGGTGAAAAACTGAAACCATTTCCACAAAAACCAGGAACAAGACAAGGTTGCCCACTCTCACCACTATTTTTCAATGTAGTTTTGGAAGTTTTAGCCACAGCAATCCAAGACAAAAAAGAAATAAAAGGAATCCAAATAGGAAAAGAAGAAGTAAAACTGTCACTGTTTGCAGATGGCAAGATACTATACATAGAGAATCCTAAAGATGCTACTGGAGAACTACTGGAGCTAAACAATGAATTTGGTAAAGTGGCAGGTTACAAAATTAATGCACAGAAATCTCTTGCATTCCTATACACCAAAGATGAAAATTCTGAAAGAAAATTAAGGAAACACTCCCTTTTACCATTGCAACAAAAAGAATAAAATACCTAGAAATAACCCTACCTAAGGAGGTAAAAGACCTGTACTCAGAAAACTATAAGACACTGATGAAAGAAATTAAAGGTGATACAAAGAGATGGAGAGATATCCATGTTCTTGGATTGGAAGAATCAACATTGTGAAAATGACTATACTACCCAAAGCAATCTACAGATTCAATGCAATCTTTATCAAACAACCAATGGCATTTTTCAAAGAACAAGAAGAAAAAATTTCACAATTTGTAAGGAAACACAAAAGACCCTGAATAGCCAAAGTAATCTTGAGAAAGAAAAATGGAGCTGGAGAGAAAATGAAGCTCTGTGACTTCAAACTATACTACAAAGCTACAGTAATCAAGAGAGTATGGTACTGGCACAAAAACAGAAATGTAAATCAATGGAACAAGTTAGCCCCAAGGTAAACCCACACACATATGGTCACTTTATCTTTGATAAAGGAGTTAAGAATATACAATGTAGAAAAGACACTGTCTTCAATAAGTGGTTCTTGGAAAACTGGACAGCTACATGTAAAAGAATGAAATTAGAACACTCCCTAACACCATACACAAAAATAAACTCAAAATGGATTAGAGACCTAAATGTAATGCCAGACACTATCAAACTCTTAGAGGAAAACATAGGCAGAACACTCTATGACATAAATCACAGCAAGATACTTTCTGACCCACCTCCTAGAGAAATGGAAAAAATAAATAAATAAACAAGTGGGACTTAATGAAACTTAAAAGCTTTTGCACAGCAAAGGAAACCATAAACAAGATGAAAAGAGAACCCTCAGAATGGAAGCAAATATTTGCTAACAAAGCAACTGACAAAGAATTAATCTCCAAAATATACAAGCAGCTCATGCAGTTCAATATCAAACAAACAAACAACCCAACCCAAAAATGGGTAGAAGACCTAAATAGACATTTCTCCAAAAAAGATATACAGATTGCCAACAAACACATGAAAGGCTGCTCAACATCACTAATTATTAGAGAAATGCAAATCAAAACTACAATGAGGTATCACCTCACACCGGTCAGAATGGCCATCATCAAAAAGTCTACAAACAATAAATGCTGGAGAGGGTGGAGAGAAAAGGGGATCCTCTTGCACTGTTGGTGGGAATGTAAATTGATAGAGCCACTATGGAGAACAGCATGGAAGTTTCTTAAAAACCTGAAAAAACGACCCTGCAATCCCACTACTGGGCATATACCCTGAGCAAACCATAATTCAAAAAGAGTCATGTGCCACAATGTTCATTGCAGCACTATTTACAATAGCCAGAACTTTGAAGCAACCTAAGTGTCCATCAACAGATGAATGGATAAAGAAGATGTGGCACATATATACAATGGAATATTACTCAGCTATAGAAAGAAAGGAAACTGAGTTATTTGTAGTGAGGTGGATCGACCTAGAGACTGTCATACAGAGTGAAGTAAGTCAGAAAGAGAAAAACAACTACCGTATGCTAACACATATATATGGAATCGAAAAAAAAAAAAAAAAAGTGGTTCTGAAGAACCTAAAGGCAGGACAGGAATAAAGACACAGACGTAGAGAATGCACTTGAGGACACAGGAAGGGGGAAGGGTAAGCTGAGACGAATTGAGAGAGTGGCATGGACATATATACACTACCGAATGTAAAATAGATAGCTAGTGGGAAGCAGCCGCATAGCCACATAGCACAGGGAGATCAGCTTGGTGCTTTGTGACCACCTAGAGAGAGACGCAAGAGGGAGGGGATATCTGGATATATGTTTACGTATAGCTGATTCACTTTGTGATTCAGCAGAAAATAACACACCATTGTAAAGCAATTATACTCCAATAAAGATGTTAAATAAATAAATAAATAAAGTGACTAGAAGTGAAGAAGTTGGTCTAACCCATCTAAGGTTGTTTTTAAAGCCAGTTATTAAATCTAGTAGTTGTGAAATTCTATCATTAACCAATGTTCCCAGTCATTTATTTAACAAATGTTATTCATTAATTTAGTACCTATCAGTTGCTAAGCATCATTCCAGGTGCTACAGGAACATAAATGAGTGGTATGGACAGAATTATTGTCTTCAGTCTAGTAATGAATTCAGACAAAGCTAAGACATCAGTCACATTAGTATTATGGCGAAAAAATATAGCCATGGATGAGTAAAGACATGCTCTGCAGTGGGTTGGAGCATGTGCTGTTTTATTTTGTGTTGTCAGAGAAGGACTTCTCTCTAAGGTAATACGTGAGGAGAAATGCAAAGGATGTGAATGAGTGAGCCTGGTGGATGAGATATTTGTGCAAAGAGAGTTTCATAGCAAGGATAAAGACTCTGAGGGTGGAATGTGCTAACAGAGATCAAAGAAGGAGATGGTTAGTATAACCCAAGCAGAATGTACAAGACAGGGATTGGGTGCTGGGTGAGCTAGTAGGAAATAAAGTCAGAAAAAGGCAGGTGTGAATCTCCTTGGTAAAAGAGGCCATGGTAATACAGGCCACAGTAAAAGCTTTGCCCTTATACTGATTGTGGTGGGAAATCTGAACATAGAAACAATACTGTCTGATTTATATTTTAAAAGAATCCCTCTGGCTGCTTAGTTTGAGAATACACTAGAGTGAGGCAGGGACAATGGCCTGAAAAACAGTTTTGAAACTGTTCTAATAATCCAGGCTAAAGATGGCAGTGGCTTGGACCAGGTCTGTGGCAGCACAAATGGCAAGACATGATCAGATTCTGGATATGTTCTGACATATGGTCAAATATTTTTTTGATAATATGAATGTATATTATTTAAAAATATTTTCAGAATTATATTCCTTTACAAGCTGAAATGCATCTCTCCTCAGTTTGTCTAAAATTATAGTTCAGAAAAATGGGGAAACAAGAAGGGTTTATTATCTATGGAAAGCGACCTGTAACATAGGAGAACACTCCCCTCTCCAGGGCCAGTGGTTTGTGCAAGAAGGAAAATAGAAATAGATGGAGGTAACGTAGTGTGTGAGCAGATGTCTCCATGCTGAAGCCTTGGTAGACAAATTTGCATTTCTTTATCTCAGTATATAGAAAGTGAGTCCATTCAAAATAACCCACAACAGTTTGCATTATTTGGTCTTTCACTTCTGGGTCATGTGGATATTATAACTTCTAATAGTATAATCCGTTGATTCAATTGTTTTTCAGAAATGCATTCTCAACCAGTCTAGATTAGCATGAACTGTATCTGGGAGAGTTTTTAATTCATCACACTTTTGAAACCTCACAAGGCTGTGACAACATGAATTGCATAATCTAGGTTTTCTTACTATGTGTTCAGAATGTCAGTGGCCAGCGGTTGTGAGTGCAATCTTGGAACAGGCCACACTGACCCATTAGCTATCATAAGCAATTCATAGATGCTCTGCTTTTGTTACAGGCTGAACCAGGGCAGGACGTGTGGCATATAGAAAGGAGAGTTTCTGATTATTAAGGAAAAATTCCTGGAGAAATTTCAAGAGCTAGGTAGGACTCAGGATATTATAGTAGGCAAAACAAGTAGGGATGTAGGAATTTATTCAGAAAGGGCTAATTGTATTAATTCTATGTTGCAGAGAAACAAAGTTTCAAATAAGACCCAAATACAATGATCAGGTTGGCAACACTAGAAACAAAGTTTGGCCTTCAGCTAACTGGTATTGTGTTTTTATTAGAAGCTAGGTTTATTAGAAGCTAGGTTTCTCTCATGCTAATCCAACATGCACAGCTATATCAAGGCAATCTCTGAAATCAGCCCTATTGGACAATATTGCTAACACAGGATGATGGCTTAGACTTATATCTAAGATATGAACATTACCTCCACCAAGATGCATGAATTATGAGGTTGGGGAGTTTATTTATTATGCATATTAAGAGAAAATCATTTCAAGAGAATTCTCAGAAACTTTCTTCACTAAGAGTAGGTGGTAGCTATTGATTTGTTTCAATCATCCCCTGAGCTGGGAGGAAGAAGGTGTTGCTTCCTATTAGATTGATTCCTGGTACCATGATGTAACTGTGTGCTTGTGATTATACATCTTGTAGCATGTAGGAGTTTCCAAAACCTTGTCATATTTCAACCATGACTTTTTTATACTGATCTAAGCAAACTTTAGTCCTATACCTGGCCTAACCCACTTCTCTGCCTAGCTTGTCAGCTGGCGTATAAAAATGTAATCAGCTCATTCTCAGAGAATTTTATGAAATGTTGCCTACTAGTTTTCACCACATCATATAAAATGGGAATTCCACAAGTATATCTGGAGATTCTCTTCAGACCTTTTTAGTATTTCAGCCTTGGCCTCAGAGCAGTTAAGAGACTGCTAATAATGATGTGACTCGCAATCTGTAAGTAAATTACCCTACTGTGCCCAGATGAAATGCTGCCAACTATTGTGACACATGCCATAAATGGGGACCTGCTGTTTGTGGTAAAGTTGAGTAAAACTGGAGATTTCCCAAGGTTAGACCAATCACAGAATGAAGATAGGTGGTGGGAATATAGAAGCTGAAATTATTCAGACATCAATTGAGGAAGAATGAATTTAAAAAATAAAGTAGAAGTGATTCAAATCAGGAATGACTAAAGGTAAAGAGTTAATCTGAGCACAGGAGCTAGACAAACAAAACAAGTTCAATTTGAGGAACTTTTGATATTGTAACAGGTGCAAATAAGCAGAAGCAAAATGGTACTCAGCAAAAGCCACAGTACTTTTTCAAATGATATAGTCACTCAGTGTGCGGGCATTTCTTCTTCTGGGCAATTTCAAAAATTCAAACAAACTTCTGATGAAGGACAGTCAGTATAGATAGCTTTATAATGTCCAAATGGAAAGCTTGATTTATTGGATTAGTCTCCCCCTGCTTATGCTTCAGAAATAACAAGGTTAACTGTAAGATCCTTTATCACTAACAAGATAGAATATTTTGTATATTACTTGTTTATTTTGTTTTATTTTGTTATTCCTGGCTTCTCATAGAAAGAACTCTCATGTTTTCACTGAAATTGCTCTCTTTCCAGAAGGTTTCTCTCTGACAACGTGAACTAAACATCCATTTTCCTTCTAGTTTCTACAAAAAGGAATTGCTCTTTTCTTTTCCTAGACATGAAAATAGAGCCCCCTCAAAAGTTCTCCCTAATTCCACACTTGCATAACCTCTTAGTTACTTCATTTTTACTTTCTTAGGTGTTTTTTTCACAAACATTTCTTAACCAAATATTTTCCTACCTTGCCCACTCCTAGTTTTTTCCAATCAACTTTGTGTGCTTTCTGCCAAGCAATACCCAAATCATCCAAAATTAGTATTTATAAATATCTGTGCTTGTATTTATCATAAAAGGGCAATAGTAAATAGCCTTTGGCAAGAATCTACACCGTTAGGGAGTGGCACTTGCTCTTTCTACTATCACTGATTTTTAAGACCCAAGAACTACTAGCTATTATTATGTATGGTTTAATTCATTCACAGAATAACAAAATATAATCAGTTTTGGTTTTCAATCTCATATAAATTGATCATTTTTAAAGTTTTGTCACCCTATGCTCTTGAATATTCTAATTACTTTATATGATTCATTTTATTTATAATGCTCTTAGTAAAGCAGAGCCACAATAAAGGATGGCCAAAAGTTTTTGTTTTAGGAGATTAAAGTCATGGCTAATTAGCTAACTTGTTGTAAAGATTGCCTATGGGTTTCCTAAAATGTTATTTCCAGAAATCTATCCTTCAGAGTCTGGGTTTCACTTCCAGGAGAGTAAATAAGCATGCCAATTTCTGATTACTGAGGTTTCTCAGTAAATCAGTTCTTGCTAAAACTAAAAATCATGTTGAGAGGCAAACGAGACTAATCAGAGGCTAATTATTATGCTTTAACTCTGCCTCAGAGTCAACAACTTTTAGACCCTGCTAAAAAGTTTTTTGATAAAGATCAGAACATTGACAGAGAACAGTGGTGTTTTTCAGCCCACATACACAAATTCTTCTCAACTCTAATCACATAGAATTAAAAGTGCATTAAGACCTTTATTTTTAGTGCTCACACTAGCTTTATGCATCTCAACCATTTCAGCTTCAAATTCTCCATGAACATATTACTGTGATATCAAACAGACTAGAGACTGATATGTCCAGTGCATTCAATCCAATTGTAATTAACAATTCTTCTCTCTCACTCATGATAGCCAATGAAGTCCTATAATCAACATTCCAAAGAGATTTCTAATACATTCATTTCTCTTCATCAAGTTGGTCACCACATTCATTCAGTTCCTCATCACCTTGAATTTTTCAAAATTTTCTTAACTATCTTGTTGTTTCCATTCTTTGTACCAAGCCAATCTTTCCTGAATTTAAGCTGATTTTCTAAGATATGACACTATTCCCTATATAGCACTATTGTGGAAACTTTCAGTATCCTTCATGTCACAGATGGAGACTGCAGCTTTATTCCTATATAAACAGTGTTTCCCTATCTGGTCACAGCCCTCTCTCCCTAGGTTCAGCCCCTGCTGTTTCACCCCTCAGATAGTTTGCTTTAGTCAAAATCAGTTATGGAATTCCCAGAAAGTGCCAGGAATTTTCATGCTTCCATGTCTTTGTACATATTGCTATTTTCTTTCTTTTTTAAAAAAAATTTTATTGAAGTATAGTTGATTTACAATGTTGTGTTAGTTTCAGATGTACAACAAAGTGATTCAGTTATGTGTATAAATGTATATATTCTTTTTTAACATTCTCTTCCATTATAGGTTATTACAAGATATTGAGTATAGTTCCCTGTGCTATACAGTAGTTCCTTGTTGGTTATCTATTTTATACATAGTAGTGTGTATACTTTAATCCCAAATTCCTAATTTAGCCCTCCCTAGCCCTCTTCCCCCTTTGGTAACCGTAAGTTTGTTTTCTATGTCTATGAGTCTGTTACAATTTTGTATAATTGCCACTGGGAAATGTGACACCAGAGACAGTGTCAGTTACAAAGATGCATTAACATGGCTGCCTGAGACCATGGAACATTCAAAAATGGAGCTATAAATAATAAAAGAAGAAAGACTGGGATGGGGTAAAGATAGCTCTGCAATAGTTGTGATTTGTCATAGACACCAAGGGGACATTAGGAATTAAACACTGGTAGTACGTATCCAGCCAGTTCAGTGGAGCACCTCATTGGACTACAGATACCAGATCTCATAGCCAGGAAAAATGGACTGTCTCTTCAAACCATATTTAGTTCTATTAAGATTAGTCTTCTTAAGAATAAAAATGCCTCTTTGCTGATGCACTGGAATGACAAAAGACAGTATCCAGAAAAGGAGTTGGATGGAAAACAATGTGCTAATTAGTTGGCAAATGAACAGAGGAAGGGTCTCCTATTCTTAGAGGCTTGTATCTCTCTTACAAATATGAGGTAATGAGTATATACATATATGTGTGTGTGTGTATACACACACACACTTTGGTTAAATAGTACAATCCACATCACAATGGATATATGGAAAACATCGGTGAAGACAGAAGCAGCAGTGGCTAGACCTGCCTGAGATAGCCTCATGGAGGAGTTTACACTAGATTCTGGAAAAAGAAAAATTAATAGGCAAAGACATCTAATCATTATTCCAGGAAGTGGAAATAATATGCCTGGGGATCATGTGGAAAAACATTGTATGAACAGGGAGCAGTGGGAGTGCAGCATAGGGTGTATAGGATAGAATGGTTAAAGCTGAGATTGGAATGAGTGGTGGATTCTAGTTATAAAATAGTCAATTTTGTTATGGCATTTAAAATGCATCTTGTCAGTGATGGAGCCAATGAAGGAAATTTAGTAGAGGAAGTAGCATAAGGCTATTGACAGAGATGGAGAGGATACAGGCAATAAGGCAAGTTAGGGAACTATTACAATTGTCACAAAGAAAAATAATAAAAAGATTATACTAAGAGTTAAAGGGGGACATGAATTGTAGACATGAACTGTAGGAATCTTCTATGGTGATAAAGAAATACTTCAAAGTATAAATTTTGCTTAAATAAGTCACAGACAGCTAATCCATATCTATATCACTGTAACCTGTCCTCTTCTACTACTTCATTTTATCCATGTTTGGGAAACTTCTTCTCCTGAGCTTTGGTTTTCTTATATGCAGGACAAGTGTTTTGAACTCTGTGATTCTGAATATTTTTTTTTAGTAAATCAAATTGTTTTTTCCCCCAATCTATTGAATAGATAAAAAGTTGATGCATTTTAGGTGAGATAACAGAAAGAAACCCAGAAATCGGTCCCCTTTTCCCAAGACAGTCCCTGTGGCATCCCTGGGAGAAACGAATTCTCACACATCCAGCACTCCAATGGATTAGATAATTGCTAAGATCCTTCTAGCTCTATTATGCTATTATTCCAGGAGGATATGATTACTCCAGTGATTGATTTCTATTTTTACACAAGGTGAATATTCCCAGCAATAATGTCACTCACTAACTATGAAGTATGGTAACTTACATTAAGTGGGTGAAAAAAGCAATATGCAGTCATTTCCTTTTTGAGTTTCTGATTACACTCTATTGTAATTTGTCAATGAAAACACTCCAAGTTAAAACTACAGCTGAGTTATTTTACTGATTATAGAGTATGACAGGTTAGTCAAGTAAGGATTAAATGACCACTATGTGTTCTAATAGGCAAAAGTGTGTGTAAAAGAGAAAAGAAAAACTGTAGTTACAGAGCCATTCTTTCCAGTAATTATTATGTATTAAGACCCATTATTTATTAAAGTCTCTCCTAATTTGGTCTAAACAAAGCTATGTCATTATCAAAGACTAGGCTTGCTGTTCTATTCTGTGAGCAAGATGGCAAATTTTTTCAAGTGATAAGGGAGTAAGTACAGGGACCCAGCACACAGTCCAAGTACTTCCACTTGAAATTGCTTAATATATTGTGATTCCTCCTAATTGACGTTTCCAGTGGTTTTAAAGTGCAATTTCTGTAGAAGCTTTGTTTACCGAATTTTTTAAAAAGTACCTCAAAATATGAAAGGGTTAAGTATATACAAAGAAGAAATGAATCACGATAACTACATATCATAAATTTAACCTTACTTCCTATTTTAGAAAGTATATTTTTTACACATAATTTAAGCAAAATGATCTAAGCAAGCATAAAAATGTGAAGTTCAATGTGAGTACACTATTTTGTTGAACAAGTAGGGTGTACAGAAAATAATGAGAAAAGAACCTGAAACTTTTCTATCACTCTCCATTTATCTTATTCTGCAAGAGGAATTTTCCCCTATCTTTCTAGAAGAAAACTAGGATGCATTCTATATTCTTCTAATGATTCTCAAATAATAAGAGATTTTTAGGCACTTCTAGTCATAAAGACAACTTAACTTCAATAATTAACATGCATCTTTATTCTGGCTTGTTGTTTTCAACTCCTTGGTTAATACCTAGATATCTGGAGGTACACCTCTAGGTGCTTTCTATTGAGGTTTCTCATCCCCTTAGCAAGCTGTCTTGAAGAGTTCTATGCAACCCATGCTGGCTCCCTACAGTTCATAGCTTTTATCTGGCACATGGGGTATGTGTTCTAAGCATCCTTCGCTCTGACAAACCATGGGATATGGGACCAGTCCTAACCCAGCCACCTCTCCTTCTTTCATAGCCAGTTCATTTATAAAGCATTCACATTTTTAAATCATATTAGTTCAGAGGAAAACCCTAGTTCACTATATCTTCCAAGTTCAAGGGAACATGGGGATTTGCCCCCTAGATCCCTGTCAAAGGGAAGAAATTGTGCCAGGTACCAATACATTTTCCAGCTGTTATCTATTTCAAGGTTTGTGGCAACTTCATAGAACCACTTTTACCAATGGGTCCCTTCCCTAAACAGCCTGCATCAGCCAGAGGTATAAAAATGCAGCTATTTTGAGCCTCTGCAGAACACCTCTGAAAAGCCATATTGTTACAGAGCTCTTGATGGGACTGACTGAGGGTTTGCAGGGCCTTCATTTCAGGATAACTTCTTCCCAGTCCTTCTTCATTTCCCTTTCTTTTCCACAAGAGTTCCTTTGATGCCAACATTTTATTCTATGGTGTAACTGTGATATCTCAGAAATTACAAATAGTTTATTATTGCTGTAGTATAGAGAGGAAAGGATCGTGACAAGGGCTGGGACCGGATAGATGAGCAATAACTCTATAATGAAAGGTTTTGTATAAAATGAAAAGATCTTGATGTGCATCTTATTACTTCTATAAATGATGGACCCTTGATCATAAGAAGAAATATGTTATAATTAAAAGATATTTAGCTAAGGATCAAAAAGGGATATTAACTTTGAATTAATCACTAACATAGACAGGAATTAATGTAATATTTTAAATAAATAAAACAGTTTAATATGTGTATATTATAATATATAAGATGAATTCAATACTTATATTATTATAAATAACAAATTATACATACATATATATAGTATATAATATACATCATCATCAGAAAATCAAGAAAATAAATCAAAAGGTCACATGGAAATGACAGTCTATTTAAAAATAAATGGTGTCAAGGAGAAATTCATGCTACCAAAGTTGTAAAAATAAAAAGTGGATTAGAGAGAATTATTACTGTTCACTTTGTAGTGACATAAAATCCAATAATAAAAACAATTTAATATAAAGAATGAAGAGAGTAAAACTAAACTGTGGAAGTGGGAAAAGACTTAAAAAGTAACTAGAAAACAAGTTTGGAAAAGCTGCCTCTGATGCCTGTTTGCTTGCATATGACTTACATGTGATTTGATGGAAAAGGAAATATTATTCTAAACCTAAGCAACAATTTAGGAAACAATCAGAAATCAGTTTGTCTGTCATTTCCTGTAAGAAAGGAGGCACGAAATGAGTAATATCAAATAAATTTATAAAATAAATAAGATATCAAGAAGGAAGCCATTAATAAGGAGAGTGATGGAGAAAATTTCAAAGTTTAACTGTAGAAATAGAGAACTGATTGCATTGAAGAACTATATTATCACAAAACAAAACCAAAAACTTAGTAGAGGTGTGACAACAAAGGTCATTAAATAGAGGAGAGTTGTGTCATTTTATCCAAGCTTATCTATATCTGCATGATTGAAATGAACAGGACCACAAATAATAGAATCAACATTATGTTGAAGATGCTTGCAAGAGAACTGTGCCACACAAATGTCATGTGCACATTGCCTTCTATAGCTAACCCCTGTTAGCATGTTGGCACAGAAGCGATAGCACACACCCAAGGGAACTGTGAAGATAACAGTATGGAAATACAGAGCAGTGAAAGAGGGCCTGAGAGTGATTAAGATGAACAGCTGTCCCTCTATTAACAGAATGTGAATCACTTGATTTAGCTGACATACCTCTTTCCTTTCTGTCATTCCCCAGTTCACATGTATCCCTCCTAGTTAAAGGAATATCAACCTTGAAAAAAAAAATTACTCTTCCTTCATGATAAGCATTCATCTCTTGTTAAAACATCCATAATGAAAACAATTTGAGACAAGTTCAAATAATGAAAGATTCTTATGAGATTGTGAATATTCCCCAATGTTCTGATTTTCTTCCAGATATACTTTAGCTTTTTCCAAAAGGGAGAGATCTGCAATGGCACAATTCAAATTTAATAAAGCAGAAAAAGGCTGCATAGTTTTAGGTCAGATCACCATGCCTAGAAACAGTTTAATGACCTTAATTAACTTACTCTTATTTAATGACCCTGATTGGTATCCTGCTATGCTCAATGTACATACTTCGTGTGTAGGTTTTCAGCCTTATATTTTTAGTAAAAGACATCTTAATTTAATCACTATTCAATTCACATGGAAAAGTAGAATTATTAATTAGTGATTTGTTGAGGCAGACTGAATGAAGGAGCATGGAATTAGAGTTAAGAAACAAAAATTGAATTTAGATACAATCTGTAACTAAGGGTTTAATTTTAGCTGAGGTATGTGTACTCTCTAGGGTTAGTTGAGATCCATCATAATATAGAGGTTAAGAGCATAGAGTCTCAAGCTAGACTGTGAATTTATACACTTTCCCCATAGCTAAATCATCACATAAATTTAGAAAAATTACTTACTCTCTTTGAGCTTCAGTTTTTTTATATGTAATATTGAACTAATAGTAATAATTACCTTATAGAGTTTGGGGAAGTGATCTGTATACGTTAAATAAAGATCACTAGAGTACCTACCTCCACAGTTTGTTATGAAAGACAGATCAATTTCTTCAGAGAAATCATCTGGTAGGTTTTCCCATAAGCATCTGTTCAATGATAACTGTTTTTATTAGTGCGATAAAAACAAGAACGTTTGAGAACTCCTCAGAGTTGTAAGCAACATTTTGGGTGCAATATAAGGAAGTCATACATGAATTTCATCACATTTTCAAAAGGCTATATGTTTTTATTATTGCTGGATAATGAACTAATGAAATGTAGTGGTATTAAAAAAAAGTTTCATAATGTTCATGGATTCTGTGGATCAGGAGTTCTGACAGGGCACAGCAAGTATGGCTTCTGTCTGCACCATAATGCCTAGGCCTCAGCTGGGACGATCTGACTGACTGAGAGTGACCAACTGAGGTTGCTCTGGTACTATTACTATGCAACACAGCGTCTTAATCTTTTTGTGTAAAACAGCACAAATTTTTATTAAGCTCACAGATTCTGCGTACTGGGAATTTAAAGATGGAACTACAGCTGGAAAGACTCAAATGGCTAAGGAGTAGAAGAATTAAGCCTGGAGGATCCATTTCTAAGATGTCTTTGTCATTCATATGTCCGGAACCAGGTCTGGAATGACCGTGGGGTGGGCTCAGCTGGGACTACAAACCAAAGAGCCAACAGATGGCTTTGCCATTGGCTTATGTTTTTTGCATCATGGTGGCTGTGTTTTAGAGGGACAGTATGAGAGGGGGTTGATGGAGAGAGAGCATCCTGAGAGGACCAAGTGGACTTGGTAGTCACATACTGTGTCTTCTGCTGGGCTCTATCTTTCAAAGCAGTCATAAAACAGGACAGATTCAAAGAGATGGCCATACACTCCATCTCTCAATGGGAGAATGTCCAAAATCAGGGGAAATATTTTAAAACCACCACAGAATTTGATACAAAATATAAAGAACTACTTTTGCTCTTCCTATGTCTAAGAGTTTATGCATAACTGCTTCTTAAGTTTAGAGTCAATTTTGAACATTCAAGTTTATAGATTATTTTAATCTCCATCTAGCATTCCTCTCACCTTAAATTCCTCAACATGCTGAAAAGAAAACTCACCAATATTTTTTTAAAAATCAGATTATTCTCTGGACCTCCTTTTTTATTTTTTTAGAAAAAAAAAAGAGCATCATAATTTTGTTAGGAAACTAAACTCAACAACATTCTTGATATTTATCTAATTATCTACCTCTATATTTATTCTGTCATCAAAAATTTTCAAATCTTTCTTGCTGAATTCGTTCACAAATGCCTTTTTATTCCATTCCCATTTAACATTAGTTCAAATCTTTATCGTATTTTATGGGGATTATTAAATAATGTTCTTCCTGTTCACCCAGTCTTTGATCATTCCCTCCTTTAACTGACCCTCCACCTTGCAAAACTCTTCGACCCAAAACAAAGCAATGTAAATGTTAAGCACTGATTAAAGAGTTTCAATTTATTAAAAGTTTATAGAATCAATTCAGGATAATTTTCCTCAGGGCACTTTTGTTAGAAACATTGTACTTAACCTAAAATTTCTGTTATTAATATATGATGTGAACGATTATTTGAATGGTCATTCAGTTAAAGACACAGAACCAGAGAAATACAAGCAATAGCTCCAGGATCCTGCAGAATCAAATTTACTCCCATTGATGTTTTAAGACTACATTGATGCTGACCTTGAGTTGAAAGAGAAGCTACTCTCAAAATTGCAGAATCAAGGCCAGATGGAGCCAAGTTGACAAAGCCTTTCAAATCCACTAGTTGTCCTGATTAAACTTTTAAATGTTCCACACGAGCCAAGTTTGTCTGCACATTGTTCTTCTTTTACAACAAAACCTATTCAGAATCCTTATTTTTTTTTCCTTCACAGTTTCAATATATATGAACTCTCTTCTCTCTCCTTTTCATTTTAGCAACCAGAGGTCTCACATTTGTGTAAACATCAGAAGTTTCTTTATCATGAAAACTTTGTAAGTTTGTTTAAGAATGCACGTTTTTTATACCAAGCCCAAACCTATTAATTCATATATGGAACTGGTGCTAAAAATCTGTATTTTATCAACTGAAAATTTGAGGTTTTTATCACCATCAGAAGATTCTAATGAGGCTGACCAATGCCAGACAGCTATTAAGAGAAAATGTTCTAAAGATAACTTAATAGGCCTCCGCTCAAAATGAAGTTCAAATATCAACTTTGTAGGAATCTATCTCCATTTTATGAAGATGAAATTGAGTACTCAATCATATGACCTTTTTAAAATACTTTCTAAGACGGAATATTGTAGTAAAAGTTGTCTAAGGAAAAATCAGACAATTTTGCTTTTTCTTCCAGCTTGGTGTAAACATGATGATTTAAATTCCTTTCTGAGCATTTTTTTTCACCTGAAATACAAGAAAGATGATACATACCTCCTTATTTCCTAAATATGTTATGAACATAAGTTAATGGACTTATAGACTTGAAAAGTAGACTTGCAAACATATATATTACACATATTTAGAAAATTGAACTCAATTTTTAAGGTTTAAACTATGCTCTGATCTATTTGTTTGCTATTTTTGTTTTGTTTTGTTTTTTGGTTAATTTGTTGTTATTGTTCATATTCTCCCAATGGACTGTGAATCCCTCAAGGAAAGGGATTTAGATTCTTCAGTCTCCTGAAATTTCTTTTTTTCCAGTACATGTTAACTATAAGTTCTTAATATTGACTATATGCTGAGATTTGGCAAAACTAGACCTGTTTATGCTGAATTCTTTCCCACACTTAGATCCTGGTAGAATGTATGTGGCCATGCTTCTTGATCCCAGTGATAATTTGCTTCTTTCTATTTCCTTATGTCTACCTTTATGTCTTTCATTCTTTTTTTGTCTTTAATAGCATCTTTGTTATGAGATTTGTTTTGAATTCAAAAGTAATACCTGTTTATTTTAAAAATACAAATACAGAGAAGCACAAAAATAAAAGTAAGTAACCTTCTCACCATCCCATTCTAATTATATAAACTCTGAGATAAGTGTTAAGTCTGTTGTAGTTCCTCTCCTATCCTCCTCTAAGTTAATAAATAATTAACATATATATATATATATATATATATATATATATATATATATATATCCACACACATGCACACACACACATACCCAGAGTGAAGGTGAGGGTAGGGCTAAATGTGGCACAATATTACACATTGGGGAGCACAGAATCAAATGTCTACATAATCAGGCATTTACCTGGTTTACCTATGTTAACCAGGTAACATAGAAAAGTGAAGTTTCTCTGAAGTAAGGCCATGGAAGTGGTGGAGACAGGGGCTAACTGAACAGTTTCTCTCTGTCTAAAGAAGGCAGTTACCATGTGAGAATGCAAACCTAGGTTGGCAAGATCTTCCAGCTTTTCAGAAGACCAAAAGCAAACAAACAAGCAAACAAAAAAAAAAAACAAACAGAAACCAAACCAAAAAAAAAAAAAAAAAAACCTCTCTTAATTTACTATAAAATGTCCTCATTTTTAAAACTCTATGAAGATTACATAAACACATTTCTAGGTAGAATCATTTCTCTTAAATAGTATTTAGGGTTTTTTCTTTAGGGTTGTCTGATACAGAACTTATTACTGAACAGTGATTGAGATTCTCATTGTATAATATCCAAGGTGTGCTATGGAACATTTGGTGATAGATTTCCTTTTGTTAAAAATAAACATTTCTTTTCAGGCATTTATGAGAGAGATTCTCATTAGATGTTTACCTTAATCACGTGGTTTAGTCGATGTCTGCCCTGTTTCTCAACGGCAGCATGAGTTACCATTTCTCTTGTGGTAGATGATAAGCATCTTGGGAGAGATACTGAGATTTTGCAAATTCCATTTCTCCTCACACTTTTGCCTCCTGGGTAGCAGAGTGAGGAGTATAAAAGAATTCTGTACTTTTTTTTGAGGGGAGGTGGGTGATCTTACTTTAATTCCAAAACATTCAAAATAAAAGGTTTTTAAAAATTCACCTCTCTCTCTTTTTTTTGTTTGGTTTGAAATTAAAACTAGTTTGTAATTTGTACCTAGATTTTTCTGCTTGCTACTTATCTGCTTATGCAACTTCCTTGTTCAAAATTGTTTTTCTAGATTATATCAAGTTTTATTCTTAAATCATTTCTAACATCTTGGCATTAAGAAGTATTTCAGTCATATCTCTTATAGGATAGAGGGATATCAGTACTACCTGAGACCCAAGGCATAGTGAGAGAAATTATCGAAGAATGAGGTTATCACAATGTTGAATCAACCAATTCACCTTGGTCTTTCTTTCAGAATTCACTGAAATTACCAAATTCTGGATCATCTTACTTCTCTACCATATTAAAAGGCAGATATCTGAAAGAAGAATGGTTTGGGGTTCCTTTAGCTGGAACTTTTACTCATGCCATTAAAAATTTTAAAAATTCCCAGACAGAAATATAACTACGTTGCAGATTTACTGAAAACTTGGGTTATCGGTAACAGGATTACAGTTGTATTACAGTATATTGATTTAATATTTTCCTTTTATGCAATATGTAGCTATATGTGTTCTTCAATCCACTATCACATTGCTGATTTTTTAAAAATAATACAGTTTTGAATCTGTTCCTTAGAGAACGATGCCAATTAAAAGTTAGTACATTTTAAAATTATGAAATAAATGAACAACTTACCTTTCCTTAAAAAAATAAGTTTGTGACAATATTTCCTTGACACAACAACAAAGAAAGCATATTGCTATTTATATACTTTATGATATCAAATGTGTTAATAAAAATAGGATATTTTTTCTATATGGTTTATTTAGAATTTCTTTTGCAGTCAGCACCTATTCCATTTGTTTTCTTTCCTTTAGACTTTAAAAGAATAATTGCAGAATACATTTAAAGAACTTTCATCAAGGTGTCTTTGAAAGTAAAACTAAAAACCAATTCAAAACTTCTCAAAATGGTTTTCTCCAAATTGATTCTGTAATTCTGTGCCTCTTTATTCTGTGCTGATTTTCTCTTTTCAAAGATCTCCTCTAGGCTACCTTGCAGCATGTTTTATGGATCCGTGATTCTGCTGATTGTTTTTTCTCCCCGAGGTCGTTAGTGGACCCTCCTATCTCAGTCTCCAATTTTCACATAGACTTTCATCTGTCTTACAATGCATAATCCTAGTATCTCTGTATTTCCTGGGATCCTCAACTAGAGAGCCTGGATAGTTCGGGTTGGTTTCATTTTTCACATTGTTTCCTGTATTATTGATTATGCTAGTTCCCTCTTATTATTAAAGTGTAGAATAGCTAATATTTATTTAACATCTACTACGTTCCAGGCACTGTGAAATTTTTTTTATAATTCTTATTTCGTTCAATCCCTCCAATAACCCAAAGTGGAAAAACTCTTATTATTTCCTCTTTATAAGCAGGAAAATTCAATATGATCTTGTCCAGAGTCACAAGTTAGCAAGCATCAGAAATGGGATTTGAGCACGAATCTGATTTCAGACCTTGATTTCCTGGCCACTTCTCTTCACTGCTTAATTATTTTATTTCTTCTACATAATTCTACCAAAACCAAGTATTTCAGTGCTTTAAATAAGTTCAACTAGCAGTATTCTTACTCACTAATAGTTTTTAAAAAGTAAAGAAACCACATGATTTTTGAGTAAGAATTCTTAAATTCAAATATATTTGTCAGAAAATTTGCTAAAATAGCAAATGAGAAAGGGAAATGAAAACAAATAGACTCAGAAAATATTCTATATCCCTAAAACATGAACAATTTATATTTCATTAATTCATTTGATTATTCATGGTGAATTTCTAGCATATTATAAAATATTATTTTTAAATGTACTTCAAAATTCTCATCAGTCTCTTTCTTTTTTAAATTTATCTCTGCCTCTTCTTTTTTATTTTAATGGATCTTTATTGTAGTATAACTGCTTCACAATACTGTGTTAGTTTCTGTTGTACACCAAAGTGAATCAGCCATATACATACAGATGTCCCCATGTCCCCTCCCTCTGGAGCCTCCCTCCCATCCTTCCTATCCCACCCCTCTAGGTCATAGCAAAGCACTGAGCTGATCTCCCTGTGCTATGCTGCTGCTTCCCACTAGCTAACTATTTTACATTCACTAATGTATATATGTCAATGCTACTCTCACTTCGCCCCAGCTTCCCCCTCCCATCCCGTGTCCTCAAGTCCATTCTCTATGTCTACATCTTTATTCCTGCCCTGCAAATAGGTTCATCAGTATCATTTTTTTTTTTTAGATTCCATATATATGCATTAGCATATGGTATTTGTTTTTCTCATTCTGCTTTACTTCACTCTGTATGACAGACTCTATGTCCATCTACCTCACTATAGATAACTCAGTTTCATTTCTTTTTATGGCTGAGTAATATTCCACTGTATATATGTGTCACATCTTCTTTATCCATTCATCTGTCGATGGACATTTAGGTTGATTCCATGACCTGGCTATTGTAAATAGTGCTGCAGTGAACATTGTGGTACATGTTTCTTTCTGAATTATGGTTTTCTCAGGCTATATGCCCAGTAGTGGGATTGCTGGGTCATATTGTAGTTCTATTTTTAATTTTTTAAGGAACCTCCATACTGTTTTCCACAGTGGTTGTATCAATTTACACAACCACTAACAGTGCTGGAGGGTTCCCTTTTCACCACACCATTTCTAGATTTTTTGATAATTGCCATTTTGACTGGTGTGAGGTGATACCTCATTGTAGTTTTGATTTGCAGTTCTCTAATAAATAGTGATGTTGAGCATTTTTTCATGTGCCTCTTGGCCATCTGTATGTCTTCCTTGATGAAATGTCTATTTAGGTTTTCCTCCCATTTTTTAATTGAATCTTTTGTTTTTTATGATATTGAGATCCATGTGCTGGTTTTTATTTTGGAGATTAATCCTTTGTCTGTTGTTTCATTTGCAAATAGTTTCTCCCATTCTGAGGGTTGTCTTTTTGTCTTGTTTATGGTTTCCTTTGCTGTGCAAAAGCTTTTAAGTTTAATTAAGTCCTATTTGTTTATTTTTATTTTTACTTCCATTACTCTAAGAGGTGGGTCAAAAAAGATCTTGGTGTCTTTTATGTCAAAGAGTGTTTCTCCTATGTTTTCCTCTAAGAGTTTTATAGTGTCCAGTCTTACATTTCAGACATTAATCCATGTGGAGTTTATTTTTGTGTATGGTATCAGAAAATGTTCCAATTTCAATCTTTTACATGTAGCTGTCCAGTTTTCCCCTCACCACTTATTGAAGAGGCTGTCTTTTCTCCATTGTAAGTTCTTGCCTCCATTGTAGTTAATTAGGTGACCATATGTGCGTGGGTTTATCTCTGGGTATTCTATCCTATACCATTGATCTATATTTCTGTTTTTGTGCCAGTAACATACTGTCTTTCTTTTTTCCCACAGTTGCATTTTATTTATTTATTTATTTATTTATTTATTTATTTATTTATGGCTGTGTTGGGTCTTTGGTTCTGTGTGAGGGCCTTCTCTAGTTGTGGCAAGTGGGGGGCCACTCTTCATCGTGGTTCACGGGCCTCTCACTATCGCGGCCTCTCTTGTGCGGAGCACAGGCTCCAGATGCGCAGGCTCAGCAGCCGTGGCTCACGGGCCCAGCTGCTCCGCGGCATGTGGGATCTTCCCAAACCAGGGCTTGAACCTGTGTCCCCTGCATTAGCAGGCAGATTCTCAACCACTGCACCACCAGGGAAGCCCAACATACTGTCTTGATTACTGTAGCTTTCTGGTATAGTTTGAAGTCGGGAAGCGTGGTTCCTCCAACTGCATTTTTCTTTCTCAAGATTCCTTTGGCTATTTGGGGTCTTTTGTGTTTCCATAAGAATTGTAAAATTTTTTGTTCTAACTCTGAGAAAAATGTCATTGGTAGTTTGATAGGGATTGCACTGAATCTGTAGATTGCTTTGGGTAAAATAGTCATTTTCACAATATTGATTCTTCCAATCCAAGAACATGGTATATCTCTCCATTTGTTTGGGTCATCTTTGATTTCTTTCATCAGATTTCTGAGTACAAGTATTTCGCTTCCTTAGGCAGGTTTATTCCTAAGTATTGTATTCTTTTTGTTGTGATGGTAAATTGGAGTGTTTCCTTAATTTCTCTTTCTAATTTTTCATTGTTGGTGTATAGGAATGCCAGAGATTTCTGTGCATTGATATTGTATCCTGCAACCTTACCAAATTCATTGATTAGCTCTACTTGTTTACTGGTGGCATCTTTAGGATTTTCTATATATAGTATCATGTCATCTGCAAACAGTGACAGTTTTACTTCTTCTTTTCCAATTTGGATTCCTTTTATTTCTTTTTCATCTCTGATTGCAGTGGCTAAAACTTCCAAAACTATGTTGAATAATAGTGGCGAGAGTGGACATTCTTGTCGTCTTCCTGATCTTAGTGGAAATGCTTTCAGTTTTTCACCATTGAGTATAATGCTTGCTGTGGGTTTGTCATATATGGCCTTTATTATGTTGGGGTAGGTTCCCTCTAAGCACATTTTCTGGAGAGTTTTTACCATAAATGGGTGTTGAATTTTGTTAAAAGCTTTTTCTGCATTTATTGAGATGATCATTTGGTTTTTATTCCTTAATTTGTTAATGTGGTGTATCACATTGATTGATTTGTGTATATTGAAGAATCCTTGCATCCCTGGAATAAACCCCACTTGATCATGGTGTATGATCCTTTTAATGTGCTGTTGGATTCCATTTGCTAGTATTTTGTTCTGAATTTTGGCATCTATGTTTATCAGTAATATTGGCCTATAATTTTCATTTTTTGTGATATCTTTTTCAGGTTTTCGTATCAGGGTGATGGTGGCCTCATAGAATGAATTTGGGAGTGGTTCTCCCTCTGTAATTTTTTTGGAAGAGTTTGAGAAGGATGGGTGTTACCTCTTCTCTAAATATTTGTTAGAATTCACCTGTGAAGCCATCTGGTCCTGGACTTTTGTTTGTTGGAAGATGTTTAATTATGGTTTCAATTTCATTACTTGTAATATGTCTGCTTATATTCTCTAATTCTTCCTATTTCAATCTTGGACAATGTACCTTTCCATGAATTTGTCCATTTCTTCATGGTTGTCCATTTTATTGACATATAGTTGTTTGTAGTAGTCTCTTATAATCCTTTGTCTTTCTGTGGTGTCAGTTGTGATTTCTCCTTTTTCATTTCTAATTTTATTGATTTATGTCCTCTCCCTTTTTTTCTTGATGAGTCTAGCTAAGGGTTTATCACTTTTTATTTTATCTTCTCAAAGAACCAGCTTTTAGTTTTATTGTTCTCTGCTCTTGTTTTCATTGTTTCTATTCTATTTCTTCTCTGATCTCTATGATTTCTTTCCTTCTACTGACTTTGGGTTTTCTTTGTTCTTCTTTCTCTAGTTGTTTTAAGTGTAGGGTTAGATTGTTTATTTGAGATTTTTCTTGATTCTTGAGGTGAGATTGAATTGCTATTAAGTTCCCTCTTAGAACTGCTTTTGCTGCATCCCATATGTTTTGGGTTTTGTGTTGTTGTTGTCATTTGTTTCTATGTATTTTTTAATTTCTTCTTTGATTTCTTCAGTGATCTCTTGGTTATTTAGAAGTGTACTGTTTAGCCTCTATATATTTGTGTTTTTTACAATTTTTTTCCTGTAATTGATTTCCAATCTCATAGCAATTTGGTCAGAAAAGATGCTTAATAAAATTTCAATTTTCTTAAATTTTCTGAGTTTTGATTGGTGACCCAATATATGATCTGTCCTGGAGAATGTTCCATGTGCACTTGAGAAAAAAGTGTATTCTGCCACTTTTGGGTAGAATGTTCTATAACTATCAATTAAATCTATCTGGTCTATTGTGTCATTTAAAACTTGTGTTTCCTTATTCATTTTCTGTTTGGATGATCTGCCCATTGGTGTAAGTGGGGTGTTAAAGTCCCCTACTGTTATTGTGTTACTGTTGATTTCTCCTTTCATGGTTGTTAGCATTTGCCTTATGTACTGAGGTGTTCCTATGTTGGGTGCATAAACATTTATAATTGTTATATCTTCTTGGATTGATCCTTTGATCATTATGTAACGCCCCTCCTTATCTCTTGTAACAGTCTTTATGTTAATGTCTATTTTATTTGATATGAGTATTGCTACTCCAGCTTTCTTTTGATTTCCATTGCATGGAATATCTTTTTCCATCCCTTCACTTTCAGTCTGTATGTGTCCTTAGGTCTAAAGTGGGTCTTTTGTAGACAGCATATATATGGCTCTTTTTATTTTGTATACATTCAGCCAGTCTGTGTCTTTTGGTTGGGGCATTTAATCCTTTTACATTCAAGGTTATTATTGATATGTATGTTCCTATTACCATTGTTTTAATTGTTTTGGGTTTGTTTTTATGGGTCTTTTTCTTCTCTTGTGTTTGCCACCTAGAGAAGCTTCTTTAGCATTTTTTGTAAAGCTGGTTTTGTGGTGCTGAATTCTCTAAGCTTTTGCTTATCTGAAAGGCTTATGACTTATCCATTGAATCTGAATGAGGTCCTTGCTGGGTCAAGTAATCTGGTTGTAGGTTTTTCTCTTTCATCACTTTAAGTATATCCTGCCACTCCCTTCTGGCCTGCAGAGTTTCTGCTGAAAAATAAGCTGATAACCTTATGGGGATTCCTTTGTGTGTTATTTTTTGTTTTTCCTTTGTTGCTTTTAATATTTTTTCCTTGAATTTAATTTTTGTTAGTTTGATTAATGTGTGTCTTGGTGTATTTCTCCTAGGGTTAATCCTGTATGGAACTCTCTGTGCTTCCTGGACTTGGGTAACTATTTCCTGTCCCATGTTAGTGAAGTTTCCCACTATAATCTATTCAAATATTTTCTCAGACCCTTTCTTTTTCTCTTCTTCTTCTAGGACCCCTATAATTCAAATGTTGGTGTGTTTATTGTTGTCCCAGAGGTCTCTGAGAGTGTCTTCAATTCTTTTCATTCCTTTTCTTTATTCTGCTCCTCAGCAGTTATTTCTACCATTTTGTCTTCCAGGTCACTTATTTTTCTTCTGCTTCAGTTATTATGTTTTTGATTCCTTCTAGTGTATTCTTAATTTCAGTTATTGTGTTGTTCATCTGTTTGTTCTTTAGTTCTTGTAGATCCTTGTTAAACATTTCTTGTATTTTCTCAATCTGTGCCTCTGCTCTATTTCTGAATTTCAGGATCATCTTTACTATCATTATTTCAAATTATTTTTAAGGTAGATTGCCTATTTCCTTTTCATTTATTTGTTCTTGTAGGTTTTTACCCAGTTCCTTCATCTGTGACGTATTTTTTGCCATTTATTTATTTTTTATTTTTTTTTATGAGTGGGATTGTGTTCCTGTCTTACTGGTTGTTTGGCCTGAGGCTTCCAACACTCGAGTTTGTAGGCTGTTAGGTAGAGCTGGGTCTTGGTGTTGAAGTGAGGACCTCTGTGAGACCTCACTCCAATGAATATTCCCTGGGGTCTGAGGTTTCCTGTTTAGTCCAGTGGTTCAGACTCAGAGCTCCACTGCAGGAGCTTCAGCCTGACGTCCGGCTTGTGAACCAAGATCCCACAATCCATGTGGGGTGGCAAAAAAAAAGAAAAAAACAGAACAAAGTAAAAAATAAAATTAGACTAGGAAACTAACAAACGTGTTTGAAAGGATAAAAATATAAAATTATAGATGAACCAACAACCAGAAGGTACAATAATACCACAATAGTAAAAAAAGATGAGGGAAAAAAAAGAAAGGGAAGGGGAAGGCCTTGGCTGAGGACGGTGGGGCCTAAGCAAGGGCAGTGGGTGGGGCCTATACTTAGGACCCACAGGGCTGTAAAAGGCCCTGAGGGCTGTGGGGGGTGGGGCTTAGGTTCAACGGAATAGAAGGGGCCCAGGCGTGTGCCCCACCCCTGGTCTCAGAGGGTGGGGAACCCCACCTGGGAGCCCAGCAGTCTTCCCTGGCTCGAGTGGGCAGGGTAAATACTCTCCACTCCTCTCCTGCTCCTGCCAGAGGGCTCCTCCTGCCTGCCTCTCCTGATCTCCCTGGCCTCAGGGACACTGATCCGATCTGGCCTCCACTTCTCCTCCCTCTTCAGTTCCCCCACTTCCTACCAGTTCACTTGGGGTTCCTCCCATCTCCTTAGGTGTCAGGGTCCCCCACCAGTGGCCTGCAGGCACTCTAGTTGTGGGGAGATGCTAACTTGACATCTTCCCACACTGCCATCTTCTATCTCTGCTTCATCATTTTCTTATAACCTAATTTTTCTTCTCTTTTTGTCAAATAAGGAAATAAAAGCCATAATTGATTTGTACATTGACTAATTATGCATTGTGTATACCCTATGCTGGGCCTGCAAAGTCACATCAAGAGGTATTGTTTCCCTGTAGGAATGAATCTTTATCTTGGAAAGAGGTGGGTCCTGAACACAGAAGAAAAAATGTTTACATTGATAGGTAAGAAAGGGTGCTTCTCTCTTCACCTTGTCCCTGGTGAATGGAAGAAAGAAATAACCTATGACACCATGAAACTCATGCTCTAGTAGAGGAGATTGAGAAGTATTTAGCTCAGCAAGGGGCCATAAAATGTTTCTCGGGTGATACTGACACTGATGTTTTCACATGTGGATGAGGGACGAGCAAGATAGGTTGGGGTTAGGCAGCTATTTGCTACAGAGAACATCTTGTACAAAGTCAGAGGATGAGAAAGCATGCAGGTTTGGTCAGGTGTTGAGTCTAAGGACGTTGGTTGGTCAAGGTCAGCTCATGGAGGACTTTATATCTTACAACACCGTTTAGACTTTACTCATTTGGTAGCAGGGAGTAACATTATGATAAAATGGCATCTGCTGCATATATCCAAACCACTAATTTTTTTTTTTTTAATTTTATTTATTTATTTATTTATTTATTTATTTATTTATTTATTTTTGGCTGTGCTGGGTCTTTGGTTCGTGCGAGGGCTTTCTCCAGTTGCGGCAAGTGGGGGCCACTCTTCATCGCGGTGCGGGGACCGCTCTTCATCGCGGTGCGCGGGCCTTTCACTATCGCGGCCCCTCCCGTCGCGGGGCACAGGCTCCAGAAGCGCAGGCTCAGCAGCTGTGGCTCACGGGCCCAGCCGCTCCGCGGCACGCGGGATCCTCCCAGACCAGGGCTCGAACCCGTGTCTCCTGCATTAGCAGGCAGATTCTCAACCACTGCGCCACCAGGGAAGCCCCAAACCACTAATTTTTGATATAAGAATTACCATTGCTTTGCCACATACTGCTTTATGTTTTGATATACTTAGTGATATAATTCTTGCTTCAGACACTATTATTTCTGTCAACCTCACCAATATAATTGAACATGTTTTAGATTCTTGAAATATAAGGGCTATTTTGAGTGTGTATATGATATTAGATTTTCCACTAGGGCTCTAATTCTTCTGACTCTCCCTGCCCTTGAGCTCATCAATTTTTGCATAGTTGACTGGGCTCTTCCCTGAATTTTCTTTTAAGAAAGTTGATGAGTGAGGACTTTTTTAAAGTAATACATTTGAGAAGTTTTCCCTTCAAAAATTGCTGTTCTTTAATTGAACTTACAAATTTAATAAGGTCTTTAATGTTATTTTAATGTAATTCTAATAATGCTGAAAACTTCTAAAAAATAAAAGAAAGACATAAAGACCCCAATAGGTAAAAGACCTAGTGCCAAAATTTTTGTTTTTAAAGTGTGTATGTGTGTGCAAGTGCCTATTAGGTATGGGTGTGCCTCTGCATATTTGTTGGTAGTAAAAGTATTATATCAGTAAACAAAGAAATGTGGAAAAAAATGTACTGTTGTGTGATACAGTAAAACCCAAGGATGAAAGCTGTATACATATATCTAGATAGCTAGAAATATACGCAGACAATAGCATGGCATCATGTAATTTAGCCTATTCATTACATCTCCAGGTTATAATTTACTCTGAGGTCTCAGTTTCTCTGCTCTCAGTCGGCATCCATAAAGAGGATACATGTTCAATTTGAATTTTATTTTGGGGTCAGAGATAAGCAGAGCATTTTCTTCCCTCTTATCTAAAGCCCACCCATATTGACCTCCTATATTTGAGAAGGCCCATACCTTTCATTCTTAGCTAATTCCTGCTGGAAATATTTACTGTTTCTGAAGAGTTTTTATTTATTAATAAATGTATATAACCCTCAGTACACTAACCTTTATATTCTTGCCTGAAATAACTACATCTGTAATAAGAGGAATATTTCAACTTATCAAGGTACTTACTGATGAGCACTATTCTAGGTACTAGGAGTAAAATGATGAGTAACACATGATCTCTGCTCTCAGGTCTCTTACACTCAAGGCCAAAGTTCTGAAAAGTTCTATAGAGCTGAAGTTTAAGAACCACTTGAAAAAGGATGTAAAGTGTATTATTTTGAGGGAGAGAATCTATGGTTATAACCACACAGTGCTCAGTATTTTTTTTTTCAAGGTGGCCATAAGTTCTTCTAGAGCACAAGGCCAAAGTAAAGCCCTGTAGATGATTATGTTCATATGATGACATGGAGAACCTACAAGTGGGGGTTCTGAAGTACAAGAGAAATAAAATCTGGTGGGTCAGCTGGAAAACTGTGCCTAGTTTAGGAGGCTTTATATTAGGGAGTACAAAGAGATCCTGAAACCCAAACTTTATTAATGTCATAACAAACCTACCTCTCTTCATGCTTGAATAATT
The DNA here is from genome assembly GCF_949987535.1 of Balaenoptera acutorostrata. Taxonomy (NCBI): domain Eukaryota; kingdom Metazoa; phylum Chordata; class Mammalia; order Artiodactyla; family Balaenopteridae; genus Balaenoptera; species Balaenoptera acutorostrata. The sequence continues at coordinate 38,416,144 of NC_080081.1, forward strand.
CATTCTGATTTCTCAAAAAATAAGAAGAAAGACATCAAGGCCCCAATGTATAAAGTCAATGTTGACTTCTAAATTTTGATTTTGCGACATAGTTTTGAAAGTTGTATAAATTCCAGGACCACCACATACTTGCTCTGTAAACTTAGATAAATTATTTTTTTCTTCCCGTTTTATTGAGATATAGTTGACATACAGCACTATAAGTTTAAGGTGTGTAGCATAATGATTTGATTTACATACATCATGAGATGATTACCACCATAAGTTTAGTGAACATCCATCATCTCCTACAGATACAAAATTAAAGAAATAGAAGAAAAGTTTTTTTTCTTGTAATGAGAAGTCTTAGGATTTACTCTCTTAACAACTTTCATATATAACATACATCAAGTGTTCATTATATTTATCATGTTGTATATTACAACCCTAGTACTTATTTATCTTATAACTGGAAGTTTGTACCTTCTGACTGCCTTCATCCAATTCCCCCCATGCCCAACCCTGCCTCTGGTAACCACAAATCTGATCTGTTTTTCTATGAGTTCGTTTGTTTTTGAAGTATAATTTACCTACAACATTATGTTAGTTCTTGTTACACAACATAGTGATTTGATACTTCTATACTTTTCAAACTGATCACCATGATGTTTAGTTACAATATGTCACCATACAAAGATATTGCACCATTATTGATTATATTCCCCACACTGTACATTTCATACCCATGACTCATTTATTTTGCCACAGGAAGTTTGTACCACTTAATCTCTCTCTCCTATTTCTTTCCTTCCCCTACCTTCTTCCTCTCTGGTAAGCACCTGTTTATTTGTATCTATAATTCTGTTTATAATTTTTTACGTTCGTTCATTTGTTTTGCTTTTTGAGACTCCACATATAAATGAAATCATTCAGTATTTGCCTTTCCCTATCTGACTTATTTCACTTAGCATAATACCCTCTAGGTCCATCCCTGTTGTCATAAATGGCAAGATTTCCTTCTTTTTTGTAGCTGAGTTATATCCCATTTTATATATTATATGGAAGAAATGAGATATATATATATATATATATATATATATATATATATATATATATGCATCCATTCATCTATTGATGGGCACTTAGGTTGCTTCCATATCTTGGTTATTGTAAATAATGCTGCAATTAACATGAGGGGGAAGATATCTTTTCAAATTAATGTTTTTGGTTATTTTTTTGGATAAATACCCAGGAGTGGTATTGCTGGATCATATGGTAGTTCTATTTTTAATTTTTTGAGGAATCTCCATAATGTTTTCCATAGTGGGTGTACCAATTTACAATCCCACCAACAGTGTGTGAGGGTTCCCTTTTCTCCATATCCTCGCTAACACTTGATATTTGTTGTCTTTTTGATAATAGACATCCTGAAAGGTGTTAGGTGATATCTCATTGTGGTTTGATTTGCATTTCTCTGATGATTAGTGATGTTGAGCATCTTTTCATGTGCCTGTTCGCCATATGTAGGTCTTCTTTGGAAAAGTGTCTATTCTGATTCTCTGCCTAAGTTTTAACTGAGTCGTTTGTTTTTGTTTTTGTTTAGATGTTGAGTTGTATGAGATACTTGTATAATTTGGATATAACCTCTTATCAGATATATTGTTTGCAAATATATCTTCTCATCCAGTAGGCAGCCATTTTGCTTTGCTGATAATTTTTGTCACTGTGCAAAAGCTTTTTTGTTTGATGTAGTCCCATTTATTTATCTTTGCTTTTGTTTCTCTTGACCAAGAAGACGTATCCAAAAAAAATTATGAATACCAATGTCAAAGTGTATATCGCCTATGTTTTCTTCTAAAGTTTTATGATTTCAAGTCTTACATTTAAGTATTTAATTCATTTTGAATTTATTTTTAATAAATAGATAAATTTAATAAATGTATCATGAATAAACAGGTAAATTAATTTTTTAAACTTTAATTTCCTTATCTAAGAAAATAAAACTGTTTTGAAAAATCACATAAGAAACAATATAAATGTAAGTGCTCTACATTTGTATACAAGACAGAAAATCAGGGATATAATTTGTGCATTTGAGTTCATTCATTCCAGGGATATGGAGGCTCTTTTATGCACACACACACACACACACACACACACACACAAACACACCAGCAGAGAATAAGGTCATGGAAACTTGAAGCAAAAGTAATAATAGTATATGGTGCAACTCCCATTTCTATCCCTTGATTCCTAAACCTATGGATTCTGGATATGAAATAAATAGCACTATATATTAAATGCTGATTCAAAGCATATACAACCTTATAGAGAACCTTGCATCAACCCTGTAATGTGTTGCCACCTAGTTGAGGCTGTAACTAAATCTTCACAAGGTCGTTCCATCATTCTATCAGACCAGCTGCTTGAAAATGGTGCACATGGCAAGAACAGTGAATTTCATGAGCATGAGCCCACTGCTGCAGGGTTTTTTGCTGTGAAGTGAGTTCCTTGATCATAAGTAATGCTGTAGGAAATTACTTGACAGTACATAAGGCATTCTATAAATACATGGGTATTAGTTTTGGCAGCAACACGTGTGTAAGTAAGGTAAGTCCATATCCAGAGTAAGTGTCTATTCCATTAAGAACAAAAGGAGGCTCCTTCCCTGATGGAAGTGGTCCAAAGTAATCAGTTTGCCACTAGGTAGCTGGCTGATCATCCCAGGGAATGATGCCATATCAGGGACTTAGTGTTGGTCTCTGCTTTTGGCAGATTGGGCACTCAGCAGTGGCCATAGCCAGGTTGGCCTTGGTGAATGGAAGAACATTTTGCTGAGCCAATGCATTACCTCCATCCCTGCCACCACAAACACTTTGTTCATGAGCACATTGGATGATGACAGGGTTGGCTGGAGAAAGAGGCTGACTGGTATCCACAGAATGGGTCATTCTATCCACCTGATTATTAAAATCCTCCTCTGCTAAGGTCATCATTTGGTTAGCATTTACAGAAAACACAAATATCTTCACAGTTTCTACCCATTCAGAAAAATAAATCCACATACCTCTTTCCAAAAATCTTTGTTACCAGTTATCCAATCATGATGTTTCAAAGTCTCTGACCATCCAACCAAACCATTGGTCATAGCCTATAAGTCAGTATGCACTTGCATGTTTAGCCATTTGTCCTTCCAAGGAAAATGAACAAAGAGGTGCACTGCTTGAACTTATGCCTCTAATAGGAGTTCCCTCCACCAGTGTCCTACAGAGATGTCCCAGAAAGGGGCTGTAAGGATTTAGTTGTCCACTTTCAGGCAGTGTCTCTATATTGTGCAGAACCATCTGTAAACTAGATCTGAATCTTCTCTTCCTCTGTCAACTGATCATAAGAAATCCCTCATGTAGCCACGTGTGCAGACTGGAAGAGGGAAGGTGGTGGGCTGGAGTGGGGATCATGGGTACTTGGGTCACTTCTTCATGTAATTTACTTATGCCTTCAGGGTCTGTTCTTTCCCCATCATGTATATACCGTCTCCATTTGATGATGGAGTGTTGCCGTGCACACACAATTTTTGGCCTACGATTAAGAATTCAGATTCCACTAAGGCCCAATAACCAGTCAAGAGCTGTTCTCAAAAGGAGTTATTTGAAGAGGATGGCAGGGTTTTGATCTAAAATTCTAAAGACCTGCTCTACAAATCACCTAGAGCGGTTTGCCAAAGTCTTCAAATACTCCTCTTATCTGCCACCAACACTTCAAGCACCATTGGATCTCCTAGATCATATGGCCCAAGTTACAAAGCAGCTTGTTTGGCAGTCTGGGCCTGTTGCAGAGCTTTCTCTTGTTCTGGGCACCACTCAAAATTAGCAGATTTTCATATCACTCAGTAAATAGGGAGAAGTAACACACCCAAATGAGAAATATGTTGCCTCCAAAATTCAAAGAGGCTTCCTAGGCACTGTGCCTTTTTTTGGTTATAGAAGGGGCTAAATGTAATAAATTATCCTTCACCTTAGAAAGAATATCTTGGCATGCCCTATATCAATAAACCCCTAAAAATTTCACTGACATAGAGGTCCCTGAATTTTGTCAGAATTATTCCCCACTCTCTGGCACACAAATATCTTACCAATAAGTAGTACTGCCAATGTTTATTTAACAAATAAGTTGTTACGTCTTGCTCACTAGTCTCAACCAATGTAATGTATCAGTGTAATATCTTGTAAAATGAAAAGGTGATCAAGATTCCTGCAAACTAATTTATGACATAGAGCTGGAGTGTTGATACCTCTGACAAAGGACAGTGAAGGTGTATTATTGTCCTTTTCAGCTGAAAACAAACTGCTTATGGTTGGTTTTATTGACAGGAAAGGAGAAAAAAAAAGTTATTTCCCAGATCAATAGCTAAATACCAGGTACTAGGGAATGTGTTCATTTGCTCCAACAATGAAGCCATATCTGGTACAGCAGCTGAAATTGGAGTCACCACCCTGGTTAAGCTTATGAGAGTCACTGTCATTCTTGGAGATACATCTGTCTTCTGCACAGGCCAACTAGGGAAAAGCTGAATGGGAATGTGGTGGGAATCGCCACTGCTACAACCTTCAAGACCTTGTTGGTGATTCTAATCTCTACCATACCTCTAGGAATGTGGTATTGCTTTCGATTTATTACCTTCATAAGTAGGGCCACTCTAGTGGCTTTCACTTGGCCATTCTCACCATCATAGCTCTCCCTCTATAGGTCAGGGAAGTGATGTGAACCTTCTGCTAGCTGCAAAGTGTACCTTTTCCAATAATTCAGTAGGGAATTGAGGAAATAACCACAGGATGAGTTTGGAAGCCACACTGGGCCTACTGTGAAATGAACCTGAGCTAAAACTCCATTGATTATCTAACCTCTTTAAGCCCCTATTCTGAGTAGTGAACCACAGTGATGTTTTTGGTCTTCTGGATTTAGAGTCAGTTCAGAACCAGTGTCTACTAGTCTCCAAAAGGTCTGATTATTTCTTTTTCCCCAAAGCATAGTTACCCTGGTAAAAGATTGTAGTTCCCTTTGGAAAAGGCTGGGAAAAAGATTCACAGTATAAATTTTGGGCCATGAACCAGAGTCCTTCCTCAAGGAGATCTATTCTCTTCTTCACTCAAGGGATTCTGGTTTTGTAAAAGACAAATCTAAGAATTGACTGGAGGATTGTGACTCACTGTTTTCATGATTCAAGCTAGAATTTTGTTCACTTGATCTAGCACTTTTTTTTTTTTTTTGATAAGTAAGAAGTGGATTTATTTAGAGAGAAACAATCCACAGACAGAGTGTGGGCTATCTCAGAAGGCGAGAGGCCCCAAAATATGCTGTGGTTAGTTTTTATGGGCTGGGTAATTTCGGAGGCTAGTGAGTGGTGGATTATTCCAACTATTTCAGGAAAGGACTGGGGATTTCCAAGAATTGGGCCACTGCCCACTTTTTGGCCTTTTATAGTTAACCTCCAAACTGTCATGGCATTGGTGAGTGTGTGATCTAGAACTTTCTTACTTATACAGAACAAATAAGAATTTAGTAGGCTTCATACTTATTTCACTTCTAAGAACACCGTGATCGATTAACCAGTGCCATAGATTTGCAGGAGTCAGACTTTTCTGATTGCTACTTTGACTACCCTGTCTGTTAAGGTAATCAAATCCAACTTTCCTTTAGTGGTTTAATGCTGCCACTTGGTCCCTGATACCTGGGGATACAACTACTCCCATTGCACTTAAGTTTCCCAGTTCAGTGGCTGCAGTTGCTACTAAGGTCTGCCCTATATAGAGGAGTAAACTCTGAGCCCTTCAAGGATACTGGGGAGCCCATTGAAAACTTATTTCTCACAGTCTTAGTGGAAGCCATGCTTTTTGGACCCCCAATGTGGGTGAGTAGGTCTTATATTAAAAATTCCCTCAAAATTCCAATCTCCTTAAGCCTTTGAATCCCTTCATCCACATTAAACCAAAGCAGCTTGGGCATTTCCAGTTTGCTCACGGTGGGTCACATTTTGGTCCATGCTTCAGGCAACCAAACAAAAAAAAAACTGTTACAACCCTTTCTGACTCCTGGAGGTGCAATATTAAATGCAGAATCTCTGCTCAGTGAACCCACATCCATAAATTCAATGTGATCCAACTATATCTTCCTTCCACTATTATCCCACATCCTTAGTATCCATTCCTATGCATGTTAATTGTATTTCTCTGTATAAATTAAAAATGCAAATAATTCTTTTGTAGTGTAATACACTTTGTACCTCACCTTTATGGGCCTGTTGGCACTTGAGTCTACTTAAAGGTCTAGAAAAAAAGAAGAGTGCTGAGGGTGGGTACTCAGGAGAATTAGCATTGTCTTGCATGGCTACTGCCTCAGGGAAGGCCATGAGAGTTTCCTTAGGCAATGCAGATGGGGATAGTAAGGCAAATATCACTGGAAGTCTGGAGACCTCTTCCAGCAGAATTTAGGGACCTAATGTCTCCAGTTTCATCAAGGGTCTTCCCATATGCCATCATCATAATTTAAAAGATACCATTTTTTCCCAATCAATGCCCTCCTTTTAAAAGTAAACATGCTGCCAAGCTTGGAGCTCAATTTGCATTGTAATTCACGCAGTTACAGGATAAGATTCTGTGTTTGATTTTAAGCAATCTCAGTATTGCAGCTATAGGAGATAGGGGTTTCCCTCAGGACACACACAGTCATTCAGCTCCTTGCTTCTTACAAGTGATAGATTACGATTATCTAATATAGGTATTAGATGTTGATGTTTACCTTGCTGTGAAGAAGCTTTTTAGTTTGATGAAATCCCACTTGTGTACTTTTGCTATTTTTGCTTTTACTGTTTTTGCAAATCCAAAAATTATCACCAAGACCAAGGTTAAGGAGGTTATCACCTATATTTTCTTTTAGGAATTTTATGGTTTAAGATTTTACAGTCAAGTATTTAATCCATTTTGAGTTAATTTTGGTGTGTATGGTCCAGTTTCAGTCTTTTGCATGTGGCTGTCCAGTTTTCCCAACACATTTTATTAAAGAGATTGTCCTTTCCTCATTGTATTTTCTTGGCTCCTTTGTGGTAAATTAATTTAACATATATGCATGGGTTTATTTCTTATTTCAATTCTGTTTCATTGATCTGTGTGTCTTTTTTTTACACAATATCATACTTTTTTGATTACTATAGCTTTATAATATAGTTTGAAATCAGGAAACATTATGCCTCCAGCTTTGTTCTTCTTTTTCACGATTGCTTTAGCTATTCAGATAGGATGTGGCAGATTTTTGAAGACACTGTTAGAGAAGCCTGATAGGCCTACAAAAAGTTATGAATAAGAATTGGAAAAAATAAAAAATAAAAATGTCGTTTAGAACCTGGGGGAAAGGGGACCTAGAGGAAAGGGACAAGGACACTGGCAGCAGAAGTTCTGGGAAGTACTCCTTCGTGTGAGCTCTCCCAGCATCCATCATTAGCCCCACCAAAGATCCTGTAGTCTCCAGTGCTGGGTGGCCTCAAGGCAAACAACCAAAAGGGAAGGAACGCAGCCCCACCCATCAGCAGACAAGCAGATTAAAGTTTTACTGAACTTTGCCACCAAAGCAACAGCCAGCCCTACCCAGCACCAGTCTCACCCATCAGGAAGGTTGCACAAGCCTCTTAGATAGACTCATCCACCAGAGGGCAGAGAACAGAAGCAAGATGAACTAAAATCCTGCAGCCTGTGGAATGAAAACCACATTCACAGAAAGACAGAAAAAATGAAAAGACAGAGGACTATGTACCAGTTGAAGGAACAAGATAAAACCCCAGAAAAAACAACTAAATGAAGTGGGGATAGGAAAACTTCCAGAAAAAGAATTCAGAAAAATGATAATGAAGATAATCCAGGACCTTGGAAAAATAATGGAGGCAAAGATCAAGAAGATGCAAGAACTCTTTACAAAGACCCAGAAGAATTAAAGAACAAACAAACAGAGATGAACAATACAATAACTGAAATGAAAAACAAAAAACAAAAAACTAGAAGGAACAAATAACAGAATAACTGAGGCAGAAGAACAAGTAGGTGACCTGGAAGACAAAATGGTGGAATTCAATACCGTGGAAAAGAATAAAGAAAAAGAATGAAGAGAAATGAAGGCAGCCTAAGACACCTCTGGGACAACATTAAATGCACCAAATTTGCATTATAGGGGTCCCAGAAGGAGACGAGAGAGAGAAAAGACCAGAGAAAATATTTGAAGAGATTATAGTCAAAAACATCCCTAACATGATAAAGGAAATAGCCACCCAAGTCCAGGAAGTCCAAGGCAGGATAAACTCAAGGAGAAACATGCGGAGACACACAGTAATTAAATTGACAAAAATTAAAGACAAAGAAATATTATTAAAAGCAACAAAGGAAAAATGACAAATAACATATAAGGGAGCTCCCAAAAGGTTAACAGCTGATTTCTCAGCAGAAACTCTACAAGCCAGAAGGGAGTGGCATGATATATTTAAAGTGATGAAATGGAAGAAACTACAACTAAGATTCCTCTACCTGGCAAGGATCTCATTCAGATTTGACAGAGAAATCAAAAGCTTTACAGACAAGCAAAAGCTAAGAGAACTCAGCACCACCAAATCAGCTCTACAACAAATGCTAAAGGAACTTCTCTAAGTGGGAAACACAAGAGAAGTAAAGAACCTAGAAAAACAAACCCAAAACAATTAAGAAAATGGTAATAGGAACATACATATTGATAATTACCTTAAATGTGAATGGATTAATTATTCCAACCAAAAGACACAGACTGGCTGAATGCATACAAAAGTAAGACCCATATATATGCTGTCTACAAGAGACCCACTTCAGACCTAGGGACACATACAGACTGAAAGTGAGGGGACGGAAAAAGATATTCCATGCAAATGGAAATCAAAAGAAAGCTGGAGTAGCAATACTCATCTCAGATAAAATAGACTTTAAAATAAAGAATGTTACAAGAGACAAGAAAGGACACTACATAATGATCAAGGGATCAATCCAAGTAGAAGATATAACAATTATAAATATGTATGCACACAACATAGGAGCAACTCAATACAAAAGGCAAATGCTAACAGCTATAGAAGAGGAAATCGACACAAACACAATAGTAGTGGGGGACATTAACACATCACTTACACCAATAGACAGATCATCCAAACAGAAAATTGATAAGGAAACACAAGCTTTAAATGACAAAATAAACCAGATAGATTTAATTGATATTTACAGGACATTCCATCTGAAAACAGCAGATAACACTATCTTCCCCAGTGCACACAGAACATTCTCCAGGATAGATCACATCTTGGCTCACAAATCAAGCCTTGGTAAATTTTAAAAAAATTGAAATCATATTGGCATCTTTTCTGACCACAACACTATGAGATTAGAAATAAATTACAGGAGAAAAAAAAAGTAAAAAAACACAAACAATGGAGGCTAAACAATACAGTACTAAATAACCAAGAGATCACTGAACAAATCAAAGAGGAAATCAAAAAATACCTAGTGACAAATGACAATGCATACAGGATGATCCAAAACCTTTGGGATGCCACAAAGGCTGTTCTTAGGGGGAAGTTTAGAGCAATACAAGCCTACCTTAAGAAACAAGAAAAATCTCAAATAAACAATGTAACCTTACACCTAAAGGAACTAGAGAAAGATGAAAAAACATAACCCAAAGTCAGTAGAAGGAAAGAAATCATAAAGATCAGAGCAGAAAAAATGAAATAGAAACAAAGAAACCAATAGAAAAAAATCAATAAAACTAAAAGCTGGTTCTTTGAAAAGATAAAAAAGATTGATAAACTAATAGCCAGACTCATCAAGAAAAAGAGGGAGAGGACTCAAATCAATAAAATTAGAAATGAAAAATGAGAAGTTACAATGGACACTGCAGAAATACAAAGCATCATAAGAGATTACTACAAGCGACTTTATTCTAATAAAATGGACAACTTGGAAGAAATGGACAAATTCTTGCACAGGTATAACCTTCCAAGACTGAACCAGGAAGAAACAGAAAATACGAACAGACTAATCACAAGTAATGGAATTGAAACTGTGATTTAAAATCTTCCAACAAACAAAAGTCCAGGACCAGTTGGCTTCACAGGTGAATTCTATCAAACATTTAGAGAAGAGCTAGCACCCATCCTTCTCAAACTCTTCCAAAAAATTTCAGAGGAAGGAACATTCCCAAACATATTCTACAAGGCCACCATCACCTTGATAACAAAACCAGACAAAGATCCTACAAAAAAAGAAAATTACAGACCAATATCACTGATGAATATAGATGCAAAAATCCTCAACAGAATACTAGCAAACAGAATCTAGCAACACATTAAAAGGATCATACGCCATGATCAAGTGGGATTTATCCCAAGGATGCAAGGGTTCTTCAATATATGCATACCAATCAATGTGATACACCATATTAACAAATTGAAGAATAAAAACCATATGATCATCTCCATAGATGCAGAAAAAGCTTTTGACAAAATTCGACACCCATTTATGGTAAACACTCCCTAGAAAGTCGGCATAAAGGGAACCTACCTCAACATAATAAAGGCCATATACAACAAACCCACATCAAACATCATACTCAATGGTGAAAAACCAAAAGCATTTCCTCTAAGATCAGGAACAGACAAGGAGGTCCATTCTCACCACTATTATTCAACATAGTTTTGGAAGTCCTAGCCACATCAATCAGAGAAATAAAAGAAATAAAAGTAATACAACTTGTAAAAGAAGTAACTGTCATTGTTTTCAGGTGACATGATACTACACATAGATAACCCTAAAGATGCCACCAGAAAACTAGTAGAGCTAATCAATGAATTTGGTAAAGTTGCAGGGTAAAAAATTGATGCACAGAAATCTCTAGCACTCCTATACATGAACAATGAAAGATTAGAAGGGGAAATTAATGAAACAATCCGATTCACCATTGCAACAGAAAGAATAAAATACTTAGGAATAACCCTACCTAAGGAGGTAAAAGACCTGTACTCAGAAAACTATAAGACACTGATGAAAGAAATCAAAGATGACACAAACAGATGGAGAGATATACCATGTTCTTGGATTGAGAGAATCAACTTTGGGAAAATGACTATACTATCCAAAGTAATCTGCAGATTTAATGCAATCCCCATCAAACTACCAATGGAATTTTTCACAGAACGAGAACAAAAAATTTCACAATTTGTATGGAAACACAAAAGACCCCGAATAGCCAAAACAATTTTGAGAAAGAAAAACGGAGCTGGAGGAATCAGGCTCCCTGACTTCAGACTACACTACAGAGCTACAGTAATCAAGACAGTATGGTACTGGCACAAAAGCAGAAATATAGATCCATGGAAGTTGCTAAAAACCCATGCACCTATGGTCAACTAATCTATGACAAAAGAGGCAGGACATACAATGGCGAAAAGACAGTCTCTTCAATAAGTGGTGCTGGGAAAACTGGACAGCTACATGTAAAAGAATGAAATTAGAACACTCCTTAACACCATACAAAAAATAAACTCCAAATGGATTAATATCCTAAATGTAAGACCGTACACTCTAAAACTCTTAGAAGAAAACATAGGAGAACACTCTTTGACATAAATCACAGCAAGATCTTCTTTGACCCACCTCCTAGAGTAATGGAAATAAAAACAAAAATAAACAAATGGGACCTAATGAAACGTAAAATCTTTGGCACAGCAAAGGAAACTATAAACAAGATGAAAAGACAGCCCTCAGAATAGGAGAAAATCTTTGCAAATGAATCAATGGACAAAGGATTAATCTCCAAAATATATAAACAGCTCATGCAGCTCAATATTAAAAAACAAACAAGGTAATCAAAAAATGGGCAGAAAACCTAAATAGACATTTCTCCAGAGAAGACATAGAGTTGGCCAAGAAGCACATGAAAAGCTGCTCAACATCACTAATTATTAGAGAAATGCAAATCGAAACTACAATGAAGTATCAAGTCACACTGGTCAGAATGGCCATCAGCAAAAAATCTACAAACAACAAATGCTAGAGAGGGTGTGGGAAAAAGCGTACCCTCTTGCACTGTTGGTGGGGATGTAAATTGATACAGCTGCTTTGGAGAACAGTATGGAGGTTCCTTACAAAACTAAAAATGGAATTACTATATCCCCAGCAATCCCACTACTGGGCATCCACCCAAAGAAAACCATAATTCAAAAAGACACATACACTCCAATGTTCATTTCAGCAGTATTTACAATAGCTAGGTCATGGAAGCAACCTAAATGCCCATCGACAGAGGAATGGATAAAGAAGATGTGGTACATATATACAATGGAATATTAGTCAGCCATAAAATGGAATGAAATTGGGTCATTTGTAGAGACGTGCATGGACCTAGAGACTGCCATACAGAGTGAAGTAAGTCAGAAAGAGAAAAACAAATATCATATATTAACGCATATATGTGGAACCTAGAAAAAATGGTACAGATGAACCCATTTGCAAGGCAGAAATAGAGACACAGATGTAGAGAACAAACGTATGGGCACCAACGTGGGAAAGCAGGTGGGGAGAGGGTGGTGGTCACATGAATTGGGATATTGGTATTGACACATATACACTAATATGTATAAAATAGATAACTAATAAGAACCTGCTGTATAAAAAATAAATAAAATAAAATTCAAAAAAATAAAAAAGATAAAAAGGAAAAAGTAAAAAAAACCCTCACAACCAAACAAACAAAAATCTTAAGCTAATGTCTCATAGAATCTTTCAGATAAGGAAAACAAAGTTTCCCAAAGGTGTGCCTCACTGTCCCTCTCTCTGAAACAACAGGATTTCTAAGAATTTTATAATTGTAGTCTTATAGCAAGCTCAGAGGAAGCTTTGGTAAAGAAGGGTTAATTTCAAGGAAATTTGTGAACATAGTTTTTTGTTTAATGGACTAAATTATGAAAAGTTTCATAAGAAACACAGTTTAAAAATACTGTAGCAACCTGGACTCTATGCACAAAATACAGCCTGAAAATATCTCAGTGGACTCCAAAATTCTACGGGCAGGAAGGAGGTTGAGATATTTACTCAGCTACAGACATTGCCTATTTATAATGGAAAAGGAAAGGTGACTGAGAAGGTAGAACTTAATGTCCAGAAGATATAACCAAAAGTCCCAGGAAGCAGGATTGGAGCCTAATCAAGAAACGAGACATGTCTGCTTGGCTTGATTGCAGATTTGCTAGGACCAGTGCTTTCTGTACACCTTCCTTTTTTCCATTGTGAGTAGAGGTGGTTATTGGTTATGTAATTATTTTTCTTCCATTTGATGTTGATTATTAGGTGGCAGAAAATTAGTCTCTTTAGTTCATTGGTTTACAAATTGATAGAAATTGTACCTGAAGAAAAAATCCAAAGATACTCATATGCATTCTGATGTGATTGAGATCTTCAACCATGAGCCTGAACTGATATCATAAAAGAATTGGACTTTTGGGGATCCTGGAAGGGAGTTTATTTTATATGTAAAAGGTATGTAATTAATTTGTGATCAGAGAGTGAGTTTAGATTATTTTTTAAAATTTCTATGTATTTCTGTGTCTAATTCTATGTCTAAAATTCTGTAACATATTTACCACTGAAAGGTTGGGATTTGTATCCCTTTGTCTCAATTCAGGGTGATTTTATGGCTACTTTGACAAACAGAGTACTGTAGAGATGATGCTATGTAATTTTTAAGGCCAAGTTATAAAATGCCCCATAGTTTCCATCTTGTTTGATGTAAAACCGAGCTGAGTTCAGCCCAACTATGCAGAAACTGTCGTGCTAGAGAGTCTGTGTTTATATCTGTGAACATCAGACCCAGCTGAGCCAAGCCTTCTACTCACCCGCATCAAGGCACCAGGTGCATAAATTTGAAAAAGGCTTTTTAGAAGTAGATCTTCCAGCATCAACTCTGACACCATCAAATCATTAAAGTCATCCCCAGCCACATTAGGACACAAGGTGACCCATGGGCCTCTTCAGAGTTCACCAACACTCAGTGTTCACTATATGGTAGCATTCCTACTTCCATATGTAAATTTGAACAAATCACTACAGTCATCACAGCATTTCTTCTTTTTAGGAAAGAAGGGCTAACCCTGTGCCCTGAAGACTTGAGAATGGATAAGTTGCTGTCTTAAAAGCAATCTCTGGTGAAAGTATTCCTTGTTTTAATATTAGAAAATCTAATAGAACAAACACAGCCCATTGTATCCTGATAAGAAAGCTAATATTTAGGGAATATATCTAGGAATAATAATAATAGACCCTTCTTCTACCCTCATACCTTAGTCCCCAGTAACATGTACTCTTGACACGGAAGGAACATGATCATATATAAGTTACAAATCTATAACATATTCCACATTCTGCTGGAAAGCATCAGAGCATTTTGATTTTCAAAGCCATACCACCATTTTAAAGTAAAATCAAATTGCTTCCACTGATAAGGTAAATGTTAGGAAATGTATATTTCATGGGTACTAGCTTTCTACTGTGATATGAATTATTTTTTGGAAGCAATCCTGTATATCATAAAGATTTCCAGTGAATGTCCAGATTATAATAGTGATAAAAAAATAAGGTTAAGAAAAGGCAAATAAAAATACAAAATAATTACTTACTACATGAAAGACAAATCACTGACCATTCTAATATATTGGGAGTTCATGTTAAGCATTGCTTCTAGAAAATTGTGCAATACTTGTTTAAGCAGAGGCAAGGATACTTATAGTAAAAATAGCCCATATTGGTTTTTTTTGTTGTTGTTGTTGTTGTTTTTCAACATCTTTATTGAAGTATAATTGCTTTAAAATGGTGTGTTAGTTTCTGCTTTATAACAAAGTTAATCAGCTATACATATACATATATCCCAAAATCTACGCCATCTTGCATCTCCCTCCCACCCTCCCTATCCCACTCCTCTAGGTGGTCACAAAGCACTGAGCTGATCTCCCTGTGCTATGCGGCTGCTTCTCACTAGCTATCTATTTTTATATTTGGTAATATATATAAGTTCATGCCACTCTCTCACTCCATCCCAGCTTACCCTTCTCCCTCCCTGTGTCCTCAAGTGCATTCTCTACGTCTGTATCTTTATTCCTGTTGTGCCCCTAGGTTCTTCAGAACCTTTTTTTTTTTTTTTTTTTTTTTTTTAGATTCCATATGTATGTGTTAGCATATGGTCACCAGTGATACTGACCTGTAGTTTTTCTTCTTTGTGACATCTTTGTCTGATTTTGGTATCAAGGTGATGGTGGTCTCGTAGAATGAGTTTTGGTGTGTTCCTCTCTCTGTTATATTTAGGAAGAGTTTGAGAAGGATAGGTGTTAGCTCTTCTCTAAATGTTTTATAGAATTCAACTGTCAAGCCCTATGGTCCTGGGATTTTGTTCCTTGGAAGATTTTTAATCACAGTCTCAATTTCAGTGTTTGTGATTGGTTTGTTTATATTTTCTATTTCTTCCTTGTTCAGTCTCAGAAAGTTGTGCTTTTCTAAGAATTTGTCCATTACTTCCAGGCTTTCCATTTTATTGGCATATAGTTGCTTGTAGTAATTTCTCATGATCCTTTGTATTTCTGCAGTGTCCATTGTTACTTCTCCTTTTTCATTTCTAATTCTATTGATTTGTCTTCTTTTTTTTCTTGATGAGTCTGGCAAATGGTTTATCAATTTTGTTTATCTTCTCAAAGAACCAGCTTTTAGTTTTATTGATCTTTGTTATTGTTTCCTTTATTTATTTTTCATTTATTTCAGATTTGATCTTTATGATTTCTTTTCTTCTGGTAACTTTGGTGTTATTTTGTTCTTCTTTTTCTAATTGCTTTAGGTGTAAGGTTAGGTTATTTATTTGAGATTTTTCTTGTTTCTTGAGGTAGGGTTGTATTGCTATAAACTTCCCTCTTAGAACTGCTTTTGCTGCATCCCATAGGCTTTGGGTCATCATGTTTTCATTGTCATTTGTTTCTAGGTATTTTTTGACTTCCTCTTTGATTTCTTCAGTGATCTCTTAGCTATTAAATAGTGTATTGTTTAGCCCCATGTGTTTGTATTTTTTACAGATTTTTCCAGTAATTGATATCTAGTCTCATAGTGTTGTGTTTGGAAAAGATACTTGATACGATTTCACTTTTCTTAAATTTACCAAGGCTTGGTTTGTGAACCAAGATATGATCTATTCTGGAGACTGTTCCATGAGCACTTTAGAAGAAAGTGTATTCTGTTGTTTTTGGATGGAATGTCCTTTACTTATCAATTAAGTCCATCTTGTTTAATGTATCATTTAAAGCTTGTGTTTCCTTATTTATTTTCCTTTGGATGATCTGTCCATTGGTGAAAGTGGGTGTTAAAGTACCCTACTATGATTGTATTACTGTTGATTTCCCCTTTTATGGTTGTTAGCATTTGTCTTATATTTTGAGGTTCTCCTATGTTGGATGCATAAATATTTACAACTGTTCTATCTTCTTCTTAGATTGATCCTTTGGTCATTATGTAGTGTCCTTCTTTGTCTCTTATAGTAGTTTATCTTTTAAAGTCGATTTTGTCTTATATGAGAATTGGTACTGCAGCTTTCTTTTGATTTCCATTTTCACCAAAGATCTTTTTACATCCCCTCACTTTCAGTCTGTATGTGTCTCTAGATCTGAAGTGGGTCTCTTGAAGATAGCGTATATACAGGTATTGTTTTTGTATCCATTCAGCCAGTCTATGTCTTTTGGTTGTAGCATTTAATCTGTTTGCATTTAAGGTAATTATCAATATGTGTGTTCCTATTACTATTTTCTTAATTGTTTTGGGTTTCTTATTGTAAGTCTTTTCCTTCTTTTTTTTTTCCTGCCTAGAGAAGTTCGTTTAGCATTTGCTGTAAAGCTAGTTTGGTGGTGCTGAATTCTATTAGCTTTTGCTTGTCTGTAAAGGTTTCATTTTTTCCATCAAATCTGAATGAGATCCTTGCTGGGTAGAGTAATCTTGGTTGTTGGTTTTTCCCATTCATCACTTTAAATAATGTCCTGCCACTCCCTTATGACTTGCAGAGTTTCTGCTGAAAGATCACCTGTTAACCTTATGGGGATTCCCTTGTATGTTATTTGTTGTTTTTCCCTTGCTGCTTTTAATTTTTGTGTGTATGTTTAATTTTTGATAGTTTGATTAATATGTGTCTTGGCGTGTTTCCCCTAGTATTTAACCTGTATGAGACTGTCTGCACTTCCTGGACTTGACTAACTATTGCATTTCCCATATTAGGAAAGTTTTCAGCTATAATCCCTTCATATATTTTCTCAGTCCCTTTCTTTTTCTCTTCTTTTTCTGGGACCCTCTAATTCGAATGTTGGTGCATTAAATGTTTTCCCAGAGGTCTCTGAGACTGTCCTCAGTTCTTTTCATTCTTTTATCTTTATTCTGCTGTACAGTAATTATTTCCACTATTTTATCTTTCAGGTCACTTAGCCATCCTTCTGCCTCAGATATTCTGCTATTGATACCTTCTAGAGAATTTTTAATTTCATTTATTGTGTTGTTCATCATTGTTTGCACTTTAGTTCTTATAGGTCCTTGTTAAACCTTTTTTGTATTTTCTCCATTCTATTTCCAAGATTTTGGATCATCTTTACTATCATTACTTTGAAGTATTTTTCAGGTAGACTACCTATTTCCTCTTCATTTGTTTGGTCTGGTGGGTTTTTACCTTGCTCCTTCATCTGCTGTGTGTTTCTCTGTTTTCTCATTTTGCTTAATTTACTGTGTTTGGGGTCTCCATTTTGCAGGCTGCATGTTCATAGTTCCCATTGTTTTTGGTGTCTGCCCTTAGTGGCTAAGGTTGGTTCAGTGGGTTGTGTAGGCTTCCTTGTGGAGGGCACTGATGCCTGTATTCTGGTGGATGAGGCTGGATCTTGTCTTTCTGGTGGGCAGTACCATGTCCAGTGGTGTGTTTTGGGGTGTCTGTGACCTTATTATGATTTTAGGCAGCCTCTCTGCTAATGGGTGGAATTGCATTCCTGTTTTGCTCTTTGTGTGGCATAGGGTGTCTGGCAGTGTAGCTTGCTGGTCGTTGAGTGGAGCTGGGTCTTAGCATTGAGATGGAGACCTTTGGGAGAGCTTTTGCCATTTGATATTACGTGGAGCCGGGACATCTCTGGTGGACCAATGTCCTGAACTTGGCTCTCCCATCTCAGAGACACAGGCCTGACACCCGGCCAGAACACCAAGACCCTGTCAGCCATATGACTCAGAAGACAAGGGAGAAAAAAAGAAAGAAAGAGGAAAAAAATAAAATAAAATAAAGTTATTCAAATAAAAAATTTAAAAATATTATTAAAAATTAAAAAATTAAAAAGTAATTAAAAAAAGAAAGAAAGAAAGAAGAGAGGAATCAAACCAAAAAACAAATCTGCCAATGTTAACAAGTGCTAAAACTATACTAAAAAAAAAATAAAATAAAAAAATCAAGAAAAACAAAATAACGACAGACAGAATCTTAGAACAAATGGTAAAAGTAAAGTCATACAGGCCAAATCACACAAAGAAGCATCCACATACACACTCACAAGAAGAGTAAATGGAAAAATATCTATATATCTTTGCTCCCAAACTCCACCACCTCAATTTTGGGATGAGTCGTTGTCTTTTCAGGTATTCCACAGATGCAGCATACATCAAGTTGACTGTGGAGATTTAATCCTCTGCTCTTGAGGCTGCTGGGAAAGATTTCCCTTTTTCTTCTTTGTTCACCCAGCTCCTGGGGTTCAGCTTTGGATTTGGCCTCACCTCTGCATGCAGGTCTCCTGAGGGCATCTGTTCTTTGCTCAGACAGGACAGGGTTAAAGTAGCAGCTGATTAGGAGGCTCTGGTTCACTCAGGCCAGGGCGAAAGAGGGGTAGAGAAAGTGGGCTGACCTGCAGTGGCAGAGGCCTGCGTGACATTGCAACAGCCTGAGGTGCACCGTGTGTTCTCCTGGAGTTGTCCCAGGAGCACGAGAACCTGGCAGTGGCGGGTTGTACAGGCACCCAGGAGAGGAGCTGTGGATAGTGACCTGTGCTTGTATACTGGATTCTTGATGGCTGCAGCAGCAGCCTTAGCATTTCATGCCCGTCTCTGGTGTTCACGCTGATAGTCATGGCTCACACCTCTCTCTGGAGCTCGTTTAGGTGGTGCTCTGTATCCCCTCCCCCTGTGCACCTTGAAACAATGGTCTCTTGCCTCTTAGGCAGGTCCAGAGTTTTTCCGGACTCCCTCCCAGGTAGCTGTGGCACACTAGCCCCCTTCAGGCTTTGTTCATGCAGCCAGCCCCATCCTCTCCCTGGGATCTGATCTCCGAAGAAGCGAGAGCCTCAGGTCCCAGCCCCCACCCGTCCTGGCTGGTGGGTGAGCAGACAAGCCTCTTGAGCTGGTGAGTGCTGGTTGGCACAGATCTTCTGTGTGGGAATCTCTCCGCTTTGCCCTCTGCACCCTTGTTGCTGCGCTCTCTTCCATGACTCTGTAGCTTCCACCCCTGCCACCCCCCATCTCCGTCAGTAAAGGGGCTTCCTAGCATATGGAAACTTTTCCTCCTTCACGGCTCCTTCCCAGTGGTGCAGGTCCCATCCCTATTCTTTTGTCTCTGTTTTTTCTTTTTTCTTTTGCCCTACCCAGGTACGTGGGGAGTTTCTTGCCTTTTGGGAAGTCTGAGGTCTTCTGCCAGGGTTCAGTATGTGTTCTGTAGGAGTTGTTCCACATATAGATGTATTTCTGATGTATTTGTGGGGAGGACGGTGATCTCCACATCTTATTCTTTCACCATCTTGAAGGTCTCTGTCAGCCCATATTGTTGAGCCCATTTGTAGTCAAAATTTTGATCACGATTCTCATTCTGCTCACAAGATCATTAATCTAAGAATGGTCACCTTCTCTAGCAGATTTTTAAGAACATATTCTGTAATTTGAATCTCTTGATAAACATGCACAGTCAACGAATAGACTTAATTTCTGTTTAATTAAAGAGGTCTATTTTTTCTCTTCCTTCCAAAACATCATTGACATTAACCATATATTTTTGCTACAGACAGGTTACTTAACATCTGGCTGGTTAATTAGCCACCACCCACGAATTAGTTTACATATTGACCTCTCTTCAGCTCTTGCTCCAGATAAATGTGACAAGATTTTTATTTAAGGTACACATTATTTTATTTCAGGAATACAGTGTACTGGAATATTTAGTCCTGTCTCCTACTGAAAACAACTAAAAATGTGGATGAACAATTTAAAAGTCTTCTTAAAACATAGGAGTTTTATAAACATAAAGGTTAAAATTAAGAGAAAGCTAGATTACAGAGAGGAAGGAAAGACAAAATACCACATCTTTCCTGACAGCATTTGTCAATATTAAAGAAATTTACTATAATTTTGATGACCTAGTAGAATAAGGACTTCAGAAATAGTCCAGATACTACCAAATTGAGCAGCTTAAAGGAGATCTTTCCGGTATTAAGTTTGAATACCTCAAGAGATACATTCTCTTGAGACAATTGAAGCAGTAGTAAATAATTTGACATTTAGATTCTTTGTTGACGAATAGGGCAGGAAGAAGAAAAACTGTTTCTGAGAAGCAGCAAATACCTTTGGCATGCACACTGATTTACAGCCCAAGCTTTCATCCCCAGGGTCCCATAAATTTCAAGCTATAAATTATAAACTAAATATGTATTGATTTGAGTCTACAAGAAGCATACCCAAATACTCTCTTGAAGATAATATCTTTATCCCAGCCTTCAAAGATATCTCATAAATAATACTTCAAAAATTATAATATATATAACATCAAACTAAGAAGCTTCTGCACAATAAAAGTAACCATCAACAAAGTGAAAAGACAACTTACAGAATGGGAAAATTATTTACAAGTCATGTATCTGACAAGAGGTTAATATCTAGAAGATACGAAGAACTCATACAACTGAATAGCCAAAAAATTAAAAACAAAACAAAAAAACAAAAACAAAATAACCCAGTTTTAAAATGAGTGAAAAAGGCTAATGAGATATTGCTACAAAGAAGATATATAAAAAAGGCCAAATGGTACATGAAAAGATGCTCAACATCACTAGTCATAAGGGAAATGCAAATTAAGACCACAGTGAAGTATCATCTCATGCTTGTTAGAATGGTCATCATTAAAAAGACAAGAGATAACTAATTCTAGCATGGATGTGGAGAAAAGGAAACCCTTGTTGGTAGGATTGTAAATTGGTGCAGCCACTATGGAAAACAGTATGGACAGTCCTCAAAAATTTTAAAATATAATTACCTTATGATCCAGCAATTCTACTTCTGGCAATATATCCAAAAGAAACAAAAACATTATTCAAAAACGTATTGGCACCCTACTGTTCATAGCAGCATGATTTACAATAGCCAAGCCATGGAAAAAGCTTAAGTGTTCATTGATGGGTGAATGTGTAAAGAATATGTGATATATATTTGTGTATGTATATATGCACACACAATAGAATATTATTCAGCCATAAAAAAATGAGGAAATCCTACCATTTGCAACAACATGGTTGGATCTTGAAGGTATTATGCTAAGTGAAATAACCCAGACAGAGAAAGACAAATACTGTGTGATCTCACTTTTAAGTGAAATCTAAAAAAACAAAGAGACAAACAAACAAACAAAAAACAAGAGACACATAGAAAAAGAGATCAGACTTATGGTTACCAGAGACAGAGGGCGGGAGAGGGGAAATTGAAGGATGGTGGTCAAAAGAAAAAAAAACATGTGAAAGATAGTAAAAAATATCCTAACACAGAAGAAAATGAAACATAATGAGAGAGAAGTATTAGAGGGAAGAGAGAGCAGAAAGAGTTACATAGTGTATTGCACTAATAGATTAATACAAGTGTAGGAGGAGACTTGAATTATTGGACACAAACATTAAAAATATTACTATGTTTGAAAAAATAAAATCAAGTTAAAAATATGGACTGAGTCCAGTGACATTTAGAAAATTAAAGAATAAATCTTTAAAAAATAATAATCAATGTAATTTGAAGGCTAAAGAATGAAAAATACATCTTCAAGTGTTCTAAAGCTGGAAAAAATAATAATTATCAAAATTAAACACTTGCAGGACAGGTTTAACAACCCAGTTGACATAGGTTAGCAACAAATTAGTGAACTGGAAAACAGCTCAAAAAAATTATCCAGGATGTAGTAACAAGAAAGATAAATAGATGGAAAAGAAGTCAAAGGACATGGAGTTAAGTAGAAGATCACAATGCAAGTCAGTAGACAGAGGCATGATACTTTTAATAATGCTGAAAGGAAACAACTGATGCCTTAGAAAACTTACAACAAGCAAAAATATTTTCTATGACTATTTCTATTTTCTATTATATATATAATATATTATATAAATATATATATATAGAGAGAGAGAGAATGAGAAAGAAATAGAGAGAGGGAGGTGCACAAGGAGAAGGAGAGAGAAAACTGTAAAGAGTAAGAGACAAATCCCCAATCATATTGGGATTTTAATTCATCTTTTCTGGTAATTTATAGAAGACAAAAATAATTAGAATATAACAGAATTGCACAACACAAATTAAAAATTGACCTAATATACATATATGGAAAAATGCACTCAATTATAATAAAATAGTCATTCCTTTTATGCATACATAAAATATTTACAAAAATTGATCAAATATTGGAAAATATAGAAAGACCAAATTTAATTAAGCCAGCATCTTGCTCAAAAAAGTCTTTGTTAAGATGTAGTAATATTAAATTTTTTTCATAAGCATGAAACTGACAGTGAATGTACAAATTAACAATATTAGCAACAAGAGAGGGATATCACAACAGATGGTGAAGACACAAAAAATCAATTAGGAACATTAAACAAAATTTTATGCCCAAATATTTGAATTAAATGGAAAAATACCTAGAAAACCAAAATTTGCATTACTGACTCATAAATACATAAGAATGAATACTCCTATAAAGTTTAGAAAATTCAAATCAGTAATCAACCTTTCCATAAATAACACTTAAAGCTAGAAAGTTTCAAGCAGAGATTTCTACAAGACATTCATGGAACAAAAAGATTCCAAAATTACCAAACTTTTCTGGATAATAATAAGTGGTGTATTTAGGATAGATTGTATTGAAATAACACATACACACACAAACTGTGTTGTAAAGATAACAATGTTTACTCATTTCTAACCTTATGTAGCAGTTCCAATGATTAGTTAGAAATTACCACAAATTTGAATGCTTAAAACAATACCCGGAGAAGAAAAACAAAGTCAGAAGACTGACACTACCTGACTTCAAGTACTTCTATAAGTGTACAGCAAATAAGAAATTATGGTATTAGGGAAAGAATAGCCAAAACCATGAAAAGAATAGAATAGAGAACCCAGAAGTAGACACAGACAAACATAGTCAACTCATCTTTGACAAAATGTAAAGGCAAATAATTCAATGCAGAAAAGATTTTTTTTTTTCAATTAATGCTTCTAGAACAAAATGGACATCTACATACAATAAAATAAATCTACATACAACTCTCTAGACCTTACAACATTCATAAAAATTAACACAAAATGGAATATAGATTTAAAGGTAAAATATAAAATTATAAAAATATCTGGAAGATAAAAATGGAAAAAATGTAGGTGACCTCAAATTTGGTGATAAATTTTTAGATACTACACCAAAGGCACAATCCATGAAAAAAAATATAAGTTGAACTTCATTAAAATTAAACAGTCTTGCTCTGTGAAAGTTAGTGTTAAGATGATGAAAAGAGAAGTCATAGCCTGGAAGAAAAATATATGCAAAACATACATCTCATAAAGGACTTATATCCAAATATACAAAATATTCTTTAAACTCAACAATAAAAAAAGAACAAAAATAAAAAAAAGAAACCCAAAAGACTAAAGATCTGTACAGACATCTCACCAAAGAAGATATACAGTCATCAAATAAGCAAATGAAAAGATGCTCAACATCATAAGTCATTAGGGAATTGCAAATGAAAACAAGATAGTACTACATATCTGGCTAAACTGTACCACACAGACAGCACCCAATGGTGGTCAAGATGTGGAGCAATAAGAACACTCATTCATTGTTGGTGGGAATGCAAAATTGTACAGCCACTTCAGAGCACCATTTGACAGTTTCTCACATAGTTAAACATAGTCTTAGAATCTGATCCAACAATCATATTCTTACATATCTGTCCAAATGAGTTGCAAACTTATGTCTACAAAAGAAACCTGCACATAAATGTTTATGACAACTTTACTCAAAAATTGGAGGCAACCAAGATATTCTTCAATAGTTGAATAGATAAACTTTGGTAAATACATAAAATGGAATATTATTCAGTGATAAAAAGAAATTATCAAATCACAAAAGACATAGATGAAACAAATTCATATTGTTAATTGAAAAAGCTATATGCTGTATGATTCCAACTAAATGATGTTCTGAAAAGACAAGCTATAGAGACAGTAAAGTGATCACTGGTTGCTAGGGGTTTAGGAGAGAAAGGTGGTAGAACAAAGAATTTTTAGATTGGTGAAATTATTCTGTATACTACAGTACTGTAATGGCTGTTACATGACTTTATGCACTTGTCAAAACCTATAGAACTACACAACACAAAGAGTAAATCCTAATTAAGCTATGGGCTTTGGTTAATAATAGTGTATCAATATTGGTTCATCAGTTATAACAAATGTACCACAATAATACAATATGTTAATAGGAGAAACTGTGCACAGAGAAAGAACTTTCTGTACATTTTACACAATGTTTTTGTCAACCTAAAACTTTTCTAAAATATAAAAAGTTTATTAAATTTTAAAAATTACACTTGGTTTACCTGTACAATAAAGGGAAAATATAGCAAATTTAAAAACAACACACCCCCATTATTCTGTACATCAGAAGTGGAGGTTCTATGTGGTTGGGATTTTTGCTTAGGGCCGTGCCAGGCTGAAATCAAGGTTTTGGCAGTCTGTGTGGTCATCTGGAGCTTGGGGTACATATCCAAGGTCATTCAGGTTGTTGGACAAATTCAGTTCCTTGTGACTGTAGACTGGAATCCTCATTTCTTGGCTGATTGTCATCCAGAAGTCACTCTTAGGCCCTAAATGTCATCTACATTCCTTGCCACAGCCAACAATGTAGAATCTCCATCACATCAAATCCCTCTTATGCTTCACATTTCTGTCTTTGAATATTTTTCACCAGAAAGAGCCCCTTAGGTCCAGCTTACCTAAAATAATTTCCCAATATGAAAGTCAAATGATTTTGAAAATTATATCTGCAAAATCTCATTTGCTATAGAATATAACAGTAATAAAAGCGTGGAAGAAATATCTCATCATATTTATAGATTCTGTCCACATTCAACAGGAGGGAATTAGGGTGATGGTCATGGGGTGGAAGTTGTCATATTAGAATTCTACACTCATTACACATTACACATAGAAGAATCAAGGTAAGTGGCTTGTGTCAGCGATGGCTCTGTCTAATCCACACAGTCACTTTGGGACACAGGGTTACAGAGATTCTGCCATCTTCAACATGTTGTTTCCCAGATTGCCCTTGAGTATCACTGTCCTAGCCAACTAAGAACAGAAAAATATGTCAG
Source organism: Balaenoptera acutorostrata (assembly GCF_949987535.1). Taxonomy (NCBI): domain Eukaryota; kingdom Metazoa; phylum Chordata; class Mammalia; order Artiodactyla; family Balaenopteridae; genus Balaenoptera; species Balaenoptera acutorostrata. The sequence goes on from NC_080081.1 coordinate 38,441,888, forward strand.
AAATAACACAATGGGGAGAATCATGGCTCAGGTATGGAGGTGGTACACATATTTCTAAGTTCATTCTAAGATGTCAGTGATATGGCCATTCCTAAAAGTTAAAGAACCTACAAATGTCTTCTAGCTCTGTGCCTAAAGTGAAATGAAAATGTATTTAGATGGTTTCTGTTTTAGTCCATTCAGGCTACTATGGGAAAACACCTGAGACTAGGTAGCTTATAAACATCAGAAACATATTTCTCACAGTTCTGGAGCCTGGAAGAGAGAGGTCAGGATGCCAGCAGGGTTGAGTGAGGGTTCTCTTCTGCGTCACAGACTTCTCATTGTATCCTCACATGGTCAGAGGGGCTGGGGAGTTCTGTGGAGCCTTTCTACAAGACACTAATCCCATTCATGAGAGTTCCAGCCTCATGACTTAAGCACCTCCTAAAAGTCCCATGTCCCAATACCATGACTTTTGGTGGACTGGATTTCAATGTATGAATTTTGAAGAGGCAAAACATCAGACCAGAGCAGTTACCTTTTAGTCTCTCTTACAAGAGAAACCCCTTCCATAGTCATATTTTCCAGAGATGTCCACAACCATATGTTCATTCCCATATGCTATTCTGCAAAGTGGCATTACCACTTTCATCAAGAATTTGCATTTATTTCTCCAACCGCTTGAATATCAGCAGGGCCTGAGACTGCTTTAACACATAGATTAGGAAAAATGTCACCTTGCCAGTTCTGGGGGTAGTCCTCAATCAAGTTTGCAGCTTCACATATTTTGGGATGCTGATTTTTGAGATGCTCCCAGTTGGAACAAAGATGCCATCCTGTTTGTAGCCCAAACCACATTAAGAGGATAGGTACTCTGGTTGAAAGCTCCAGCTGAGATTTCCAATTGACAAACAGCATCAAAGGCCATGTCAGTGACCCTATTTGGCAACTCCAGTCCTACCTGTCACCTGACTAATGGATGAGAGAGCTAAGAAAGACCACTTAGCTAGGTTGAGACAATCTACAGAAATACAAAGGTTAATAATAAATGATTGTTTTAACCTACTAAGTTTTGAGGTAGCTTGGCATGCAAAAATAGATAATTGGAACAGAAACTACTTCCTGGAATGAGATACTGTTATTAAAAAATAATTATGTGACATTAGTATTAGGATTGTGCAGAGGGCAGAGATCTGAAGGCCTTCAGGAGATTGGAAGAAATAAAATTTTTCATTGGATGCTGGAGAAAAATGTGACCCACTGTGATGGTTAATTTTATGTGTTAACTTGACTGGGCCAAGGAGTGTCCAGATTAAACATTATTTCTGGGTATGTATGGGAGGGTGTTTCCAGATAAGATTAGCATATGAATTGGTGGACTCAGTAAAGCACATTATCCTCCCTAGTGTGGGTGGGCATCATCCAATCCATTGAGGCCTGAATAGAACAAAAAGGGGAGAGGAAGGAGGAGTTTGTCCCTTTTGCTTCCTGCCTTTCTGCTGAGCTGGGACATCCATCTTCTCCTGCCCCTGGAACAGGACTTACAGCATAGGCTCCACTGATTCTCAGGCCTTTGGACTGGGATGGGAATTATGCCATCAGCTTTTCTGAATCTCTGGCTTGTAGATGACAGATCGTGGGACTTCTCAACTTGCTCCATTATCACATGAGCCAATTCCTCTCTCTCTCTCTCTCTCTCTCTCTCTCTCTGTGAGTATATATACATACACATATATATATATATATATATATATATATATATATATATATATATATATACATATATATATATATATATATATATATATATATATACACTATTGATTCTGTTTCTCTGGAAAATCCTTACTAATATACCCATATTACATAGTATAACAAGATAACATGCAAAATATATATATATATTTAATAAACTAGTATCTCTAAAAAGATGTCGAAACAGTAGTTCCCATCTCATATGCTCTTCTGCAATGTGATTTTGAAACTCCTCCATCAAGATATGGCTTTTGTTTCTCAGACCTCTTGACACTGAGCATGCTTGTGACTGTTATGACCAATCAAACATGGTAGAAGTGGCATGATAGTAGTTCTGGAAGTAGCCCTTGATTTGCCCAGTAGCTGTAGATTTCTACTTTTTGAAACTCTTGTTCTTAGAACTCTTGTTCTTGGAAGACAGATGCCATGTTTTGAGAGCCTGGACACACAGGGAGGCCATTTCATAAGTTAGTAAAGAGTCCCATCCTATGGTAAATATTAATTATCAGTCTTTTCAACAAACCATCTGGCTTGCCCAACATTAAGGGGACTCTAGCCCCAGATTGTTTGTAACAGTATGAAAAATCCAAGCAAGTACCACAAGCTGTGCCAAGTTTACCTCAGAATCCTTAGTGATAATAATAAATTATTATTTAAGACATTAAGTTTTCTGTGGTTTGGTCTGCAGAGTGGAGCCACCACTGCAGCCAAGGTCCCAGAGGACAGAGCATAAAACCAGAAAACATTATTCCAAAGCCTTAAAATCTAATGGAATTTGATTTGCTTGACTGTAAACTTGCTTTGGAACAGTAATCCCATTTTTTTCTTCCATTTTCTTCCTTTCTGAATGGGGAATGCCAACACTCTGCCTGTTCCACCATTACATTTTGAATGCAAATAACTTGCTTTCTAATTTTACAGGTCCACAGATGGAGAAATATTTTGTTCCAGAATAGATGATGTCCAGAGTTTCATCCATATATGATATAGATGACAAGATTTGGAATATTTTCAGTTGATGATATTTAGATTAAAGTTTGGATTTACAGTTAATGGTGGAATAGGTTAAGACTTTGGGGGATGTTGAGACAAGATGAATGTAAATATTTTGCATGTCGGATGGGTATGGATTTTAGGGGACCCAAGGGCAAACTATAGTCTGTTGAATAGTGGTCAAAAATTCATGTCCACCTTTAACCTCAGAATTCAACCTTATTTGGAAATAGGATCTTTTCAGATGTAATTATTTAAAATGAGATCATACTGGATTAGGGTAGACCTTAAATCCAGTGATTAGTGTCCTATAAAGAGGAGAGAACAATACAAAGACAGAGGCAGAGATTAGAAGGCAGTCACAAGCTAGAGAATGACAAGGATTGCTGGAAGCCACTAGAATCTGGAAGAGGAAAGGAATGATTTTTTCCTAGAGCCTTCAGAGAGATCATGGCCCTGGCAAAATCTTCATTTCAGACCTTTAGTCCCTAGAATTATGTAAGAATAAATTCCTATTGTTTCAAGCCACTTAGTTTGTGGTTATTTGTTACAGCAACCCTAAGAAAGTAATACAGATCCTTAAGAGATTTGAGAAAAATTATTTATCAGGCAATTTCCACTGATTTCAGGTCAAAAGATAAGGGTGATACTAAAAAGTAATGAAAGAGGTGATTCTTGTCACTCAAGGCAGAAGGTGCCTGCTGAATATTGAGAGAGGCCTCAATGATGTGTTGTCAGGTACCACGTTGTGTCCTTTCTCATACAGTTGGGGCAGGAAGAACACATCTGACAATGGCTGTTTGCAGATGCTATATCTTTGCCATCAGTAGCATGCATGTTCTGTTCTTTCACACTGTCCTGGAAAGATGGCTATTTGATTATTTATATTTATGAAGTCCATTGGCAGTAGTCCTGAATTTGAGTTTTGGGACTGACTCAGCAAGTAAACCATCGAATTTATACAAAACTAAAAGCCAGTCTCACTCTTAACATTTTAAATAGAAATGTTTTTGTCTAGGTGCAAATCGACATATTATAATCAAGTTTTATAAAATATCTATTTAAGCCACACATTGTTTTCAGTTAATTTAAAATGTGTTTTCTGCACCAAAAGAAAGTCTCCTTATAAAGTAGCTGTGTTAGTTAGCTCTTGCCACCATAATGCTTATTAACTACTAGAAAATTCACTGATATTCAATAATAAGCATTTATCCTCTTTTATCTTCTTTTCCATAGCTCTCTAGTTTAGCTAAAATGGTTCTCCTTCAAGTCACAAGTCTGCAGGTTAGCTGAAATTTCCATGAACTCAGCTGGCCTCTGCTAGGCTCAGCTGGCCTCGGCTTCAGACATCATGGATAGTGGCTGTCTAGAGTATTTCTTTCACTTTGCAATAGCAGAAGTACAAAAGTACTAAATCCAAACATCCATACATATCTCATGCTGATGCGTTCATTTCATTGGCTAAAGCAAGTTACATGGCCTCACCAAAATTATGGTTTGGGAAAATGGAAGTGTGTTCCTCTCACAGTGAAACCATTGCAAGCATGTGGCTTATTGTAGTACTAAGGAGAAATGAAGAATTGGGAATGAAACTTACCTGCCACAGTGTTATTTGTACGTGTGATCCAGGACACCAAGAGGGCTTATTTTGAGACCCCTAATTGGAAATCTAAATACCATACATTTTTCAGATTTTATCAACACAGTATCAACAGCATGGTAGATGATTAGCAATTCTGCAGAATGGTACATATTCAGAGAGCTAACATGTCTCTGAAACAAAATGGGAAACAACTATACCTGTCCCAGACAAGTGCAAATGAATGGTGTCTGGCTATGCAGTGGTTTTGTGCTTTGTCAACTTAGCTTAGTTGGAACTACATTTTCTAGAATTCTTTTCCCTGAATATTTCTGAAATAGGGTTTACAATGAGGAAAAACTGAGTAACATTTGGAGGGAGAAGTGAAGCTGTAGCTGCTTTTATGCTCTGAAGTTCAGGGCAAGGTGTTCAGCTTACATCAGATCACGTGTTGTTGTTGCCTCATCTCCTTGAGAGTGGGATCACCCAGCTTGCAGCTCCAGCTCCCATAGACTTTCTCCTTCAGCTTTTCGGAGTCCTGGGCTAAGCAGTCATGCTGCTCCGCGGTGGTGGAGGGTGTGACATCAGTCAGTGACGTCATTGGGGTTGGAGGTGGTTGGAGGTAGATGCAGTGTTGTAGTGGTAAAGTTTAGAAGTTGGATTTCCAGAAAATAAAATCTCTAATTAGAAGAATTTGCCAATTTAATGGTGAAAATTTTCTCACCATGGCCTATTTCAACCTACCAATATTATGTTAACTGTCTCAACAAATTCTTAACATTTACCATTTAGCCTCTCATGGGCTAATGAGCCAGCTCCATAATCCCACCAGGCAAACATGAGTTCCACTTTTTCATTCATCATCCCATTTTGTCCTTGACGGTTCCATATTGTTATAAGTTTCAGTTTTTCCTTTTGTGTTTCAGTTTTCCATGCTTTCTGCCATTACACACCATGACTACCAGCCTCACTTAATTATGGTGGCTTAAAGTCTAACACGGTATGCAGAGGCAACAGCCTTTTAGACTTCTCCACCAGCTCCCTCAATTGCATATGGTTTAATATCTATAATAAACCCCTTATTTCTATATAACTGGCTCAGCAGCTTTAATCAATCTCTACTAATATAGTGTGTATGCATTATACATATACACATTATATTAATATAGTGTGTATATATATACATATATGTATATCTATTTCCCTTGCAGATAAAAGCATCTGTCAAGCTGATAACCATATACCAAGAACCAGAGGCCTTATCAATTTATGGAAAGCCCATATCTGGAACAGCAATTATAGTTGGAGCCTTACCTAGTTTTTAAAATCTTTACTACTGAATGTTTCAAGTAGTTATGCAGGAATGTACATGGTAGGTAGTTAGAGATTCAATGTCTTCTATTTAGCCCTCAAAACCAAAATTACTCTAATTTTATGCTAGAATTTTTCTAGAAGCTGAGTATATCTTTTTCTATTATGTACTCAAGAATGAAGGAAATGGCAAAGCTTTGATAAAGGATCTCACTACAAAATCAAACTTTGTCATCTGATTCCTATAATACATGACTCTGTTTCAAGGATAATAGTGATATCCAGATTTATGAAAGATTCAAGTAAACTCAGAACTAATATTTAGTGAATCTCACTGTCTTTTACTCTACCCCACATTACAAAATCATGTACATTTCCCTGACCATCTGTTCTGAGTGTTCATTCTCTGGTAACAATTTCTGTATGATTAGGAATGATTGCAAATAACAATAATTATATTGCCTACTGGATGCAGGAAGGAATGTTTTGAAGTTATGTGAATCATATCACAGAATTTAAAGAAAAAATATCTATTCTTAAACAGGAAATGAGCTATGTAGGAGAATTTAATGCATGGTTTCTTTAAGACACCACTGTAGAAATGGACTGCTAATTTTATTCAGTCCTATATACTTTACTACTGATTAAATTTAAGGCATAGAGCATTTATTTGGCCTGGCTTTGTCAGGAGCATGTAACTTGGAAACATGTAATTTGTAATGTGGAAAGAAGGATTATCTGGCAACTTGTTTAATGGTTCAACAATGATTCAACAATGGTATGATTGTTCCCTAACCAAGACAGGAATAATTCTAGAAGTAGCAAAATGGAGGCTGAATGGGTAAAAACAAGAGTTGTCTACTACATAACCTAAAGATGGTATCACAAAGAAAGCACAATATTAGGAATAAGAAGAAAAAGTTATTATGCATAGATCTATTTACTAGATGTGTGGTATCAAGACACTTAAACTTTCTGAGCCTCAGTTTCTTTATACTTAAAATAAGATGATTAGAAAAGTTGATCTTTAAAGATAATTCCAGCTCTCAATAGCAGTGTTTCTATTTAATTCTTAATAAATCATATAACAGTCATATGACAATTAATTAATTATTATTTTTTACTATTTACTATTTTTCATTATATGCTATTTTCAACCTCAGTAAATATACCTGGCTACTATTCATCAGAGATATCAGATTACACACTCTAGTTACAAATGGACATGCTTACACTCTTCCATGGTTGATTCACTGAGAAAAGTGTAAAGGTCAGTCCTAGGAAAATATGTAAGTAGTTGAAAGGTTCTTAAGTATTCCCTCAATAACTTTGGTAGCACTTGTAAATCTATTTTTGTTGATCTTCACCTCCTTATTCTCTTCCACTCCAGATTTCAGCCAATATGTACTGCTAGACCAAAAACAAAAAAGTTCTGGATCTTTCTCTGCTCCTCACATCCAGCATCTACATTTCATTTTCAATTTTTTTTTTGACTTTAGTTTTCTGATTGTTAACTAATGGCTAAATATTTCTGGATACTGTATTTTGATAGAATGATCATCTATGTCCTCTTGATTTTTTTCTATTATGAAACATACTGGCAAACAAGAATCATGTTTCCAGACAATGTTGTCAGCAAAAATCTGGTTTGAATTTTGTCCAAACTGCATACTTACATGATATTTGGAAGGTAGAAAAAGAAAAAAATATTCTCCTCTGACTTGAAGGGTAGACATGAGGACTAATGGCAGCCCTGAGGTTTATAGTTCCCAATAGAACTCCTACCAATCGACAGTTCTACAGCTTAGGTGCTGAGGGAAGCTATATCATTGATAATAATTTATTGTGCTTCTGTTACTTTTTGATTTTTCAAAAGCAAGACTCCCCAAACTGGAAGGTTGTACTCTTTTAAAATGATTTTCTGATGATAAATCTGAAGGTGTTTATCTAGGTTCAAAAATCAACGATAAAAGATAAGACGAGAGGACCCTGGTTTGTCTGTATCAGAGACTGTCCTGAGAGTCAGGGAATCTTGACTCCTTTGATAATATGAATAAATAAGACAAGACCTCTTTCCTTTGCCAACACCAAATATTTCCTTATAGATTTTTTGGTTGTTTCTTACAGCCTTCTGACCTTGCTTTCAAAATATAATCCACCTACATCCCTCAGGCTTTGAGGTGAGGTATAGATCAAAGACCTGCTTTTCCCTCCAGAAACAGTTTACTTTCATGACTTCATTACAACAATCCAGGGGGAACATTTTAACCACTTTACTCTGTAAACTTCTCTTGGATTTTCCTAAGCTTATGTGCTTGAACTCAGCTCCTCCATTTTTTTTTTTTTCCTCCTCTTCTGTTTCTCTACCTTCTTTAGAAAGAGCTATTTTACACTCACTTTTTTCTTTGTATTTTAGTGCCAAACTCAGTATGGCCTTAATAGTATTCCATATTTTGGTCTTCAAGCTCTCTTACATAAAATTCACAAAGGGAAATGTAGAACTGTTCCTTTGTAACTTTTCAAAATGACTCAAATTTTCACTAAATGGAAGCTTCAAGCATCTATTAAGATTTTGATCTGTTTTTATAGTCTCATAATCCTTGTTTCCAAATTGATTGTTTAGTGAATAGAAATTGTTGTTAGGTATGGTTGAATAGAATAGACTCTATTTCTTCTTTATTAAGAAGGAATGGATGAATATATATATATTTTAAATTTAATGGTTTAAACATTTGGATATATTATACCATAATTTATTGTGGGTATTTTGGTAAATTTTACAACAAACTTGCTTCTTAGTTTATCAAGACCACAATTCTTATTTTGACTGCTTAATCTCAAGGAATGGATAGATTCCATAAATTTATCAAGTAATTATTTATAAATGCTTCATTTAGGATGCTGTGGAATATCAGCAGATCTTTACCATTAGGATCGATAAAAGATCTGGGCATGACCATTTCTATTCCTTCAGTGTGACCTAGAGGGTCACATCTGCCTGCAGTGTAATTTAAGGATTGGAATGCTAGCCATTGGTCAAAAGATCTGTCAGCTCAGTCTTCATGTGAACTTATAGAGCTATAGGTGAACCTAGCATTTTAAATATCAAAGTTAATAAATAGTTTTCAGTTATGATAAGCAGATTATATAATATGTGTCCTATGTGTGTCTGCATGTGGAGAGAGAGAGAGGGAGGAAGAGACAGAGGGAGATTGAGGATGAGAGGGGGGAAGGGAGATCAAATGAACTGGTTTGAATGAATTGAGAAGTTAAAATAATTTGATAGTCTCAACTGAACAGCAATTCAAGATTTGAAAATGTTTTGAATATAAAATCCTGTTTATATTTAAGTACCAATAGTGCTAATAACAATACAAAATTATTATTTTGAGGTCGATTGATTCCCTTTGAGCTTAACTTGACATTTAATGGCAGCCATAGTGTATAACATATATAACTGCTTCAATCAGAGCAATTTATAATCACATATATGTAATATTAATTTACTATTTTTATTCACAAAACAGTTCTGTCTTTTATTTTTCTTCTTTATTCAGTCTGTTATACAATTGGCTTTTTAAAATATTTCTTCATTTTATTACAAATATTTTATTATTAACTGTTAATTCATCACTTTAATGTATTGCTTATTATTTTTATACATTTAAAAATATTTCTAGTGGAGTTAGATTCCAATCATATAGCAAAAAGAAGTCAGTAGCAGTATATATTTTCCTGGTTCCTATAATTTAGCCAGCCAGATTATCTACAGTATAATTGTATGATATATATTCACTATGGACTGTGGAAGAATATTTACAGAAATAATTGAAGCTGCAATATGCTCCTTTTCTGTATTAATTATCTTTCATATGGTAGTTAATTTTTGAAGTTTTCCTCTTCTATTGAACTAAATGTTTTAATTGCTGGTAGAAATGACTAATCATAAAAGATTATTATTGCTTTCTATATTTTCTAGTTTTATTTTGTTTTAAAATATTTAATTTCCTAGGGAAGGTATTCTATCTTCCTTTCTCCTAAAGGAACCCCCATTAGGTTGTAATCATGTCTATTTGAATTAGACCTTGAAATAGTCTTTCACGCTTTTGCTATTTCAGGATTAGATTACTGCAATCCTCTCCTGGCTTCTGGCCCAAGAGGAACCTGCATAAACTCCAGCTGGTGCTGGATGCTGCTGCCAGATTTTTCCTGCAAAAGATGTCAGTCTGAATATATTTTCATGCTCCTTTCTGATTTTTATCCAAATTACAGGTTAAACAACATATTGATTATAAAATAACCCCTTTTCCTTGAAAGTTTTTAGTGACATTGGCTTACTGAGTATTACCAGGCTTTTTTTTTTTTTTTTGTAAAGTACTCTTAAGCAAACTTTCCATTAACCTCAAGGTTAGCTTATAATTATCTCATAATAAAGCCTTGTAAAATTGTTCTGTGCCTTCATTTGTAGAATACTTTCAATAAATGTGTGTTTTGGTATTCCAGATATATATGTTTCTCAACAAAGTTACATCTTAACCTTTTGTAAATATGAAAAAATAATTTAAAAATTCTGTTTCAAGGTTATCACTCTTGCACTCACACTGCTTTCTAAATTGTCAGAAGCCATTTACATAAAACTGGGACTGCAATACTATCACACAGTGCAGTATATATTCCATATTTAAGTGTTAAGTTTAATGGCCAAAAAAAAAGCACATCAAATTGTTTGATTTTCATTTGGGAAGTGATTCATTTCTGTGAGCAGACATGATTTCAGGTAAACTCAATGCACAGTATTACTCTTCAAGAAAAAAGCTACATATATAATATACTTGATGTCACAGTTATAGGGATATATAAGACAGTAGTGGGGCCTTCAAATATTTTATAATTCATGAAAGTAAATGAAAAGTTTATACAATTGTAACATAAAGCAATTTATTATGTATGTTATATAAATACTATACACAAAAACAGCACAAAGGAGGGGAAAGACGAGAGTCAGTAAAAATTATACACAGGATTTGACTGATTCTTAAAAAATGAGAAATTTCTGTAGACCAGACCAGCAGTGAGGGAAAGGTAATTGAGAATGAGAAAACAATGATGCGGATAAAGGCACAGAGGAAGAAATTTCTAAGAAATATGAAGTCATATAGTTTGACAGAGGTGTATGTTTGGGGAAGAGAGCTAGAGGAAAGAAAAAATAGATTTTAGGGGAAAAATAGTAGAAGCACTTAAACACTTGATTAAAGAAATTAAGAGAAAGTTTGTGAATAGGGTGATGATGTAATGAATAAGAGGCTCTAAAACATTACATTACTGATAAGTCACTATGGCGTCATTACAAATAGTAATAATGAAGACATTTGTTAGGGCCAAGAATAAAAATAAAACAACAATAGTCTATATATTTAGAGATGCATATTATTTGAGGGACCCTAATGCACATATGTTAAGAGTTTTACACAAGTTTTTGTTTCATAATTATTATTAGAAATGGTTACCCCCATTTTATTAGATGAGCAAACTGAGCATCAGAATGTTTAAATCATGTGCCCATCTTCACTTCCCTTAACAGCATCAGCTGTCAAATTCGGGTCCCACTAACTTCTTTTTCCAAATGATGTCTATTAATTCTTTCTCTGTTTATCAGAATTGTGAAAGATACATAATAAGTTCCCTAACTTACTCTAGAAAACTATTTTTCTGCCTCTTTAAAATACCTTTGGTGTTTTAATAGAATGGGTTTTATGCTATTTTTCTATTTTTAAAACCTCTGGGGGAAAAATAAATCCAGAGTACAGAAGAACACACAAACACTTAAGGCCTAAATACAAGTTATCCAAAAATAATTATCAATTCTTTTTTTATGAAATAAGTTCTAATCTCATATAATTATCTGCCCTTTAGTTTATTATGTATTTTAAAGAGACTTACAAACATATTATATATCCACCATTGTAGAATACTATTTTATAAAAATTACATTTATCCATCTACATAACTTTAAAGTGTTTATGTTAAACTTGCTTTTTTAGAACCCATGCCTTTACTTAAATTCAGCACATGAAAGGATTTTTTTGCCTACCTTTTGAATAGCAGCCTCAAATATGTCCCCGGGTTGGGGGTAAAGGTTCTACATAATTTATAGATTGAAGCTTGAAAATGTGCTGCAGTGTAAATCTTGTTCAGTGGACTAATGAGATGTTGACCACTTCCTCCTTGCTACACAGTGCCTTTATTTTGTACCCTACACTGGTGATAATGCATAACAATTGGGGATTTTTATCCTTGACAACGTGGGAATAGTCAAATCCTCAGGTAAAGAAAACTCTGCATAGTGGTCAACCGATATTTACATAACAAAGAACACAATGGCTGCATTATAATTTGAGAATATATTACATTTTAAATAAGCACAATTGTTTCTAATAAATTGTTAATGTATTCAGTTACTTGGAAAATGTCAACTAAAATTAACAAATTACTAAAAAGTAAAAATCATTCTCAGTAATAAAATAATTTGTTAGCTAATGTTAATCAGTTTTATAGCTCTTCATTGTTTTGGTGAAGAGCAAATTCCATTACATGGGAAATAATTCCTATGTACTTAAATTATAGTATAATTAAAGATATTTTTTAAACAAGGAGTTTTGTAATGTCAGATTTTTTTCCATTCACATACTAGTAGCAATGTTTTAAAGCAAACAATTTACTCAATTCTGAAATGTTTCATTAATTTTTTTATGTTCTACCATAACATTTTCACTAATCGAGTTTCTTTTTTGAAAAAGTAGGTACTTTTAGAACAATTAAGGACTTATTTGTTGCTGTTCATATTGTCTGTTTTCACCATGATGAAGACTTCGTTTATATTTAAAATGTTTACTGAAATATGAATATGTATAGTTGCTACAATAAATAATATATGAATATGAGGCAGATATACATTTTTTCCTAAAATTATTACTACTCAAACTGAGCAGTAGTTCTAAAACACTGTCATATAAATTCAATTTGTGCAGTTACTCCTCGTGAAATATTTTGATTCTTATTTAAGTTATTTATAGATCATTCAGCTTTATAAATCCAGCTAGGATGTAAGCCATTTTCTGAAAGTTCACTTCATTGTGTGTGTTTATGAGGGAGGGGGAGTAATAATGACTTTTACTGAATTGAACTTCTGTGACTAGAGTTTACTCTTTTCCTCCTTAGTTTTGTATAAAAATAAACAATTTTTTTTTTTTTAATTTTTTTTTTAAAGTTTTTACTTGATTTTTTATTTATTTATTTATTTATTTTTGGCTGTGTTGGGTCTTCGGTTCGTGCGAGGGCTTTCTCCAGTTGCGGCAAGCGGGGGCCACTCTTCATCGCGGTGCGGGGACCGCTCTTCATCGCGGTGCGCGGGCCTTTCTCTATCGCGGCCCCTCCCGTCGCGGGGCACAGGCTCCAGACGCGCAGGCTCAGCAATTGTGGCTCACGGGCCCAGCCGCTCCGTGGCATGTGGGATCTTCCCAGACCAGGGCTCGAACCCGTGTCCCCTGCATTAGCAGGCAGATTCTCAACCACTGCGCCACCAGGGAAGCCCAACAATTTTAATAATAAGGAAATAACATTGCATGGGAAACATTTAATATACCTGAGAGAATATTCAAGTACATCATTCTTATTAATGTGCAAATAAAGTGTTAATGAAGTTTATTTATTCATTAAAGAAGGACCTGGAAGACCTCCACTTGGAAGATCTCCACTTTGTTAGCATTGTTTGGGATGGATGAATACAATAGCAATGATACTGTATTGTCTCAAAAATTCTATAATTCATTTTAAATTTTAAGTTCAGACAGGCTGACTCACATTTTAATTTGGAGTTCATAGCCTACTATAAGGAGGTAACTAAAAAGAATTTCAATTACAAATATAGTTGTCAGTCATTAGAAATGTATAAAAGTAATAAAAATGTATGGCAGTGTAGAATTCCATTCTAGCATTTTTATACAAATAATTGTACTGAATATAAGTTAAAGAGACTGTAGATTAAACAGTACTTAAACAATAATAGTGGGTAAAGAAATAGCAGTTCACATTGTGTCTTCGTGTAAGCAACACAGTGAATGAAATACATGTGAGAACATTTCTTTGCTATAAGAAATGTATGTGGACCTATAGGCTCCATTAGCCTTGTGTTCTGATACATTTCATTATGGAACCATCTTCCATATCAGCTGAAGAGCTGGGGACCAGAAGACAAATACTTCTGATTAAGGCTGTCCTCTAACCCAGGATATAAAAGAGAAGACCACAGAAACTATTTAACTTTCCTCCTGCTTTATGACAATGTTGAGAATGGAAGTGAAAAGGGGAACAACAGAAAAAAAGCATCCTTTCTTTTCTCCCTGCCTAGAAACTTTGGCTCCCAGGATTTCTCACCTCTTTGTCATCGCTGACATATCACCTCCTCTGCCATCTCCTTAAAATGCTTTCTAAATGAACTGTTTCCCATTATTATTCTCTCTTGCTTGCTTTCTCTTGACCAAGGTAGCCTTCACACTTCCCTCAGCTTGACTAAACTTTATATAGTTTTCTTCCTCATTGTAGGTCCCTGCTCTCTCTTTTCTCAGAGTATTTTCTTTAGAAAAGTTATAGAGTTGACTCATGAACAATGCAGGGGTTAGGGGTACCAACACTCTGCACAGTGAAGAATTCACATATAACTAGAGTCATGGTTCCTCCATAGCCATGGTTCTGTATCCCTAGATTCAATCAAAAACAGATCATATAGTATTATAGTATTCACTATGGAAAAAAAATCTGTGTTTAAGTGGACTCATGCAGTTCAAACCTGTGTTGTTCAATGGTCAACTGTAATTGTGAGTTATTCCTTCTGCCCCTTTGAGATAAATGTAAGTCTTTCTAAAAAGCCTCTTGCCAGTTTACAACCCAGGAATGTTTTTTCTCATAGACTTGGAAGACATCCCTTTGAAATGTAATCATCAAGAAAGATAATGCCCCTATTTCTCAGTCTCTATGGAAAGAATAGGATACTAACTTCCATGGCAGCCAATTAGCAAACACAGATTGTCTAATCACAGAGAAAATTATCTGCAAACTCAGGAAATAACTCAATGTACTTTATACATCCCTCTGATCAGCCTGCTCTCAAAACATCTTCCAGTACCTTCCCACTAGTTTATTGCAAACTTTAAAAATTCTCCTGCTCTTTGTTTCAGTAGATTTGAGTTCTGATTAATTTTGGCCTCCCTTCCCAATTGTAATAATCTTGGAAAAAGTCTTCCTTGCCTGTTTAACTTTGTCCATTGCAGTTTTCGCTTTGATAATGTTCATCATACTAATCTTACATCATTTATTTTCTTGTTTATTTTCTGAACCCTCCACTTGAATGTAAACATTGTAAGTTAGGCAAAAATTCACCTCTAACCCAACATAGGTTTTCAGTTGGGGCTTTTTAATAAAAAGACAGACTAACCAGGGAAAAATGAACAGCTTGTTAACACATGCAGTGTACATCACATGGGAGAAACCTCAAAGAAAAGTAACTCAAAGTGGTGGTTTGGAACTCTGGCTTACTTCAAGAAAGAAAAATACATTTGTAGAGAAATATCAGGACAAAGGAAAGCAGTTTAAGGCTTCCAAGGCAAACTGTGAAGAAGAAAATATACGGGAGGAAACTAAAGGAGTAAGGTTTGTTTACAGATTTCTCTGGTGCCATCTCTGGGCTGATAAGAGTCTGTCTGCAGTAAAGGGAGAATTTATTTGGGGGCTTTAGGCAGTAAAGAAGAAGGAGAGAAAGCTCTCTCTACATTTGCTACTTCTTAAATACCTTCTGTTCAAAATAATTTTTTATGTCAGAGAGACGTATTTGGAGGTGACGTATTCTGGTTTCCTTCAACACCATGATGGTGGTAATTTATGTTCAGCTTACCATGGTATCCTTATTTCTTAGAACCATACCTAGCACAAATTATATATTAAATAGAAATACTTACTGAATTAATAAATCTTGTGATACATTTAGCTTACCATTATCTATCTTATTTGTTAGCACATAATTAATGTATAATAAATACCTATTAAATATGCATTGTTAATAAATATTTATTAAGATGGTGATTAGAGGCAAAGGAAACAGTGTGTGTAAAGACATTTCAGTGTCAACAGCATACTAAATATGGGCTAATTGCAGCCAATTCCTGATAGTCAAATCATGAAATAAAAACAGAAAAGTATAAAGGCTTTACGCTGAATAGACCAACAGTTAGTGGACCATATAACAACTTGAAATATATACTTGGGGTTTTTATCCTCTAGGTTATAGGCAGGCACTAAATGAGTATAAGTAATGATAAAGGAAATCTCTATTCAGTCTTGCACATGCATATGTGGGCTTGACCCTTTCATGACCCTAAGCCAAGTCTCAGCATTCCAGACCTTTTAAAGAAATGAGCCTAGTGTCATGCCTGCAACAATGATGTGACACTGCAACAATAATGAGCAAGACAGATTTCCAGTTCCCTTCTATAAGCAATCAGTAAATGCCTTTTCAAATCTTATCCTAATTGGAAGGTATTTCCACCTTGTTCTATATGACACTTTCATACTTCAGAGCTGGGGAGACTCTTCTTTAAGACACTTCCTTGTCTGGCATATTATTAAATTCAACCCCCAAATAAATTATTATCGGAGGTCTTTGTTTCTCCTTCTGCAGTAAAGTGTCTTATGGGATCAGTCCAACAAACCTAGTCCTTTATTGAGTACTAATAAATTCAAGCTTTCAGGATGGGTATATACCACTATGAGGGAAATAAACACAAACATGATTTTTCTTATAAAACTGCATCAATTCTTAAAAAGTTCTTGAGTGTAGCTATGTTGTAGCCAACTAAAAGAAATATGACATTTCTGTGTTTATAATCCTGAGAAAGTATTTTGTGTAAGTATTAAACATTTTCCATCATCACCATCCCAAAACACAAATTCAAATTATGAAAATATCTTTTTGTTGGATTGAGGGTCAGCTAGTATGTATTTTCTTATGAAAAAAAATGCCTTATAAAAAATGGAAGTGCAAAATCTTTGATTCAAGCTGAGATGTAAAATTTTAGTATAACATTTATGCTATAGTTGTGAAATTTTGTAGAGCATATTTAAAATAGAAAGTGATTGCAACTTCAATGTTTACAATAAGCTAAATTTATTTTAAAGGGAAAACTTAGAATAAGCTAAAGGTACAATTTTTACCACTTGTTAAAAATAGTTAAAAAAAAGAAACCAAAAACAAAAACTCCTGGATTAAGTAAGCTGTATTCAAGGGAAATATGTAAATGAAGGGCCAAACTATACAGAGGACAAAGTAAAGTCTGATTTAGTGCTATACACCTGAACATCTACAAAACAATAATACCAGACTAAATTTAAATTTAGGCTGATCATAATACACTCTGAGTTATTTAAAATAATTTTTCATTATTATTTTCTTTACATAAGATTTTGTTGTTATTGTTTCTATTTGTTATATTTATAACAGATTTTTAAAAGAGAGTTATTTTGTATCTCCCTCTGGTGTTTCTAGAACAAATGGCAATCCATGGTGTACAGTAAACACCAGAATATCTAGCCTGTGACTCTCTCTCTCTCTCTCTCTCTCTCTCTCTCTCTCTCTGACCTTATTTCCTGTGGATTTCCCCACTCAACAACAGCCATATTTGTTACCAACCAGGGTTCTTGGCCTACTTAATCAGTAGAAATTGATAAGAGGTCAGACAAGAAATTCAGGCAAGGCTTTATTGAGGCCCCTGCTGCAGCAGGAGGGAGCAAAAACAAGTAGCAGGTTTCTTTGCTTGTCCCTGAGGCAAGGCAAGCTGATTCCTTATATGGGGTGAGGGTAGGGTCCAGCCAGAGGGGTAGCTTAGGTGATCTGCCCACCCCCTTGGTGGTGCTGTGTGGGTTTTGGTCTTTTTATATCTTGTTGTACATAATTTGTCCTATCTGCTCATGCACATAGTTAATTTTAGTCCCTTAGAGTTTGTATTTTGTTGCTGGAGGAGATGTTTGTCCAGGTGTAAGCACTGCAGCATAGGGTCCCAGGTCCCAGCTGGTCTCATATTGGCCTCTTGCTAATCCTTAAATACACCAAGTATGGTCCTGTCTTTTCAGTTCCTTAGTCTTTGCCTTGAAAGTTCTTCCTTCCATTCATTCCTCACTTTACCATGTCTGATCAAATGTCACCACTTCCAAAAGGCCTTCAGTGATTTCTTTATCAGAAAGAGCACCCCTACCAATGTGGATTCACAGAGCTTGACTTATTTATCTTTATAGCTCTTATATCATTAACCTCAATGCATATTTATTTTTTATTATTGGCTTTCCCCCAGTTGGAATGAAACTATAGGAGATATGAGGCCTTGTTTAGTTTATTGCTCCATCTTTAGTACCTGTAATAATACGTGCACATAATAACTACTCAATAAATATTTAAGAATTAATGATTGAATGGATGAACAAATCATCAACAACTTCCAATTGTTGAGCTTTTACTAGTATGAGAGCATAATGCTAATACTTTTGTCTCATTTAAACTTCATAGAAATAATCTAGTGTAGATATTATTATTTCTCTTTTATAGATAAGAAAATGAATTTAGAGAACTGAAAGAATACTATAGAGCAGGGAGGACAATTTAGGATGGAAAGACTATGAGTATAGATTAGGACATATTGAATGAATTCACCAGTGGGAAATAGAGTTGGAGGGGTCTAATAGGGAGCTGGATATAAAAGTAGGACGCTTAGGAGGAAGAGCCAGGATAAGTATATTATATTATATTAATTATTTTATTTTATCTTATAGTTATTCATTATGAGTATATAAGTACTAGTTTAAACCACAAAAATAAGTGGAATTTCCTAGGAATCTGAGTGTGAAAGGGAAGAAGTTAGCAAGGAAATAACAACATTTATATGTGTGACTAGACATACATAGGCTCAATTTTTCAAAGCTGGGTAGGTCACATTTCCCATTTTTCCTTTCTTAAAGGGACATTACAGTGTACAACTCATAAATATAGAAGTTATGTCAGACTTCTGTTTTCATTTATACCTAGTCATCCATTAAATACACTTGATTTTATTCTCTAAGTATTTTCCTATTCAATCCTCTCTATTTCCTCTATTTTGGCTGGACCCTCATCATTTCTTATTTTGCTTTCAGCAATGACCTTCTAAATTATCTCCCAATTGGTGTTTAGTCTTGTCTCTTTAGATTTTTTTTTTTTTTTCTCTACACTAAGTAGAAAGGCTTATTTGTTCTAAATAAGCTTCAATCATCTTTCTAAGTTGCAGTACACTCCTGGTACAAATCGTTCTGATGATTTCTCTCCAGCAGCACAGGCATGAGCAACTCAATGCCCACCACCAGCATATATATATAATTAGCTTTGCAATCTAATTTCAAGTGCAGCATTCCATTTTTGCAAAGGAGAAACACTAGAAGTAGAGTGAGTATGGTACAACCAGCATGTAACCACAACCTCAAGAATGAAAAAGTGGTTTAGCAAAAGAAATCTGTAGAAATGCTCTGTCTGTGAATGATGCAGTGTTGTGCCCGCCCTGGGACTTGGGTCTAGGATTTGGAGAGAAATCCAGTGATAGCAAGGATACCCTAGAGATCACAGGTGGCAACAATACATCAGGTGGACTAGCCCAAGGTGATGGAGAGCCTCCATTTAAAAAAAAAAAAGCCTGGTATTGGAAAGACTGACGGAAGACTTTTATTTATTGCTCTACTCCGTATGCCCAGCACAGTACCTGACACTCGATAGGTGCTCAACAAATGCCTCATTGAAAGGAATCTGAATCTCCAGCTTTTCCTCAGTGTGAGACTGAGAAAGTAACCTGAAGCTTCTGAACTTTCATTGCTTTCTCTGAAAGTGAGCATGCCATGAGATCTCACATGCCAGGCAAATTCTAAAGCAAATCACAAATGAGAGGAGTGCATGATAGGCTGCTTCTGTTGTTCATTCCAAAAGATTTCTAGATATTAATATTAACTTTCATTATTAAAGAGCAGTGTCAATTTCTCAGTAACATTCTTCCATTCAAGAAAATAGATCATCCAATTTATAAGAATATATATATATTATTCATAGACATCAAGAAAGCCCTTGTAATTTGCAGGAGAAAAATGCAGTCCATGAACATTTTTATTCTTCCAGTTATTCCCCCTGCATAAAAGCCTTCTTTTCATAGATTATATGTCATATTCCAAGACTTTGGCTTTGCAGGCAAAGCATTTCATGTTCCGACCACTGCCTCTCTTTGCATCTTCATCCCCCTTCTATGCTGCACATTAGATCAGCAGACATGGGAGCCTCCATCTGTGCTGAGCCATCCTTACTCCCCTGAAACTGCAATGTTCTTTCTCACCTATGAGCATATGAGAGCACTATGAATCTATAATCCGCTTTCTGCTCTCCCGTGACTCACATCGCTGTAATATTTCAGGTGAAGAAAGATTGTTCTGTGATCATCATATGTTGCATCCATGAGCTGTATGTACTGAAAAATACTTGTGGAAAGGATATAAATATGGGAGTGACTATTGTGAACACCTAAAATAATTTAACATATGGCAACATGACATAATTTTATATCTAATGTTAATTAACTCTAGATTAAAAAAATCTTAATATATTTTACCATGCCTTCATTCCTTAGAAAAATATGTTGGCTTAAATATGATCAAAGACAAGTCAATGTCCTTCTTTTCTAGACCAGTATTCTTATAGTGTATCATAGGATGTTACACGAATTTACATTGAAAAAATTTCATGGTCATACTTGGTTGGGAAAGCTGTGTCAAACAAAAATATATTTTGTAAATTCTAGATAATTCAATATATGGATGTACATTGGGGATACTATGAGATACTATATATTAAGCTGTGTTTCCCAAACTTTTTAACACATGTATGTAGAAATAATATCTTGCAGAAATATTGATGTAAACCTATCAATTTATCTTTATAGGAAAAAAGAACAGAATAATTCTGCCTTGAGAAATATGTCCCCCAAATAATCTCATCTATTCAAATGTGTGCCAATGCCTAAAGTTCTAATTAGAGTGTCTTTGGATTAAGACTTTGGTTTCTGTTAAAATATCACTACCTAAGGGAGTGGCTCCAGTTTATGCCTTACTAGTTATATATGCTCTGCTTTAAAATTGTCTCTGAAAGTTAATGTTGAAAATCATTTAGGTGGATCATGTAAACCTTAGACATTTGAGAAGATGCTGCTACTGTAACAGTGCCAGCAGAAATCTGGCAACAAGAAAAAGGGTCAAACAGCAATACTTCAACATTTTTCTAAGCGTCAAAATGTTACAACAGTGGAAAATTACAAGGCAACTAGCTAGTCTTGCCATCAAACCTTCCTTAAAAATTGCTATTTGTAATCTGCCTCAAGAATGAAGTCATTTGGAGTTAACCATTATCCAAAATCTATTTACAAGTTAAGAGCTCTCTAAGCCTCCAGCTATGGAATCATGACAGTATAATAGATGATGTGCATTGCCTTTGGAAAAAATGAAGGTTACTTACCTATAAGCCTGTTTTTCTTACTATGTATCATTATCTATCAGCCATTAGAAAGCCACTCACTGCCCCAGAGCAGTTAACTTGCTGATTGGTTTCTGATTATTATATTTCCTTGGGCAACTGATTGATTCTTATCATTTTCTTTCCTTCTCTGTTGCCTGCAAAAAAGATTTATATACTATGGATAATTTTTTCAGTACTTTCTGCCAGCAGGGGGAGTTTTGTAGTTTTCTTTCTAATATTGACACTATTACAACTTCTTTGCCAAGAGACTTAAACTGTGTTTCAATGCTGGTGGTGATGGTGGTGCCTACGTACTGAGAAGGAATTCCTGGGTACACTTCTAAAAGGCCTTACATGTAGCACAAGTGCAGCGTCACATATCGCAGCAACATTCTGATAATCTTGGCACTGTCATTGCAGTATTGATGATAAATATAACACTACTTAGGTTAATCATTTTAAACACAAGCATCATTCTTTTTTATTCCTAACATGATAGAAGAAGATGACTTTTAAAAAATTAAAGTCTATAGCCTCTTTTCATAAGGCCTAATAAGTGCAACTACTGAATGATATTTTTCCAACAAATCAAAGTATCAAAATAGTATAGGCAACTAGGACTTAGAATTTTAAAGTCAATGAAAATTGTATTCTGCCTAATATGCCTTAAATACACCTACAAAAGGCCTTATAATCTGCCTGATCATTGGTACACTAATTTGAGTTAAGCTAGTGTAACTTCTACACATCTACTCTTAAAATAAATGAAAGGCAAAGGATAATAAAACACACTATCAGCTGTCTGTGACTTAGTTTATTAGACTACTTTGTTTCATGACAATAGCTGAGAAAATAAACTAGAATGTGGAGAACTGGTTGTGGGGCTTGTAATAAATACCTTGGATCATAGGTCAGGGGAGATTTCAATTCTGTGGGGTGCTGAAATCAGGGGCTGTGTACAATGAAGGGGAATTGTGAGTGAACTGGGCACTCATGGAGACCATGTGAGGGTAGGTGCTGAGAGAGAAATTTGAATGAGAAACTAAGAGGGAAAAGAAGCATGCAGCTCTCACCTCACAGCTTTGCACAGGAACAGTGAAATTCTAACACACTCATAGATACTCAACAATTATCATTCACTGACAGGACACCCTTGTCATCAGTTTCCTGAATATTACCAATAAAA
Organism: Balaenoptera acutorostrata; assembly: GCF_949987535.1. Classification (NCBI taxonomy): domain Eukaryota; kingdom Metazoa; phylum Chordata; class Mammalia; order Artiodactyla; family Balaenopteridae; genus Balaenoptera; species Balaenoptera acutorostrata. The sequence goes on from NC_080081.1 coordinate 38,464,310, forward strand.
AAATCTGTCATGTTTTTGTGCCCTATTGGCAATAAAGATGACATTTCTTTTCTCTTTTCTCAAAGGTTACCTTGTTCCTCATATTTTTAGCTGTTAAAAGGCAATATAACTCTAGTCGAAAAGGACAATGAGTTTAAAGCTTTATTGAAAACTAATTAAGAGTTATTCCTTTATCTTTAACTATATGATTCCTTGCCTAAAATTAGTATATCCTGTTTTAATAACAAATAATAACTTTTTAAACATAAATTTAAGGAAATATATAAAGGGATGATAATCTAACATATGCAAAATTAGAATTAGGTGGGCTAACTTAATTGCAGATTGGTGAGTTTTATGAGTTTTAGATTTTTTTTTTTTAATTTAATTACTTAATTTATTTATTTTTGGCTGTGTTGGGTCTTCGTTTCTGTGCGAGGGCTTTCTCTAGTTGCGGCAAGTGGGGGCCACTCTTCATCGCGGTGCACGGGCCTCTCTTGTTGTGGAGCACAGGCTCCAGACGCGCAGGCTCAGTAGTTGTGGCTCACGGGCCTAGTCGCTCCGCGGCACGTGGGATCCTCCCAGACCAGGGCTCGAACCCGTGTCCCCTGCATTGGCAGGCAGATTCTCAACCACTGTGCCACCAGGGAAGCCCATGAGTTTTAGATTTTGAGAAGGGAGGGAAACATCATATAAAACTTATAATTTTACACTTCTAACATAGTGTAGCAATATTACCAAAAACATGGCAAAATTGACTAAGGTTTGTATTAGCTTATGAGCTGAAGCACAGTAATTCCTTAAATAATTTAATATTTTCCAAGTTATTAATATTGTTTCTGGGAATATTATACTTAGCAGAGACAAACTGATGAACTAAGTATGTGTGTTCTGTCTTTATGAATTACAATCTATAGGACAAGACAGAAAGTAAAATAATAAAGTCACCTAATAATTAACAAATGCAGTAATGTAGTAAAAGCCACATAAGACAATTATGAGGTGTTCCTGGAGCAATTATCAAGAGACTTAATCTACTTTGGGGTTACGTAGGAAAGCTGCTTGAGGCAAGATCTAAAACAAGCTTAAAAATGAATATTATCTGCTTTCCTACAAAATCTTATAAAGGCTTTTAAACTTTGGAAACCATTTATTTATAAAAGACATAGTCATTGAATAGCTACTATGTACTAGGTATCGTGCTATGTGCTAGAAATACATCAATGAGCTTGATGGACAAGTCCTTCCCTTCGCAGAGCCTATAGTCTAGTGACGAAGAGCAAAGAGCGGGCCACTGTCAATCAGGTAGTTTTTGCTTTGGTTTAGAAACCATTATTTCTGGCTGAAAGGTACATGTTTTAAAATCCTATAATAATTAAATTAATTAATTAATAATCAAAATCCTATAATACGGATGACTCTATCTTTCATAAATGCATGATACTCTGATTTGAGATAAATATATTGAAGACTTATTTCTTCATTTTTTTCCCCTTACATCTGTAAGTTGTGATTTGTGCCTCTACTGAATATATGTGTTGTCGAGAGAAAGATGCATAGACATATAAAGGGAGAGAGTAGAAAAGATGTTTGATTTCTCTATTATGTACTAATTAATTTTTAAATATCATTAGATGATGTTTACTTATCTTCTTCCAATCATCAACAGACTTACAGAAAAAGTCTTTACCACGTTAACACCAACAAGGGAGTATTTGCACATTAAGAGTCCCACACAGAAAGTTCACATAGAATACACACACAAATTATTAATTTAGTAAAATTATTTTGAGCAACTTTAATGAGCCAAATATTGTGGTAAGTGTAGTACAGAAAAAAAGAGATAATGAAATCTATCTCAGCAACTTCTTTTATAGCAAGAATCTCGTAAATGTCTATTTGATTTAAATAGGGAGGAATGACATCTTTTTATTTGCAAATTTCCAGATTCTCCCCTACAAGCTTTTTGAAGTCAGAGATTTTTACCTCATTTGTATTTATAGCCTTAGTAACAAGCTGAATTTTAGTGTATAATTTGTGTGTAATAAATATTGTTTAGATATTTGCAGGAAAAAAGGTGGGAGGGAAGGAGGCAGGAAGAGAGGAAGGTAAAAGAAAGGAAAATAACTTTTCAGTATTTACCTTATTGCTATTATTATTTATTGAGCAATGCCAAAATACTTAGATTTCTCTATTGAATTCACTAATAGAAAACTTCCTAAATTATGAACTTCCAAGCTAACCTAAAAGAAAAAAACTGTGAACATAATTTAAAAAATTAATTATGAGAAAGGCTTACTGTAAAATTGATTATGTAGTAACATAGCGTTTTTTTAGTTATAGAAGTCATTTACCCCTGCAATAAATGACCTCAGGTGTCTGGATAGTGGTCTTGTATTTCTTTTCTATCTCCTGCACTAATTGAACTCTTATTTCTTTATGTTGCATAGATTTGTCTAGGTTACAGACGGTCTATAACTACTTCTCCCATAGTCTGATTTTTTTCTGTTTTGTTTTTTTCTAGTTTTACTATCATGATTATGCACCATAAGATTAAGGCTGTTGGAGATACAGGCCTTCTTGTAACTAGGATTTTATTCTTAACACCTAGCTCGTGATAAAGGGCTAATTTATGTATTAGACTGAACTGCCTCAACTTTTATTTTTTTTGGCCACACCGTGTGGCTTGAGGGATCCTAGTTCCATGACCAGGGATTGAACCTTTGGCAGTGAAAGCACAAAGTCCTAATCAATGGACCGCCAGGGAATTCCCTCAACTATTCTTTTTTAACTCGGAAGATTATGTTAACACATAATAAAATTACATGTTTAAATCACATTCTTCACATGCCATGAAAACCTTAAATCACATATAAAGCCAATGAATTAGACAAGCCTTATGTTGATTAAAGACAAGATAAGATGCTAAGCGGTGAACCAAAATCAAAACAAACACGGATGCACAGTTTTGCTAAGAGAGCTCTCTCTCTAGTAAGTTTAGAAAATGAACACTATGGTTATACCCTTAAAATAAACAGTGAACTTAATCATTATAGGTAGATTAAAAATATTGATTGTGATCTCAGCGATCACACACTGTATGAGACAACTAACAAATTATTTAATATTCTCATTTTTTCAAGAAATGTAGAGAACAAAGGTATTTAATTATGTTTGTGTCCCAACTGCTTACTGACAAATTTTCAGCTTACAGTGAAATAACATATACTATAAAAAAGATAATAACATCAAACAACTTTCATCTTTCACCAGACAATCTAACACTACATTTACCTTTAATTGTTCTCTGAATCCTATTGTTTTTTTAACATTCTAAACCAGACATTTTCTGCCCAACGTAGCTAATTAAAGAACATCTAGGTACTACATATACACAGAAAAGCATTGGATAATACATGAAGATTGAAGTCAATTTCTTTATATTTTTATCTTTTATTCATTAGGAAATCTTGAAAAGAAAAGAGGAAACAGAGAAATAAATCCAACAAACCTTTCAATCACTTACAATTCAACTTTAGAAGCTGCAAAATAGTACTCACTTAAGAAGGACATCTGGACTGTAAAGTAACAGACCACTAAAAGACGAGATTTGCTCTTCTGTAATATGACTGTGTGCTATGGGTTCTCCTTGACTTGTTTGTCACTGCCTGTTTCAAACATTTGCATTTTCCCCATGCATTGATTATGTCTGGCATTAGAAATAATATGTATTAGTGGTGGAGGTGCTACTGTTAACATTTTAGTTTAATGAAGATTGTGGTTCTCTTGTCTCAAATTTCATCCATTCATTCATTCAGAAAATATTATTGAATACTGAATATGTGTCATACTGTTGGGGGCACTGGAAACAGAGCAATACATAAAATCAGTAAAAATCTGTGGCCTCATAAAGCTTAATTCTGGCAAAGGGTGCAGGAAATGGACAATAAATACAATACATAAGCAAAACATACGGTATGTCAAAGAGTATTAATTGCTAAATGTAAAATAAAAGAAGAAGGAAAATGGGAAATATTGGTGATTGAATATTTTATATTTATTACTCAAAACTGGTAAGTAGAACAAACAATGATTAAGTAATGGAATGAAGTTTAATTTTTTTCCTTATATCTATTTGTTTACAAATTAAATACATTAGCTTCATTCTAACGGGTGATCCATTGAAAACAAGTTTTATGAAACAATACCAACAACAAAATAAGAACACACACACACAGAAAAGAATAATTAAACCCCAGATGTATTTTTTCCTTTTCCTGATTCTAGGATAGGAAACAATTGTACGTAGTAGAAAAAGAGACAGTTTTCAGAAAATGTGGGTAAATTTCTCAGCAAGAACTATCTGTGTTTCTCTAAGAAAATAATAATCTCTTGTATCATCAGTTCCTTGGTAGAATGATGGGCTAAACTTCAGATGAAGCGCTGAATATTGTCATAAATACAAAATTATCAGATCTTATAGTTTGGATTCTCCTCTTCCTCACCATGTTTCTCCTGGCCTTTATGTTGGTCACCTAACCTCCTGAGGGCATATGAGTGCTGTCTGGCTACAACATGAGTGACTTGCCTTTGTCCCCAGGTATGATTTGGCCGATCTGGTCAGCTGCAAGGGCCACCTTCTTCTCTTCTTTATGTAACATACCTAAATTTCATGACAGAAAAGACTTCCCTGAAATAGGAGAAGAGTTCTTCAGGTGGGTGTTAAGAAAATACGTCCTCCCTGAATCTCCAGATGAGCTCTCCAAAAGCATTTGTAAAAGAGAAGACTCAAACTTCCAAGTATTAAGTGAAAACTAAAGTTAAAGCCCTGAGAGCTTTTTAAAGATGAAATTTCATGCACAGAAAAAGATAATGAGGAAGATATTTTAAGTAAAAATAATTTCCCAGTGCTTTCAAATCATATGACATATTCAGCTGCCTACTCTGACTGTTCATAAGGCCTGCTCATGGATAAGACTTGACAATTGGATTTAACAGTGTCACATTTGATTGCAATTTCTGTGACTACATAGAGAACAATGAGTAATATATCAATTTACCCAGTTTCAAGAATTCACAAGTAAATCAGACTTACCAAATTTATCTGTCAAGAAAGTTTGCATAAGAAATAATTAATGATATGGTTAAAATCAGTATGATATGTTAAAGTACCATAATCCCCTTTTGGGTTTTCATTTTACATGCTTTTGAAATAGCTATACTTAACAAAATAAAAACAAAGCTCTTTGATTCCAACCGCTTGGGAATTTGTAAGGATATGTGACTATTTTAAGGTTTATTAAGGGGATGTTTTCTTGAGTGGATAGTATGATTTCACATCTTTCAGAGTCCTTTTTATTAAATAGGTTTTACATATGAGAAATTAGATGAGAAAAAAGTATCTAATTAATTTTTTTCAAATTTTGGTATCTAAAAATTTTATATTATCTCAGATAATCATATCTGAACAATGAAACACAAGTAGAAATGAAGTTGCATAATCAGTGTTTACTATCAGTTATTTTTTTCCCTCTGGTCTGTGTAATTTCAATACATAATAATATAAGAAAAATGATGATACTGATACTATTTATTTACTCACTTATCTATTCATTCATAGACTCTTTATTTATGAGCCCTACAAGTAGATTCCCTTCTAGATCAAAATGCAGTGGTCAGAAACAGAAACAAGATCCTGCTTGTATGTGGAGTTTACATTACAGCAGGGAAAATAGACATAATATACAAAGTAATAAGATCATATAAATTATCCATATAGCTTCTTTAGTTAATAAACAGATTAATGTGATACCCAGTGGCAGGTTAGAGGGGACTGCAGTAGAGTGGGTGATTATGGAAGGCTTCTATAAAGAAGTAGCATGAGAGCCAAAATATGACTGACAATTAGTAATCTAGAAATCCCTCAAACTTTCAACCACATCTACATGATCATGTCACCTCAAATCTGATTATATTTTTAAAATGTATTATTCCTTTCTATTTTGTGCCCTGACATTTCACAAAATTGAAAACCTTCCAAACCACGTACAGGAAAATAATTTTATAAGACACAATATGGTATAATGCAATATAATAAAACCATAAGAGCATAGATCCATGCTCAAATGAACCTACAGTAAAATATTAGCAAATTTGCCCAATAGCCAGGACACAGAAACAACCTAAATATCCATCGACAGATGAATGGATAAAGAAGATGTGAAACATATATACAATGGAATATTACTCAGCCATAACAAGGAACAAAATTGGGTCATTTGTAGAGATGTGGATGGACCTGGAGTCTGTCATACAGAATAAAGTAAGTCAGAAAGAGAAGAACAAATATTGTATATTAATGCATATATATGGAATCTAGAAAAATGGTACAGATGAAACTATTTGCAGGGCAGGAATACAGGAATACAGACATAGAGAACAGACATGTGGACATCATAGGGAAGTGGAGGGTGGGATGAATTGAGAGATTAGGATTAACATATATACACTACCATGTGTAGAATAGATAGCTAGTGGGAACCTGCTGTATAGCAGAGGGAGCTCAGCTCGGTTCTCTGTGATGAACTGGATGGGTGGGATGGGGTGGTGGGAGGGATGTCCAAGAGGGAGGGGACATATGTATACCTATAGCTGATTCACTTCATTATACAACAGAAACTAACACAACATTGTAAAGCACCTATACTCCAATTTAAAAAAAAAGAACACATTACAGAAACTCTACATAAATGTGCATATGTCTTCCTCAAAATATTAACAGTGGGCTTCCCTGGTGGCGCAGTGGTTGGGAGTCTGCCTGCCGGTGCAGGGGACACGGGTTCGAGCCCTGGTCTGGGAGGATCCCACATGCCGCGGAGCGGCTGGGCTCGTGAGCCACGACTACTGAGCCTGCGCGTCTGGAGCCCGTGCTCCGCAACAAGAGAGGCCGCGATAGTGAGAGGCCCGTGCACCGCGATGAAGAGTGGACCCCGCTCGCTGGAACTGGAGAAAGCCCTCGCACAGAAACGAAGACCCAACACACCCAAAAATAAATAAATAAATTAATTAAAAAAAAAAAAAAAACTTAAAAAAAAAAAATTAACAGTAACTATTGAAATTTTACTATGTTTTGGATTCTGAATAGAAAACGGATTTTCACCAAACCATATCAATATTCTATGTCATGTAAAAAAGGAAAACAACAACAACAAAAACCTATATTTTTAAATCTTGCATTCAAGATTTAGATATAGGTTAGGTCTGGAGATGAACCGAAACAAAAATCTGTTTGTCTTTTAGTTTCTATCATTTGATTTTCATTTGAGGAGTTCTAAGGAAGTGGTTATCTGCTACTAATATCCAAAACATTATTTTTTTGCTAAAATAAAACTCTCATATGAATATAATACACTATGCCATTGGTGGTTAGTATTAGTTTTACTTACATTTTCATTCTTTTAAACTTCTGGGTGGCGTTGATGATAAGAACACATGCTTGGTAGGATGACTGCCTGAGATGAATTTCAACCCTTTTTTTGGACCAAATTATTCTCTCTGGACAAGATAGTTGAATTTTCTAAGCCTTGTGAGGAAAAATAAAGCAATCAAGCTAATCAGCTCAAGCCTTTAAAAATGTTGTTTGTGAACAGTTCAAGATGACTTGTGGAAGAGAGCAAGAAATTTAAAGAATATATAGGCTAGGTTGAGGAATTCCATTCAAAAGATGGACTGAATGGGATTCGAGGTATGAGCATCAGAGAGTATTTAGCCTTGTACGTATGTGTATAAGTATTGCTGTTGTTTTGGTTACAGCTACAGTTACATAGCTTTTGAAGCATAAGCTTATAAATCTATTCATCCTATAAGTTTTATAATTTTTTAAAGTGTGAACTGGATGAATGTGAGTTTTTTTTCAAAAACATTGCTGAAATGACTGTGCTTAATATGACATCTATTTCAGTTCCTCTTTTAGTTTTGTTCTCTTGAGAATGTTATGTGAGAACATGAGCCTAATAATTTCTACTTTCAAGCTAAAAGCTAGCTTGTTAAAATGAAGGCACTCTTCCCGCCTCATATCTAAAATAGGCACATAAATCATGATGCACCTTGTTAGTATGCTGGTGAATGTGTATTATTTTTGCTAACCTTGACTTAAAGTTAGCTGCGTCCTACATAGGCTAAACCTCTTAATAGCCTAACAGCTTACAAGTAGAAAGAAAGCAACCATGCTGCTTACTTAGTATTTCTATTCTACTTAAAATTCTATGATTTAAATGTAACATATATTGTCTATACATGTAGTATGAATAGACTTTTAATGTTTCTACTCAAAGGACCCTCTCCACCAATTTGTTCTGAGACATAAAAATGAATTAGGCAGTTATTACAATAATGAAATCTACAATAAAAATTTGGGGAAAGATAATACCTACCCTAGGTATCACTGACTGAGATAAACTAAGGACAAAGAGAGGAGATTTACTAAAAAAAATAATATTCATAGGATTTAAATGATACTTTTTTTCTGAATTATTGACAATGATGTTAAAATATGACCAACAGGATAGTTGGTAAAAAAGTGATTCTGAGACTACACACCTAAAGACAGTATTGTTAATAGTATATCATATTTACTGTCTAATATATATGAGAAACCAAGCTAATATTTTAACATGCATAGGGTTATTCAATCCACATAATATAGGTATGAAGATTAATAGGTTAATATATTTATATAACACTTGTTATTGTTGTTAATTAATAGTCCAGTCTTCTGCTGAATAAACAAGGTAATACTTGTAAAGTATTTTAAAAAGTATCTGGCACATAGTAAGTTCTTAGTATAAAGAAATTATCTCTATAAGAACAGTGTAGCACAGTGGTTAAGGATATAAACTGTATACTTTATCTCTGGTCTCTGTTACTTCTTCATCCTGTGATGTAGGGAAGTGACTTTATCTATGTGTGCCTCTGCTGCTTCATCTGAGAAATGAATATAATAATGTTTGCAATTTATAAGATTATTCTCTTAATAATATAATTTTAAATCATTATTAATTAATTATAAATATTTTCTGTTCTTTTTTAGAAAAAATAATAAGCTTATTAGATGTTAATTTGGTTTAATAATATAAATATTGTTTTACACTGATTTATTCTTTTTTATTGCAGCAAAATATACAAAATATATGTACCATTTTATTCATTTTTAAATATACAGTTTAGTGGCATAAGCACATTCACATCGTTGTGTAATCACTGCCACCATCCATGTCCAGAACTTTTTTCATCTTCCCAAACTGGAACTTTGTACCCATTAAACAATACCTCCCCATCGCCCACTCCCCCCACTCCCTGGCCACCACCATCCTACCCTCTGTCTCTATGAATTTGACTGTCCTAAGTACCTCATATACTTTTTGACAGCTTTCCTTAGTTATTAAGTAGACTTCATGATTTTTGCCCACTCTGCTAATTTTAAATTATATATTTCCACTTGAGATAAGCCTTAAAAAGAAATAAACAGGATAAATGTCATCAAGCATCCAGTTTACAAGTCACATGGGTTATTCTTCTCATTTAGAAAACACTCCCCTTTAAGATACTGTACTCTCTTTATTTAGGTCCATATTTAAATGGACATAATAAAACCCAAGGCTAGATTTTGTGAAGGTAATATCCCCATCAAGATGTTAAAAACTTGATCTCTTTGGTAACATTTCCAATGCAAATGAGACCAAAAATCTATCATAAACATATCAAAATTGACAGAGGAACAGTAAGGGCATACACTACTGAATTGAAATCAGTTAATGGCTTGAGCTTCAAGTCTTGCCAAATGATGCATTATTATTGGATATTTCATCATTCTAACAAATTGTTTTTTGAAAAACTATGTTATGATGTAACATCATACATTTGCTAAACCTATTGTAAAAAACTATGGTAAACCTATGGTAAAAAAATGTTTCTCTTTATCCTGGTTTTAAATATATATGCTAAGTCCCACAACCCTGAAGTATAAGACCAATAAAATATGAGTTTCTTTGAGAGAGGTTAGTCTCCTTATTCATTAAGTCACCCTCAGGCCTCTGGTAGGTCAAGAAAATTTGTTTGAGGAGACAGGCTTCTGAATATAGGAGCCAAAAGGAACTGGAAATATTAATTTGCTGCCCTGTCCAGATTCCATAATGTAGCTATTAAAGAAGGTGGATCTGGGTAGCCATGCATTTCTCTACTCAAGGAAGAGAGGAATTATACCAATTCAAGGTAGCATTTTATCAAAAGTTTGCTGCTAAGCAACTCAGAGTATATATGGAAGAGTGTTGCTAGGCAGCACACCTCATCCGCTCCACTGCTGAGAAGAATTTTTGTTAGTGCAATGAGAAATTAGCCCAACATTTATCTCCCATAAAGCATTACATGTACAAGTAAGTTTACACAAAGAAGAATAACTTTAAGTATGAAATAGAGATATTAGATATTAGAGATAATATTAGATATTAGAACATATTAGAACATCCTACCACGATTTGGAGACTGGTAATACTATATGGTTAAGTGACTCATGTCTGTAAATATCAATTCGAACATCACAGAAAATCAACCGCAATTGACAAAACACACCTGAAACAGTGGAGTTAGAGTTGATATTCTTAATATACAAAGATCTGTATACACAGATATGAGAATCTTTAAAACTTCATCAGGGATAAAAAAAGACATGGCCAGACATAATAAGGTAAATAAAAAGACAAGCGGAGATTAATAAGCCTATTTATGATTTTGGCGTTCCTGTTTCTGTTGCAGTGCCTCTTCTCTGGTTGTTCATTCAGCCATATCTTCTGAGATATAGAGTCTGGGTTAGGCACCTTGGGCTGCCATAATGAAATGCCAGCGACTGGGAAGCATAAACACAGAAATTTATTTTCTCACAGTTCCGGAGGCTGGAAGTCCAAGACCTGGATACCAGCATAGTTGGGCTCTGGTGAAGGCTTTCTTTCTGGCTTGCAGATGGCCACATTCTCACTGTGTGCTTTCATGGCCTTTTTTCCTTGCAAGTACATGGAGAGAGAGACAGAGAGACAGAGACAGAGAGAGCTTCCTCTTCTTATAAACCCATCAATCCTATTGGATTAGGACCTTACCCTTGTGACCTCATGTAAGCTTAATTACTTCTTAAAAATCCTATCTCCAAATACAGTCACATTGGGGGTTAGAGCTTTAACATATGAATTTTGTGGAGACATGGTTGAGTTTATAGCAGAGTCAAAATGATTTCTGCCTACTTTGCAAACCCTCTTAGATAACCTAAAGACAAGATAATTCAAAAGTATTGCTCTCCAAACTGAATTCTTTGTAATATTTGATTCTTCTCCTTCTCTCTCTCCCACTCATCCCTTACTACAAAATCCATCACCAAGTTAAATATCTTAAAAATACTTAATTTTTTCCATTTCTCTGCTCCAAGTCTAATTTTTCATCATTATATCTCATCAAGATTATTGCCAAAGTCTCTACCTCCATTTCCATAGAACTCTATCTTGAGGCGTGTAGTAGAAATGACATTCCCTGCTTTAAAACAAATAATAAATTCAATGAATCTTCACTGCTGTCAGAATGAAGTTTCAGTCCCTTGATTTAGCTTATTTTTTATATTTTGTAGCTTTATATAATTCAGCTCTTGATTATTCCTTCAGATTCATATTTGACCACCACTTTTCACATTCTACACTATAAACTTTCAAATTAAGTTCTTTATGTCTTATTCTCATGTGGCCAAACTTTTGTAATGTGTAATTTACAAGTGTTTGCCACTTGTAATACTGTTTTTCCATCTCTCTCATTTCTTTGTACAGTTGCTCATCTCTCAGTCTAGGAGGTTCTTTCTTCTGGAAGGCATAACTGACTCTGAGATTTGGCTGTGCTGCTCATATTATGTCATTGCATAGCATCATCTATACTGCACAGCTCTTAACAAACGAGCTTTTAATCGCTTCATGAGAGTTTCCTCCTGTACACTGTACGCTTTGAGAGAGAAGGAATCAGTATAGTTCCTTTTACTAATGTATTCCCTATAGTTGGCACTAGTCTTAGCATACATAATACATATTTATAAAATAAACACATTAACTTCACAAATGGTCAAATGCAAAATGAGAGAGCAAGTTGTTTTTATATGTAAGGAAATACTCTCTACAATTTTATCACTAAATGAATGTTTAAAATGACATTATCTTACCATACTGTAATTAACTTTTCTAGAAAAAAAATCAATATTTTCAGGAACTTTAAAAGGTCTATCCTTAAAGTAATTTCCTTCTGAGTGAATCTATGCTAAAGAAAAAGAAATAAACAAATGCATGTAAAGTTTTTGAGAAAAGTTTATTTTGTTATTTATAACAACAAAAAAGACAACAGCATATATATTAAACTAAAGGAATGTTTAAGTAAAAGGTGATACATTTATAGAGTGGAATGCTATACAACATAGAAATTATGTTTTAAAATAATGTTTACTGTTCTTGATGAAATGTTGACTTAAATAAACAGGATACAGAATTAAATCTATTTATGCAGATTCTAGTTTTTTAAAATATGGGTACATATGCAATGTACATACAAACATATTCTTGAATTTTTTTAAAACCAGAAAGAAGATACAATATTAATAGTTGTGTTTTGTTAGTAGTTAAATTATGAATTTATTATGCTTTTTCTTTATAATTTTCTGCTTCTTAGTTCTCTATAGCATAATGAGCTTGCATTAATTCTTAGAGTAAAAAAAATAAGGGAAGATAAAATGGACTTATAGATATCTGCCTTTATGAAACAGCTTTGAACATAAACAGATATCCTAATTTAAGGGAATGCCCTGCTGTGCAGTACCCCACATCCCACTCTGGAATTCTTACAGGCCTCGTATACTTTCCTACCCCTTGAAAACACAAGCTTGAACCCCAAACATGACTTAAACTTAACTATCAAATGCTTTGAACTTCAAATCAACAGGGAAAGGTAAAAAGACATCACTTGCCAAATTACTCCTAGTTGTGCCAAGGCAACATGTGTAGGTGCTCAGTGGTGGTGTCAAGGGTGGACTGGTTCCCGAGCACCTGGCAGCATCTTACCCAAAGGATCCTAGTAGGTCCTAGGCTGGGTTTTATTCTTTTTTTTTTCATCCTTATTACCTTTCATTTTCTATACTTGCTTCCTCTTCTGTCCCATCAATTCTGCAGCTACCAGGTCTCTTCATAAATAGTTCCATCTATATTTCAGATCTCCAGAACTTTCACTTGCAACCCCAAACCCTGATTGATAACCTGGTTTTGATTATTTCAAACAGACATATACCCAAATTGGATGAAATACAGGAAAATCCAACTGAATGTTTAACAGTAATACAGGGGCCCTGTACCCTTCAGAATTGAGGAGTATCAAAGGAAGGGGGAGGTTGAAACCAAGGAAAAGACTCTGTGAGGCCTTCCCAGGTATAAAAGCCCCTCTGTGTCCCCTGTTTCTTGTTTGTAGAAAAATGGGCTTTCATCTCCTAGGCCTTCTCTGAGTTCCAAAGAGTAGGCTCAAGCATCTAATGATTAGGAAAGCAGAAGCACAGACTCCTAGTTCCTCCTGAAGGGATATAGATCACAATGTGATGCATATTTTTGAGTTGCTTGGTAGAAACTAAGAACCAACCCCCCACACCACACCACCCAGGTGGAGGATGGTGATTACATTCTGACCACAAGCACTAGACTCCAGACTGGTTGGAACCAGAAGGTTGAGATTCCCAAAACAACACTCTGTTACCTCACCCACAACCAATCAGAAGAAGCTCCACAAGCTGATTACTCTCTCCCCAAACATTGTCTTTAAAAAGCCTTGCCTGAGAGACATCAGGGAATTTGGGTCTTTTGAGCATGAGCTGCCCATTTGCCTTGCTTGGTGCCTTGCAAATAAACCCTTAGCTTGTTCCATACATCCCCTGTCAGAGTTAGGCTTTCTGTGCTGCAGGCAAACAATCCCTTGCTTGGTAACAGTGCTATAAATAGATACATGTAGTATCTATGCTTAAAGCCTATACCTATTAAAAACTAGGATTAGGTTTTAGTTCTCAATTAGTCATGAAATGCAATGTTATTTGAATAAAATTCTTTATTTGAGGAACAGGTCAGATAAAAATTATTTATTGTGTACTTTCTATATGTCAGGCATTGTGGTATTTCTTCTAATCAGTAAACTATTCAAGTTCCAAATAATTAACATTTCACAATGTCTCTATTTATGCAATTTATTGAGAAATTATTCTAATAATCAATAGTCATTTGCCTATGGCTAATGGACTATAACATATTGGTCTGTAATCTCTAAGATTCAACATTTTTCTGTATTTCACTCTTCTGTCCTTGACTATTTCCTCATTTTCTATAGCTTTTCAGAATCTTTAAACAGTACTTCAACAATATATAAAGTTTCTCTCATTAAATTAAAATTTAAGAGAATAAATCCTTGTAAAACATCTTTAAAAAGAAACCTACATTAACTTACTTGGAAAAAAAAATTCTGTAATTAATGGAATAGGTTTACTACTGGAAAATGAATCAATTCATTGCTTAGATTGACTGCAGGCTGTCCTTTCCATAAAGGAAAAATCTATATATTTGCCTTTTTTCTTCTATTTACCATCTACCCTTTGACCACTTCACTGACCATTAACTATTCAATTAGCAGTTCAATGAAATAAAATAAAATACAGGACAGGAAACAACAAAGCCCTGACTATCTTGGAAAAGTAATACAGATAATTGACCAAGACCGATAAATTTTATCAATATGAACAGTTTACTTAGAAATTTTACAGCTTGGAAGCACATTTTTTCCTCAAGACTAGAGACAATTTACTCTAAAATTGTATGCATAATTAACTCAATTATGTACACTTTCCATTTAATTGGGTAATAAATAATACAGTGTTCTTGGACATCATGTAGTCTAGATACTGCTTACCTTCTATTTTACCTTGTGCTTGATAGACCTTTGTTACCAATATAAATATAAATATTACCTTGATCAGAATTTAATGTTTATTTGCTCCTAATAACCAATTTTTACCTGATTTATACAGATAATTATTTAAAGTCTTGCTTTTTTGCCAGCACAAGTAGATTGGCTAACAGAAGATGACAGAAAAAAATTGTTTTTTATTTGAAAACCTCAGATGATAGAGCTTAAATAAACGGATAAGATATTATATATTTAAACATATTAATTTTAGTTATTTATGCCATTATTCTTATTTACATTAGGTGATAATTCTATTTATATTACTGTCAATTAAATCATGTGAAAAATTAAGAATGTAGGTAGAGAGCTCTTTACAACTGCTTTGAGATTTTGAGAGGGAGAAACTTTGCTAATAAACTTTTTCAATTAAAAAAATTCCCCAGTAAAGATGAATAGGGTAGTTAAATATAACTTCTTTTTTCTTTCATTAAAAGTATTATGGCATGATTATTATTGTTGAGTATTCTCTGTGTAGTAAGGAAAACATAGTATATTCAAGGACACGGTTACTTCTCCAAGGTCTTGCCATAAGTTACAGACAATAAAATGTGGATATAAAATATACCAGATGAGAAGACAGTTAAATCTCCGAGGCGTGGGGGAGCTTAAATCTCTTCTTAGACAAAGAACCCTGTTGCAATTTCTAAATAGGAGATTTTTATCAATTAAACAGTATTCTGTGTTTTCTTTTCCCAGTCTCTAAAAAGACATGAAGTTTAGCTGAATGAAAGAAAAAAATATAATAAGGGAGAAAGCCTCTCATGAACATCTTAGAAGCCAAAAGAACAGAAAGAATTTGCAAACACACAATTAGCAGCTTTTTAAAAACTGTATATAATATGTGTTTTATATGTATAGATAACTTTGTTTTTAATAGCTTACTATTTAAAATGAACTATATGTGCCCTTTCAGGCCTCAGTTGTTATATACGCATAAATAACTCTTTTAAGGAAATATTAAAAGTTAATAATTACAGTTGAATTTATTCATGTGAATTCATCGATTGCCAACTGTTTGTTAGCCACTGAGGATATGGTGGTGAACAAGATAGACAAGGTCATTGACCTTATGAATTATGGTTACCAAACAACAAATATCCAGATCCGCTAGAGAAATCACCTCTGGTTCTGGTAATACAAAAAACAAATTTTCTCTATCCAAGTGTATAGTTAATTCATAACAGAGTCTGGAAGTTTATTTCATACACTTGACATGAATGTATAAAAGCTCAATGATGGCTCACTATACACTTGACCCCCTTCACCCATTTTGCCCATCATTCCCAACCCTCTTTCCTTCTGATAACCACCAGTCTGTTCTCTGTGTCTATGACTTTGTTTTTCCTTTTTTTTTTGTTTGTTCTTATTTTGATTTTGTTTTTTAGATTCCACATATGAGTGAAATCATATTGTTTTGGTCTTTTATCTTCTGGTTTATTTCACTTAAAATAATACCTCAGGGTCCATCCATATTGTCCCAAATGGCAAGATTTCATTCTTTTTTTTATGACTAATAGTCCATTGTGTATATATACCATATCTTCTTTTCCCTTTATCAACTGATGGACACTTTGATTGTTTCCATATCTTGGCTACTGTAAATAATGCTGCCATGAACATATAATGGTTGTACCAATTTATATTCCCACCAACCATGTGAGGAGTCCCTTTTCTCCACATCCTCTCCAACACTTGCTATTTTTTGTCTTTTTGATGATAGCCATTCTAACAGATGTGAGGTGGTATCTTGTGGTTTTGATTTGCATTTTCCTAATAATTAGTGATGTTGAACATCTTTTCATGTTCTTCTTGGCCATCTGGATATCTTCTTTGGAAAAATGTCCATTTAGATCTTCTGCTCCCCCCCTCCCTTTTTTTAATGTGTTGGGGTTTTTGTTGTTAAGTTCTATGAATTTTGTATATATTTTGGATATTAACCCCTTGTCAAAAATGTGGATTTGCAAACATCTTCTCCCATTAACTAGGTTGCCTTTTTATTTTGATGATGGTTTCCTTTGCTGTGTGAAAGCTTTTTAGTTTCATGTATTCCCATTTGTTTATTTTTGCTTTTTTTTTCCCTTGCCACTGAAGTCCAACCCACAAAAACAGCTCAGAATTAATGTCAATGATTTCTACCAGCAATTTTATGGTTTCAGGTCTTACATTCAAGTCTTTAATCTATTTCAAGTTAGTTTTTGTGTATGGTGTAGGAAAGTGGTCTAGTTTCATTCTTTCACATGTGGCTGTCTAGTTTTCCCAACACTATTTATTGACGAAACTGTCCTATCTTCATTGTATATTCTTGGCTCCTTTGTCATAAATTAATTGTTATTTCGTGTGTGGGTTTATTACTGGGCTCTCAATTCTGTTCTATTGGTCTGTGTATCAGCTGTTATGCCAATACTATACTCTTTTGACTACTGTAGCTTTGCAGTATAGTTCCACATCTGGAAGTGTGATGCCTCCAGCTTTGCTATTTTCTCTTAAAGTTGATTTGGCTATTCAGAATTACTTGTGGTTCCATTAAAGTTTTAGAATTACTCATTTTAGTTCTGTGAAAAACTCCATAGGAATTTTGATACAGACTGAATTGAATCTGTAGTTTGCTTTGGTTGGTATGGACAGTTTAGCAATATTAAGTCTTCCCACTTATGAGCATGGAATATCTTTCTGTTTATTTCTGTCTTCTTCAATTTCCTTTATTAGCATCTTATAGTTTTCCATGTAGAGGGCTTTTGCCTCCTTAGTTAAATTTATTCTTAGGTGTTTTATTCATTTTGATGCAATTGTAAATGGGATTATTTTCTTAATTTCTCTTTTTGACAGTTTGTTATTAGTCTATAGAAATTCCACTGGTTTCTGCAGATTAATTTTGTATCCTACAACTTTACTAGGTTCATCTACTCTAACAGTTTTTTGTAGAGTCTTTAGGGTTTTTCATATAAAGTATCATGTCATCTGCAAACCATGTCAGTTTTATTTTTCCTTTTCTAATTTGGATGCATTTTTTTTCTTACCTATTTTCTGTGGCTAGGACTCCTGAGGACTTACTTATGGTAATGATCACTTTATGATGAACACAGATATCTAATCATAATGTTGCACACCTGAAACTTATACAATATTATAAACCAAATTTACCTCAGTTTAAAAAAAAAAGCTCAAAGATGGAAATGAATATGGTATAATTGGAGGATGTTGAGAATACAAATCATACCTATTTATCCTGGCCTTTAATTTGTAATAAGTATATTTACTAGAGATTCTGAGAGCTTATCTAACTCTCAGTATTAAGTTTAAATAAGGGCATAGCCCTTAATTAAAATGGATAATCCAGACTATTTTTGTGCTTATCATATGTATGGCAGGATTTCAGAAGATATTTTAATCATCTTATCAAAATCATCTCTAAATAGCTATGAAGACAGAGGACAATTTAATATTTTAGATGTAGACTCAATGATCTTAGCCATGTTACTCTGACAACATTGTGCTTCTTAAGAGACCTCATTACAAGAGGTTAAATAAAATGCAATTAACATGTTTTGAAATGTCAATATATTATAGAAAAATTATTGTATCAAGATATACCCTGAATTATATATATATAACTGTATTATATATATAATCTTTTAAAATTAATCACTTTGCTTTATAACACTAAGAAAACAGAAGTTAACAGAGTTAACAGACGAGAGATCCTCTTCTTGCTACAAAACATATTTTTCTTTATCTACTTTCTCCTATTTCCTTGGTGTACAATAGCAAATATTATCTAAAAGCTAATATTATCTCTTAACATCTTCTGGAAGCATTTCTCAATAAACTGTGTCATCTTCCCCTTTCTAAATCCAAATATGCTAAAATATTTTCCATTTTAAGAAATAAACCCATTATTTCCTATATTCTTCTCCACCATCATATTTCTTCACTTTCCTTCTTAACATCTTTTTACTTCCTTATAGTGCATTCACTGCATAACCTATTATACTTTGGTTTTTACATCCATCAGGTCTATAAAAACTAATTATGCTAAAGTTTTGAATGACCTCCTTGTTGTCAAATACAATGTTCACTTGATGTCAGCATGATTTATCTCTGTAGAGCCCTTTCTTAAGCTATTCTATCACCTGCCTTCCTATATCTCCAAATCCTCTCATTTTTCTGCTCCTTTCCAAACTGTCCCTTAAATATGTATATTTCTGCTTTCTGTTTTATAAACTGCTTCTAATCAGTTTAGACATTCCTTCTGAGATTTGTCATATTACTTTATTTATTAAACTATAATCTGAAAATCCCTAATATTTTATGTATCTCCTTATCTGTAGATCTACATACCCAAATGTCTACTGGGCTTCTTTTCTTGTGTATGCTTTAAGTTTAACATTTCTAAAACAGATCTTGTTTCCTTCTCATCCAAACTCCTACTTCATCCCAATGTGCTATCTCAGTGATCTTGAATTGCACAATATCTCAGTGATCTCGAATTGCATTAAATTATTCCTTGCTCACTTATTTAACTATTGTAAGCAATTCTGAAGGGTCTTGGAATTTACTTTATTTGCAAGCTGACAAACTGATCTGTTACTGCTTCGTGGATATTGGCAGAGGATGTGTGACTCCTGGGTCAGAGACTAAACACTTTATTACTCAAGACAAAGAAGTAGCCAGAAATTTTGGTGTTAAACCAGTTCTCCATGGCCCTCCAAATTCCATAGGGGCAATGTAGATCAATCTAGATGGATACCTGCACACTCAGTGGATTGTGTAAGAATAGAGGAAAACTGAGTTTTATAATGAATGGTAAGCAAGCCTGCTCTGTGTACAAGGAGAAATATTATCTTATCCATATATGTTGCTTTCTGCAAACACAATCCTCAGGGCACAAAGTGGAATACCTCTCCCAACAGCCATTATCCACATCCAATCAATCATCAATTCCAGTTGACCCCAACTCCTAAATATCTTTTAAATTAATCCATTGGTCTCAATCTCCACTGCTACTAAGCTAGTTCAGAACATGTTATCTCATCTCTCAATAGAATTACTGAGAAAGCTCTTATAGATCTGCTTGCTTATCAGGACCCTGCCTCACTCTCCACCCCCTCACTCCATGCCCCATGAATCTCAAAAATGAAGCCAAACTATCATTGTAAAAATTAATTCCGGCCATGCCACTTTTATTTTTATTTTTCTCATTGCCCTCAGAAAGAATTAACTGTTGTTAATGCCTTTCATCATCTGACCTCTGGGTACATTTCTAAATTCATTTCACTGCTTCTTCTTTACCATTTCTTTTTTCCATTTAACAATAATTCTCACAAATTAATTACACTTCCTTCCCACTGCCAACTGCTGTATTAATCTATTTTCTATTTCTCTCACCTCCAAGAGTTTGGGTGTAAATTTTTATTTACTTTATTTGTTCCCACTCAGTTTCTACTTGCTGATTTTTTTTAATTCACATTTCTTCAAGTTTCTGCTTTAAGGTCATGTCCACCTTGACATTATCATTAACCTGTAAATAGTTAATACATGGTACCTCTTCCAGATGTCCCAATTGCACACTGGGTTTCCACACTAGCAGTATTTTCACTAGTGCATATCCTTCACTGAGATCTCTGTGGGGACCAGGGACCACATCTTATTCTTTGATCCTTGTTATATCCCCAACAAATAACAAACTGATTAATATACTCCTTTCTTAATAAATATTTGTGTTAAGAGTGAAGGAAATAAGTAAGTTACAAAACATTTGTGACAACTGAAGTTTCCCATGTTCTCAAATATTGAAGCTCTAGGTAGGAATGGACCAGGTCTTGTTTGACTTTGTCTCTGCAGCAGTAAGGATAGCGCCTAACACATGCAGTGGCTCCTCATTATTTGCAAATTTTGTATTTGTGAATTCACCTACTTGATAACAGTTATTCGTAAGTCAAAAATCAATACTGTGTTTTGGGGTCATTCATGTTCATGCACATGTGCAGAGTAGCAAAATATTTGAGTCCCCCAATGCACATGTTCCCATATGATGTCAACACGTTAGGCTCTGTCTTCCTCATTAAGTTTTCATACTGTAAATGTATCATTTTCATGGCCAGTAGTGTCACATGTTTGCATTTTTGTGCTTTTTCTTGGTTTTTTTCTTTTTCATTTAAAATAGCCCCCAAGTGAGTGCCCACTAGGGTTTTTAAGTATATGTAGCCTGTGATTTTTTTACAGAGAAAATACCTGTTTTAATTTCCTTCAGCATGAGTTATAGTGAATTCAATGTTACTAAACCAACATTTCATATTAAACAAAGTGTCTTTAAACAGAAACACATAAAGTAAGGTTATGTATTGATGGGTCAGTTGGAAATATTGTGACCAGAAGCTCACAGAAAACTAATTCTGTATTTTCCCTAAGGGCAGTGAACAAGTATTTGCTAATTCAGTGTCTGCAGTAACTTTATAGAACATCATTACAGTAAATAATGAGAATAGACTCTAGTTTCTCATAAGTATTTTACAATTAGTAATTGAATGAAAAGAAGTAAGGGATGAAGAAGGGAGATACTGAAGTTATGTCTCTGAAATTGTATTATGAGCTATATAACTTGTTCTGTACTTTCTTCAATGATCTGGGTGAAGATCAAAACACATATTTTTTGTAATGGATGGATAATGCATATCCGTGAGATGTATTTATGCAGAATTCAAAATAATCTTAGGTTGAGGAAATTTACTGGAAATGAATGAGACAAAATTTAACAAGGATGCCAGGATTCATCATTTAAAGTCTACATATTAGTTATCTAAGAAGATAAAGAAAAATCTTAACAGTTTTTATATAAACTTACTTGGAAGTTTAATTTTACTTAACCACAAGAAAGATATGAAGAAAACATGTTGAAATCACATAATGTCAAAAGTTAAAATCAAGAGATCAAAATAAAAGATGTAAATAGCAATTGTAGCTTAGTTTTATTGTAGCTGCAGATTGAAAATCCACATAGACTCTGTTCTAGGGCTTCCATTTTTAGAATAAGTACCAAATGGATAGATTCAATTACTTAACTGTGTTTTGCTAGATGTATGTAATTTTTATACTATTAACTTAAAATCCTGATATCTATTATTAAATTGCTTATCTCTATTTTTACTGTGCTAAACTCTACTAGAAACACTTCAACTGATTGCAAATGACAAGTGAATCAAAGCTACTGCTAATGCCATTTCACAGACACCCCTAAAACACACCTAACTGTGCAAAGCAAAATTTTGGTTCCCTTGCAGCCAATATTACGTTATCTAGATATATTTTAAGCTAATAAATTGATTATAAGAGCGTAATACCATAAGAATATTCTAAACTTTATAGCCCAATATCATCTCAGAGGAAGATATAAGCTGTACCTTAAATAAGCAATACTTTGTGAAAACTACACTGAATTAATTCAAGTAACACTGGTAAGATTATTGTGACATTATTTGATTTGGTGATAACAAAAAATTGTAATGAAATGCAGTAGCTGTCCTAATCAAAATCTTTCAAGTTTATCTAAATTTTCACTGATCTATAGAGAGAGACTTTAATATTAGATTTTATTACACTATTAATATCATTCATGTTTTGCTTCAAAGTTAACCCATCCCTGAAAATATTCCACTTGCATTCCCACTTCCGGGCCTCTCATTGGATTATTTTAAACTTCTAAGCCTTTTTAACAAAGGTAAAACTTGAAAGCAGTTTAACTGTCTCTCAGAGGTCATGCTGAGTGTAGAGAAGGAATATATCACTTACGTCAAATTCGAACCTCTTGAGAAGCATGCGTAAGATTCTTTAAAAGAAACTTCAGCTTCTCTATCCCTGGACTAACCACCATATTTGATTTCAGAGAAGTCCAACCATTTCAAAAAAGATAGGACTTCTTTGGAGAACACTGGGCATGCTCTTTAAACCTCTAGATCATTTATGTTTTTGAACTATAGATTATTTCTACCTCCAGAGAGACTAAGTAACTCTTAAAGTGATATTGTTTTTCTTTTAGAGGTGCATGATTCTTCAAGGAATCATGGCCAGTATCAAATACATGTAATATTCATAAGATGATGACAAGTATTATTAATTTCCGAATCCTTTTAAAATCATCATAAGTGATTATGATGAATATATCTTCTTTTGGTTCTCTTTAATGTAGATTAAGCAAATATATTTTACCTACACTTATAGTTGTTAAGATAAATACATGCCTCATGGAATAACTGTCATGTCACTTAGTAGTCTATAAATTATAAAGTATCAAAAATATAATTTATCTCAATAACAGTACTTAATTTAGAAATCCTTAAAAAAGGTTGAACTCCTAATTAGGTTATATAAGATGATTGCATTGAATATTATTCTGTACTTTTTTTTTTTCCTTTTTGGCTGCACTGCATGACATGAGGAACTTCTTGAACCAGGGATTGAACTTGTGCCCCCTGCAGTGGAAGTGTGGCGTCTTAACCACTGGACCACCGGGAGAGTCGAATATTATTCTGAAAAGTTATGTACTATATATATTTTAATATTATTTTTGAGAATTTACCCAAAAAGTATCAAGTGTGTATTATTATTCAATATAATATTATATCTATAACTGTATTGATCTGGAAATTTTAGAAAGAAAATTTTTTGTTCAGTGTTAAAAATGTTTTATGTTTAATAATGTGATAGTGATTTAGTGATTTATTTCAGGACTGATGAAAGCAGTTGAATAATTTTGCATGAAAAATATGGCTGGAATTTTTGGAGAATAAATTAATATAGATCATTCTAGAAGTACAAATTAAGACAAAAAGTATTATAGCATTTTGTCAGTTAGAAAAATATTCTAAAATTCCACTAACACTAATTGTTTATCCAAAGTTTGGAGAGTATAAAAAAAATTATTGGTATCACCAAATAGTGGTCTACTCATTATAGCCAGCAGGCTCTGGAATTACTATAAATAAGCTCTTACATTTACATCTAATATCAATATCTCCATTCTCTGCTTCTGTTTTTCATCAAAATATGTGATTATTAAAACTGTATTTACTGATATACTTCTTATCATTTTGGTTTAGATTTTTACGAGTAAATTATTGAAAATAAACATAATCTAAAGATTTTTTAAGAGGTGGAAAATATATAGAACAATATGTAATAATGTAGATTTCCCAAGATAACCTTTAATAAGTAAGTGCAATGAGGGTTTCGGCAAGTTTGCTCTAAAATATCACAAACTATCATAAAGTTGCAACATTAAAACAGGGTTGTCAAAGTAAAAAACAATGAAAAGATCAAATCACATGTTTCAAATCATGATTCAGATATATTTAGGAATTCAATACATCACAAAGATAATTAATAAATGTAATATGCATAATATAAACTGCTGGCAAATGGTTTGTAGGAAACTGGTCATCATTTAGGAAAAAAATCCAACTAATTTTTAATATTACACTAGACAGCAAAATTGATTTTCATTGTTTTAAAGATTAAAACATTTAATTCTAAAAGACAGCTATAAGAATTACTAATAAGTGAATACCTATCCATTGAATACCTACTTAGATGTGAATATGTATTTAATTTGTGAATGAGGAAAGGATTTGTAAGCTTCACAGAATATAATAAATCACAAAGGAAAATTTTTTAAAAAATGACTGGAAAACAGTGAAAGTTAAATACTAGAATATGTTTTTAAATTGTGTCAAATAAACTGGGAAAAGTTTCAACATATATGTTCTTAACATTTGAAGAGAAAACAAACACACAAATAAGAAAAAGAATAAGATGTCAAAGGAATAAAGAAAAAGACCAAAAGATCAATGGAGTACCCAATAATTATTTGTTGAATAAATGTGTGATAGAAAAATGAAAGGAAGAATACCCAAATATTATCAATGGTTATTTTGGGTAATTGCGTTAGAGGTGATCTTAACTTTTTTGATATCATTTCTGATTTCTAAATTTTTTTTTTTTTTTTTTTTGGCCAAAAAGTACATGAAAAGATGCTCAATATCACTAAGTATCAGAGAAATGCATACCAACACTACAATGAGGTATCACCTCACACTGGTCAGAATGGCCATTATCAAAAAGTCCACAACAAATAAATGTTGGAAGGGTGTGGAGAAAAGGGAACCCTTTTACACTGTTGGTGGGTATGTAAATTGGTACAATCACTGTGAAGAACAGTATGGAGGTTCCTTAAAAAACTAAAAATAGAACTACCATATGATTCAGCAATCCCACTCCTGGGAATATATCCAGAGAAAACCATAATCCGAAAGGATACATGCACCTCAATGTCCATTGCAGCAATACTTATGGTAGTCAAGACATGGGAGCAACCTAAATGTCCATCAACAGAGGAATGGATAAAGAAGGTGTGGTACATATATACAATGGAATATTACTTGGCCATACAAAAGAATGAAGTAATGCCATTTGCAGTAACGTGGATGGACCTAGAGATTATCATACTAAGTGAAGTAAGTCAGACAAAGACAAATATCATATGATATCATTCATATGTGGAATCTAATTTTTAAAAAATGAAACAAATGAACTTATTGACAAAACAAAAACAGACTTACAGATATCAAACACAAACTTATGGTTACTGAAGTGGAAACGTGTTGGGGGGGATAAATCAGGAGCTTGAGATGAACATACACACACTACTATATATAAGATAGATAACTAGCAAGGACCTTCTGTATAGCACAGCGAACTCTCCTTAATATTCTGGAATAACCTGTATGAGAAAAGAACCTAAAAAAGAATGAACATATGTATATGTATAACTGAATCACTTTGCTGTACACCTGAAACTAACACAATATTGTAAATCAACTATACTCCAATAAAATTTAAATTAAAAAAATAAAATCTTTTTTTATTATATAATTTTCAGGTGTACAACATTATAATATGACATCTGCATACACTACAAAGTGATCCCCACCATGAGTCTAATTGCCATCCATCATAATACAGTTGACTCCCTTCATCAATTCACCTATCCCACAATCCCTTTCCCATCTGGTAACCACCAATCTGTTCTCTGTACCTATGAGTTTGTTTTTGTTATATTTTGTTCATTTGTTTGTTTTGTTCTTTTAGATTTCACATATTAAAATCATATGGTATTTGTCTTTGTCTGACATTTCACTTAGCATAACACTTTCAAAGTCCATCCGTATTGTTGTAAATGACAGGATTTCATAATGTTTTAGGACTGAGTAGTATTCCACTGTGTATATGTACCATATTTTCTTTATCCATTTATCCATCAATGTATGTTTAGGTTGTTTCCATATCTTGGATATTGTAAATAATACTGCAATGAACATAGGGGTGCATATATCTTTTCAAATTAGCATCTACATGTTCTTTAGATAAATACCCAGAAGTGAAATAGCTGAGTCATGTGATAGTTCTAGTCTTAGATTTTTAGGAATCTTCATACTGTTTTCCATAATTGCTGCACCAATTTACATTCTCACCAAAAATGAAGGTTCCCTTTTCTCCACACCCTCTCCAACATTTGTTATTTCTTGTCTTTTCTTTAAGAGCCATTCTAACAGATATGAGGTGATATCTAATTGTGATTTTGATTTGCATTTCTTTAATAATCAGTGATGTTGAATTGCTTTTCATGGCCATCTGTATGTTTTCTTTGGAAAAATGTCTATTCAGATCTCTTGCCCATTTTTTAATCTACTTTTTTTTGTTATTAATTTTTTAAATCTTTAAAGTGATAATACATTGCCTTTTATAAACATACAGTAAAACATTTTTAAAAGGCTATGATTAGTAAGTTTCTTTTTTCATAACAGCCTTTATTCAAATCACAATTTGACATTTCACAAAAAATGCTATGCAAATAATTATTTAATTAAAGTCCAACATAGCAAATAGTTTATGCAGTCATCAAAGAATAAATGGAGTTAAATTCTTGCTTGCTTATTTGAAAACTTGGGTCATAAATTTTCAAACTTGAATGAAGAAATAGAAAGCATATTAAAGATTATTTAGTGCAGTTCCCTCTATTTAAGAGAAAACTGAGAGCCAGTGAGAGATGAAGCAATTTACCCAATAGGACAAGATTAACAAGTCACACAAATGGGAGTGGAATGTAGGTGTCTAAACTCTCAGCTCAATACTCCATCCTCTACTATGAAAATATTAAAATAGTTTCAATTATTTGCAATGCAATGTATGTTTTATGTCTAATAAAAAAAATAGCTCAAACAAATTACTTTCAGCATAAAATTCTTTTGAAAAAAATAAGTTGGCAAAATCTTTTGTTTTAAACTTATATATAGTTGATCAGGGTTTGCAATAACAAGTAATTCCTACTTTGGTATAGTGTTGCTATTATGAATGCAGAAACTGTATAGAACCATAACTGAATATGATTACATACAATTTTATTTAAGGGAAAACTTAAAGCAATGTAAACAAGAAAGATTCTGCCTACTATACATTTTTTCTGCTTTACTACATTAAGTGTTTAATTAAGTAAAATGTGTGTTACAATGAATAGTGTATTTGGAGATGCAAATGTCACTCATTTTTAATCATTAACCCAGATAAACCACAAGAGAGTTATCATTTCCTTTGTAGCCTAGAAATAGTTTTATTTAGTCTTTGTAATTTTATTCAAATTCTAGATTTTAATATTATTATGTAGATTATTACCTAAGGTATTAGAATAAAGTAAAAGTCTCATATTGAAATATCCTTTTTACATGTACCATTTTGAAGTTCTGATGTAGAATTTAGTGATAGTATAAACTAGCTTTCTAATGTCTCTAATATAAACTCCAGTATAAAATATGAATTGAAAAATGTGTTTTAAAAATACTCATTTTTGATAAAATGTTCTTAATCTATTAAAGTGTTCCATCAGAAGTATACTGAATAAAGGTATTATAAAGTTTTCCTCATTATGATTTAAAGCTAATGCCTTAAAAGTGAGAGGTATAAAAGATCATATCATCTGTGCTTATTGAATAATACACAGATTTACAAAAATGGGTTTTGTTATTTTAAACTTTCCCCTTTTATTTATTTATTGAGACAAAATAATATATTGTTGTAAACAGCTGTAATTAATCTACTATGATAATGTAGAAGTAGGCATGGAAGAGAAGAAAATAATAATGGTGCACAGAAAAAAGAAGGAGGTTTGAATTTGTTCTGTCAATGATCTAAAATAAGGTATAAAATTTAATTTTGACAAATAAAAATAAACATAAATTCCAAAATTCATATTGTCATTCACTAAATGAATTCAATTGAATTTGTGCAGAAATCTGAAAGTGACCTTGGAGCAATTGAGACTCCTCTTTAAATGTGTCTAGACAGAGGAAAGGAGCACTTAACCACTGAGAAAAGGTTTCAATAGAGACAGTGGTGGAATATGAGCTATAATCACTACCCATCACCATCATGCTAGTCTCTGTTAACAGAGCCTTACATTTACAATTTCTCCACCTACTTCCAATGATTTTTATGCTCAGTTTTGGTTATTATAACCATATATTCACACTATCAGTTGAATTAGCATGGTGAAGTACAACCTAAAATAAAATAACACATTCTTTTAATATGATTTAAAGTACTAATATTAAAAATTCACACCATATACGTGACGTTTCAGTTCTTTTTTTTGTTTGTTTATTTATTTTTGGCTGCATTGGGCCTTCATTGCTGCGTGCAGGCTTTCTCTAGTTGTAAGCGGGGGTTACTCTTCGTTGGATTGCGTGGGCTTCTCATTGTGGTGGCTTCTCTTGTTGCGGAGCACGGGAGCTAGGTGTGCGGGCTTCAGTAGTTGTGGCTCACAGGTTTTGTTGCTCCACAGCATGTGGGATCTTCCGAGACCAGGGATCAAACCCGTGTTCCCTGCACTGGCAGGTGGATTCCTAACCACTGTGCCACCAGGGAAGTCCCAGATGTTTCATTTTCTTCAATGTTTTTCAGAACTCAGTAAAACACCTGGAAGTCATTAGGAGCCCTTACTGTGATATGCCCATGAGAAAATGTTGTATTTCAGCCCTAACTTCTTTCAGGAATAGAACTTCACCTTTGAGGATGAAGTTTGAAGTAGATAAGGGTTGAAAAAAGTCTTTTCCTTAGAAAGAGAACAGAAAAGGAACATGCCTGAGGTACAAGAGATTGCAGTACCCAGTTGTTGTTTTCTTTCAAACACATAGTTATACCTTCTTTAAGTCTCAATATCTTCACCTATACAATTATGAAGTGGGATAGGTGACCTCTAATGACCTTCCAAGAAATAAATTCAGTGGAGCTCCCAGTCTTCTCATATAGCTGCATAATGTAATGGTATTTATTTATTCCCACAATACAGGGAAAAGAACTTTCTGAATTGACACTACCCGGAAGCTACGGACCTGCTGATACGGTATCATGCCCATTATGGAAGCATTATAAGTCACATAAATAAAGATTCCAGAGACTCCTGTTTTCTTTATATGGAAAAAATGAATTTTTATTTTAGTTTTTTGCTTTTAAGAGAAAACCTTAATCTACACTTGACTATAATAAATGTTCTTATGTGAGAAACTTTTTTCTTTAATTACTGTTTAATGGAGGGATTCTTTAAAATAATTCTTCAATTTCTGTTGTTTATTCTAGTGTTTAAAGCTATTTAGAGAACTTTTTTTTTGATTGAATGACCAAGTGACAGATTTACTCTGACTTCATAGGTGCCGCCAGAGAATAAAGATTATGTTTCAAGGGTATGGGAAGAGAGCACGTGATGCCCCTGACCCACGTGATTGGGTCAGTCCAATCCTCCTGTATGCGTTCTGGCAGCCTTATGGCTCCAATGACAAGTGGATTTATACAGGATACCGGGAGGGCGAGCCTCTAATTCTTCCCGTTCTTTGCTTCCCCCATGCAGCGATGTTGAATAATTAGGAGGCAAGCATGGCCATACGGATATTTACAAATGTACTCTTTCAACCATACTGGATGCTGTTAGTGGAGAAGATGGTCTGTGGGCCCCAAATGCCTCAAAAGATTTTGCTTGAACACAGAGGTACAAAAGAGACCCTCACTTTCTGATTTCCTTTCTTTCTCCTACCACGTATCTACCCATTTCCTCTCCAGGATGATAGCTGAGGTTTAAATTCTATTACCAGGCCCCAGCCTGCTACAAAGTTCTATGCGTAGATTACACCTGAATAGTCATATCCTCATATTATTAGGCTGTTATTTTATGAAGAGTGGGTGTGGTGTCTTAAGTTATCGTGATTCTTACCTATTTGTTTCTTCTTTAGAGATAAGCCTAATGCTTATTGGCTTTTCTCCCAAGTAGTGTGCCTAAAAAGAAGTATGTTTCTGTGATTAATCTAATGCAAAGAACCAGAGACTTATTTTTTCTTTATGTAATTGTTCAAAACTCACTATAAAAAACTTCACTTTTTTATATAAATTGTTTTCTTCTCAAATTTCTACTTTTTTAATTATTAAATATTTTTTTGTTCTTGGGCATGCTAATGTATTTTTGTCACTTTTCTACCTTATAATTGAATTCTAAGGAAAGAGGCTTAAGGGAACTTCAAATAATTAAAAAATTGAAGCATTATGCTAGACAAGACCACCTCCACAAATGGGTGAAATTCCTTATGATCCAAAATACAAAACATTAATCAAATAACTATAATGGCATGCCTCTAAAAATATCTTTTAAAATAAATGATATGGAACCAGATTATCACTATTAGTTCTAACTTGCACTGAATTCTTTCTTCTTGCCTAAGATAGTAAACAATAACCCCATCACTTCAATTCTGATTTTTTTAAAAATTCACATCTTTATATTTATTAGTCTTCAAGAGATTTACCCTTCTTCACAATAGAATCATACTGCTTAGGATATAGAAATATATACTCTTCTGCAAGCCACAAGACAATCAATAGAAAACTCCACTGAGTGTTTCACTGGTTGTTTGCCAGTCTCTTAGAGGAAAAAAAAAATGTTACTGATGAGCAGTGTGATATCAGTTTCTTCTCTTAAAGAATATGAGACACTCTCCTCCAACCAACATTGACAAAAGACTCAAACATCTCACAATCTAACTTTATAATATACTTTCTTCTGGAGTATCAAGAGGCTTTATCATACAAACATTTGAGAACAGAAAATTAATGGTAAATAAAAAAATCAAACTAGAAATACACTGAGTGCTGAAAAGAACAATGGAACTTAAAAGTGAAATAACTGAAGAAGTTTTCATACAAAATAACTCCAGGATAGAGACACTGAGTGATGTGGCTAGAAAATTTAAAGATTGAACAGAAATCATATATATTTTAGTTTGTTCAAAGTGCTGAGCTATGCACAAATAGAGTAATTTATTGTTTTCAAAAAATTCTGCAACACAAGTAGACAAATGGAATAAACTAAGCAAGAATATTCTCTGCCTTCTGACTGATCTTTGTCTTCTTTGGTCTGGGGAATGGGATGGACACATACATGCCAGCAGTCAAAACACTTCATGCCATCTTGACACTTAACACTTGAATTTTTAAAAATTCTGAACCTATAAGGTAAAAATGAATGTCCCGTTTGTTTAATAAATCAATATAATTGATCTGCCAATGATCTTGACCACCCGATCATTTGAGAATTCATGTTCATTTTACTTCATAAAAAACTTGAATTTTTATTTAAACTTATTAGTGTATAGGGTCTAACATTTTCTGTATTCTGAAATCAATCATAAACTTTTATTAAAAATTGTCTCCTACAAATTACTTTGTCTGAAGATATAATGTACTACAAAACCTTCTAGGAGTTTATGTTAAAAAAAAAGAAAAAAAGCAGGAAGGAAAGGTTAGGAAAGGGAAAGTGGGGGCAGAAAGTAAGGGAAAGAAGGAAGGAAGGAAAGAAGGAAGGAAGAGAGACCTTTGAGTTGTTTAGGAGGTAGGTTTTATCCTCAAGTTCCCAGGTAGCTAAAAACAAACAATCATTTATTTTGTTACTTGCAACTCATTTTGTTTTATGACATATCACAGGATGCCAAACACAATGTGATCCATTTTGACTTGTATAATTCACGTGTCATCTGGAGTCCTCCAGAAAAGCTAATTCTAGATAAGACTGGCTAAAACCCCACCCACATACTGTGGTAGCCAAGGAGTCCCCCACATTTCTCAGATTCCCTAAGAGACTAAATTCCTCACTATCACCTCTGCCCTGGACATGTTTTCACTGAAATCTTCCAGCTCAGTTATCTCAACATTTTATGGGCATTGCCAATTAAAAACCACATAGACCTATTCATGAAACTAAATTCCTTCAACAACTGGAACACACATGAAAACATATCTGGGTAGGCTGAGAGGAGAGTCATTAAGCTCATAATAAAACAAAGAGTATTAAAATGTTTTATGTGAAAATCTCTTTTGAATACAGCAATACCAGGGACTTTTCTCTGGCTGCTTATTTCTATGCTACACCCCAGCATAACCTCTTGTAGGCTCCCCAGTACATGCTTTGCTGAGTGCCACTACTCAACCTCTGACATTTTTCCCAGGACATCATTCTTCTTTTCTTCTTCCTCTCTCCTGACTTAGTAGTTTATCCTTAAGGTCCTTGAAATGCCAGACCCATTTTCTCTTTAATATTCAAATTTATCAAGTTGCTTATCACAACAGCAAAATCCCATATAGCAAAATTTACACTTCTAAGCAAGTAGTTCTATTTGTACTTACCACATTTCCCCTCAAGTACATTCAACATAGCTTTTTACCAAGAGAAATAGAAAGAAGAGTTTAAAAAAATCATATGAACATATTTATTAAATTTTCCAGGAATAAAACTATATATATAACTATATATATATATATATATATATATATATATATATATATATATATATACACACACGTATATATATATGGTTATATATAATAACCTCCAAATTTTCATCAGCAGTTTTATCCTAACAGTTTTTCTCCAGCACAGTAGTTCTCAACTGGTGACAATTTTGTCCCCCAGGGGACATTTAACAATATCTGGAGACATTTTTGTTTGTCACAACTGGGGTGGAGGGATGCTAGTGGCATTTCTGGGTTGATGCCAGAGATGTTGCTAAACACCTGAAAATGCACAGGACAATCCCTTATGCTAAAGAATTATCTGGACTAAAACGGCATTAGTGTTGACATTGAGAAACCCTGTGCAGTGCACTAATGAGAGTTAAAAACTGGATGGGTGAGCTCTACTTTAAAAAAACTATCACACAGTAAAAAGCTGAATTAAAAGCATGATAAAATCTTGTCTTGTAAAAAATGATAAATCCCTTGATAAGACCCCGTTCAATAGAAATTGAAATCTATACCTGCCAGTCCTTCAACAGCACACAGTCTCCCTGGAATTTTCCCCTCGTCACCCACCGTGCCTCCCCACCCATACCTCATACTCTAATCCATCTGGAGAACCTGGGGAGCCTCAGTCTCATGCACTCTAGTAACTGGGTTCCTTATCTCTTGCTACTCCCTCTAACTAGAAAAGGCTTTTCCATATCCTCCATAACATTACAACACAAGTTACTATTAAAAGCCTAACATAAATTTATCTCCTCCAGGAAACCTCTCTAAACCTTCTCTTCTCTTGGGAAGATATTTTTTATTCTCTCTTCTATATTCTCATCAGTATTTTTAATAGCACGATTACAGCGTGTATTATGCTACATTTGGTAGCTCTTTATGCCCCTGTCCAACTAGATAGTACACTTATCTATTTGCTATTTAATTATCATATATACGTTTAAATGTATTTTTATTAAATTATTTTTCACCACAGTCTATCACATAACAGAGATGAAATCATGGCGAGAACAGGAAAAAACTGATGATCATAATGTTATAGTTGGTCTTTATATGTGTTTACGGTGTGCTTGGTCCTTTATGTGCATGCCTTTATTAATTTATTTCAGAAACCCTATGAGAAAATTACCATTGTTACCTTCATTGAACATGTGAGGAAACTGAGGTGTTGGCAAGTCAGAAGTTTAACAAAACCAGAATTTTCAACCACATTTTTAGAGTCCCCATACCAGAGTCTGAAATATTGTGTTGTGATACTTATTCTAATAAAGATAAAACAAAAAGGTGCCATGTAAATGTTGAAAGAACAATGACAACTAGCTTTTCTGATGTGTTATCAGTAACTTCAAAGAATAGGAAGTACATTTTGACTATGGGTCTTAGAAGTAGTAGGAACAGTGGAGAGAGGAGTTACATTTTATTATTCTCAACAATTCTAATAGCTACATAATGCAGGTACATGCGATGGTCTTGTAACCTAAAGTGGGGTCTGGCTACTAGTCACTCAAAA
The DNA here is from genome assembly GCF_949987535.1 of Balaenoptera acutorostrata. Taxonomy (NCBI): domain Eukaryota; kingdom Metazoa; phylum Chordata; class Mammalia; order Artiodactyla; family Balaenopteridae; genus Balaenoptera; species Balaenoptera acutorostrata. Next base: position 38,498,745 of record NC_080081.1, read on the forward strand.
GTCAATAAAGAGGACAGTTACAGAAAGATAGAGAAGATGAAAAGGCAGAGGGCTATGTACCAGATGAAGGAACAAGAAAAACCCCCAGAAAAACAACTAAATGAAGTGGAGATAGGCAACCTTCCAGAAAAGGAATTCAGAATAATGATAGTGAAGATGATCCAGGACCTCGGAATAAGAATCGAGGCAAAGATTGAGAAGATGCAAGAAATGATTAACAAAGACCTAGAAGAATTAAAGAACAAACAAACAGAGATGACCAATACAATAACTGAAATGAAAACTACACTAGAAGGAATCAATAGCAGAATAACTGAGGCAGAAGAACGGATAAGTGACCTGGAAGACAGAATGGTGGAATTCACTGCTGCGGAACAGACTAAAGAAAAAAGAATGAAAAGAAATGAAGACAGCCTAAGAGACCTCTGGGACAACATTAAACGCAACAACATACGCATTATAGGGGTCCCAGAAGGAGAAGAGAGAGAGAAAGGACCAGAGAAAATATTTGAAGAGATTATAGTCGAAAACTTCCCTAACATGGGAAAGGAAATAGCCACCCAAGTCCAGGAAGCGCAGAGAGTCCCATACAGAATAAACCCAAGGAGAAACACGCCGAGACACATAGTAATCAAAGTGGCAAAAATTAAAGACAAAGAAAAATTATTGAAAGCAGCAAGGGAAAAACGACAAATAACATACAAGGGAACTCCCATAAGGTTAACAGCTGATTTCTCAGCAGAAACTCTGCAAGCCAGAAGGGAGTGGCATGATATACTTCAAGTGATGAAAGGGAAGAACCTACAACCAAGATTACTCTACCCGGCAAGGATCTCATTTAGATTTGATGGAGAAATCAAAAGCTTTACAGACAAGCAAAAGCTAAGAGAATTCAGCACCACCAAACCAGCTCTACAACAAATGCTAAAGGAACTTCTCTAAGTGGGAAACACAAGAGAAGAAAAGGACCTACATAAACAAACCCAAAACAATTAAGAAAATGGTCATAGGAACATACATATCGATAATTACCTTAAATGTCAATGGATTAAATGCCCCAACCAAAAGACATAGACTGGCTGAATGGATACAAAAACAAGATCCATATATATGCTGTCTACAAGAGACCCACTTTAGACCTAGGGACACATCCAGACTGAAAGTGAGGGGATGGAAAAAGATATTCCATGCAAATGGAAATCAAAAGAAAGCTGGAGTAGCTATACTCATATCAGATAAAATAGACTTTAAAATAAAGAATGTTACAAGAGACAAGGAAGGACACTACATAATGATCCAGGGATCAATCCAAGAAGAAGATATAACAATTATAAATATATATGCACCCAACATAGGAGCACCTCAATACATAAGGCAACTGCTAACAGCTATAAAAGAGGAAATCGACAGTAACACAATCATAGTGGGGGACTTTAACACCTCACTTATACCAATGGACAGATCATCCAAAATGAAAATAAATAAGGAAACAGAAGCTTTAAATGACACAATAGACCAGATAGATTTAATTGATATATAGAGGACATTCCATCCAAAAACAGCAGATTACACGTTCTTCTCAAGTGCGCACGGAACATTCTCCAGGGTAGATCACATCTTGGGTCACAAATCAAGCCTCAGTAAATTTAAGAAAATTGAAATCATATCAAGCATCTTTTCGGACCACAACGCTATGAGATTAGAAATGAATTACAGGGAAAAAAACGTAAAAAAGACAAACACATGGAGGCTAAACAATACGTTACTAAATAACCAAGAGATCACTGAAGAAATCAAAGAGGAAATACAAAAATACCTAGAGACAAATGACAATGAAAACACGACGACCCAAAACCTATGGGATGCAGCAAAAGCAGTTCTAAGAGGGAAGTTTATAGCTATACAAGCCTACCTAAAGAAACAAGAAAAATCTCAAGTAAACAATCTAACCTTACACCTAAAGAAACTAGAGAAAGAAGAACAAACAAAACCCAAAGTTAGCAGAAGGAAAGAAATCATAAAGATCAGAGCAGAAATAAATGAAATAGAAACAAAGAAAACAATAGCAAAGATCAATAAAACTAAAAGTTGGTTCTTTGAGAAGATAAACAAAATTGATAAGCCATTAGCCAGACTCATCTAGAAAAAGAGGGAGGGGACTCAAATCAATAAAATCAGAAATGAAAAAGGAGAAGTTACAACAGACACCGCAGAAATACAAAGCATCCTAAGAGACTACTACAAGCAACTTTATGCCAATAAAATGGACAACCTGGAAGAAATGGACAAATTCTTAGAAAGGTATAACCTTCCAAGAGTGAATCAGGAAGAAACAGAAAATATGAACAGACCAATCACAAGTAATGAAATTGAAACTGTGATTAAAAATCTTCCAACAAACAAAAGTCCAGGACCAGATGGCTTCACAGGTGAATTCTCTCAAATATTTAGAGAAGAGCTAACACCCATCCTTCTCAAACTCTTCCAAAAAATTGCAGAGGAAGGAACACTCCCAAACTCATTCTATGAGGCCACCATCACCCTGATCCCAAAACCAGACAAAGTTCCTACAAAAAAAAGAAAATTACAGACCAATATCACTGATGAATATAGATGCAAAAATCCTCAACAAAATACTAGCAAACAGAATCCAACAACACATTAAAAGGATCATACACCACGATCAAGTGGGATTTATCCCAGGGATGCAAGGATTCTTCAATATACACAAATCAATCAATGTGATACACCATATTAACAAATTGAATAATAAAAACCATATGATCATCTCAATAGATGCAGAAAAAGCTTTTGACCAAATTCAACACCCATTTATGATAAAAACTCTCCAGAAAGTAGGCATAGAGGGAACCTACCTCAACATAATAAAGGCCATATATGACAAACCCACAGCAAACATCATTCTCAATGGTGAAAAACTGAAAGCATTTCCTCTAAGATCAGGAACGAGACAAGGATGTCCACTCTCACCACTATTATTCAACATAGTTCTGGAAGTCCTAGCCACGGCAATCAGAGAAGAAAAAGAAATAAAAGGAATACAAATTGGAAAAGAAGAAGTAAAACTGTCACTGTTTGCGGATGACATGATACTATACATAGAGAATCCTAAAACTGCCACCAGAAAACTGCTAGAGCTAATTAATGAATATGGTAAAGTTGCAGGATACAAAATTAATGCACAGAAATCTCTTGCATTCCTATATACTAATGATGAAAAATCTGAAAGAGAAATTATGGAAACACTCCCATTTACCATTGCAACAAAAAGAATAAAATACCTAGGAATAAACCTACCTAGGGAGACAAAAGACCTGTATGCAGAAAACTATAAGACACTGATGAAAGAAATTAAAGATGATACCAACAGATGGAGAGATATACCATGTTCTTGGATTGGAAGAATCAACATTGTGAAAATGACTATACTACCCAAAGCAATCTACAGATTCAATGCAATCCCTATCAAATTACCAATGGCATTTTTTACGGAGCTAGAACAAATCATCTTAAAATTTGTATGGAGACACAAAAGACCCTGAATAGCCAAAGCAGTCTTGAGGCCAAAAAATGGAGCTGGAGGAATCAGACTCCCTGACTTCAGACTATACTACAAAGCTACAGTAATCAAGACAATATGGTACTGGCACAAAAACAGAAACATAGATCAATGGAAGAAGATAGAAAGCCCAGAGATTAACCCACGCACCTATGGTCAACTAATCTATGACAAAGGAGGCAAAGATATACAGTGGAGAAAAGACAGTCTCTTCAATAAGTGGTGCTGGGAAAACTGGACAGCTACATGTAAAAGAATGAAATTAGAATACTCCCTAACACCATACACAAAAATAAACTCAAAATGGATTAGAGACCTAAATATAAGACTGGACACTATAAAACTCTTAGAGGAAAACATAGGAAGAACACTCTTTGACATCAATCACAGCAAGATCTTTTTTGATCCACCTCCTAGAGTAATGGAAATAAAAACAAAAATAAACAAATGGGACCTAATGAAACTTCAAAGCTAAAAAAAAAAAAAAAAAAAAAAAAAGGCAATAAAGAGGCAAGGTTGGTGGAAAGGAAATCTTGTTTTATTTTCGATACTGGCAACTGGGGTGGGGGGGATGGATAGGGCGGACTCCTGTCCAAAGGCTGACTCCCCCCACTGACAACCAGTGGGCAAGAGCTTTTATAGACGGAGGGAGGGGGCTACCTGCAGAAACAGCACAGTCAGCTCTGACAGTCATCTTAAAATTGGTCCTGCTGTGGTCTGATCAGCATCATCTTGATTGTTTTAAGTACAGTTAGTCTTTGGTTCCAGGGTCGGTTTGTTCCCATTTCCTTGAGGCCAATTCTCAGAATTGTGGCAGCTTATGCCATGACAACAATCTGTTCATCATGTAGTTAACTTCTTCCACCTGATGGAGGTTTTAGTATCACAAAACAACTCACAGGATATGGCTCAGAATATTATCTGTAGCCCTTGAAGAGGAGCTAAAGGTCTTTGACTTCGCTTAATGACTAAACTATCATTTAGTCTTGTACTGTTTTCCTTTGTTTCTGCTTTTTCTCACTTCTCTGATTAAACTTATTCTTTGGCCAAAGTTTTTCCACAGACAAAAGGCAAGCAGAGGACATGGAGGGGCAAAGACCATAGGGTCCTGCTCCCTTTCAGTCTTAAAAATAATAATAGATGCTAGAGCTTATGTAGCATTTCCTGTATACCAGGAGAATTTATGTTTTACATATTGATTCATTTAATTCCCATGAGAACTCCATAAGATTTCAATAAATATTATCATTATCCCTGATATACAAATGAAGAAATTAAATAAGAGAGGTTAAATAACTTTAAAAAGGGGACATAGCTAACAATTTGTAGATACAATTTGCTCCAGATTCTCATTTATAACAATGGATTTAAGAGGGAAGGAATTAGCAATGTGTGGACTTCCCTGCACCAGGAAGGTGCAGTGTTAAGTACATTGGAAATTACAGAGAATAAAAGAAGCCCAGCTGCAACTGAAAAAATGCAGGAAGAATATGTGAATTACAAAGAAATATTTTTGTAGAAATATTGCATAATTATAGTAACCATTTGTATGTGTTACTGTATACTGAAATACCATAATGTCTGTATGCATGCATATAAAATAAAATTATTAATAATATCCCATAAATAAGGATTATGAATGGAAGAAATCATTAGGTCTCCTACACAGAAAACATAATCCTTACTTGGAGGAGCTGTTAAATTTCTTGTGATGTACAATAGCATGAATAAGATGTGTGTGCCTGTGTGTGTGCACACGTGTAAGAGCATAAGTGTACACTACTACATTCTGCAAGAATATGAACAGAAGAGAAGAAAAATAAGACAGTGATAAAAGTGGAAAAAGAGCTAAGATAGTTTCCCTTTCTGTTTCTCTGTGGCGGTTAATTATACATTTCTTCCAAGGGATCGAACATCGAACTCAAATATGTCAGAGGCCCTAGAACTGAGTGTGACTTCTGCTGCAGATGAAACGGAATGTACAGCTGTATTTGATGCATCATGAAGACAGGGGTCACTTCCTGTTGTTCACAGATGTGTTCCTAAAGCCTGACACAGTGCTTGGCACTCTAAATAAACACCAAGAATTAACAGAATAAGTAACTAGAAGAAGTTTGAGATTCAGAAATATGGTTATCAGCTCCTGTGCTCTAGAATAATTAGGTTAGAAAACAGTTTAATGTATGTTACTCTCTAGTCAATATGGCTGAGCAGAACAATCACAAGATTCAGCTTCTGTTAGTACAGCCGTCTGCTTCTAGAGCTTTCTTCTGACATAATGTTACACACAGACACACACACATATATAACATTTATATGTAACTAAATTTTTAAAAACACAGATGCTTAAAAGATATACATCACATACAATTATACATGTATATATCCAGACCCCCCCAGACACACACACTTATGTATTTTAATGGCTGTTGAGAAGCAGGAACATTTTATAGAGAATAAGACAATATAAATAAAGAGTAATGGTAATAAAACAATTCAGAGAGAAGGATGTGTAAATTTGTTTAGTTAAATTATTGTATGAATAACATATATCAAAAATCAAATTTCAAAGAGAAAAGGAGAAGTAATCATTAGTAGAGAAATTTAAAAGACAATAGGTTGATGTATAATTTTACCAATTTCTGATTTGCTATTCAGTGTGACTGTTTTCTATTTTTGTTTTCTCCTTCATCATTGTATATTTAAGAATAAAATCTCTATTTTTGCTCCTTTCTCACCCCTAATTATAGGTGAGTTTTTTTTTAAACATTAATTCGCACAGTTGATAATCCTTACAGATTTCTTTTGCCTCTTCTTATGTCATGCTTCTTCCTGAGGCTGAATTGTGTATAGAGGGATCAATTACAGAGAAAAGCTGCAATGACAGTCTAAGTCTTCTGTGGCTTGATTATATCTAAAGTTTCTTAGTTAAGTCAGTGAGACACTCCCTCCAGGCATAGATCATTGTATCATGAGCATCCTTGGAAGACAGAGAGAAAGACAAGAGGGAGAGTGAGAAGGAGAAAGATCAGGGCTACTTGTGCTTAATGTATAATTTGCTATTTCTACAAATAGTGGACTTCATCATTTTTAAATAGGTCACACATGTTCCTTTCTGCTTGACAGCATTGCTTAGAAAGAAAACATATATAAAAATATATTCAATGTGGTAAATTATGTTGAAATCATGCTTTTTTTTTTTTTAATAGGGAGCATTTTCTTTTTTTAAATTTTATTTATTTATTTTATTTATGGCTGTGTTGGGTCTTCGTTTCTGTGTGAGGGCTTTCTCTAGTTGTGGCAAGTGGGGGCCACTCTTCATCGCGGTGCGCAGGCCTCTCACTATCGCGGCCTCTCTTGTTGCGGAGCACAGGCTCCAGACGCGCAGGCTCAGTGATTGTGGCTCACGGGCCCAGCTGCTCCGCGGCATGTGGGATCTTCCCAGACCAGGGCTCGAACCCGTGTCCCCTGCATTGGCAGGCGGATTCTCAACCACTGCGCCACCAGGGGAGCCCCCATGCTCTTTTTTTTGAGGGTACTAACTGAAAGAAAAAGAAAAATTATGTGTATACTGATGTAAAGAATTATACATTAATATTTCAGAGGTTTTAAAAAATTTCTCTACATTCTAAATAAGAGAGAAATTAAAGAATAATTTGCATTAGATTTTTCCCACTCTTTCTCTCATTCAAATATTGTTTAAAACAGTTTTATGAATTTTTCAAAACATTTTGCATTGAGTATCATACAAACTAAAATCTAATATAAAGTAATTTGAAGTCATATAAAGTCATTTTCAATACTAAACCATTTTCTTATTGACATTTTCTAAAAGTAAGATAAGTGAAGCATAAGCAAAGGCACAGAAATATCATATACAGACATTAAAATAAATTGCTCACATTATTATGAGCAAAACCAAAAAAAAAAACCTACTAAAATCAGGGGAAGATGTTGATTTCTATTTCTTAGCATCATAGGAAAGCTTTTAGCGAAGCACAAGGCTTTCTGAACCTGCCTAAAACACTATTCAGAAAATGGGAAACTACAGTTGGCAGCTTATGTCAATCAGAATGAGAACAAGAGAAAGAAAATCTCCAGCTGTTGTGTATATCATATTTGTAAAGAGATAATTTGTTATGGCTTATTCTTTACCACAGCAGTCACTTAATTCAGACGATGGCTAGTGGATATCAGAATTCTGGTAAGAGATTCAAAGACTCAAGTAACATGAAAATTGAATTCTGTTAGTTTATTAGACTCTGAAATGATAAAAAGTATTTTAAAAGGTTTATGAATGATCGAGGTCATCCAAACAGTGTCAGCCTATTAATGCTGCAAGTCTTCCATAACAAAAAGCTTTGGATCTATTATACTGTATTTGATACCACCTGGGATCTAAAATTTGCAGAAAGAATTACATCTAAAAATTCCAAATGCAATTGACTTCAGTGATTGAACCTAAAATGAACTTAAAATCTTTAGCTAACTGCATGATTTGTTCTACTTCCTTTCCTCTGATGCTCTAAAAATGCAATATTTTAAAACATATTAGACAGTCTTTAAAGCTCAATTTAAAAACTCTTTTCCCACAATCAAGATGACAGTCTAGAGGATTCAAATGTGAAGGTCAGTCATTTGAGTATAAAAGATACAAAGAGTCATTTTTTTTCTGTACCTTGGGGTTGAAATAAAATAAAAGTAATTGACCAGTGGAGACCAATTCAATCCAATAACATAGAAATAACTATAAACCACAGAATTGATACATAAAACTCAGAGGTATGTTAATTATGAAAATATGTTAACAGAATAATATGCTTAGTCTACTAACAAATGTATAAAAACTGCTTTCCTGTGCAGTTTCTTATCTTTAAGATAAGATAATTTTGTTGGGTTAAAAATACTGAACTGACGGAACAATTTGTTGAAGGCAAGTATCATATTAAAATATTTTTATTAGTAAATCTTTATCCTTTTTGTACCTTTTTGTACCTGATAATCATGGCATGTGGAGGACACGTGAATATCCTCCTTCAGTCATGGAACACTTACCAGAGGCTTACAGAGTATTAACAACTCTTGTCTTTCATAAGAATTTTAATAGCCAAGTTTCTACATGCAGGAACATCCATAAGTACATTTGAAGACAAGACTAAAATTGTTTGTATGAGTTTGAAATTTGTCAAAATGTTGTGTAAGAGCTAATCAGCCAAATATTAGTTTGTCTTCGATTTTATCAGGACTTGGATATGAAGCACTACAACTGGAATTAGCCCTTAAGATGATATGTTTATATATTGAAGAAAGAGATCAGTTCTTTTGATGACCATGGCATAGGAAACATACTCCATACCCAAAAACATGAGCTGAGCATGCCCCTTTCAAAAGTCAATCATAGGAAATAATATACTGAAATGAATCTAACTATGGGCTGATCTAAGTGATTTAAAGTTAAAAGAAAAAATACTCAATCACATGAACAAACATATTGAAAAGTTTACATGTTACTTCTCACTCATGTTTCTATTCAAAATTAACTCATCAAACCTTGAAAAATAGATTTCATTCTTCTCACTAGCAGTGTATTTTTCTTTACTTTTAAAAATACAATTATGTCCCTGTGCAAATACCACATTATCAGAAATACCTTATTCACCCCCACTTTAGTAACATAATTTTATTTTTAAAAGCATGCTTTACTATTTGAAAAGATCTTATAAAACTACTTGTTTTCTTGTTTATTGACTGTTTCTCCTCATTCTCCCCAGGTGTAAGAAAGCACCCCATGCGTCTAGTTCACTCAATATTCGTACACATATTTTGAGACTACTTTTTTTGTTTGAACAGAATGGGATTCAGTAAGTATTTGTTGAATGAATGAGTGAATAAAAAAAAAAAAAAAACTAAAAAGCTTTTGCCTAATTAAATTTATCCCTATGCTAACAGTTTTAGAAATAAGCATGTAAATTAATTACTCAATAATTATTATATGGTAAACTTCATAAAAAGCTTATATATCATACATATATACATGAATATATATATATATATAAATGTATATATAGTGGTCTCATAAAAAAATTACAAAGAAGTGCTATAAATGTTGAAAGTGGAGTCACAATTACTCCTCAAATATCTTATAATGTCTAACAAGCATTTCTGCTGCAACTCGATGTATAACAAAATTACTAAAAAAATTTGCATTCTGCAAATTTACAGTCCAAAAATATCAGGGCTAATGACAAAAATGGGTTTGGAACATTTCACTCAAAAACTATGTGATTATATAACCATAAAGCTAACAAAAACAATAATTATCCAAAAAGAAACACTAGCACAGTTTGAATCCATTAAGTTTCTAGTAGATATAGAAATATTTTGTAAACATAAGATTTACACATTTAAAAAGATAAGCGGCTATGATGAAGAACATCAGCTGCTGAGTTATGGATACCGAGGAGAAATACACAAAGAGAAGAGAGATCTGTATAATAAACATTTTAAGGTCCAAGTAGGCCAAACACAGCTTCCAGGAAGAACATAGCATGAATGGCCTTTGTGTGTGATATGACCTTCTTCAAAGAGTGTCTTCTTGAGTTCTTCATTGCAAGTATATTAGGATTCAGCTGGCACTACTTGGTGGTGCAAAATATTAATGGGTGAGGACAAACAGTATGTGAACCAAAATGACATTTTCATTAACTTAATTCACCAGTTATATATAAGCTAATTGGCATTATGAAAATACTCATTGTCACAGTACATAATTTACTTTTTCTTTAAAGCATAGGGTTTAATATGTATTTGTGGATTCTCTCTCTGAATGATAATCTTGTGATTGAGGTTAACACAGTTTTGGACATTTAATGCAGGCAATTTTGTTTCACCAAATAACAAAACATGAATTTTATTTTGTTGATACATCAATCTTAATATTCAAAAAAACCAAATATCTTTTATATGCCTGGCCTTAGAAAAGGATTCCAGAAAACTGAACTGAATGGAATAAAAAGTGCAATTTTAATGTTATGCTTAGACTATAACATGTTATTTTTCTATTAAAAATTATAAGCAAATAAAAACAATAAGATTTCTAGGATAATTATGTGTTTTTTAGGTATTTCGCATTCATCTGACAAGACACTGCATTATAGAATGATATAAGCATAGCCTTTAATACAGGTACAATACATGGTAAACTCTAAAAAGGAAAGGTTCTTAGAAAAGATTGATACCATTTGGGGGGATTTTATAATATCAGGTTTTTATTAACTTTTTTCTCTACTACTAGCATGCAATACTTCTGATTTCAACTACACACTCATTTTTGTAGGTATTCTATTTGCCAGTCCCCCAGAATTTCTATTCACTATCTTTCACTCTAAATTTATAAATTCATTGATTTAACCCCTGAATGTATATCTAATGAGTACATTTAGGAACATGTTTTAGTTAAATTTGAATGGTAGAAGAAAAACAAACAAACAGAAAGCAAAGACTTTTCTTTAGTTGAAAAATAAGCTCTCAATTTAAAAATAGCAATAAACATAAACTCTTAATTTATCAAGATTATGTTAAAGTTCATTCTCATTTGTAACCAGCTTTTGCCCATTTTTATTTTATATAAAATTATTTTCATTTACTATGGAAAATTTATGATATGATCTTTTTATTATTTGTAATTTTTAGTAATCTTAAGAGTGCTTGGTAATAAATGTTTTAAGACATCAAATTCATCACATGATTTAACAAATATATGGGTGGGAAAATTAGATTTACCTGGTATCTATACAGCAAGTTTCTTTATACACTTATTTTGCACTACAAAAATGCTTTAGTTCTTTCTTCCACTATTTTCTCACCCCCATCTCCACCATGTTTCATTTTAGTCAGTAAATGTTTATAAAAATAGTATAGACAAATTGTTTTCTTAAGGGCTTTAGGTATTTTCATATGCATCTTCTTTAACCTTAGTTTGAAATAACTTTTGCATGTCTACTTACATAACAGTAATTAGCACTGGTATCTGATGTTTTTTATAGATTGGGAATTTGTCCTAAAAGACTAAATATGTAAGCAATAGTCATGATATAATCTGTAATTCTCTTCAAAAAAAATACATGGGTTAAGGATTAATAAAGGCAGAGCATCTAGAACAATTCAAGCTGTGAAATCAAAGAAGATATGGAAAACAACCTATTTTATATATTTTTTCAAATTAAATAAGTCAATTTCAAGGAAGGTTGGTACAGTGGCTTTAGTTGTTCAAATTCCTTGAAAAAGACAAGTTTTATTAATTAGACAGTATGGTCAGGGGCAAAGTCAAAAAAAATGCCAATTGATTTCCTGGGAAATGCTACAAAATACTATGGAGAGTGAGTCACAACATCAGTTGAAGCTTAGTCCGTACAGATGAAACAAACATTTGGAGAAAGTCTTCCCTGTGATGATAGAGGAGGAGCTAAAACTTTAATTTTTTTTTTTTTTTAAAGAAAGTCTCTCTGAGGTTATTTTGTTCTATGTTTCTTAAATATGTAGCACATTCCTAAAGTAACAACAAATGCATTAAATATACTTGTTTCCATCAGATTTCTTCCTGCTAAAAGTGTTAATTCATTTACCAAAAGGTAGTTTGACCAGATATGTTAATGGATTCTACTACTGAATGGCAAATAAGTAAAGGATCATTTTACAGATTCAGTTTGTGAAGATGGACTTTAAATTCTGATATCCTGGTTTCAAACCTAGGCTTTACATGTATGGCTATTTGAACTTGGATGAAGTACTTCATCTCCCTGAGCATCAGTGTTCTTACTGGAAAAAAACAATAGCAACAGCAATGCCAAAATGATGTTAATGTTAATAACCATATATATATATATATATATATATATATATATATATATTTGTTTGTTTGTTTGTTTGTTTGTTTTGAGAATAAAATAATTTAATAATAAGAGTAGCCCTTTTATAATGCTTAATATTTGCCAGAAATTAATCTGTGTGTACCTGTGTACTTAATTTTCATAATAGCCCTATAAGTAGGTACTATTATTTTCCCTATTGTGCAAATGTTGAAATCAATAAACGGAACTTTTCCAGTTTCATACAATTAGTATTTGGAGAGGCAGGAAGTAAATTCAGAAAGCTGGTTTCAGATCTGTCGAGTTTCCCACTGGGGAACTAATTTTATCAAGGACCTTTCCTAGGCCTGACAAATTTTAAACGCTTAACAAATTTTGTTTCAAAAGATCAGGATTAGACAGAGCGATTCTGGGAACACGGGAACATGGTAAGCTAACTGTGTTTTCCTCTTCTTCCCCTTCCACTTTCAATTTATTTTTCCTTCCTACTCAAAAGACTTCAGGGGCTCTCAGGTAACATGGAAGACCTTGGGTTCTGAGGAATTTTATGCCAATGTAATTGGTATATATGTGTTCTACTCAGTGTACTGAGCCAAGAGTTATAACAGGAAGACAGCAGATTCTGAGAAGGGCTTGACCATCAGGGATCCTATGCCTTCCTAGATTGTTATCAATATTATTAGTTGTTGTTATTCTATTTCATTTGTTTTTTGTGATAGTCACAGTTTATTTTACTGGGTTTGTATTTATTTGTTCTAACTATTAGAGGTGGGAGTTGCTTAGGTCGTTTGAAATTTTCCTTAGTTGACTTAGTGGGGCTCAATCAGGTCTGATGGATGGTGATGGTAAAACAGGTGGTGAAAAGCAAATTGTTTCTATTCCTGGGCCAAAGAAGGTTAACTGCCAGGCCCCCTGAACCTTAAGAAGCCTTCTTGATCCCTTGATTCCTGATGTTTGGATATTCGTCCAGTTTAGGAATTAGGAAAATTCAACTTTTTTCACTTTCTTCACTTCTTGGGGCCAGGGAGACCAGAACACACACACACACACACACACACACACACACACACACAACTTGAAATAAATTAATGATGATTATTATGATGATAATATCACTCTGAAATATTTAAATTTCACACAAAATTATATTTCTAAAGAATGTAATTTACCAATTAAATAATTAAGTGCATGAGTAATGGGAGAGGTAGACACTGTTGAATCTTATATAAGTAACTTAGGTTACCTAGTACAACAAATATCTTAAAAATTAACAAAAATATAAAGAGATGGAAATTCTAAAAAGAATTATAAGGTAGGTATATAACAGGCAATCATTAAACATATTAAATAAGAAATTTATCCAGATTGAAGAATCTGCAAGTTAAAGGGACTTAGTGAATTTAAAGAAATAAAGGATCAGAGACACACATTAAGGAAGACTTCTGAATTCTATATTGAAAGAGAAAGGATTATAATAATCCAAACAAACAAAAAATTACCTGTAAAGAAAAGAACAGATGTCATCAGATTAACAAGCACAAAAGGACAGAATAGAGAATAGATTGTGTATTCAGACAACAAGGAAAATTCTGTCCTCATCCAAAATATCATTCAGTTGCCATAGCAAGAGAAAGTTATTTGAGGACATAAAAAGCTCAGAGAACATGACACATTAGTATCCCATTAGAGGAAAATATAACTGCACTTAATTATCTGTATCATTTTATTCCTGAGTTTGGATTGTGAGTGATGTTGACTTATTTAAAACTATTTTTAAATAAAATAGTTTACTAAGTTCCATATATTAAGTAGTCAGAGTTACCTTATTTGGGTTCTGTGGTAGCCAGAATAACACCCATCCTTCCACTACAAAGATGTCCATGTCTTCCTAATCCTTGGAACCTGTGAATATGTCTTCCAAACTTACAGAAAGGGGTTTTGAAGATCTTGAGATAGGTAGAAAATCTAGGATTATCTGAATGGGGCCAATGTAATCAAGAGTCCCTATAAGGGAAGGAAGGAGGGAGGGGAGTTGGAAAAAGGGATGTGGCACAGAAAGCAGAGACTGGAGTGATGCAATTGCTGGCTTTGAAGATGGAGGGGCCACAAGTCAAGGAATGCAGGGAGCTTCTAGAATCCAGAAAAGGATTCTCTCCCAGAGCCTCAGAAAGGAATGTACCCCTGCCCACACCTTGACTTTGGCCCAGTGAGACCAATTCAACCCCCAGAACTGTGAGATAATAAATTTGTATTGTTTTAAGCCACTAAATTTGTGATGATTTATTACAGCAGCCACAGAAACTAATGCAAGGACCTTCACACACAAAAAAATGTGTCCTAAGCTATTCAGTTGCTGAGTTCAACTGGAGAGAATTCACATAATGAAGGATATCTGTACTCAAGTCACTCTCAAAACCAACAAATGACACAGAACACATGCCTAGCTCCCAGACTATGAAGAGAAACAGACCTAGTGGTGAGCAAAACATAGCTCTCCTCTCTCTCTTTCTCTCCCTCTTTTCCTACTCAGTCTCTCTGACTCTCTTTTTATCTTATTTCTTACACATACACATTTGACTGGCAAGAATAGAGTAACTAAATATATATATAACATAAGTGTCAAAAGAGAGATCTTGACATGGAAAGCAAATACTATAAGGGAAATTCTAGTACTGTAATTTACTTTCTATCAAAGATAAGAAGTCCTTACTCTAAGACACATTATTATTTTGTGTAACCCTAAGAAAAGATAGTTCCTTCCATTTAAACAGTGACATGCTATCAATTGTAAGATTCATGCCAATTTTTGATAGTGACTGTTTTGTTGTGATATACTTCTAGAAGTGGAATTGATGGATCATATGGTAGTTCTATTTTTAATCTTTGGACAAACTTCCATACTGTTTTCCATAGTGGCTGCACAAATTTGCATTCCCACCAGCAGTGCTCAAGGGTGGTATAGTTAACAGTACTGTGTTACATACTTGAAAGTTGCTACAAAAGCAGGAGTTATAAGATGAATTCTTAAAACTTCTCATCATGAGAAGAAGTGTAACTATATGTGGTGATGGATGTTAACTAAACTTATTGTGGTAATTGTTTTGAAATATATATCAAATTATTATGTTGTACACCTTAAACTAATACAATATTATATATCAATTATATCTCAATAAAACTGGAAAAAATAAATTCATTCTAAGATCAAAGATGTTAAAATAAGAAAAAGTGTGTAAGAATAAATAACATTGGGCAATACTTTAGCATTATACTTTTTAATCTGTTGCAGAGTAACTTATGGGTTGATGGGTATGAAAGGTGAGGAAAGAAAGTTTTCAACAGTTTCAGTTGAGAATGTAGTAGAGATTTAAGAAAGAAAGTAGAGAAGAGATAACATTACAAATTTGAGGAATCAAGAGAATTGTAATGGTGAAAATGATATCTTGATTGCAGAAAGTATTAATCTCATTTTGGAGTAACAGCAGGCTATATATATAATTGATACAGTAAAGAAAAAGTAAATTTTAAAGTAATGGGGAAACTATACTAAATCTACTAAATCACATGTGCAAAAATGAAAAGCATGACAATTGGATCTAATCAGCATCTCTTTTTAACTAAAAAAGGAAAGTGGAGAAGATGGCGGAAGAGTAAGACGCGGAGATCACATTCCTTCCCACAGATACAGTAGAAATACACCTACACGTGGAACTGCTCCTACAGAACACCCACTGAACGCTGGCAGAAAACGTCCGACCTCCAAAAAGGCAAGAAACTCCCCCCGTACTTGGGTAGGGCAAAAGAAAAAAGAAATAACAGAGACAAAAGAATAGGGACGGCACCTGCACCAGTGGGAGGGAGCCGTGAAGGAGGAAAGGTTTCCACGCACTAGGAGCCCCTTCGCGGGCGGAGACTGCGGGGGGCGGAGGGGGGAAGCTTCAGAGCCACGGAGGAGAGCGCAGCCACAGAGGTGCGGAGGGCAAAGCGGAGAGCTTCCCGCACAGAGGCTCGGCGCCGAGCAGCACTCACCAGCCCGAGAGGCTTGTCTGCTTAGCCGCCGGGGCGGGCGGGGCTGGGAGCTGAGGCTCGGGCTGCGGTCGGATCGCAGGGAGAGGACTGGGGCTGGCGGCGTGAACACAGCCTGAAGGGGTTGGCGCACCACAGCTAGCCGGGAGGGAGACCGGGAAAAGGTCTGCAGCTGCCGAAGAGGCAAGAGACTTTTTCTTGCCTCTTTGTTTCGCTGCACGCAAGGAGAGGGGATTCAGAGCGCCGCCTAAACGAACTCCAGAGAAGGGCGCAAGCCACGGCGATCAGCTCGGACCCCAGAGACGGGCGTGAGACGCTGGGGCTGCTGCTGCCGCCTCCAAAAAGCCTGTGTGTGAGCACAGGTCACTCTCCACACCTCCCCTCCCGGGAGCCTGTGCAGCCTGCCACTGCCAGGGTCCCGGGAGCCGGGGACAACATCCCCGGGAGAACGCACTGCGCGCCTCGGGCTGGTGCAACGTCACGCCGGCCTCTGACGCCGCAGGCTCGCCCCGCCTCCTCTGTACCGCTCCCTCCCCGCGGCCTGGGTGAGCCAGAGCCCCCGAAGCAGCTGCTCCTTTAACCCCGTCCTGTCTGGGCGGGGAACAGACACCCTCAGGCGACCTACACGCAGAGGCGGGTCCATATCCAAAGCTGAACCCCAGGAGCTGTGCGAACAGGGAAGAGAAGGGGAAATCTCTCCCAGCAGCCTCAGAAGCAGCGGATTAAAGCTCCACAAACAACGTGATGTGCCTGCATCTGCTGAACACCTGAATAGACAACGAATCAGCCCAAATTCAGGAGGGGGACTCTGGGAGCAGGAGATATTAATTTTTCCCCTTTTCCTTTTTTTTGTGAGTGTATATGTATATGCTTCTGGGTGAGATTTTGTCTGTATAGCTTTGCTTTACAATAGCTTTATTTTACTTCACTATATTATAGCCTCTTTCTTTCTTTCTTTCTATTTTTTCTCCCTTTTACTCTGAGCTGTGTGGACGAAAGGCTCTTGGTGCTCCAGCCAGGCATCAGGACCGTGCCTCTGAGGTGGGAGAGCCAACTTCAGAACACTGGTCCACAAGAGACCTCCCAGCTCCACGTAATACCAAACGGCAAAAATCTCCCAGAGATCTCCATCTCAACATCAAGACCCAGCTTCACTCAACGACCAGCAAGCTACAGTGCTGGACACCCTATGCCAAACAACTAGCTAGACAGGAACACAACCCCATCCATTAGCAGAGAGGCTGCCTAAAATCAAAATAAGGCCACAGACACCCCAAAATACACCACCAGACGTGGACGTGCCCACCAGAAAGACAAGATCTAGCCTCATCCACCAGAACTCAGGCACTAGTTCCCTCCACCAGGAAGCCTACACAACCCACTGAACCAACCTTAGCCGCTGGGGACAGATACCAAAAACAACGGGAACTACGAACCTGCAGCCTGTGAAAAGGAGACCCCAAACACAGTAAGATAGGCAAAATGAGACGACACAAAAACACACAGCAGATGAAGGAGCAGGCTCAAAACACACTGGACTTAACAAATGAAGAGGAAATAGGTAGTCTACCTGAAAAAGTATTCAGAATAATGATAGTAAGGATGATCCAAAATCTTGGAAATAGAATAGACAAAATGCAAGAAACATTTAACAAGGATGTAGAAGAACAAAAGAGGAACCAAGCAATGATGAAAAACACAATAAATGAAATTAAAAATACTCTAGTTGGGATCAATAGTAGAATAACTGAGGCAGAAGAAAGGATAAGTGACCTGGAAGATAAAATGGTGGAAATAACTACTACAGAGCAGGATAAAGAAAAAAGAATGAAAAGAACTGAGGACAGTCTCAGGGACCTCTGGGACAACATTAAACGTGCCAACATTCGAATTATAGGGGTACCAGAAGAAGAAGAGAAAAAGAAAGGGACTGAGAAAATTTTTGAAGAGATTATAGTTGAAAACTTCCCTAATATGGGAAAGGAAATAGTTAATCAAGTCCTGGAAGCACAGAGAGTCCCATACAGGATAAACCCAAGGAGGAACACGCCAAGACACATATTAATCAAACTGTCAAAAATTAAATATAAGGAAAACATATTAAAGGCAGCAAGGGAAAAAAAACAAATAACACACAAGGGAATCCCCATAAGGTTAACATCTGATCTCTCAGCAGAAACTCTGCAAGCCAGAAGGGAGTGGCAGGATATACTTAAAGTCATGAAGGAGAAAAACCTACAACCAAGATTACTCTACCCAGCAAGGATCTCATTCAGAATCGATGGAGAAATTAAAACCTTTACAGACAAGCAAAAGCTGAGAGAGTTCAGCACCACCAAACCAGCTTTACAACAAATGCTAAAGGAAATTCTCTAGGCAAGAAACACAAGAGAAGGAAAACACCTACAATAACAAACCCAATACATTTAAGAAAATGGGAATAGGAACATACATATCGATAATTACCTTGAATGTAAATGGATTAAATGCTCCCACCAAAAGACACAGGCTGGCTGAATGGATACAAAAACAAGACCCATACATATGCTGTCTACAAGAGACCCACTTCAGACCTAGGGACACATACAGACTGAAAGTGAGGGGATGGAAAAAGATATTCCATGCAAATGGAAATCAAAAGAAAGCTGGAGTAGCAATTCTCATATCAGACAAAATAGACTTTAAAATAAAGACTATTACAAGAGACAAAGAAGGACACTATATAATGATCAAGGGATCGATCCAAGAGGAAGGTATAACAATTGTAAATATTTATGCACCCAACATAGGAGCACCTCAATACATAAGGCAAATACTAACAGCCATAAAAGGGGAAATTGACAGCAACACAATCATAGTAGGGGACTTTAACACCCCACTTTCACTAATGGACAGATCATCCAAAATGAAAATAAATAAGGAAACACAAGCTTTAAATGATACATTAAACAATATGGACTTAATTGATATTTATAGGATATTCCACCCAAAAACAACAGAATACACATTTTTCTCAAGTGCTCATGGAACATTCTCCAGGATAGATCATATCTTGGGTCACAAATCAAGCCTTGGTAAATTTAAGAAAATTGAAATCGTATCAAGTATCTTTTCCTACCACAACGCTATGAGACTAGATATCAATTACAGGTAAAGATCTGTAAAAAATACAAACACATGGAGGCTACACAATACATTACTTAATAACGAAGTGATTACTGAAGAAATCAAAGGGGAAATCAAAAAATACCTAGAAACAAATGACAATGGAGACACGACGACCCAAAACCTATGGGACACAGCAAAAGCAGTGCTAAGAGGGAAGTTTATAGCAATACAAGCCTACCTCAAGAAACAGGAAACATCTCGAATAAACAACCTAACCTTGCACCTAAAGCAATTAGAGAAAGAAGAACAAAAAAACCCCAAAGCCAGCAGAAGGAAAGAAATTATAAAGATCAGGTCAGAAATAAATGAAAAAGAAATGAAGGAAACAATAGCAAAAATCAATGAAACTAAAAGCTGGTTCTTTGAGAAGATAAACAAAATTGATAAACCATTAGCCAGACTCATCAAGAGAAAAAGGGAGAAGACTCAGATCAATAGAATTAGAAATGAAAAAGGAGAAGTAACCACTGACACTGCAGAAATACAAAAGATCATGAGAGATTACTACAAGCAACTCTATGCCAATAAAATGGACAACCTGGAAGAAATGGACAGATTCTTAGAAATGCACAAACTGCCGAGACTGAACCAGGAAGAAATAGAAAATATGAACAGACCAATCACAAGCACTGAAATTGAAACTGTGATTAAAAACCTTCCAACAAACAAAAGCCCAGGACCAGATGGCTTCACAGGCGAATTCTATCAAACATTTAGAGAAGAGCTAACACCTATCCTTCTCAAACTCTTCCAAAATATTGCAGAGGGAGGAACACTCCCAAACTCATTCTACGAGGCCACCATCACCCTGATACCAAAACCAGACAAAGATGTCACAAAGAAAGAAAACTATAGGCCAATATCACTGATGAACATAGATGCAAAAATCCTCAACAAAATACTAGCAAACAGAATCCAACAGCACATTAAAAGGATCATACAACATGATCAAGTGGGGTTTATCCCAGGAATGCAAGGATTCTTCAATATACGCAAATCAATCAATGTGATACACCATATTAACAAATTGAAGGAGAAAAACCATATGATCATCTCAATAGAGGCAGAGAAAGCTTTTGACAAAATTCAACACCCATTTATGATAAAAGCCCTGCAGAAAGTAGGCATAGAGGGAACTTTCCTCAACATAATAAAGGCCATATATGACAAACCCACAGCCAACATTGTCCTCAATGGTGAAAAACTGAAACCATTTCCACTAAGATCAGGAACAAGACAAGGTTGCCCACTCTCACCACTATTATTCAACATAGTTCTGGAAGTCCTAGCCACAGCAATCAGAGAAGACAAAGAAATAAAAGGAATCCAAACCGGAAAAGAAGAAGTAAAGCTGTCACTATTTGCAGATGACATGATACTATACATAGAGAATCCTAAAGATGCTACCAGAAAACTCCTAGAGCTAATCAATGAATTTGGTAAAGTAGCAGGATACAAAATTAATGCACAGAAATCTCTTGCATTTCTATACACTAATGACGAAAAATCTGAAAGTGAAATTAAGAAAACACTCCCATTTACCATTGCAACAAAAATAATAAAATATCTAGGAATAAACCTACCTAAGGAGACAAAAGACCTGTATGCAGAAAATTATAAGACACTGATGAAAGAAATTAAAGATGATACAAATAGATGGAGAGATATACCATGTTCCTGGATTGGAAGAATCAACATTGTGAAAATGTCTCTACTACCCAAAGCAATCTACAGATTCAATGCAATCCCTATCAAACTACCACTGGCATTTTTCACAGAAGTAGAACAAAAAATTTCACAATTTGTATGGAAACACAAAAGACCCCGAATAGCCAAAGCAATCTTGAGAACGAAAAATGGAGCTGGGGGAATCAGGCTCCCTGACTTCAGACTATATTACAAAGCTTCAGTAATCAAGACAGTTTGGTATTGGCACAAAAACAGAAATATAGATCAATGGAACAGGATAGAAAGCCCAGAGATAAACCCACACACATATGGTCAACTTATCTTTGATAAAGGAGGCAAGCATATACAGTGGAGAAAAGACAGCCTCTTCAATAAGTGGTGCTGGGAAAATTGGACAGGAACATGTAAAAGTATGAAATTAGAACACTCCCTGACACCATGCACAAAAATAAACTCAAAATGGATTAAAGACCTAAGTGTAAGGGCAGACACTATCAAACTCTTAGAGGAAAACATAGGCAGAACACTCTATGACATACATCACAGCAAGATTCTTTTTGACCCAGCTCCCAGAGAAATGGAAATAAGAACACAAATAAACAAATGGGACCTAATGAAACTGAAAAGCTTTTGCACAGCAAAGGAAACCATAAACAAGACCAAAAGACAACCCTCAGAATGGGAGAAAATATTTGCAAATGAAGCAACTGACAAAGGATTAATCTCCAAGATTTACAAGCAGCTCATGCAGCTCAATAACAAAAAAACGAACAACCCAATCCAAAAATGGGCAGAAGATCTAAATAGACATTTCTCCAAAGAAGATATACAGATGGCCTACAGACACATGAAAGAATGCTCAACATCATTAATCATTAGAGAAATGCAAATCAAAACTACAATGAGATATCATCTCACACCGGTCAGAATGGCCATCATCAAAAACTCTAGAAACAATAAATGCTGGAGAGGGTGTGGAGGAAAGGGAACACTCTTGCACTGTTGGTGGGAATGTAAATTGATACAGCCACTATGGAGAACAGTATGGAGGTTCCTTAAAAAACTACAAATAGAACTACCATACGACCCAGCAATTCCACTACTGGGCATATACCCTGAGAAAACCATAGGTCAAAAAGAGTCATGTACCAAAATGTTCATTGCAGCTCTATTTACAATAGCCAGGACATGGAAGCAACCTAAATGTCCATCGACAGATGAATGGATAAAGAAGATGTGGCACATATATACAATGGAATATTACTCAGCCATAAAAAGAAATGAAATGGAGGTATTTGTAATGAGGTGGATGGAGTTAGAGTCTGTCATACAGAGTGAAGTAAGTCAGAAAGAGAAAAACAAATACAGTATGCTAACACATATATATGGAATCTAAGGGAAAAAAAAAAAAAAGGCCATGAAGAACCTAGTGGCAAGACGGGAATAAAGACACAGACCTACTAGAGAATGGACTTGAGGATATGGGGAGGGGGTGGGGTGAGATGTGACAGGGTAAGACAGTGTCATGGACATATATACACTACCAAATGTAAAATAGATAACTAGTGGGAAGCAGCCGCATAGCACAGGGAGATCAGCTCGGTGCTTTGTGACCACCTAGAGGGGTGGGATGGGGAGGGTGGGAGGGAGGGAGATGCAAAAAGGGAAGAGAAATGGGAACATATTGTATATGTATAACTGATTCACTTTGTTATAAAGCAGAAGCTAACACACCATTGTAAGGCAATTATACTTCAATAAAGATGTTTAAAAAAATAAAAATAAAAATAAAGTGCAGTTCAGAATTTGCCAGTCTTTCAACAAATCTTATATTCTCTATGCTTCCTCAAATATGATTGAAAACTATTATATTTACCTAAAATTTTTAAAAATTTGATAATTAATCTCTGCCATGTAAGACATTAGAAGCAGATATACAGTTTGAGTGCTTTGGTATGCAATTTATTTCAGTTTGGAAACTTAAAAGTAATTTAATAAAGCTGGGCTCTTCGGTCACATGTCTTTATATATCATGAATTTCAAATGGCAGGGAGGGAGATGCAAGAGGGAAGAGAAATGGGAACATATTGTATATGTATAACTGATTCACTTTGTTATAAAGCAGATGCTAACACACTATTGTAAGGCAATTATACTTCAATAAAGATGTTTGAAAAAAAAAAAAAGAAAAAGGTCTAAAAAAAAAAAAAAAAAAGGAAAGTGACAGTACAAAATAAGTTTATACAAGCATAAATGTTTATATAAGCTAAATGTATGTAAAAAGTATAATATTATTTGCAATATATGTACATAGATTAGATTTTACAATTTACAGATGTTGATTGATTACAGTAATGTAAAACTGAATGAAATCAGGCTATCTGTCATTTTCAAAGAATACATGTTAAAATACATGATCAGATATGTAACCTAACAGAGAGAATATATGATTTTTACGTTTTTTACTTTATAACTTTTATTTTCAAGTTTAAAATTGGTATATAGTAGCTAAAAATTACAATTATAACTTTGGTCTGGAAATAGCCAGATTAGTGAAACTAAATAGATAATTGAGGAATAAATTCTAAAATATAGATGTTTATTTAATGAATAGAAAATGGGAAAGTCCATTTCCATACGAAAAAGATAAATCATTTAATAATGCTTTTAACACATCTGGTTGTCTAGGAGAAGATAAAAATACAGCCATATCACATGTCATATGAAATACAGTACCAATGGATAAAAATATGTTAAAAAATACAAAATCATGTTACTAGAAAATCAAAGAGGTTGCTTTTATAACAGAGAGGCAGAGGAAACCTTCTCAACCAAGACTAGAATCCCAGATACTAACAGAGAAAAAATAGACACATTAAAATATACATTTAAATGTTTGTATGGTAAGAAATACCTTAGAGAATGTCATCAGAGATACAATAGATCTTAGGAAACATACTCATAGTGTTGATAATATGTGTCTAAACACCTAAAAGACCCTGAATAGCCAAAACGGTCTTGAGAAAGAACAAAGCTGGAGGTATTATCATAATGTGTCCTGTTATCTTACTATAACACAAAGCTACAGTAATCAAAACAGATGGTACTCACAAAAATCACACACATAGATCAGTGGAACAGACAGAGAGCCCAGAAATGAACCCATACTTATATGGTTAATTAATCTACAACAAAGAGTCAAAAATATACAACAGGGAAAAGAGAGCCTCTTCAATAAATGATATTGGGAAAACTACACAGCTACACACAAAAGAATTAAGCTGGACTAATTTTTCACACCACATCCAAAAATAAACACAAAATGGGTTAAAGACTTAAATGTAAGGTCTGAAACCATAAAACTACTTAAAGAAAACATTGGTAGTATGGCCTTTGGCATTGTTCTTTGAACTTTTTGGATATATCTCCCCAGGCAGGGGAAAGCAAAACAAAAATAAATAAGTGAGACTACATAAAACTACAAAACCTTTGCATAGTGAAGGAAGGTATCAACAAAATGAAAAGGCCACCTACTGAATGGGAGATGTTTACAAACAATATAGCTGATAAGGGATTAATATCCAAAATATACAAAGAACTCATTCCAAAAAAAAAAAGGAAGAAAAAAGAAAGCCTCAAAGAACTCATTCAACACAAAAGTTTTTTAAAAACCCAATTAAAAGGAGGAGAGAAGACCTGAATAGATATTCTTCCAAAGAAGATATACAGATGGCTAACAGACACAGGAAAAGAGGCTCAGCATCACTAATCATTAGGGAAATGGAAATAAAAATCACAATGAGATATCACCTCACACCTGTCAGAATGGCTATAATCAAAACAACAAGGATGTGTAGAAAAGGGAACCCTTCTGCACTGTTGTTGGAAATGTAAATTGGTGTGACCACTATGGAAAACAGTAAGGAGATTACTCAAATATTTTAAAATAGAACTAGCATTTTATCCAGATATTCCACTTCTGGGTATGCAAAGAACACAAAAAACATTAATTTTAAAAGATATCAATATATGCAGTACTATGTTCATTGCAGTATTATTTACAATAGCCAGAATATGAAAGCAGCCAGAATATGAAAGTGTCCATCTATAGATAAATGGATAAAGAAAATGTGATAGATATTGCACACACACACACACACACACACAGAATATTGCTCAGCCATAAAAAATATAAAATTTTGCTATTTGTGAAAACATGGATGGAGGGTATTATGCTAAATGAATTATGTCAGAGAAAGACAAATATGGTATAATTTCACTTATATGTGCAATTAAAAATAATAATAATAAACATGCAAAAGAGAAACAAGAGTACAGAGAACAAACAGGTGGTTTCCAGAAAGGAATAGGGTGTAAGGATGAGAGAAATAGGTGAGGGAGATCAAGAGCTACAAACTCCCAGTTACAAATAAATGAGTCACAGGTATGAAATGTGCAGTGTGGGGATATAGTCAGTAATAATGTAATATCTTTATATGATGACATATAACTAGACTTATCATGGTGATTATTTTGTAATGTATAGAAATATCAAATCATTATGTTGTACACCAGTAAATAACATAGTTTTGTAGGTCAATTATACTTCAAACAAACAGACAAATGAATTCATAGAAAAAGAGATCAGATTTGTGGTTACCAGAGGTAAGGGTGGGGGAAGGGGAAATTGGATGAAAATAGTCAAAAGGTACAAACTTCCAGTTATAAGATAAGTACTAGAGATGTGATGTACAACATGATAAATATTATTAACACTACTGTAATTTATAGATGAAAGTTGTTGAGAAGGTAAATCCTAAGAGTTCTCAGCACAAGGAATTTTTTTTTTTCTTTTATTTTGTATCTTATGAGATGTTGGATGTTCACTAAACTTATTGTGGTAATTATTTCATGATGTATATAAATCAAAACATTATGCTGTACACATTAAACTTATACAGTGTTGTATGTCAATTTTATCTCAATAAAACAGAAGGAAATAAATAAATAAATAAATAGCTTTTAGGTAAATGCTCATTTTAAAATAAAAAATAAATACAAATAAAATATACAAGATCTACTTAAATGCATAATGAAAACACAAACAGATCAATATAAAGCTGTGCAAATAATATGAATAGGAAATTCACAGAAACTGTCAATAAGCATAAGAAAAGATGTTCAGCCTTGCTAGTATTTAGAATAATGCTAATTAAACAAATTTGACAAAAAAGTAAGAAAAACATAGGTTTTAATGTACCAGGAATTTATATCAGTGGTAGGAATAAGAAAAAAAAAAGCATTCTTACAATACCTATAAACAATAAAAAATAATATACTCTTTGACCAAGTAACCCCTTTTGATGAATCTGTGTCTAGAAATAAAACTGCTTCTATATATGGGCATGTACACACACATATTTATCAAAGCATTGTTTACACTGGGAAAAAAAAAAACAAAACAAAACTTTAAAAATAAAACAGATGTCCAGAAAAGGTAATGACTAACATTATGCCAAATCATATAAGATCAAATATTACATTGAATAATAGTCATTATTTAATAATATCACATAAACTAATTAAAAGGACTGGATTAGAGTTCTACCAGTCAAATTGGGAGAATTTCTACTAAGCTATGTTGAATGAGAATATCAATATACGTATACAAGTGTAAGTGCAGATGTATCAGTATAAGGGTATATTATTATAGAGAAATACACCCAAGGCAAGGAAATATTCTAGGTTGTTAACATGCATTATTTGGGGGTAGGTATTGGACAGTTCTGAATGAAGTGGCAGAAGCTGAGGAAAATAAAGTGGCCTAGATATTTGATTGTCCTCCAAACATTTCAACTCCAAATTTAGAGGCTGAAACTGCTGAAACCATCTGCAGCAGGTCTGCTCACCCCCTCATGGTTAAGGTAGAGAGAGGCACATGACCCAATCTCAAATAATAGGTCAAACGGAAATTTAAGATGTCATGTCTTAAAATTAATTTTTTTTCTATTAATAAGAGGTTCACAGGATGAAACCTTCATCTTTTTTAAGGATTCATTTGTTTATTGATGTGGATTTCCTATAGTCATGTTGTAACCATTAAGGGAGAAAGTAACATCATGGGTAAAATAAAGAGCAGAGGAGGAAGATAGGGAAAAAATATCAATGAAATAGTGAGTAAATCCTGGAATCTGCACTATCTCTGATTATCTTGTTACAGAAGGTGATAATATTTTTTATTCTTTAAATCTATCTTAATTGAATGTATGTAAAAACAGAAGGAATAAGTGTAAAGGAAAAGAAAAGGGAAATATATGAAATGATTATATATAGACATTACATTTAATGTTATAGATATGTATGCATATAGAGAGAAATACAAAATTGAAATTTTACTTTAGTTACCATTTAGCAGAACTGAAAACAGTTGATTATTAATAGTAGAATAAATTGGAAGCTAACTTTATTTTCTAAATGATCATCTAGAAAATGCAGGCCAGTGATCAACTTCCTTTTTTTTTTTTTATAAATTTATTTATTTATTTATTTTTGGCTGTGTTGGGTCTTCATTTCTGTGCGAGGGCTTTCTCCAGTTGCAGCGAGCAGGGGCCACTCTTCATCACGGTGCGCGGGCCTCTCACTGTCACGGCCTCTCGTTGCGGAGCACAGGCTCCAGACGCGCAGGCTCAGTAGCTGTGGCTCACGGGCCCAGCCGCTCCATGGCATGTGGGATCCTCCCGGACCAGGGCTCGAACCCACGTCCCCTGCATCGGCAGGCAGACTCTCAAGCACTGCGCCACCAGGGAAGCCCCTCAACTTCCTTTTTTTAATCTCAAATGCTTTTACGTCACTTTCTCAGTGCTGTAGGAAACTATATTTCCCAAATTCCTTTCCTCTCTGGTTTTCAGGTAGTTTGAGTCATTAAGTATCACTGGAGAATCATTTGAGGGTATGGATAGAGGAGAAGCCAGAGCATTTCCCTCTGTTTATAGTGATACAAGCCTACCTCAGGGAACAAGAAAAATCTCAAACAACCTAACCTTACACGTAATGGGGCTATAAACAGAACAAACAAAACCCAAATTTAGTAGAAGGAAAAAATCACAAAGATCAGAGGAGAAATAAATGAAATAGAAACTAAAAAATATATATAGAAAAGATCAGTGAAACTGAAAGCTGGTTCTTTGAAATGATAAACAAAATTGATAAACCTTTAGCCATACTGATCAAGAAAAAAGAGAGAGGGCTGAAATCAATAAAATCAGAAATGAAAAAGAAATAACAACTGACACCACAGAAATACAAAAGATCATCAGAGATTATTATGAACAACTATATGCCAGTAAAGTGGACAACCTAGAAGAAATGGACATATTCCTAGAAATGTACAATCTCCCAAGACTTAACCAGGAAGAAATAGAAAATATACACTATTATCTATAGTGAAATTGAATCAGTAATAATAAAAAACTCCCATCAACAAAAAAAAAATTCCAGACCCTATGGTTTCATAGATGAATTCTATCAAACATAGAGAGAAGAGTTAACATCTATCCTTCTCAAACTAATCCAAATAATTGCAGAGGAAGTAACAATTCCAAACTCATTGTACAAAGCCAGCATCACCCTGATACCAAAACCACACAACGATATCACACACAAAAAATAAAATTACAGGCCAGTATCACTGACCCACATAGATACAAAATTCCTCAACAAAATATTAGCAAACCAAATTCAACAGTGCAATAAAATGATCATTACCATGATCAAGTAGGATATATCCAGGGATGCAAAGGTGGTTCAATATCCTCAAATCAATCATTGTGTTACACTACATTAACAAATTGAAGAATAAAAATCACATGATCATCTCAATGGATGCAGAAAAAGCATTTGACAAAATTCAGCATCCATTTACGATAAAAGCTCTCCACAAAGTGAGTATAGAGGGAACATACCTCAACATATAAAGGGCATGTACGATGAGCCCACAACTAACATCATACTCAATGAGGAAAATCCAAAAGCATTTCCTCTAAGATCAGGAACAAGGCAAGGGTGCCCACTCTTGCCAGTTTTATTCAACATAGTATTGGAAGTCCTAGCCACAGCAATCAGACAAGAAAAAAGAAATAAAAGGTATCCAAATTTGATAGAAAGAAGTAAAAATGTCACTGTCTGCTGACAAAATAATACTACATGTAGAAAATCCTGAAGATGTCACTACAAAACTATTACAGCTCATCAATGAATTCAGTAAACTTGCAGGATACAAAATTAACAGAAATGTGCTGCATTTCTATGCACTAACAACAAACTATCCAAAAGAGAAATTAAGAAAGTAATTCCACTTACCATTGCATCAAAAATAATAAAATACCTAATAATAAATCTAACTATGGAGGTAAAAGACCTGTACTTATAAAACAACAAGACACTGATGAAAGATATTAAAGATGACACAAACAGATGGAAAGATATATCACGTTCATGGACTGGAAGAACTAATTTTGTTAAAATGGCCAAACTATCCAAGGCAATCTACAAATTCAGTGCAATCCCTATCAAAATATCAGTGACATTTTTCACAGAACTAGAAAAAATAATTCTAAAATTTGTAGGGAAACAGAAAAGACCCTGGATATCCAAAGCAATCTTGAGAAAGAAGAACAATGCTGGAGGTTTGCTCCCTGACTACAGACCATTCTACAAAGCTACAGTAATCAAAACAGTATGGTCCTGGCACAAACATCAACACATAGATCAATAGAACACAGTAGAGAGCTCATAAATAAACCCACACACTTATAGTCAATTAATCTTTGATGAAGGAAGCAAGAATATACAATGGGGAAAAGACAGTTTCTTTAATAAGTAGTGTTGGAAAAACTGGCCAGCTACACATTAAACAATGAAATTACATTTTCTCACACAGTATGCAAAAATAAACTCAAAATAAATTAAAATTCTAAAGGCAAAACAAGAAATCATAAAACTCCTAGAGGAAAACATGAACAGAACACTCTTTGATGTAAATTGTAGCAATATTTTTGGAAACATCACCTAAGACAAGGAAAACAAAAGCAAAAATAAACACATGGGACCTAATTAAACTTAAAAGCTTTTGCACAGGAAAAGAAACCATTGACAAAACAAAAAGACAACCTACTGAATGGGAGAAAATATTTGCAAATGACATGACCCAATAAG
Source organism: Balaenoptera acutorostrata (assembly GCF_949987535.1). Lineage (NCBI taxonomy): Eukaryota > Metazoa > Chordata > Mammalia > Artiodactyla > Balaenopteridae > Balaenoptera > Balaenoptera acutorostrata. The sequence goes on from NC_080081.1 coordinate 38,529,288, forward strand.
GGATTAATAACCAAAGTATATAAACAACTCATGCAACTCAATATCAAAAAAAAAAAAAAAATATATATATATATATATATATATATATATATATATATATATGACTTTAAAATATTTACCGAAGACCTGAACAGAATTTTTTCCAAAAAAGACATACAGATGGTCAACAGACATATGAAAAATGCTCAACATCACTAATCATCAGAAAAATGTAAATCAAAACCACAATGAAATATCACCTCACATCTGTAAGAATAGCTATCATCAAGAAGAACACAAGTAACAAATATTGATGAGGATGTGAGGAAAAGGGAACCCTTGTACACAGTTGATGGGAATGTGAATTAGTGTAGCCACTATGGAAAACAATATGGAAGTCCCTCCAAAAACTAAAAATAGAAGTAATATATGATACAACAATTCCACTCCTGGGTATACATCTAAAGAAAATGAAAACACTTATTTGGAAAATAAATGTACCCCAATGTTCATAGCAGCATTTTTTACAATAGCCAAGATAATGAAGAAACCTAAGTATCCATCAACAGATGAATGGATAAGGAAGATGTGGTATACACATACACACACACACACACACACACACACACAATGGAGTACTACTTAGCCATGAAAAGAAAGAAATTTTGCCATTTGCAACAGCATGGATAGACCTGGTGGGTATTATGCTAAGTGAAATAAGTCATACAAAGAAAGACAAATACTATATGTTATCACTTATATGTGAAATATAAAAAATAAAACAAACACATTACTATAACAAGACAGAGTCACTAATATCTAGAACCAATTAGTGCTTACCAGTGGGCAGAAGGAAGGGGTGAGGGGCAAAATAGAGGTAGGGTATTAAGAGGTACCAACTACTATGTATAAAATAAATATGCTACAAGGATACATTGTGCAACACAGGGAATATACCCAATGTCTTATAACTTTAAATGGAGTATAATCTATAAACATTTTGAATCACTATGTTGTACACCTGCATTAATATATTGTAAATGACCTATACCTCAATAAAAACATTAAAAAAGAATTTCTGAGTCAAAATCTAGCCATCATATTTTAATATGCCTCCAAACTGAGACAATACTCTAGCTCTCAGTGTAGCTGCAGTTTCATAATCCCTTACCAACCCTTGTTTAGCTTCTTAACTCTTAGTTTGAAAGGTTGGCTTGGTTACTGTTTCCTGCCTAGACCTGACACATTATTACTATTATTACCATTATACTACAATTGATAATTATTTAATATACAGCATGATGACTCCAGTTAATAATACTATTATATATTTGAAAGTTACTAAGAGAGTAAATATTAAAAATTCTCATCGCAAGTAAAAAAATAATTGTAAATACGTGAGGTGATAGATGTTAACTACATTTGTTGTAATGACCATTTCACAAAATATACAAATATTGAATCATTATGTTGTAAACCTGGAATTTAATATAATGTTATATGTCAGTTATATATCAGTTCACAACTAAATGAAGTTTAAAAGTGAAAAAAATAATGACTAATGTAAGAAAACTAAAAGACTGGATACCCAAGAATTCTCACATTTCTGATTACCAGAATCCATCAAAATAGCCAGAAGAAGGATTTCAGCATTAAGTCTGAGATGGCCAGGCAGTGCCTCTATGCAATTCAATCACATTTATCTCTTGTGTGTTCTCAAAGGCAATGTAAGAAATGATCAAATAGAATAATTGAAACTGAATATAACAAATCTAATGACTTCAGGAATTTATCAGATCAGTTCACCATTTTCTATTTCTTTTTAACTGAATTTTTAAACCATTGTATATTTTTTTGTTTAAGTATAAAGCATTAGCTAGAGAGACATTCTAAAAACTAATTATTAAAAATAAAAATAACTTGGTAGAACTGCATCCTTGTGTGTTGAAACTAAGATTAGCACTCAAGTCTCTGAATTTCTTTCTTTAAGAACCTTAGAAGACACTGTCAGGTCATATTTTGAAATTTGGAATATTTATAATTAGATTGCAAACTCTTGAAATCAGGGATGTTTTCTATTTCTTCTTTACTCTTCTTTTGACAATTGACTGATGTCATGTGGTAAAAATAGAACTGGCCAAACAATTTTGATATGCCTGAGGGTCACTATCCTATTTATGACACAGATGTGTTTCAAATATTGATTTAATTGAAACCCAAAACACTTTTTACAAATATTAGTAATATTTGAGTGATATGTCGCCTTACTTAAGTCATAAAATATCTCAGAGATAGAAGAGATTATTATGTCATATTATATTTTTTGCCCAATTAAGTTTCTTTTTCTAATGATTTCTGTTTCTTTGTATCACTCCAACAGAACTCTACCTCTACTTTTTTCCCTGTTGCTTCAAATTAAAGTTGAAGGTTAACTTATAATCATCGGATTTCTTCATCAGAGTCAAATATACTCGAAGGCCAGGCTATTACTTTTTCCTTTCCTTCTTTCCTTCCTCCCTTCCTTTCCTTCCTTCCTTCCTTTCTTCCTTCCCTTTCTTTCTTTTCTTTCTCTTTTAGTCTCCCTTTCTTTCTTCCTTTCTTTTTCCCTCCCTCCCTCCCAATCTCTCTCTCCCTTTCTTCCTTCCTTCCTTCCTCTCTTTCTTTCTTTCTTTCCCTCTCCTTTATTCTGGCCTAGCATGGAAATTGCGATTAAAGAGTAAATCCTACAAATGCCATTAGTATTGAACAGATAAATGATCCAAGATGGAATTGTAGTCTATTCATTAATGTTTAGAACACACTGTGAGCCCAGTATGCCTGCTTCTTGGAGTGAGATATCTATTATGTTATAAAGCCACCCTTGTACTACATTGACTGTGAGCTGTGTTTCCTGATAAGCTACTAAAGAACAGGCCTGCCATGTCTATGAACTACTTCCTGAACAAGACCTCTAAAGGAATTTGTAGTAGTAGCTGCTTTTACCACCAAATTAGTGCCTTAACCTAAATATGAAATTGTTCCTGAAGGGATACATGATTGACAGTCTCATATCCAAATTGACCTAGGTCCAGTTTTGAATATTGATTTCTCCTATCAAAAAAAAAAAAATAAGGGATAGAGATTATTATTGATTTCCAGGCATAGCGGTGTGATGGAAAGGGAAAGAGAAGACTTAAAAAACAAGTCGGTTTACAGTACCTCTGCCACAGCACGGCACCATGTGCTGCCTCAAGTTACTGTCTCAGGTTGTATGGTGTTTGCCAGGAACACCCTCAGCCCATACCCATGCTAAAGCACATTCTCTATCTGATGCCTCTTATATCTAGGCACACACTTGACCACCCTGGTATACAAAACTGGACAGAGAGGCAAACTGGCTTTTGATCATATCAACAACATTGCTACAGTATGAATTCTTCCTGGAGCCTTGTTGGAATTTAAATGTGAATATAGAATTTTAATTTTGTCACAAATCTCAGTCAATATGAATCTGAGGGATATGCTCCATAAATGTCTCAATTCAATAATATAATCACTGTAATACCAATGGCTAGATATGGGGATTTGTATATATCAGGATAGTTTCCTGATTTCACTACACCAGAGTACTTTAGAGGAATTTTTAGCCAAAGTTCAGAAGAAAGTCTCATGTTGCCTGACCCCAAATTAATTCACTGGTTCTTTTATAATACAATGGAGGAAGATTCTGGGTTCTAGGAGATTGTCAGACAGAATTTTTTTCTTCAAAAAAATAGCTTTGTAGTCTACTTAAAATAATAATGAATAATTAGCCATTACCTTCTGCGTGTAAGATTTCTTTTATTTAACTGGTTGAAGCAAAATTGGATATTCTTTCTTATTTTAAAAGAGGAAGTGCAATTTCAGCTACAATCAAGCTTAGTAAAAATGACATTGTCACTGCCACTTTTTTCCCAAAGTGGCCTGCCTTAATTTGTACCTTACATGATTGGCAGTGAAGATGCTGAATTATACTTTTTTCCCCCTCTTTTGAAACACTGAAGAGATGACTTTCTCCACCTGCTAACAGAAATACTACAAAAGTAGAAAAAGTGCAAAACTGTAAAGATATATAGAAACACAAAAAGTATGAAGAAGCTCACAGTTTTGTTATTTCCTTGTTATAATTATAAAAATTATTGTGTGGGAATAGAACAGCTTCAGCCTTACTAAGCTGTCCTTTCAGATGAAAGGTCTATTAAGCTCATATATTCAGATGAAGGAAGGATTTTTCAAGTGGCACATGTCTAAGAAGCCTCCTTGACCTGGTGTGGCAGTGTTATTAAAAGTTGCTTAGGCATCTAGTAATACCTTCAATGTGTCTCCCCAACACTTTCAGTTCAAAATTCTATCATATAAAGACTGGAAATCTTGGAAAATGTCAGAGAAATGCCTTATGAATATTCACATACGATAAACTTAGTTGTTCACGTTTGGCTTTTCTATTACATGTGCCTGTCGCAAGCTGGCCTGTATCCTCTCCTGCCGGACCAGAGTAACTCAGGGGCAACTGGGAAGTGCTTCCTTTAACCAAGGACTGTAAGATGCAGCACTCTGGAGCTGTGGTTTCCAAACTTGTTCCTTGGAGGCCTTGAATCTCGCTGAAGTGATTCAAGGTTCCAAAACATTGGTTTGTAATATTACGTTTAGTAGTGTGGTAATTAAAGAAAACACTCAAATTTGCTGTCAAATTTTAACACATTGGAGACCACTGATGTGTTAACTTAAACTGCAAGGTTAATTTGCTTTTGTGCATTCCTCAGTAAAATTACTCCTACTGTCTCTGTAAACATATATGAAGGTTTTATAACGTGTACTGATTGGTGAAGTTGGAGCTCTGCCTTAATCTTTTAATGTTTTTAATTCCTGTGTGAGCATTTCAACACCTTTAAAATTAACCTGCAAGTCTTTTATTAAAGTGTTTGCCTAATGTGCCCAATTAAATAGTAAATATGGCTGAGATATAAGCTTATTGCTTACTCTCTTCAGCAAGTAATGGTCAGTTATACAATGGCTACCAAATACAAAGTAATTTTTAAGCATAAAATTATATAAGCAGTTTTAGCTTTTCTCATTCATTGGTTTTATTTTTAAAAATGCTGTAATTCGAATGTACAAAGTCAATTCTTTAAAATTATTATTTTTTTAAGTTTCATATATTAAGATCTATATAAAAGTTTTGTTTGCAAAATTGGGCACCGATCCTTAACTGTGAGTGCAGGTGGAGCTATGGCGCAGTGAAATGGAAACTGGAAGAAAGCGGTGGGGAGGCTTTGATCTACCTTCACTTCTAGTGTCACTGGTTTTGTGGGTTTGGGAAGTCACTTTTTTAGACCAGGGACAGTTGAAATAAGAGACATAATCTGGCATTGCTATTTAGGCGTTAGAGGTCTGTTCGACGTCCCGGCTGTTCATTCTGAATGAAAATATTATAAAAATTATTAAATTTTTTATTAAATTAAATTATTAGGAAATAACTTCAGTTCTTTTTGTCTGTGAATGATTCCTAAATTTCTTTATGTAGTTTTAACCAAATTTTGGTATTTATGTGGCTTTAGCTATGGAGTACAAACTAGATTCCTAATAAAGCCCAGAGTTTTCAGAGCTGGTTGATAGTTAAGGAAGACGGCGTCTTTGACAAGACTTCAGAGTACAAGATGGCAGGTGACTTACCAAGGCGAAAAAAAGGGTATCGATGAGATTGAGGTTGATTTTGGTTTTTTAGGCAGTTTTTCCACACCTGCTTGCCCTGTTGTAATAGAAAAATTAGTATTTGATTAAGAACTAATTCGAGAGAAGATTATGTAACATTGTGTTGCAAGGTCATTTCATACCTGATAAAATTATTGTACATTTTTGAGGCAGGCATTTGAGGCAACCATCTTGGGTTATGTCGTCTGTCTCCTGTGTCACCCATTGACAGCAAAATGATGACAATATCGTCTACGTAACTCCCAGGTACCTTGATGTAGCCCCAAAATGTAAAGGGATAAGAACTTCTAAGTGAGTAATCCTAGCTCACATAAAATCTGCTTTCTTTGCGAATAATCAGTTAACCTCTAATGTACTTTTGTACTTTTCAGTTAAAAAAGAAATAAAGTTAAGGCTATTATCCTAAATAAAAGAACACACTATGAGGGACATTTCAGAAATTGAGCTCTTGACTATATTTCAATTAAATATAGTCTTTCCCAATAGAACATTTGAAAAGTATGTTTTCTTGTGTGCTTTATTTAAAATACCATATCTGTATTTTTAAAAAATAATTGACAGTTATAACATGTATCAATATTGAAATGTATCATAATAGATTGTCTTCTGGCTTGTTTGAGGGGTTCCTTCTTCCTCAATGCCAAAATATCAATATTTATGATTCATACCTTGCAGTCCCATTTCCCACTCCCTTCCTCTTTAAATTGACTGCTCTTAATCTACACTAGGCAAAAAATTCTTATAATCAAAGTTGTTGGCATGAACGAAATATAGAGGGAAAAGAAACTGAGTAAATGTCTGAGGATTAAATTTATTAATAAAATCCATAGAATTGAAAATATCGATAATGAGTTTTTATTTGAAAATTTCATTGTTTATTTGGAAGCATTTCCCAAGTAATTGGAACTGAGTGTAACTCTAACACAGTGTAACAGAATTTTCCAAAAATTCTAGGTGACCTTTCTCTCTTTCGCAGAATAGTACTTTCCCTCCACCTCCATGTTGCTAACCATAGTTCTGAATCTGCGAGAGTCAGAGAAGTAAAGGGTAAGGAAAGATTTTACTCTGGTAGTACTATCTCAAGATGGCAAGTGTTTGAAGCTATCTCACTCTCATGACATTTTAATAAATTTTGCATTTTCTGTAAATGCTGATGATGCATTTTACTTTAGGCAATGATTCCCTTTTCAACTACTGATTTTTCCTGTGATCAAGTCCGAACTCTCTGTCTTTGGGGACTCCATATCAATATTTCCTTAGTGGATTCTTTGGCAGGATGCAAAATGACCCAAGCTGGCTTTATCACCATGTAGTCTATCTCTCTCTTTTCTTGGGCATCACAAAACTTTTGATCCAATAAACTGTAGGAGAAAAGGCTAATCCCCCATACAGGGACACTTTCCTTAGCTCCACTTCTAAAACAACTGGACAGCTGGGTTTTTTTTTGTTTTTTTTTTTGTTTTTTTTTTTTTATCCTCTAGATCAGGGATCAGGAAAGTAGTGCTCATTGGACAAATCCATTTTATTACCTGTGTGTGTAAATAAAGTTTTATTAGTACATGTGCCCTTTTATTTATATGTGGTCTACGGCTGCTTGTGTACACAAAAGACAGAATTGAATAGTTGTGACTGAGGTCGTATGACCTGCATAATCGAAAATATTTACTATCTAGCTGTTTACAAAAAAGTTTTCTGACCCTGCTCTAGACATAGGGAGTTGAAGTCAAGCTTTAGTCTCTTATGCTCTGCAAACATGTAGGGACACATAATGAGCTCGCCGAGTGAGCCCACTCAAGACCCATTGGAAAGAGCATGGACACTAGGTAAATCTTCTCCCAAAATCATCTTCTCATATTTTCTTTCTCTACTATTTATCACTGATGCTTGTAAATTTTGAACAAGGCTTTAGATACTTGCTTTGACTTATTTAGAGGGTTGTCTATATTAGAAATTATTTTGACATCTAATATTAGAACTTATTTTGACATCTAATATTTCATAATTTAACACTTCAGTAGAAACCTCCAGATTAATATTTCATTATAAAAAAGATTTAGTAAGATGAGCTACCTCTTACCTCTCACTTTGTTTCTGTTCAATCTTATTAAACTGGAACTTCTTTTGTAGAGCCGTCTGTGTTCTGCTATTTTTTTTTTTTTTTTCAGAAATTCTCCAAATAGTATTCTAAATTCTCCAAATTCTTCTTCACATAGAATGAAGAATGACTTACTTATTTGGGGAAAAAATAACAGAACAAAGATGTTTCAATTAATTTGTTTCTTGGTATTGTGTCTGCCTCTTCAAAGAGTTGGGTGGTATTCCCAGATCTTGTTCTATTTTTGAGGGTATGTGGCCAGACCTTATACATTCTACAGGAAGATCTGGAGACCAATCCTTCTCTCCCTATCTGAGAAGTGTGTGGGAGACACCACTCTGGGGGTTTTTCTGTGTTGCAGTCCCAAACATTCCATTAGGTGTACCATCTAAAAACCAAGATTGGAGAGCAAGTATTGGTTGTGTCTTCATAGCTAGGCTGAGCTCTCTATTCTTATCAGTAATAAAACTGATTTTTAGATCTCTATTTGCCATTTTGCTTATTTTGGTCTATACTCAGTGTTGTGAGTCATTTTGCTTTCTATACAGCTAAATTAGTAAGCAGTAGGCACTCAATTAAAATCAGCTCTTACTTTCATTATTACAAACCATAGGTTCTGATTTTATACCTAAGAATTTGTAATTAGCAAAGGGAAAACATCATTCAAAAGGATTATTCAGTCTTTTCTCCTTTTACCACTTCTCTCCCCTTAATCTCTCTTTTGCTTTTAGCCTGATATTTTAAAAGTAATTTCAGAAGGTTTTCAAGACTTCTGGACTGAATGAGCCCTGACTATATACATATATATATATATTTGTATATGTTTATATATGTCATAATTATTATGAAAGAAATAATCATTAGTAATATTTACAATGTATATGTACCTATATAGGGAGAATGTGCCACTCTAAAACAAACCGATTGATATTACATGTCCCTGGTGGGCATGAATTTCATTATTTTATCACTACAAAGAGTATGTCATAACTTATGGCATTTTATTCAATTTGACACATTACAAATTGCTATTTCCAAATAAATGTTTTTTTAAAAAATTTAAAGTTAAAGCCGGAGGGTTTGGGACATTTGACATTGCATTCTTACAAGTGGCTGACCTCATTTGTGCTTATCTGGAATAAAATGGATCTAATGATCTCTTGATTTTTTGTAAATCTCTAAGCCTAGTCCCTGCAGAAAAAAGTGTACACTGGTTGAATCAATATTTTATCCCAATGAGACTAACAATAGCATTAACTTTTATATTGTATAAAATAAATAAAAAAACAGTTAAAGTATTTGAGTTGCATTACATCTGAACTACTTTATTCACAGATGGCATCTTTCTTTTGAGATGTTTTATAACTTATCAAGCTACCTTAAATACTCTCTAGAACAAGGTAAGACACACAGTCAATATCACATTTATTTCCAGAAAAAGAATAAATAAAATAGGCATTAAAAGAACACCTCTAACAGCAATTTTGGTTGACACAAGGAAGACCCTTTAAGGAATAATATAATAAAAGCATCGGCATCATATTTCCCAGTTTTGAAATCTCATGTTGATATCTCAAGTTTCATTTAAAAGATTCTCTCCCTAACACTTGAACAATTTTTGAAAGTGGGGCAAGAGTTGCATAATTAAATGACAAAAGAAAAATACATTGAATCATACCATCTCAGAGCTGAAGGTTTTCATAATTATCTAGTGTTAAACCAGTTATTTAACACAAGAAACAAATCCAGTGTTGTGACTTGAAGACCCAGGCTTTCTGACACTCCATATTGTGTTTTCTACTAGACGATTCTTAAAAAAAAAGTCAGCAAATACAATGGGGAACTGGTGATATTTATGTCAATCATATCATTGTTTCCAGATTTGCTTCATTAGCATTACCAAATGTTACATTCAACTATTTCTCTTCCATCTTTCCCTTCAAACACAGCAATTTCCTTGGCAAATAAAGCATCCGTAAGTACACTTGGATCTATCTCTGGGGTTTCTGGCAATTGGCATTTTAAGATAAGAGTAAAAATAAAGGGAGATGGCTTCAGGGCAAGATATCTTGGCAACATTCAATTTTTGTCTCATATAGAGGAACATGGTTTCCTCTCAGGAAGCTGTGCTACAACACAAAGATTAGAGCAATTATGAAAGCCTTCTTTTTAGTCATCACAAATGATATTTAAAAATGAGCAATCTGTATTTTCTCCTCTATATACCTGTACAAAACTTTAACTTGGGACAATTTGTAGGTTAATTTGGGGCTATTTAGCCACAAAATAGCATTAAATACATAGAGACAGTTTAACAAAGTATTGCCCTTTAGAAAAACCTAATAGAACAACTATACAAAGATAATTTTAAAATGCATGCTTATGAATTACCTAAATAATGGTAAACACTGTATGTGTTCTCAGTTCATTGCTTTCATACAAATAGATGCCTCTAAAATGCTTAAGACCTTCCTTCCTTCCTTTTTTTCCCTTTCTTTCTTTCTTTTTCTCTTCCTTTCTTTTGAAAATTTTGTTTTTTAGAAGAAGCAAAATTATATTATTATTATTTTAAAAAGAATATAAATTTATAGACGCCAAAATGTAAATTCCCATCATCTTTTTCCCCCAGGCTCCATGCTGACAACAGTGATAAAATCCAGTGGATTGGTGATGTTGAAGAAGATTTGCAAAGAAAGTAGTTTGACTTCATATTCAAATATTTCATGACGTTAAATAAAACACAAACAGTTTCTTCCTTACCAATAATGGAAATTGATAAGAACCTGGCTTAGCTAAAACTGCTCTAGATAAATTATTCTTTTTGATGTAGAATGAAAACAGCAATTCAAATTCACAGAGTTATTCTATCCTGTTAACTTTTTCCCCTCATTGCCCCATTCCCAGATTGCTAACTTTAAAGCACAGATTCCTGGAATAGATAATTAATTCTATGTGGACAAAACCATTACTGTATCTACTTTTCAGAAAGATGTTAATATGCCAGAAACATAAATTTAATCACAATTGTAACATTGAATTCTCCTTGAAACTGAGTAAAGGGAAAACAAACTTTTGCTTAGTTATTGCTTCCAATTTGCCAACTTGATATGATTCATTCTAAAAGTGAAAGTACTGGGATCTCTACTACCTTTTACTAAGTGCATGAATTACATGAGAGCAGAGGAAGAAAAATATGTAGCAAGATTCACAATCCACTCAGATTACAAAGAAATATTTCCTTAAAAATAACTTCCTATTTGTTAATCTGTTCTTCCTTGTGAATTTCACCACATAGGGTAGTTGAAAAAAAAAAAAAAGACAAAATAATACTTAGACCTAACCAGTAACTTTAGTTCAGCTAATACTTTCTTTAGTATCTTTAGGTAATTACTCTGTGTTTGAATAAATTATGCAAATTTCTGATATTTTCAGCATTCTAGTCTCACCTGGTGCTGCTCCTAACCAAGATGGTGACTGACTGACTGCTTTGTGGGTGTGTATCTAATATGCCTTGGTGTGGAGCAAGACAAATGAGGTATACAAATCCATGTCTTCTGGATCCTCTTTCTACTTCAAAATGACACATCTAGCTCAGGGAAAAAATACACTTTCATCCAAAGTTAGCACCTGCCTCTGTTCTTGACTTTCCCACATCTGCAGCACAAACGTCTCTCATGTTTCCTTAGGGTCATTGGGAAACTACATTTCCTGCACACCTCATGCTGGCCAAAAAGAACAAAGGTCACCTAAATTGCTTTCTCCTGCCAAAGCCACTGAACAATTTTCCTGCACAGTATAGAGAATGAACGTTTTTGGAATTTCTCCTAAAAGTTTAGAGCCCATGTTACCATTAGCTCCTTCTCCCTCTTCTCCAGTCCACTAATATAATGAGTTGAGATTTGTTCTTTTTATTCCTTTATGATTATGTCTTCTTTATTCCTTTCCTGGACATATAGTAAACTCTAGTATGCCAGTGGCCAAGAGAGATAGAAAAAAATTTAAATCCTTTTTTTCCTGACTTTCACCTTGCTTGTCTATTATTTAGGAAGTCAGAAACTGAATATTTACTCTTTTTTGGGTTTGAATTTCTGGTGTAACATTCCTATAGCTTCCCACTATTCCACCAGCTCCCTCTCCGCCACGAGGGTGACTCAGAAAAGAACAGGAACACCAAACGACAAAGAGAAAAATATAGAAATATATTTAGATTCATTCTCTTATTTTATATTTCACTACTAAATGTAAAATTTTATTAATTAAATATTAATGTTTTATACACTGCAATGTTTATATGAGGATTCGTTGTTTACAGTATAACAGATTGTAGGCTGTAACCTATTTTAACTCTAAAAGAAAGCTTAATATGTGAAGAAAAATGTAAATCAAGTAAATATAGTGGAGAAACAATTGGGAAAATTTGAAACAGAATAAGGTCATATAGTAAACTGAACATCGGATTTTAACTGTATTACTATATTGAACAACCTGGCTCAAACCTCTGCTTTGATTTCTATACATTACTTCTCTGGAGCAGACCTTCATTTTTGCTTCCCTGTACTAAGACAGCATGCTTCCCATCCCAAATCCCTGCCTCTGTTTCTATTACCCTTTCTCCTATCCATAGTGTATGCTTAGCATTTCCCCAATGCTTAGTTTCCTCAATTATATGCTCAAATGACAGTGGCATCATTTTTTCTCAAGTAAGTTCTAAGTGTGTTTCTGTGATATTAAAGCCTGATTGGCACTCAAAGTCTGCTACACCTTCATTGTTCTAGCTTTTCCTCTATGGCATGTTTTTTTTTTTTTTTTTTTTTTTTTTTTTTTTTTTCTCCTCTAGTACCTAGTCATCAATCTGTTGTCCCCAGAGGCTTACATTATTTTCCTTCTTCTCTTCTCATTTTCTCCACAATTACAATAATCTTTTTACTGATAATTCTCAACTTGCTATCTCCCATCCAATCCACTGGACATCTTAGGTCATGTAGCCAACTGCATGCAACGTAAATATTTCAAAGCAGAGAGTATTGTACCAAAAGTGAAAGAAACTTCCCTCCAAATCTGCATGTTCTTCCGTATTATCTTACTTTTATTAATGGCCTCACTATCCACCTATTTCTGTTCAATAGGGCAATATAATGCCTTATATCAGCCCTAATTCCAAGCTAACTTCTCATGAAACTTTTCTTTTTTTTAGCTTTATTGAGGTATAATTACAAATAAAATTGTAACATATTTAAAGTGTACACCATGATGTTTTGATATACATAAACATTGTGGAAGGAATCCCACCTTAAATTTAATGAACACATCCATCTCATATTTACTTTTTGTGTGTGTGTGTGAGAATGCTTAATTTCTCTCTCCTAGCAAATTTCAATTATATAATACAATATAATCAACAATAGTCACTGTGTTTCACATTAGATCCTCAGACCTTATTCATCTTACAAGTGAAAGTTTGTACCCTTTTACCAACCTCTCCCTATTTCCCCTACCCCTTTGTCCCTGGCAGCCACCATTCAACTCTCTGTTTCTATGAGTTTAACTTTTTCATTTCTTTTTAGGTTTCACATATAGGTGATACCACGCAGTAGTTGTCTTTCTGTGTCTGGCTTATTTCACTTAGCATGATGCCCTCCAGGTTCATCCATGTTGCAAATGGCAGGATTTTGTTCTTGTTTAAGGCTGAATAATATTCCATAAATATTCATAATATATATTTAGGAGTGTGACAAACGAGAACAAATAGTAAATATTATTTATAGGGATTTAGGATCTGAACCCAAGAGGTTAAAAGAGGTTTTACGGAGGGAAATGCTTTGTTATCACAAAGTATATGACATAGTATTTTAGGTTTGTGAGGTAAGAGCCCTGGCAAGTTTTAATGAACTGTTTTTGTGAATTTTAGGTGAGCTGTTTATAGAAAAGTGCAGACTATCATTAGTAGATACCTGATTTTCCAGATGAACAAACTGCATGCTAAAAAAAAAAAAAAAAAAAAAAAAAGGTTTCCAATCAGTTCCTAAAAGAAATAGTAAAGTTATTAATGATTTATAGCCTTACCTCCTGGGTGAGAACTTTTTTTGAGCAGGCATTAACTTTGACAAAGATGTTCTCAAATCAGAGACCCCACAGTTATGATGATGCTGGTGAGCTTGATTCTCAATCCCTGCCTTGTGTCATTATCCACTCTGAGCTGAATTCATTCAGTTTTCATTCACTTGTAAACTGAGAACCAAGAGGGCCCATATTATAACAAGAGAAAAGGTCTATCCCATGTTGAAGAGAATGCAGAACCAGATATAGGGTATTAGCCAAATGACCTAATTTAATTATCTATTTGTTTTCCTGGATCTTTTCCATGTCAGGAAGGTCTCAGGATACGAGTACTGCATTCTTCCCCTAAGATGACACATATTCCTTCTTAAGAAGTTAACATTATATCTAGGGATGTTCTGCTGGACTTGTTTGTCCAATTTAATAAATTTCTAGGGCAAGAAGTTCTCTGGCCTCAGTGATCTTGCCTGGCTTCAATCATGATCTGAATCACAGAAGGAAGAATTTTTCCTCATTTTCTAGGCCCTTTGTAAAGCGTGAACTGAAGAGAATTGAAGACAGTCCAGAATTATTCTGTTGGCTAAGTTTTGTGGTCATGAATCATGGGCTAGATATTTTCTCTCTTGAATTAGGTTATTAAATAATCTCTATACATTATGTTGTTTTTTTTTTTTTTAACATCTTTATTGGAGTATAATTGATTTACAATGATGTGTTAGTTTCTGCTTTATAACAAAGTGAATCAGTTATACATATACATATATTCCCATATCTCTTCCCTCTTGCATCACCCTGCCTCCCACCCTCCCTATCCCACCACTCTAGGTGGTCAGCAAACACCGAGCTGATCTCCCTGTGCTATGTGACTGCTTTCCACTAGCCATCTATTTTACATTTGGTAGTGTATATATGTCCATGCAACGCTCTCACCCTGTCACATCTTACCCCTCCCCCTCCCCATATCCTCAAGTCCATTCTCTAGTAGGTCTGTGTCTTTATTCCCGTCTTGCCACTAGGTTCTTCATGACCTTTTTTTTTTTTTTTTTTCCTTAGATTCCATATATATGTGTTAGCATACTGTATTTTTTTCTCTTTCTGACTTACTTCACTCTGTAAGAAAGACTCTAACTCCATCCACCTCACTACAAATACCTCCATTTCATATCTTTTTATGGCTGAGTAATATTCCATTGTGTATATTTGCCACATCTTCTTTATCCATTCATTTGATGATGGACACTTAGGTTGCTTCCATGTCCTGGCTATTGTAAATAGAGCTGCAATGAACATTTTGGTACATGACTCTTTTTGAATTATGGTTTTCTCAGGTTATATGCCCAGTAGTGGGATTGCTGGGTCGTATGATAGTTCTATTTTTAATTTTTAAGGAACCTCCATACTGTTCTCCATAGTGGCTGTATCAATTTACATTCCCACCAACAGTGCAAGAGTGTTCCCTTTCCTCCACACCCTCTCCAGCATTTGTTGTCTCTAGATTTTTTGATGATTGCCATTCTGACCAGTGTGAGATGATATCTCATTTTAGTTTTGATTTGCATTTCTCTAATGATTAATGATGTTGAGCATTCTTTCATGTGTCTGTTGGCAATCTGTATACCTTCTTTGGAGAAATATCTATTTAGGTCTTCTGCCCATTTTTGGATTGGGTTGTTTGTTTTTTTTGTTATTGAGCTGCATGAGCTGCTTGTAAATCTTGGAGATTAATCCTTTGTCAGTTGCTTCATTTGCAAATATTTTCTCCCATTCTTAGGGTTGTCTTTTGGTCTTGTTTATGGTTTCCTTTGCTGTGCAAAAGATTTTAAGTTTCATTAGGTCCCATTTGTTTATTTTTGTTTTTATTTCCATTTCTCTAGGAGTTGGGTCAAAAAGGATCTTGCTGTGATTTATGTCATAGAGTGTTCTGCCTATGTTTTCCTCTAAGAGTTTGATAGTGTCTGGCCTTATATTTAGATCGTTAATCCATTTTGAGTTTATTTTCGTGTATGGTGCTGGTGAGTGTTCTAATTTCATTCTTTTACATGTACCTGTCCAGTTTACCCAGCACCACTTATTGAAGAGGTTGTCTTTTCTCCAGTGTATATGCTTGACTTCTTTATCAAAGATAAGGTGACCATATGTGCATGGGTTTATCTCTGGGCTTTCTATCCTGTTCCATTGATCTATATTTCTGTTTTTGTGCCAGTACCAAACTGTCTTGATTACTGTAGCTTTGTAATATAGTCTGAAGTCAGGGAGCCTGATTCCTCCAGCTCCATTTTTCGTTCTCAAGATTGATTTTGTTATTCGGGGTCTTTTGTGTTTCCATACAAATTGTGAAATTTTTTGTTCTAGTTCTGTAAAAAATGCCAGTGGTAGTTTGATAGGGATTGCATTGAATCTGTAGGTTGCATTGGGTAGTAGAGTCATTTTCATAATGTTGATTTTTCCAATCCAAGAACATGGTATATCTCTCCATCTATTTGTATCCTCTTTAATTTCTTTCATCAGTGTCCTATAATTTTCTGCATACAGGTCTTTTGTCTCCTTAGGTAGGTTTATTCCTAGATATTTTATTCTTTTTGTTGCAATGGTAAACGGGAGTGTTTTCTTAATTTCCTTTCAGATTTTTCATCATTAGTGTATAAGAATGCAAGAGATTTCTGTGCATTAATTTTGTATCCTGCTACTTTACCAAATTCATTGATTAGCTCTAGTAGTTTTCTGGTAGCATCTTTAGGATTCTCTATGTATAGTATCATGTCACCTGCAAACAGTGACAGCTTTACTTCTCTTCCGATTTGGATTCCTTTTATTTCTTTTCTTCTCTGATTACTGTGGCTAACACTTCCAAAACTATGTTGAATAATAGTGGTGAGACTGGGCAACATTTTCTTGTTCCTTATCTTAGTGGACATGGTTTCAGTTTTTCACCATTGAGGACAATGTTAGCTGTGGGTTTGTCATATATAGCCTTTATTATGTTGAGGAAAGTTCCCTCTATGCCTACGTTCTGCTGGGCTTTTATCATAAATGGGTGTTGAATTTTGTCAAAAGCTTTCTCTGCATCTATTGAGTTTATCATATGGTTTTTCTCCTTCAGTTTTTTAATATGACGTATCACGTTGATTGATTTGCCTGTATTGAAGAATCCTTGCATTCCTGGAATAAACCCCACTTGATCATGGTGTATGATCCTTTTAATGTGCTGTTGTATTCTGTTTGCTAGTATTTTGTTGAGGATTTTTGCATCTATGTTCATCAGTGATATTGGCCTGTAGTTTTCTTTCTTTGTGATATCTTTGTCTGGTTTTGGTATCAGGGTGATGGTGACCTCGTAGAATGAGTTGGGGAGTGTTCCTCCCTCTGAAATATTTTGGAAGAGTTTGAGAAGGATGGGTGTTAACTCTTCTCTAAATGTTTGATAGAATTCGCCAGTGAAGCCATCTGGTTCTGGGCTTTTGTTTGTTGGAAGATTTTTAATCACAGTTTCAATTTCTGTGCTTGTGATTGGTCTGTTCATATTTTCTATTTCTTCCTGGTTCAGTCTCGGCAGTTGTGCATTTCTAAGAATCTGTCCATTTCTTCCAGGTTGTCCATTTTATTGGCATTCAGTTGCTTGTCGTAATCTCTCATGATCCTCTGTATTTCTGCAGTGTCAGTTGTTACTTCTCCTTTTTCATTTCTAATTCTATTGATTTGAGTCTTCTCCCTTTTTTTCTTGATGAGTCTGGCTAATGGTTTATCAATTTTGTTTATCTTCTCAAAGAACCAGCTTTTAGTTTTATTGATCTTTGCTATTTCTGATCTGATCTTTATGATTTCTTTCATTCTGCTAGCTTTGGGTTTTTTTTTGTTCTTCTTTCTCTAATTGCTTAAGGTGCAAGGTTAGCTTGTTTATTCAAGATGTTTCCTGTTTCTTGATGTAGACTTGTATTGCTATAAACTTCCCTCTTAGAACTGCTTTTGCCACATCCGATAGGTTTTGAGTCATCGTGTCTCCATTGTCATTTGTTTCTAGGTATTTTTTGATTTCCCCTTTGATTTCTTCAGTGATCACTTCGTTATTAAGTAGTGTATTGTGTACCCTCCATGTGTTTGTATTTTTTACAGATCTTTTCCTGTAATTGATATCTAGTCTCATAGCATTGTAGTCAGAAATGATACTTGATACGATTTCAATTTTCTTAAATTTACCAAGGCTTGATTTGTGACCCAAGATATGACCTATCCTGGAGAATGTTCCATGAGCACTTGAGAAAAATGTGTATTCTGTTGTTTTTGGGTGGAATGTCCTATAAATATCAATTAAGTCCATCTTGTTTAATGTATCATTTAAAGTTTGTGTTTCCTTATTTAATTTTATTTTGGATCATCTGTCCATTGGTGAAAGCGGGATGTTAAAGTCCTCTACTATGATTGTGTTACTGTCGATTTCCCCTTTTATGGCTGTTAGTATTTGACTTATGTATTGAGGTGCTCCTATTTTGGGTGCATAAATATTTACAATTGTTATACCTTCTTCTTGGATCGATCCCTTGATCATTATATAGTGTCCTTCTTTGTCTCTTGTAATAATCTTTATTTTAAAGACTATTTTGTTTGATATGAGAATTGCTACTCCAGCTTTCTTTTGATTTCCATTTGCATGGAATATCTTTTTCCATCCCCTCACTTTCAGTCTGTATGTGTCTCTAGGTCTGAAGTGGGTCTCTTGTAGACAGCATATATACGAGTCTTGTTTTTGTATCCATTCAGCCAGTCTGTGTCTTTTGGTGGGAGCATTTAATCCATTTACGTTTAAGGTAATTATCGATATGTATTTTCCTATTCCCATTTTCTTAAATGTTTTGTGTTTGTTATTGTAGGTGTTTTCCTTCTCTTGTGTTTCTTGCCTAGAGAAGTTCCTTTAGCATTTGTTGTAAAGCTGGTTTGGTGGTGCTGAACTCTCTCAGCTTTTGCTTGTCTATAACGGTTTTAATTTCTCCGCCAAATCTGCATGAGATCCTTGCTGGGTAGAGTAATCTTGGCTGCAGGTTTTTCTCCTTCATCACTTTAAGTATATCCTGCCACTCCCTTCTGGGTTGCAGAGTTTGTGCTGAAAGATCAGCTGTTAACCTTATGGGGATTCCCTTGTGTGTTATTGGTTGTTTTTCCCTTGCTGCTTTTAATATGTTTTCTTTATATCTAATATTTGATAGTTTGATTAATATGTGTCTTGGCGTGTTTCTCCTTGGATTTATCCTGTATGGGACTCTCTTTGCTTCCAGGACTTGATTAACTATTTCTTTTCCCATATTAGGGAAGTTTTCAACTCTAATCTCTTCAAATATTTTCTCAGTCCCTTTCTTTTTCTCTTCTTCTTCTGGGACCCCTATAATTCGAATGTTGGTGCATTTAATGTTGTCCCAGAGGTCTCTGAGACTGTTCTAAGTTCTTTTCATTCTTTTCTCTTTATTCTGCTCTGCAGTAGTTATTAATACTATTTTATCTTCCAGGTCACTTATCCACTCTTCTGCCTCAGTTATTCTGCTATTGATCCCTTCTAGAGTATTTTTAATTTCATTTATTGTGTTTTTCATTGTTGCTTGGTTCCTCTTTAGTTCTTTTACGTCCTTGTTAAATGTTTCTTGCATTTTGTCTATTCTATTTCCAAGATTTTGGATCATCTTTATTATCATTATTCTGAATTCTTTTCATGTAGACTGCCTTTTTCCTCTTCATTTGTTAGGTCTGGTGTGTTTTGACCCTGCTCCTTCATCTGCTGTGTGTTTTTCTGTCTTCTCATTTTGCTTATCTTACTGTGTTTGGGGTCTCCTTTTCACAGGCTGCAGGTTCGTAGTTCCCGTTGTTTTTGGTATCTGTCCCCAGCGGCTAAGGGTGGTTCAGTGGGTTGTGTAGGCTTCCTGTTGGAGGGGACTAGTGCCTGTGTTCTGGTGGATGAGGCTGCATCTTGTCTTTCTGGTGGGCACATCCACGTCTGGTGGTTTGTTTTGGGGTGTCTGTGGCCTTATTATGATTTTAGGCAGCCTCTCTGCTAATGGATGGGGCTGTGTTCCTGTCTTGCTAGTTGTTTGGCATAGGGTGTCCAGCACTGTAGCTTGCTGGTCGTTGAGTGAAGCTGGGTCTTGATGTTGAGATTGAGATCTCTGAGAGATTTTTGCCGTTTGGTATTACGTGGAGCTGGGAGGTCTCTTGTGGACCAGTGTCCTGAAGTTGGCTCTCTCACCTCAGAGGCACAGCCCTGATGCCTGGCTGGAGCACCAAGAGTCTTTCATCCACATGGCTCAGAATAAAAGGGAGAAAAAATAGAAAGAAAGATAGAAAGAGGATAAAATAAAATAAAGTTATTATAATAAAAAATAAGAAAAAAATTATTAAGAAAAAATTTATTAAGAACATATTTTTTAATTTTTAAAAATAAATTTATTAATGTTTTAAAATAAAAATAAGAAAAATATTATTAAGAAAAAATTTTTTTTAATTTTTTTAAATGAAAAGCAAAAAATAATTATTAAGAAAAAATTTTTTTTAATTTCTTAAAATAAAAAATAAGGAAAAATTATTAAGAAAAAATTTATTAAGAAAAAAAAATTTAGAAAAAAAAAAAAATGCAGACGGAGTTAACCCTAGGACAAATGGTGAAAGCAAAGCTATACAGACAAAATCTCACCCAGAAGCATACACATATACACTCACAAAAAAAGGAAAAGGGGAAAATTTAATATATCCTGCTCCCAAAGTCCACCTCCTGAATTTGGGATGGTTCGTTGTGTATTCAGGTATTCAACAGATGCAGGCACATCAAGTTGTTTGTGGAGCTTTAATCCACTGCTTCTGAGGATGCTGGGAGAAATTTCCCTTTCACTTCTTTGTTCGTACAGCTCCCGGGGTTCAGCTTTGGATTTGGACCCGCCTCTGCGTGTAGGTCGCCTGAGGGCATCTGTTCTTCGCTCACACAGGACGGGGTTAAAGGAGCAGCTGCTTCTGGGGCTCTGGCTCACTCAGTCGGGTGGGGAGGGAAGGGTACGGATGCGGGGTGAGCCTGCAGTGGCAGAGGTTGGCGTGACGTTGCAGCAGCCTGAGGCGCGCCATGCGTTCTCCAGGGGAAGTTGTCCCTGGATCACGAGAGCCTGGCAGTGGCGCGCTGCACAGGCTCCTGGGAGGGGCGCACATGGGCTTCTTGGTGACGCAGCAACAGGCTTAGCGTCTCATGCCCGTCTCTGGGGTCCGCACTGATATCCATGGCTCACTCCCATCCCTGGAGCTCATTTAGGCGGCGCTCTGAAGACCCTCTCTTTGCGCACCGCAAAACAAAGAGGCAAGAAAAAGTTTCTTGCCTCTTTGGCAGCTGCAGACTTTTTCCCGGACTCCCTCCCGGCTAGCTGTGGTGCCCTAACCCCTTCAGGCTGTGTTCACCCCTCCAACCCCAGTCCTCTCCCTGCGATCCGACCGAAGCCCGAGCCTCAGGTCCCTGCCCCCACCCGCCTCGGCGGGTGAGCAGGCAAGTCTCTCGGGCTGGTGAGTGCTGCTTGGCGCTGAGACTCTGTGCGGGAATCTCTCCGCTTTGCCCTCCACACCCCTGTGGCTGTGCTCTCCTCCGTGGCTCTGAAGCTTCCCCCCTCTGCCACCCACAGTCTCCGCCCGTGAAGGGGCTTCCTAGTGTGTGGAAACCTTTCCTCCTTCACAGGTCCCTCCCACTGGTGCAGGTTCCATCCCTATTGTTTTGTCTCTGTTATTTCTTTTTTCTTTTGCCCTACCCAGGTACGTGGGGAGTTTATTGTCTTTTGGGAGGTCTGACATCTTCTGCCAGCGTTCAGTGGGTGTTCTATAGGAGCAGTTCCATGTGTAGATGTATTTCTGATGTATCTGTGGGAAGGAAGGTGATCTCCGCGTCTTACTCCTCCGCCATCTTGCCCCTTCTCCCTATGTTGTTTTTTGATAAGAGAAATCAATATGTAAAAATGGACCCTGTGTTTGTTTGAATATGAGACTATCAGGAATGCTGGCAACAGTCTACTAAGGTAAGTCCCTGTCCCATCTGCTTGTAGTAACCTGTAGGCTTTGGTACTAAAAATTTAATACCTGTTGTTGAGGGCCACCTAACTATCTAGTTTTTAGCAAAAATTCCGTAAAAGGTAGCTAACTAGTATTTTACATATTCAATGTCATTCAGCAAGAGGAATCAGGTGCCAGACAACAAGAGATCATGTTAAAGATCTGAGTCAGAAAATCCACATAAATAGTGAGACTTCCTTTTTTTTATATATATAAATTTATTTATTTATTTATTTATTTTTGGCTGTGTTGGGTCATCGTTTCTGTGCGAGGGCTTTCTCTAGTTGCAGTGAGTGGCGGCCACTCTTCTTTGCGGTGCGCGGGCCTCTCACTGTCGAGACCTCTCTTGCTGCGGAGCACAGGCTCCAGACACGCAGGCTCAGTAGTTGTGGCTCACGGGCCCAGTTGCTCCGCGGCATGTGGGATCTTCCCAGACCAGGGCTCGAACCCGTGTCCCCTGCATTGGCAGGTGGATTCTCAACCACAGCGCCACCAGGGAAGCCCGAGACTTCCTTTTAAAGTCTATAAAAGTGAAAAAGCTTCAATAGATATACAATATCTTTTGTAATTTCTTCCCAAATTCAATATTTATGAAAGTTTGGTTACAGAAATAAGCTCCTACAAAAGGTCCCCAGATTTTTTTTCGTATATGCGATATTAGAGAGAGATTTATGTGTTTAGCTGTCTTTTTGTGATGTTTACTTCTGAAATTATGTTTACTATTTTAGAACATTAAACTTGGAACTATTTGTTTCATTACCACAGAGCTGGATGACACCCTGAGGAATATGTATATGCAGACCATAAAGTTGATTAGGTTTTAGATTTTAGCCAAATTATAAACAAACTCTAGCTAGAATTAGACCTATACCAGGAAGTAACTAGGAATGCAACAAGCAATATTTAGAAAAAGGGCATCCTAGGTATCATAGTTAAGAGCTAGTTAGTGTCTGTTGAAATTAGAATGTTAAACCAGCAAAGAGAAAATAAAATATTTATGAAAATAAAGAATATTAGTGTATTTTAAAGCCTGATACTCTGTTGTTTCAGTCATCTGGATCTTGTTCTCTGGGTCTTGGTAAGAAACTTCAGGTTTACATGTGAACCTTGAAGGTGTCAGTTTCTGAAAATTTCAAGAATTCTCAGTTTAAAGTGTCTGTTCTTCCACTTATATGAGGATGGTTGTGTCCCTTAAATGAATAGTATTGATTCCAAAGACCATCTTCTTTGAGTTTTGTTCACATGTTGGCAATATTTTTTCCATAGGAGTTTGCAGACTTTTTTTTTTTTTTTCCTCTGATTTCTCTTCCAGAATATCAGGTCTCCAGGATCCTTATCATGTGAGGGTTGTTAAAACAATGTTGAGGAAGGTTCAGCTACATCCTGATAAGAATGGGTATTTTGCGCAAGTCCCTTGAAGGATTTGGGCATACCTGTTTGTAGTGGAACAGGTTTATAATCAGAGTGATCTTTCCAGATGGATGGGTTGACCTATCGTTAAATCATAAAGAGAGAAGATGAATCACAGAAGGAGTTAATTTTTTTTTTTTTTTTTACATTAAAACCAATAACAAATCTTAGGCCATGGAAGATCAAGATTCACTTAAGTGCTTTGCAAATTTTAGTTTCAGAATTAAATTTGTTCTTTCCAACTTTCCTGAAGATTGAGTATAATTTGAACAGTGAGATTTCTGAGTATGTAGCAAGGCTTTGCAATTCTCTATAATATCAGTCACTCTAAATTGGCACTCCTTTCACTGGAGAGAGAGACTGAAAATCCCCAGATTCAGAATGAAACTATATTTTTGCTAACATTAAATCAGTAGCCTTCCATCAAGTAAAAGCTTCAATCTATTGTGTAAGTAAGCAAGCAGTGACCAAAATGTATTTAAAATTCATTGCAGGGAATACGTTATGAAACTCATTTGAATGTGTTCACAGGTACCCTAAGACTAGGCGTCTTGTCCATATCCCATCTTTACAGGTTTACTGGTATAATGGTGATGACAGAGGAGACACAATACAGAGATTCCTCAGACAAAGCCCCACTTTAATATTGGTTGAATATAATACCCTAATTGTCCTTGCTGTGGTAGAAAAGTCAGTGTAAAATCATTGCAATTTTTTTTTGAGGGAATAGAAAGTATTTTCATGTAATATAAAGCCAAGTTTCTCTCAATATTTCTTTTCTTTTTTTCTTCCTTCCTTTCTTCCTTTCTCCTTTCCTCCTTCCCCCTCTCTCTCTTTCTCTCTCCCTTTCTTTCTTTCTTTCTTTCTTTCTTTCTTTCTTTCCTTTCTTTCTTTCCTTTCTTTCTTTCTTTGAAATTGTGGTTACCAGTCACTGGCATTACATAACAGCTTCTTTGAACTTCTTTCAAAAATTGGCTTTTTGGAGTTTTAAGAGGACCAAGATCTTAATTAAAGCTCCAGTCTTTCATAATGATTACCTAAAATCTTGCCCTTTGCCTTCAAGTTATCCTTTTGTGTGCAAATTCTGATTTTATAATGACTATCTACTTCAAAAATATTAGGCATAAAGAGTTCTTTAATCTACTGGATATTCTGAATTGGAATTCATGGTGATATCAAGAACGCTTGTTGTTTCCAAAGCACTACAAAATCACATATTACATGCAGAACATGTCTGCTACTACAACAAATGTTAGCTCTCTGATCTCCAGCCGTTCGTCATGATCCAGAGTGTGCAGTGTATTCTGCCATCTGGGCTGATTTGGTTTCTAGTAAAGGGTCGTATACTGTGAATAAGTTGACTTATGTTTTTATAAATCTTAAAAATTTCCTGTTCTGATCTTATGACTAAACTCATTACCAAGCAATATTATATATGTATTTTCTATAGGAATTTTTAAAATAACTATGTTTAGAGCATGGATGATGATTCTTGGCAGAGTCCAGTCAGTTATTTGTTTCCCCTTATTCTGATTATGGAAATAAGGTGCCATGATTTAAAGAATTACATTGATGCTTGGAAATGTGTGAGGGAGTAAGAATTTTATAGGCGATATACCTACTTGTTAATAAATATTGAGCTTTTAGACGAGAACAAAGACTGCTCAGCATGGGGAGCCATCAATTTTAAAACAAAATCTAAACCTCATTTCACAGAAGCTTCCATTATTTGAGTTAAAGCTATTATTGCTGTAAAACAGGGTAGGTAGGCTTTTGCCACAGAGTAAAAAAGGAATGCTGTAATAAACTATTGGTATCTGCATTCCTATGAAGTTGAGTCAGAACAACATGAGCTTGTCCAGATCACTTATTTATAAATGGATGGGAAATAAATCATAAAATGTTTGCTCCTGCTTAGGGGGTTCAATTATTGAAAACTTGGTTAAATTATACACATATATAGTGATTTCAGAAAAATAATGGACTGATTGCTTATATTGCATCAGTGCGATCAAGGAAACTTCTAATTATTTCTTGACCAGAATGAGAGAAATTTTAATGATGTGAAGTATCTCATAATTGAAATATTTGCATTCTTGGAATATATTATGTCCTGGAATAAGTCATATCCTTTGTTTTGACAAAGTATAACTTTTTCTTAAAAGGGCTATGGTCTTTTTGAGCTGATTAAATATATTGAATCAATCTTGGGCACCACATTATCAATAGAACATAATAAAAGTTGATCCTTATGTCAAATAAGAAAATCATGGGAAAATTTAACATGATTAAGGTCCTGTGAAAAATGGAGAGTGTCTTAATAAACCTCTGAGGCATCATTCTGCTGTTATATTTTAGACCTTCTCAGAAAAAGGCCAATAAGAACTTAATTAGTTTAATGAGGGGAGCACTAAGATATAAAGCAGAGTACAGATAAACAATTGTAAAATGTGTAGGCTTAGGTGGCACTGAAGATAAAACACTACTTGGATTCAGTATCACAGAAAGCAGGGGATTACTATTTTCCTTTATGGCCCTGGAGTGTTGAACAAATCAATATCTTTTCCTGTTGTGTTTTGTGACTTACAGTGAAAACACACTGAATAGTATTACAGTGATTGGTACAAGTATGATGTCTTTTTTCTATCAAGCTTCCAATGATTGGTTTCAAGTCCTTCTTTGTCTTCTTGTTTTAGCGGAAAATCTGCAAGTTGGGTAAATGTATGTACAAGACAATCTAAACTTCAATATATTCAACATCAGTAAGTCTGTTAATATCAGCCGAATGTTTGTGTTGGACCATAAAAAGTCCATGAACTCTTGGAAATCTTCAATTTGGGCTTAATTTAGACACAAGCAAAATAGTAGATCAAGATTTGAACTACCTATGACCTGATTACAAATAAGAGAATCTTTGGTTATCTCAAGAAAGAGGTCTTCAGGAGAACACAAGAAGTAATTCTATTTACAAAATAAAGCCGTTTTTATTAAGTTAGCATGTGTAGTTTCACAAGAGAAATAATAATATTCTTTGGTTGGAAGCACGCTGATGAGATTTATTGGCTGATAAATGGGTAATGTCTGAACTTTGCTATATAAATTTCTACCACCTGACTGGTCATTATTCCCAGAGTGAGTTTGTGTGATAGTGGCAGAATTTAAGGTTAATATTGAGGTATGTGATATTAATAAAAAGTTTCTAAGTTTGTTTGTTAATATTTAGAGAAAGTTCTTCTGGACAGTTTAAGAGAAAACTCAATTAAGTGCTTTGTTCCCTCTCAGAATACCTGCATTGTTTACCCATATTATCTTTTTTTGTCTTTCCACTTCTTATCTAGCATAGAACAATTGCAGACAGTGAGGATTTGCATTAGTCAGGGTTCTGCAGAGAACAAGAACCAATAGGATATGTATATATTGTAAGTAATTCACTCATGTGATTATGAAGGCCAGTAAGTCCAAAATCTGCAGGCTGGTCGCAGGCTGGAGACCCAGGGGAGAGCCAGTGTTACAGTTGTGTACAAAAGCTCTCTGTTGAAAAAATAACCCCTGCACAAGGGAAGTCAATCTTTTTATTCTATTTAGGACTTCAGCTGATCAAATTAGGCCCACTCACATCATGAAGAACAACCTATTCTACTTGAAGTACACCAATTTAAATATTAATCTCAACCAAATACCCCCTTATAGAAGCATTCAGAACAATGTTTGACCATATATCTGGGCACCATGGTCAAGCCAAGTTAACATTAACCATACAGGATCTAAAAGAATAAAGGTATTAACTTTTGTACGTTTAAAAATTTATTTCCTTTTTCAAGATATCTTTTACAGAGTAAATGTGTAATTCAAAGTTTCCCCAAGTGGCCATTGTAATTTTGGTGAAATTTTGACATTTAGAAAGTTAGTTGACTAAAGGCAAAACTTGTCCTATAAGATGCCAATCTGACAAGACCTTTGGGACTCGTTGGCCCTTGGGAGTGAGACAGATTTATTGCATCTATTCTTATCCTTTTGTCTATGAACTCCCTCTGAAAAACTGGCAACAGGAAGTGGAAAGAACAATCCAAGAAATAAATGATGATGCTGTTAGAAAAAGGACAGATTTTTACTGATCTAAGACCAAAGAAAAGGCTTTTTTAAATTGATGAGATTAGCAGATTACTTTTAAAATGTTTCTTTTATTTCCAGGAGACAAAATTATCTTAGAATTTGGGAGCTTGATGAAAGAAATAGGTGCTCAGACTCAAAGCAGGACCTAGTTCACCCTCATGGTCAGAAAGTCATTCCAAGCAGAAGACTCATGGGGCTTCAAGTAATGCAGTTTTCTGTAAGTCTTAAGCCTTAATGGCCATTTTGGCAAGATCTCCAAGGTCGTCCACTGTTGACTACTCAATATTATTTGAATTAGCAAAAGAAAAAATTAAAAAGCCTACTGATCAAGCGGTGCTGAATGTACAGATTTACAGCTTCAAGGGAGAACTACACCTTGGCAGAGTCTTAATAATAATTCAAAATGGGAAAGTTAAGATAAGATATTAATGAGTTTTGGGGGTATTAGTTTGATGGATTCAACACATCATCCAAGACAGGGGATTTGTTGGTGAAGTCTGTAACAGAATAGATTAGAATTGGTTCACGTGGAAAGATGCAGGTCTTAAGACAAAGTTAGATAAGAAAACTGTTCTGATAATTAGGCTTATTGTCAGGTGGAAAAAAACATTGTCTTGTTGAGACAACAGTTTGCTTAATGAAGCATCTTAGACACTTTGAGAAAGAATTCAAATAAAATATTACATTTAATAATGTGTTTATATTTTTGGTGTTAGTTTTAAAAATGGAAAGGATTCTACTGAATTTTATTGTATATCTTATAGTTGCCTTTTTAAAAATTTGAGGTATTGTTGACTTACACTATAATATGAGTTTCAGGTGTACAAAGTATTGATTCAATATTTTTATAGTTTATACTCTGTATAAAAAGTTATTATACAATGTAAAAATAAAGTTATAAAATATTGGCTATAATGAATTTTAAAAGTTAGCTCTTCCAGGGGGCAATAACAACATGTAGTTCTCTGGGATTCATGAAGAGATTCTTATCACAATCACAAATTTCTTAAGGGAAATTTAATTGTATTAGTTCTGTACCATCTTAATGAAAAGGGATTTTATTAACCTCACTTGGAAAATGTTAAAATCATTTAAAGTTATCTTACTGTCTTTGATTTGAATTTTCCTGCATATTTATGAATGTTGATTAAAAAGGAAATTTTTTTTAAATCTAATTTTTAAATAAAATATTAGATCACTCTCTTTCCTCATAAGGTCCTTTTTTTGTTCATACTCTTATGGAAATAATTATTTTTTTCTCAGAAAGTGTGAAAGCTACTTATATGTAGATAATAACAATAAAAACAACACAACTCCTTAGAAAATGTGATAAAAATTAATTAAAAATTCATAAAATATCCATAATGGATAGAGCAGTAGTACATTCATTCCAATGTATACTTATTAGATAATGTATTAATACTTCATTTTATTTTACATGAGTTCAGCCATTCAGCCACATGACTTCTCAAAACTTGATAAAATATCACTTTGTGCAGCTTGGCTTTAATACACATTTTTCCTAATAAGAAAACAATTGCTGACCCAAAGAATTTACTCTTATCAGCTTGATAATCATAATGAGTCTCTACTGAAACTTTCTCTCTATTTCAGTATCAACTAACCAGAGTTAATTTCTGTATTATCTTTTCCGTGACATTTTCAATAGCATAGAATAGGTGTTGCTTCCTAATAAGCCCTGACCTTTTCCATCTTTCTTCTAATTTGTTATAAAGGATAGCTGAATATGTCCCACTATTTCTTGTATTCAAAATGAAAATGCACTGTAATAAACATACTAACTTTTAGATTATATATCATCAAAAATATTTCTGAATTTTATCTAATTTAATAATTCTTGGTTAGTTAATAACTGAGAAAGGACCCAAATAATATTTGAATAAATTACATAGTATCCTGTACTTGTGACCCACACCTCAGTAATGATTCAAATACTGATATACTGCTCTTGACTGTCACACTGTTGACATTTCATATTTCCATGAGATCAATGTGTCATAAGATACTAGAGGGTGAATGAAAAGTTGAATACCCACAGCAAATATCTAAAATAATTTATCTACATTGTAATGTCACATTATTGCACTTTTGAAGGCATCAAAATCTGTAGGATTTTATGTAATTATTTATATTAACTATAACTGTTTAAACAAACAATTAAAAAATCTTTAGAACAAAATCTGTAAATATTGCATATTTATGGAGCTAACAATCTTCCATCTAAATAATAAAAATGCATAAGAAAACCTACATTTAGGTTTTGTTTGCCTGTCTGACTTATAATGATTTTAAAGATGTATGGTAACACCATGTAGCTGTTACATTTATTGTAAACAATGGTTACAAGTGACATGATTTTGCTATTTTAAATGTTAATAACTGAGTATTTAAAGAAAATTTCAATGAATATATCATGACAAAACATGTAATTTTTATTTGTTTTGTAAGACTACTCTTCAATAAAATAGAAACATCTAGCTGAGGGAAAAAGGGGAAAAATGCTTTTAGAAATACTTCTTTTTGCTGTTATTTGCTTCATGTTTATAATCCCACGGCTTCTTAAATGTGAAAGTGATAAATTACTATCAGTCTATGACAGCTTTTTGATGTGTCCCTTTGTACATGAGAAACTAAGTTGAGACACCCGAACTCATTTCTCTTGGGGTTTTGAACAACTATAAAAAATGGTTTCGTTTTGGACTTGGTAGGGTTCTCTGAAATGAAAATGCCATTATGTGAGGACAGCACATCAATCTAATTTTCTACCTGGATCCCTAGTCTCATCTTTTCCCAGTTGAGACTGTTTTACAATATGCAAGATATCAGTCTTACTTCACAATTTAGTAATATTTTCTAAGTGACTTTTATATTTGTATCAACAGGGATAGAACATAACAGACTAATTTAAATTGTTACTAATGAATTTTTCTAAAGTAGTGAAAACAGGAGGATTGTAGCTTGTGGGTGCTGTGGTTTTTTATGAGCATGGAAGCTATACCAGCCAAGATTACATCATAGACAGCTCCCCAAAAAGTAAATGAGTAGGTGGAAGCAAAAAGCTACCATTATGTCTTGTTTAAAAACGAAAAAAGGAAAGCCTTAAATTGTGTAACAACTTTATGCAAAGGTGAGAAACAAAAATATTGTTATCTTGATATCTATTATATTTTTGTGATTGAATATAGATTTGATAGTTCAGAGGAAAAGGGAAATAACTATACAATGACATCATTTTATTGTCTTAAAAGAAGAACTTAGGAAATTTTAATATTATATTAATTTAATAAGAATTGCAACTTTAAGGTATTGACACACAAAATTTTGTTAAAAAAGTAATCTCAGATTTGAAAATAAGAGTACCATGATCTCTGTTTTCAATTTATCTAGACATTTGTAAGTGCTTATTATAAATGTTTATAAATGTTTCTTTTAATATATTTATCGAAACGTGTCAGGAATCTGATGAGATTAAGTGTATACGTGTATATACATGTACAAATTGATCTAAAGTTTCATTACCCTGCCAGCATTTTTTCCTGCAAGATTGAATGTCTATATTCTGGGCAAGAGTTTTGTTTAATCTGATGTACCTAAAGCCTTAAGGATTTCATGTAAAATTTTGTGTTGTGTTTATGTCTGTGTGTGTGTGTGTGTGTGTGTGTAGCATAGAAGATATATGGTTATTGTCTTATAAAAGATAATAAGCCAAAAAAGTCTAAAACCAGTAATCTCTAAAATAATTTCATGATGCTAGAGATTCCATTATCAAAATTATTCAGTAATCCATTCTAGCATATGGATGTGAGGAGAAAAGAACTTCTTTAAATTGGCTGAAGTATGCACAGGTATTTTAGAGCATTGTTCCTAAGAATAAGAATGCAAGGACAACATTCATCTCAGTTCTTCATATCAACCATGGTTCCCTCAAAAGACAACACACTCGACTTGTATTTTTGAAAACCTTAATTGAAGTAGCTATTTATAGGGTCGTAGATGGAATCAATTGGTTTTATAGGAGGTTTCAAGCCACTCCAGGACTAGTAACAGCCAGAAACCATTTCCAACATTGAATCCCAGTGTGAATTTTGTCACCTGTCAGAAGCTATAGTTCAAAAGGGATGCGGTTACTTTCAGAACCACATGAAAACAGAGTTGTAAGGGCTTCATAACCTGAACTCAGTCTTTTCCTTCATTTGACCTCTGCTAGATGCCTTCATTGTTTGAAGCCAACCAGTAGCCAGAGAGAAGGGAAACCAGGGTTATGTAATCTGTACAACACTCAGTCTCCCAGCGTTCAGAGCAGGAGAGAGAAAGAATGAAACATGAGTTGAAAGGTACCAAAGGAGAATAATCAGCACAAGGTACCATTTGCTTAAAATGCTGATTGAGAGTTATTTCAAACAAAACTATTCAATCAAAATTCCTAGAATTAGAACACAAGAATCTGCATATTGCAAACAGTGCCAAGGTGAACTTCTGCATATTAAAGTTTGGAAACCTGAGGAGAATCATCTGGAATATTCCCAGCAAAAGAAATATATTTTGCATATCTTTGTTTATGAAAAGATTTTAACAAAGTTTGTCCAAATAAATGAGTTCTTCACTCCCTAAGATGAATTGCATGATCTTCTTAGAGAATGTTCTCATACTGCTGGCAGTTTTTGAAATAGCAGGGTTTTCTTTCTCTTACAACTTGTATGAAAAATATCTGTTTAGCATGATTGTTAAATTAGGTTACTACTCATACTACATTTCTACTACCCAAAACCATGATCTTGCTTGTAAAATTACTTTAAACTTGGATAAAACACTAATATCAACAATGATTTCATTAACAGTGCCTAATCTTACAGTATAAACTTCATAAAGGTAATATTGTGACTTAATGCAAATATATAAAATAAAGATGGTCAATGATTTTTCTTAACTCATTAATTAATGAGAAAACCCATAAGATGTTAAAACTTCTCCAAAGAATATTTGACAGTTCAAGCAGTTTAACAAAGAAATATTAGGAAAAGATTTTTGAATTATTTTCAAAATTAGTTAATGTCCAACAGGGCCATAAACCACAGTCTTTATTGTTATTGATCCCAGTGGGTGAGAAATACTTCCATCTTTAATGACCAATCTACAAGTCAACCTGTGCCTCTATAGAGTTATAGACAATAACACATCAGTCCCAACATTGTGCTCACAAGACACCCAATGTTCTCTTTTACCAATTTCCGAATTTAGAATATTTTTTCGGACACTAATAACCACCCCTAACATAAATGTCAAGTCAAGAGACCTATAATGATATTTAGGAACATAGGCACTTCATCATTATCTAAATACTGTAATTAAGTTGAAACTCTGCTGGATATTTATTTAAGACATATTTAAGATGTACCTTAAATAAATTAGATATATTTAATTGAGATAAATATATTCAACTGTTCTTATATGAAGAGTTGCAATGGAGAAAATCACAAGCAGGAAAGGAAGATGAAATATTAGTAATTAAATTTAAAAAAATAACATTTAGATCTCTGTGATGGTAAAAGATCTTGAAGAACTGGGTTAAGGTGGAAGCAGCACTGTGGCTATAAAGGAAAAGAGGTGTCAAAGAAAACACTGGTTCTAATAATCTCATAATGCAGATAATTGTCTAAAGGAATGCCATGCACACAGGGTAGTAACACAATAAATATATAAATACCATGTGGTAAATTAATGCCACAGCATATAACAAAACAATAAAGGTAATTCAGAACAGAAAAGCCAGGAAGACTTTCTGAATCAAGTAAAATTTGAAATGAGACTTGTAGGAGAATAAAATTTGTATTGTAAGAGGATATCTGAAGGGCAATACATTGGAAGAAATAGAAATGATTCATGTCGGCATTCACTACCAAATATTAATAAAGTTCTGATTATGTAACAGGCATTAGCTGGCAACAGAAAGTATAATGGTGAGCTAGATGGAGGTATTACTTGCTCTAATAGAACTTTTATTATAAAGTCTGCTAACAGTTAACAAGTAGTTATGTTGACTGTAGTTTATTTTTTAAAACTTCAGTGTATAAGTAAATAATATCACTAGACAACCTGTTAATACAGCAAAGCCCTGTTAATCACAGTTCACTATAGTAAGGGACAGCACAGCTTTCACAGAATCTTAGGAGTGTCTTGGAAGGGGGAAGTAGGTTGAGGATAATTATATAGAGTTTTGTCCTGAGATCAAATGTTTTAAGAGGATCCATCAAATTAGAGCTTGTTGAGATTGGGCAAAGTATGAAATGTTATAGTTTAGGATTGGTTACTCTGCAAAAAGAGGGTCTTGAACGATTCTTGATTGTTAAATTGCTGCTTGATAGGAAATGTTCACCTAAGCTGAGTAGAATATTGTCCCAGTTAAAATAATCTGCAGGAATTTCTGGAAGCAAAATCTGATGTTACATAATTGGTTTATAATCTTATCTTTCTTTATCAATTTCCTAGAACAAATAACAAGACACAGATGACCTCAGTTCTCAGTCTTAAGAGAGAAGAGCTATGTCATACTGACACTAATGGTCTCAGTTGATGGGGGGAGGTGAGAGAGAGGAAAAGTGTTATGTCACATTGATATTAATGGCTTCAGAATGTTTATATGCACACTCATTACACACATTCATGTGTGTAAATACACTCAACTGTCTAATGTCCTAATCAGGATTACATTCTACTGTGCTTACTAAATAGTATCTTAAAAACACTCCAGAAGAAGCTACAACAATCTTTTCATTCAGTTTTATTTATTTCTGATGAACATAAGGTGCCTTAATAATTAACAATAACAATGCTGAAAATAAATTTTTGTTAACGAAGTGAGTAGTGTTCAAAATAAGTGTTTTAGTTAGAAGTATTGAATAGATACATCTATCCTTACCTGAAGAGTGTATTAAGATCTGATGAGCCCACTTGTCTATGTTCTTTGAAATGACACTTGATATTTAAACCAGAAATAGTACTGCATTTGCCAATGACCTAGAAGATTACTGATAACTTCCTTTTACTGTGTGGTTAATTGACCATCTCTAATAGCATACTGTTTGATTTGATTCCAGTACATCTTTTAGGCAATGAACTGATGAAGTACCTAAAATGACACAGAATCCGGCAAGTGGATATTAAATTCTTTTGGATTTTTTTGTTTGTTTGTTTGCTTTTTTTTTTTTTTTTCCTAACAGATGTTGAATGTGTGGCAGAATTCCATCTGAGACTCATTTTTCTTTGTGCCCTAAGGAGTTAGGAAGAGATATATATTCCTCATGTTCTCTATTAGAGTATACAAATAATTATGAAAAACAATAATTTAGGGCCTCTTTGTCTTATGGCAGATTATAGCAGAATAAAAAAATAAAGTAATAGTGTGTTATAAAACCCAAAGAAGAGGAATGTATCAGAGAGAATGATGAGGAAAGTTCTTTCTAAGGGTTGGCATTTAAGTCGAAGGATGAAAATGATATCTATATCACTATCGATATATTAGGGAATAGAGAGGAATTACATTCTGTTTTTAAGAGAAAGAGAGTGAGAAAGAAAATTTATTGTAAAGAGCTTGAAGCAGTAAGAAAACATGATATGATCCAGAGAATATCAGAGGGCTTTTAAGACAAGAACAAATCAAGAGAATGGTGAGAGAGCTTCAAGATGGCGGAAGAGTAAGATGTGGAGATCACCTTCCTCCCCACAAATGCATCAGAAATACATCTACATGTGGAACAACTCCTACAGAACACCAACTGACTGCTGGCAGAAGACCTCAGACATCCTAAAAGGCAAAAAACTCCCCACGTTCCTGGGTAGGTCAAAAGAAAAAAGAAAAAACAGAGACAGAAGAATAGAGACGGGACCTGCACCAGTGGGAGGAAGCTGTGAAGGAGGAAAGGTTTCCACACACTAGGAAGCCCCTTCGTGGGCGGATACTGCGGGTGGTGGAGTGGGGAAGCTTCAGAGCCACGGAGGACAGCACAGCAACAGGGGTGTGGAGGGCACAGTGGAGAGATTCCCTCACAAAGTATTGGTGCCGACCAACACTCACCAGCCTGAGAGGCTTGTCTGCTCACCCGCCGGGACTTGTGGGGTCTGGGAGCTGAGGATCTGGCTTCAGAGACTTTTTCTTGACTCTTTGTTTCCTGGTGCATGAGGAGAGGGTATTAAGAGCGCCGATTAAAGGAGCTCCAGAGATGGGTGCGAGCCGCGGCTATCTGCGCGGACCCCAGAGACAGGCATGAGATGCTAAGTCTGCTGCTGCTGCCACCAAGAAGCATGTGTGCAAGCACAGGCCACTCTCCACCCCTCCCCTCCTGGGAGCCTGTGCAGCCTGAAACTGCCAGGGCCCCGTGATCCAGGGACAACTTCCCTGGGAGAACACATGGCGTACCTCAGGCTGGTGCAACGTCATGCCAGCCTCTGCCACCGCAGGCTTGCCCTGCACTCTGTACCCCTCCCTCCCCATGGCCTGAGTGAGCCAGAGCCCCCTAATCACCTGCTACTTTAACCCAGTCCTGTCTGAGCGAAGAACAGACAACCTCAGGCGACCTACATGCAGAGGCGGGGCCAAATCCAAAGCTGAACTCCAGGCACTGTGCGAAAAAAGAAGAGAAAGGGGAATCTCTCCCAGCAGCCTCAGGAGCAGTGGATTAAATCTCCACAATCAACTTGATGTACCCTGCATCTGTGGAATACCTAAATAGACAAAGAATCAT
Organism: Balaenoptera acutorostrata; assembly: GCF_949987535.1. Classification (NCBI taxonomy): domain Eukaryota; kingdom Metazoa; phylum Chordata; class Mammalia; order Artiodactyla; family Balaenopteridae; genus Balaenoptera; species Balaenoptera acutorostrata. The sequence continues at coordinate 38,565,486 of NC_080081.1, forward strand.
CCCAAACTGAGGAGGTGGACTTTGGGAGCAACAATATATATATATTTTTTCCCTTTTCCTCTTTTGGTGAGTGTGTATGTGTATGATTCTGTGTGTGATTTTGTCTGTATAGCTTTGCTTTTACCATTTGTCCTAGGGTTCTGTCTGTTGGTTCTTTTTTTTTTTTTTTTTTCTTCTTCTTCTTCTTTTTTTTTGTGTAGTTTTAGCGCTTGTTAACATTGGTGGATTTGTTGTTTGGTTTGGTTGCTCTCTTCTTTCTTTCTTTCTTTCTTTCTTTCTTTTTATTACTTTTAAAATTTTATTTAGTAATTATTTTTTATTTTAATAACATTTTATTTTTTTTCATTTTATTTTACTTTATTTTATCTTTTTAATTCTTTCTCTTTTTCTCCCATTTATTCTGAGCTGTGTGGATGACAGGCTCTTGTTGCTCCAGCCAGACATCAGGGCTGTGCCTCTGAGGTGGGAGAGCCAAGTTCAGGGTATTGGTCGAGCAGAGACCTCCCAGCACCACATAGTATCAAAAAGTGAAAATCTCCCAGAGATCTCCATCTCAACGCCAAGACTCAGCTCCACTCAACGACCAGCAAGCTACAGTGCTGGACACCCTATGCCAAACAACTAGCAAGACAGGAACACAAGCCCATCCATGAGCAGAGAGGCTGCCTAAAATCATAATAAGATTACAGACACCCCAAAACACATGACTAGACATGCACATGCCCACCAGAAAGATAAGATCCGGCCTCATCCACCAGAACACAGGCACTAGTCCCCTCCACCAGAAAGCCTACACAACCCACTGAACCAACCTTAGCCACTAGGGGCAGACACAAAAAACAATGGGAACTATGAACCTGCAGCCTGCAAAAAGGAGACCCCAAACACAGTAAGTTAAGCAAAATGAGAAGACAGAGAAACACAAAGCAGATGAGGGAGCAAGGTAAGAACCCATCAGACCTAACAAATGAAGAGGAGATAGTCAGTCTACCTGAAAAATAATTCAGAAAAATGATAGTAAAGATGATCCAAAATCTTGGAAATAGAATGGAGAAAATACAAGAAACGTTTAACAAGGACCTAGAAGAACTAAAAAGCAAACAAACAATGATGAACAACACAATAAATGAAATTAAAAATTGTCTAGAAGAGTTCAATAGCAGAATAACTGAGGCAGAAGAATGGAAAAGTGACCTGGAAGATAAAATAGTGGAAATAACTACTGCACAGCAGAATAAAGAAAAAAGAATGAAAAGAATTGAGGACAGTCTCAGAGACCTCTGGGACAACATTAAATGCACCAAGATTCGAACTATAGGGGTCCCAGAAGTAGAAGAGAAAAAGAAAGGGACTGAGAAAATATTTGAAGAGATTATACTTGAAAATTTCCCTAATATGGGAAAAGAAATATTTAATCAAGTCCAGGAATCCAAGGAGAAACACGCCAAGACCTATATTATTCAAACTATCAAAAATTAAATACAAAGAAAAAATATTAAAAGCAGCAAGGGAAAAACAACAAACAACATACAAGGGAATAAACAAAAGGATAACAGCTAATCTTTCAGCAGAAACTCTGCAAGCCAGAAAGGAGTGGCAGGACATATTTAAAGTGATGAAAGGGAAAAACCTACAAACAAGATTACTCTACCAAGCAAGGATCTCATTCAGATATGATGAAGAAATTAAAACTTTACAGACAAGCAAAAGCTAAGAGAATTCAGCACCACCAAACCACCTTTACAACAAATGCTAAAGGAACTTCTCTAGGCAGGAAACACAAGAGAAAGAAAAGAACTACAATAACAAACCCAAAACAATGAAGAAAATGGTAATTGGAACATACATATTGATAATTACCTTAAATGTAAATGGATTAAATGTTCCAGCCAAAAGATACAGACTGGCTGAATGGATATAAAAACAAGAACCATATATATGCTGACTACAAGAGACCCGCTTCAGACCTAGGGACACATACAGACTGAAAGTGAGAGGATGGAAAAAGATATTCCATGAAAATGGAAATCAAAAGAAAGGTGGAGTAACAATTCCCATATCAGACAAAATAGACTTTAAAACAAAGACTATTATAAGAGACAAAGAAGGACACTACATAATGATCAAGGGATCAATCCAAAAAGAAGATATAACAATTGTAAATATTTATGCATCCAACATAGGAGCACCTCAATACATAAGGCAAATACAAACAGCCATAAAAGGGGATATCGACAGTAACACAACCATAGTAGGCGACTTTAACACCCCACTTTCACCAATGGAGAAATCATCCAAAATGAAAATAAGTAAGGAAACACAAGCTTTAAAAGATACATTAAACAAGATGGACTTAATTGATATTTATAGGACATTCCATCCAAAAACAAGAATACACTTTCTTCTCAGGTGCTTATGGAAGACTCTCCAGGAGAGATCATATCTTGGGTCACAAATCAAGCCTTGGCAAATTTAAGAATATTGAAATCATATCAAGTATCTTTTCTGACCACAACGCTATGAGACTAGATATCAATTACAGGAAAAAATCTGTAAAAAATACAAACACATGGAGGCTATACAATACACTACTTAATAACCAACAGATCACTGAAGAAATCAAAGTGGAAATCAAAAAATACCTAGGAAAAAATGACAATGAAAACACGACGACCCAAAACCTATGGGATGCAGCAAAAGCAGTTCTAAGAAGGAAGTTTATAGCAATACAATCCAAACTTAAGAAACAAGAAATACCTGAAATAAACAACCTAACCTTACACCTAAAGCAATTAAAGAAACAAAAACCAAAAAACCCTAAAGTTAGCAGAAGGAAAGAAATCATAAAGATCAGATTAGAAATAAATGAAAACCATGAAGGAAATGATAGCAAAGATCATTAAAACTAAAAGCTGATTCTTTGAGAAGATAAACAAAATTGATAAACCATCAGTCAGACTCATCAAAAAGAAAGGGAGAAGACTCAAATCGATAGAATTATAAATGAAAAAGGGGAAGTAACAACTGACACTGCAAAAAAACAAAGGATCATGAGAAATTTCTACAAGCAACTATATGCCAATAAAATGGACAACCTGGAAGAAATGGGCAAATTCTTAGAAATGCACAACTGCCGAGACTGAACCAGGAAGAAATAGAAAATATGAAGAGACCAATCACAAGCACTGAAATTGAAACTATGATTAAAAAGTTTCCAACAAACAAAAGCCGAAGGACCAGATGGATTAACACGCGAATTCTATCAAACATTTAGAGAAGAGCTAACACCTATCCTTCTCAAACTCTTCCAAAATATAGCAGAGGTAGGAACACTCCTAAACTCACTCTATGAGGCCACCATCACCCTGATACCAAAACCAGACAAAGATGTCACAAAGAAAGAAAACTACAGACCAATATCACTGATGAACATAGATGCAAAAATCCTCAACAAAATACTAGCAAACAGAATCCAACAGCACATTAAAAGGATCATACACCATAATTAAGTGGGGTTTATCCAAGGGATGCAAGGATTCTTCAATATACGCAAAATCAATCAACGTGATACACCATATTAACAAATTGAAGGAGAAAAACCATATGATCATCTCAATAGATGCAGAGAAAGCTTTCGACAAAATTCAACACCCATTTATGATATAAACCCACCAGAAAGTCGGCAGAGAGGGAAATTCCTCAACATAATAAAGGTCATATATGGCAAACCCAGAGCCAACATCATCCTCAATGGTGAAAAACTGAAACCATTTCCACTAAGATCAGGGACAAGACAAGTTTACCCACTCTCACCACTGTTATTTAACATAGTTTTGGATGTTTTAGCCACAGTAATCAGAGAAGAAAAAGAAATAAAAGGAATCCAAATCGGAAAAGAAGAAGTAAAGCTGTCACTGTTTGCAGATGACATGATACTATACATAGAGAATCCTAAAGATTCCACCAGAAAACTACTAGAGCTAATCAATGAATTTGGTAAAGTAGCAGGATACAAAATTAATGCACAGAAATCTCTTACATTCCTATATACTAATAATGAAAAATCTGAAAGTGAAATTAAGAAAACACTCCCATTTACCATTGCACCAAAAAGAATAAAATACCTAGGAATAAACCTACTTAAGGAGACAAAAGGCCTGTATGCAGATAATTATAAGACACTGATGAAAAAATTTAAATATGATACAAACAGATGGAGAGATATACCATATTCTTGGATTGGAAGAATCAACATCTTGAAAATGACTCTACTACCCAAAACAATCTACAGATTCAATGCAATCTCTATCAAACTACCACTGGCATTTTTCACAGAACTAGAACAGAATATTTCACAATTTGAATGGAAACACAAAAGACCCCGAGTAGCCAAAGCAATCTTGAGAACGAAAAATGGAGTTGGAAGAATCAGGCTCCCTGACTTTAGACTATACTACAAAGCTACAGTAATCAAGACAGTATGGTACTGGCACAAAAAACAGAAATATAGATCAATGGAACAGGATAGAAAGCCCAGAGATAAACCCATACACATATGGTCACCTTATCTTTGATAAAGGAGGCAAGAATATACAGTGGAGAAAAGACAGCCTCTTCAATAAGTAGTGCTGGGAAAACTGGACAGCTACATGTAAAATAATAAAATTAGAACACTTCCTAACACCATATATAAAAATAAACTCAAAATAGCTTAAAGACCTACATGTAAGGCAAGACACTATCAAACTCTTAGAGGAAAACATAGGCAGAACACTCTATGACATAAATCACAGCAAGATCCCTTTTGACCCACCTCCTAGAGAAATAGAAATAAAAACAAAAATAAACAAATGGGACCTAATGAAAATTAAAAGCTTTTGCACAGCAAAGGAAACCATAAACAAGAAAAAAGACAACCCTCAGAGTGGGAAAAATATTTGCAAATTAAGCAACTGACAAAGGATTAATCTCCAAAATTTACAAGCAGCTCATGCTGCTCAATATCAAAAAAACAAACAACCCAATCCAAAAATGGGCAGAAGACCTAAATTGACATTTCTCCAAAGAAGATATACAGATTGCCAACAAACTCATGAAAGAATGCTCAACATCATTAATCATTAGAGAAATACAAATCAAAACTACATTGAGATATAATCTCACACCGTTCCGAATGGCCATCATCAAAAAATCTATAAAAAATAAATGCTGGAGAGGGTGTGGAGGAAAGGGAACCCTGTTCCACTGTTGGTGGTAATGTAATTTGATACAGCCACTATGGAGAACAGTATGGAGGTTCCTTAAAAAACTAAAAATAGAACTACCATACCACCCAGCAATCCCACTCCTGGGCATATACCCTGAGAAAACCATAACACAAAAAGAGTCATGTACCACAATGTTCATTGCAGCTGTATTTACAATAACCAGGACATGGAAGCAACCTAAGTGTCCATCGACAGATTAATGGATAAAGAAGATGTGGCCCATATATACAATGGAATATTACTCAGCTATAGAAAGAAACGAAATTGAGTTATTTGTAGTGAGATGCCTGGACCTAGAGTCTGTCATACAGAGTGAAGTAAGTCAGAAAGAGTAAAACGCATATCATATGCTAACACATATATATGGAATCTAAAAAGAAAAAAAAAAATGGTCAGGAAGAACCTAGGGGTAAGACGGGAATAAAGACGTAGACCTACTAGAGAATGGACTTGAGGACACGGGGAGGGGGAAGGGTAAGCTGGGACAAAGCGAAAGAGTGACATGGACATATATACACTACCAAATGTAAAATACCTAGTGGGAAGCAGCCGCATAGAACAGGGAGATCAGATCGGTGCTTTGTGACCACCTAGAGAGTTGGGATTGGGAGGGTGGGAAGGAGGGAGATGCAAGAGGGAAGAGATATGGGGATATATGTATATGTATAACTGATTCCCTTTGTTATAAAGCAGAAACTAACACACATTGTAAAATAATTATACTCCAATAAAGATGTTAACAAAAAAAAAAAAGAGAGAATGGTAAGAAATGTAAGAAGAACCCGAGAGATTGGGAGGTTGGAATTTCCAGGTCTTGTGAGGCTTGGTAAAAATAAGGCACACAGTTAGATGTTGTTCTAAGTAAAATGATGAAACTTGTAAAGATTTCAAGAAAAACATTTATATGATCTGTTTGGGATATAAAAGGAATACTAAAGTTGATCTGTGTGGAATGGATTGGATGGGGAAAAATTAAAAATTTGAGAAATGAATTTGATAGCTAAAGGTGACAGCCACTTAGACATGGTGGTGGAGAGAAGTGTAAAAATTAATGAACACAAAGCTCAATTATGTAAATTTGGGGAACAGAAGGGGGAGCTCTCATGCCCTGCAATGACAGCAGAGCCCAACAGAAAGAATGACTCCTCTTCTTTCCTAGCAAAGACTCAGCCAATGTAAAACCATGTTCTTTTTCTTTACTGTAGCCCTCCCAACTTCTATAAAAGTGTTCTCCTTCCCTTGTTGTTCAGAGACTTTTGTGTGGCTTGACATCATTGCAGACCTCAAATTGCAATTCTCTACTGATCCTGAATAAACCCATTTTGGCTGGAGAAATATCTGACAGTCTATTTCAGGTCAACAGAGGAAAATGAATACAAATATATTTTGGAGGTATCATTAACCTAGATATTGAATTCACCAAGGAGGATGATTAGGGATGTTAAGAGGAAGACTGTGAATCAGGAATAAATATTTCTGAGAAGAATGGCAGCTTTCATGCATCTTTTCCCAAAATGATATGGTGTCAGAGAGGTAAATATCTCCTGCTCTTGTGTGTCACTGGGGAAATAACATGATCAAGGAATAGTACATATAAGTTAAAGAAAGGGGTTAGGAGAATGTGTGAGAACAGTGTAAGGGATACCTTGGAATTTTCTAGTCACTAAAAGGGAACTCAGAAGATAGAACTGGAAGTTTGTATGAAACTAAATGTTGACAAGTTTACTCAGGTTAATGACAATACTGACTCATATGTGTATAGCATTTGACTGTCAAGGAGATTTGTACTTTAAGCAATTTCTAAAGTAAACAGGAATACTAATGGAATTTGTCTTGGTGGAAATGTAGAATATAGTTTATTTCAAGAACCTCTGAGTAACCCATTAAAAATTGCATGGAAGTTTCACATAGGAATCATTTAGCAAAAGATTACGGAGGGCCTTGAATGCTGAGGTAAAATACTTGCTTTAATCCTTTGGATTATGTTACATATATGAGTATGAAGATGACTTTGTTTCCAAAACAGAACTCAGCTCTCTGCCAACAGCTAGTTGGTGACCTTGAGCAAGACAGTACATGCTTAACAGTCAGTTTGTCTCTAAAACTGGTATGACAACTGATTTTATGTCAACTTGATACTATTGTTTAGAGACAAACATATAAAATAAGTGTTTAGAAAGTATAAATATTATAAAAATATGTAACTTGTTTTTGGTCTGCCTCCTCATTTTCACAATTGCTGAATGTTCAGTACAGCAGTACTTCTTTCTACAAATTTTAGAAGCAACAGAGAAAGTTAGAGAGAGGGAGATGGAGAAAAAAACAGAGACAAAGAAAGAAAGACAGACATGGACAGACAGAAAGAGATGGTATGGGCATAGGGGAGAGTACTGTGGCACTTGGGAGCTCTTGGTGGCCAGTTCTTAGGAATATATATATATATATATATATATATATATATATATATATATATATTAGGAATATAGGAATTAGGAATTCCTATGTTTTAGGAATATAGGAATTAGGATTTAGGAATGTATATATATATTCTTAAGGACGACAGAATGATGAAGCCACACTGAAAGAAGCAAAGATGGAGAAGAGAGGGGACATCATTTCTTTACAGTAGATCTCCAATCCCTCATCCTGTTCCTGAGAACTAGCTCCATTGCTAACCTTGCATTTTGCGAGATATCCCATTATTCTCCTGTTAAATTTTCCTCATTTTTCCTACAAGTTATTCAAATTGGGCTACTGTAACTTGCAGTCAAGAGAATCCCAATTCCAAAAGCATCACATTGCACTTAGAATGAAATACAAAGTCTTTTCCTTGGCCTACTGACACCATCTGGTCCAGCCTTCCTTTCCCACCTCACATCTTTCCAGTTTCCTCTTTACTCTCTGTGGAAGAACAGATCATCTCTGCTTTCCAGACCCTCAAAATTTGTGTTTGCCCTAGAGTCTCTACATGGTTCTTTGCACTTGGTCTAGAGTAGTCAGTTTCCAGTCATTTCCTGGCTGGATCCCCTAGATAAATTAACTAGCAGGCCAGCAGTTTAGGAGGTCTTTCTATGACCACCATTATAAAGTAGCTTTCACTTTATCACTCCCCATCACATTACTCTGTACTTTTAAAAATTATAATTTAAGCTTCATGATATTAGAGACATTTTAAGATTTATATATCACTGTTTCCATGTGACCTAGAGTATAGACCAAAATAAGTATCAAATATTTATTCAGTGAGTAAATGATAAAAAATTATTATGGGTTTTATAGATATTTTAGCAAAAAAATTACATAGCCATAGTTATTTTAAGAACTTTAAACAGTTGTAGTGTTCAAAACATATTACTAATGGGTGAGAATTTCTAGTTTTTTTTTTTTTAATTAATTTATTTATTCATTCATTTATGGCTGTGTTGGGTCTTCGTTTCTGTGCGAGGGCTTTCTCCAGTTGCGGAGAGCGGGGGCCACTCTTCATCGCGGTGAGCGGGCCTCTCACTATCGTGGCCTCTCGTTGCGGCGCACAAGCTCCAGACGCGCAGGCTCAGCAGCTGTGGCTCATGGGTCCAGTTGCTCCACGGCATGTGGGATCCTCCCAGACCAGGGCTCGAACCCGTGTCCCCTGCATCGGCAGGCAGACTTTCAACCACTGCGCCACCAGGGAAGCCCAGAATTTCTAGTTTTAACCAGATTCTTTATATACTCTTTTTAAACCAGAGCTTATAAGTTCTTAGTGCCAGGTGGGGAGAAGATGAGAAATACCTGTGCATTAATGATATAAAATGAAGGCATGCTGTGTCTTGTTCTCATAGAAAATCTCTAGTGATACAACAGAATTTCCAGTTTGCATGCTGTTTTTTTTGAACTGTGTAGACATCAGATGTGTACTGCATTTTAGAAAAGCCATTTTTTAATTGAAGAGGTAAACCAGATGGTCCATGTGTGTAGGCATGCAAGTAAAATGTGGAAGATCTAAACGTTATTTAAATTGAGTTCAAGGAATTACAAAGCCATTTTGCGGTACAGATGAACAGTGAGAAAACTAAAATCTATGAGCAAAATTAGAAAGGGATACAACATGAAAACAAAAAGTTTTCATGAGAAGTTTTAGAGTGTCCAGGTAACTGGTAAAGAGATCAGTAAAGAGAGAGTGGCATAAATGAGCACTTTGGAAAGCAAAAGAGTAGAGGTCACCCATGACAGTTACTAATATCCAGGAATTTGCAGTGGCCAACCACTACTTCCTTTCTAGCAGAGAAACACTGTGCCTTATGGAGAGTGATAATGAACATGGAATCCTTGGAGAAAATCACATATCTATTTGGTCAAAGTAATGGACATATTGTTCCTCCAAAAGTGGAGGGTTATGGAAATTCAATATATCAGAAGTCCCAGAGACTGTGATGTCAGGGTGCTGGGTACAATATCTGGGGCATTTTTTACAGTTTGAGTTCAAACCCCTGCTCTGGTCCAATCTGATTCCTTGCCTTCTGTTTCCTTCCTTGCAGCAGACCCCTGGACTCATCCTGTTCCTTTCTCTTTTAGTAATGTTTGACTCAACATCTCATGCTCCTACTCTATTTTTTACTTCTTCTGAAAAAAATGCACAGATAATTTTGTTTAAATTTTAGCTGCTAACTATTGTGTGAGAACACCTCTGTTCTTATTTCTGAGTCAGTTGCTCACCAATTCTTGTCCCTCTCCCATCAGTCCCCTTAATTCTCCCCCAATACTGATAGACACATACACACTCAAATGCTTTCTTCTGATGCCATCTTAACAAACCTTATGAAATCATTTTCTTCAGCTATTTGCCTCTTTGAAAACTGAGGGTGTAATGCAGGCAAAACAACACATAACTTCCAATCTTGGAAGGTTATTTTCAATGTTTTAGGATATCCCAACTTTGTGTAGCCTTTCCAAGGTACAGGATTAATAATAGCTAACACTTAGTAAAGTTCTTACTAAATGTCAGACACTGTAAAATATCCATTACATTTTTTTTTCTTAATTTTTATAGCATCCTTGTCAGGTAGCTTTTACTATTAACATTCGGTTTACACATAAGGAGACTGGTAAATAGAAATCTAAGGCACAGGATGGAGGGAGGATTCAAACCCAGGGACATGGGTTGATTTCTTTTTTTTTTTTTTAATTATTACTATTATTTTTTACCAGTATGCTATATTAACAAACAGAACATAAAGACTTAAAAAAACTGAAATTTAATGTAGACAGAAGTTATATAAATCAAGGAGGGAATTGAGGATAGATCAACGTTGGTAAGAAAGTTAACATGGTTATATCAGAAACACAAAGAGAATGACAGGGGCGGTCCATTTACCCAAGCATTAATGTATTCTAAAATATTTTCTGTGGCTAAATTTAGAGCGATGTTGAAGAAGGAAAACCTTAAGTAATTTATTAGAGTAGCATGGTTTTTTTTTGAATTATCACTAAGAAGTTAATTTGGATTTTAGCAGAGAACAAATAACCACCACCATCAAAATCACAACAGAAATATGTATATGGAAGATGCTGTTTCATAATAAATTTCAGGGGATTAGCCACACAAAACAGAAATGATGGATGTTGTGCAGAATTTTAATGACTTTTGCTTTAGAAACCCTACAGGTATCTATTTATGTGGTAACAATTAAAAATGGACATGTTTGATTTAGAGATTAATTGTTTGTTTTCCATTGAGAAATACAATCTCCAAAGTCAACCTGGGGATAAGCATATATAAAAATATTTTATCTGGATTATATTTCTAAAAATTTCATTTTGATTTCCAAATTTCGTTAACAGATCTTTATAAATATCAAACCTCCCCCTTCCCAAGCAGTCAGAAATGAGATGTATAATTAAAGATTGTTTTGATGCCAGTGGTGGAATAGAATCTGGTTAATTTGATTGAAAGTTCAGTCAGCCTGTGTTAAAACTATTAGAAGGATAATGGCACAACTTTTTATGTACAAAATGGAACGAGTTTTTATTATCAATAAAAAATTGAGCCTAATTTTGTCCTAGTGTCTGCTTGTAAAAGAGGATAAAGATAATATTTAAATAAACACAGTAAGTTATAGTTTTCAGAAAGTAAATTATTTGCCTTGATTTATAGTAACTGCAAATAATCAGTCTAAAAGCAGCATAAATGTTTTCATCTTTTTATACAAAGTTTCCTGTTCTTATTCACAAGATAATTGAAAAAGCATGAGGGAGCTTGTGAATTCTTTACTGACAATTATATTAATGCAAAACCAGAATTAGGTTTTCTTTCTGAGAATGATAAATTGATCCGAGATCATTAGTTCTATATTAACAAGTGGTAGTAAAGATGTAGTTGTTATCTTCGGAACAATCTTTTTAGGTAGAAGATCTCATGTCTTACAAGAATAATTGTTGGCTTTCTGCTGACTTTGCCATGTCCTTGATTATGAAAAAGTTAAGATCCCCTACATTGAGTTACTTTCTGTGGTTTCTTAAAATATTACATTGTCACCTTGATTAGTAAGTAATCAAACTATTGTTTCTTGGTGATTATAATCATGCTTAATCAAGTGACCAAGTTTCTATTGATAATTCTTTTGATTTTTCCTCCTCAAGATCAAACTCTAAATTAAAAAAAAAAAAAAAAATAGTGTATCTTTCAGTCTTAAAACTCTTTGATTTTCCCCAAGAGGCACTTTGAGGCAATTTCAAAGAATGATTTTCTCACAGTATAACAAGAAGTATACTAGATAATTTGATTTGTTTAGGATGCTTCATATTTCTCAATTAGATCCAACACAATTGTAAGAAGACCTTCATGAAAAGAGTTGTCAAATCAAAGGACAATTTTGTAAAATATTTTAGCATAAATGTTTCAGAGATGGTGCACTTGGAAAATTGGATTAAAACCTCAGTATAAAGAATAAGATCTTATCTTTAAAATGAAATGTAATCAAATTAATATGCAATAATTATCAATTTTATTCAAAAGAAAATTTTACTACCCTACATTCAGATATTGTTAGATACTATAAAAATTAACTACAACTTGATTATTTCACAATATATACATGTGTTGGGTCATCACATTGTACACCTTAACCTAACACAATGGTATATGTCAATTATATGTCAATAAAACTGGGAAAAAAACAAAGGAAAAAAACAAAAAGAAACAATAACAAACAAATTAACCACAACCACGTAGGCATATTACCAAACAAGAAGTTTCTACTTTCTTCTAATGCTTACCTGAAGGCTTAGCTATATAAACTACAGACTAAACTTTGTGTTTTCAACAAAGAAACTCATTCCTGAGCCTCATGAAAAAGATGATATCAGGTAATTTCAATTAATGGTACTTCAAGAAATTGATTTATTAGCACAGGTTTCAGAGCTTAAAGCTGGCATCTCTGAGACAACTCTAAAGAGTGTACCTACAAACAAAGTCAAGGACTCGGTTCCAGAAGCAGGCAACTGTATGAAAGCTGATTAGTGAACCCAGACTCAAAGGAGCAAGGATGATTTACTAATGAAATTTAATTGTAGTTATTTGTTTTGTAATATTTTAGGTATTATTTTTAATTTCTCACATTTATATAAATAATTCATTCTTTCTTGTTAGTTTATCTTTAACCCTCAAGTTAATAGGCTCTCATTTTAGAAATAGAAATAAAACATTTTTAAATGGAATCTAATTGCTACTAAACTTCAGAATTTAAAATCAAATAATTTTGATGAATCATCTAATTTTTCATGGCAATATACTTATTTGAACAGGGCAAATAAGAAACATGCAGTGTGCAGTTGTGCGACAAATGTTATTCCATGTAGCATGACATTTGAGAAGTGTTCATTCACCTGTAATTATTTACAATAAGCTCACCAATAAGGAACAAGCCCTTTCAGGAAAAGTTGTATGATACTTACTCTATATATAAAAGTGCCTGAGTCCCATAAATTGTAATCAAGTTCATTTTCCGGCAAGTCAATGACTTGAACATATTTGGAGAACAAATACATAAAAATTCAACAAAATCTACAGGTATCATAAGAGAAATCTCTGAAGAGGTTCTTGGTTTTCTAGCTTCCAAAAGGAAGAGTAAACAAATCTTTTAAAATGTCCAATCCTGGGCTTCCCTGGTGGCACAGCGGTTGAGAATCTGCCTGCCAATGCAGGGGAAACGGGTTCGAGCCCTGGTCTGGGAGGATCCCACATGCCATGGAGCAACTGGGCCCGTGAGCCACACTACTGAGCCTGCGCGTCTGGAGCTTGTGCTCCGCAACAGGAGAGGCCCGCGCACCGCGATGAAGAGTAGCCCCCGCTTGCTGCAACTAGAGAAAGCCCTCGCACAGAAACGAAGACCCACACAGCCAAAAATAAACATAAATAAAGAAAGAAATTGACACTTTACTTAAAAAAAAAAAAAAGTCCAATCCTGTGTTCCTTAATAAAATTTAAAAAACAGAACAAAACTCTGATGTCAATAGTTGTTAAATATTAAAAATTCAAGGAGGGCTTGTACATTTAATTGACACCACTTGCTACATCTAGGTAAATAGTCACAGCAATACACATTAAAATGAGCATTTTTGTCATTAGGAATAATTTTAGAACATTTTTTATGATCAGAATTGGGGGACTGTTAATAAAAAATGAACCAAAATTTGGATATAAGCAAAAGAGAGCACAGTATAATACTTTTCAGTGTACCCCATGGTATGGCATGATTATTGATTATTTCATTTTTTTGGAGGGGGTGGAGAATGTCCTATGTTTGAAATAGACATTTCCTATTAATTAATGGAACAGAATCTGTGAATTTACATGCCAACTTAAAGACCTAGACAAGGGTAGGTGCAAATAACTTCTGTCCAATCAAAAAGATAATCCCAAGGTTTCAGTTTTATTTCTTTGTAGGATATACCAAAAATTTTGTATGTAACTTAATAATCTCTAATATTTGTTTCTAAAAGTATATATTATCCACTCTTTCAAAATTCTTTTGAATCATTATCAATGAGTTGAAAAAATATTTGACAGATGTTTATTCTATATTCCTGCAATACACATGTTCTCAACTTTTTGGAAACTACACTTTGACAAGTCTAACTCTTTAGGACTTACTATTCAGTGATAAGTATATTTTCATTGAACATACTCTTTTTCATTTTTTTTTAATTTATTTGACTGATGTGTTCAAGCATCCCCAGGGCTGTCAGACCCCTTAGAAGAGTCAGAATTCTACCTGCTCTTTAGGCTTTAAAATCACCCACTTAGACTATGTGCCAGCTTCTCTTAAGACAATTAACTAAATGAAAAAGAGAATCTGTTTTTATTTTTTAAGAAATAACCATATACTTTATCAAAGCAAGACAACAAATATCTGCAAAGCCTAACTGTATTAGTTTCCTGTTGCTGCTGTAACAAATTACCACAAACTTAATGGCTTAAAACAATACAAATTTATTATTTTGCAGTCTAGTAGGTCAGAAGTTCAACATGGGTCTCACTGGGTTAAAATCAAAGTGTCGTCAGGGCCATGTTCCTTTTGGAAGCTCTAGAGGAGAATCCAGTTCCTGAACCTTACAATCTTCTAGAGGTTACACACATTGCTTGATTCATGGTCCCTTTCCTCCATCTTCAAAGCCACTTCTAGACTTCTCAAATTGTACTTCTTGCTTCCAGTTTTAAGGACCCTTCTGATTACATAGGTCTATCTGGTTAATCCAAGATAACTCCCTGTTTTAAGTTCAACCTTACTTCCATCCGTAATGGTAATTCCCCTTTCTATGTAACATAACATATTCACAGATTCTGGGAATTAAGATGCAGGCATCTTTGGAGGGGAGGGGAATTATTTACCCACTATAATAACTAAAATAAGAAGCTGAATAATTAACCCATGCCAAATAAACGTGCCTTAGAAGTGTATTCCTTGGTAAAGCCAAGAATATTGATTGATTCACTCATTTTTTTATTTATTCACTCAGAGACAATATGTCATAGTAGAAAAAGCTGGGATACAGTAATCACAAAGAAAGAAAAATAGAGTTTGCATCCCATTTTATTTCTCACAAGATGTGTAATGGTGGGGAATTATTTATTCTCTTTGAGGTTCTTTTCTCAATTTTTTTAATCAGAAAAAAATGAGAGCAATTAAACGCACCTCAGCACGTTGTTCCAAGGACTAGATATGATAATTAATATAAAGCTCTCATCAGGTGCCAAAGAAAATTAGTTAATAAATGTCGGCTACAAATAGTGTAGCATAGTGCCTGCCCTAAATAGATTTTTAGTAAATGATGTTTATTCATTAACTAAATAATTTATTTAATCACTTATTTTTCAAAAAATATTTTAAGCTCCTGCTATTATTATGCAACACCAAAACACACACAATGTATAGCACATGTTATTTCTAAAATATTAAAATAACATTGATTCCACCTAGAGGGGTGGGATAGGGAGGGTGGGAGGGAGGGAGACACAAGAGGGAAGAGATATGGGGACATATGTATATGTATAACTGATTCACTTTGTTATAAAGCAGAAACTAACACACCATCGTAAAACAATTATACTATAATAAAGATGTTTAAAAAAAAGAAAGTAAGCAAAACAAATTTTGGCTAAGAGAACAACAACAAGAAAAAATAACATTGATTAGTGTAACTGAAAAAAAAAACACTGATGCTTTATTGCAGTTACCATTTATCAATTTATAGTCATAAGAAATTAGTCACAAAGACATTAAAAATCAGAAGAGTCCTCTAGGAAAGTACTAAAATCTCTATTTTTCAGACTACTGAATTCTTTGTGAGGATAGTATTTTATTAGGTCTATTGTGAATTTTTAAAAAATGAGCTGCCAGGGCATCACGCGTCTCCAAATGCTTTATAATTTTAACACGTACTTTGTATCCACAAATTAGCCTCAGACAGGACTTTGCTATATCGTCAGTACTGTCTTTTAAAAACAAGCATTAATATAATACTGGTACTATAAATTTACTTGTGGAAAATTTGACCTTATTTTACATGATAGATAAATTACCGTTATACCATATATTTAATAGTTAAGGCTTATATGTGTTCAACATATTAAATTGTTTTAAAGTATTTTATTATGAAATATAAAATTTTATTCAATTTCACAATTTGTAGCTTAAATAATTTATATTTATATTTCCAAAAATGGATACTATAGCATAGATATTCATTTTAACCAGAGTAAAAAAATATTTGTTTTTTAGCCTCTCTCAAAGAAAGTCCTATAATCTCTAGGAAAGCTATTTCTCTCAAAGTTGAATTCCAAATTCCTGAAAAGTACAAAACATTTTTATTTTGACAAGGTGTTGAATATTTTAATAAAATTTTTAAAATAATATTATATCCTTTAACCAGAGTATACTTCAAAGATTTTTTTTTATCTTTCCTGATGAACAAACCATGTTTTACCAGATTGCACTGTAATACAATATAATTCTTAACTCTGTACAGAGATATTTTCCCTTATTGAGAAGTTCCCAGTCACTATTTCTCTATTATCTCAAAACCTTTTTGATTTAGTTGAAATAGTACTAGACTGGTACTCAAAGAAACAGAGGCCCAAATTGTCCATCAATAATTTTGGGGACACGCAGAAACTTACCTGATATTTTTAGGTCTCAATTTTCTCATTTATTACATAAAATTTTAATTCAATTTTCTCTATTATCTATGTAAACCTGCTCTTCTCTTCAGGAAAGCTCTTTGCCATCAACCTCAGCATTCCTTGTCAAAACTCTTAGCATCTATAAATCACAGTTTTTTAGTGCATGAGGATCTCCTTTGTGGGGCAAGAAACTCATTAGAAGTTTCATCCCTATGGGTAGGTAACTGAGATTAATTGTGCTGCTAGGGAAACAGTACAGGATTTGCTTGGGATTATTTCTACACAATTTATATGTTTAGAACATTATGATAAGCAAGACACCCAGTTGTGTCTATTCTCAAAGACATTAAATCAGACAAGTAAGTAACCCTGCCATAAATGAGGAGAAACAGGTTTTATTTTCTGTTCCCTAATTGGCAAAAGCCACCTGATTAACAGACCCATGTATGCCATATTCAGAGATGTAAAATTTTTTCCTGACTATCTGAAAGAGTGGTTCTCAATGAGGGGCAATATTTCTCTCAGCTGGGGACATTTGACAATGTCTGGAGACATTTTGTTTTTCAAGACTGTGGGGATGGCTGTCCTACTGACATTGAGCAGATGGAAAACAGGGTTGCTGCCAAACATCTTACAATGCATAGGACACAATAAAGAATTATCTAGTCCAACATGTCAATAGAGCCACTTTTAAGAAAACTTGATCAGAACAAATTCAAAAGTTTGATATTATCATATCTGTATTCTATTACACCACTCTGATTCTAATGGTATATTGGAATTGGCATATGCAAGAGAGTGTATCAGATAAGGTGTGCAAACTAGAGACTTTAGTGGCCTGAACTAAAGATAATACAAAGATGTGGACAATTGTGGAGATCTTGGAGCAAAGCAATTAAATATACTTCATAATTAATTAGGTGAGGTCAGAGAGCCAGTGAAGTGTCTCTGTGACAACAGAATAAATGGTAGTTAAAGGAGATAAAGAGATTGTAGGAGAAGAAGCAAATTTAGGGAAGAAGATTTTAGGAGGTAATGGATTTTAGTAGATATTCTCAAATGTTAGGTAGAACTGTACATAACTCAATCTGATATAGATAATAATGTAATTTCTATGTGTATAACATTAAGTAGCCACTTGTAGATTCCTTTTATCCTAAGGTAAATTTCTTTTCAAAATTCATTTCATTCTCATTACAGTTTTGAAAGAAGAGAAGAAGTGCTTCTAAGAGGTTTTAAAGATGCCTGTTTTACTAAAAACCCAACTCATATCATTCAAATTGAGAAATGAACAAATAAGTGCATGACGGTTTTATATACCGTGCATCATTTAAAGAAGTTTGTGACACTTCCCTCTCTGCAAGTAATTTTCTCCGATGTTCTTTCCCAGGGCTTTAAAAAAAATAATTTTAAAATAATCTTTAAATGTTTAAAACTCAACAGAAGTTGCAAGTGTAGTACAGAGTTTGTTTATATCCTACACCCAGCAACCCCCAATGATAATATCTTACATGACAATAGTATGTTGTCAATTTGATCTAGCTCAGGCTTTCATAAGCATATAAAGGGTTGTTGATAATAGAAAGGAAGATGTACAGGTAGTGTTTTGTTTGATTCAGTTGAAGCATGATGCTGTTATTGTAATAAAATTAGAGCAATTTCAATTTACCTTTCAGTTATCTTAGTAGTTTCATTGGGTAACTCGGGCTCAGCAGCAAGAAGGACAGAATTCAGCAATGAACTAAGAGAAAGAGAGCTATTTAATTCCTAACTTCATTCCTTTTGGATGTCCTATTCTCCTCAACAGTAAAAGGTGTAAAAATTTGCTTGCCAAGTATCCTTAACATGGTTGTTTGGAGGATGAAAACTGTTTTATTGACATATTTGGGATGTTTATAAATTCTAGTGTGATATTCACAGGTAAGGGCTGATGATTATAAGGTCCATCTTTCTTCACTGATCTATTATTTTATAGTAAATTTCCTTGAAATAAAGACAATAACACTTGAATAATCTTTATAAATCACTAGTTGAATATCCATAAAAACATCATATGTTGTGTATTATAATTCACATTTCATAGATGGAGGAATAATTTATATGAGTTTCTCATGCTCATTAAATCAGAGTAATGAATCAAATTTCAAATGGACTCTTCATTTCTGCAGTAGATATGTCACAGAGGTAGGAATAGAGCCAAGCAAGTAAAGTGAGTGAGGCAGTCGCCTTGGGTAAAAAATGTAATGGGACACTAAAATCTCAGTAATCAATATCTTAATGCAATATTTTTAAAAGTAAAACTTAAAATGAAATATCCATAATTTAAAAATATCAAAATTTTAAATAAAGACATGTCTTATTGAATTTTCCTTTTGCCTCAGTGTACTATATGCCTCTGCATGGCACTGAATGTGTGGTTTAGCATATTGGGCTCTAGAGTTGTGAAGCCTGGGCACATATTCCTGCACATACTTATGGTATAATAAGCATATAACTTCACCTCTTTAAGCTCAGATTTTTCCTACCTATAAGATGTTTATAATATTATTGCTTGCTTGATAGGTTTTATGACAGGATTAAAGAGACAATGTACCTGGCACACTTTGTGACAATTTATAAATGTTCAATACATGACATAGTTTCTAGTGCTTATTTATTGCTGTAGTTAAATACAGCATTACAGAGCATATATGAATATAAATGTAATGCAATATATATATAAATAAATGCAAGCACACAACACATCACACAATCTTGGAAATGTTTCAAAATAAGAAAATTAGTGAAATGCAGTTATGGGGTTTTAGATTAAAGACTGGAGGATTTTAAGGACAGTCAAAAAGAGAAAGAAATTTTTTGAAATGGTCAGAGTTTGACATAATATCTTTGGATTGGGAATCACAGGGAAGAAAGAGCCTAGATGTGAATCTTGGTGAGCACATTGTTAAACCTGACAAATAGGATATTAGTTGTTTTATATACCCATCTTCCAGGAACAGTCATTTCCTAGAGCAAGTTGATGTTATTTTTCATCACTATTAGCATTGTTTGACACAGAAGCAGGAAATATTTTGTTGCCTTCATTTTTCTTTCTTTCTTTCTCTCTCTCTATACACACACTTACACAAGAGTGTGTTTATAAATGTATTATACACACAGGTAATAAATAGAGAAAATGTTTTCAATTGAACTATGAAGTAATTTAAATTTGGTAGTTACTAATATGTTTGCTGCTAGACGTTAATTTAAAATCACCACTGTTGTGCTAGGGACTCTGCTGGCAGTCATGCTCTGATCCTCTTTGGGTTGGGTCCCCATAGTTTCAGCAACTTCCTTTGCATAATTATTCTGTCTCTTCAGATAAAATTACATTTACTGTACTTTATCAATTTTAATCCAAACTCAATTCACTGTGATCTGTGATAACTGAGATATTTTTTAAAAATGTATTAAGAAATATGTTTCTAAAACACATCAACAAACAACTGTCTGTGAAACACAGGGTAATTTACAGAGTCATTGGTGAATGTTTATGAATGTGCTTTTTGTAGTTAGCTAGTATAGTTTTAGAAAACAACTGCTTAATTGGAATTTTATTGTGTTCTTTCACGGGATATTTTTTAAACCAAAATCAGCAGGATTTTTTTTTTCTTTTAAAAATACCGATAGCCATCTAACTGAAACAGCAAGGCAAGTGACAGGCAGGAAATATATGTTGTGTAGGGAAACTTGGCCCCTAGGAGATCTAGTTTGGGTTTCTTGAAAAGCCTATTTTCAACAGGAACTCATACGTATCCTGTTGTTGCCATTGAGCTATAGAATAAGGAGGTTAAAAGATAACACTATTTATGCTAATATATGCTTTTGCTTTAATACATTTATATTTTTAAATCTCTTATAATTGCATTACTGAAACTACAATAAAGTGAAGAAAAGAAATAATATAAATTAGATTAAAGGTCTTGACAGTTTTAGAGTTTTGTTTTCTTGCTGTTTTTTTTGAAGACTGGTATACAGCTCTTTTTTGTTAACTGTCAATATCTGAAAGGCATAAGAAAGAGTAAAAAATTCATACATTAGTATGCCTTTCTTTTGTTATTGCAATTCATAACATTCCCATCATTGGTAAACATAGGTGTTTGGAGATGCATAAATCTTCATCAGATCACATAATATAACCATAGAAAAAGGGAGAAATAGATCTCACAACATGACCAAAAGTAACAGCACTTAGGCTAATCAAAGTAAAATGTTCTTTTAATTCTGACTTTCTTATTTGTGGTCAGCCTGAGAAAAGTGATACTATATTGACAACAAGCAAAATGTATACATAAAGGACTTAGAGAAAGATGAATTTATTACTGTGGTATGCCTACATGACAATGATCAAATCAAATACATAAAGCACAATAGTTAGATTCTAGAACTTTGATAGAAGTGTTTCCCAGACCACTTTTCTAATTGAACATTAAATAACAGGAACTAATTGTATTATATATAGAAAGTGATTTCAATTATTAAAAGAGAAGTACTCTCGAGAGCATTTGATATGTTTCCTAGTGTGACACAGGTTGTATTTTTAAGTCTTACAATTATTGATTTGCATTCTTGCAGGTGGGTGAAAGTCAAACATTTCTTTCTTACGTGGCAGTAATGAGAATACATAACAGCACTAAGGAACACACAATGAAGAAAGGAAAAAGGAGGAACAAGGAGAGAAACGATGTAAGAGAAAAGGAGAGGGCAGAGGGCAAACAGAGCGCAAGTCATTCGTTATCTATTTATATGTATTTACAGACTATAAGCTTAATATTGTGAACTATATCTAGACCATAAATAGCACTATAGTGCATATAGGCGTATAGTTCATATAAAATAATGTGTGCTATCATCAAAACAGGACATCTTGAAATGTTATTTTTCTCACTTTTTTAGTCTCTTCATATTAACATTCAAAAATTTTCACATAACTCATTAAACTTTATCAAATAGCAATTTTTTGTTTCAATATCAAGAAAAGAGAGCCCCCATATGTATTATTTTCTTTTTCTCCAGTTTTTGAGATATAATTGGCATATGGTTGTATAAGTTTAAGTTGTACAGAATAATTATTTGACTTACACACATCATCAAATGATAATCACAATAAGTTTAGTGATAATCCAATATTTATATAGATATAACACTAAAGAAATAGAAAAAACTTTTTACTTGTGATGAGGACTCTTAGGACTTACTTTCTTAACAATTTTCATATATAAACTACTGCAGTGTTAATTGTATTTATCATGTTAAGTTTTACATCTTTAGAATCTATTTGTCTTATAACTGGAAGTTTGCTCATTTTGACTATCTTCATCCAATTCACCCTTCCCCCAACTCCCACCCCTGTTCATAACAAATTTGATCTATTTTTTTCTAAGAGTTTGTTTGATTTTTTGTTTGTTTTTAAAGTATAATTACTTACAACACTATGTTAGTTACTGGTACAAAACATACCTTTCTATACCTTTCAAAATGATCACCATGATAATTCTAGTTGTCATCTGTCACTGTACAAAAATATTATGTAATTACTGATTATATTCCCTATGCTGTACATTTCATATATGTGACTCATTTATGATGCAGCTGAAAGTTTGTACCTCTTAATCTCCCTCAACTAATTTTCTCCTTGCCCCACTGCCCTCTCCTCTGGCAACCACTGATTTGTCTTTTGTATCTATGACTGTTTCTGTTTTGTTATGTTTGTTCATTTGTTTTGTTTTTTAGATTCCACATATAAGTGAAATCATAGAGTACTTGCCTTTCCCCATCTGATCTATTTAACTTAGTATAATATCCTCTAGGTCCATCCATGTTGTTGCAAATGACAAGATTTTATTCTTTTTATTCTTTTTTATGGCTGACTAATATTCCATTTTATATATATATATATATATATATATATATATATATATATATATATATATATATCTTCTGTATCCATTCATATATCAGTGGACACTTAAGTTGCTTCCATGTCTTGGCTATTGTAAATAGTGCTGCAATGAACATAGGGGTGTGTATAACTATTCAAATCAGTGTTTTTATTTTCTTCAGGTAAATACCAAGGAGTGGGATTGCTGGATTTTATGGCAGTTATTTTTAATTTTTTTGAAGAATCTCCATACTGTTTTCCATAGTGGCTGCACCACCTTACATTCCCATCAACAGTGCACAAGAGTTCACTTTTCTCCATATCTTCACCAACATTGTTATTTGTTTTCTTTTTGATAATAGCCATTTTGACAAGTGTGAGGTAAAACCTCATTGTGGTTTTGATTGGAATTTTCCTGATGGTTATTGATGTTGGGCATCCTTTGACCTTCTGTATACCTTCTTTGGAAAAATGTCTATTCAGGTTCTCTGCCCATTTTTTAATTGAGTTATGTGTTTTTTGTTGTTGAGTTGTATAAATTC
Organism: Balaenoptera acutorostrata; assembly: GCF_949987535.1. Lineage (NCBI taxonomy): Eukaryota > Metazoa > Chordata > Mammalia > Artiodactyla > Balaenopteridae > Balaenoptera > Balaenoptera acutorostrata. The sequence continues at coordinate 38,588,871 of NC_080081.1, forward strand.
TCTGTATATTTTGGATATTAATCCCTTATCAGATATATATTGTTTGCAAATATCTTCTCCTGCTCAGTAGGCAGCCTTTTCATTTTATTGATGATTTCCTTCACTGTGCAAAACCTTTTTGGTTTGGCATAGTCCCATTTGTTTATTTTTGCTTTTGTTTCCCTTGCTTAAGGAGGAGTATTCAAAAAAAAATATTACTAAGACCAATATTAAAGAGCCTACTGCCTGTGTTCTCTTCTAGAAATCTTATGGATTCAGGTGTTACATTTAAGTCTTTAATCCGTTCTGAATTTATTTTTGTACATGGTGTGAGAAAGTAATCCAGTTTGATTCTTTTGTATGTAGCTGTCCAGTTTTCCCAAATGTTTATTGAAGAGGCTGTCTTTTCCCCATTTTATATTCTTGCCTTCTTTGCCATAGATTCAATGACCATCTAAGCATGGATTCATTTCTGGCCTTTCTATTCTGTTTCATTGATCTATGTGTCTGTTTTTGTGCCATTCCATACTATAGCTTTGTAGTATATTTTGAAATCAAGGAGCATGATACTCCAGTTTTGTTCTTCTTTCTCAAGATTATTTTGTTTTTGGGGGGTCTTTTATGTTTCTATACAGATTTTAGAATTATTGTTGTAGTTCTATGAAAAATGCCATTTGGTAATTTCATAGGGGTTGCATTGAATCTATAGATTGCCTTGGGTAGTATGGTCATTTTAACAATATGGATTCTGCCAGTCCATGAACACAGTATAACTTTCCATCTGTTTGTGTGATCTTTAATTTCTTTCAGCAGTTTCTTATCTTTTTCTGAGTATAGGTCTTTTACCTCCTTCGTCAGATTTTTCCTAGGTATTTTATTCTTTTTGATGTGATTGTAAATGGAATTTTTTTCTTAATCTCTCTTTTTGATAGTTCATTGCTAGTGTATAGAAATGCAACAGATTTCTATATATTAATTTTGTATCTTGAAACTTTACTGAATTCATTGATGAGTTCTAGTGGTTTTTTAGCAGTGTCTTTAGGATTTTTAGGTATTGTTCATGTTATCTGCAAACAGGGACAGTTTTAATTCTTTCTTTACAATTAGTATGCTTTTTATTTCTTTTTTGTGACCTAACATGTGATCTATCCTGGAGATGGCTCCATGTGCACTTGAATGTATAGTCTACTGTTTTGAGATGGAATGTTCTGTGTGTATGTGTTAAGTTCATCTGTTGTAATATGTAATTTAAGGTCAGTGTTTCATTGTTTTTCTGTCTGGATGATTTGTCCATTGATATAAGTGGAATGTTAAAGTCCCCTACTATTATTCTATTACTCTAAATTTCTCCCTTCATGTCTGTTAATATTTGCCTTATATATTTATGTGCTCTTATGTTGGGTATGTATTAAATTTACAATTGATATATCTTCTTGAACTGGGTCCTTCTGTCCTTCTCTGTCTCTTGTTACAGTCTTCATTTTAAAGTCTATTTTTTTATATATCAGTATTGCTATCCTTCTTTCCTTTCATTTCCATTTGCTTGGAATACTATTTTTTCCATCTTCTCACTTTCAGTCAGTGTATGTATGTCTTTAGTTCTGAAATGATTCTCTTGTAAACAGTACATAGATCTGCTAGTTTTTGTATCCATTAAGCCACTCTATTTTTTGTTTGTTTGTTTGGAACATTTAGTCCATTTACATTTAAAATTATTACTGATAGGTATATACTTATTGCCATTTTGCTCATTGTTTTGGAGTTGTTTTTGTACTTCTTTTTGTTCTTTTCCTCTTTTGCTCTCATCCCTTGTAATTTGATGATTACCTTTAGTGTTATGTTTGGATTCTTTTCTCTGTTTTGTGTTTGTATCTATTATAAATTTTTGGTTTGTGGTTAGTTACCAAGAGGTTTATATATAGCAATTATATATGCATATGATTGTTTTAAGTTGTTGATCCGTTCATTTCAAACCCATTTTAACAACCCTGCATTTTCACCTCCCACCCCACATTTACTGTTTTTTTGACATATTATTTTGCATCATTTTGCTTTGTGTATCCCTTAACTACTTATTGTGGATATAGATGATCATACTACTTTTGTCTTTTAATCTTCCTACTAGCTTTACAAATGGTCGATCTACTACCTTCACTGTATATTTGCTTTACCAATGAGATTTTTACTTTCACAATTTTTATATTTCCACTTTTGGCCTTTTCTCTTCTGCTTAGATAAGTCCCTTTAATATTTCTTGCAAAGCTGGTTTCTTGGTGCTGAATTATTTTAACTTTTCTTATTTTTAAAACTTTTGATCTCTCCTTCAGTTGTGAATGAAACCCTTACCAGTAGTGTACTCTTGGTTGTAGATTTTTCCCTATAATCACTTCATGCCACTCCCTTCTAGCCTACAGAGTTCCTGCTGAAAAGCTTAGCTGATAGTCTTATGAGAGTTCCCTTATACATAACTTGTTGCTTTTCCCTTGTTGCTTTCAATATTCTCTCTTTATCTTTAATTTTTGCCATTTTAATTACAATGTGTCTTGGTGTGGTCCACTTTGGGTTGATCCTGTTTTAGACTCTCTGTGCCTGGACTTGAATATCTGTTTTCTTTCACAGGTTAGAGAAATTTTCAGCTATAATGTCTTCAAAAATATTCTCTGCCTCTTTATCTCTCTCTTCTCTTTCTGGGCCCCCTATAGTGAAAATGTTAGTATACGTACTGTTGTCCCTTAGGTCTCTTAAACTATTCTCTTTAAAATTTTTTTTAAATTTCTATTCTATTCCATGACTGTTTTTTTCCAGATTACTGATCCATTTCTCTGTATCATCTGATCTACTATTGATTCCTTCCTGTTTTTTTGTTTTGTTTTGTTTTGTTTTGTACTGTTTTGTTTTTAGTTATTGTATTCATCAGCTTTGTTTGGTTCTTCTTTATATTTTCTAACTCTTTGTTAGAAACTTCTAACATCTCACTGTGTTCATCCATTCTTCTCCTGAGTTCTTTGAGCATCTTTGTACTCATTACCTTGAACTCTGAATTGGGTAGATTGCTTATATCTACTTCACTTAGTGCTTCTGGGATTTTTTCTTGTTCCTTTCTTTGGTACACATTCCTCTGTCACCTCATATTACCTAAATTGCTTTTTATATTTCTATGTATTTGATTGGCTGTTTCCATATCCCAACTTGGAGAAGTGGTCTTACATTGACTATGTGCTATGGGGTCCAGCAGTGTATATAGCTCTGGTCACCAAAGCTATATGCCATAGAGTTTTTCTCTACATGAGTTTCATGGGCCTTCTGTTGTGCTGGGCTGACTACTGTGGGTATGCTGGTCGACGTGGCTGGCTCCTAGTCTGGTTGGTTGCCAGACCCTGTCTTGTACAGAGGTTGCTGGATCCTGTTGGACAAAGCTGGGTTCTGGCATGGCTTGCTGCATAGCCAGGTGAGTCCCTGTCATGATGCTTGCCAAGTGGTAGGTAGGACCAGGTCATGAGACATCTAGCTACGGAGCCCCAAGGGGTGTCCAGTGCTAGTGTTGGCCTACTAGTAGGCAACACTGGGTCCTGGGGTGGCTGGCTGCAGGTCTGGGGGTCCTGGAGCTAGTAGCAACTCACTGGTGGGTGCAGTCAATTCCTAAATCAGCCTACTCTGGGGCCCAGGTTATCCCAGAGTGATGACACTCTGGTGGGTGGAGCTGGATCCTGGAGCTTCCTCAGGATCCCAAGGTGTCCCAGAGCTGCCTTAGGTATGCTGTTTGGTAGAACCAGACCCCAATGTGTCCAGGGGATTATGCCAGCACATTGGTGGACAGAACTGTGTCCTGGGTCTTTGGTTGCAGGGTCTGGAGGTCCTGAAGCTAATGTCTACCCAATGGTGGGTGAGTCTGAGTGCTAGCCTACTGCTGGGAAGACCTTGGGACCAGAGTCTCTGGTTCCAGGAACCTGGTAATCCTTGAGTTGGTGTTCAGCTCCAGGTAAGCAGGGGTAGGGCTTGCCCCCTGGTGGGTGAACTTGGGGCTGACTCATGGTTGGGGCCAGGTTTTGGGCCCTTTGATGTGTTGAGCCATGTCCCAGGTCACTGGTAAGGAGGATCAGGAGACCCTAGGGCAGCAGGCCTGCTGATGGGTGGGGCTGTGTCCCCGCCCATGTAGCTGCTTGGCTTGGGGCATCCTGTACTGGTGTCATCTGACTTGTGAGCAGGGCCATGTCTTGTCAATAATCAGTTAGAGGGAGGATTCCAAAATGGTGCTTGCCAGCATCAGTATCCTCATGGTGGGGTGAGCTCCTAGAAACGGCTGCTCTCAGCATCTAAGTCCCCAGGGTGAGTCCCAATTGTATCCTCTTCTCTCTAGGAGGTTCTCCAAGATCAGCAAGTAGGCCTGACCCAAGCTCCTTTCAAATGACTGCTGCTGCCCTGCATCCCATGTGAGACTTTATGTGTGCCCTTTAAGAGAGCAATCTCTATTTCCCACATCTTTTTGGCTCTACTAAAAGTAAACGCCACTGGCCTTCAAAGTCAAATGTTCTGGGAGCTCATCTTCCTGGTGCAGGAACACCAACCTGGGGAGAACTATGTGGGTCTTGGACCCCTTGTTCCTTGGGGAGGAACTCTTCAATTGTAATTATCTTTGTATGTCACTTTCCTGGGGGTGTAGGTCTTGTCTATATCTGCCCCTTCTCCCCATATCATTGTGGTTTCTTTTTATCGTTATTGTAGAAGATTTTTCTGCTATTTTTCAGGCTGTTCTCATCAATTATTGGTCTGTAAACAGTTGTAATTTTGGTGTGCCTGTGGGAGGAGGTGAGCTCAGGGTCTTCCTCCTCTGCCATCTTGGCCACTCCCCAACCTGTATGTATTATTTTTCAGTCTCCCATAAGAGATAAGTTCTGACCACAAAGTATTCTGGGGTCCACAATGGCAAAATAGAGAAAAGTTTTAGACTGCCATGAATTCAAGTTACAGGATATTGGAGCTAAACCAGTAATGGCCTTCAGGAAATACAAATTCTCCTTGTTGGATTGGAAGGCAGATGACATTATGCAGGCCTGTGGGGTCATTTAAACTTGGAATTTACCCTATTGAAATGGATAATTTCCTTAAACAATTGTAAAAATTGTTTGTTTTTTTGGTTTTTGGGTTTTTTTTGGGAAATGCTTTAGATTTGAGTGGGAAACAGAATCCAAAAAGAAACAATTTAAAAGGAAATTTGAACAGATTACTGAACATGAAAAGATGTTTTACTAAAGACTTTTCTAGGGAATACAAACTATATCTTCCAGAAAGCAGCAATGCTCATAGATATCCTATGACTTTTTTTATATGACCCTTTGGGAAAGGAAACACTACAAAGAAAGAAATCTGGACAGTGATTGTAGGGGCTGAAAGTAGGGAAAGGGATTACAATGAGGCAACAAGGAAATATTTGGAGGTCAAGGATATATCAAATATCTTGAGTTTGACATTATTGTAACAACTCACAGAACTCTACATCAAAAAAAACCCAAAAAGGGTAAACTTTGTTCTATGTAAATTATGCATTATGAAAATTACTTTAGAAGTTTTTGAAAACTTATATCATGGTAACAAATATCAAACAAATATTGAACCCTGATTAGTGATATGTATGCTAAAGTATTTAGGCTGAAGTATACTGATGTCTGCATGATATTTTAAAATGCATCAAAAAGGTAAGATGAGTTGAAGGATGGTGGGAGGATAGAGAGATGTCAGATAGGTATGTGTTAAAGCAAATACAGCAAAATATTAACGTTTTACTCTACAATTCTCTCAACTTTTCTGTATATTTGAAAATTTTCAAAATAAAATATCGAGGAAAACTACACACAAACACACACATATTTGTAAATGTATGGGAAAAGTTTCAGAATCACAGTGCAATCACACACCAAAATATGTACAATGTTTTCTCCTAGGTAATGGGAATGGTATGTTGATAACATGTGGGAAATGGATGGCAAGCTTTGCTTTATAAACTTTCAAGTTTTTTCATTTTCTTACATGCCTCTATATTTTATACTTTTAAATACAAAGAAATAAATAAATGGGGTGGTAATGATATACTGGTAATTTTACATATATATATATATATATATATATATATTTTTTTTTTTTTTTTTTTTTTTTTTTTTTTTTTTTTGCTCACATGAACATTCTGTTATGCCATGTCTCCAGATTCCAGTCTTATGTAATTTATCTGTGGGCATTAATAGATAATCATATGCATGTGGAATTATGAGGACAGAAAGTGTCAATGTCAGCATCCGCCTACAACATACACTCCATTAAGTATTAACAGTGTGCCTTAGAGTAGTGAACCCAAGCCTGGAAATAACAGTGTGGTAGTTTAAAATAAAATCATGCCTGTCTTTAAAGCTTCCTCAGCTGTCTCATAAGTGGAGGTAACCAAGCCAATGCAAGTCAGATATCTCTGGCATCGTTGACCTTACTACATGTAACAGTATTTCAATACTTACCAAACTATATAAATTTCAAAACATGTGTTAATGATCATCTTGTTGGTCAACTACCAGTGGTCACCTTGTGTGACACATGGATTCATCAGTCAAAACAATAATAGGCAGGGCCATTCTGACCAAATTAAAGTAAAACTTATGATTTTCTTTCCCATGGATATTCAAGCATATAGATCTGTGGAGGATTGAAGGGATAGTTCTTAACTTTTAATTGTTATATGACAATAAAAGTCTTCCCAAGTCCATATAAGAAAGGAACTGAGCTAGGGTAGGGAGTGGGTGCTAGGGTCAGAAGAAAGTTGAAAAAAAAAAATAAATAAAAGAACCTGTAATAGTAATATATTTTTAACAACATAATTATGAGTCTGATTAAAACCTTCTATCAGTTATTTTGTACTTAAAATGATCAAAATATAGGCTATAGACATGGTCCTGGGTAAATTCTCTCCTACTTCATCCTCTCCTCATCTCCGGTCATCCTCTCTATGTTTTTCTAAGATCTAGTCCCATTGAGCTTTTGCTCAATGTTCAAGCACACAAAGTTTTCTCCTGTTCCAGAATAATACTCATATTTGTTTTAGTCCTCTTTTAGACCTATTATAAATTTTTTTTATAGAAAACCTCAATATAATTTAGCTTCCCTTGAATTTATTCTCTCAGAATATCATATGTTTCCTTCATATAACTTACTATAATTGGTAATTATATTTTTGCTGTATTCAACTGTTAACCAACTTTTTTTCTTTATTGACTGTGAACTCTAGAAACTATGAACATGATTCCTGTGTTCACTACCACTCAATCATTGACACACACAAGGACTACTGCCTTGTAAACACCCAATAAATGTATGTTTATGGCTGAGTAATCTAAATTACTTATGTAAATGCCATCTCCTTATTGAAAGTAGATACTATCTTGTTATGTGTTCAATGCCAGGAATTCCTAGCACAGTATTTTACATATGCTCTTAACATATGAAAGTTGGAAACAGTTAAGGACAGCAAATAATCGTCAATTAATCAATATTTATTGAACCCCTATTAGGTGACTGACACTGGGTTAATTATTACATTTGTGGATCTCAGTTTTCTGTTCTGTAAAATTAAACTGTTGTGCTATGGAAGATCAAAGTTTTTTAGGGACTTATATTTCTGACTTTTAAAATATTCTACTTAGGACTTCCCTGGTGGTTCAGTGGTTAAGACTCCACGCTTCCACAGCAGGTGGCAGGGGTTCAATCCCTGGTTGGATAATTAAGATCCACATGATGCACGACACGGCCAAAAAATAAGTACATAAAATAAAATGAAATAAAATATTCTTCTTACCTATTAATGCCAGTTCTAAAAATTTGGAAAAAAATTTAAGTGTCTTACACACTACTTTCCTTCAAGGTACCAGTTATATAGAGGTTAGATAGTACCAGGCAATCTTAACTTTACCACAAAAGTTTGCAGCAAATTCTCAAATTTGAGAGAAAAATGTCTGAATAATATTGAGCATATAAATTTGATATTGAAAAAAATATATATCTTTTGACTAGACTTCACAGAGGCGTCTTTAAAAATTAAAATTGGTAGAACTGATATTTCTATGTCAAAAGATTTCTGAGATAATCAAGGTAGTTTTTTAAGTGAAACAGAAAAATAATTCTGATTGACAAGCTCATGTTTTCTCTAAAAGCATTTGTGTGATACCAATTTTATACCAGATATAATATTGTTTGATGATATTGAGCTATCATTTACATACCTATTATCATTCAAATTTTAAGTTGATACTCCATATTTTTATTCCAAACTTAATCCAACAGGAAGCCATAAGGAATGGTATATTGAGGAATATGATGTATTGTTTCCTTAGAGTGAAAGTAATAGATCATTTCCAAAATGAGAAAAGACAAAATTAATAGAATACATCTTGCCATATTTTATTCAAAATTGAACACCTTTACATATCAGCATTCATGATGGCATTCCAAAGATAAAAATAATGTCTTCCTTGAAGGTCAAAATAAAAGATAAGAGAAACTCAGGCTCATTAACATCTCAGAACATTTCTGGGGCTGATTTAATTAAAGATCATGGAATAATTTGTACACTGTTCCTCAAAGATAGACTTTTATAGAAACCCTCATCTATTTTTAACCTTTATTGGTACATGCAAGTTTAATTCTGTATATGTAAAATTTTTCACTAGCTAAAGAATATCATATATACAAATCAATAAATAGCAAATGATTTAAAATATGATATCAAATGTTATATTTGTAAATATATCTATATCAATATGTATTCTTATATATAACTCAAAATCTTAAATATCTTAAACAGAAGACAGATCCCATGGCAGAAATATTTAATTTCAATAGCCATTCCAGATTACAATATTTGACTGCTTGGATTCATTTGGATCTTTTGGACCTAGGATCTGATTGGATTTGGACCTAGGAAAAAAAATTTCCTTTTCCTAATATTATATTTTATTTTTTCCATATAGAGAATGCTATATAGAAAGTTATATCAAAAGATAAATGAGTAGCTTCAATTCCTACACTGTACAACATATAAACAAATTCTTAATACAGTTAGCAAATATTATTAGGTCCCTCTTATGCTTATGCCACATCCTTAATGTTCCTTTCTTTCCTTTAGTGGAGACAAACCTGCAAGGCAATGAATTTAGTAATAGAGGGGAAATATGTGAAGGTTTTATTAGCAATCTTCCCCAAATTATCTCCTTTATGAGATCTGAGATTTCTAATCCTGCTGTGTTCTGTTGAGAGTGTGGTGAAGACAATGAAGCATGGTAGGCCTGCTAGAAAGATGGTGGAGAAAGAGATTATTAATCTGAAACTGATGTTTTCAAGTATGCTTAGCTCTTTTTACTCCTTCTAAAAACTAGGATGCATATTGTCAACAAGACAGGTGATTATGCAATATTTTAAAATAACAAGTAAAATATTCTTTTTCTCCTTAGATCATGATTCCATGAGCAATTATACCTCCTCTACTTTGTAAACTTGTCCAGGTGTTCTTTCAGAGGTTCATCTGAAGAGATTCACCTGCATAGTCTCACCTGTGCCATGGGTAATTTCTCAAAGGTCAAATCCTATTTTATAAAGAGACATTCATTTGTGGAGTTCAAAGGTTTTAAACAATTGAAGAATCCTTCATACAGGCAGAACTCAAGGGCAGAGTGATCAGTATCTAAATATTCCTTGCAATCACGTTTGATAGGAAAGAAAACTCCTTTAGCTTAACCTGTTTCCTACAGTTCTGAAATTTCTATTTCATTGCACTAAAAGACTATATAAATTAATATAAGCACAATGTGGCCGAGATAAGTAGACATTTCTAATGTTGGGAAAGCACCAGAACAAGGAGGACAGTGTATAAGAAAGGAAGGATGCTGAGGATGAAAGCAGTTGGCATTAAGGTTTCAAACTGAAGCATTGCTCTTGAAAGTTTGATGCTGACATCTACCCATATCAGATGACAGAAGCATAAGATAGAGAAAGACCACCATTTTTTGGTTCTATTACAAGGGATTAATTAAAATATACAAATACAAGAAAAATCTCGAGACCCAATAGAAACCTGGCTCTTTTATTATTGTTATTGTTTTATTATAGAAGTAGAATGTACATATATATGTATGTATAACTGAATCACTTTGCTGTGCACCTGAAACTAACACAACACTGTAAATCAACTATACCTCAGCCAAAAATTTATACCTATTACTAAAAAAATAATGAAGGACAGCTGATTAGCAGCTGTAATTTTCTCTGCAAACTTAATTTTCCTTAGCTATGTAAGATAAAATATTCACAGTTTCTGGAAATTAGAGGTTGAACATCTGTGAGGGTAAATATTCTGCCTCCAGGTATGTTTTGAAAAATTTAGATAATGGAGGCGATAACTAACATTTAGAGTAGTAAGGAAAAGCTATGTAAAAGGCATGAAATTTATGCTATATTTTGATATGTGTGTAAGATACAGAACAAAAACTACTGGAAATCTTGAGATAACTGAGTAGGAAAATCTCTATATTCTACATTATTAGTTCCAATAAAGTCAGGACTTGTGGCTACCCCATGAACCATAAAGATAAATGTTATATATTCATGTTTTTTATACTATCAGGCCTAAGTTAATCAAATAGTTATTGAGGACAGTGATTTTTTTTTTTTTTAATACGTGTGTTAGGATCAGAACAACTTTTGGCAGATCTCTTGAAAAGTATTCTAATCCAAGACTGTAAAATGTATACTTTTTTTATTATGATGACACAACAGTACTGAGAACATATTCAGACAAGCATATAATTCCATATGGCTGAATTTTATTTGCAACAAAATTCCATTATTTCCACTAATTTATAGTACTTTAATTCCTTAAAAATTCATAGAGTTCAATAAAATGGTAAACTCTCAGTTAATCTAAATATAAAGTTATTTTTTAAAAAAATACAAATACTCTTGGTCAAGCAGAAACATTGCATTTTGTAAAAGTTTTAAAACCATTTACTTTTAAATGCATTTGAGTCAGTGGCTATTTTTTATATCATTTTAATCTAGATGTTTGGTGTCTCAGGGAGAAAAAAATAGTTCTTATTTCATGAACATCTGAACAGACCTCAAATCTAGATGAATGACACTATTACCTAGATAGATAATCCATTTTTCTATAGTGACAATCTGCTCTAATATTTCAGTAGTGCTGCTTTCAAGATGTAAAGTTAGATGCCCAAATCTATGCTTTAGTCCCTGAAGTGAGAGTTAAAGAAAGGCACCACGAATGACTATTTAATAAAGGTAACAAATATAATACACAAAAGACAATGATCCTTCTTGTATAATTAAATGATATGACAATGAGGAGGTAATATTCGTATTTTAATATATTTATGATAAATAAGACAATGATATATTTCCCCCTAATTAAATCTTGAGTGCCTTGATGAAAATGCCTTTAATATAACAGATATCTTCAAAAAATGTAAGGTGCAGCACCATTGAATTTCTGTTTATTGTGTCAAATAACTGATACACTTTGGGGGGGTCCATGTATTATTATATAATATCACACACTGTCACATATTCATAGCAAATGAATATGGTAACTTAAGAGCCTCCTTCTTGCATAAATACTGCTTTATAATCGACATAATGACAGTTGTAAAGACAATAGGATTTTAAATAAGTTAATACAGCAAACCATACTAGATTAAAATAGAAAAAAAAGTAGTTGATACTTGAAAGTTCCTATAGAAGTTGGCCCAGTTTGGGAGCATTAAAGTGAATTTCTGAAAGGTCAGGAACAGATGCTTTCTGAACTGAGTTTTTCAAAAATTCATACAATATATACTAATATATATATATATATATATAAAATATACTCTAGTTGATCTTTTATTTTTTTTAACATCTTTATTGGAGTATAATTGCTTTACAATGGTGTGTTAGTTTCTGCTTTATAACAAAGTGAATCAGTTATACATATACATACGTTCCCATATCTCTTCCCTCTTGCATCTCCCTCCCTCCCATCCTCCCAATCCCACCCCTATAGGTGGTCAAAAAGCACCGAGCTGATCTCCCTGTGCTATGCGCCTGCTTCCCACTAGCTACCTATTTTACGTTTGGTAGTGTATATATGTCCATGCCACTCTCTCACCCTGTCACATCTTACCCTTCCCCCTCCCCATATCCTCAAGTTCATTCTCTAGTACGTCTGTGTCTTTATTCCCGTCTTGCCACTAGGTTCTTCATGACCTTTTTTTTTTTTTTCCCTTAGATTACATACATATGTGTTAGCATACTGTATTTGTTTTTCTCTTGCTGACTTATTTCACTCTGTATGACAAACTCTAGGTCCACCCACCTTACTACAAATAACTCCATTTCATTTCTTTTTATGGCTGAGTAATATTCCATTGTATATATGTGCCACATCTTCTTTATCCATTCATCCGATGATGGCCACTTAGGTTGCTTCCATGTCCTGGCTATTGTAAATAGAGCTGCAATGAACATTTTGGTACATGACTCTTTTTGAATTATGGTTTTCTCAGGGTATATGCCCAGTAGTGGGATTGCTGGGTCGTATGGTAGTTCTATTTGTAGTTTTTTAAGGAACCTCCATACTGTTCTCTATAGTGGCTATATCAATTTACATTCCCACCAACAGTGCAAGAGTGTTCCCTTTCCTCCACACCCTCTCCAGCATTTATTGTTTCTAGATTTTTTGATGATGGCCATTCTGACCGGTGTGAGATGATATCTCATTGTAGTTTTGATTTGCATTTCTCTAATGATTAATGATGTTGAGCATTCTTTCATGTGTCTGTTGGCAATCTGTATATCTTCTTTGGAGAAATGTCTATTTAGGTCTTCTGCCCATTTTTGGATTGGGTTGTTTGTTTTCTTGTTATTGAGCTGTGTGAGCTGCTTGTAAATCTTGGAGATTAATCCTTTGTCAGTTGCTTCATTTACAAATATTTTCTCCCATTCTGAGGGTTGTCTTTTGGTCTTGTTTATGGTTTCCTTTGCTGTGCAAAAGCTTTGAAGTTTCTTTAGGTCCCATTTGTTTATTTGTGTTTTTATTTCCATTTCTCTAGGAGTTGGGTCAAAAAGGATCTTGCTGTGATTTATGTCATAGAGTGTTCTGTCTATGTTTTCCTCTAAGAGTCTGATAGTGTCTGGCTTTACATTTAGGCCATTTAATCCATTTTGAGTTTATTTTTGGGTATGGTGTTAGGGAGTGTTCTAATTTTATTCTTTTACATGTACCTGCCCAGTTTTCCCAGCACCACTTATTGAAGAGGTTGTCTTTTCCCCACTCTATATGCTTGCCTCCTTTATCAAAGATAAGGTGACCATATGTGCATGGGTTTATCTCTGGGCTTTCTATCCTGTTCCATTGATCTATGTTTCTGTTTTTTTGGCAGTACCATACTGTCTTGATTATTGTAGCTTTGTAATATAGTCTGAAGTCAGGGAGCCTGATTCCTCCAGCTCCATTTTTCGTTCTCAAAATTGCTTTGGCTATTTGGGGTCTTTTGTGTTTCCATACATACTGTGAAATTTTTTGTTCTAGTTCTGTGAACAATGTCAGAGGTAGTTTCAAAGGGATTGCATTGAATCTGTAGATTGCTTTGGGTAGTAGAGTCATTTTCACACTATTGATTCTTCCATTCCAAGAACATGATATATCTTTCCATCTATTTGTATCATCTTTAATTTTTTTCATCAGTGTCTTATAATTTTCTGCATACAGGTCTTTTGTCTCTTTAGGTATGTTTATTCCCAGATATTTTATTCTTTTTCTTGCAATGGTAAACGGGAGTGTTTTCTTAATTTCACTTTCAGATTTTTCATCATGAGTGTATAGGAATGCAAGAGATTTCTGTGTATTAATTTCATATCCTGCTACTTTACCAAATTCATTGATTAGCTCTAGTAGTTTTCTGGTAGCATCTTTAGGATTCTCTATGTATACTATCACGTCATCTGCAAACAGTGACAGCTTTACTTCTTCTTTTCCAAATTGGATTCCTCTTATTTCTTTTTCTTCTCTGATTGCTGTGGCTAACTCTTCCAAAACTATGTTGAATAATAGTGGTGAGAGTGGGCAACCTTGTCTTCTTCCTGATCTTAGTGGAAATGGTTTCAGTTTTTCACCATTGAGGGCAATGTTGGCTGTGGGTTTGTCATATATGGCCTTTATTATGTTGGGGAATGTTCCCTCTATGCCTACTTTCTGCAGGGCTTTTATCATAAATGGGTGTTGAATTTTGTCAAAAGCTTTCTCTGCAAATATTGAGATGATCATATGGTTTTTCTCCTTCAATTTGTTAATATGGTGTATCACGTTGATTGATTTGCATATATTGAAGTATCCCTGCATTCTTGGATTAAACCCCACTTGATCATGGTGTATGATCCTTTTAATGTGCTGTTGGATTGTTTGCTAGTATTTTGTGGAGGATTTTTGCATCTATGTTCATCAGTGATATTGGCCTGTAGTTTTCTTTCTTTGTGACATCTTTGTCTGGTTTTGGTATCAGGGTGATGGTGGCCTCGTAGAATGAGTTTGGAAGTGTTCCTCCCTCTGCAATATTTTGGAAGAGTTTGAGAAGGATAGGTGTTAGCTCTTCTCTAAATGTTTGATAAAATTCGCCTGTGAAGCCATCTGGTCCTTGGGCTTTGTTTGTTGGAAGATTTTTAATCACAGTTTCAATTTCAGTGCTTGTGATTGGTCTGTTCATATTTTCTATTTCTTCATGGTTCAGTCTCAGCAGGTTGTGTATTTCTAAGAATTTGTCCATTTCTTCCAGGTTGTCCATTTTATTGGCATATAGTTGCTTGTAGTAATCTCTCATGATCGTTTGTATTTCTGCAGTGTCAGTTGTTACTTATCCTTTTTTATTTCTAATTATATTGATTTGAGTCATCTCCCATTTTTTCTTGATGAGTCTGGCTAATGGTTTATCAATTCTGTGTATCATCTCAAAGAACCAGCTTTTAGTTTTGTTGATCTTTGCTACTGTTTCCTTCATTTCTTTTTCATTTATTTCTGATCTGATCTTTATGATTTCTTTCCTTCTGCTAGCTCTGGGTTTTTTTTGTTCTTCTTTCTCTAATTGCTTTAGGTGCAAGGTTAGGTTGTTTATTCGAGATGTTTCCTGTTTCTTGAGGTAGGCTTGGATTGCTATAAACTTCCCTCTTAGAACTGCTTTTGCTGCATCCCATAGCTTTTGAGTCGTTGTGTGTCCATTGTCCTTTGTTTCTAGGTATTTTTTGTTTTCCCCTTTGATTTCTTCAGTGATCCCTTCGTTATTAAGTAGTGTATTGTGTAGACTTCATTTGTTTGTATTTTTTACAGATCTTTTCCTGTAATTGATATCTAGTCTCATAGCATTGTGATCGGAAAAGATACTTGATACGATTTCAATTTTCTTAAGTTTTCCAAGGCTTGATTTGTGACCGAAGATATGATCTATCCTGGAGAATATTCCATGAGCACTTGAGGAAAATGTGTATTCTGTTGTTTTTGGGTGGAATGTCCTATAAATATCAATTAAGTCCATCTTGTATAATGTATCATTTAAAGCTTGTGTGTCCTTATTTATTTTCATTTTGGATGATCTGTGCATTGGTGAAAGTGGGGTGTTAAAGTCCCCTACTATGATTGTGTTACTGTTGATTTCCCCTTTTATGGCTGTTAGTATTTGCCTTATGTATTGAGGTGCTCCTATGTTGGGTGCATAAATATTTACAATTGTTATATCTTCTTCTTTAATCGATCCCTTGATCATTATATAGTGTCCTTCTTTATCTCTTGTAATAGTCTTTATTTTAAAGTCTATTTTGTCTGATATGAGAATTGCTACTCCAGCTTTCTTTTGATTTCCATTTGCATGGAATATCTTTTTCCATTCCTTCACTTTCAGTCGGTATGTGTCCCTAGGTCTGAAGTGGGTCTCTTGTAGACAGCATATATATGGGTCTTGTTTTTGTATCCATTCAGCCAGTGTGTGTCTTTTGGTAGGAGCATTTAATCAATTTACTTTTAAGGTAATTATCGATATGTATGTTCCTATTCCCATTTTCTGAAATGTTTTGGGTTTGTTATTGTAGGCCTTTTCCTTATCTTGTGTTTCTTGCCTACAGAATTTCCTTTAGCATTTGTTGTAAAGCTGGTTTGGTGGTGCTGAACTCTCTCAGCTTTTGCTTGTCTGTAAAGGTTTTAATTTCTCCATCAAATCTGAATGAGATCCTTGCTGGGTAGAGTAATCTTGGCTGTAGGTTTTTCTCCTTCATCACTTTAAGTATATCCTGCCACTCCTTTCTGGCTTGCAGAGTTTCTGCTGAAAGATCAGCTGTTAACCTTATGGGGATTCCCTTGTGTGTTATTGGTTGTTTTTCCCTTGTTGCTTTTAATATGTTTTCTTTATATCTAATTTTTGATAGTTTGATTAATATGTGTCTTGGCGTGTTTCTCCTTGGATTTATCCTGTATGGGACTCTCTGAGCTTCCAGGATTTGATTAACTATTTCCTTTCCCATATTAGGGCATTTTTCAACTATAATCTCTTCAAATATTTTCTCAGTCTCTTTCTTTTTCTCTTCTTTTTCTGGGACCCCTATAATTCGAATGTTGGTGCGTTTAATGTTGTCCCAGAGGTCTCTGAGACTGTCCTCAATTCTTTTCATTCATTTTTCTTTTTTCTCCTCTAGAGTAGTTATTTCCACTATTTTATCTTCCAGGTCACTTATCCGTTCTTCTGACTCAGTTATTCTGCTATTAATCCCTTCTAGAGTAATTTTAATTTCATTTATTGTGTTTTTCATTGTTGCTTGTTTCCTCTTTAGTTCTTCTAGGTCTTTGTTAAATGTTTCTTGCATTTTGTCTATTCTATTTCCAAGATTTTGGATCATCTTCACTGTCATTATTCTGAATTCTTTTTCAGGTAGACTGCCTATTTCCTCTTCATTTGTTAGCTCTGGTGTGTTTTTACCATGCTCCTTCATCTGCTGTGTGTTTTTCTGTCTTCTCATTTTGTTTAACGTACTGTGTTTGGGGTCTCCTTTTTGCAGGCTGCAGGTTCGTAGTTCCTGTTGTTTTTGGTATCTGTCCCCAGTGGCTAAGGTTCATTCAGTGGGTTGTGTAGGCTTCCTGGTGGAAGGGACTAGTGCCTGTACTCTGGTGGATGAGGCTGGATCTTGTCTTTCTGGTGGGCACGTCCACATCTGGTGGTGTGTTCTGGGGTGTCTGAGGCCTTATTATGATTTTAGGCAGCCTCTCTGCTAATGGATGGGGCTGTGTTCCTGTCTTGTTAGTTGTTTGGCATAGGGTGTCCAGCATTATAGCTTGCTGGTCGTTGAATGAAGCTGGGTCTTGGTGTTGAGATGGAGATCTCTGAGAGATTTTTGCCATTTGGTATTACATGGAGCTGGGAGGTCTCTTGTGGACCAGTGTTCTGAAGTTGGCTCTCCCACCTCAGAGGCACAGCCCTGATGCCTGGCTGGAGTACCAAGAGCCTTTCATCCACAAGGCTCTAAATAAAAGGGAGAAAAAATAGAAAGAAAAATAAGAAAGAGGATAAAATAAAATAAAGTAAGATAAAATAAAATAAAGTTATTAAAATAAAAAATATAAAATAATTATTAAGAAAAAAAGAAAAAAAAAATTAAAGTAAAAAAAAAAAAAAAAAAAGGATGGACAGAATCCTAAGACAAATGGTGAAAACAAAGCTATACAGAGAAAATCTCACACAGAAGCATACACATACACAGTCACAAAAAGAGGAAAAGGGGAGAAAATAATACATCTTGCTCCCAAAGTCCACTTCCTCAATTTGTGATGATTCATTGTCTATTCATATATTCCACAGATGCAGGTACATCAAGTTGTTTGTGGAGCTTTAATCCGCTGCTTCTGAGGCTGCTGGGAGAAATTTCCCTTTCTCTTCTTTGTTCGCACAGCTCCCGGGTTTCAGCTTTGGATTTGGACCCGTCTCTGCGTGTAGGTCTCCTGAGGGCGTCTGTTCTTCGCTCAGACAGAATGGGGTAAAAGGAGCAGCTGCTTTGGGGGCTCTGGCTCACTCAGGCCGGGGGGAGGGATGGGTACGGATGCAGGGCGAGCCTGCAGCAGCAGAAGCCAGCATGACGTAGCAGCAGCCTGAGGTGCGCTGTGTGTTCTCCCAGGGAAGTTGTCCCTGGATCACGGGACCCTGGCAGTGGTGGGCTGCACAGGATCCCGGGAGGGGCGGTGTGGACAGTGACCTGTGCTCGCACACAGGCTTCTCGGTGGCGGCAGCAGCAGCCTAAGCATCTCATGCCTATCTCTGTGGTCCACGCTGATAGCTGCGGCTCCCGCCCGTCTCTGGAGCTCGTTTAGGTGGTGCTCTGAATCCCCTCTCCTTGCGCACCAGGAAACAAAGTGGCAAGAAAAAGTCTCTTGCCTCTTCAGCAGCTCCAGACCGTTTCCCGGACTCCCTCCTGGCTAGCTGTGGTGCGCTAACCCCTTCAGGCTGTGTTCACGCTGCCAACCCCAGTCCTCTCCCTGCGATCTGACCGAAGCCCGAGCCTCAGCTCCCTGTCCCCGCCCGCCCCAGTGGGTGAGCAAACAAGCCTCTCAGGCTGGTGACTGCTGGTTGGCACCGCTCCTCTGTGTGGGAATCTCTCCGCTTTGCCCTCCGCACCCCTGTCACTGCACTCTCCTCTGTGGCTCCGAAGCTTCCCCCCTCTCCCACTCGCAGTCTCTGCCCGTGAAGGGGCTTCCTAGTGTGTGGAAACCTTTCCTCCTTCACAGCTCCCTCCCACTGGTGCAGGTCCTGTCCCTATTCTTTTGTCTCTGTTGTTTCTTTTTTCTTTTATCCTACCCAAGTACGTGGGGAGTTTCTTGCCTTTTGGGAGGTCTGAGGTCTTCTGCCAGCGTTCAGTGGGTGTTCTATAGGAGCAGTTCCACGTGTAGATGTATTTCTGATGTATCTGTGGGGAGGAAGGTGATCTCCACGTCTTACTCTTCCGCCATCTTCTGCTCTCCTTTTAATTGATCTTTTAAGGAGTGTTATTGGCTACTATCTCTCCAAATATTTCTTCTGTCCCATTTATCTATCTTTTTTGTTTGTCTCTCTTTGTGTTCATTTTGGATAATTTGCATTGAACTGGACTCAAGGCCACAGGTACTTTCCTCACTCGTGGAAATATATATTTGATTATATATATTATAAATGTAATTATATGATAAATATAATATATATGATTAATTTATTTTAACTCTCTTGCCCTTCTCCCTGAATTCTGTGGACCACTGCTTTGCACATAGAGAAAATTTGAGAATCAGCATATACCTGCCCATCTTCATTTTTAGAAGCTAAAGTCTTGAACTCTGTGAGTTCCTGGGATAAGATTTAGGTATGGATATAAATGAACTCTTGTGTCTTTTGATGTACTATCCTCATAAAGTTAGTAAAGAAGTGTGGGACAGAGTTAGTGGATTGTGGGTACGACCCGACAAGATTCTAATACTTGACACGAGCTAATATGTGTTCATTAAAGTCATTTAAAACACCAGTTTATTCCTGGGTCATGTGGTAGTTCTATTTATAGTTTTTTAAAGACCCTCCATACTGTTCTCCATAGTGGCTATACTAATTTACAGTCCCACCAACACTGTAAGATTGTTCTTTTTCTCCACACCCTCTGAAGCATTTATCGTTTGTAGATTTTTTGATGGCCATTTTGACCAGTGTGAGGTGATACCGCATTGTAGTTTTGATTTGCATTTATCTAATAATTAGTGATGTTTAGCATTTTTTCACGTGTTTGTTGGCCATTTGTATGTCTTCTTTGGAGAAATGTCTATTTAGGTCTTCCACCTATTTTTTGATTGGGTTATTTGTTTTTTTGATATTGAGCTGCATGAACTATTTGTATATTTTGAGGATTAAGCCTTTTTCAGTTGCTTCATTTGCAAATATTTTCTCTCATCATAAGGGTTTCCTTTGCTGTGCAAAACTTTTAAGTTTAATTAGATCCCATTTGTTTATTTTTGTTTTTATTTTCATTACTCTAGGGGTGGATCAAAAAGACCCAGAAACCCCACTCCTGGATATATATGTGGAGAAAACCATAATTCAAAAAGATACATTCACCCCAATGTTCATTGCAGGGCTATTTACAATAGCCAGGACATGAAAGCAACCTAGATGTCCATCAACAAAGGAATGGATAAAGAAGATGTGGTACATATATATAATGGAATATTACTCAGCCATAAAAAACAAAATAATGCCATTTACAGCAACATGGATGGAGCTAGTGATTGTTATACTGAGTGAAGTTAAGTCAGACACAGAAAGACAAATATATGTTATTGCTTATATGTGGAATCTTAAAAAAAAGGTATAAATGAATTTATTTACAAAACAGAAATGGAGTCATGGATGTAGAAAACAAACTTATGGTTTCCAGGGGATAAGGGGGAAAGGGATAAATTGGGAGATTGGGATTGATATATACACATTACTATATATAAAATAGAGAGCTAGTAAGAACCTGCTGTATAGCACAGGGAAATCTACTCAATACTCTATAATGGCCTGTATGGGAAAAGAATCTTAAAAAAGAGTGGAGATATATATATATATATATATATATATATATATATATATATATATATATATATATAACAGATTCACTTTGCTGTACACCTGAAATTAGCACAACATTGTAAAGCAACTGTACTCCAATAAAATTATTTTTTTTTAAAACACCAGTTTATTCATTCTTACCCCCATTGATATGTGACCATTTTCATATTGCTGGTCATCCATGGAGGAAATCAATTATGGATCATACACCCACTGGGAATGCCCAGTCAATTTCTAGATTTTAGTTCATTTAGGTTTGTTTGGAGTTCTCAACTTGCTAATATGTTTTCAAAAAACTATAATTTTGCCATTTATCTAGCTTTTTCTCATTGTTAGAGTGGGAAATGAAAATCTCTTATAAATTTCTACAACCACAATTTAAAGAAGTCCAATATATATTTAATTTTAGTAGCCTAAAATATGTGTAAGAGTTTTTCTTTAATCCATTAAATTTTATACCATAGATATTTAAGCTCTACTGAATAAAATATTCAAAATGAAAGCATAGAATACAAAGAAATAATATGGAACAATTTCTTATATTCAAAAATTTTAAAACTTCTAAGAAAACAAATGAAGCAAACAAAAGAGAAGGTTAATAAATAGCATTTGGCAGTGATAAATTATGTGGCCAGATAAATCTCTATAGGAATTAAAGTAAGTTTATTTAAGGCCTCTAGTTTCTTCTCAGCCATCACAGAGGAGAAGAGATAAAAGTTGTACCTTGAATGTCTCTTTAAGTCAAAAGAGAAGGATATAATAGCATAAGAAAAACTTCATGTGCTACTGGGTTCTAGTTATTCGTTTTCTATTCACATGTATTTATAGAGCATGTGGGAGGCCATAAACTCAATATCATGAACTATAGCTAGACCACAGCTAGGACTGTAAGTAACTAGTCCAAAGACAAAACAGTTCTGAGAGATCTAGGTACTGAAGGTAAAGCCAAACAAGTTTCATTAGAATAAAATAATAGATCAAGAGGTCTAAAGAGAAAAAAAAAAATTAGCTGAAACAGTAGATTTAAACAGCACAAAATAAAAACAAAAATCCTGCAATTATTAAAGGTCATAGTAAAACAGTGAGTCAAAAACCTGGATTAAAAAAGCAGCTACTTTTTTTTTTTTGCAGGTCTATATTTCTGTTTTTGTCTGATTCCAACAACCGAATCAAAAAATGGGCAGAAGACTTAAATAAACTTTTCTCCAAAGAAGACATACAGATGGCGAACAAACACATGAAAAGATGCTCAACATCACTAATTATTAGAGAAATGCAAATCAAAACTACAATGAGGTACCACCTCACACTGGTCACTACAAACGATAAATGCTGGAGTGGGAGTGGAGAAAAGGGATCCTTCTTACACTGTTGGTGGGAATGTAAATTGATACAGCCACTATAGAGAACAGTATGAAGATTCCTTATCAAACTGAAAATAGAACTACCATATGATCCAGCATTCCCACTCCTGGGCATATACCTGGAGAAAACCATAGTTCCAAAAGATACATGCACTCCAGTGTTCATTGCAGCACTATTTACAATAGCCAGGACATGGAAGCAGCCTAAATGTCCATCAGCATAGGAATAGATAAAGAAGATGTGGTGTATATATATATATATATATATATATATATATATATATATATATGCTATTCCCAGTGATCTGCTTTGCAGGCAACCCAAAACTCTTTTGCTACTGAAGAAACCAATGGCCAGTATGGCCTCTGCAGACCCTCTGCATATTTCACCAGTTATTGTCCCACATGTATTTGCATTCACTGATGTCAACTGCATGAGTGCCTCCCTTCTCCCTACCCACCTCACCCATGCTGGAGCCTGGAACCTACACAGGCAGCCAGTCCAGGTCTCTGTGGCTGTGAGAGTCCAAGACACTAGCCTAGACTCCTCTAGCTGACCCCCACCACTGTGTGTGAGCTTGGGGTTAGCCCTTCCCGCTGTGCACTGGCAGGCAGATGGCTTGACACCCATCACTGGCCTCCATTATTTTGTGCATACTAAGGCAAAATATTATACCCACGGAAGTGCACGCTGAAAGCCAGGGCCCCCATAGCTGTGTATGAGCCTAGATCTAGCCCTGTCTCCTGGCACTGACCTGCATCATAGCCTCACCAGCAGCTAGCCCCTCCAGCTGTGCCTCTGCACAGCCCAGTCTGACTCCTCACACTAACCTTTACTGCTCTGCACCAGCGGTGAGAACCAGCAGCAAGAGGAGTGCACTATAGAAGCCAAGGCCTCTGCAGCTGCCAGTGGACTTTCACAATTGGACCTGTCACTTGCTGCTTACCTTGGCCCCCATCACTAAGTGTATACTTGCAACTGGTCCTTGCCACTATACAGATACCCGCAGCTGACCCTCACAGCTGAATGTGTGAACACCACTAGCTCCAGCCACCACTGTTGCCTGCTCTTGTTCTTATCTGCTGAATCTGGAGACACCACTGACAGTCAAAACAGTCCTTGCAGCCTCAGTGGATCCCCCTCAGTGATCACCAAGGACTATGCATTTGTTGATGTTTTGGTACCCAGTGACCCAAGCTGATGAGTCACCTCACCCCCTGGACCCAGAGCCACCACATGCTCATACACTTGACACCCTTTACCACTGGACCCAGAGTGACAGCACACTTCAATATACACAAACAAACAAGTGAAGGTCTTTCTTTCATGGGTAAATTCTATCAGACATTTAAAAGGGAATTAATGCCAATTGTTCTCAAATTACTCCAACAAATTGAAGAGAAGAAAACACTCCCAAACTTGTTTTACAAAGTCAGCATTACTCTGATACCAAAGACAGATAAGGATGATACAAGAAAAGAAGACTACAGGCTAATATCCATAATGCATACTGATGGAAAAATTCTCAACAAAATATTAGCACACTGAATTCAGTGGCACATTAAAAATATCATACACCATGAGCAAGTGATATCTAAGCCTGAACAAGGATGGTTCACACATGCAAATAATAAAATACATGTTAATAAAATGAAAGACAAAAGTTATATGATCAACTCAATACATACAGAAAATACATTTCACAAAATTTAGTATACTTTCACAATAAAAACTCAACAAATTTTGTATAGAAGGAACAAACCTCAACATATAAAGGCCGTATGTGACAAGCCCGCAGGTAATATCATATTCAACAGTGAAAGACTGAAAGTTTTTCCTCTAAAATGAGGAATAAGACAAGGGTTCTCATTCTTACCACTCTTATTCAGCGTAGTAATGAAAGTCCTAGACAAAGCAATGAGGCAATAAAAATAAATAAAATATATCTAAATTGAAAGAGAAGAAGGAAAACTGTTGCTGTTTTATGAAGATATAATCTTATATATAGAAAATTCTAAAGACTCTACCAAAAATATTTTACACCTAACAAAAGAATATAGTAAAGTTTTGGGATAAAAAATCAACATACAAAAATCAGTTGCATTTCTATACATCAACAATGAACTACCTGAAAAAAGATATAAAGAAAACAATCCCATTTACAATAATAACAAAAAGAGTAGAATATTTAGGAATAAATTTGACCAAGGAAGAAAAACATCTATACACTGAAAACTATAAAATATTGATGAAAGAAACTGAAGAACAAATAAATGGAAAGATATATCATGTTCATGGATCGGTAGAGTTAATACTACCGATTTAATGTGAAAATGTTCAGTGCAATCCCTGCAAAATACCAAGGGCATTTTTCAAAGAAATAGAAAGAAAAAATCATAAAATTCTCTGTAACCACAAAAGATCCTGAAAAGCAAAAGCAATCTTGAGAAAGAAGAAAGGTGGAGGCATCATTTTTCCCGATTTCAAACTACTTTACAAAACTATAGTAATCAAAAAAGTATCGAACTTGCATAAAACAGAAACATAGGTCAATGAAACAGAATTGAGAGCCCAGAAATAAATCCACACTTATATGATCAACTAGTATTTGACAAAGGAGGCAAGAATACTCAATGCGGAAAGTATAGTCTCTTTAATAAATGGTGTTGGAAACCAGATATTCACATGCAAAAGAATAAAATTAGAACCCTTTTTTATACCATTCACAAAAAAATAACTAGAAATAGATTAACAAATTAAATGTTATGACTCAAAACTGTAAAACTCCTAGAAGAAAACATAGTGGCAAAACTACTTCAGTTAAGTCTTGGCAATGATTTTTTTGGATATGACACCAAAAGTAAAAGCAACAAAAGCAAAACTCAGCATTGGGACTATATAAAATGAAAAAATCTTCTGCAAGGCAAAAGATACAATCAACAAAATGAAAAGGCAACCCATCAAACATATCAAACCATATGTCTGATAAGGGGTTAATATCCAAAATATATAAGGAATGTACAATTTAATAGCTAAAAAACAAACAATCCAATGTAAAAGTGGGCAGAGCAATGGAATAGACATTTTTCCCAAGAAAATATACAAATTGCCAAAAACTACATACAAAAGGTGCTGTTGATCATCAAGCATCAAGGAAATGAAAATCAAAACCACAATGAGTATCATCTCATACTTGTTAGTGTGACTATCATCAAGAACACAAGAAGTAAGAAATACCAGCATGGATATGGAGAAAAGGAAACCCTTGTGCACTGTTGGTGGGAATGAAAATTGACACAGACACCATGGAAAACAGTACAAAATTTCCTCAAAAAATTAAAAATGGGACTATCATATGATCCAGCAATCCCACTTCCGGGTATGTATTCAAAGAAAATGAAATCACTATCTCAAAGAGGTATCTGCATTCTCATGCTCATTGCAGCAATATTACAGTAGCTAAGACATGGAAACAACCTAAGTATTCATCAACAGATGAATAAATAAAGAAAATGTGGTATATATTTATACAATGGGATATTATTCAGGCATAAAAGAAGGAAATCCTGCTATTTGTGACAACATGGATGAACCTTGAGGGCATTATGCTAAGTGAAATAAGTCAGACAGAGAAAGACAAATATAGTATGATCAAACGGTACAAACTTTCAGTTATAGATTAATAAGTCCCAGAGCTCTAATGTACAGCATGGTGACTATAGGTAAGTATACTGTACTGTAGACTTGAAAGTTGCTACGAAAGGAGAGCTTTAATGCTCTCATCATAACAACAACAACAAAATGGTAATTATGTGAAGTGAAGAATGTGTTAACTAACTTTATTGCGGTAAATATTTCACAATATATACATTTATCAAATCATCATATTGTACACCTCAAACTCACACAATTTTATAGGTCAATTATATCTCAATAAAGCTGGAAGAAAAACTGACCATGTGTGAAGAAAATTAGAGTTTTTTATTGAGGACATAAAATGAATAAAGTTCCTGTCTTCAAGGATTATAAGCTTAATTGAGAATGAATCTAAATTGAAGTAGTTAGGAATATGTTGACAGTCTCAAGAAATTAAGAGTTTGGGGCAATATTTATATACTTTCAAGCAGTTTAAAGTTCACAAAAGTGCTTGAAATATTTAAAAAATACTAATTCATGAGACAGTGTTGAAATAAATGAAAATTTTATAAAAACCTTTCAAATGAATTTTCAAATTTTGTTTTAATTTTATTACAGAAAAAAATTAGAGCAGATTGAAAAGCAATAAGTCACAATAGATTCATTCAAGGTGAAGATTATTTCCCTTATTCCTTGTGTCCATGTGAAAATTAGAGTAAGATAATTGCTCAAATAAATTCTGTATTTATCTTTAATTATGTGGGTACTAGATATGATTTCTTAAGTTTTATTTTTTTAATATCACAGATTACCTCTAGGCATTATCTTTATATAATGAATTTAGTTTTAGTTTTTAATTTTGTCCAATGAAAAAATATCTTTTGAAATGCAGGGTATATGTTACAAAAATAACCATACTTTTAGTATTGTTTAAGAAAAACAGATGAATGTGTATTTAAATTTTCCAAATAATTACTTAGTTTGAAATGCAACTTTAACTGCAGAGACCTGATTAGGGAGAGTGTAGTGAAATTATTAAAACTTGTCAATATGACCCTCTAATTAAAAAAAATGTTTAAAACAAAAAAACCCACCATATTATTATCATTCTCTGTGGATATACCTGTATTTGTGAAATTTTTAAAGGAATCTATATTAAAACATTAAATGATGACACTTCAGCAGCACTTAAAATTAAAATCAACAATTAAAAGCATGACTGTTTAACCACATTATTCAACCATATGGTAAAATACACATTACAAAAAATAGTAATATAGGCAATTAATTAGAATGGAAAATTGGTTAACATTAAATCTTTTCAAAATATTATAAAACTAAATGAGAAATCAGTCTATTATTATGCTTTTGTTTAAAAATTCAGAATATAAGGATAATCTCATTTACTCTTATTGGTAAGTAAAGCAGGAATTTGCTTTAAAATAATATTCACAATTTAAGATTAATATTGGTTCTCAAAAGCCTATATATTTTTTTCTTAAAATACTTTAGGACTTAGTTTCCTGAAACTTAGTTTGATTCTATATAAATCTGATTTATTTATTCTTTCTATTTTCCATTTTTGATTGGAAATTGTTCTATAAATGACAAACTAGAATTGCTTTTATGGTGTCTGTTGATCTTATTCATATTTTAACAAATTGATGGTGAATATATACTGAAAATGAGAAAGCATCTACATATTTCTATTATCGTATTTTCCTATTGGTTCTCATAAGAGACTATCAGAAATCTATATATTCATCCAACTCTACTACAAATAAGGAAAACGAAAAGGAGATTTTATTACTTTTACTCCTGCCAAAGCAGGAAATCTAGCATTATGATTTTAGATTATCACATTAACTAGAATCCAGAGTATCAAACTGAGGGCATAAAAATTTTTTATGGCTGCAAACTTTTCTAAACTCAGTGGTAAAACTGGATTGATGACTGTTTATAATAGTAATAATCCCAGCAAAATCAGTCATTAGTACAGTTAACAACAATTTGTTGGAGCGTTAACTGTCCTTGGCTTTGCCTCAAGCTGTCCGCAAACTGTCATTAACGGCTGGTTACAATTGATTTCTTGGGGCCCTAGTTAACAGAAATTTGATTTCAATTCAATAATGCAGAGGCTAATTTTGACTCAGTAAACAAGTAAGTCTCTTTTCTTAAGGTTAGTCTTGATACAATATTGTTTTCCCCTGATATATCAAAAGACATCCCAAAAGTCAATGAACATGTGGAAAATGTGTGATTACTCTATACATAGAGTAGATCTAGATTACTCTAGATCAATGTTTGTGTTTTTCAACCCACATGGCAGGACTGACAGACAATATAAGACAAGAAAAGCAGTGAAGAATAAAATGTCTTCAGTTTAATATATTCATATACTACACATTTCCAAGGGTGTTCCAGTGAATGAAACCACAGTATATACTTCAAAAACTTACTATATTATTGAGCCATGTAATGGTAACAAAAGAAATGGCTAACAATAATTAAGTATGAAAAATGTCTTATTTCACTATGAATAATCACAAAAAACTCAACATGTTATCTTATTATAGTCATGTTTGATTTCAAAGTGAAAACCCACATTCATATACTTCCTCTGAAGAGTGCTGTTTAGTATGACTTAAGTAATTCATTCATTCATTAAACAAATATTCATTGAGCATGATCTATGTGCTAGGCATTGTTGTTCACATTTGAATAAAACAAATATTACTAATTTGGGGAAATATAGTTTCTAGTGGGGTTAACAGACAGTAAACCTAAAAATCAGAATAAAATATACGTTAGAAAATAAATTCTATTAAAAAAAGGAAAAATAGAATAATGAAAGGAGTATCAGAAAGTAAAAGAAGTGTGGTTATGTTGGAGTTTGAGATTAAACATAGGATGGTCAGGATAGGCTTCAATAAGAAATAGTTTCAACAAAGACTTGAAGGAGGTAAGAGAGTTAGCCAAGTAAATATTAGGCAAAGCACAATCCAAATAAAAGAAATAGCTAGAGGAAAAATTCTTATTTTTCTAATGTGGTCACATATACATAAAATGAAGTTTACCATATACACCATTTTTAAATGTACAATTCAGTGGAATTAAGTACATTTACAATTTTGTATAGCCATCACCACTTTTTATTTTCAAAATGTTTTCATTATCCTACACAGAAACTCTATAACCATTAAGTGATAATTTCCAATTACCCCATCCTAAACTCTTGGTAAACACAGTTATTCTGTCTGTCTTTATGGATTTTCCCATTCCAGATACTTCACGAAGAACTATGTGGAATTATGCATTATATTTACCATTTTGTGTAGCATGTTCTCAAGGTTCATCTGTGTTATAGCATATATCAGATCATTATTCTCTTTTAAGGCTGAATACTATTGCATTGTTTATCTATTCATCCATTAATGGACAGTTGGTGTTTTTCCACCTTCTGTTTATTTTGAATAATGCTGTGATGAACATTGGTGTACAAGTATCTGAGTTCCTGTTTTCAATTCTTTGGGTATATAACTTGGAGTGAAACTGCTGGGAGATATGGGACTCTATACCACATTATGCTTAACTATGTTTAAATTTTGTAGGAAGCACAAAACTGTTTTCCACAATGCCCCACTCCCTAACATTTATATCTTTCCTTTTTTTTTTTTTTTCATTTAATAGTAACCATCCTAATGGATGTGAAGTGGCAGCTCATTGTGATTTGATTTGCATTTTTTTTTAATGACTAATGATGTTTAGCATTTTTTCATATGCTTATTGGTCATTTATATATCTTATTTGATATAAATGGCATGATATACATAAAGTGATGAAAGGGAAGAACCTACAACCAAGATTACTCTACCCGGCAAGGATCTCATTCAGATTCGATGGAGAAATCAAAAGCTTTATAGACAAGCAAAAGCTAAGAGAATTCAGCACCACCAAACCGGCTATACAACAAATGCTAAAGGAACTTCTCTAAGTGGGAAACACAAGAGAAGAAAAGGATCTACAAAAAAAAACCCAAAACAATTAAGAAAATGGTCATAGGAACATACATATCGATAATTACCTTAAACGTGAATGGATTAAATGCTCCAACCAAAAGACACAGGTTTGCTGATGGATACAGAAACAAGATCCATATATATGCTGTCTACAAGAGACCCACTTCAGATCTAGGGACACATAAACACTGAAAGTGAGGGGAAGGAAAAAGATATTCCATGCAAATGGAAATCAAAAGAAAGCTAGAGTAGTTATACTCATATCAGAAAAAATAGACTTTAAAATAAAGAATGTTACAAAAGACAAGGAAGGACACTATTTAATGATCAAGGGATCAATCCAAGAAGAAGATATAACAATTATAAATATATATGCACCCAACATGGGAGCACATCAATACATGAGGCAACAGTTAACAGCTATACAAGAGGAAATCGACAGTAACACAATAATAGTGGGGGACTTTAACACCTCACTTACACCAATGGACAGATCATCCAAAATAAAAATAAATAAAGAAACAGAAGCTTTAAATGACACAATAGACCGGATAGATTTAATTGATATTTATAGGACATTCCATCCAAAAACAACAGATTAAACTTTCTTCTCAAGTGCACATGGAACATTCTCCAGGATAGATCACATCTTGGATCACAAATCAAGCCTCAGTAAATTTAAGAAAATTGAAATCATATCAAGCATCTTTTCTGACCACAATGCTATGAGATTAGAAATCAATTACAGGGAAAAAAAAATGTAAAAAACACAAACACATGGAGGCTAAACAATACGTTACTAAATAACCAAGAGATCACTGAAGAAATCAAAGAGGAAATCAAAAAATACCTAGAGACAAATGACAATGAAAACACGACGATCCAAAACCTATGGTATGCAGCAAAAGCGGTTCTAAGAGGGAAGTTTATAGCTATACTAGCCTACCTCAGGAAACAAGGAAAATCTCAAGTAAACAATCTAACCTTACACCTAAAGGAACTAGTGAAAAAAGAACAAACAAAACCCAAAGTTAGTAGAAGGAAAGAAATCATAAAGATCAGGGCAGAAATAAATGAAATAGAACAAACAAAACAGTAACAAAAATCAATAAAACTAAAAGCTGGTTTTTTTTAGAAGATAAACAAAATTGATAAACAATTAGCCAGACTCATCAAGAAAAAGAAGGAGAGGACTCAAATCAATAAAATTAGAAATGAAAAAGGAGAAGTTACAATAGACACCACAGAAATACAAAGAATCCTAAGAGACTACTACAAGCAACTCTATGCCAATAAAATGAAAAACCTGGAAGAAATGGACAAATTCTTAGAAAGGTATAACCTTCCAAGACTGAATCAGGAAGAAATAGAAAATATGAACAGACTGATCACAAGTAATGAAATTGAAACTGTGATTAAAAATCTTCCAACAAACAAAAGTCCAGGACCAGATGGCTTCACAGGTGAATTCTATCAAACATTTAGAGAAGAGCTAACACCCATCCTTCTCAAACTCTTCCAAAAAATTGCAGAGGAAGGAACACTCCCAAACTCATTCTATGAGGCCACCATCACCCTGATACCAAAACTAGACAAAGATACTACAAAAAAAGAAAATTACAGACCAATATCACTGATGAATATAGATGCAAAAATCCTCAACAAAATACTAGCAAACAGAATCCAACAACACATTAAAAGGATCATACAGCATGATCAAGTGGGATTTATCCCAGCGATGCAAGGATTCTTCAATATAAGCAAATCAATCAATGTGATGCACCTTATTAACAAATTGAATAATAAAAACCATATGATCATCTGAATAGATGCAGAAAAAGCTTTTGACAAAATTCAACACCCATTTGTGATAAAAACTCTCCAGAAAGTGGGCATAGAGGGAACCTACCTCAACATAATAAAGGCCATATATGAAAAACCCACAACCAACATAATTTTCAATGGTGAAAAACTGAAAGCTTTTCCTCTAAGATAAGGAATAAGACAAGGATGTCCACTCACACCATTATTATTCAACACAGTTTTGTAAGTCCTAGCCACAGCAATCAGAGAAGAAAAATAAATAAAAGGAATCCAAATTGGAAAAGAAGAAGTAAAGCTGTCACTGTTTGCAGAAGACATGATACTATACATAGAGAATCCTAAAAATGCCACCAGAAAACTACTAGAGCTAATCAATGGATTTGGTAAAGTTGCAGGATACAAAATTAATGCACAGAAATCTCTTGTATTCCTATACACTAATGATGAAAAATCTGAAAGAGAAATTATGGAAGCACTCCCATTTACCATTGCAACAAAAAGAATAAATTACCTAGGAATAAACCAGCCTAAGGAAACAAAAGACCTGTATGCAGAAAACTATAAGACACTGATGAAAGAAATTAAAGATGATACCAACAGATGGAGAGATATACCATGTTCTTGGATTGGAAGAATCAATAGTGTGAAAATGACTATACTACCCAAAGCAATCTACAGATTCAATGCAATCCCTAACAAATTACCAATGGCATTTTTTATGGAACTAGAACAAATCACCTCAAAATTTGTATGGAGACACAAAAGACCCCGAATAGCCAATGCAGTCTTGAGGGAAAAAAACGGAGCTGAAGGAATCAGGCGCCCTGACTTCAGACAATACTACAAAGCTACAGTCATCAAGACAATATGGTAATGGCACAAAAACAGAAACATAGATCAATGGAACAAGATAGAAAGCCCAGAGATAAACCCACACACCTATGGTCAACTAATCTATGACAAAGGAGGCAAAGATATACAATGGAGAAAAGACAGTCTCTTCAATAAGTGGTGCTGGGAAAACTGGACAGCTACATGTAAAATAATGACATTAGAGCACTCCCTAACACCATACACAAAAATAAACTCAAAATGGATTGGAGACTTAAATGTAAGGCCAGACACTATAAAACTCTTAGAGGAAAACATAGGAAGAACATTCTTTGACATAAATCACAGCAAGATCTTTTTTGATCCACCTCCTAGGGTAATGGAAATAAAAACAAAAATAAACAAATGGGACTTAATGAAACTTCAAAGCTTTTGCACAGCAAAGGAAACCATAAACAAGACAAAAGGACAACCCTCAGAATGGGAGAAAATATTTGCAAACAAATCAACAGACAAAGGATTAATCTCCAAAATATATAAACAGCTCATGCAGCTCAATATTAAAGAAACAAACAACCCAATCCAAAAATGGGCAGAAGACCTAAATAGACATTTCTCCAAAGAAGACATACAGATGGCCAAGAAGCACATGAAAAGCTGCTCAACATCACTAATTATTAGAGAAATGCAAATCAAAACTACAATGAGGTATCACCTCACACCAGTTAGAATGGGCATCATCAGAAAATCTACAAACAACAAATGCTGGAGAGGGTGTGGAGAAATGGAACACTCTTGCACCGTTGATGGGAATGTAAATTGATACAGACACTTTGGAGAACAGTATGGAGGTTCCTTAAAAAACTAAAAGTAGAATTACCATATGATCCAGCGATCCCACTACTGAGCATATACCCTGAGAAAACCATAATTCAAAAAGACACATGCATCTCAATGTTCATTGCAGCACTATTTACAATAGCTAGGACATGGAAGCAACCTAAATGCCCATCAATAGATGAATGGATAAAGAAGATGTGGTACATATATACAATGGAATATTACTCAGTCATAAAAAGAATGAAATTGGGTCATTTGTTGAGACGTGGATGGATCTAGAGACTGTTATACAGAGTGAAGTAAGTCAGAAAGAGAAAAACAAATATCGTATACTAACGCATGTATGTGGAACCTAGAAAAATGTTACAGATGAACCAGTTTGCAGGGCAGAAGTTGAAACACAGATGTAGAGAACAAATGTATGGACACCAAGGGGGGAAAATCGCGGTGGGGTGGGGATGGTGGTGTGCTGAATTGGGTGATTGGGATTGACATGTATACACTGATATGTATAAAATTGATGACTAATAAGAACCTGTAGTATAAAAAAACAAACAAACAAAAACAAACAACTAATACTAAACTTTCTTTGGGTTATTTGTATGGAAATATGTTAATATAAATGTTAAAAAAAAGAGAAATGTCTATTGAAGACCTTTGTTCATTTTTGAATTGAGTATTTTGTTGTTGTTGAATTGTAAGGGGTCTTTATATAATCTAGACATTAATTCTTTAACAGATACATAATTTGCAAATATTTTCTCCCATTTTATGAGTTAGCTTTTTTTTTTCACTCTCTTTATGGTGTCTTTTGATACACAATTGTTTTTAATTTTGATGAAGTTCAACTTGTCTATTTTTTCTTTTGCTGCCTGTGATGTTGGTGTCTTATGCAAGAAATCATTGCCAAACCCAAGGTCATAAAGAATTTCTCCTGTTTTCTTCTAAGATTTTTATAGTTCAGCCTTAAATTTAGTTATTTGATATACTGTGAGTTAATTTTTGTATATGGTATAAGGGTTCAAATTCATCTTTTTTTTATATAAGCAAAGGGTCCAACTTCATTCTTTTGCATATGGAAATGCAGGTTTGTAAAAATCATTTGTTGAAAAAACTGTTCTTTCAACACTGAATTGTGTTGGCACCCTTGTTGAAAATCGATTGATCATATATGTGAAGGTTTATTTCTAGGGTTTGTATTATATACTGTTGGTGTATATGCCACTACCACATGGTTTTGATTACATTAGCTTTGTAGCTAGTTTTTAAATCAGGGAAATGAGGAAATGTAAGTCTTTCAACTTTGTCTATCTATCTAAATATAGAGAGTTGCTATTTGTGGTCCTTTGAGATTCCATATTGCTATGGAATAAGTAATGTTCTCTCCAAGTTCATCTGTTGAATCCCTAAACCCCAATATTATGGCAGTTGGAAGGTAATTTTGGTTAGATTATGTCATGAGGGCCCTCATGACAGGATTAATAATTTTATAAAAACAGGAAGAGACTTGAGATCCGTCTCTCTCTCTGTGTATACACCAAGGAGAGCCATATCAGGACATGATCAGGAAGAGGGCTCTTATCAAGAACTTGACCATGCTGGCACTCTGATGTCCTACTTCCAGCCTGCAGGATGTGAGAAATAAATGTTTGTTGAAGCCACCCAGTGTATGGTATTCTGGTATAGTAGCTTAAATTGCCTAAGCCTCCTATAAGTTTTAGTATGAATTTTTCTATTTATACAAATGTTTGTCATTGAGATTTTGATGTTAATTGCATTGAATATGTAGATCACAATGGGTAGTATTCAGATCTTAACAATATTAAGTCTTCCAATCCATAAACGTGGTATTCCTTTCCATTTATTTGTGTCTTCTTTAATTTTTCAGCAACATTTTTAACTTTATGTGTTTGTCTTTTGCTTCTTTAATTAATTTTATTTCTAAGTATTTTATTTGTTTTCAATGCCACTGTAAAAGCAAATGTTTTCTTACTTTCCTTTTTGAATTCTTCATTGCTAGTGTACACAGATACAACTGATTTGGGGACATTAAATTTTTTAACATCTTTATTAGAGTATAATTGCTTTACAATGTTGTGTTAGTTTCTGCTGTATAACAAAGTGAATCAGCTATATGTATACATATATCCCCATATCCCCTCCCTCCTGCATCTCCCTCCCACTCTCCCTAACCCACCCTTCTAGGTGGTCACAAAGCACCAAGCTGATCTCCTTGTGCTATGCAGCTGCTTCCCACTAGCTATTTATTTTAAATTTGGTAGTATATGTATGTCAATGTTACTCTCTCACTTCGTCCCAGCTTACCCTTCCCCCTGACTGTGACCTCAAGTCCATTCTCTACATCTGCATCTTTATTCCTGTCCTGCCCCTAGGTTCATCAGAACCATTTTTTTTTTTTTTTTTTTTTTTTTAGATTCCATACATATGTGTTAGCATATGGTATTTGTTTTTCTCTTTCTGACTTACTTCACTCTGTATGACACCTGTAACTTTGCTCAGTTAGTTTCTTGGCTTTAACAGTTTGTGTATGTGTGTGTGGGAGGGAGATTCTTTAGGGTTTTCTACATATAAGATAATGTCATCTGCATAGAGAGAAAATTTTACTTCTTCCTTTCCAATTTATATGATTTTTTTGTTTTTTTCTTGTCTAACTGCCCTGACTAGAACTTAGAATACTATTTTAAAAGTTAAAGAAAGGTTGTAATAGTGAGCATCCTTGTGTTGTTCCTGACTGTAGAGGAAAGATATTAGTCTTTCACCACTGATATGGCAGTAGCTGTAGATTTTTAAATGCATGTCCTTAATCACATTGAGTAAGTTCCCTTCTATTCCTAGTTATTGTGTTTTTACCATGAAAAGTGTGGATTTTGTCAAATGCTTTTCCTGA
This sequence comes from Balaenoptera acutorostrata, assembly GCF_949987535.1. NCBI lineage: Eukaryota > Metazoa > Chordata > Mammalia > Artiodactyla > Balaenopteridae > Balaenoptera > Balaenoptera acutorostrata. Next base: position 38,624,942 of record NC_080081.1, read on the forward strand.
ATCAATTGAGATGATCATGTGATGTTTAGGGTCCCCTTATTTATTCTTCCAATTTGTTATTACAATGACTGATTTTCGTATTTCTAGGGTAAAACTCACTTTCATGGTGTATAATCATTTTAATATGCTGCTTGATTCAGTTTGCTATTTCATTGAGGATTTTTGCAACTTTATTCATAAGGGATATTTCCTGCAATTTTCTTTGCCTCTAGTGTCTTTATCTGATTTTTGTATAAGGGTGATACTAGCTTTATCGAATGGGGTAGTAAGTGTTCCTTTTCTTCCATTATTCAGAAGAGTTTGAGAAAACTTATATTAATTCTTCATAAATGTTTGGTAGAATTCATCAGTGAAGCAACTTGGTCCAGAAGTTTTCTTTGTTCTGAAGTGTTTTATTACTGATTCAATCTCTTGTATATAATGAAACATTTCTTTCTTACTGCTTTCAAAATTCTTTGACATTGGGTTTCAACAACCTGACTATGATTCTCAGTGTGCATTTCTTTAGGGTTATATTGCTTGGAGTTTGGGGGCTTTTTTGTTTGTTTTGTTTTAGTTTCTTGAGTGTATATATTCTCTCTTTTCATTAAATTATAGAAATCTTCAGCCATTATTTCTTCAAATATTTTTTTTCTGTTCCTTTCTCTCTCTCTTTTCATCTAGGACTCATATGAAATATATATTGATATACTTATTTGTGTCACATAGGTCTGTTAAACTCTATTTTTTTTTCATTCTTTTTTCTTCCAGGTCCTCAGACTTGATCATTTCAATTACCCTTTCTTCAAGTTTGCTGATGCTTTCTTTTACCTGCTCAGGCCTTCTAGTGAAATTTTTTTCATTTCAGTTATTATATGTTTTCATTTCAGTTATTGTACACTATTATGGCTCTAAAATTTCTGTTTGGTTCCTTTTTATCTTTTTCTGGATATTCTTATATTTTTCATATATCATTTTCCTAATTTCATATAGTTCTTTGTCTATGGTTTCCTTTAGCTCATTAAGTATAAATGTGACAGTTGTTTTAATGTCCTTGACTAGTATTTCAAATGTCTAGGTTTCCTCAGAGATGGTTTCTGTCATGCTTTTTTTTTTTTTTTTTTTTTCCTGTGAGTGGTCTATATTTTCCTGTTTTTTGTATGATTTGTATTTTGTTGTTGTTGTTGCTGTTACTGAGAATTGGAAACTCTGAGTATTATAATGTAGTAAATTTGTAAATCTGATTCTCTAACTCCTCAGGAATTTCTGATTTCTGTTTGTTGTGGTCTGGAGCTGTCTGCTGTAGACCTTTCTAAACCATATTTGCAAAGTACATTCTTTGTTGTGTGTAGTCGCTGAAGCTTCTGCTCTATTATCTCCGAAGTCTGTAAGTGACTTAAGATTTTCTTAAATGTTTGTCTCCAAAAAGGAAAAAAAAAAATGCACTAGCTCTTTAAATCTTTTTGAGAGATGTCTCTGGTGAAAGCTACTGTGGTCAAAGGATTGAAACCTAGGCAAGCATCTATGTGGGTCCCTTAGGGTACCAACCAAACTTCACACTTCCCAATTTTTGTAGAATAAGGACTCCACTGCCCACCTTGATAGCAGCTAGCTGCTCCCGTTGTTCAGAAACTCTCCGCCACCAAATTTTGCTAGGGCTGAGGAATGGATATGGTGGCTTTTCATAGTTACAGCTCTCTTTCTTTAGAGTAGCAACCTCTCCCTTCAAACTCCCCTAGTTGTAATAAGTATCCAATCGAGTACCAGAGTTCTAAATTATTTTACTTCAATCTCTCTTTCCAACTCACTTGTCGCTTTGGTGGTGGAGCCAACACCAGAATTTCCTACTCTGCTTGTTTGCATGATATCACTCCAGAGAAAATTAAGAAAATAACATGCCCATGTTAGGGAACAATTCTTCATGAGTCAGTCATCTTGTAAGCAAAGGCATTTGTATTCTGAATTATCTTTGCAATGTTGTTTGTATGGCAAACACCCTCAGAAGATAGAAATGCCTAGGTTTGTTTGCTGTGCAGTATAATAAAGTTAATGTCTCCCTCTGGAAAAAAATTAGGTAGTTTGTTGATAGCCCCTTTTTAAAAATTAGGATTTTCTAGGTTTCTAGTTTCTCTCATATAACAAAACCCATTGTATGTGCCAGTATCATCTGGTTACTAGCATGCTGCCCTGCTGGAATTGGGGCTTGGGGAATGAGTGAAGAAAGTGTGATATTCTAGCTATTTCTATTACTTTAATAAACTGTTTTTTGTTTCTGACACAAGAGTCTTATAGCTTCAGCCAGCTTCTCTTGGACTGTAGCAGACTAGCTTGTTAGCTTGCCCATAGAGTAAAACTTCAGACCCTTCAGAGTTCTTAAATGTCTAGTGTGTTTGAGGAATAGCAGAGAGTACAATGTGAATTAAGCAGAGTAAAAAGTGGGGGTAGAATATTAGAAGATGATGTCAGAGATGAAGGAATTGGAAGGATGGACAGTGTACTGTGCAGGGTTTTGTAGGCTACTGGAAGGGAAAATATACTTGCAGTGAGTGAAGTGGGAAGCCATTGAATGGTTTTAGGCAACATATGACAATGAAGTGACCGAACTTATAAGGAGATCATTCTGGCTGCTGTGTTTTTGCAATTTACTGGGTATATTTGGTAAACAGGATGATGGATGGTGATTGGCTAATGGATATAAGAAAAAGGGTGTTGTCAAGGCATATGCAACTGCCATCACCTGAGAAGGCTGTAAGTGGAGCAGGTTTTGGTAATAACATCAGGAATTCAGTTTTGATATGAGATACAGTGTTTGAGATTCTTAATGAGTCATGCAAACCAAGATGTCAGCTAGACAACTGAATATAGTTCTGGGCTGGAGATAGATATTTGGTAATCAGCATGTGAATAATATTTTAACAATTAGACTGTACAAATCATTAGACTATATGTCTGCAAATGTCTTCATTCAACCTAGAATTCTAGCCTGGGAGTATTGTATTCTGGTTTCTACCTTGTGTGTATTTGTTGAATCATCAATTGTCAACTAGATTTTTACTCATTGAAAGGTAATCCGTGTTTTTCTAAAGATGTTTTTAAGATTTGCTTTTTGTCTTGATTTATTAGAAGTTTTACACAAATGTGTCTGTATATTGATTGCTTTATTATTTATCCTGCTTGAGGTATGCAAATCTAGAATCTATGGGTCATCTTTAATAAACATATCCTTAATTATAATCCTTTCAAATATTGTTTCTGGTCTATTCTCATCTCTCCTTTTGGGTCTTCAGTTACGTATATATTACACCATCTCACTGTGTTTTATATCTCTTACCATATCTTCATTATTTTTCAACTTTCTGTCCTTTTGTAATTCATTTTAAATATTTTCTTATGATCTGTATTCGTATATGGTTTTATATATCCAATTTATGTAGGTTTATAAATTGATGTACTGATTTTTCTATATGTTGTCTTATTTCCTAATGCACCTAACTATGTTTGGGTCCAGATGTTATATTTGTACAATTTTTTAGAAATATTGTGAAAACTAGGACGATATCTTCCTCCAAGGAAAATTTGTTTCTTTCTTTCAAGGAAACAAAGGGCATAATCACTCCAGTATCATCTTAAACCAATATCAGGAATTAATATGATTTAAAAATGTACTACACTCTCTGTATTATTCTGCATTATTCTTTTTCATATTTTCAAACCATTTTGTCTCAACCTATTGTGAAGGGATTCACTAGGCATCCCACTTTGGCAAGACATAGAATTAAATTTTTCTCCCCCTCTCCTTGGGAGACTGTCAAAAGCTCCACTCCACCTACTGACTTTTGACCAACATCTTCAGAATTAACTATCTACAGGAGAAAAGAAGACTGGTCAGTCTCACCTCCCTGGTTTTGCTCCTTTCAAGCATCTTTAGTAAAGTCTTTGAAACCTTCTTAACTTTCTAGTGCCTTCAATTATTCAGAGGATTGTTGTTGTTATTGAGCAGTAGTGCACTGAGTAGGTTTGTTTTAAATTACTCCCTCAGCATTATCAAAGAGAGAGCTGTCTCTATGAGTTTTCAATCAAGTCTCTGGTTCTATAATTAGTTAACCAAAAAATTAACCTAAGTGTGTATAACAATGGCACATGTCAATGCATTGTCCTAAATACCCAGGTCTATAGTAAATTATAATACTCTAATGTTCTTAATCGGAAGTTGTGCATATATTTATTCCATCTTTGGCACTTCCTTGCTAAAGTTTAACCTCTATTGAATGTCCTCAGTTCTTCAGAACTATCATCTTGCTTCATGCTGCCTGACACTGCAGAGCACATAACAACTATGAAAATTATCACAAATTAATACAGTGGCTTGGGGGAGAGGGTATCATTAGTTTAAATTTAATGGAATAAAAACTTTGAAAAGGTATTAAAAATTGCAGCTAGTGATGTCTAGGTAAACGTTAGATAGCTTATATTTGTAACTAGAATAAGAAAGAAAGCAATATACTGCTTATTCTTCTTCAAGTTATCATTATTATTTTGCTGGCAATGGCAACATAGAATGTTATTTTATGCCTTTTATACATATCTGAATGTATAAAGAAATTATACTCCTGATTTCCCACGAATGTGTTTGCCTCTATTTAAGTAACTTTCAATTCACTACTTTTGGTTTACATAAATACCCTACTCTTCAAATAAACTAAACCCTAAATGCAGAAGCCATACATTTTAAACCGTGATACTGTGATCAGAGAAATCTGTGTCCTAATTATAGAAGTACTTTCCTGGCATGTAAAATGTGAGGGGGCCATAATATCTTATCTTCTCTGTCCTTTAAGTTAAAGACATGTTCTGTGATCATAATTTAAAGGCAGCATACAAATGCATGCTTCTCAATTCAGCATGTTTCTTTAATTTTATTAATTTTTATATTATAGTATTCCTATTCTTTTGTATAGTAAAGCTATATAACTTCTTTTACTTTTTGCCCGAGGCAAAGTGCTAGTATTTGATTTATCTTCTGTACTTGTCTTTCTTTTAACAATATGAACTTTTTCTCAGACAAGTGCAACACTGTGTGTGACCCCACAGGGAAATCACTTTCTTTTTAAGAAATGTGTACAAAGTACTTAATAAGTCATGTCATTCCATGACTTACTGTATATTATATTTTCAGTGACTACAGTTAACTTTCTTGGTCTCTAGATGCCAACATTTTAATAAAAACAAGACATTTTCAACAAAATGTCAGAAACGAAGTGATCAAAGTGCTGTGGGAGCAGTCTGACAACAGTTTGAGCTTTGAATTTCCTGTTCACTTTCCAAAACATTCACTTAAAAAGCATTTATTGAAGCTGAACTGCCTTTATCAGCCTGATCAGAGCTCCATAAAGAGCATGCATGATTCAACTGCCTTCCCAAGCTTTAAAAAATATAACTTTGATATATACCTCACAAGTGCAGCACAATAGTTTTCATGCTCACGTTTGTTAAGATTTAGTGCAGCCATTAAAGAACAGAAGGGCTCTTTGGTGGCAATCCTCAGACATACCAAATATCCCAAAGCAAAACCTTCTACAAATCAGAGATTAAGGTACTGGCAAAAATTTCCACTTGATTGCAGTTTCCCCTTTTAAACCTTATATCAGGAGCGACTATCTTTTCGATCAAGTCTCTTAGGGAGGTGAATAGATAGGTTTTTTCCTCTTGGAGAAAAATATCAACTGAAAGATAAAAAGTGACATTTTATGTGCCTTGTCCAAGAGTCAGTCGATTTATTTAAAAAATGGTTTGTGAGCCTGACCTATACATGAAGTCTGTGGCATGTCTCTTGTCAAGTATTGATCACTTAAGACTTTACTGTTTGCCTACTGCAGTGTAGCAATAATCTCTTTTCATTTAGTTTGTGGCTTTGAATTCTTATCATGGCTTTACTGATTTCTCTGGGACCTATTAGATCTTGCTTTTTCTGTGCAAATGGCTATGGAAATTAAGCTTGCTAAAGCATTTTTCCTGTGCAAACACTCTTTGTTTTCCATTAGTTCATGTGTCAAGTGGTTTGCATGCAGATAGGGTCCATTTGGAAGCAGCGGGTGCCATCAATCTTCATGACTTTGCTATACACACCATTTCACCTCGACCTGTTTCAATGGGAGATTGTAAAGGATGGCTGAGCAATCAAGCTATTCCCCTTGACTGACATCAGGTATTTCTATCTAACTCACCTTAGCACTTTGGGGTCGATGCTGGGTGCTTAGAAAAATTGGCCTCTAGGTGATGTGGTCAAATGTCTTCCACATTTTGACATTTGCCAACTCTGTTGGCTTTCAAAATTGTATTTTTTAACTTATTCCACAAATCAGAAGCAAAACTGAATTTTCTCTGCTTACATGTATGCTCTACTTTTAGTACCGTCCAAAATTTTGTGAATGGTTAGTACAACTATTTTATTTTCTGCATAACTACATCGAGTTACCTCTCATTCAACCAAGAAGTGAGCCATACTTACGAGAAATATGGTGTTTAACTTGCTTGTATTCCAACATGATCTACAATAAACGAATTAAGTGTCAATCCTTTCAAGGCAGTGGTTGATATAGATTAAGGAAATTATAATAACAATAAAAAGTCTCATGCAAAATATTCTTGTGCGTGCGTGTACGGGTGTGTACATGTGTGTTTTGGTGTATATTGGTATACACAAAGAAAGTAATATGCTATTCTATTATATATCAAAGTTAGCAAATTGATCAATAGTGTTCACAGTTTTATATTACTATTTAGTGTATTTATCTGTTAGTCCCATTTCATAGCTCAAAAAATAACTCACAATAAACTCAGATTATATTGGCTATATGATAGTCACAGGTTTTCATTTTTTAATTGAAATGATACTGGTATCAAAATGTATCTTAAAGGAACTCCTCCAGATAGGAGAGTAAGAAAGCAATATATTTATTTTTTTAATTTAGAAATCTTATCCAATAATCATTTGCATTTGCTAATCAAGATTCAATGTAAATATCAGGACCATATTGTATATGATACACTTGAATGGGAATACTGAAGGAAGAAAGTAAAATTTTAAATTTTGCACATGGATTAATTCTAATCAGTAGTGAAATAGAAAGATTCAAACTTTTCCCAAATTAACACAGAATCCTTTGGTACTCTATATGTTCCAATGCTTTGGTTTATAAGTAAATATATGTTAAACATTCCATGAAACTTTCTCAAACACTCAACTTTTTTATTAAAGTATAGTTGATTTGCAATATTAGTTTCAGGTGTACAACATAGTGATACAAATTTTTTATAGTTATCATAAAATATTGGCTATATTCCCTGTTTATAAGTAAACATATGTTAAATATTCCATGAAAACTTCTTAAACAGTCAATTTTGAATTGGTGACAAAGTTAGAATTGTGAAAAACTATATGCAAGTGTGTGTGTGTGTGTGTGTGTGTGTGTGTGTGTGTGTTTGAAGATACATGAATGCAAATATATAATGCTCACTTACTGAAAACAAGACTTATGTACTCACTTACTAACTGAAAGCAAGATGCTCACTTACTGAAAACAAGAATTATGAACTAGAATCTTTTAGATAATATACTTTAAAGAATATGTCATTTACATATCATTAATGACTGCATTAAAAATAACAGTTCATGGTATTAAAAATTTAAATACTCTCAGAATGTATATAACTATTTATTTTTATAGTATGTAATATTATAATTTAGCCCTACTGTTTCTAAATATTTAGCCTCTTAATCAATGAATTCAAGTTATTAAATATTTACTATGAATAGTTAAAATGTATATATACAATTTTTGCAATTCTACTTATCCTTTGTGTCTTCCTTTATTGATAACTGGACATCTAAAACTATATCTATCTGTCATTAATCCATTCTTTTGAGGACTGCTTTTCCCCCTCACTTCACACTCTAAGTTCTATCATGTAGTAGTACCAAGGAGCAGTCATAACCTTATGTAAACTCTGGACATATTTGGTTCATCCAGGAATGGGCAGTAGGTAAAATATGAACAATAATTTATTCTCTGAAATTTTGCCAGGAGGTAAATAATAGAAAAAGTTTATTTTTTGTGAGAATTACATTTTACTATGTTTAAAATACTTATAGTAGTGTCTGGCATATGGTAAGTGCTCAATAAATGCCAGTTATTACCATGATTATTATGATTATTATTATCATATTAGAACAGGAGAGTCAAAATCTTGGTTTTAACCTTCAAATGCCACTCTCATAGGCAACATGCAAAGATTTTCTCGTGTTGTGCAATAGGAAAGCAGAAAAAACTGAGGACCAGGCATAGCATTTAATTGTCAGCATGGTTGAGCTCCAAAGAAAGTTAAATTTCTGAACAAAACTGGACTGCTATGTGAAGGTCAGGACCCTGGTTAGGAAATAATGGGACTACTTGACACATGGAATGGTGATATCGGGCTTGAGTCCTTGGAAAATCTTATATATCCAGGTTCCTCTGAAACTAGTGGTCCTGCAGAAATGAGCCACTCAAGCACAGGATGTACTAGCACAAGCTTCTTGTCTAAGATGTTGCAGTGATCTCTCCATTGCAAGAGAGCATAATCCCCTCCCCAGTCAGGATCTGCCTCCCACTTCCTTTTAGGCCTATAACTAGAGTTAAGTTACAACATTACCTACTGAAGATATGCTGGGCCTTATCAGAAAAGGGAGAAAAAAAATCCCTGAAATCCAAAGGATCTGCAAGACTGAGCTAGTATGTACCACTAGGATACAGGAGAGTGTGTAAGGGATTGAATTTTGTTGCTCTTTGATCCAGGGAGACTTTATTAGGGAGCACTAACCTGGAACACAGGATTTAATAACTTGGAAAGAGCCACAGAAAGACTTGCTACTAGAATGACTTACAGACATAGAAAAAGTAGTGGCCTACTCTACATGACATTGAAATGTTGCCCTTACATAAAGTGAAAGGATTAAAATACCTGGAAACTGGGCTTTACTGGAATGGTTACTTTATGTAAAGGCCTAAAAATTGTAAGATAATTATATTACAAGAGAGAATCCATATAATATACAATTTATCTTGTCCATTAGAAATATGTTAATGAGAGGAGTACTAACACCACCACAAATTTGATGGTGGCTCTCCATGTAGGTCACTCCTGACTATCTGAGAGGCTACTATGGAGTTAGGTTTACTGATAGCAATTAGGATGATAGGACTCTGAAACAATGGTACTTATGTATTAAGTCAAGTGGATGCATCAACTGTGATATGTGGCAAAGTCAAAAGGACAACTATGGAAGCCTGACTTGAAAGTAGTATTAGAAACAGCATCCATAGTTACAGAACATGACATCCCAGGGAAAAATAACTGGGCACCCTACAAGTGTCTTACTCATTTTTTAACACTCAATGAAAGAAAATGTCTATAACCAAGAGGCTAAGGGATGTCACCTTAATAAAAGTCAGCATCTCTTCCCCAGTTCTTGGGACTGAGACTGTTTTTGGACTCAGATTCTTTGATTTAAGAGTTTGAATATCAGGAGGAAGGATCTTACATTGGCAATGTAAGTGTACAACTCAGATAGTTATGTACTGGAGAAAGGGAAATGTTCAAATATTTTGAGGACTCTTGGACACAGGACCAAATTCCTTTGATAACTAAGGATGTGGAGAATTATAATGACACCCTTCTTAGATTGGACACATTGTTGCTATTGAACCTAACAAAGGCCCTTCCCCTGTTGCACAGCAAAACCAGTCTACTGGCACAAGGTTGTGGTGAAGGAAAGTACAGCATTTATTGAAGGGCACCAAGCAAGGGAGTGAAAGACAAGCCTCAGATCCACTCAAACTTGGTCTTTGAGTTAAGATTTTTTTTTTTTTTTTTTTTAAGCAGGAAGAACAAAGAAGCTGAACTTAATCACCCTCTTGTGACATTTCTTAATCATAGATTTGGGAGTCAGAATGTCTATGGTTTACAGTTCTTTGCCTAGATGGTCTATGGATAAGGGTTTTCTTAGCTCATCTTGCTTTGGAGAAACAACCTGAGTTTGTCCAATAATGGTGATATCTATAATAACAATTTTATTACGTTAATGATATTATAGATGATAGCAATTTTGTCATCTGATTCTGGTTGATTTGTGTTCAGTTAGCATGGGATTGAGGTCAGAGGGGACAAGAAAGGGAATAAAGTTTCATATAAAGGGATTAATCATAAACTCAGTAAGGGAACTCGGTTTTAGGTGGACTTGGTTTCAATATGGAGTACATGCAATAAATGGCATTGTGACCAAAGTTTAACTCCCACTGTCTCAATTAGTTCTATAATCCATCCAATGGTTGTTTTATAGCTAGAATAGGCATAACTTTTAGTTGGCACAAGGTTCTTCTTGACCTGTGAGATAAAGGCTTTGTCATAGCAAAGGTAAAGTGGAAGCCTCTATAATTTCTTTCCCCAACCCTAGCCATGAGAATAAATTTAACACATAAATAAAATTATTATCTTTTCCTGAGGATATTATAGAATATATAACCACTTTTAAGAATATAAAGGATTATATGAGGACTCCACATCACTGAGGACTCCTTATACCAGAAGAGAGGACCTGAAGAAGAAGGCTGCACCAATGGCATGGGTGGTACAGAGAGAGAAGAGACGGTGGGCTTAAGAGAAGATCACCCCCTAAGAATCATGGCCACCAGAGCCTGTGTGTCCTGAGTACAGGGCACCAGGGCACAGCGCCAGGATGGGATGGGCGGAAGGAACTCAGGGCAAGGGTTGCAGTGGGACAGCAGTGGCAGGGTGCACTCTGTGATTGCACCATGTGCGGCTGAGGTGATCTCAGCTTCAGTCATGCCACCCCCTGCCTGGGCCCGTGAACTCACTGTGCTTGAACCTGGTTGAGGACCACATCCTGGGGATTGTGACAGACAGTTCCAAATATTCAGGAAAAATGAGATTGTGAAAGACACCATCTACACACAGAAGGTTGGGACGCTGAGGTCAGTCCTATGTCACCCCAAGTAAAATGAGTCTGACCCATATTCATACACAGTCATAAAGTCTTTTTTGAGGTCTAGAGGATTTTCAAGATGGTGGAGGAGTAGGAGGACATGGAGTTTATTTCTCTTCACAAATACGTTAAGAATACATCTACAGATGGAACAATTCTCACAGAGCACCAGCTGAACACTAGCAGAAGACCTTTGACTTCAGAAAGGACAGGAAAGATCCCTGTGTAACTGGGTAAGATGAAAGAAAGAAGAAGGGAAAGAGAAGAGGAGAGGAGGCTGGATGGGACCTGTGACCCTGGGGAGGAACTGAGGAAGAGGAGAGGTTGCTGCATCTGGGGAAGCCCCCTCACCGACGGGGAAATCAGTTGAGACAGAAGGGGAGCATCTAAGTCTGTCAGAGTAGGGTGAAAGAGTCAGTCCGTGGCAGACAGGACAGAGTGAGACCTACAGATGGTCCGTGCCACAGCCTTGTGCACACCAGACTGGGACATGTGTCTGCTTGTGCACACCAGAGCTGGGAGCTAGAACGTGGAGATTTGAGAGAAAACCTGGAGAGAAGACTGCCGTTGTCTGCAAGGAGTCAGCCTGAGAGGATGGGAGGAAGGAAATCTGCAAATGGGAATGCTTGTGGAGCAAACCCAGTCTACTGCAGAAGCAAGGTGCCATTGTTGAGTGACGTGCAGGGGTGGAGCAGCCATTGCAGCCTCTCTCTCCCCACATGCCGGCTCCTGCCCCCCAGGGTGCTAGGAAAACCCCCCAGTGGTCTGGCCTTCTTATGCCTGCTGCTAGGCACTAGGATAGGCCCTGGCCAAGGCTGGCCCTCGGGTATCAGCCACCAGACACTAGGAAAGCCTGCCTCCACCACTGATCCTCTCACGAGGCCACCAGGCTCTAGGAAAATCCCCAGCTAGGGCCTGATCTCTCACGCCTGTGGCCACTGGCTTCCATGTGCATATCTTCACTGGTGGGACCAGACCTCTTGTGGATTCCACCCACCCTGCGCACTTGTCGTCACTGGGGCCCCTAAGACTTGGGCAGCTGTGCCGCTTCTGCACGCTGTTCTCACTGGGGCAGACCCGAGTGCTCCAGGGCAGCCTCAGGAGCAGATCCCTGTGGGTGATCCACACACAGAGCCACCTCTGTGGCTAAAACCACAGCTGAGCCCCCTGGGAGGGGGGCGACTAAGGAAGAGGAACAAAAATCTTTTGGTGCAGCTGAACAAGCCACGGATTAAATCCCCATGATCAGCTTGGTAAACCCTGCATCTGTGGAATATCTGAATGGAAAAGAGTGTTCCCACAACTGACACCAGTCTAGCTTTAGCAGCTGTGGATTTTGGGGACAACTACATGTGGGAGTTGGGCCTGGTCAGAGTCTGAGCTGCCCCCACATTGCCCTCAACAGGTCCAGAGACCTAACTAGAGGTACTGAAGGGCCTCCTGGGGAGGCAGAGGTTGGCTGGGGCTCACAGTGGGGGCAAGGACATTGACAGCTGAGACGACAGGAAAATATTATTATTACTATTTTTTTAATGTTTTGTAATTTTCTGTTGTTTTTAATTTTTTTTTTTGATTTATATTTTTTAAAGTTTAAAAAATTTTTAACAGATTTGTTTTTTCTACTTTTATTTTACTTCTTTGTTGTTTGGTGTTTCCCTTGTTTTCATATTTTTCTTTCTTTTCTTTGTTCTGTTTTGTTTTTAATCTTAGTTTTTTGATCATTTTTGCGTGTTTCTTTTATGTTTTCTGTGTCTTTTTCTTTTTCTAGTTTGCATTCTGCTTTTGTCTTGCTTCCTGTTTTTTTGTTTCTGTTAATTTTATTTTTCACTGTTTGATTTCGTTTTGGGGTTCTTTTGTTTGTCTGGCTGTTCTCCTGCTTCTTGCTTTCTTTGTTTTGTTTTTGTTCTTTTTTTTGTATTTGTGTGTGTTTCTTTGTTAGTTTTTGGTTTTGTTTGTTTTTGCCTTTACCATTTGTCTTAGGTTGCATTTGTTCATATGTTTTCTTTTTTTTTAATAGTTGCTGTTGCTGTTTGTTTGTTTTTGCTTTTGTTATTTGTCTTGGGCTTTGTTTGTTTTCTTTGCTCTCCTTCTTTTAGCCGTATTGAGTGGTTTGTGGGGTCTTTTTTCCCGAGTTGGGGGTCAGATCTGTCCAGGACCAGGTGCCTCCAGAGGTGAATTTTATCAACCATTTAGAGAAGAGCTAACACCCATCCTTCTCAAATTCTTCCAAAAAATTGCAGAGGAAGGAATACTCCAAAACTCATTCTATGAGGCCACCATCACCCTGATACCAAAACCTGACAAAGATACTACAAAAAAATAATATTACAGACCAGTATCACTGATGAACATAGATGAAAAAATCCACAACAAAATACTAGCAAACCGAATCCAACAACATGTTAAAAGGATCATACACCATGATCAATTGGGATTTATCACAGGGTTGCAAGGATTCTTCAATATATGCAAATCAGTCAATGTGATACACCATATTAACAAATTGAAGAATAAAAGCCACGTGATCATTTGAATAGATGCAGAAAATGCTTTTGACTAATTTCAACACCAATTTATGATAAAAAAACTCTCCAGAAAGTGGGCATAGAGTGAACCTACCTCAAGATAGTAAAGGTCATTTATGACAAACCCACAGCAAACATTATTCTCAATGGTGAAAAATTGAAAACATTTCCTCTGAGATCATGAAGAAGACAAGGGTGTCCATTCTCACCACTGTTATTCAACATAGTCTTGGAAGTTCTAGCCACAACAATCAGAGAAGAAAAGAAATTAATGGAATCCCAGTTGGAAAAGAAGAAGTTAAACTGTCACTGTTTGCAGATGACATGATACTATACATAGAAAATCCTAAAGATGCTACCAGAAAACTACTAGAGCTAATAAATGAATTCAGCAAAGTCACAGGACACAATATTAATACACAGAAATCTCTTACATTCCTATACCATAACAAGGAAAATCAGAAAGAGAATTAAGGAAACAATCTCATTTATCAATACTACTTCAACAAAAAGAATAAAATACCTAGGAATAAACCTACCTAAGCAGTCAAAAGAACTATACATGGAAAACTGTAAGATACTGTTTAAAGAAATCAAAGACTACATAAACAGATGGAGAGATATACCATGTTCTTGGATTGGAAGAATCAACATTGTGAAAATGAATATACTACCCAAAGCAATCTACAAATTCAATGCAATCCCTATCAACCTACCAGTGGCATTTTTCACAGATCTAGAACAGAAAATTTCACAATTTGTATGGAATCACAAAAGACCCAAAATAGCCAAAACAATCTTGAGAGAGAAAAATGGAGTTGGAGGAATCAGGCTCCCTGACTTCAGACTATACTACAAAGTTACAGTAATCATGACAATGTGGTACTGGTACAAAAACAGAAATACAGACCAATGGAACAGGATAGAAAGCCCAGAGATAAACCCATGCACATATGGTCACCTTATCTTTGATAAAGGAGGAAAGAATATACAATGGAGAAAAGACAGCCTCTTCAGTAAGTCGTGCTTGGAAAACTGGACAGCTACATGTAAAAGAATGAAATTAGAACACTCCCTAACACCATATACAAAAAAACAAAAAAAAAAAAACTCAAAATGGATTAAAGACCTGAACGTAAGTCCAGACAATCTAAAACCCTTAGAGGAAAACATAGGAAGAACACTCCTTGACATAAATCGCGGCAAGATTTTTTTGGATCCAGCTCCTAGAATAATGAAAATAAAAACAAAAATAATAAATGGGACCTAATTAAACTTAGAAGCTTTTGCACAGCAAAGGAAGTGATAAATAAGATGAAAAGACAACCCTCAGAATGGGAGAAAATATTTGCAAATGAAGCAACTGACAAAAGATTAATCTCCAAAATTTACGAACAGCTTATGCAGCTCCATATCAGAAAAACAAAAAGCCCAATCAAAAAATAGGCAGAAGATCTAATAGACATTTCTTCAAAGAATACATACAGATGGCCAACAAACACATGTAAAGTTGCTCAACATCACTAATTATTAGAGAAATGTAAATCAAAACTACAATGAGGTATCATCTCACACTGGTCAAAATGGCCATCAATAAAAAATCTACAAACAGTAAATGATGGAGAGAGTGTGGAGAAAAGGGAAACCTCTTGTGCTGTTGGTGAGATTGTAAATTGATACAGTCACCATGGAGAACAGTTTGGAGCTTCTTTTAAAAGCTAAAAATAGAACTACCATATGACCCAGCAATCCCACTACTGGGCATATACCTGGAGAAAACCATAATTCAAAAGGACACATGTACCCTAATGTTCATTGCAGCACTATTTACGTTAGCCAGGACATGGAAGCAACATAAATGTCCATCAACAGAGGAATGGATAAAGAAAATATGGTACGTATATACAATGGAATATTGCTCAGCCATAAAAAGGAATGAAATTGGGTCATTTTAGAGACATGGATGTACCTAGAGACTGTCATACAGAGTAAAGTAAGTCAGAAAGAGAAAAACAAATATTGTATATTAACGCATATATGTGGACTCTAGAAAAATGGTATAGCTGATCTTGTTGGCAAAGCAGAAATAGAGGCACAGATATAGAGAACAAACGTATGGGCACCAAAGGGGGAAGTGGGGGTTGGATGAATTGGGAGGTTGGGATTCACACACATGCACTACTGATACTAGGTATAAAATAGATAACCAATGATAATGGACTGAATAGCACAGGGAACTCTACTTAATGCTCTGTGGTGACCTAAAGGCAAAGAAAATCCAAGAAAGAGGGGATATATGTATACATATAACTGATTCACTTTTGCTGTACAGTAGAAGCTAACAACATTTTAAAACAACTATATTCCAAAGAAAATTAATAAAGTTAAATAAATATAATTTCTATTAAGAAAAGAATATAAAGGTTTGTAGTTTGGTCATATCTCCATTTCATTCTCCAGACAGATGTATGAGAATGAGAGTAGATTACCACAAACATAACCAAGTATTATCCCAGATCACAGCCACCATGCTAGATGTGGTGCCTTTGCTAGAGAAGATTAGCACAGCCTTTGTTGAATGTGTTTTATTTGTTTGTTTTTCTCTCTTTATCAGAAAAAATGATCGGAAGCATTTCATGTTCACATGGAATGGGCAACAATAATTATTGTATATTAACACCAGTGGTATGCTGACTCTTTCACCCTCTGTATTAATCAAGCCCAAGTGGATCTGCACTGCCTGGTCATCCCTCAAAATATCACATTGACCATCTCTATTATTGGCATCATGCTAATCAGACCAAATGAGAAAGAATGAACTACCAAGCTGAAGATGTTATTATGACACAAACCTAAGAGTGTGAGAGGTAAATGCAATGCAGGTTCAGCTACAAAATCAGTGAAATTTGTAGGAAATCAGTGGTCAGGGGTATGTTGAGACATCCCTCCAAAGAAAAAAATAGCATATCTTGCACCTCTCACCAGGAAGAGGAAGCAGAATGTCTGGTGGTCCTCTTCAGATCTTGTAGGTGGCACAACCACACCCAGGAATACTGCTCCATATAATATGTTGGGTCATAAGAAAATCTGCTAGCGTTGTGTGAGGTCCAGAGAAGAAAAGGACTCTGCATCAGGCCCAGGCAACAGTGAAAGCTGTTCTGAAGCTTAACCCTTAAATTCCAGCATACATTGTCATATAAAAATATAAGTAACAGGAAAAAATCCTATGGAGTTTATGAATAGCTCTGATGGAAAACGCGAGTCTGGGTGGGCTGTCAGCAAAAAAGTCTTATGCTGTCAGCTCCTTCATGGATGCCTCAGCTTCAGAGAGCTACTTCCCCAAGGGCACACTCTTCTCAGGGCAATTCACATCAAATAATGATTGATTCAGGGGTGTAATCCAGGACAATTCTGGAGTTGATCAAGGCTGCCATTAGGCTTGCATTGTAGCACAACTTCTCAGATTTGGCTTCCACAATAATTCTGTGGGCTTTTTCCTTCTAACTTCTTAATACAGTTGATTACTTTAATTGATGTTATGGAAAATTTATAGAAAACCCAAGACATTTACAGTAAGCTCAATTTATTGATTAGAAATAAACGCAAATTTTCATATAGCTGTATTTTGTTTACTAATATTTTAAGTTATTTGCACCAAGTTTCCTTTGTGAAATTGGTCTGTTAATTACCTTATTGCTATTGTCTTTGTTAGATTTGAAATCTAGTTTTTGTTTTTATTTTTTAACTCATAAACTGAGCTGGAAGAGCACTCTCTTTTCCTATTCTTGGGAAGAGTGTGATATTTCACTATTATATAATGTATATTATTAATAAAATTATTGATGATTATTATTACTTAATTATTGATTTTTATGTTTGGCATAATTCATTGAAAAGTCATCCTGATCTGGGGTCTTCCTTGGACTATTTCAATTATGGTTTCCGTTTCTGTATTACTTCTGCTACCTATTTCTTCTGTATTTAATTTTTTAAGAAATTTTTTTTCTAGAAATTTGTTCATTGCACTTAATGGTTCAGATGTAGCTGCATACAGTTTTTTGTAATTATTATTATATTTCAACATCTATAGCATCTATAACTTTTTTATCACTGATGTTGGTGAGCTGGGCTTTGTAAAAATCAATATCTCTTTCTGACTTACTTCATTCTGCATGACAGACTCATTTATTGAGTTATTGGTAGAATTTTTCGTGTTTTTCTTCCTTCTTATAATCACTTAGGTATACATAACATTTTGCATAATCATGGTACTTCATCTAAGCACATAAAGTATTTATTAAAGTATATTGAAATTCAGAAATGTAAATTAAGACCACAAATCAACATCACCTCACGCCTGTTAAAATGACTATTTTAAACAAAAAAAAAAAAAAAACAAATAACAAGCATTAGCAAGGATTGGGAAAAGGGAAACTTTGTATACCTCATTGGTAGGAATATAAATTGGCAGAGCCACTATGGAAAATAGTATGGAGATTTCTCAAAAAATTAAAGACAGAACTACTGTACAATCCAACAATTCCACTGCTGGGTATTTATGAAAGCAACTAAAAACACTGATTATAAATGATATATGACCCCTATGTTCATTGCAGCATTATTTACAATAGCTAAGATATGAGAATAAATGTAAGTGTCCATCAAGAGATGAATGGATAAGGAAGATGTGAAATATATATATATATTTCCATTATACACACACACACACACACACACACACACACACACACACACATAGCTGAATATTACTCAGCCATAAAACAGAATGAAATCTTGCCATTTTCAACAACATGGATGAATCTAGGGAGTATCATGCTAAGTAAAATAAATCTGACAGAGAAAGACAAATACAGTATGATTTCACTTATATGTGGAATCTAAAAAACAAAACAAACAAACTTAACAAACTGAAACAGTTATAGATACAGAGAACAAATAGGTGGTTGCTAGAGGGAAGGGGTGGGGAGAGGAAAGAAATAAGTGAAGGAGATTAAGAGGTACAAAATTTCAGTTGCAAAAAAAGTAAGGGTATGAAATGTACAGTACAATATAGTCAATAACTAATATCTTTGTATGGTGACATATCATAACTACACATATGGTGATCATTTTGAAGCATATAGACATATCGAATTACTATGTTGTGCAACAGGAATATAATGTTGTTTTGAATCAATTATACTTAAAAAACAAACAAAAAAAAACTTAATGGAAAAAAGAAAACAGATTTGTGATTACCAGAGGTGGGAGATATTGTCAATAGTTATGCAAGATATTTGTGTGGTGACTTATAACTAGGCTTATCATGTTGATCATGTTGAAATGTATAGACATATAGAATCACTATGTTGAGCAACAGGAAGTAACATAGTGGTGTTGTACATCGATTTTACTTTAAAAACAAGCAAACAAATTCACAGAAAAGAGAGATAAGATTTGTGGTTACCAGAGGCAGGGGGCTGGGGAAGGGGAACTGGGTGAAGGCAATCAAAAGGTACAAACTCCCAGCTATAAGATTAATAAGTACTAGGCATGTAATGTACATGATAAATATAATTAACCCTGCTCTATGTTATATATGAAAATTGTTAAAAGAGAAAGTCCTGAGTTCTCATTATAAGAAAATAATTTTTTTCTATTTCTTTAATTTTATATCTATGTGAGATGATTGATGTTCACTAAACTTATTGTGGTAATAATTTTATTTTGTATATATATCAAATCATTTTGCTGTACACCTTAAACTTATACAGTCCTGTGTGCAAATTATACCTCAATAAAACTGGAAGGAAAGAATATTGAAGTTAAGATTTTTATGGGTAGGTAGAAGATTATTTGGTCAAGTTCTAGAGAAATTTTAATGAGACACTTATCCTCAGTTAAATAATTTTGTAGAAGTGTTGTGTCTGCTGAATGTGAGGTGTAAAAAGAGATTATTATGAAATGGTTGATATGTGTTCCATTGAAAACAATTTGACAGTCATATATGTTTTGTAAACACAGAAATCAAGTGTTCAATCTGTTCCTTATCCATTTCCTAAAATATTGTGTGTTTACATTGTGACAAATATTATGTGTTTATTTATTATATATTAGATTTTTAAATTTCATTGATTTCTACAAAATATAGAATAATTTTCCCAATATTTTAAGTGATAATTTTGAATTATAAAAAGTAATTTTAAAATAATACAACAAATACTAATCTACCTTACGTCTAGGTTCTATTTTAATCTCATATCTCCTAAAAATATTTTTTAAATATAAACACATAGATGGAACAATTTAAATGGAAAAATAACCTCAATCATTAAATTTTATTTGTGTTGTTAACTATATTGAAATAATTGGCAATTATTAAAAATCAAATATCATTTTAAAGAATCACCAAAACAAATCTGAACACTCTATTTGTTCACAGTATTTGTTCCTGTGTGTATTTATATATGAACAACTATAGTTTGGATACAGCACTTGTTTTCTTTACAATTTTATTTTGAGTAATCATTGATTGTATCTTGAATAATCAATAATCTAATACTGACCTATTAGTTAATTTATAATTTTATGCAATCTTAAGTACATGAACATATTTCCAAATGATTGTTTTGTAGTCATTACAAATTTCAGTTAAACTACCTGTAAAGTAATGGGTAGAAATGTAGAAAACTGCATGTGATGTATTACAGTTGCAAAATACTCCTTTATTCAAAGTAATGGTTAATACAAACACACTCTCACAGAATCATTAGTTTTGCTTTAATTATAGTCTATATGTTTTAGAAAAAATTGACAGCAGATCCCTAGAGTTTCTCTATGTTCCTAAAGTCACAGCCTACCTGCCTTTAAAATGGAATCTCATATTCCACTAGTTTTGTTGCACTAACTTGTAAAACCTCATGCAATATATGCTGCTAAAACTTTTTTTTAACCTCCAAAACATTAAATTGCAAAGATAAAAATATTTAAAGTCTAGCAATTAATTAAGAAAAAGGTAGATTTTCCTGTATTTCCAAAAAGTCTTAGAAAAAAATAAGTGGAAATTTTTCTTTAATACCTTTAGATTTTTTGTTTGCTTTTTAGTTTTTATTTAGTGTTTGATAGACACATAGAGATATATTACTCAAGGTGATTCTTTTAGCTCTAGGCTAGAATCTTAATTTCTGCATACTTTATGGAAGAATAATGTCTATCAGCAGTGTTAGTGTGTGAGCATGGATAATCAGTTGATAAATATTGGTTTCTTTTCTCCAGACTTTCTATTATGCTTTATTCTCCTTGTGAAAATTTGAGGTGTATTGAAAGGCATTTGTATTTTTTTTTTTTTTTTTTTTTGCCCAGTTCAGCTAGAAAGCAGCTTAATCCAGTATCAGTTTATTTTACCAAGGTCTTAGGAAGTTTTCAAAAAACACTGATTTCTGAATATACATAAGAACTACTTGACTTTACTTTAAAAATTATTTTTCAGTAAAAGTGATATAGTGCTAGATAGGACTATGAATATTAAATTAGAACAATTTTATTTAAAATATCCTTGAAATATAAGGTATATAAAAGAGAATAAGATAAGGCTCCTGCTTAGAATAAGCACACAGTTTTGCTTATTATGTAGGTAAACAAACACATGAAATCTAAGACATTGCAACGGACATTTAGGAGTATACAGAGATTGGTATGAGCACATGTGAATGAAGGAGAAAATACAAGGAGCAAAGTAATAAAAAAGACTTTTGCTTGGAGAATAAGAACAGGAGAATATAGCTAGATTCTTGACACCCTTGTAGTGTGAGACATCTTTATTCTTTCCAATGTTAATCAAGAATTTGTATAAATTTTGATGTTCTTTAAAATTCAAAATTTATAATGTAAGCATCTAAACAGTATGTAATTTTAATTCTCTAAAGCTTAGTTGTTCTAAATGCTAGATATGTAAGTGTCTCGCTGCATCATTTAATATAAGAAACTAACTGTATCTTCAATAATGTGTTTACAGAGATCACTGCAATGAACACACCTGCTTATAAGACAGGTGGTTCTATCTGCATATATATGAGAGATAGAATCAAGATAAAAAAATGTGAATTTATTAAAGAACAGCAATGGACAATTTGGTCTGAAAAGTAACTGCCTTATTTTTTTTTTTAAATTGTGCTCTAAAGGAGATCATGGAAAAATGGGTGAAATGGGTGAAATGTCAAGAATAATTAAGAAAAATGATAGTGTTTAATATCAGCAAAGGAAATGCATCTTTCCTCACACAATTTTCTTTCCAATTTTCTCCCTTAGTTTTAAATGTCATCTCTAGTCTCAAATTATTTAGGATATTGTTTGCAAAAGGGTAGAATAATTTTTAGGTAATTTGACATATCCCTTTGTTAAAGTTGTTGATTGGCTATTTTCTTATATATAGATCCATTTAACTTGTGTGTCTACTTTATTCTATGACTTAAATGGGTCAAAATTCAATAAAATAACTGAAGGATGTTGGCTTATCAAGGGGAATAGCTTAATTTATCTTTGGATTGTTTTCACCTCATTTCACAAAATCTTTTTTTGGTTGATGCTTCATATGCAATTTAATAGATATTTAAAGTAAGACCATAATGAGGTGTCACAGAGTAATTTATACTTTCATTATTAGTTAATTATACCAATAAGTTAATCCATGTACTAAAGAAAGTTTTGTTTTATTCTTTAACATAAATATTAAAGTCATACTTTTTACAGTTACTATATTCTATAATGGGTAATTTTAGCTGAAAATAATTGTATTTAAACAACTGACATACTTCTGATTTGATAAAAAATAATAAGAATAAATAACATAGCTAGTTCACACAGTTCCTAGAACTAGTTCAGACACTTAAATAAAATAAGATTTTTTTTTAAAAAATGAATTTTTAAAGCTCATGTAAGATCAAAAATATGTAATTTGAAAAATCCAATGTATTAGCTTTAAAATTTTACAGAGTGTCAGGTAAAATTTCCAAATTCAATAACAAAATAAATCTTTGAAAATGGAAATTTTATAACAGACTAGAAGTGAAGCCACTGGTAATTTAGCTGTAAACAACTAAAGAATTAAAGTTTTATAGCAGTGTTGCTTATTCCATTAAATGTTGACTATCAGTTACTAAAAGGTACAAAATAGAGGAGTGACCAAGATGACAGAGTAGGAAGACTCTGAGCTGACTCCTCCCAAAGGCACACATTACAACTATTTATAGAGAAATCATAGATGAGAACAACCTGAAGACTAACAGAAAAGATCTTCTACAACTAAAGATATAAAGAAGGAACCACAATGAGACAGTAGGTGGTGTGGAGACCAAGTATAGTCAAGATCCATACCCCTGGGCAGGTGATCCACAAGTAGGAGGATAATTACCATTGCAGAGATTCTCCCCAAGAAGTAAGGGTTCTAAGCCCCACATTAGGTTCTCCAGCCTGCAGGTCCTGCATCTGGAAAATGAGCCTCCAGAACACTTGTCTTTGAAGGCCAGCATGGCTCACTTTAGGAGAGCCAAAGAGCTATAGGAAATAGAGACTCTAATCTTATGTACACAAATCTCACATGTTTGAGACCTGGGAAAGAGTCAGAAATTTGAAAAGAGTCTAGATTGGACACACCTACTGATCTTGGAGAAATTCCCAGAGATGTGGGATGGCACTGGGACTCACCTTGAGTACATACATGCTACCAGCAGCCACGTTGGGAAGTTTATTCTATCATGAGGACACTTGTGTTGGCAAGTGTCATTTGGAATTCTCCCACTAGCTTATAAGTCCTGGGACCTAGTCCTGCCCACTAGCCAGTCAAAATCAGTCCTGATACACCCCAGGCCAAACAGGTAGCCAAGCAAGAACACAGTTCCACCCACTAGTAGGTCAGCTGTCCTAGGAACCCCTTGACTTCAGCTGCCTCAAAACCTGGCCCCAACCACCAGACAGCCCAGAACATGGTGCAACCAACCAGTGGGTCAGCACTAGCTCCAGGATCTGCAGTCCTGCAGCCAGTCACCCTAAGACACAGCTCTGCCCAACAGTAGTACAGCATTAACTCAGGACCTTCTGGGGCTCTGCAGCCACCTGTCTCATGAGCCAGCCATGCTCACCAGCAGGTCTGCACCAGGACTTGGACTCTCTGGGTCATGGTGCTAACTGTGCCAAGACCCAGCCCCACCCACCAGTGGCTGGCAGCTTCTGGAATAAGCAGGGCCTGGAAACCAACCAGACAAGGGACTAGCCACATCTAATAACATACCCATGTTTGTCAGCCCAACACAACAGAAGGGCCCATACAGTCCACATAGAGGGCACCCCTAGAGCATATAACTTTGGTGACCAGAACTATATGCACTGCTGAGTCTCATAGAATGTCTTCCACATAAGGCCACTTCTCCAAGATCAAGAATTGTAGCTAACCTACCAAATATATAGAAATAAAAACAGAGAATTAGATAACATGAGGAGACAGAGGAAATTGTTCCAAAAGAAATAACAAGATACAATCCCAGAGGAAGAACTAAGTAAAGTGGAGATAATCGATCTACTTGATAAAGAGTTAAATGCAATGATCATAAAGATGTTCAAAGAACTTGGGAGAAGAATAGATGAACACAGTGAGAAGTTAGAAGTTTCTAACAAAAAGCTAGAAAATATAAAGAAGAATAAAATAAAGCTGAAGTATGCAATAACTGAAATAAAATGTACACTAGAAGGAATCGACAGTATATTAGATGATACAGAGAAACAAATAAGCAAACGGAAAGAAAAAGTAGTAGAAATCACTGAAGTTGAACAGAAAGAAGAAAACAGAATTTTAAAAAATGAGGACAGTTTCAGAGACCACCTGGAAAACATCAGTTGTACTAATATTCACATTATAGGAGTCCCAAAAGAAGAAGAGAGAGTGAAAGGGGCAGAGAACATTTTTGAGGACATAATAGCAAAAACTTCCCTAACCTGAGAAAGGAAACAGACATCCAAGTCAAGGGAGCACAGAGTCCCAATTATGATCAACCCAAAGAGGACCACACCAAGATGCACTGTAAATAAAATGACAACAATCAAAGATAAAGAGAGAATATTAAAAGCAGCAAGGGAAAAACAACAAGCTATATACTTAGGAACTCCCATGAGGCTCCCAGGTAACTTTTCAGCAGAAATTCTGCAGGTCAGAAGGGAGTGATACTATATATTTAAAGTGATGAAAGAAAAATATCTGCAACAAAGAATACTCTACCAGCAAGTCTATCATTCAGATTTGAAAGAGGAGATAAAGAATTTTACATACAAGTAAAAGCTAAAAAAATTTAGCACCACTATAAGAGCTTTGTAAGAAAGGTTAAAGGAACTTCTATAAGCAGGAAAGAAAAGGTCACAACTAGAAATATGAAAATTACCAAAAAAACATCTCATTGGGAAAGGCAAATATACAGTAAAGGTAGTAGATCAATTGCTTATAATGCTAGTAGAAAAGTTAAAAGACAAGAGGAGTAAAATCATCTATATCTGCAATAAGTAGTTAAGGGATAGACAAAACAAAAACAAAAAATATGATGTCAAAAATATTAAAGTGTGTGGGGGAGTAAAATGCATATTTGTTAAAATGCATTCAAGCTTAAGAGACCAACAACTTAATATATATATGTACATATATACACACACACATATATATTTTAAGTTGCTACATATATATATATATACATACACAGTTATATGTAAACTGTATGTACATATATATTCATTATATATATATTTTATTATGTATACAGATATATTTTTAAGTTGCTATGTATAGGTGTGTATATATACACATACCTATATATATGTAAACCTCATGGTATCCACAAATCAAAAATATATATAATGAATACACAGAAAAGAGAAAAGAATCCAAACACAACATTGAAGGTAGTCATCAATCACAAAGGAAGCAAGCAAAAGAAGAAAAGGAAAAAAAGAACTGCAAAATAACCCCAAAACATTAGCAAAATGACAATAACAACATACCTATCAATAACTACTTTAAATGTAAATGGACTGAGTGTTTCAATCAAAAGACAAAGTGGTGGAATGGATACACAAACAAGACCCATATATATGCTGTGCAAAAGAGTCTCACTTCAGATGTAAAGACATTCACAGACTGAAAATAGGGAATGAAAAAAGATATTCTGTGCTAATGGGAACAAAAAGAAAACCAGGTAGCAATACTTATGTCAGACAAACTCGATTTTAAAACAAAGACTGTAAGAAGAGACAAAGAAGGACATTACATAATGATAAAGGGATCAACCCAAGAAGAAGAGATAACCAATAAAAATTATATGTACCCAATATAGCAGCACTGGAATATATAAAGCAAATACTAACAGAAATAAAGGGAGAAACTGACAATAATAGTAGGGGACTTTAGTACTCCACTAACATCAATAGACAAATCACCCAGATAGAAAATCAATAAGGAAACATTTGGTTTAAACAAAACATTCAACTAAAGGAGCAGAATACACATTTTTTTTCAAGTGCACATGGAACATTTTCCAGGATAAATAACACACCAGGCTACAAAACAAATCTCAATAAATTTATGAAGATTGAAATTGTAACAAGCATCTTTTCCAACCACAAGAGTATAGAAAAGATCAATGAAACTGCAAACTGGTTCTTTGAAAAGGTAAACAAAATTGACAAACCTTTAACTAGACTCATCAAGAAAAAAAGAGAGAGGGCCCAAATAAATACACTCAGAAGTGAAAAAGGAAGTTACACCTGACATCACAGAAATACAAAGGATCATAAGAGATTACAGTGAATAATTATACACCGATAAAATGGACAACCTATAAAAAATAGACAAATTCCTAGAAATGTATACAATCTTCCAAGACTGCATCAAGAAGATATAAAAAATATGAACAGATTATTTACCAGTAATGAAATTCAATCAGAAATGAAAATAACTCTCAGCAAACAAAAATTCAGGATCAGATGGCTTCACAGATCAATTCTATGAAACATTTAAAGAAGAACTCACACCTATCCTTCTCAAATGATTCCAAAAGAATTGCAGAGGAAGAAGTGCTTCAGAAATTATTTTATGAAAACTGCATTATCCTTAAACAAAACTGGACAAAGGTGTCACAAAAAAGCACATAATTGGCCAATATCACTGATAAACATTTGTGCAAAAATTCTCAAAAAAAAAAATTGGCAAATAGAAGTCAACAGTACGTTAAAAGTATCAGACAGGGCTTCCCTGGTGGCACAGCGGTTGAGAATCTGCCTGCCGATGCAGGGGACACGGGTTCGAGCCCTGGTCTGGGAGGATCCCACATGCTGCGGAGCGACTAGGCCCGTGAGCCACAATTGCTGAGCCTGCGTGTCTGGAGCCTGTGCCCCGCAACAAGAGAGGCCGCGATAGTGAGAGGCCCGCGCACCGTGATGAAGAGTGACCCCCACTTGCCGCAACTGGAGAAAGCCCTCGCACGAACCGAAGACCCAACACAACCAAAAAATAAATAAATAAATAAATAAAAATTAAATTTGCTTGAGTTTAAAAAAAAATAAAATAAAATAAAGGTGACAGGGTGATAACCTCTCTTCTCCCTTAGTAGCTTCCTCCTTTAAAAAAAAAAAAAAAAGTATCAGACAACATGATCAAGTGGCATTTATCCCAAGGGTGCAAGAATTGTTCAATACCTGCAAATCAGTCAATGTGATACACCAAATTAACAAATTGAAGAATAAAAATTATATAATCATCTCAATAAAAAAATCTGTTAACCAAATTCAACATCCATTCATGTTAAAAGCTCTCAACAAAGTGGGTATAGAGGGAACATACCTCAACCTAATAAAGGCCATCAATGACAAGCCCACAGCTAACATCATACTCAATGTTAAAAACCTGAAAACATTTCCTTCCTCTAAGATTAGGAATAAGACAAGGATACCGACTCTCACCACTATTATTTAACAAGTTGTGGAAATCCTAGCCACATCAATCAGACAAGAAAAAGAAATAAAAGGAATCCAAGTTGGAAAGGAAGAAGTAAAACTGTCACTGTTTGCAGATACACAGAAAATCCTAAAGATGCCACCAAAAAGCCACTGCAACTCATAAATGAATTCAGTAAAGTTGCAGGATACAAAATTAATATAATAGAAATCTGTTGTGTTTGTATGCACTAACAAGGAAGTATCAGAAAAAGACATTAAGAAAACAATTCCATTTACAACTGTGCCAAAAATAATAAAATACCTAGGAATAAATCTAAGGAGATTCGAGATCTGTACTTGGGAAACTATAAGACAGTGATGAAAGAAAGATGACACAAACAGATGGAAAGGTATCTTGCTCTCATGGATTGCAAGAATTAATATTGTTAAAATGACCATAGTACACAGGGCAATAGTACCCACAGATTTAATGAAGTCCCTATCAAAAAAACAGTGGTATTTTTCACAGAACTAGAATAAATAATTCTAAAATTTGTATGGAAACTCAAAAGACTCTGAATAACTAAAACAATCTTGAGAAAGAAGAACAAAGCCAGTGATATCACAATCCTGATTTCAAACTATACTATAAAGATACAGTATTCAAAACAGTATGGTACTGACACAAAAATGGACACAAAGATAAGTGAAACAGAATAGAGAGCCAAGAAAGGGACCTATGCTTGTATAGTCAATTAGTCTATGACAAAGGTGGTAAGAATATACAATTGGAAAAAGACAGCTTTTTCAATAAATAATGTAGAGGAAACTGGACAGCTACATGCAAAAGAATCAAACTGAACTGCTTTCTCACACCTTATAGAAGCATAAACTCAAAATGGATTAACAAACTAAATGTAAGCCCTGAAACCATGAAACTTTTAGAAGAAAACTTAAGCCATACACACTTTGACATCAGTCTTAGTAATATTTTTTGGATATGTGTGACTACAAATGTGACTACAAGAAATTACAAAAGCTTTTTCCCAGCAAAGGAAACTATAACAAAAGGACCACTTACTGAATATTTGAAAACATTTGCAACTGATATATTTGATAAGGTGTTAATAGTCAAAATAATCAGAGGATTTCTACAACTTGACATCAAAAAGAACAAATAACCCAATTAAAAAATGAACAGAGAAACTGAACAGACATTATTCTAAAGAAGACATTCAGATGATCAACATGGCTAGTCATCAGGAAAATGCAAATCAAATCCACAATGAGATATAACCTCACACCTACCAGATAGCACCTGTCAGAATGGCTATTATTACAAAAGACAATAACAATTAACAATTGTTGGCGAGGATGTGGAGAAAAGGGAACACTCAAGGCACCGTTGGTGGGAATATGAAATGGTACAGCCACTATGGAAAACAGTATCAAGTTTCACCAAATAATTAAAAATAAAACTACTGTACAACCCAGCCATTCTTCACCTAGGCATTTATCTGAAGGAAATGAAAACACTGATTCAAATAGATATACACACCCCTATGTTCATTGCAGTATTATTTACAATAGCCAAGATATGGAAGCAAACTAGGTGCCAACTGAAAGATGAATGGATAAAGAAGATGCAGATAAAGAAGATAATATATGCAATGAAATATTAGCCATAAAAGAGAATGAAATCTCACCTTTTGGGACAACATGGGTGGACCTAGAGGGAATTATGTGAAGTGAAATAAGTTATACAAGAGAAAGACAAATACTGTATGATATCATTTATATGTGGAATATATAAAGAAAAACAAATGAACAAACATAAATAAACAGAAACAGAGTCATAGATACAGAGAACAACAGGTGGTTTCCAGAGGGGAGGGCAGGTAAGAAGATGAGAGAAATAGGTGAAGGAAATTAAGAGGTACAAACGTCCTGAAACAAAATAAGTGAGTCACAGGTGTGAAATGTACAGTGTGACAAATATAGTCAATAATAATGTAACATCTTTATATGGTGACAGATGGTAAACTATACTTATCTGGTGATCATTTTTAATGTATAGAAATATAGATTACTATGTTGTGCACCAGGAATGACAAAATGTTGCAGGTCAATTATACTTCAAAAACAATCAAACACACTCATAGAAAAAGAGATCACATTTGTGGTTACCAGAGGTCGGGGTGGGGAGGAAGGGAAATTGATGAAGGTGGTCAAAAGGTATAACTTTGTTATAAGATAAATAAGTATTAAAGATGTAATATACAACATTATAACTAAAACTGTTGTATGTTATATACAAAAGTTATTAAGAGAGTAAATCCTAAGTGTTCTTATCACAAAGAAAAATTTTTTTTGATTCATTAAATTTTGTGTATATATGAGATGATTGATGTTCACTCAACTTATTGTGGTAATCATTTCATGATGTATATAAATCAAATCATTATGCTGTTCAACTTAAACTTATACAGTGCTGTGTATAAATTATATCTCAATAAAATTGGAAGACAAAATGTTTTAAAATAGTAAATGGTACTGAAAGAGACAATAGGTATATAAAATGAGGAAGATATGCTTCATATCATCAAGTTTAAGTTTTTGTGGTTCTAATTCATAAATATAAGTACTGTTTAAAAACCATGTTTATGTGTGTCAAGAAACATTAATAAACACGAAGTGTTGGGCTTCCCTGGTGGCGCAGTGGTTGAGAATCTGCCTGCTAATGCAGGGGACACGGGTTCGAGCCCTGGTCTGGGAAGATCCCACATGCCGCGGAGCAGCTGGGCCCGTGAGCCACAATTGCTGAGCCTGCGCGTCTGGAGCCTGTGCCCCGCGACGGGAGGGGCCGCGATGGAGAAAGGCCCGCGCACCGCGATGAAGAGTGGCCCCCGCTTGCCGCAACTGGAGAAAGCCCTCGCACGAACCGAAGACCCAACACAGCCAAAAATAAAAATAAATAAATAAATAAATAAATAAATAAATAAATAAATAATCAAGTAAAACTTAAAAAAAAAAAACATGCAGTGTTTATTAATCCATGAATAAACATGTCATACATTTAGAAGTCAAGAAAATCATGATAGAGCAGTCAAAATTTGAACTACATTTTCAAATAGAAACATATGTTTACCAGGTAATAAGGAGAACAAGTATTTTCCTAGCAGAATAAGTATACACAGGAATTTCTCATGAACCAATGGGGGAAGTGTGTTTCGCTGGAGAAGAGAGTGCAAAAACATTATGAGTCCAGAGAGAGAGATGAATAATATACAGACAAAAATAAAACTAGGAAAGGACTTGCATTTCATGGTAACTAGAGATTTTTTTCTATGCATTTACTGAGAGATATTTAAGTTTAAAAAGTGTGGAGGGACTTACCTGGTGGTCCAATGGTAAAGAGTCCATCCTGCAATTCAAGGGACACAGATTCTATCACTGGTCAGGGAGCTAAGATCCCACATGCCGCGGGGCAAGTAAGCCTGCGCGCCACAACTACTGAGCCCATGCACCACAATTCCAGAGCCCATGCATCACAACTCCAGAGCCCACGTGCCCTGGAGCCTACACACCACAATTAAGAAGATAAAACCCGGGGCTTCCCTGGTGGCGCAGTGGTTGAGAGTCTGCCTGCCAATGCAGGGGACACGGGTTCGAGCCCTGGTCTGGGAAGATCCCACATGCCGCGGAGCAACGAGGCCCGTGAGCCACAATTACTGAGCCTGCGTGTCTGGAGCCTGTGCTCTGCAACAAGAGAGGCCGCGATAGTGAGAGGCCCGCGCACCGCGATGAAGAGTGGCCCCCGCTTGCCGCAACTAGAGAAGGCCCTAGCACAGAAACGAAGACCCAACATAGCAATCACTCAATCAATCAATAAATCAATAAATCTTTAAACAAAAAAAAAAAAAAAAAAAAAAAAAAAAGAAGATAAAACCCATGTGCCACAACTAGAGAGAAGCCTGTGCGCCACAATGAAAATATCTTGCATGCCGCAGTGAAGATCATGCATGCCACAACGAAGACATGACACAGCCAAAAATAAAAATAAATTTAAAAATACATATTTAAAAGAAAAAAAAGTGTGGAGATTGCACTAGAGGTCAACAGCGGCAGACAAGTTCAGAACATGTAACCATAATGTAGGTGAAAAATGAAGAAAGTCTGAATTATATCCACAATGTGAAAATTAGACCAAAAAAAAAAGAAGTCCTTGAGCAGAGTTCATCCTTGGAATCTATATGGGTTTTATCTCTGATTGAACTGAGGGGAAAAAGGAATCAAAGAATTAATGGGAAAGGAAAAAACAAAAAATAGTCATTTTTAAAATGGTAATATTAAGAAATATTAAGAAATAGTACCTCACTTAGAGAATGCTTATTTCAGTTATATTTAAGCCTTCATGGCTGCAGGTCCAAGTGTCTTTGTTTTACCTATAGTTGTAGCTTTCTCCTATGTCCCAGAGCAATGATTGATAGTAACACCCTCACTCTCAAGTGTCCCAGTTTAGGTGATAAATTACATGGTCCCCACTGTTGTAAGTTATATCTGCACATCTCTACATATTTTTTTATTCTACATAGTATTAAAATCAAAGAAAGGATAACCATCCCCTAGTTGGAAAAATTACGGGTAAAGTTATATGTAAAAAGCAAATTTAAATAATTTAATCCAGCATTCAATAAATTTTATCACCTGAACGAAGCTAACTAATACCGAAAAAAGTTCAAATTCAGGAAGTTATGTGCTTTTGACCAAAACATAAGCAACTGTGCCTTTTCAGTAGTCAACATTTTCAGTGTTTCTTATAATATCCCCTGTAGTCCTATGCCATAACAATTTAAATTTTAAATAATAATCTAATATACAGTCTAATATATAACATATATTATTCCTTGAAATTAAAACATTTTAGAAGCTATGTAGTACAAGACCTTTGTTTACTACATATTGAGTCATTAACTTTACAACTGGCACTTTCATCTTATAGATTTACTTTAAAACTGTTTCACTAGTAAAGCTAGACTCACTATAAAATATATATTTATATTCATGATGTAAGTCATTCTTATGAGTTTTATTTTGATTTTTTAGTTATAATTAAAATTTGTAATTTCTATCTTTTTAAATATAATAGGAAAACAAAGGAGTAAGGAATTCAAACTGTCAAATGGAAATCAATGTACATAAAATGCTTAGGACATTATTTAGCATGTCATGTATAAATATACAATTATTATCTTTAATATTACTAAAAATTACCAGTCAGTATTATTAAAACTTCACCAGAGCAAGGCAACTTTAGCCCTTTTGCAAGTAACAGCTCCAAACTCTGGACAAAAAATCAGTGACTATCTAAAGTCACTGAATAACAACCAAGTGGGGAAGAAAGAAAGTTGAAACTTGGAAAAAAGGAGTTATACTGGATAAATTTGTGCACATGCATGTGTGTGTGGTTTAATGGCATTTATCCTTGGGGCAAGCCCCAATGTGTGGGTCTATCAAATTCTTAGAAATGTTTACCAAAATTTTCTTGCATTTCTAAAGTTTCCTTTTATATATTTAGTTCCTATGCCATTTAGTATATACATTATTATACATAATAATTTCCTAAAAATCTACACCTCTTATCAGAGCACAGTGTGTGTGTGTTTTTGTTTTTGTTTTGTTTTTACTATTTAGTGTTTTTATCCTTAAATAACTTGTGTCTGAAATTGTTATTCTTTTTGTATGCACAGAATATTGTATTTATTTGCTCATCCACATATTTTAAAACTTTATTCACTTTGTGTTAATGTATTCCTTAATCTTATTTTGCTATGTTATTTAGGACAGTTAACACAGTTTCATGTGTTACACATAGGCAAAAATAAGGGATACATTTTCCATATAATTTTCCCTCTCAGGTCTTTAAGACACTTTATATATACTTCATCTTATTTTAGGAAACTCATCTTCTTTCTGTCAATCTACAATCCTTCTCTACTTTTAATTGCAGGCAAGATAAAATTTACCCAAATATATAGACTGGCTCCTTACTAAAGTTACACAATTCTCTCCAATTAATTTCTGATGGAATCCATGTTTTCAGTATCATAATTTTTCTCACACTGTTTATCAATCTCTTGGAAATGTTAAATAAAAGTCTGAATATTTATGTAAAATATAAAACTTCAAGAATTTTGCTTCTATACACTCTCTGACAGACTGTGATTCGAACATTTCACCAGAGGCTTCTTCAGTAATATTCAGAAGCTCAACAGATTCACAGGGCTTTTGGTTCTCTCAGAAGGTTTGACATCAATTTGCAGTAACACTGAATGTTCACATGCTTTTGAATACATCACAGGCAAGAGTCTATACACTGATTACCAAATGTTTAATTTTAATACTCACCTTGTCCTTCTTTAAATATCTCCCCTCTTTAGAATTAAAAGGGTCTCAAAAAGTCATTTGGGTTTTTAAATAACACCGGATGAATAAAAGTTCTCTTCAAAAGGTTAAAAGAACCCATAACTCTTTGAATAGAGAAAACACAGATGATCTCTTTTGGTAATTGTTAAAGGTCATGTTTTAATCTAGTGCCTCAAAGTGATAATAGGGAACAGCCACAAGACTATAGTTGAAGGTCATAGCATCGCACTGAACTCAAAGTATATTAGAGTAAAATCAATTAAGCATGGTATTTGTCTTTTGAAATTACTGGGTTTAACCAAGTTCACACCCTCATATTTGATATGAATATTTATTTACATATGTTGAGGCAATTGCAATAAAGAAGAAAATAAATTAGGTGGATTAAAATATAATTCAATCATTTTAATGTTTGTTAGTATTACCTTTTACTTACTTGAAAGTCATTTTCATATATGTTGATTATTAAGTAATACCTTGATGAGAGTTCTTAGTTTAAATACTATTTTTTTAATTTTTTCCTTCCTCCATAACGTTTATGTCCTGCCAGATGAAATATATAATGAATTGTTCTGATAAAATTTGTCCAGGTTTAAATAAAAAAGAGTTGCAAATTTTAATGTGAACTTCATTGCCTTTTCTTGGCACATCTTCATTATACTGAAATAAACTTAACCTAAAAACTGAAAATTGTGTGAAATTTTAACATTTTATGTTCCCAATATAGAACTCAATATTCACTATTCATTAAAAGATTAAGATTAGAGAAGTAATAATAATGAAGTAATATTTCCTCAATAAACTTGATGATTTTTTGCATGCACAGGAGAAGAGATCCAATAATTTTACTAGCTTATAATTCTTCTTTACTAGGATAAACCTTATGAAACAGATATTTTTATGACAAGTTTTGAATATGTCAAACTAGGATTACTTTAGTTGTCAAATTTTACCATATAAATTAGAAATGGATAAGAACTAACACAAAGATCTTTATTGGTTTTCTTTAACTACCTAGCCCTCCTGCACTCTGCGCCTTGAATGATCTCTTCAAAGACTGGCTTCAGAGACTCAGACAGTGCTCTAAAAGTGTGAATCAAAGGGCAGGTGCAGAATGGTTTCTGGGCAGTGAATTTAAAATAAAATACGGGGGAAAAAGACAAAATGAGATTATATTCTCCAAAATTCAGAAAGAAAAAGAAGAGAGTAATACAAATAAGATGAAATTAGTTATTTACTTTCAAACACTCAGCAAAACCTAATACTGGAAGATTTTCTCTATTTATTGTTAATGAAAAAAATACAGTTTGTAGTCTCCAAGCTGTAGCATTGCTTACAGTTGCCAATTACTTTGGAGGAAGAAAGAGAAAAAAATAAATACTTTCTACTATGTGTTAGAAACTACTCCAGATACTTTAAAACTTAACAACTTTACTGACTAATTGCATGCTTTTTAGAATTTATTTAAATTCTAGTACTTTATTCTCACAATGTCCCTGGTGAGAAGAAATTGAGATTCACAGGAGTCAATATTTCAAAGTTCACAAGGCTAGCTCGTGAAAGAATTGTTATTAAACCCAGTTCTGTTTTCCTCAAACTTTTCATTGTGAGGTTGGAGAGATGAAACACCAAAAGCTTGCATAAAGAAAATGGGAAGTAAAATCTTACAACAGAAGATAGTGGCTGTAATGGTATGTTGATATTTTCCATCTCAAGGATCATGAGAGATTACTGCAAGCAACTGTATGCCAATAAAATGGACAATCTGGAAGAAATGAATGAATTCTTAGAAAAGCACAACCTTCTGAGACTGAACCAGGAAGAAATAGAAAATATAAACAGACCAATCACAAGGACTGAAATTGAGACTGTGATTCAAAATTTTCCAACCAACAAAAGCCCAGGACCAGATGGCTTCACAGGTGAATTCCATCAAACATTTGGAGAAGAGCTAACACCTATGCTTCTCAAACTCTTCCAAAATATAGCAGAGAGAGGAACACTCCCAAACTCATTCTACGAGGCCACCATCATCCTGATACCAAAACCAGAATAAGATGTCACAAAGAAAGAAAACTACAGGCCAATATCATTGATGAACATAGATGCAAAAATCCTCAACAAAATACTAGCAAACAGAATCCAGCAGCACATTAAACAGATCATACACCATGATCAAGTGGGGTTTATCCCAGGAATGCAAGGATTCTTCAATATACACAAATCAATCAGTGTGATGCACCATATTAATAAATTGAAGAATAAAAACCATTAGATATTCTCAATAGATGCAGAAAAAGCTTTTGATAAAATTCAACACCAATTTATGATAAACACCCTCCAGAAAGTAGGCATAGAGGGAACTTACCTCAACATAATAAAAACCATATATGACAAACCCACAGCCAACATCATTCTCAGTGGTGAAAAACTGAAACCATTTCCACTAATATCAGGAACAAGATAAGGTTGCCCATTCTCACCACTATTA
Organism: Balaenoptera acutorostrata; assembly: GCF_949987535.1. NCBI lineage: Eukaryota > Metazoa > Chordata > Mammalia > Artiodactyla > Balaenopteridae > Balaenoptera > Balaenoptera acutorostrata. The sequence continues at coordinate 38,661,372 of NC_080081.1, forward strand.
TTCAACATAGTTTTGGCAGTTTTAGCCACAGCAATCAGAGAAGAAAAATAAATAAAAGGAATCCAAATTGGAAAAGAAGTAAAACTGTCACTGTTTGCAGGTGACATGACACTATACCTAGAGAATCCTAACGATGTTACCAGAAAAGTACTAAAGCTAATCAATGAATGTGGTACAGTAGCCGGATACAAATTTAATGCACAGAAATCTTTTGTATTCCTATAAACTAATGATGAAAAATCTGAAAGAAAAATTCAGGAAACAATCCAATTAACCATTGAAACAGAAAGATTAAAATACCTGGGAATAACCCTACCTAAGGAGGTAAAAGACCTGTACTCAGAGAACTATAAGACACTGATGAAAGAAATTAAAGATGACACAGACAGGTGGAGAGATATACCATGTTCTTGGATTCGAAGAATCAACATTGTGAAAATGACTCTACTACCCAAAGCAATCTACAGATTCAATGCAATCCCTATCAAACTACCAATGGCATTTTTCACAGAACTAGAACAAAAAATTTCACAATTTGTATGGAAATAAAAAAGACACCAAATAGCCAAAGCAATCTTGAGAAAGAAAAAAGGAGCTGGAGGAATCAGGCTCCCTGACTTCAGACTATACTGTAAAGCTACAGTAATCAAGACAGTATGGTACTGCCACGAAAACAGAAATATAGATCAACGGAACAGGATAGAAAGCCCAGAGATAAACCCACCACATATGGTCACCTAATCTTTGATAAAGGATGCAAGAATATACAATGGAGAAAAGACAGACTCTTCAGTAAGTGGTACTTGGAAAACTGGACAGCTACATGTAAAGAATGAAATTAGAGCACTCAGTAACACCCTATACAAAAATAAACTCAAAATGGATTAAAGACCTGAATGTAAGGCCAGACACTATAAAACCCTTAGAGGAAAACCTAGGCAGAACACTCTTTGACATAAATCACAGCAAGATACTTTTTAACCCACCTCCTAGAGAAATGGAAATAAAAACACAAATAAACAAATGGGACCTAATGAAACTTAAAAGCTTTTGCACAGCAAAGGAAACTATAAACAAGACAAAAAGACAACCCTCAGAATGGGAGAAAATATTTGCAAATGAAACAACTGACAAGCATCAATCTCCAAAATATACAAGCAGCTCATGCAGCTCAATATCAAAAAAACAAACAACCGAATCCAGAAATGCACAGAAGACCTAAATAGACATTTCTCCCAAGAAGATATACAGATTACCAGCAAACATATGAAAGGATGCTCAACATCACTAATCATTAGAGAAATGCATATCAAAACCACAATGAGGTATCACCTCACACCGGTCAGAATGGCCATCATCAAAAAATCTAAAAACAATAAATGCTGGAGAGGGTGTAGAGAAAAGGGAACACTCTTGTACTGTTGGTGGGGATGTAAATTGATACAGCCACTATGGAGAACAGTATGGAGGTTCCTTAAAAAACTAAAAATAGAACTACCATGCGACCCAGCAATCCCACTACTGGGCACATACCCTGAGAAAACCATAATTCAAAAAGAGTCATGCACCACAATCTTCATTGCAGCACTATTTACAATAGCCAGGACGTGGAAGCAATCTAAGTCTCCATTGACAGATAAATGGATAAAGAAGATGTGGCACATATATACAATGGAATATTATTCAACCATAAAAAAAGGAAATTGATTTATTTGTAGTGAGGTGGATGGGCATAGAGTCTGTCACACAGAGTGAAGTAAGTCAGAAAGAGAAAAACAAATACTGTATGCTAACACATATATATGGAATCTAAAAAAAATGGTTCTAAAAATAAAAAATGGCTCTGAAGAACCTAGGGGCAGGACAGGAATCAAGGTGCAGATGTAAAGAATGGACTTGAGGACACAGGGAGTGGGAAGGGTAAGCTGGGACGAAGTGATAGAGTGGCATTAGACATATATATATACTACCAAATATAAAATAGATAGCTAGTGGGGAGCAGCTGTGTAGCACAGGGAGACCAGCTCGGTGCTTTGTGACCACCTAGAAGGGTGTGATAGGGAATGTGGGAGGGATACACAAGAGGGAGGGGATAGGGGGATATATGTATACATATAACTGATTCACATTGTTATACAGTGGCAATTAACACAACAATGTAAAGCAATTATACTCCAATAAAGATGTTAAAAATAAATAAATAAATAAATAAATAAAAGTTACATTGAAAAAAAAAAGAATAAAAGAAGTGATGTATATGCACTACTATATTTAAAAAGAATAACCAACAGAGACCTACTGTATAGCACAGGGAACTCTGCTCAGTGTTATGTGGCAGCCTGAATGGGAGGGGAGTCAGGAGCGAATGGATATATGTATATGTATTCCTAAGTCACTTTGTTGTTCACCTGAAACTATCACAACATTGTTAATTGGGTATACTCCAATATAGAATTAAAAGTTAAGAAAAAGAAAAAAGAAAATAACAGAATCCAGAGGCTCTGCAAATCCTCACTAACTAGTATAAAATCAAATATTAGACATGTGAAAACTAGGGCCCATAGTCAAAGAAGAAAAAGAGTTAAAAAACTGATGGCATAGTAACCCATATGTTGAAATTGGTGTGAATTTAAACTATTATAAATATACTGAAATACTTGAAATATATATTCATAATAAACACATGAAAACTCTAAATAAGAGATATTATGAAAATATTTTTATATTAATAATAGACTATTTTTAGAGCAGTTTTAATTTTACAGAAAATTTGAGCATATAGTACAGCAAGTTTCCATATACACCCTCTCCTCTCTTGCAGTTTCCCCTATGTTCAATGTCTTGCATTATTGTAGTACATTTGTTAAAATTGTTGAACCAATATTGATACACTATTTTTACTAAAGTCCATGGTTTGCATTAGGATTCACCCTTTGTGTCCTACAGTTCTATGGTTCTTGACAAATGCATAATTTGATCTGTCCACCATTGTAGTCTCATAAAGAGTAGTTTCACAGTTTCACTGCCCTAAAATTCCTTGTATTTCAACTATTCACCCCTTCTCCCCTCTATCTCCAAATCCCTGGCAACCACTGATCTTTTTACTGTCTCTATAGTTTGTCCTTTTCTAGAATGCCATATAGATGAAATCATACATTTTGCTCTAGTTTTTGAACTGCTTCTTTCACTTAGCAGTATGCATTTTTGGTCCTCCATGTCTTTCTGTGGTCTGATAGCTAATACTTTTTTATCACTATATAGTGTTCTATTGTATGGAACATACATAAACAGTTTTTTTATTCACTTACCTATTTCAGGAAATCTTGGTTGATTGCAGTTATTAAATATTTGCAGATTTTTGTGAAGTAAATGAAAATTTTAGAATTAAAAATTATGGTAACTGAAATAAAACTTAAAATAAGTAAATGACTATAATGGCTCAGGAGGACAGTAGAAATGTTTACTGAATTTGAGTAAAGACTTATAGATATAATTGGATCTGAGGAATGAAGAAAAAAAAAAATTTTTAAACCCAGAGTCTTATATTTCTATGGGACAATATCAGTTCATTTAGTGTATGTGTATATATATATAGTTCTTTTTTTGTAATTCATGCTTTATTTATATTTATTTATATTTATATATATTTTTTATTGAAGTATAGTTGATTTACAATGTTGTGTTAGTTTCAGGTGTACAGCAAAGTGATTCAGTAAAATATATACATATATTTATTATTTTCCCATATACATTGTTAAAGAATATTGAATAGAGTTCACTGTGCTATACAGTAGGTCCTTGTTGGTTATCTATTTTATATATAGTAATATGTATATGTTAATCCCAAACTTCTAATTTACCCCCCCCCCAAACCTTTCCTCATTGGTAACTATAGGTACGTTGTCTAAGTCTGTGTGTCTGTTTCTGTTTTGTAAGCAAGTTCATTTGTATCATTTTTTTTTTAGATTCCACATATGTGATATCATATGATATTTGTCTTTCTCTGTCTGATTTACTTCACATAGTATGATAAACTCTAGGTCCATCTATTTTGCTGCAAATTGTAATATCCATTATTTTTCATGGCTGAGTAGTATTCCATTGTGTATTTATACACATCTTCTTTATCCATTTATCTGTCAATGGACATTTAAGTTACTTCCTTGTCTTGGCTATTGTAAAGAGTGCTGCTATCAACATTGGGGAGCAAGTATATTTTCAAATTATGATTTTCTCTGGATATATGCCCAGGATTGGGATTGCAGGATCATATGGCAACTCTCTTTTTAGTGTTTTAAAGAACCTCCATACTGTTCTCTATAGTGACAGCACTGATTTACCAACAGCGTAGGAGGGTTCCCTGTTCTCCACATCCTCACCAGCATTTATCATTTGTAGACTTTTTGAGGTTGGCCATTCTGACTGGTGTGAGGTTATACTTCACTGTAATTTTGATTTGCATTTCTCTAATAATTAGTGACAGTGAGCATCTTTTCATGTGCCTGTTAGCTATGTGTATGTCTTCTTTGGAAAAATGTCTATTTAATTCTTCTGCCCATTTTTTGATTGGGTTATTTGTCTTTTTTTATTGAGTTGTTAGTTTTTTGTTTTTTTTTTTTTGATATTGAGCTGTATGGGCTGTTTATATATTTTGGAAATTAATCCCTTGTAGGTTGCATCATTTGCAAATATTTTCTTCCAGTTGGTAGGTTGTCTTTGTTATTGTTTATGGTTTCCTTTGCTATGCAAAAGCTTTTAAGTTTAATTAGATCCCATTTGTTTAATTTTTGCTTTCATTTGCATTACTCTAGGAGACAGACCAAAAAAACAAAAATATTGCTGCAACATTTAATTTATATTTAGTTAGATTCCCAGAAAGAGAGGAAAGTAAAAAATGCATAGAAACACATATGAAGAAATAATGATGGAAATTTCTTCATTTTGGTGAAAAAAATCAACTTACAGTTAAAAGAAGCTCAGTTAACTCCAGCAGAATTTTAAAAAAAAGAAAAAAAATGAAAGAAAAAGAGCAAGAAAGAAAGAAAACAAAGAAAAGAAAAATAGAAAAAACACATTTATAATATAGTAGTCAAACTAATGATAACCACAGATGAAAAAGGAAAGGTCTTGAAGGTAGCAAGAGAAAAATGCAACAGTACATAAATGGCAACCATGATAACAAAGATGGCTTAATTTTCATCAGGGACATGGTGGTCAAATGACAATAAATCAACATTTTGAAAATGCTGAAAAAAATGTCAATCCCAAATTCTACATTCAACTGTTAATGAGTATAAGCTCATACCATTCACTGCATGACAAGCCAATAAGTTGAGAAACAAGGTGTTAGGGAAAGGAACAGCAACTCTTCAGAAAGCCAGCAAACTAAGAAGATGGTGGACTAATGTTCTAAAGAACCATCTTGTCTGGGTTTGAATGCTAGTTTCTTTTATGCTACAAAGAGGGGGAGGTGGGAGGAAGGAAGGTCAAAAGGTAATAGACTTCCTGGTGCTGGCCAGACCTTGGAGGGGATGTGTTAATTCCCTTGTTCTTTCAGCAGTTTGTCATGGGTCTTGTCACAATATTCCTGTAAATCTATGTAAAGTATTTTAGCTTAAGTCTCAAGCATGGGAGGCAGGGTTCCCAGAAAGGGGCTATTATGTATATTTCAAGCTATAGGCAACATTCTTTTAATGATTAACTTGCCTGTGTGCTGAGCTTGCAAGACTAAGCAAAAGCCATAGAATACAAAAGTTAAAGCAAAAGACACAGATCCAATATGGGGTCAGATTTGTTCTTCCCTATTACATAACCAAAAAAGCCCCACAAACTTGCTTTACATATGAGACTGAAATTCGTATATTTTCAGAAAATATAAAGTCTGAGAGAATTCAGCAGCACCAGGCCTACGCTAGAAGAAATGTTAAAGGAATTTCTTCAATTTGAAGGGAACTGACAGTCAATTGAATTTCAGCTATACAGGAATAAATTCCAAGCACTGGAAATAATAAGAATAATAACTCAATAATAATATTGAGTTAAATATAAAATACTATCGTTTTCCTCTTTATTTTTTTAAAATCATAACTAATCAAAGCAAAACTACATTGTGCATTACATTAAGTAGATAGATAGAAGGCATATGGAAATAAAAGCACACAGATGAGAGGTAAATGGGTTACATCATGACAAGCATCCTATACTTTGAGTGAAGTGGTGAGATACTAACTCTAAGTAGTAAAATTATAGTGTAATGTGATCCCTACCACATCCACAAAAAAAAAAAAAAAAAAAAAATCCCTAAAACAAACAAACAAAATTTAGAACTAAAACCAGAAACCTGATGAAAAGAGGTATACAAACATCAAGTACTGAGAGGTATATCAAACATCAAAACTGAGATAAAGGAAAGAGATGTGGCTTTTGTGATAGTCTATCAAACACTTTTATTGTATCTCTGTAAAATACAGTGTATGTATGCATGTAAGTGTTTTCATCCTAATGTTGCTACTCCCATGGCAAAGAAAAAAAAGAATGAAAAAAAGAAAAAAAATTGGAAAAAATTAGGCTCATAGCAGCTACCGTGTAGAAATTCCCCCCTACTTTTAAATATTTGGTTTTCATTTTCCTCAAAAAATCAGAATACATACAAAGGCAAAACATTTTATTTGTTTTCTCTTTTTTCCTTTTTGACTTGATCTTCTAAAACATTCCTTACTTCAATTTAAGCTATTTTCTGTTAATATTATTAAGTTTAATTATGAGGCTAAGAATTGTTAATTTTTGTTTAGAGCCCACTTTGTAGCAGATTTATTTGAAATATTTTTTATGAATATTTACACATTAGAGAAACAATACAACAACAACCATATCAATGTAAAATACATTAAAATATTATCAATTATACTATTATTAAGTATTTTAAAGTATTTTAGAGTCAACATTTTGAAAACATTAAAATTTCCCTTGCATATTTTTTGCTGTCTACTTAATACATATCTGGAGACAAAATGGCTGAAATATGCTTTCCCTACAAAAAATTCTTTAAATTTTTTATAATTAAGCTTCTGATATTTAAATAAGTCACATGTAATAATTCTTTTCTCAAAACATTACAATTAGTGTACTTCAATTTTTTTAATAGAAATATGAAGTTAGACATAGCTTGATTTCAAATCATAAATCTAAAGTCCAGTGACATGCTTTTATTTCATTAAATGTAAATATGATAGCTGTAATAGTTCTGATATCTCTTTTTAAAAATTAAGATTTATGTAGATATAAAAACAATAAAAATGTTGTTACAGAACATGTAAAATGATTACAGATTGTACAACTATACTTAATTAAATACTGCTTTGTACCTGATACCTTTTATAAATTATTTGTTAATCTTTTGTTTCTATTTCACAAGTGTAGGTATTATTATTATCTCAATTTTACATTCAATCCATTGTTGACATCTTATTTCATCATTGGTCTCTTGGCCAAAGTCTTATCAATTCCCTTCATACAATCATAAAAATAGCCTAGCCATTCTTACTCACTTTGCTAATGCATTTTCCCAATTTATCTCTTCTAAATCCTAAATTGTTTACTTTCTGTTCCCAAATTATATCATGCACTATTCATTTTGGGGCACTAACAGGTTTCATTAATCCAGCATACCAAGAGTATTACACTAGTTCCATAAAGCCTTCTATCGAATTCTCTTGTCTTAGTTTACCTAAATTTGAAAAAAAATCTTCAACACATGAGGTTGACTGTAGGCCAAATAATTGTCCTCCACAAATGCTCACATCTTAATCCCTGAAACTTGTATATATAATTTATATTGTCAATGGGACTTTACAGATGTGATTAAGTTAAGGATATTGACCTGGGGAGATTACCCTGGATTATCTAGGTGGACCCAATGTAATCACAAGAGTCTGATGAAAGACAGACAAAAAACCAGTCAGTAGTGGAAGAGGTGATGACAGAATCAAAAAGCTGGAGTAAGGCAAGAAGTCCAGTGTAAGTGATGCAGGCTTTGTTAAATAACCTGAAAAGAGCAAGGAAATAACTTCTCCCCTGAAACCTCTAGAAAGAATGCAACCCTGCAGACATTTTGATTTTACTCTTCTGACCTCCAGAACTGCAAGAGAATAAATTTATATTGTTACAAACCACTGTTTGTGATTATTTATTATAGCAGCAATAAGAAACTAATATAGATTTTCACACCTGGAAATGGAGTACTGCTGTAAAAATACCTTAAAAATGTAGAAGTGTTTTTGGAATTACAAAATGAGCAGAAGCTGGTAGAGTTTTGAGATACTAAGAGAAAAAGAGATCATCATCATATACTGTTGGTAGGAATATGGATGTTAAAATCTATGCTGGTGAGGGCTCAGGATGAAGTGAGGAGCATGAATTCGTAATTCAGGAATCCTCTAGAAGCTGAAAAAGACAAGAAAATAGATTCACCCTTCAGAAATTTCAGAAGGAGTCAACCCTTCCTACACCTTGATTTTAAAGCAATAAGCCTGATTTTAGAGTTCTGACTTCCAGAACTGTAAAATAATAAATTTGTGTTAAGTCATTAAATTTGTGTTAAATTGTCACAGCAGCAACAGGAAACTAATAAGTCTGAAGGCAGCTGATGTAACTTCATTCTCAAACTTATTTTCCTTTCAGGTTATTTCAAGTAGTGTGATGAGGAAATATTAATCTTGTAGGGACTGAGGTTGCTTTTATTGGGAGCAGCTGGGATTTCTGTGATTAAATTTGGTGGAAAAGGAATTTGATAGTGTAAGAATTTCTGTCATGTTTATGAAGAATTTTACATTGACATGAAAGTTGATAGAATTTCAAAGTGTCTATTATAATAATGTAATACACTTCACTTTAATCTTGTCCACTAAGGTCCAATTAAGACTATTCTTTGCTGTATCCTCCCAATGAAAAGGAATATTTTGTCACTTTAGTAACTAACACCCACCTCAAGTAGGTCAACGGTGGGGTCACATTGAATAAATACATCCTATTCTATAGCTAATTATGTTACGCTGAGTTTCCTTTTCTGTATTTAACATTTTATTTCTTGGTTCCAGAAAATCCTAATGATTGTGAAGAAAATCATTTTTAGTTTTATTCTTTTAAAGGTTATAGCTATAATTTATACTTATAAATTGCCATTGTCTTGGAGTAGTTTGAGCTCTGCACATGTTATGTCAGTTGTCAATATAGAAATTGATGAGAATTTATTGGACACAATGTAAATAATTATTTAACAGAGCCAATTGTAATTACATGCTAATGTAAGTCTGATAAGCTCTTTTTCTGTTTTTAAGTGCAGCCCTGATTACCAGCTCAATAATATAAAAGTATCCTTTCCTCACCAAACAGCAAGCAAGCATCAAGATTTAGTACTAGAGGGCTTCCGGGCTTCCCTGGTGGCGCAGTGGTTGAGAATCTGCCTGCTAATGCAGGGGACACGGGTTCGAGCCCTGGTCCGGGAAGATCCCACATGCCATGGAGCAACTAGGCCCGTGAGCCACAACTACTGAGCCTGCGCATCTGGAGCCTGCGCTCCGCAACAAGAGAGGCCGCGATGGTGGGAGGCCCGCGCACCGCGATGGAGAGTGGCACCCGCTCGCCACAACTGGAGAAAGCCCTCGCACAGAAACGAAGACCCAACACAGCCAAAAATAAATAAATAAATAAAATAAAAACTGCCAAACTGACTTCCAAAGTGGCTATACTATAAAAAAAAAAAAAAAAAAAGATTTAGTACTAGAGCACTGATCCACTTTTTAAACCTAAAAATAGGTCAATTACTTTTAAACAATAAAAGAAACTAAAGTAAATTATATTTAAGTGCCCAAGATATACGGTTATATTTTTTGCATATATTATGTTTACTTTATTGGAAAAATAATGAATAACTTCATCAGAAGTAATTGTTTTCTTTACTGTTGTCCCCATGATTGTTTTCTTTAATTCTTATATCTTTCCATTTATTCCTCTCTTCCCACTCATAGAACTTTTCACTGGCTAAACCTAAAGGGACTGCAAGCTTTCTATAGTAAGACTTTATAGTCATTTAAAGTTCCAAAACTGATTTGAAGTTCAATATACCAGCTTCTACATTTACCCAAAATTTCCCAAACCAGCATTTAATTCAGTGAAATATATTTGAATATATTTTTTTGATTATCCATGTGAATGTAAATAAAAATACATTGCATTGTCCTTAATTAACAAATTTATGGTATTCTTGGCATAACTTACCTCCAATACAGTTGTAACTTCTAGTAAACTATGACAGAATTTATAGTCTTTATTACCAAATCCCCTATAGCAGAATCCACAATGAAAGTTCAGGTATTTCAGCTAAGCAACAGAAAGCTTCTTTCCTAAATAACCTCAGTGATATTTCTTGACAGATACTTTATAAAAACAAAGTGAGATGTCGTGCCAATATAGATTCATCCTACTATAGTTGCTTCCTAAATATGGAAGGGTATATCTGCCCTATTTCTTTCTCTCCCCTCTCTTTCTCTCCCACTCTTTTCCTAAAAATGAAAGATGATTTGAAAAAGACATCTTTACAAGAATGACAGGTAAATTTCTATTCACCTTTGGTTGTGCAGAAACATTAATGAGTATGAGAGGCTGTTGTTGTCTTCATATGGGTTTGCTCTAAGGTGATGACAAGAGCAATCTCAGAGTGTTTACCTATAGTGGTTAAAGTCCTAGAAAGAATTGTGTGTGTGTGTGTGGTCTATTGCAAACAATGCAACCAATAACCTGCACAGGTATATCAATATGTTTTGAATGTTCTATAGACCTGTTACACTTTTTAATCTCTGAGCCTCTACAAATGTCCTAACAGAACCAATTAATAAGCTGCCATATGCTGATACCTAAAGACAAAAACACCTGCAGCAGATTATAAAATAGATAATTAATAATACAGCAATAAACACAAAATAACAGAAAATAAAGAACATGCATTACCCTACCATTGCAGACTTAGGGTCAAATGAAAATATTTACTTGGCTTAACACTCCTGAAAAAAATCTGAAATTTTAAAGGCCTCCCAGTAAAATGCAAAGTGATGATCTAGAGGAATATAAACATGCCAAAAGATAAGTAAAATGAGAAAGATTTCAGTGGTCACAGAGAGTAAGGGTAAGAGCTTAGCACTGGAGACAGTCCAGGTTTCTCCAGTGTTTGCCATTTCTTAGGTGTATGACCTTGGGCAAGTTAGATAATATCTCTGTGCCTCAATTTCCTCATCAGTAAAATTAGGATAAATTCAATAACTGCTTTACAAAGTTGCTATGAGGAGTAAATGAATTAATACTTTTTAAGCACTTGAGCGGGGTTGGCACATGGTAAGAATTGTGTATTTTTTATATAAAAAATTATTTTAAAAATTCATGGCAATTGTAAATAGTGCTGCAATGAACATTGGGGTGCATGTGTCTTTTTTTTAACATCTTTATTGGAGTATTATTGTTTTACATTGTTGTGTTATTTTCTGCTGTATAACAAAGTAAATGAGCAATATGTATACATATATCCCCTTATCCCCTCCCTCTTGTGTCTCCCTCCCACCTTCCCTATACCACACCCCTAGGTGGTCACAAAGCACCAAGCTGGTCTCCCTCTGCTATGGGGCTGCTTCCCACTAGCTAGCTATTTTACATTTGGTAGTGTATATATGTCAACGCCACTCTATCACTTCGTCCCAGCTTACCCTTCCCCCTCCCTGTGTCCTTAAGTCTATTCTCTAAAACTGTGTCTTTATTCCTATCCTGCCCCTAGGTTCTTCAGAAACAATTTCTTTTTTTTTTTAGATTCCATATATATGTGTTAGCATACAGTATTTGTTTTTCACATTCTGACTTGCTTCACTCTGTATGACAGACTCTAGGTCCATCTACTTCACTACAAATAACTCAATTTCCTTTCTTTTTATGGCTGAGTAACATTCCATTGTATATATGTGCCATATCTTCTTTATCCATTCATCTGTCAATGGACACTTAGGTTGCTTCCATGTCCTGGCTATTGTAAATAAAGCGCAGTGAACATTGTGGTACATGTCTCTTTTTGAATTATGGTTTTCTCAGGGTATATACCCAGTAGTAGGATTGCTAGGTAATATGGTAGTTCTATTTTTAGTTTTTTAAGGAACCTCCATACTATTCTCCATAGTGGCTGTATCAATTTACATTCCCAACAACAGTGCAAGAGGGATCCCTTTTCTCCACACTCTCTCCAGCATTTATTGTTTGCAGATATTTTGATGATGGCCATCTGACCGGTATGAGGTGATACCTCACTGTGGTTTTGATATGCAATTCTCTAATGATTAGTGATGTTGAACATCCTTTCATGTGTTTGTTGGTAATCTGTATATCTTCTTGGGAGAAATGTCTATTTAGGTCTTCTGCCCATTTTTGGATTGGGTTGTTTGTTTTTTTTGATATTGAGCTGCAAGAGCTGCTTGTATATTTTGGAGATTAATCCTTTGTCAGTTGCTTCATTTGCAAATATTTTCTCCCATTCTGAGGGTTATCTTTCGTCTTTATGATTTCCTTTTCTGTGCAAAACTTTTAAATTTCATTAGGTCTCATTTGTTTATTTTTGTTTTTATTTCCATTCCTCTAGGAGGTAGGTCAAAAAGGATCTTGCTGTGATTTATGTCATAGAGTGTTCTGCCTAGGTTTTCCTCTAAGAGGTTTATAGTGTCTGGTCTTACATTCAGGTCTATGATCCATTTTGTGTTTGTTTTTGCATATGGTATTACTGAGTGTTCTAATTTCATTCTTTTACATGTATCTGTCCAGTTTTCCAAGCACCACTTACTGAAGAGGCTGTCTTTTCTCCATTGTATATTCTTGCCTCCTCTATCAAAGATAAGGTGACCATATATATGTGTGTGGGTTTATCTCTGGGCTTTCTATCCTGTTCCATTGATCTATATTTCTGTTTTTGTGGCAGTACCATACTGTTTTGATTACTGTAGCTTTACAGTATAGTCTGAAGTCAGGAAACATTATTCCTCCAGTTCCATTTTTCTTTATCAACATTGATTTGGCTATTCGGGGTCTTTTGTGTTTCCATACAAATTGTGAAATTTTTTGTTCTAATTCTGTGAAAAATGCCATTGGTAGTTTGATAGGGATTGCATTGAATCTGTAGATTGCTTTGGGTAGTATCGTAATTTTCACAATGTTGATTCTTCCAATCCAAGAACATGGTATATCTCTCCATCTGTTTGTATCTGCTTTAATTTCTTTCATCAGTGTCTTATAGTTTTCTGCATACAGATCTTTTGTCTACTTAGGTAGGTTTATTCCTAATTATTTTATTCTTTTTGTTGCAGAATGGGAGTGGTAAATGGAAGTGTTTCCTTAACATCTTTTTCAGATTTTTCATCATTAGTGTATAAGAATGCAAGAGATTTCTGTGCATTAATTGTATCCTGCTACTTTACCAAATCCATTGATTAGCTCTAGTAGTTTTCTAGTAGCATCTTTAGGATGCTCTATGTATAGTATCATGTCATCTGCAAACAGTGACAGATTTACTTCCTCTTTTCCGATTTGCATTCCATTTATTTCTTTTTCTTCTCTGATAGCTGTGGGTAAAACTTCTAAAAATATGTTGAATAACAGTGGTGAGTGTGGGCAAGCTTGTCTTGTTCCTGATCTTAGTGGAAATGGTTTCATTTTTTCACCATTGAGAATGACATTGGCTGTGGGTTTGTCATATATGGCCTTTATTATGTGGAGGTAAGTTCCCTCTATGCCTACTTTCTGGAGGGTTTTTATCATAAATGTGTGTTGAATTTTGTCTAAAGCTTTCTCTGCATCTATTGAGATGATGGTATGGTTTTTCTCCTTCAATTTGTTAATATGGTGTATCATGCTGATTGATTTCTGTATATTGAAGAATCCTTGCATTCCTGGGATAAACCCCACTTGATCATGGTTTATGATCCTTTTAATGTGCTGTTGGATTCTGTTTGCTAGTATTTTGTTGAGGATTTTTGCATCTATGTTCATCAGTGATATTGGCCTGTAGTTTTCTTTCTTTGTGACATCTTTGTCTGGTTTTGGTGTCAGGGTGATAGTGGCCTTGAAGAATGAGTTTGGGAGTGTTCCTCCCTCTGCTATATTTTGGAAGAGTTTGAGAAGGATAGGTGTTATCTCTTCTTTAAATGTTTGATAGAATTCACCTTTGAAGCCGTCTGGTCCTTGGCTTTTGTTTGTTGGAAGATTTTTAATCACAGTTTCAATTTCAGTGCTTGTGATTGGTCTGTTTATATTTTCTATTTCTTCCTGGTTCAGTCTTGAAAGGTTGTGTTTTTCTAAGAATTTGTCCATTTCTTCCAGGTTGTCTATTTTATTGGCATATAGTTGCTTGTAGTAATCTCTCATGATCCTTTGTATTTCTGCAGTGTCAGTTGTAACTTCTCCTTTTTCATTTCTAATTCTATTGATTTCAGTCTTCTACCTTTTTTTCTTCATGAGTCTGTCTATTGGTTTATCTTCTCAAAGAAGTGGTTATCTTCTCACTTTTGTTTATCTTCTCAAAGAACCAGCTTTTAGTTTTATTGATTTCTGCTATTGTTTCCTTTATTTCCTTTTCATTTATTTGTGATCTGATCTTTAAGATTTCTTTCCTTGTGCTAACACTGGTGTAGTTTTCCTTCTTCCTCTAATTGCTTTAGGTGTAAGGTTAAGTTGTTTATTTGAGATTTTTCTTGTTTCTTGAAGTAGGATTTTATTGGTATAAACTTCCCTCTTAGAACAGTTTTGCTGCATCCCATAGGTTTTGGGTTGTCATTTTTCATTGTCTTTTGTTTCTAGGTAGTTTTTGATTTCCTCTTTATTTTCTTTAGTGATCTCTTGGTTATTTTGTAGCATATTGTTTAGCCTCCATTTGTTTGTATTTTTTTACACTTATTTCCTGTAATTAGTATCTAGTCTCATAACATTGTGGTCGGAAAAAATACTTGGTACAATTTCAATTTTCTTAAATTTACCAAGGCTTGATTTGTGACCCAAGATAAGATCTTTCCTAGGCAATGTTCCATGAGCACTTGAGCAGAAAGTGTATTCTGTTGTTTTTGGATGGAATGTCCTATAAATGTCAGTTAAGTCCATCTTGTTTAATGTGTCGTTTAAAGCTTGTGTTTCCTTATTTATTTTCATTTTGGTTGATCTGTCCATTGGTGAAAGTGGGGTGTTAAAGTCCCCTATTACTACTGTGTTACTGTTGATTTCCCCTTTTATGGCTGTTAGCATTTGCCTTATGTATTGAAGTGCTCCTATGTCGGATGCCTAAATATTTACAATTGTTATATCATCTTCTTGGATTGATCCCTTGATCATTATGTAGTGTCCTTCTTTGCCTCTTGTAGTAGTCTTTATTTTAAAGTCTATTTTGTCTGATATGAGAATTGTTTGTCTTGCTTTCTTTTGATTGCCATTTGCATGGAATATCTTTTTCCATCCCCTCACTTTTAGTCTGTATGTGTTCCCAGCTCTGAAGTGGGTCTGTTGTAGACAGCATATATACAGGTCTTGTTTTTTTATCCATTCCACCAGTCTATGTCTTTTGGTTGGAATATTTAATTCATTTACGTTTAAGGTAGTTATCAATATGTATGTTCCTATTACAATTCTATTAATTGATTTGGGTTTTTTATTGTAGGTCTTTTCTTTCTTTTGTGTTTCCTGCCTAGAGAAGTCCCTTTAGCATTTGTTGTAAAGCTGGTTTGGTGGTGCTGAATTCTCTTAGCTTTTGCTTTTCTGTAGAGTTTTTAATTTCTCTGTTGAATCTGGATGAGATCCTTTCTGGGTAGAGTAATCTTTTTTGTAGGTTTTTCCCTTTCATCACTTTAAATATGCCCTGCCACTCCCTTCTGTCTTGCAGAGTTTCTGCTGAATGATCAGCTGTTAACCTTATGGGGATTCCCTTGTGTTATTTGTGTGTTTTTGCTTGCTGCTTTTAATATTTTTTCTTTGTATTTAAATTTTGGTAGTTTGATTAATATGTGCCTTGGCATGTTCTCCTTGGATTTAGCCTGTATGGGACTCTCTGTGCTTCCTGGACTTGATTGACTATTTCCTTTCCCATATTAGATTAGTTTTCAACTATAATCTCTTCAAAAGTTTTCTGAGACTCTTTCTTTTTCTCTTCTTCTTCTGGGACACCTATAATTCGAATGTTGGTGTTTTTAATGTTGTCCCAGAGGTCTCTGAGACTGTTTTCAATTGTTTTCATTCTTTTTTCTTTATTCTGCTCTGCGGTAGTTGTTTCCACTATTTTATCTTCCAGGTCACTTAACCGTTCTTCTGCCTCAGTTATTTTGCTATTGATTCCTTCTAGAGAATATTTAATTTCATTTATTGTGTTGTTCAGCATTGTTTGTTTGCTCTTTAGTTCTTCTAGTTCCTTGTTAAACATTTCTTGTATTTTCTCCATTCTATTTTCAAGACTTTGGATCATCTTTACTAACATTATTCTGAATTCCTTTTCTGCTAGACTACCTATTTCTTGTTCACTTATTTAGTCTGGTGGGTTTCTACCCTGCTCCTTCATCTGCTGTGCATTTCTCTGTCTTCTCATTTTGCTTAACTTACTGAGTTTGCAGTCTCCTTTTCCCAGGCTGCAGGTTCATAGTTCCTGTTGTTTTTCGTGTCTGCCCCCAGTGGGTAAGGTTGGTTCAATGAGTTGTGTAGGTTTCCTGGTATAGGGGACTGGTGACTGTGTTCTGGTGGATGAGGCTGGATCTTGTCTTTCTGGTGGGCAGGACCACATCTGATGTTGTGTTTTGGGGTGTCTGTGAACTTATTATGAATTTAGGCAGCCTTTTGCTAATTGGTAGATTTGTGTTCCTGTTTTGCTAGTTGTTTGGCATGGCGTGTCCAGCACTAGAGCTTGCTGGTCATTGAGTGGAGCTGGATCTTAGCATTGAGTCAGAGATCTCTGGGAGAGCCTTTGCCAATTGATATTACATGGGGTTGGGTGGTCTCTGGTGGTCCAATATCCTGAACTTGGCTCTCTCACCTCAGAGGCTCAGGCCTGGCACCTGGCCAGAACACCAAGACCCTGTCACTCACATGGCTCAGAAGAAAAGGGATAAATTAAAGAAAGAAAGAAAAAATAAAATTAAATAATTAAAATAAAAAATTTAAAAAATATTATTAAAATAAAGAGAGTAATAAAAAAAAGAGAAGAGAGTAATCAAACCAATAAACAAATCCACCAATGATAACAAACACTAAGAACTAAACTAAGATAAACATAAAAATCAGAAACTAGTCAGTCACATACAGCACATCCCAAGTCTATAGTTGCTCCCACAGTCCACCACCTCAATTTTGGGATGATTCGTTGTCTATTCAGGTATTCCACAGATGCAGGGTACTTCAAGTTGATTGTGGAGATTTAATCCACTGCTCCTGAGGCTGCACGGAGATATTTCCCTTTCTCTTCTTTGTTCACACAGCTCCTGAGGTTCAGCTTTTGTTTTGGACCCCACCTTTGCATGTAGGTCACCCTCTGACGTCTGTTCTTCACCCAGGCAGAAAGGGGTTAAAGGAGCAGCTGATTAGGGAGCTCTGGCTCACTCAGGCCGTGGGGCGGGAGGAGTATGGAATGTGGGGTGAGACTGCAGTGGCAGAGGCCAGTGTGACATTGAAACAGCCTGGGGTGTGCCGTGTGTTCTCCTGGGGAAATTGTCCCTGGATCATAGGACCCTGGTAGTGGCAGGCTGCACAGGCTCCCAGGAGGCGTGGTGTGGATAGTGATCTGTGCTTGCACACAGGTTTCTTGGTGGCTGCAGCAGCAGCAGCATTAGCGTTTCATGCTCATCTCTGGTGTCCACACTGATAGCTGTGGCTCGTACCTGTCTCTGAAGCTCATTTAGGTGGTGCTCTGTACCTTCTCTCCTCGCACACACGGAAACAATGGTCTCTTGTCTCTTAGGCAGACTATTTCCCGGACTCCCTCCCAGCTAGCTGTGGCTCACTAGCCCTCTTCAGACTGTGTTTATGCAGCCAACCCCAGTCCTCTCCCTGGGATCTGACCTCTGAAGCCCGAGCCTCAGCTCCCAGTCCCCACCTGCCTGGTGGGTGAGAAAGGAAGCCTCTCAGGTTGGTGAGTGCTGGTCGGCACCAATCCTCTGTGCAGGAATCTCTCCGCTTTGCCCTCTCCACCACTGTTGATGTGCTCTCCTCAGTGGCTCTGAAGCCACCCCCCACCCATCCACCATCTCCACCAGTGAAGGGGCTTCCTAGTACGTAGAAACTTTTCCTCTTTCACAGCTCCCTCCCAGAGGTGCAGGTTCCATCCTTATTCTTTTGTCTCTGTTTTTCCTTTTTTCTTTTGCCCTACCCAGGTACGTGGGAGTTTCTTGCCTTTTGGGAAGCCTGAGGTCTTCTGCCAGCGTTCAGTAGGAGTTCTGTAGGAGTTGTTCCACATGTACATGTATTTCTGATGTATTTGTGGGGAGGAAGGTGATCTCCACATCTTACTCCTCCACCATCTTGAAGGTCTTCTGGATTTTATAATCTTTAAAAAGCATTGCCAGTTTGATAGCAAAATAATGATATAATATTCTATTTACCTTGTGAATAGTGCCTAGGACATAGTGAGACTCCAAAAATGTTGGCTGTTGCTCTGTTATATTATTGTTAATACAGAATTTTTCCTTTCCCCACTAATCTCAATATCCACTTCATAATATACTAAATTCATATACATACCAAGATCTGAAATTTCTGTTTTTGTTCTGAATTTGTACCCCTTCTCTCATAATCTGTACATATACGATCAAAAGATATCCTCTAAAATATTCTTGACTTAACCCATTGGAATTACTCTGGCAATAAAAATTTTAAGCAAAAAAGAAAAAAATGGGATATGGGTGGGGAAACATAGGAACAGACAGGTTTTTAATCATACTTCCTAAATCACAACTGCTGTCACAACTTAACCTTAGTTATTAGTCATTTCTTCTGTCTGTCTTATATAAACAAAATAATTCAAAGCATCAACTGTCTCTACTGTATTGACCAATATAAATTTACTGTAGGAGGAAGACAAATTCTCCATTGTTAAAATACTGTTGCATAACAAACCATCCCAACAGAGTGGCTTAAAACAAAAATCCTTTATTATCTTTCTTGTGTCTATGAATGAGAAGAGTAGTTGTGATGATTTGGGCCATTTCTGGGTAGAGCTCAGCTGGGTTTGTTCATTCCTTTGAGGTAGGTTGGCAGCGGATGATGCTTGGCTGCTAGAATTGCCCTGGCTGGGACACTGGGTTCTCTTCCATGTATCCTTCACGTTCCTACAGCATTCTAGCCATATTCTCATGGGTGAGGCAGGCATTCAAGAGGAAGCAAGCCCAGTCACGAAATGGGAAGCAAGAAGACACACACACATAGTTCTAAAGCCTATGCTTGTGTCATTCTTGCCATTAATATCCAGTTGGCCAAAGAAAGTCACATGTTGAACCTAGAATAAGAGTGGAAGGGCACTGAAAGTTACAGTACTAGGATACAGGCTACAGGGAGACCTTTATGGACACAATTAATGCCACACAGTAAAAAATCCTGAAGGTTACTGTGAATTGTATGAATTTTCAGAGATACCTGTGTTCCAGCATACTCAATTATTAAGGCCCTTAATCAATGCAAAAGGATGAATGGTACTTAGAGTCATTTTGTATGTTATGATTATAAAAGTATTAAATAATTATAAAAATTGAAGAATTTCTGATAAATCAACAATCATGTTAAAATCTTATAAATATTTTAATAATTTTGCTTTAACTATACATGCATGTGATTACATGTTAAAAACAAAACTGAGAATATACTGTGTATATATATCATGTTTATACTGTTTATATGCATATAATGTGTTTATATGATTATGCATACATATACAATGTCATATATCATATAAATATATACATGAACACACACATGTACATGTGCACACACATCCAGACACCCTCCACATACATGTATATTCTCCTTATCATAAACATTTCTCCACATAATTAAAGATTATTGAAACTCTCCTTTAATTCAACACCACATTTGTTAAATTGTTTATTGTTGGGATCTTATAATGAATCTGTATTATTCTTTCTAATACATAGATATTTTACAGTCCTAAATTTTTTTCCAGAAGATATCTTAGAAGTTGAATTATTGGATCAAAAATATAGATGTTAATAAAGTTCTTAACATATGATCCTCTATTGTCCATGAGAATGCTCTTACAATTTACCCTTCTAGTAAGAGTATCTGAAAAATACAGACATCCCTTCACTCACACTGAAGCAAGGTAATTTGATTTGTCAATGCAAAAGTTAAAGAGTTTTTTTTTTTATTGTTACAGAGTAAAATCTTTAACAGTTGTATAATTTTGTCAAATTATTTAACCTTCCTCTCCTTCAGTTTCCTCACGTGAAAAATTGGTGTGACTCCACAGAGAAGATGGTGAGGAATAAAAACAGTGAGAATTATTAATTGCAGATCATATTTTCAGGCGCACAGCAAGTGCTCAAAGGGGTTTGGTATTTTTTATTGTTGACAGTACATATGCTGATTTTTATCTGTTATGAAGTGGGCAGTCAAGTATTTTAAATACTTTTCTATTAAGGTGTTTCTCACTTTCTTATCAACATATTAGAGCTCATTATACTAAGTATATAAATTCATTGTCATATGCATAACAATGATTTTTCCAGTTTAACACTTACCTTGTTCACAGTGTAATTAGGTGCAGATATTTTTAAAATTTTTGTGTGTCCAAATATATTATTCTTTTTTTCTTATCTGAGTTTTATTATTATTCTTATTATTATTTTAGGAAGGTGATTTCTTTTTTTAGTTTTTATTTTATATTAGAATATAGTTGATTTACAATGTTGTGTTAGTTTCAAGTGTACAGCAAAGTGATTCAGTTAAACATATACATATATCTATTCTTTTTCAGATACTTTTCCCATGTAGATTTTTACAGAATATTGAGTAGAGTTCCCTGTGCTACACAGTAGGTGCTTGTTGATTATCTATTTTATATATAGTGGTGTGTGTATAATAATCCCAAACTCCTAATTTCTCCCTCCCCCTCTACTTTTCCCCTTTGGTAACCTTAAGTTTGTTTTCTATGTCTGTGAGTCTGTTTCTGTTTTGTAAATAAGTCCATTTGTATCATTTTTTTTTTTTTTTTACATACCTCATATGTGATATCATATGATATTTGTCTTTCTCTGTCTGACTTACTTCACTTAGTCTGGTAATCTCTAGGTCCATCCATGTTTCTGCAATGACAATATTTCATTCCTTTTTATGGCTAAATAATGTTCCATTATATATATGTACTACATTTTCCATTCCTCTGTTGATGGACATTTAGGTTGGTTCCATGTCCTGGCTATTGTAAATAGTGCTGCAATGCATATTGGGGTGCATGTATCTTTTCGAGTTATGGCTATTTCCAGATACATGCCCAGGAGTGGGATTGCTAGATCATATGGTAGCTCTCTTTTCAGTTTTTTAAGGAACCCCCATACTGCTCTCCATAGTGGCTATATCAATTTACATTCCCATCAACAGTGTAGGAGGGTTCCCTTTTTTCCACACCCTCTCCAGCATTTATTGTTTGTAGACTTTTTGATGATCGCCATTCTGACTGGTGTGACTTGATAACTCTTTGTAGTTTTGACTCACGTTTCTCTAATAGTTAGTGATGTTGAGCATCTTTTCATGTGCTTTTGGCCATGTGTATGTCTTCTTTGGAGAAACATCTATTTAGATGTGCCACCCATTTTTGACTGGGTTATTTGTTTTTTTGATATTGAGTTGCAAGAGCTGTTTGTATATTATGGAGATTGATCCCTTGTCGGTCATATTGCTGGCAAATATTTTCTACCATTTTGTAGATTGTCTTTTCATTTCGTTTATGCTTTCCTTTGCTGTGCAAAAAACTTTTAAGTTTAATTAGGACCAATTTGTTTATTTTTGTTTTTATTTTCATTACTCTAGGAGGTGGATCCAAAAATATATTGCTGCGATTTATGTCAAAGAGTGTCCTGCCTATGTTTTCCTTTAAGAGTTTTATAGTATCCAGCCTTGCATTTAGGTCTTTAATCCATTTTGAGTTTATTTTTGTGTATGGTGTTAGAGAATGCTCTAATTTCATTCTTTTACATGTAGCTGTCCAGTTTTCCCAGCACCACTTATTAAAGAGACTGTCTTTTCTCCATGGTATAGTCTTGAGTTCTCTGTCAAAGATTAATTGACCATAGGTGCATGAGTTTATTTCTGGGCTTTCTATCCTGTTCCTTTGATCTATATTTCTGTTTTTGCTCCAGCGTCTTGATTACTGTAGCTTTGTAGTATAGCCTGAAGTCAAGGAGCCTGATTCCTCCAGCTCCATTTTTCTTTCTCAAGATTGCTTTGGCTATACTGGGTCTTTTGTATTTCCATACAGACTTAACATTTTTTTGTTGTTCTAGATCTGTGAAAAATACCATTGATAATTTGATAGGGATTGCTTTGTATCTGTAGATTGCCTTGGGTAGTATAGTCATTTTGACAATATTTATTTTTCCAATTCAAGAACATGGTATATCTTTCCATCTGTTTGTGTCACCTTTGATTTCTTTCATAAGCATTTTACAGTTTTCTGAGTACCTCCTTAGGTAGGTTTATTCTTATGTATTTTTTTTTTTTTGATGCAATGGTATATAAGGTTGTATCCTTAATTTCTCTTTCTAATCTTTCATTGTTAGTGTATAGAAATGCAACAGATTTCTGTGTATTAATGTTGTATCTTGCAACTTTACTGAATTCATTGATGAGCTCTAGTATTTTATGGTAGCCTCTTTAGGATTTTCTATGTGTAGTATCATGTCATCTGCAAACAGTGACAGTTTTACTTCTTTTCCAATTTGTATTCCTTTTATTTCTTTTTCTTCTCTGATTACCATGGCTGGGACTTCCAAAACTATGTTGAATAAAAGTGGTGAGAGTGGACATCCTCGTCTTTTTTCTGATCCTAGAGGAAATCCTTTCAGCTTTTCAATGTTGAGTATGATGTTAGCTGTGGGTTTGTCGTACATGGCTTTTACTGTGTTGAGGTAGGTTCCCTCTACGCCCACTTTCTGGAGAGTTTTTATCATAAATCGGTGTTGAATTTTGTCAGAAACTTTTTCTGTATCTATTGAGATGTCCATATGACTTTTATTCTTCCATTTGTTAATGTGGTGTATCACACAGATTGATTTCTGGATACTGAAATATCCTTGCCTCCCTGGGATAAATCCCAGTTAAGCATGGCATATGATCCTTTTAATGTATATATGTGAGATTCATATATATTTTTTATTTTTATTATTATCATAGGACATTTTTATATTATGCTTTTAAATTAATATATCTGGATTTTAGTGTACCATAGTGGTATCATTTATGTACTAACCCTCATAGAGCTGTTGGGTAACATACCAAATTATTCCTTGTAATAAGTTTAATACAATGAGAGGCCAAAAATCAGTTCTCAATGTATGTTTGCTATAAGTCAGTGTACATTAACTATAGATTTATTAATTTTAGATGTAGATTAAGCCCTTACTCATCCCAAATGTTTCTTGCATTTCCCACAAAATTTTTAGAAAATGGCTACACTAGAAAACTCATATATATATATATATATATATATATATATATATAATGTTGGATTGACAGCAAATAAGTCAGTAGAATCTGTGAAACAAGTTATTCAAACTTGGGCTATTCACAGGCCTTAACCTGTGGGCTGTGTCCTATAAAAACAGCTGATCCTTTCAGTGAAATACTGGAAAAACAGAATGAATAGGGAAACCATGGACTTTACTTTTGAGGAAAAAGAAGTGATAAGCAGTCATTTGCATACTCTTTACCTGAGTCATATGGTGCTTCAGCTTCTCAAGACCTTGTCATATTGTCATGTAAAATGTCCATGGACACATATCACTAGTACCAAATGGTACAGATATAGGGCTTAATGGGGAAAAAACACCATAGCAGAGAACACTTAATCACCCACACTGTCATTATTGTATGGTTTAGGCTGAGCACAGGTGCTCTATGAATGCCATAACCAAGTTCCAGTAGAAAGGCATCCCATCTACATAATGCTCTCTATATTTTTAATTTGGGAGGAGGAGATATTATCCATGTAACTGTGTAAAATGAAAACTGCCTTGTCTGATAACTGTCCTTGTTAAAAAAATGGAACAATTGGGAGTTCAGTAATTAGTACTAACCTATTCTTCTGTTGAACTAATTCAGACCTGCTGAGCCAAATCTTGGCTGAACCATGAAAAGAGGGATGATGAACATTCAGGGCCATCCTTTGGACATACTGATGAATACATGCATTGCTACCCATATATTTGGCTTCTACAGAAATCAATGTTATACACAGCAAGAATGTTCTCTATCCATAAAGCATGCCAAAATTGTACAATTGAAATAATACCACAGTCAGGAGAAGAAGAAGAACTTGATCTTTTCACATAAGATACTAAAGAAATGGTGCTATTCAGTATGGTTTCCAAGTATAATAACTCTGGCTGGCCCATGACAGCCAGTGGTGCTTGGAGCTTTCTGTGGATGGCAGAGTCCTGGATAAGAAATTAAGCACCATTATACTTATGGTACTGACCCCTTAATTTTGAGTGTGTTGTTATTTTGTATTTTGCTTTCTATATTGCCAAAGCAATATACAAAAGCAACCGCAATTGGTATTTTGTTTTGGATATTGCCAATGCTTTATTTCTTACAGCTCTCCAGAAAGAAAACAAAAATAAGATTCTCTGCATTTGGTTTGGTATGCCAACAACCTGGCTTCAGGGGGTTGAATAAACTCTAGTACAATGTGAACTAATTGTAGATGTATGGACATTTTGTTGATAGTAAACTGCTGACCCTACAGCCACCAACTACAAATAAACTGACCTAAGACCAATTGGCCTATTTGAAAATTGGGAATAGCACATTCTACAACTGGAATTTGCTACTTCCTTTTTAGCAAATAACCAGATACATATCTAAATTTGAATGGAATCCCTTAGACAAGTAGTTTTAAATACAGTTAAGAAAGTGATAAATTAAATTTTACTGTGGAGTATCTGAGCTTTTTTTGTGCCTATGAAACTGCAAATATTAGCTGTCAATCTCACAGGTGACTAGAACTTTTGTCAGCAAGATTCACCTGGTATTGTCCAGTTTGGGCCTGTGGACTCCAGGGCTTCCTACCTATCTTGAATAGCTACTAACTGGTCTGTTACAGGATCTTAATGGAGACGTATTGTCTCATTAAAAAAAAGCCATGGGTGGGGGGTCTGGGCAAGATGGCGGAAGAGTAAGACGCGGAGATCACCTTCCTTCCCACAGATACATCAGAAATACATCTACACGTGGAACTGCTCCTACAGAACACCCACTGAACGCTGGCAGAAGACGTCAGACCTCCCAAAAGGCAAGAAACTCCCCACGTACTTGGGTAGGGTAAAAGAAAAAAGAAATAACAGAGACAAAAGAATAGGAACGGGACCTGCACCAGTGGGAGGGAGCCGTGAAGGAGGAAAGGTTTCCACACACTAGGAAGCCACTTCATGGGTAGAGACTGTGGGTGGCAGAGGGGGGAAGCTTCAGAGCCACAGAGGAGAGCACAGCCACAGGGGTGCTGAGGGCAAAGTGGAGAGATTCCTACACAGAGTCGTGGCGCCGAGCAGCACTCACTAGCCCAAGAGGCTTGCCTGCTCACCCACCGGGGCAGGCGGGGGATGGGAGATGAGGCTCGGGCTTCGGTCGGATCGCAGGGAGAGGACTGGGGTTGGCGGCGTGAACACAGCCTGAAAGGGTTAGCGCACCACAGCTAGCCAGGAGGGAGTCCGGGAAAAAGTCTACAGCTGCCGAGGAGGCAAGTAACTTTTTCTTGCCTCTTTGTTTTGCGGTTCGCAAGGAGAGGGGATTCAGAGCACCGCCTAAACGAGCTCCAGAGACAGGCGCGAGCCGTGGCTATCAGCGCGGACCCCAGAGACGGGCATGAGACGCTAAGGCTGCTTCTGCCACCACCAAAAAGCCTGTGTGCGAGCACAGGTCACTATTCACACCATCCCTCTCGGGAGCCTGTGCAGCCCGCCAATGCCAGGCTCCCATGATCCAGGGACAACTTCCCCAGGTGAACGCGTGGCGCGCCTCAGGCTGCTGCAATGTCACACTGGCCTCTGCCACCGCAGGCTCACCCCCATCTGTACCCTTCCCTCTCCCCCGCCTGAGTGAGCCAGAGCCCCCGAAGCAGCTGCTCCTTTAACCCCGTCCTGTGTGAGCGAAGAACAGATGCCCTCAGGCGACCTACATGCAGAGACTGGCCCAAATCCAAAGCTGAACCCCGGGAGCTGTACGAACGAAGAAGAGAAAGGGAAATCTCTCCCAGCAGTCTCAGAAGCAGCGGATTAAAGCTCCACAAACAACTTGATGTACCTGAATCTGTTGAATACCTGAATAGACAACGAATCATCCCAAATTCAGCAGGTGGACTTTGGGAGCAGGATATATTAATTTCTCCACTTTTGCTTTTTTTGTGAGTATATTTGTATATGATTCTGGGTGAGATTTTGTCTGTATAGCTTTGCTTTCAACATCTGTCCTAGGGTTCGGTCCGTCCGTTTTTTTTTTTTTTTTTTAACTTAAAAAATTTTTTTCTTAATAATTATTTCTGAATAAATTTTTCCTTACTTTTTATTTGAAAACATTAAAAAAAAATTCTTAATAAGTTTTTTATTTTTTATTTTAAAAAAATTTTAAAAAAATTAATAATATTTTTCTTATTTTTTATTATAAAAAATTAAATTTATTTAAAAAATCTTAAATATATTTTTCTTAATAAATTTTTTCTTAATAATTTTTTTCTTATTTTTCATTATAATAGCTTTATTTTATTTTATTTTATTTATCCTCTTTATTTCTACTTTTTCTCCCTTTTATTCTGAGCCATGTGGATGAAAGGCTCTTGGTGCTCCAGCCAGGCATCAGACCTGTGCCTCTGAGGTGGGAGAGCCAACTTCAGGACACTGATCCACAAGAGACCTCCCAGCTCCACGTAATACCAAATGGCAAAAATCTCTCAGAGATCTCCATCTCAACATCAAGACCCAGCTTCATTCAACGACCAGCAAGCTACAGTGCTGGACACCCTATGCCAAACAACGAGCAAGACAGGAACACAGCCCCATCCATTAGCAGAGAGGCTGCCTAAAATCATAATAAGGCCACAGACACGCCAAAACACACCACCAGACGTGGATGTGCCCACCAGAAAGACAAGATCCAGCCTCATCCACCAGAACACAGGCAATAGTCTGCTCCACCAAGAAGCCTACACAACCCACTGAACCACCCTTAGCCACTGGGGACAGATACCAAAAACAACAGGAACTACGAACTTGTAGCCTGTGAAAAGGAGACCCCAAACACAGTAAGATAAGCAAAATGAGAAGACAGAAAAGCACACAGCAGATGAAGGAGCAGGGTCAAAACACACCAGACCTAACAAATGAAGAGGGAATAGGCAGTCTACCTGAAAAAGAATTCAGAATAATGATAGTAAAGATGATCAAAAATCTTGGAAATAGAATAGAAAAAATGCAAGAAACATTTAACAACGACGTAGAAAAACTAAAGAGGAACCAAGCAACGATGAAAAACACAATAAATGAAAATAAAAATATTCTAGAAGGGATTAATAGCAGAATAAATGAGGCAGAAGAACGGATAAGTGACCTGGAAGATAAAATAGTGGAAATAACTACTGCACAGCAGAATAAAGAAAAAAGAATGAAAAGTACTGAGGACAGTCTCAGAGACCTCTGGGACAACATTAAACACACCAACATTCGAATTATAGGGGTCCCAGAAAAAGAAGAGAAAAAGAAAGAGACTGAGAAAATATTTGAAGAGATTATAGTTGAAAACTTCCTTAATATGGGAAAGGAAATAGTTAATCAAGTCCTGGAAGCACAGAGAGTCCCATACAGGATAAATCCAAGGAGAAACACGCCAAGACACATATTAATCAAACTATCAAATATTAGATATAAAGAAAACATATTAAAAGCAGCAAGGGAAAAACAACCAATAACACACAAGGGAATCCCCATAAGGTTAACAGCTGATCTTTCAGCAGAAACTCTGCAACCCAGAAGGGAGTGGCAGGATATACTTAAAGTGATGAAGGAGAAAAACCTACAGCCAAGATTACTCTACCCAGCAAGGATCTCATTCAGATTTGATGGAGAAATTAAAACCTTTACAGACAAGCAAAAGCTGAGAGAGTTCAACACCAGCAAAACAGCTTTACAACAAATGCTAAAGGAACTTCTGTAGGCAAGAAACACAAGAGAAGGAAAAGGCCTACAATAACAAACCCAAAACATTTAAGAAAATGGGAATAGGAACATACATATCGATAATTACCTTGAATGTAAATGGATTAAATGCTCCCACCAAAAGACACAGACTGGCTGAATGGATATAAAAATAAGACCCATATATATGCTGTCTACAACACACCCACTTCAGACCTAGGGACACATACAGACTGAAAGTGATGGGATGGAAAAGGAAACTCCATGCAAATGGAAATAAAAATAAAGCTGGAGTACCAATTCTCATATCAGACAAGATAAACTTTAAAATAAAGACTATTACTAGAGACAAAGAAGGACACTATATAATGATCAAGGGATCGATCCAAGAAGAAGGTATAACAATTGTAAATATTTATGCACCCAACATAGGAGCACCTCAATACATAAGGCAAATACTAACAGCCATAAAAGGGGAAATCAACAGTAACACAATCATAGTAGGGGACTTTAACACCCAACTTTGACCAATGGACAGATCCTCCAAAATGAAAATAAATAAGGAAACACAAGCTTTAAATGATCCATTAAACAAGATGGACTTAATTGATATTTATAGGACATTCTACCCAAAAACAACAGAATACACATATTTCTCAAGTGCTCATGGAACATTCTCTAGGATAGATCATATCTTGGGTCACAAATCAAGCCTTGGTAAATTTAAGAAAATTGAAATCGTATCAAGTATCTTTTCCGACCACAACACTATGAGACTAGATATCAATTACAGGAAAAGATCTGTAAAAAATACAAACACATAGAGGCTACACAGTGCACTACTTAATAACGAAGTGATCACTGAAGAAATCAACGGGGAAATCAAAAAATACCTAGAAACAAATGACAATGGAGACACGACGACCCAAAACCTATGGGATGCAGCAAAAGCAGTTCTAAGAGGGAAGTTTATAGCAATACAAGCCTACCTCAAGAAACAGGAAACATCTCGAATAAACAACCTAACCTTGCACCTAAAGCAATTAGAGAAAGAAGAACAGAAAAAGCCCAAAGCCAGCAGAAGGAAAGAAATCATAAAGATCAGTTCAGAAATAAATGAAAAAGAAATGAAGGAGACAATAGCAAAGATCAATAAAACTAAGCGCTGGTTCTTTGAGAAGATAAAAAAAAAAAAAAATTGATAAACAATTAGCCAGGCTCATCAAGAGGAAAAGGGAGAATTCTCAAAACAATAGAATTAGAAATGAAAAAGGAGAAGTAACCACTGACGCTGCAGAAATACAAACGATCATGAGAGATTACTGCAAGCAACTCTATGTCAATAAAATGGACAACCTGGGAGAAATGGACAAATTCTTAGAAATGCACAACCTGCCGAGACTGAACCAGGAAGAAATAGAAAATATAAACAGACCAATCACAAGCACTGAAATTGAAACTGTGATTAAAAATCTTCGAACAAACAAAAGCCCAGGACCAGATTGCTTCACAGGCGAATTCTATCAATCATTTAGAGAAGAGATAACTCCTATCCTTCTCAAACTCTTCCAAAATATTGCAGAGGGAGGAACACTCCCTAACTCATTCTATGAGGCCACCATCACCCTGCTACCAAAAACAAACAAAGATGTCACAAAGAAAGAATACTACAGACCAATATCACTGGTGAACATAGATGCAGAAATCCTCAACAAAATACTAGCAAACAGAATCCAACAGCACATTAAAAGGATCATACACCATGATCAAGTGGGGTTTATTCCAGAAATGCAAGGATTCTTCAATATATGCAAATCAATCAACGTGATACATCATATTAACAAATTGAAGGAGAAAAACCATATGATCATCTCAATAGATGCAGAGAACGCTTTTGACAAAATTCAACACCCATTTATGGTAAAAGCCCTGCAGAAAGTAGGCATAGAGGGAAATTTCCTCAACATAATAAAGGCCATATATGAAAACCCCACAGCCAACATTGTCCTTAATGGTGAAAAACTGAAACCATTTACACTAAGATCAGGAACAAGACAAGGTTGCCCACTCTCACCACTATTATTCAACATAGTTTTGGAAGAGTTAGCCACAGTAATCAGAGAAGAAAAAGAAATAAAAGGAATCCAAATCGGAAAAGAAGAAATAAAGCTGTCACTTTTTGCAGATGACATGATACTATACATAGAGAATCCTAAAGATGCTACCAGAAAACTACTAGAGCTAATCAATGAATTTGGTAAACTATCAGGATGCAAAATTAATGCACAGAAGTCTCTTGCATTCCTATACACTAATGATGAAAAATCTGAAAGTGAAATTAAGAAAACACTCCCATTTACCATTGCAACAAAAAGAATAAAATATCTAGGAATAAACCTACCTAAGGAGACAAAAGACCTGTATGCAGAAAATTATAAGATACTGATGAAAGAAATTAAAGCTGATACAAATAGATGGAGAGATATACCATGTTCTTGGATTGGAAGAACCAACATTGTGAAAATGACTCTACTACCCAAAGCAATCTACAGATTCAATGCAATCCCTATCAAACCACCACTGGCATTTTTCACAGAAGTAGAACAAAAAATTTCACAAGTTGTTTGGAAACACAAAAGACCCCGAATAGCCAAAGCAATCTTGAGAACGAAAAATGGAGCTGGAGGAATCAGGCTCCCTGACTTCAGACTATATTACAAAGCTACAGTAATCTAGACAGTTTGGTACTGTCACAAAAACAGAAACATAGATAAATGGAACAGGATAGAAAGCCCAGAGATAAACCCATGCACATATGGTCACCTTATCTTTGATAAAGGAGGCAAGCATATACAGTATAGAAAAGACAGCCTCTTCAATAAGTAGTCCTGGGAAAACTGGACAGTTACATGTAAAAGTATGAAATTAGAACACTCCCTAACACCATACACAAAAATAAACTCAAAATGGATTAAAGACCTAAATGTAAGGCCAGACACTATCAAACTCTGAGAGGAAAACATAGGCAGAACACTCTATGACATAAATCACAGCAAGTTCCTTTTTGACCCAACTCCTAGAGAAATTGAAATAAAAACACAAATAAACAAATGGGATCTAATGAAACTTCAAAGCTTTTGCACAGCAAAGGAAACCATAAACAAGACCAAAAGACAACCCTCAGAATGGGAGAAAATATTTGCAAATGAAGCAACTGACAAAGGATTCATCTCCAAGATTTACAAGCAGCTCATGCAGCTCAGTAACAGAAAAACAAACAACCCAATCCAAAAATGGGCAGAAGACCTAAATAGACATTTCTCCAAAGAAGATATACAGATTGCCAACAGACACATGAAAGAATGCTCAACATCATTAATCATTAGAGAAATGCAAATCAAAACTACAATGAGATATCATCTCACACCGGTCAGAATGGCCATCATCAAAAAATCTAAAAACAATTAATGCTGGAGAGGGTGTGGAGAAAAGGGAACACTCTTGCACTGTTGGTGGGAATGTAAATTGATACAGCCACTATGGAGAACAGTATGGAGGTTCCTTAAAAACTAAAAATAGAACTACCATCCGACCCAGCAATCGCACTACTGGGCATATACCCTGAGAAAACCATAATTCAAAAAGAGTCATGTACCAAAATGTTCATTGCAGCTCTATTTACAGTAGCCAGGACATGGAATCAACCTAAGTGTCCATCATCGGATGAATGGATAAAAAGATGTGGCACGTATATACAATGGAATATTACTCAGCCATAAAAAGAAATGAAATGGAGGTATTTGTAGTGAGGTGGATGGAGTTAGAGTCTGCCATACAGACTGAAGTAAGTCAGAAAGAGAAAAACAAATACAGTATGCTAACACATATATATGGAATCTAGGAAAAAAAAAAAAAAAAAAAAGGTCATGAAGAACCTAGTGGCAAGATGGGAATAAAGACACAGACCTACTAGAGAATGGACTTGAGGATATGGGGAGTGGGAAGGGTAAGATTTGACAAAGTGAGAGAGTGACATGGACATATATACACTTCCTCCATGGAACATAAATTCAACTGTTTTCAATTATTTTTGTGTTGCATATAATCTTACCCTCTTTGTTTTGGATGAACTCTCAAGTAACTGAGAGTCACTGGGGGTTCGGCTCACTCCAGGACTCACTCGCTCTCCTTCTCTTTCTCTCTCTCTTTCATCTCCCTCCCTCTCTCCCTCCATCATTCCCATCCCACCTACCTTGCACTGGCCTGAGAGGATGAACAGATAGTTCACATAACGTCAGTGAAAAAATTGCATAGTTCATGTTGCTCAGATAAAGAGCACCTGGGTAGACATGAATTCAGAGACTGCCTGTTTTTCTGGTAGTTCTGCAGGCCATTCTTCTGCTCTCAGATGTTGTTTATGATGATGAAACTGTGATTCCTAGATGTCTAAGAGCCTCTTCACTCCAGAAAAAGAAAAAAGAGTTGGGTTTATCCCTCTTGGGGTGGGGGGGAGGGGTGTGTGTGTGTGTGTAATCCTCCACCACAGTAGATAACAGACATCAGTTAGTTTAGCATGAATAAGACTGATCATTGTAAGAGGATGGGGAATGAGGGGGTAAATGACTCTCTTTTCCTATTACATACCTGAATGAACTGACACAAGTGGCCTTCCACAGCTGTTTCGAAACTGACTCATAAACTCGAAGTTGATAGATACATCGATTTGCCCCTAGCCTAGCATTTTGTGTATCTTACTGATGTTAGGCTCTCAGATAAATTGTAGAAACTTTTCTGTCCTGTGATGGAAACTATTTTACAATCTGGTGATCAATTGCAACAGATAGAGATACTTATGTGTACAGAGACCTCAAATGTTACAGGATGAACAGATGAGAGATATACTTGGATATCCATATCCTCTCCCTTTTGGTGCCTGAGCAGGTCTGAATTTGTTAAACAAAAGAACAGGTTAGAACAGTCACTAGGTTGCTAAGACCCTCTCTTTCTAAGAAAGTCACATTGCTAACCAAGGAGCTTTCAATGCTGCCTAGTCTGCTTATGCCTATATTCAGCCTCCCAGGCCATTAAATCTGTACAGCATCACTTTGATTGTGGTTCTTCATTAGAGTATAGGTCATGCTGTATACAGACTATCAGTGCCCATCCTAAGTTTTAGGATATTAAATGTTCAAGGCATAGTGTGTACTCCATTACTTATGTTTTAAAATGTTTTCTAATAAATCCTGCTTTGTATTTTTGCTGTGTAGTTCTAATGGTTTAAGTTCTAAACCCTTGCATGACATCCACTCAGCCATTGTTTCTTATGGGAGTGATAGCAATGCCTGAGACAAAATATATTTGGGTCCTGAGACCCTAAATTTGCCTTTTTCTAGCCTCACTGACAGAATTGTTATGAGATTGTTTTAATTTGTAAGGAATGCCCCTTTTTACTAGGGAAAAAAGCACAGTGCCATTGTGAATGAATAAATCAATACTGGGGAATTATCGGGATTTTTTTCTGTTCCATATGAGCTACATTCAGGGGTTTGAGTGGAATTTTCTTTTATAGGAAGATTTTACCACTGCTATTCATCCAAAGTGAGAAACAACAAAAGGATTTTTGTGTTTGGGGTGAAGGTGACATCACATCATCTCTGAGGAATGGAGGCTCTACACTTTGAGGCTCAAAGATTGCTGTAGTGCTCCCGTGGATAGAAGGTAAGTTCCTCCTCCCTCTGCTATACTGATGTGCATTCTGGAGTAGATGGCAATGCCATGCATTTTCCCCCACTGGTAGGCAATTTTGTAGCATCATTGGAATTGGGTCCATTCGCTTTGAAAAGTAGTTGTCTCCTAAAACACCTTATATGTGTGGCACAATTAGAGAGACCTTCCCTTTAAAGAATAATGCCAATCCATGGTTTGGAGTAGGGGCCTCACCATTTGTTACCAATTAAGACAGTTGATCCCAGCAGAACAGAGATTTGGTGGGATCACCAACAGATGAAATCATAAGAAGTGGTCAGCAGAGAAGCATAAATTGACAAAGACGAATGGCTGACTAAGTGGTGATCAATAGCCAAGACAGACTTATGAAATATGGTAATATTCCTCCTGACTAAGGGATGAAAATCAGTAGCTCTCCAGCAAGCTCCATAACATAAGTTGGTGCTGATGACAACCATGTAGTGTATGTACTCTTACTGCTGTTTACTTAATGGGTCCCAAGGTGTTCCACAGGTAGTCAAGGCTTCTGAGAGAGGGATGCCCTCCTCCAGCACTGTGGCATCTGGCATGGAACTAAGAACAGGGAAGGTTGCCACTGCCCCCTTAGCAGAGGGTATATGACAGAGGGCACAAGTTTGGCTGCATTTTAGAATAAGGAGGACTCGGTAGTTGTGTCAAGCTTGCTGGATTCTTTCTCTATTGCCCAGGTATAATGGGAAACTGGCTATGGAAGATCAAGGTCTCAAGGGATCAAAGCCTTTAACAGTGTCTATTTCCAGGACAGCATGGCATGTGGCTAGAAATTATTGCTCTAAGGGCATATAGCATGGTGCCAATGAGGACAGTAACTTGCATCAAAAGGCCAGGGACAGTTTCTAGCGACCATGAATGATCCAGAGACTCCGGGAGGCTTGAGAGGAGGTTACTAAAGCCTCTAGTTTACTAAAGTAAAGTAATCTCTGAGCAGTACTAATAGTAATGCTTATTGAATTTCAATTTGGACAGATTCTAGATCCTTTTGTAATAGGATACCCCATTCAAGGTGAGTCATTTTACAAGTAATAGCATAAATGGCCTAAGTAAAAGTTTGAAGTAAGGAATAGACTGCTTCCAGAACACAAAAAGACCTGAAAGATGTCAGGCTTGTTGTTAATGTTGTGTGTGCTAAGAGGGTCAATAGCTGTCTCTTGCTAGTGTCAGGAATGGAACAACCCTCATTCTACCAAATAACTTTTAGGAATTTAACCAAGATGGCACGCACCTGCAGTGTGTGTGAATCAATGGCCAGTCCCCTTTTTGGAAAATTCTTTGTAAGTATTCGGTGTCTTGAATAAATGTCAAGTGCATCCCTTCTGAGTAGAATGTTATCAATGTGATGTCATACCTTTGCTTCTGGTAAAAAGTTGTATCAGATTAAGACCGTGCCTAAAAAGACAGTCTATGATGACAAGGCAGTTGAAGTACCCCGTGAGTAGCCAGGTAAAGTTTTACTGTGACCTTTGGAGGTAAGGTTAAAACTTTACCTAAGAGGCTGTTTAAATAGTCACTGTACAAAAAATTTTAAACAACTCTATAATCTCGAAATATCTACCAGTGGCTTATTGAATGGAGTCGTTTATTTTTTGGTGGTTTGGTGGTTACTAGATAGACTTCAGGAATTCCTCTCTACCATGCTTATAAGATTTTTTTTTCTTCTAGAGAGCCTCAAATTAGTATAATCAGTGTTTAGGGCTTTCGCATGGCATAAGTAGAATAACCCTTTTGGATGTGCCACAGCAGTGCCATGAGTGATTTTTCAGATAGCCATGAAAATCAAGATAATTTCTGGTGATAGAAGAATAGGCAGAAGCAACAGCAAAGGCAATGCGGAAGTCTTAGTGAACCATTTGTTTTTAGGAGTGTGACCTCTGTATGCCAGATAGTAGCTGTTCTTCCTGCACATGAGTGATCACTCAATGAACATGCATTATTGCATAAGTATCTGCCTTTCCTTAGAGCACTCTACAGAACAGAGTCTAATGCCTGGTTGACATACACAACTAACAGTCACAGGGAAGAGTTGTTTCCCTGAACCTAGCTAGCCTCAGCCACTGTTCATTCTGGGAACAACACGTACAGTTCAATCTGAAAAACAGAGATAGGTCTAGGGCAAAACATATGAACCTGAGCCACTTTAAAGAGGACCCTAAATTCATACTCCTCTTTCTAAATGCCAATTCTTAAAACTTCCAACACATAGGTTAGTTAAGACAGAGACTGGGTAAAACTCCAGAAAATATAGCACAAAGCAGCACAGCCCAAAGTGCAAGGTAACCACTAAGCAGTAGCTCAAGGAATATACTGTCAGCAGGCAGCAGAACCAGTTAGCAACATGGAGAAAAACAAGAAAAAACCCTTGTATGTAGCAGTGGTCATTGTTAGACATCCTTCTCACAGCACCAGTTGTTGTGAATGCTCTACAGATTCAAAATGGACCTCCACCTAACTTGGTTCTGATGAGAATGATGATGCCACACACACACCAAAAGATGTGAAAAGGTTAATTACTAACATAATGACACTTTGTAGGGAGAACAGAGTAGATCCCAAACAGGTACAAAAATAGTTTGAGAGAGCACAGTAAGAAAACTGGCTTGGGGTTTTACAGTGACTGGGGGTAGGACAGGAGTGAGAATTTCCCAAAGGCAAAGACTCATGGTTTGAATTCTCAGTGCTGCTAAAAGAAGGAACACCCTAATTTTCTTATCAGCTTGTCCAGCTGAGGGCAGAAAGGGAAAAAGAAGGAGTGAAGCCTAAAAGCTATCAGTATCAACATCAATAAACGGAGTCATACTCTTTCTTAACTCATATATTCAACTATCCCCCATCCATCTCCTTCTACATGGTGATCACTGATATTTTTTCTGTCTCTATAGTTTTGCCTCTTCCAGAATATCATATTGTTAGAATCTTACAGTTTGTAGCCTTTCCAAATGAACTTCTTTCATTTAGTGATACACATTTAAGTTTCCTCCATGTTTTTTTCCTAGCTTGGGAGCTCATTTTATTTTATTGCTGAATAGCTAGATCTCTTGTGTTGATGTACCACAGTTTGTTTATCCATTAACCTATTGAAGGACATTTTGTTTCCAATATTTGGTAATTATTAGTGAAGCTTGTATAAACACTTGTGTGCATGGTTTTGTGTGGACATAAGCTTTTAATTCACTTGGGTGAATATCTAAGAGCACAAATCCCAGACTACATGTTAAGATTATATCTACCTTTGTGAGAACCTGTCAAACTATCTTTCACAGTGGCTGTACCATTTTGCATTTGCATCAGTCATGTATGAGAATAAGATAATCAGTTTATATTCTCCCATTTTAATTAAAATCATTCATAATTCTCTGTCATATAGACATTTTGAATCATTCTCCCCAATATCTACATTTGAATATATACCCTAGTAGTATGTAAATGAGCATTCTTTCAAAATCTAAACTTCTACTGGCATCTAAACAATCTGCTTTGGGAAATGATACACACTCATCAAGGACCATTATCAACATTGCATGGTGCAGAGATTTCATATATTTATCATAAAAATAAATCATCTGAAATGGGTATGATTATGAAATAGAAACTTATAGAGATTTAATGAGTTGTTTAAAGCCATACAGCTAATAAGTGACGTTCAAACTCAAGGATATACATCTTCAGAGATGATGCTTTTTTCACCTCATCCTACAGCCTTTTCATATTAGTGATGAGTCACTTGTGTGGATTTGAAGAATGTTAAAGTGGATGAGAAATAAATTAGATGGGAAGTGTAACTACATGCACAGGTAAAATTGATGTGTGTCTGCATCAAGTGTGTTAACTTTACAACCACACCTGGAGCAAGTTTCTTTTCCTGGGTTTTGTCTGGGCTTCCTGTAAAGATCCTTCTTCATTCTCTGTTCCACTCCAGACAATAAGAAAGGATTATCTTTTTATGATACCCATATTTTATAAACAGCTATTTAGCCTTTACTTTGGAGAACAAATTTTACTGTAATATGGTAAAGATTTCTAATATTTTTCCACAAAAGGAATAATGACATCATTACTATTTATAGAGGCTTTATCTGGAAACACAAATTAATGTCCATAGACTAAATGCAGTCAACAGAATGTATTGTTTGTCATCTCTCTCATTTTAAAGATTGGAGCTGACAAAAAGCAATCAGTAGATTTCATATATAAATCTATGTATCTGTTGCAAAGAAAATCTGTCAAACTCTTCCTATGTCCCTGAGTGGTCACAAGTACTAGACACATGTTCTGCTGTCCACTGTAGTCCTTGCCTCTTCAGGTTGCTTTTTGCAGTGTCTGTTGTTATTTTTCATCTTTTCTTTGGGTATTTGTACGTATTAGGGATAGAGTTTAATGTCTTCATATCTCCATGTCACACAAAGAATTGAGTAGAGAATATTTTTTTCTAGAAATAAAAAAAATTCCTACATATTTAATGTACATCCAAATATAGACATTTAAATTTGTAATACTTGTTTTACATTATTCCATTTTGCTCACTTATTAATTATTTTGTATCATCTATTATACTATAATATCCTATACTTTACTATATTTATTAAATATATAGACATTTGCATATTTTCAAATATATTAATGTTATTGAGAGTTGGCATTTATACATTGGTTCATAGTAAGGCATTTAGAAAGTAAGTAATGAGCTGTGTGCTCTAAACAGCCTTATAATGCATTATTTATATATGGATAATCTGATGGAAGTTTCTTAACTTCATTTGTTTTAGAATTTGCAGGCACATGGATTGCAATTCAAATTTAATTTTCTCATAGCAACATGTTTATTAGAACATCTTACATGTAAAACACAGGTTATACACGCACAGACATTCTGCACACAGCTGTGTCTATTTGTATTGTATTGGTGCTAATTAATTTATGATAGCATTAATCTTAAAAATTTTAGCCAAAATCTCTTTGTGCTTCAATATGCCTGGAGGAAATAACCAAGAATCAGGACCACTTCATGTTAAAAGTATATTTCACACTTAATGTTGCAGTGATTTTTAATCATTGTCTACTAATATTCAAAATAGGTACCAATGCATGTAAAGAGTTTCTCAATTGTGTTCTTAATGCTTGTATCTAGACATGCTAATTTAGTTCAGAAGGATGTGTATTTCATTTATAAAATTTATTTTATACAGTATGTAACTTCAGGGTTTATAATTGCAAAAGTAAACAAAATAATGTATACATATAAGGGTGTGTTTTCTCATGGCCTTTTCTGTTAGTTTGAAACTTAGAATAAATAACTTTTTGACTTCACTTTTTAAATTGAAGTATAGTTATTAGTACTGTGTTTGTTTCAGGTTACAGCATAGTTATTCAGTATTTTTGCAGATTTTATTCCATTATAGGTTATGCTATGAGTATAATTCCTTGTGCTATTCAGTATTTCCTTGTTCCTAATCTATTTTTTATATAGTAATTTGTATGTGTTAATCCCATACCCATAGTTTGTCTCCCCACTTCCCTCTTCCCTTTGGTAACCACAAGTTTGTTTTCTATATCTGTGAGTTTGTTTCTGTTTTGCATATACATTTATTTGTTTTAGATTCTACATGTGATATCATATAGTATTTGATTACTGAATTATTGTCACAAGCTAAGACAATAGATTGTGGTCACTGGTCTTCAAAATTTTTAATGTTTAATTTAATTTAATTAAAATTTATTAAGAACGACCTCAAAATATGTCTATTTATGTGCTTATTATAAAAATATTTTATTGTATACTAGAATACTGTGCTAAAATATTTTGCATTATAAAAGATAATCAAAAATATGAATTAAAATGAATGAGATAAAAGTAACATACTTTAAAGTATTTTCTGTTATATAGATATAAGAAGTCTGTTTTCCTATATAAAAATCTCATTGAATTTAAATCTTTGGTTTATCATGTGACTTATTGCATTCTATGTGTGACCATGCAAGATTCCAAATCCATATTGATTTTATTATTAAATAATGGCAGCATGATTAAATATGCTTCATTATTTTTTATAGTTTTGGCATAAAACTTTGTACACCAGAGGTTTATTTTGATAATGGCTACTATATCTGAAAAACAGATTTCACAGATAAGTAGATCCAAATGGAATTACATTATTAGTTATGTTCTCTACATTATGATGGTCAGGTTCCAAATCAATCTAACCATTATGCAAATATTTTTGTTAAAGTTTTGCTTGTAAATTTTTATTCTCTCTAATGTTATTTGATTGTTCTTACAATCAAATAACAATGGAAACAAATAAACTAATGGAAAATATAATGCTTTTTTTTGTTTTTATATTTAGAGCATATATTTCTCTGAAAGATTTTCACTGAAATAAAAGCAAAG
This sequence comes from Balaenoptera acutorostrata, assembly GCF_949987535.1. NCBI lineage: Eukaryota > Metazoa > Chordata > Mammalia > Artiodactyla > Balaenopteridae > Balaenoptera > Balaenoptera acutorostrata. The sequence goes on from NC_080081.1 coordinate 38,701,971, forward strand.
CTATTATTTCCTCTTTCATATTTAGAAACATCATGTGAATCTTAAAGAAAAAGATAAAACATTTTAAAACATGTATATTAAGTAGCATACCACAAATCGTTATCAGTTTTATACTGTAACTTTGCTGATGAGTCATCATTGAAAAAAATATTCAACTTTGTTATTTTCTTGTTTTCTTTTGCTTATCTTCAATCTTGGTTTCACTGTCAAAAGTTCTCTATATCTTGTACTGATTTTGTGCATATTAATTGCATGTTAGATATGTAAATCCTTATAAGCAGAAACATGCAAATGTAATATGTGAAGAGTCAATGAACAAATGAAGATGCCATTGTTGATGCCCCCAACATGTGAGAAACATTACCCTTCTCTGCTTTCCATAAATGATTCATCACCTTCTTATGAGAGGCTATGAGACAGCACCCATATCAATTTATGACTGAAATGTTAGTAAAGCTAAGTATCCTTGAATTATCGTGTGTGTTTGTGTGTGTATGTGTGTGTGTGTGAGAGAGATACATCACAGTAGATAGTGTCATGCTCTGCACTGGAGGTGCATGAATCTAATCTAGTCTAGACTAGTCTAGACTACTGAATAAATGTTTTATTTCAAAATCCCAAACATAGAATATATTTCTGAGCTACTTTTAAAAATAACACAATTGTAAAATCCTCAAGAACAATGAGTTTGCCTCATTTTTATATTATCTCCCATTTTGCCTAATAATATGCCTAAATATGCATTCACAAAATAGGTTTATTTAATATTGATTGACAATTCAACCTAACAAATTGCTAAGGTACACTCTCAAATTGTAGATTTTGAGTTATTTGCATACAGAACTCATGCAATATAAATTGTTGAAGAGATTCTTTGTTATGCATATATTATCTTTAGGAATTCAAAAGCTTGTGCAATAATCTACTTTTCCCAGTTCCCAGGAGTAATTCCTTCAGCAGTGGACTTAGAAGACTTTTTAATAATTCAAAATTGATCTCCTTTCCTAAAAAAAAAAAAGTATTTCAAATAAGTACACTTCAAATTTTGATATTGTTGCCAACTGTATTAGATTTACCTTGATCTGACAAATTAAAATGTGGTGATAGAAGCAGTGATCAGCATTTTTAACAATCTCTTCTAGGACATTTTAAATCAGACTGAAGTTTAACAAACACTGCTTCAAATGGTTTCAGTATCATTTCAAATCACAGCTAAGTATATTACCCACTTTGTATGTGACAGAGCCAAAAGGGAACTCAACTCAAGCACTGTAACTCCAGAATCTGTGCTCTTAAATCACGGTTATTATGTCTTTTGATAGATTCAAGATAGCATTCTTGCATCCCAATGATTTTTAAATGTTTCCTCTTAAATTATACCAAAGATTTCTTCTATCACAAGTTCCTTATCTGGAGCCAGTCTTTTTAATTAACCACCTAACAAATTGCTGCAAGACAAATAACACATTGAATTAAGAATATATTTAAGCAATCAATGTGGACAAATTAAACACGATCTAAAGGCATGTCTTATTTTCCTTGGTTAAATAGTCTCATAGTAGTCTCATATTCAAAACCAGAGTTTTGCTATGTTGATAATATACTTTTGTAGTTTGCTCTGTGTGTTGAACAAGTCACTCCTAATGGTTTAGCATTCTGTTCCAGGAACCTTTTGGAATTTTATTTAGTTCCCAAGAAAATGCAGGATGAGTCTCTGGAGGAATTTTGAGCTTCCCCTTGCAAATAATCTTCCTCTGAATAAGACAAAGGATGCTGGAGAGTCGAATCAGATGTAGACAATCAAAGAAACAACCACAGGGAATTCCCTGGTGGTCCAGCAATTAAGACTCCATGCTTCCACTACCGGGGACTCGTGTTTGATCCCTGGTTGGGGAACTAAAATCCCACAAGCCACGTGGTATGACCAAGAGAAAAATAAAAAAGCAACAACCACAGTTGATCATAATTTTTACTACTGGGTGCTCACTTTGTCAGCCATCAGCAAAGCTGATCCTTCCTGGCTCTACATCACTCAATGTGTCCCACCCATCCAAGTTCTTTGTTCACCTAAAATTTAAGCTTTTCTTTAAATTATTCCATTGCATTGTGCCATGTTGTATTGTGCTGTATTCTATTGTTTATACTATTCGTGGTGCCTTCCAAATTGCCAAATGCAACAATAGATTTAGACAAATTAATCTGTGCTAATGTTCATGGATGAAGGTCTAGAAAAGTTCCTGACAAATTATAGATGATTAATGTATAATGGAATAAATAGGTAAATGAGAAAACTGGGCTTTAATATTCATTCACAGCTTCTCAGGAAAGAGAGATGCATCTTAACCATAAAGAGTTGAAAGAAATGTTTCTGATTATCTGGCTTAAATTATTAGACAAGTAAATAAGATAAACTGATAAAAGTTTGATGAAAGAATGGAGGATATGAATAATGTCTGTTGAAAGAGTGTTTTGGGGATTCATGTTAGTCTCTTCCTGAGTAATTTAATTTGTGAAGAGATTACTTCCTCCTTATAATCATATTTTCATATATTGGAAACAATGGACTGAGTGTTTTTAATAACATACTTCAGTAGATATGCCATTTTATATTTAATTTCCTTTAAGAATATAAACTAAAGAACTTCCTGATTAAAATATACTGAATACAAAAAAGTGTATAAATATTATGGGTAACTAAGACCAGACAATCAACTTTAGGTCACACTAGAAACCTTAACTAGAGAAAGAACATTTAATAGATGAGTAACAGTTGGTTTTGTCTCCACATGTAAACATTTTGACTTCATTTTCTACCTTTCTATCATCTATCTATCTATCTATCATCTATCTATCTATCTATCACATAGATGTAGAAGAAAACCCTTAACTAGATAGTGAATTTAGAATGCCTACTGTATGTGTCTAATTTAAACAAAAATAAAGTTTCTTCATTGATTACATGTACATTTATAAAATCTTTTTATTTAACAATGTGCAACTGAATCACTTTGCTGTACACCTGAAATTAACACAGCATTGTTAATTAACTATACTCCAATACAAAATACAAATTAAAAATAAAAAATAAAATTCATTCTAATGAAAAAATAAACAAGTATTAAATATTCCTGTTATTTTGCCTATATAGACTCAAAGAGATTTAAGGATTTTTCCTTTTATTTAAAACAATTTTTTTTAATAAGAAGGGTTTTCTTAAAGTCACATGTAGTTAAACTAGAAGGCTCACATTCACTTTCAAATACTTTGGAAGCTCTGTGAATACTTTCAAACTTCTATTGATTTTAATGTATATAAAAGAGAAGAATTTTCAAATAATGCAGTGCTTTTTTTTTTTTTTTTCTTACTTAGTAGGTTGTATCAATTAAAATTTTGAGCAGTGTGCCTGTTCTGTGTCTAACTGTAGTCAGCCTACCCCAGAGAGAAATTAGAACTGTCAGATAACTTGTATTTTTTCACGAATTGAGAAAGATGGAAACAGTATATGAGGTTGAGGGGATCAGGTATAATCTATCAATCCTGAAAGCTCCACCTAATGAACACTTACGAGGAGCTTTAGCCAGTTTTATCTTAGGTAGTTATCCAAACCCAGAATTTTAAATGTCCATCTTGTCACCAACAATTCCTTTCACACATGGCTTTAAGCAGTTTATATATGTACCTAATACCACTTAATTCAATCATTTTTATCCTTACCACATCACCTCACACTCTTATGCAGAATATAATATTCTCTTGAATGCCATTCTGTGTATCTTTATAGAAATAATTTATGTGATCTTACTAATGAGTAAATGCTGGCAAGGTTTATAAGACAAGAGGGTACTTTTAGAAACCTAGTGCCACCGTTCTAATATTCAAATTTAGAACAAGTTCAAAACATAACTACTGATGTTTAAAAGGGAAGTTTGATATACCACTTTTTCCCCTTGTAAACATTTCTGTTAATTACTTGGAGTTTGAAAACGCTTTACTTCATCCTGGCAGTTCCCTAGAGTTAACAATCTGTAGCTTGGTTTCGTGATTGTGGCAGAATGCCAATTACACTGCATGATGAGTGAAATATCTGCTACAACTGTCAAAAAGCAACAAAAGTCACAGAAAACATTTACAAGCCAGGGACTTAGTATTAGTTTTCTCACTGAATATGTAAACAAGACTTTATGTCTCAAACTTATCTGCAACAATGAGAAATATGTTCCCATATTTAAAAATACCAAAAATTATCATATTTCATTACTTGATTTTCACTATTCTTTCATGATCAAACAACAAAGGAATAGAGAACACACTAGAAAAGGAAGTTGCTACTATTATTATTTTTAAAATTAGTAATATGAGAATCGTTTTTCTATATTCCTGAAAATGCATAAATTAATGTGCATATAACTAGGTATATATAATATACAAGGTACAAATAATTTACCTAAGGAGTATTTGGTAATAATCTTAAGCATTTTAAAGTGGGTTAGGGAAGGGACAGGGAAATTCCAGTGATACTGGAGTAAGTTTAAAGCACATAATATTTATAGCCCAAAACATCGAAAACCACAGGATTTCCTATTATGTACTTGTTTGGAAAAATAATTGTATAATTTTCACTTCTTTTTTTTTTTTTTTTTTTGTACGTTAGCTGCTTTGATACAAAATCTATTCATACTCAAAGATCTACAGAAGTAGGATTCTCTCTTATGCATCCTATTTTTGTGATGGGAGGACATAAATAATCCTGACAGGCTTCTCATTCTTTCTCGGAAGAAATTGCACATGGGCCCTTCAATATTTTTTAGCCACTACTCTCCTCCAAATACACACACACACACACACACACACCCCATATGTCTGTGTATGCAATTTCTAATTTAAATTGACAATATGAAATCCCACTGAAAGATGATTTATATCTGTAATTATTCACAATAGTAGGTCTACACTGTAACTATTGTTTTCTTTTATGTGTGTGAGCCATGTATTGTGTGGTTCTTCCAAAGAGGTAAATAAATCATTGAGGAAATGAAATAAAAATTGTAGAAAATAAAATATAACTAACTGCTGGGGAAATGCTTATATGACTAAACACACAGGAAAAAAATTATAGGAAAAGAGGGTACGATTTGCTGAATAAAAAATGGGATAAAATATTCAAGATGTATGCATATAAATACAAAAAATCGAAACCATTTTGCAAAATATGAAAATATCATGAGCTTGTAGAGACAAGGAATGGAAAGCAAATCAAATATTTGATGAAATGATTTATACATAAGAATTTATAATTGTTTTTAAATGCCACCTCAGGCAATGTGTCTTCCCTCAAGCTGGTCTCTCCAGTGCAGCTCTTCATTTTCTGACAACCAAGCGTGCTGATGACCAGCAACAACATCCACCATGGGAACTATATTTATTGAAGTCTCATACAGTCCTAAAAGTTTTCATGCATGAATTCATTTTAAAAATCCTGTTCAATTTTTTTCCACATCTCCATGAAGTAAATGCTGTCATCATTACCATTTTATGTTTGATGACATTCAAGCCCAGAGATTTAAGAACTGTTCAAGGTCATAAGCAGAATGATAGAGTGCGGATTTGCATTTTAGTGATATAAACTTTGTATTGATTACTGCTTTCTCAGATTAGCAGGTTTGCTAGTATATACTCTCATATCTGTATAACATGACCCTATGTAGGTCACAATCTCTGAAAGCACAATAATATACATGGCACAAATGTAGTTCATCTTTTTTGTTTTTAATAACCATTCAGAAACATCAAGCCCTGAGAACCCTTAGATATAACTTGGAGATAAAGAAAGATAAAATTCAAAAGTAAATTTAAAAATCAATTGATTCTTGTTTTCCTAACTTGAGCTTTTATATTTTGTGTCATGCTGTATGTTACATTCATTCAGTAAACATTGACTTTGTACTTACTGGTACTTACTGTGAGCCAGGGAATGGCAATAGAATAAAGTTCATATTCACTATGTTCAAAGTGAACTGTGTATTCCACAACCACTTTGTAAATTTTAGAGAATAAAATATTTTTAAGTATTTAAATTGATAGGAGTTGAATATAATTCATTTGATTTCATAGACAAACTTCTTAAATGCAAAATTTTATTGCCTAAACCAGGACTGAGACTGGAGTATACAGTGCCAGCAGTAAAGCCCTGTACACTTATTTGATTGAGGGGGACCTCTGTTTGACTGGAAATTTTTAACACCAAATGCAAAGAACAATTTTATGTTAATTTCTGCAAAATGTACAAAAATTATAAGTATATTAGTTGTTCTTAACAAGTAAAGTGATTTCTGGTGTTTAGATCTGAAAAAGCTTTCTTCAATGAGTCCTTATGAAGAATGCATTATAGGACATAGTGTAAAATACAGTCAGCAATTTCCATGGAGTAAGGACAAGGAGTTTTATGAAATAGTTTTTTTATAAATCCTTCACTGTATTTAAAACAATAAAAGTACTTTGACTCTGTAGTCATTCTAATTTATAAACATTTTATACATTTTTCTTCTTTGCTTAATAATCACAACTATATTAACAACAAGAACATTAATTCCTTTTATTTAGCACCTGTGGCACATGCTGTAATACAAACTTTGCATACATTCTCATTTAATTCTCGATACATTCAAAATAATATAGATACCAGTAATAAGAGAGAGAGAAATTGACACATAGAAAAGTTTAAATAGATTGCATGAAGTCACATAAAAAGAAAGTGAAAAAGAAAGTGGCAAGCTGAGCTTCTCTCATTGGGTAGATGGGTGGATGGATGAATGGATAGGTAGATAGAGAGACAGAGAGATAGAGAGAGAGAGAGAGATAGTCAATCAGTCATAGATGTGAAGAGATATCAAATGGGGATGAATTCATCTGGGGGCTTGATTAGGATAGATGCTTCAAGATGGTTCATTCACACTGGACACTCTTCCTAAGGCAGCAGGAAAGCTTCAGAGCCCTAGGAGGTGTGAATTCCTATCTTCCTTGCTTCTCCACGTGGCCACCCAACAGTTTTTCGACATGATCTCTTCAGTATAATAGCTGGATTTCTTACACAGAAGTTCAAGACTCTCAAAATCACTAAAAGGGAAGCTTTCTGGCTTTCTTAAAGTATAAACCCATAACTGTTAAAAAGTGACTTTTTCCATATTATAATGGATACAAAAATCACACAAGTAACCTAGATTCAATGTGGGAGAGTCTACACAAAGATATGAATCCTGGGAGATATGGTGTATTTTGGGCCATCTTTGAGAATAGCTACCAAAATAAGATCAGCCCAGATCAAAAAGAGGAAGGAAAAAATAGAATCTCTCTGAGAGTAGCAGTGATGTATTCTCAGAGAGATAAGATATGATGAAAGGAGGAAGTAAATTTACTTGGGGTCACTATATTAATATTAGCATTATCCTTTTCATCATAATTTACTTCAAAATATCATCTAAATTTCATTTTGATTTCTTGACACATGAGTAAGTTTGAAGTATATGACTAAATTTCCAAACGCGTGAGTTTGGATAGACATTTATTTTCGTTGTATTAGTAATAATAATAATGATAATAATAATGATGATGTTGATGATAAACAGTAGTATTTGCAGTAATAATAGTGATGGATGTAGTGGTAGTAACAGAAGTTGTTTGTAGCTCAGTTGCATGATAACCAGAATACATAGTCTCTATGATTTATGTTCTTTTAAGTTTGTTGTAACGTATCATGGCTTAGCATACATTCAATTTTGGCTGCTGTTCCATTTGTCCTTGTGAAGAATATATCCTTTGTCATTGTTGCGTGCAATGTTATGTAGTCAATTAGGCCAAATATCAAACTCAAGTTGTACAAACCTTCTACTTATTTGCCGACAATTTTCTTTTATTTTTTTATCAATTACTGAAAGATGTATTAAAGTTTCCCATTGTTATAGGCTTGTCTATTTCTTTTTTAAGTTCTCTCAATTTTTGCTTTATATTTTGAGGCTATATTATTATATTTATACAAATTTATTAATTTTATATCTCCCCCATGAATTAAACCTTAGTGATTATGAAATTACTCATTTTTCATAAAATGCCTCTCTCTTAAAATTGATTTTGTCTAATATTACTATACCTTGTTTTAGTTTTTGCATTGATATCTTTTCCATTCTTTTACTTTTGAACCTTTTATTCATTATAGTGTGTTCCTTACAAGCTCATGGGTTTTTATTTTTCATTTGGATAATCTTTCCTTTTCCTCGATTTGTGTTTCTCAACTGTACACATTTAATGACATTTAATGTATTCCTATCAAGATTCTAGACCAAACTACTCATTCCATTCCCCAAGATAAATCCCAACGATAATGTGAAAGAAACCAGGAAGATACTCTATTCTAGAAAGTCATTAGGGTGACAACAAAAACTGCTTTGATCTTGTGCGTATTTGGACAGTGGTTTTGGCCTATGGCAGGAGGCAATCAAGCATGAATGAATGAGATAGTGAAAACAAACAAAGGGTTATTCTCTTGCATTTTGCTCATCCTTAACTTGCAGAAACAGTATCTGGCCCTGTGCCTGATTTGTCTTAGATCTGTTCATGATGCCTCAGCAACAAAATCAGTGCAGAATCCCTGTACTTTTGAGCAGTTGAGAAAATGATAGTGACTAACTAGGTCCTTAATGTTACTTTCCACCTTATTCAAACCTCCTGGCCTGGTAAAAAGTAATCTAAAGACAGTCAGCTCTAATGTTGCTTTTTCCTCATTAGCAAAGGATGGAGCCTTGATCTGATAAAATGCTTTGTGGGGTGAGGAAATGATTGAATGTGATTTTATGGTACCTGGTGGTCTTCAACTTAGATCTGTGTTCTCCTTACCACTGAATTACTTGGCTGTCCCAAGTGCTGGGTCCCGGCCTTCACCAAATATATACTGGTTGAAAGAATAGCTGATATCTCCAGGGGGTAATGAGCTCTGGAATAAAGTAACATGATATATTATTAACACCATTATTTTAAGAGAAATGCACACACACACATGCACACACACACACACTACTAAAGAGTGTCTAAATCAGAACTACGAGAACTGAAAAATCAAGAATTCAAAATAGAAATATTAAAAGAGCTAAGGGAATGTTAGCATATAAAATAATAACCTGAAAACATAAATCTCACCAATTATAAATATGAGAAATAAAACCATTAAACCATTCCTCTTCAGAAGCATTTTTCTGATTATTCTATATTGCAATGTCATTTTCCTCTCTTACTAGCTGTTGTATCTTTGACAACTTACTATTTTATGCTTCATTTACTTCCTACAAAGTGTGGATGATAACAGTGCTTATAGCATAGATTTATTTTAAAAATTAATTAATTTGTGTAAAACTTATTCTAATATTTCTGACAAGTAGAAGGATCTATTAAAATTTTAGATTTTATTGTCATCATTATCGTTTAATTAAATGTAGGACTGCAAAAATAACAAGATTAATATAATAAATAGATATGCATAAAATATTAGAAATTGAATATTAAAGAATATATAATAGGTAAGAAAAGAGGTTTTATTACGCTATAAGTTAAAGATTTATATTTTATTTTTCTGACCACAATATATCAATTTTTAATAGATAAATAAATCCCAAGTCATTTAAAGTTTAGGAAAATACTTCTTAATTACTCATAGATCAAAGAGCAACTAGAATAGAAATATAAACACTAAGAACTAATTACAAGAAAATATATATCAGAACCTGAAAGATGCAGTTCAACCAGCAAAAGGATTTGTATAGGCTTCATCATTATATTAGTAATTAATTAAGATGAAAACAAATGAGTTATGTTTCTAATTTAAGAGAGAGAGAGAAAGAAAGAGGGAGGGAGAGGGAGGAAATGTACCCACTTTACATAAAGATGAGATTAGTTTGAAAGTATAAGGAGGGACAAAAGTTAGCCAAGAAAACACTAAGCATATGAAAGCTGGTGCAGCTATATTTATAACAGATGAGGTGGCCTTGACCACCCTGAGTGACAAAATGGTCATTTCATAGGAACCCAAAATAATCACAATATGTATAGACCTATTAAAAGTGCTTTAAAATATATGAAGCAAAAATAAAAAAGGAAAAGTAGGCCAATTCATAAGCCTATAGGAAGATTCAGCTAGCAATTTTTAACAATTAGTAATGGTTGTGTGTTGGTTAGTATGCAGCCCCTGTGGGCCCTGGTATTGGGGGTTCCCACCACTTCACAGACTTATTCTTCAGGAACACAGGTTCACAGGACACATTGTAGAGTGTCCCGAGAAAGCTTCTTCTGAGGTGCTGGCTAGAGGAGGGTAACAGCACCCACTGCTAAAACTCTCCAGGACCATCTCCCCTCTCTTCCTACAAAAAATTACTTTAATCTATAGAGCAAAAGGCAAAAGAACATAGCCTGAAGATCACTGTGGAAACTGCCTGTATCCAGGAGAAAATAGCAGCCACAGCAGAAGTCCCCCTCAAACCCATGACACCATTCCTCCTCCCACCTTCTACCTCCTATGGGAAAAGATAGAAAAGAGAAAACTCAAAATGGATACTACTAGTCTATAAGACTTCTGGAAGAAAACATAGGAGAAAATTCATGTGGTATTGATTTTGGCAATGAGATTTTAGATATGAATCACCTTTATAGAAGAAAATCTTAAATTGGAATTGATCAAAACCAAAAATGTTTGCACGGAAAAAGACATAGTTAAAAAATAAAAAGGCAAGCCGCAGACTCAAAAAAATATTTTCAAATCAAATATCTGATAAAAAGATTGTATCCAGAATATATAAATATCTCTCAAATCTCAATAATATGTATAACTTTGAGTGAAGAAAAGTCCCAGATTAAATTAAGTTTGATATTCATTCTATAAAATTAAAATCCAAACAAGTCTAAATAATATATTGTTTATGCAGATACATATACATGGGATGATACACACACAAAAGCAGTGGCATAATGAATACAAAAATTTAAAAGCTAGAGTGAAAACATAGATTTAACTAAATTACTGATAATCGTCTAGCTATTGTTTTGAGTGGTGAATTCATGATTGATATTTAAAAATAAATATAAAAATAAATCAAATATAATAGGGATATATGTAAATCAAAATGCTAGGTATATCATTACTGTGGTCTCAATGCTTATGTCACCCCACATTTCATACGTTAGAATTCTCACATCCAAAGTTATGATGTTAGGGAGGTGGGGCTGATCTTGGTGACAAGAGGACTTCTGTCTTTGTGGGAAGAATTCAGCAAAGAGACTAAGATTGTAAGGCAGGTACAGAGTTTATTAGAAGCACAGTATGTGCAAAGAAAACAAGGCAGCCATTTATTTAGGGCAGATTGAAACTTACACACTCAGAGAAGAAGAGTGTGGGCGTCTTCGCTAGTGGGGGCGTGCAATAGGGGAAGCTTAGATTGTTAATATGGGGTTAATTTTCCAGGGTTTAGATGAGGGTGACTCCCCTTTTCCCTCTCTTACAAGTGTGTCATCTGAAATTCCTTATCTGGGCTTCTGCCAGGGACAATTTTGAATCTTTCCCGTGAGCACCTAAGCAAAACCCGTGGGGGGGTGGGGTGGGGGAATCACAACTGCAATTATAATGATATTATAATGATATTACAATGTGGCCAAGGTTAATAGAGGACAGGTTGAGATCCCCTCTGCGCATGTGTCAGGCTGGGAACTCCTCTAGACTACAAGAATGAGAAGGGTGCGGTGGGCTGCTTTGTCTTTCATCAAATTGTCCACAGCCTATGGATTTTTATTTGTTCCATGGTTTTCAAGGCCAGAGTTTCTTGCTCAGATGCTACAAAGTTTCTGTTTCAGATGCCATTCCTCCATGCATCATGGCCATATTAAGACAAAACAAGAAGGTGGCTTTGCCTTCTGCCTAATGCCTATGCATGAGGAGGCCGTTCTTGGGCCTGGACCTGACTTTCCTGCCTCAGGGCCTTTAGGCCGTGAGGATGGAGACTTCATAAATAGAATCAGTGCTTTTATAAAAGAGATCCCACAGAGCTCTTTAGCCTCTTCCACAAAGTGAGGACAATGCAAAAAGCTGCCATCTACAAAGTGGACCCTCACCAGACACTGAATCTACTGGAGTCATAATCTTGGGTGTCCCACCCTCCAGAACTGTGAGAAATAAATTTCTGTTTTTTATAAAGCCACCTAATCAGTGGTATTTTTCTATAGCACCTTGAACAGACTAACACACTTATAATAGGAATTAAGTTTAAAAAAAAATAGAACTTAAATAAGAATGGATAAATAAATCATGGTATACATGATTTGGCTTGAACTTTATACTAACTAGAACACCCTGTCTTATGGCCTGTCAAACATGCATTTGTACTTCTGTTTTAACCATTAAAGGAAAGAATGCATTTAACAATCAAAATGGAGTAACTGTAGTTCAGGCATTCAAAGTGGAGCTGGGTGGTCATTGTAGATGTGATTTCAGACACATTCCTGCATTACTGAGAACTTGAACTTTCTGAACTGCATCAAACTCAAGGACACTTCCAACTGTTATCAAAACAATATCTGCTACCAGCTGCCAGCTGCAACCTTATGGTCTCAAGTTCTCCCCTTGTAACTCTACAACAATTTTGGACCCAAGTCAATCCTTGCTTCACAAGTACCCTTACTTCTTGCAGCTCCAATTATAGTTCTTGATAAATAACTCATGTAACTAACTGAAACCCTGAGGTTTTTGCCTATATAAACCTTCCCCATTTTGTAGTCTGGTGGAACACAATTCAAGTGCTTCTTAAATCTATTCCCCTTAGACTATTGTCCTCAGTTTGGCTCTAATGAAAATTTTTTTCTATTCCTATTATAGATTGTTTATTGATTATTTTCATCAACAAAAGAAAGCCCCAGAAGAAGTCCACTGTAGTATGCATGCCTACTGTAGTCATGATAGTCTCTAAGATTCAAAACCAGTAATACAATGTTATGGATACATATTATATATGCCATAAATGTAAAAAAAGAAAATAGTATAAATAATCTTCTTGAAACTAATGAGATTGGTTTTCTCTTTGGGAGGGTGGGGAAGAGAGTAATTGAATTGAGGAGTTATGTATAGAAGACTCAATTTTATTGATAAAATATTTTATTTCTTAAACTGATTAGTGTGTACATAGGCATGTTGCAACTTCAATAGATAATAATATGTTGTAGTTGAAGTAGTACTTTTCTGAAATACGTAAGCATATATATATAAATGAGAGAGTCAGAGTGAGAGACAGATAGAGACAAATAGAAAAGTTATTAAAAACTATATGTGCATAATTCCATTTACAACTATTGGAATTAGTATAATCATTCAAAATTATTTAATATAAGGGAAAGGAAAAAGTTAAGGCAATAAATGGGATAAAAGATGACATAATTAAATTAACTATTAATCAACTAAGGTTTTTCAGATATCTCCAATTTTTATTTAATATTCATAATGCATTTATGTGATAGGTTATTTTAATTCTCATTCTATAGACGTAGAATTTGAATTCAATAAATTTTTGGTTCTGAATTTCCTGCATCTTCCTGCATGATTGCTTCTAATGGAGTCACTGTGGGAACATTGGTTTCATTTCATAGCTGTGGAAGTATAGGATTTAATTTCAACCAAGAATAACTGAATGAGAAGAGCAATCAAGGAAGGACTTTGGGTTTGCCAGTAAAATTTTGGTGACTTTTTAAAGAAGCATTTTTATAGAATAGTGGGACTAAATTGTTCTTAGGAAAATAAGGCAACAAGTAATATTATTAGCTTATTTTTGTCTCCTTAAATTTAGCTTTGTGTTTTGCATTTTTTTCTCTTTTCAAGATCTTGTGCAGAGATGAAGAGATGAACAACATTAACCTAAATACTATTTTTTCTGGTTGCTCAACTTGCTTAACTTTGGAAAAACTGAAACTACTGATTATAATGTTTCTCAGATATCTAATGTGGCCCCCCCAAAATTACATGCCTTTGGAAATTTTTATATCTGTTAACAAAGAAGTGTTCCTTCTCAGAAAAATGAAGTGACTCCTGATGGACACTGTTTAGATACCACTTTAAAGAAAGAATTTGTTGGTTGCTAATAGGAAATTTTGTTTCTTCAGTGCCTTTAGCAGCAAAAAGTATCCAGGAGCTAAAATACAGCTACAGCTGGAGCTGACTTCCATTCATTTGTCATTGTCACTTCGTGAATTAAGAGCCAACAGACCATATCTCTCACTTACCTCAGCTTCTTTTCAGAATGAGGTAAGGTTCATAATGCTCAGATATGATAGTTCTTTCTTCTAACCCATTATTTAGAGGCAATCAATTTTGAAAATAAATTCTGATTGGTGTTTATGTATAATTACATGCATCCATGTTAATGGGACATACAGCAATGACATTTGCCTAATATGGCTGTGGTGTTTTTATTGGGTACATTTTAACTTCTCTAAAACTTGAAACAGCTCTCCTTTTCCCTCATCCAAATAATCATGTTCAACATAAGTCCCTTTTTAAGGACGTCAAATGAAAAGATTCACATTTTCCACATCTCCAAAGCTTTTATTATAACATTTTAATGGTAACGGATGAAATGATTATATGCCTACTGAACTGCCAATAGGATAATTGGTCACGTCATCACAGAAGGGAAGTTTTTCCTTAAAATGGATTACATTACATCGATTTATTCTCTCTTAAGAGTTACAAGCATTAACCTTTGAAATGACCATTACCCTTTAATTGGCATTCTTATACTATCCAATGTATCATTAGCCTTTGTAGATTGTGTCATTAAAAGTGGCAATCATATTATTCAGTAAATTATAATACTGTAACAAGTTGGGATCACCTTTTTAGCCCCCAAAAAGCCACTAATTAACTATGTGTTTGTGTCAGAATATAAAATGAAGCTTTGTGGCAAGCAAATATTTTTTAACTGTTTAGCCTATCATAAATAGAGGTTTATACATCCACATAATTTATAAAGTCACAAAACATAATCATAACTTAATCTCGACAAGATGTCTAAAGTACTCTATGTAAGAGAAAACCATTACAAGAATAAAGGCTCCTATAAAATGTACTTCAATGACATGAAAACCTTTAGAGTTTTTTAATATAAAATCTATGATAAAGATGTGAGATTATATAGGTAGATTCCCTGGATTATTAACTATATAAAAGTCAACTTTTCAAATGTGAACAGGCGGAATCAGCATGGCAAAATTGTTTGAAAATATTGTGGTATCAAAATATATAGATATATAGATACACACATTAGGATTTTAAGTTTGAAAAATAGGTCACTATAGCCCTTGTAACCGATGGAAAGAATATTTGTAAACATTTTTGACACCAAGAGGTACAGAACTTACTAATTAGTTTTCACACACGATTTAACAGAGGAATTCATAAGCCCAGTGTTGAATTAGATGTTTTGCATAATGAACATCATTTGGCATAAACATTTAAAGTGCTTGATATAAAAGTTTTTTGAACAATATTCTTATGTGTTTTTAAAAAAAAATATAATAAGTTTGGCTTGATATCATGTTTTGTTTTACAACCAAATCTATAAACCCAGAAAAAGCTAACATTCTCTAAAGGAATGAGTTTGCTATGGGTTTCATATTATTGACACTGAAGGATATTTAGTAAACCAATTCACAGTTGAAAAGCTTTCCTCCTCCAGTCACCCTTATAGAAATCATATTTTTATAAAAAGGGGAAACCTTGTGCCATCATCACTGATTCCGATCTGTGATTAATTTGTCAGTCTTTGCAGATTTTTCCAATATTCAGTAAAAGAACAGAATATTCTCTGCTATCAGAGTTTTTCTAAAGTAAAATAACTCACTCTGACCTAGCTTTCTCAAAATAGTGAATTAACTAATGATAATGCCAACAAAGATTATTGTTGTTTTATTTCAGAATATACTTACAAAGAAAAGTACTTTGAGACTAAATTCCAATAAATAATTCACAGAATTCTGTTTACTTAGCAGACAGAATGTATGTCATAATCATTATATTGAAAAATTGTTTCGACAAGCATCTGTGAAGCTTAAGCATTGGAAGTAAAGCATCAGAGTACTTTTTGCTCCAGATTACAAATGTGTTAACATATTTGTAATAAAATAAAAAGATGTAAAATTACAGAATGTTTTAGCATGCAGCTACCTTAGAGATAACTGTATCCCTCTGATAATTTAAACATGAGGAAACTGAGACCAAAAGATCTTCAAGACTCATCCAATTTTATGTAGCTATTGCAGAATAAAAAACAAAACCCAGGTAGTCTGATACCTGCTCTTTCCACCACATAGTGCTGTTAAATCACTTACAAAAGTAAACATTCTTTTCTCCTTTTAATCAATGTTTATCTGCTAAATGCAGGATTACCATTCAACATATGCAAATATTGACTTTATTTACTAGTCCCATTAATTTACGCAAAAAGGCACTCTTTTGACTCTATTATATAAAGATCTGACCTAGATGACATAAAAGTTAAATGAACATGAGTAAAATATGGAGGAAGTTGTAATTTGGTGAAAAAAGTAAGGCGTTTTAAAGATAATTATATACCAAAATATATGTATGATCATAATAAAAGACAAAGTATAAGAGAATTCAGAGGGACAAAGTAATGTGTCTACCTGGAGTATCATTAAATTTTTAATCAAGAATGAGACCACTTATGTTGGGCCTTAGATATTGGTAGAATTTAGCATGAAAAATAAGATTTTTGCATTTTTTCTAAATAAGATAGTTGTTTTAATAAAGGAAAGCAAGATTTTTCAGCACTGAAGAAACTTTCAAGAACATGCTGAGTGCTTTATAACAATTTATTTGTCAAAATACAAAACAAATGTATACATTATTTACTTAGAAGGGTAGGACTATTCATGTTTGTTGTCTGAATCTTCTTAGAGTTATGTCAAAGTTGGAGAATTAAATTCTAATGTTTCTGTCATCTGATATTGGTTACTATATAACCTCTGCTCTAAAGTTACTTCTTTGGCCTTTGTTATGCTGAGGTAGTGTCCTTTATTTGTTGAGAGTTTTTATCATGAAAAAGTATTGATTTTGTCAAATACTTCTTCTGTATCTATTGAGATGATCATGTGATTTTTATCTTTCATTCTGTTAATGTGGTATATCACATTGATTGATTTTCATATGTTGAACCATCCTTACATACAGGGTTAAGTCCCACTTGGTTATATTGTATGATCTTTTTAATGTGCCATTGAATATGGTTTGCAAGTATTTTATTGAGGATTTTTACATTTATGGTCATCAGGTATATTAGCCTGCAGTTTTCTTTCCTTGTGGTGTCTTTTTCTGGTTTTGCTATCAGGCCGATACTCACCTTGTAAAATTAATTTGGAAATGTTTCCTCCTCTCTGATATTTTGGAAAAGTTAAAAGAAATGCTGTATATACATACAATGGAATATTATTCAACCTCAAAAAAGAAGGAAATCCTACAATATGTGACAACCTGAACCTGAAGAACATTATACTAAGTGAAATAAGCCAGTCACAAAAGAACAGATATTGCATGATTCCAATTATATGAGTAATTAAAATAGTCAAACTCATAGAAACAAATAATAAAATGGTAGTTGCTACAGGCTGGGGAGTGGGGAATGGGGAGTTGCTAATCAATGAGTATAAAATTTCAGTTATGCAAGATGAATTAGTTCTAGAGGTCTCATGTCTAATATTGTTCCTATAGATAGGAATTCTGTATTGTACACTTAAAAAACTATTAAAAGGTTAAATCTAGTATTCTTAATACAATAAAAAGGTTATTTGTATTGCTTTGGAGAGCTTAAAATTCATATATATAGTTATGTAATGTATGTGTGTATACACTTTATATACACAAATACTAAAATGCAATTTGGTCAACCCTTTTTTTTTTTTTTTTTAAAAAGAACATCTCTGTTCAGTATCGAGCTGCAGAACTATTATTAAATTAGAACCACATTGCTATCGTCAACTATGATACAGAAAGCAGTTTCCATACTCTAAAAATTTTACTAGAGTTAAGTATTTGTGCTGAGTTTGCATTTGCTGACAGGATTGTGCCGTGATAGCATAGAGGACATGCAGTAGAAAACAGGTTGGAAAGCATCTCAACTCCATGAAGAGAAAATACATTGCAAAACTATTCAGCAGCATGCAACAAAAGTTTGAAAACAGCATACCATTTTCAGTCAGTGATTCTATCTTGGAAATTTTACCAAAAAGTAATTCTTAGTTTAAAAAATAGTGTTTATGCTTATGAGTCATTAGAGTTTTTTTTTTTTTTTTTTTTTTTACATTACCAAACTTGGGAAACAATGTAAATGGATAAAAATAGAGAAATTTGAATACATATAGTAGACATTAACTCAAAAGCATATTATGCAAGTGAGCATTCAGTTGGAGACACTTTTAATAAGGATGATTTGGAAGAAAGCCAGTGCTACAGGTATAAACTCGGACTGGTCCAGGCAAACCAAAACACATGGTTACTCTAAATATTATTCACCTTTTAATGTAATGTTAAAAAATAATAATTGGCTTGAGGAAGCATTTATAACATTAACTATGAATAGTAAATTCAGAATCATCAAAAATATATACATTAAATTGGTGATCTGCTTTGATATTGTAGATATGTCTTTTGGTAAAGATATAAATGACTACATTTATTTTCCAATTTTCTGCATTTTACTAGTTTTTTATATTGAATATGCATTGATTTCATAGAAGAATACATAGTAAACACAGCTTTATTTAAAATATAATCAAGAATTGCCTAAGTAATGAAGTAGTATAACTTGTTCAGAATTCTTACAAAGTTAATAGTTAAGCTATAGAGGAGAGAGAAAATAGCATAAAGAATATATGTATTCTGTCCTTTTCTAAGTTATGCAATTCAAAATTACCCCACATATTTAACAACTTTAAGTCACATTTCAGAACCATTAAAAAAACCTGGCAATTATTCTACAAGTGACCTACAAATAGGTAAAACAGATTACAATTTTATTCTGAGAGATTAACAATTTCTAGACAATGCCTTGAAAGTATATTACTTTTTAGTTTATTTGATAATGTAGTTTAATTCTTTTAATACATTGCTCAGTTTAGTGTCATTCTCTTAATGCTAACTCACTAATAATTACATACTATTAATGATACACTGATTTTGGAATAAAATTACATTTTCTTACCACAGTCTGTATAAGTGAACAGGGAGTGTCCAGCTAATTCAATTACACAAGATATTCCCTGCCTTAAAGAAACCTACTGGCAAAAGAGGGAATAAAGCAAGTATCTCAAAATGTTCCTTTCTAGGAAATATGCTACTTAATTTTCAATGAATGTGACTGCAGTTCTGTATAGGTTTAGAATTGTTTACTTCAATCACATTAGAACAAACATAAAAATTATTAAAAAATATATTTAAAAGGACAGGGTTTTTCAATATCATTATAAGATGCTCCAATATTTATGTAATAATTCTCAGATCTAAGGTTCAGATATTAATATTTATAAGGCCTAATTAAATTTGTGATCAGCTTAGCTAATTCACAATTAAAAAAACAAACAAACAAAAAAAAAACTTGACCAGGGTTTTCAAAGTCATAGTTCTAGAAAATTAAGAGTTTACAGTTACATGCATGATTTTTTGAAACAATAACCAAATGAGTCAAAGTCCAATCTTCCTCCAAAGCCAAATTTAGGAATTTCTCCCTACTGAAGTAAGCAAGCATGAGAGGAGAAATCATTGCAAAATCTCCAGAAAGACAAAAGAAAACAACTAACATCCATTGAATATGAATGGATTTTATTCACCGTAATCCTTTCTGTAATCTTGTGTGGTAGGTATTATCATCCTCTTTTGAAGATGAGTATACTGGGTCAAGGAGAGATTAAATACATTTTCTAAGATGCACTCCTAATAAGAGTCTTGAGGCAAGTCCACACTGCCCAGATACAAACTTTGTAATATTTTTAACCCATTACATTCATAAAATTTTTGTTGTTGCTACAGTTCCCAACATAGATTGGATTTTCTATTCTCGTCTAATTAACTCCTCTCTATATATTTTAGAAACTATTTAGTCAAGAAATAACACACATCTCTGTTTTTTATGTAATTTAAACATCCCAGTAGCCATTAGATACTATTTCTTTTAAAATAATTTTACTAAATAAAACTAAATAAATTGAAAGAAGAAAGAATCCTCTGGACATGATACTGATCCTAGCACTTGTGACCTCCTTTGTTCTATTAGAAAGCACACTGTCTACATCATATCATTTACAGTTAATCTCATCATTTGAATTGAGCTACCTTACAACTTCATTCTAAATGTGTCATCATGTTGCTTGATTAAAAGAAAATAATCAAGAAGCTCAATATATCCTTCTTCTACTAATCTCTTTCATATAATTCAATAACACAGAACATGCCTATCAAAAAGAAAATGCAGCAGATTTTTCATACATTTTCATTGCTGTTTTTTTCCCTTAGCCTGAAAAGTAAGGCATTTGTTTCTTTGTAATGAATTCACATGCTTCTCTTAGATTTCTTTTCCTCTGCAACAGTCCAATGAGTCTTTATCTATTGCTCCAGACAGCCATCTTCTCAAATCACCTAGAGATGTGAATGATAACCCTATCACCTAGTAGACAGAAACATCAAAATTCTGGCTACCGTTCACCAAGATAGCTTTTTCTTATCTGAAGCTATCCATCTATAATGTGTAAGGACAGAGCCTGCTTTCAGTAATGCAGCTGGTGATAGCAACTAAGAATAGCACAAGCTTCTTTCCAGATGATGTAGAGTAACACACCTTCATCAAAATGAACTAGAACCAGATGCTTGACTTCTGAAGGACAATTGGAAAATTGTATATTACATATAAATTGCGTAGAAAGACTGAATCAAATAACTAATTGAAATATATTTTGTAACCAATTCTCTAAATAGGTATGATTTGACATCTATAGACAGTTTAACCAGCTTATAATTGTTTTGTTAATAAGGCAAGTACCAGTAGTTTGCATTTTTCATTACGTGATCAAAAACAATAGCAATAATTGTATAAGTTAGTGAATAAATATGTTTGAGTGAACCTGACATTTTAATGCCATGAAATAATTAAATACATATTGCTCTGTCAGAAAACACACCTCTCAAACCTGAATTTTTCTTTTTGACATTACTTAATGTTATATAAGCTGTTACAAGATCCTCCATGATACAAATTAATCCTGAATAAGCCATCATGATGCAAAACTTACTTTGACAATTAAGACAAAAAAAGATCATTGTCTTAACACTAACATATTATTGAATATAAAGTTATTTTTCCCCTCAATAAAATAGAAAAAAATTATAAAAATTATTTTAATAAATAGTCACTTTAGCAACAAAATGATTTATTAGTTTTAACTTAAATGGCAAGCATCAGGCTCCTTTTTACATAAAGATGTTTGCATCTGTGTGTGTGTGTATATTTATACACACACACATATATATCTATATATGTACATATATATCTATATCTATATATATAGAGAGAGATATATATATATATATAATTTTTTACCTGTGGCTCATGCCCTTCCTTGAGGGGATTTCCTTTTGTCTCATATAAAGCAGGTCTCATCAGATTTTGTGAAAGCCTGAGGTTAGCAAAATCATTTTGTTTTAAGTAAATTTAAAACTTGAGTTCCTAAGAGTAAAAGGCAAATGCACCACTCCACTCCATCGTGTTCCCTATTCCAAGGGTCTTTAAATCTTTCTGATTTGTGTTCCAGAAATGGAGGTAGGCTCACCTTTCTACCTCTCATTTTAGAGCTCCTGTTACACAGTTTGGGCATTCGCAGTAGGGAAGATAGAACAACTCTACACACGTTGTTGCCTCTCTACCATTTAAGCATGGGTGTGGGGTTTTGTGTAACTTACTTAGAGTATTAGAAGTATTAAAAAGGCTTTATTGGGCTTCCCTGGTGGCGCAGTGGTTGAGAATCTGCCTGCTAATGGAGGGGACACGGGTTCGAGCCCTGGTCTGGGAAGATCCCACATGCCACGGAGCAGCTGGGCCCGTGAGCCACAATTGCTGAGCCTGCGCGTCTGGAGCCTGTGCCCCGCAACGGGAGGGGCCGCGATGGAGAAAGGCCCGCGCACCGCGATGAAGAGCGGTCCCCGCACCGCGATGAAGAGTGGCCCCCGCTTGCCGCAACTGGAGAAAGCCCTCGCACGAACCGAAGACCCAATACAGACAAAAATAAATAAATTAATTAATTTAAAAAAAAAGAAAATCCTTAAAAAAAAAAAAGGCTTTATTAAATGAGTGTGTAGGCAACTGAAGGTGCACCAGAGTGATATTACCTAATTGCCTGTGGTGCATTTTAATAAACTGCAGGCTCACATATCAATCACAGAATAAATGCTGGCCTATAGAAATGTTTGGATTAATTATAATGTTAATTGGAAATTAGGGTGCTTTGCTTTCTTGTGGCAAAGCACATCAGTGAAAGCGTGAGTTAGGAGCTGAGGTACTCAGCACTGACTGCAGCTGACCCTCCTTTTCCACTAGCATTTTCCTGAAGTGTTGCTTGATATCAACAGCGTGACTATTATTTAAGCACCGTGCTTGTCAAAAGATAAACTAATTGTGTTACTGTTCTTTCCTGAGAAGGAACCTGGCAACACTACCCTTTTTCTTTTCTCAAACATTTGCCTCCTTCACATATTCAGATCTTTAAAATACACATAAAACATTTTTCTATCAAAAACAAAACAGTGGCAACTATAAAAAATTAAACCTATGCTTCTGTAGTCCTTGCATGATTATTTCACCCATGAATCTTACAAATCAAGCAAAAGGGAGTGATGTAGGAACAAATGCTCATCATCGGCGAGGTGATAATGTACACACAGCCACGTGCAGACTGTGTGTTGGGCTCCATCTTCAACACCTACTATTTTATGTCTTTTATGTGTTTAGGGTCTCAATTTCCTCTTCTCAGCTTCCTATGTGTGAAATGATGACAACCACCCACTTCAACTGAAACCAGTAAATAAATCATAAGACTTATAGCTATGTAATCATTTAACATGTTGAAGGAAGAACAAATATTTTTCAGAAAGTCTTATTGGACATTAAGAAATTATTTCATGAAGTATTAAAAAGCCATTAAAGATAAAACCATGTTTAGGCAAGAAGTATCAAGAAATCATTAGCATTGAATATTTCAGTTTTATTTAGATGAATTAGTGAGTTTCACTAGAAACTCAAGAGTGTAATGTTTAACTGAAAAAAGAAATCCAGTGGTTGGTTTGTTTAGGGGTGTGTTTAATTTGCTTATACTACTTACGTTAGTTTACACTTGTCTCAGAGGTGGGACATGAGGATAGCTCTCTTTTTGTTCATCGTTTAGTGCTCTCCTCTTTGGGGGCACATTTTATATTAAATATATCTAGTAAAGGACACTTAGCAATTAAACCATTTTTAAAAAAAAAATAGTTTCTAAGAAAGTTGAGAAATGTTTTAAAATACATATGCCCCATGGGAAAATTCTTGCCTATATTCTGGACCCTATCATTTCCTTTAAACAATGCAGAAGGACATTATCTCCTTGCCAAAGATCTGGAAGCTGGTTTTGATTTTCAGCTCTAATGGCCTCATCTGAATCCTCATCCCAGGAGCATTAGCTGACAGAGACCCCATGCTGTGATTCACGCTGTTTAATGCCAAGTTGATGGGCAATAAAGTTATCATAATCCATAATTTAATTATAGATGATAGTCTCTGCTCTGATTGTAACACTGAGACTCTGGTTTCATTTACACTTCTGGGATGCTTGACAAATGATTTGGGTTGATCTTTGATACAGGGTCAAGGGTGGAGAAATTTTTCATAAAATTGCATTCTATCTTACTTGAAAGAAACCTTCTACGTCCAAATTGGATTTATTTTTGAGTTGACATATGTCTGTAGTTTCTACAGTAAGTGTAAATTTTAACAAGGATTTGTGTAGGTGTTTCCTCTTTGCAAGAGATATTTAGATTGAATTTATCATCCTATTTGCATGTAAAAATCGCTTCTTGTTACTGTTACAAACCTCAAAAACAGAAGCAAAATATACTGTCTCCTAGGGAAAATAGAAAAAATGCATATTTGGAAATTGATTTTATTGTTCCCAAACTACTGCTCTCATGCAAATTTCATGTCAATTTATGAATTTGCTGAGGCTGTTCACTTAGCTGAGCATAATGCCCTCCTTTCTTATTTTAAAATCATATCCAATTCTATCCTCTCTATTTTGTGAAGCCCTTTCCTGCAAGGAAGTGTAGTAGATGCTAAGTTCACAAGTAGCCTGTATTAGCACGTACTAGCTATGTGATTGACACATTCACCAAAACTTTCTAAATCTCTCTAACTTCTCATGACAATGACAATTTAGCTTCTCTCAAAGGGTTGTAATGAGTAAGCAAGATAACACTGAGGCAGATCTAGCATTCTCTCAGAAGGACTTAATCAAAATGCTATGGAATATATGGATAAAAAAATGAAGCAGCTCTGCATCGGTTTTAATTCTTTATTTTTGTTCATAAGTATGTATACAGGGGATGGTTTTAATGTATACGTTTATAATAGAAATCATTACTTTAGAAAAATGCTTTATACTAAACATTCTTTGTACACTTACTTTCATAGCTAGGAAGATTAGCTTTATTAGATATTCCTTGGAAACTGCAATTATATTTAGAAAGGAAAACCAGTTGATTATGAGCAGCAAGAGACTACAGGGAATATGATTTACTTTCCAATATCTTAAAGAGTATACTAAGTCTCATAATTGAATAAAAGATTCAGGGTCTTTTGAGATCT
Organism: Balaenoptera acutorostrata; assembly: GCF_949987535.1. Taxonomy (NCBI): domain Eukaryota; kingdom Metazoa; phylum Chordata; class Mammalia; order Artiodactyla; family Balaenopteridae; genus Balaenoptera; species Balaenoptera acutorostrata. Next base: position 38,726,939 of record NC_080081.1, read on the forward strand.
CATATGTCAATGTTGAATACATAACTACAAAATTTATGAAAGTTGGATGTAAACATCTTTTGATTAGACTGCACTAGACAATAATATATAAATTTATAGGCAGTACTATTGAGATCGAGAAATATTTACAGAAAAAAAGTTACAGATAGAGAAATATTTACAGAAAAAAAAAGTTACAGAGTACTTTCTATGGGATAAACATAGGCTGCTCTACATTAATACATGTAAAGAAATACGAAGTTAAATTTTGGCCTTGGTAAGTCCAAGGCCAAAAGCATAAGTGTTTTTTTCTTTTATTTACATATAAATATTACCTATATTGCTTATACTAGTTTACTGAAATTAAAGAAATCACAGACTAATACACTACACATATTACATTTATACAAAAGGCTGTTATACATGTATTCTCTTTTCAATTATCACACATTTTAAGTTACTACACCAAAATTTTATGTAAGTGCATACATATTCTCTTTTAATTTACATTTAAAAGTTGCCATTCCATCCCTGAGGCATGTTCAAGGAAGAAGAGAAAAATTACAATGGAAAAGAAAAGAAAATGGAATTCACAAAATAAGAGAATATTAATGCACTCTCTTTCTTTTGCTTTTAGATTATTGGCTTTGAGTTACTGTTATGGAGTAATATTAATTCACTTTTAGAAAAAGAAAGAATTCCTGGAGGGGATTTGGAGGAATTCTAAACATTTCCTTACCTGTAGTAGCCCCAGTTTTTATCTGAACATAAAATTCCTCACTCTATAAATTATTCCTGGCTTCACTATACTATCTAAAAGTGATTGTGTACACATCTGTAGAATGAAGTTGAAACTTAATTTACTATGTTTAAATTTTAGATTTGTTTTATGTTGAGCATCCATAGATACTCTAAAGCCAAAGCTTGGTTTCATAAATGCTCTTTCGCATTAAAAGAGAAGTTTCCAGAACTTACCTATCACAGTAATTATGAATTTAACAATTTAATTTTTTTAAGTACATGTTTATTTATATTCCATTGAATTCTATGTTATATATAACTCAAAAAATTGAAAAAATAAGATTTACCTCCTAAAGGAAAGTGATTTATATATGCAAATATTCTATTTGTATTTAAGATCTCATGTTCAAAATATGTTATGTTTAAAATATAAAATATCTTAAAATACAAAGTATGTTAAAATAACCTTAGGTAAATATTAAATAAGTTGATATTTAGCTCACATTTTTAGGTGCATAATAAAGATGTTTACTTATTCACACAAAATCTGGAGAAAAATTATATAAACTATGGTGATGCTTGTCAGAATATTAATTGAAGGATTAATTAATATCAGAATATTAATTGATGGATAGATGCATGCATATATGATAGATATCTAGGCAGATAGACAGATTAGATAGATTATAGTTAGCACTTCTATAAAAATTCCTAGAAAAAAATTATCATTTTAAATTTAAACTTCCAAGTGCTGATTGATCTTAGCAAATAATCAACCATTTTCTTTTAGAATCATCTTATTTTTAGAAATGTAAGTTATAGACGTGTATGAAGCATATAATTTTTTTTTGCAAATAGAAAAGACTTTATTTGTGGTCTTAGAATTGCCATTTGGGGGAGGCACAGATTTCAATAGCAACTCACATTCGTTCCTGAAGCATACAGTGTTTTAACAATTTAAAATTTCTTATTTAATGTTTCTCTTCCTCTAAGTATTTGAAAAATATATAGATAATTTCATTTAACGTGTTGCACACTGATTTATGAAATAAATTTAAATGTGAAAGAGAAATATTTTATAGCAATATACCAAAGAGACAAGAGTACAAATATCCAACTCAATACTAGAAATAATTTTTCTAAGTGCTAAATCATAAATATCAAGAATGTCTACCTTAAAAAAAATTAAAAAAAGAATGTCTACCTTAAAATTTTTAAATGTTCAACAGTTGATTTTTTTCCACATCTGAAGTATTTTCATATTTTCCACTTTCAATTTCTGATATATATATATATATATATATATATATATATATATATATATACATATATATTTTTTAATCTTAGGGAGGTAGGTTGCCTTCTCTGGTTTTAATGCAATAGCAGATAATTTTCTTCCTGAGAAAAATAATGCTGTCCGTCAATTGTTATTATTGAAAACTCAAAGATATATACAACATACTTCCTTATTGGGACACATTTGTAACAATGTATCTCAATTTAACACATATGAAAATCTACTCATTCTCTCCATAAATAAGGAGACCAAACTCAGTCACTTTCTCCACTTATGGGTGTTCATTTCTCCTTTAATATAACCACATTCTGAATGTCATATACTATAAGCTTGAGCTAAATTACAGTGATAACCACCAAAATAATTTAAATATTGGTGTAAGCAGAAGAAAAAATAAATTAACATATACAAACATATTTAGTTTGGAAATAAACAAATAAAATATGAGAAGCTATTTCAATCTTCATTTTGTTAATTGGTCCCAAGGCTGTTTTGGTATTCATAGCTTCTTTCCTCAACTATTCATTTCGGGCCTTTTGCCCTTGGGAGTACAGAAGTAACTAGAGTTCTTTCTCTTCTGTTTCCAAAGGATCTGAAATCTGGGTGGACTTGCCTGTGTGGGATTTCTTTAATCTTCCTTTAACACTGTCAAATAAATATGGCAGTACTAGAAAAGAGTCTAACAAATTCCCTAGATTCCACCCATATCTTGTCAGACACATTATAAAATAAAAATTATAATTCCTCTTCATATTAAGACTCAATCACTATAGCCAAAAAGTTATTACTTGCCCAGTGGAATGAGGTATTCTATCCAAATGGTTGGTGGTTGCCGCAGCTTTGAATTTCACACAATTTTATTTTTTAACTAGGTTCCCAGGAGGAGGCATTCCTCCTTCAGTTTCTAAGTCCTGAAAACCAGCAGATCTCCAGATTGAGTGGACCAAGTCAAGATTTTGTGACCGAACCATTAAATGTAACATTTACAGATGCATTTTCAACTCTTCTTTGCTTCCCTCTATGATACATTTTAGTTACAGGAAGAAACAACAGTATATATTGGTTGCTGGTTCAAAGCATAATACCATATCCTATAAGAAAGCACCTCAGACTTTTAAGGTTTTGTATTCCCAGCTGGCTTTTAACCGAGTCTTCAAAAAGCCATTACACAATCAATAGTTTCTGGGCAATTGTTTCTGGGGAATTTAGAATATAATAATATCCGTAAATTCAGTATGTGTTGGCCTATATTTCCTTATTTGTTTGCTGCAGAATTAGAAACAGTATTGTGTGGAATACGAAGAAGGTGAAATAGGTATTCGGTAAGTCAAGTATGATTTTGCTGAGAGAGCATGACATATCGAAAATGGAAATGGAAATGGAAAATAAATCCATTTCCAGAAGTTATAATTCTAATCCTGAGGGGAAATCATTGCCTCCAATCTACGATCTGGGAGCAAATTTATACCCTGTAAAATGTTGACTACCAGAGACAAAAGATAGTTCATTGCTACTAACCAGTTGGGTACTCAGTTTTGGTCATAGCCTTGATATAAGAAACATGTTGTTGCAACCATGTGTAACTGCCATTCTCTCCCCATGGCCACTGGGTTCATCAGCCTATTGGGTAAGCACAAGGGTGGCACAATGTCCACCTGCTTACTGAAAACCTTCTATTTAATGAGTACCCTGTGGTGGCATTCACAAGGATAAGTATTACCAAACTCTTCTGAGAAGTCCATTCACATACATTTGTTTAGCTCTCCATGTCACAATCTTCCAGTCTTGCTTTTCCCAAATCTCTGACCACCCAGTGAGTCATAACTGCTTGTCTAAAGTAAATATGTTATCGAGTCCAAGCTCAAACTGCTCACCCCACAACAGGCCAATAAATCGAGAGACAAGGTGTTTTGGGCAAGGAATAAGGACTTTATTGGGAAAGCCACCAGGTCTAGAAGATGGTGGACTGGTGTCCCAAGGAACCATCTTACCAGAGTTAGAATTCAGGCTTCTTTTATACTAACATGGGGGAGAGCTTGGCTGGTGTTGCAAACTTCTTGGTACTGACCAGACCCTGGAGGGGATGTAATAATCCTTTGTTCTTGCAGCTGTACTGGTCAGTCTGCTCACAATGTTCCTCTAAACCTCCAACAAGGCAATTGTTATTTTCTGTTCTGCAACTTTTTATCTCTATATGAATAGAAAAGTGTTATACCTTTAAAGGTCAAGCCTGGGAGGCAGAGCGTTGAGAACGGGATATTATGTATATTTCAACATTCTATTACAAAGGTGCAGAGTCAGCATGACTAAGCAGAGGCAATAGAGTACAAAGGTTAGGCATAAAGGAATAAGTTTGCTCTTCCTTGTTACAAATAGACTGTTTTTGGACAGTATTATTGTCTAAAGTCTGTATATATCTGACTTCAAATAACCATTATTATCAAGTAAACTGTGACATATTGCTCACAATTTTGCCCTTTGTAGGGAAATTTCTTCCCCACGTTCCTATAGGATCACATCTGAGTGTGAATGTAAAATCTGTACACTTCTGGATGTGTACAGACTATTTTTAAAGTATACTCAATAGTTTTCCTAAAGTCAACTTGTCACAAGAGCTTCTTGTTGGTTCACAGGTGAGGTGGTTTCAGAAGGAATAATAGTGTAGCAGGAGGAGGCATGCTGGGGAAAAAAAGTCAATGGTTCACACAACTTTCTTATGTCTTCAACATTGTTTTGAATATGTACTACTTCTACTTGATGTTGGAATGCTGTTGTGTGTATCTGCTCTAATTGCCACACTTGCCCTGCTGGCTATTGATGCCAAACCTCTTGTGCATGCAATTTTCAGAGCTTTGATGAGAAGACTGTAACCTAGGACCTGCTGGGTGAAACTATTATGGTATGTCACCCATGATGATTGATTGCAATATCTCCATCTCTTTCTTGTTTATTATACTGAGGAGTTTCCAGTCCTTCAATTCCTTTCATTGTAAGCCTCCACTGAGTCTTTTTTTTTTTTTTTTAAGCAGAAATGAAATTTATTGAATAACTTTAGGTAACTTCCAGAACTAACTTGAGAACCAGAAGGTCAGGATTCAAGGCTCTGCAGCCATAAAAACTCCCAAACCACAGAGTGGGACTCTTCCAGGGAAGAACCCTCTGCCTCTTTCACTGGATACAAATCCTGTAGTTTGCACTGCTGATACTCGGTGGCATGGTCCCTGAACCTGTACATCAAAATTATCATCTTTTTCTTGGTATTCCTCACCAACCTGCAAAGCTCACATCCTACTCTCTAACCTCTTACTCTATCTAGCATAATAATCACTAAGGACATCCCTGATCCCTAGGTGAGAGTTTTACCAAATATTTCCTTCCTGAATATGACAAATCACCATGCTGTTAGTTTCTGTTTCCTTATCGCCAACCAACTGACCATTCAATCAACACTACATAACTTAGGGTCTTGTTATCGTGGCATGCCAATTCTGACAACAAATGTCCATACCAGTCAGGATAGACTAGGTCTGGCTGCAATAATAAAAATAGCTAAAAACAGCAGTCACCTAACACAACAAGAATTCATTTCTCATTTCAGTATGGATACTCTCCCCACTGCAATCATTCAAAGATCCAGGCTGACAGGAGCCCCTTTGTGACATATTTTTTCAAAGATTTTGAGTCAGATAAAGATGAATATGCCAATGGACATATATACAATGAAAGCTCCCACCTACATTTTGTTGATCAAAGCAAGTCACCTGATTATACCTACAAGTCACAAGATAACGCCCAACTAGAAAAGGGACAGGGAAATGCAATCCCGCCATTGACTAGAAAAAAATTCAGACATATTTGGTGTACAGTATTTATGACAGAACACCTTTAGTAGGCAGGGTTGATCATGTAAAATATTTCTTAAACATAAGGAAACATGTTCTAAAGATTCTGAGTGAATACCAAAAAATGATAACATTTTCTTCAGTGTCTAAAATTATTTCTCTCAAATATATAACATCAATAGTTCTTAGAAAATAATTTTAGCATTTCTTAATTTAGTTTAAATTGAAGATAGAAAACTATATAGAAATGGATGAATCACGTTTATTTGACTTAGTAATTTCATGCTGTGGTAGACCAACTCTAGAGTGCCACCAGTAATTCCCACTTTCTGGTGCCCTCTCCCTTGTGTAACCCTATTCCCTAGAGCAAGGAAGGGTCCTGTAACTTGTTTCTAACTAATAGAATATGGCAAGGGATGGACGGTCACTCCTTTGATTATGTTATGTTACATAAGAGTCTGTCTAAGCACACTGGAGTAAGACACTTTTCTGCTAGGCTTCAAGAAGTGAATAGCCACATTGTGAACTGCCTACAGAGAGGACCACACAGCAGGGAATTGTGGGCACTCCCTGGGATCTGACAATAATCTTCATCTGACAGCTAATAAGATGTTGAGACTGTCAGTCATACACCAAAAAGAAATGAACTCTGTCAACAACTTTAATGGGTTTGGAAGCAGACCCTTCCCCAGTCAAGCCTCTGAATGAAAATGCAGCCCAACCAATATCTTCACAGCAACCCTGTGGCACATTGAGCTAAGATGAACTTAAAATCCTGCCCCATGGAAACTGTGAGATAATAAATGTTTGTGTTTTATTAAGCAGCAATATTTGGGATAATTTGTTACACCACGATAGAAACTAATACACCTGCTTAATGCAATTCAACTTTACTACCCTTATTTATCTTTTGCATTGTTTTCCTTTTTTTATTTGAAACTTTTTATTTTGATAGTTTAAACTTACAGACAATTACGAGAATCCTGCAAGAAAGTCCAATATATTCTATATCCAGATTCATCAATTGCTTATATTTCGTTCATTTGCTTTATCATCTTCTCGCTCTCTCACATGCACACACATATGTGTGAATGTGTGTGAATTCCACTGAGTCTTAAAAAGATAGAAAACTGGAAGGTCCCTATTATGCCATTTTCTACTATTCTGACTCACGGATCATAATGCTCTGACCTAAGGATGAGAAAGTTGCCACCATGACTGTTCACTTCAGTGCTACAATAGCTTTGACACAATCCATGCTATTCAATAGTTGCTGTATGCCCTGTCCCTCAAGCTAGGAACTGACCATTGAGTCCTGTGCATTGCTACTCCAGAAAAATTGAATTCTTCTATACTCTGCTTGCCAGCAAAACCAATTGAAACAGAAAAAAATACATTTTTCCCTTATTTATGCTTTTCAGATACCATGTGGATCTGAATATTTGGTGAAAGCCAAACACTTGTAAAACCTGAACTGTTAGGAAGTCTAGAAAGGGTAGACTTTAAACATTCTAGCTTTTATCATGAACAAAGCCATCTAAAAGAGAGTTGAGTGAGCAAATCTATACAAAATGTCGGATTTTCTGCAGTTTTACTAATATGTGCCTCACAGTATATTTAAATAACCTATATCTAGAACCACATTTCTTCAGGCTGCAGTGGCATTACCTCATCAGTTTATAACTTGGCCTTTAATTCACATTTTTGTGTGTAAAAATGACACTTGTGAATTTCCCTTTCTTTTGTCCAAGTTCAGCTATATATTAGATATTCACTCTCAAAATACATATTATAATATTTGCATAGGTTTGTAGAAGGAAGAAAAACATCCAAATTAACCCACTCTATATGGGAAATAGAAGTATCTCTTTATGCACATGTTTCAATGGTCTTTTTTCTTTCAATTATTTTTGGCCAGCATTCTATCAATTGTTTCACTTTACTGCTCACATCTTCCTTCAGTTCAGGAACATTCTTTTCTTCTATTAATATTAGTATTATTTTAGTTTTTATTTTGTTCCATTTTTCAGGTATTCATTCATAAAACATCTTTGAATATAATTTCTCTTCCATTGGCTCTAACTCCTTTTCAAATAATTAATTATTATATTTATATATCTTCTCTCTATTCATCTTTCTGTCAATTTATTATGTTTTCTTATGATTATTTTTAAACCTATATTCCAAAACATAACTTTTCCTATAATCTTTATTCATCATTTTTTTCCAGTAACATTTGAAGATTTAAAGTTTCCTTACCCACATTTTCATTTAATTTAGGTCAGTTTCATATTCTTTTAAATTAATTTGTTAATTAATTTTTCACATTTTATTTAATAAAACTCAGATACTTTCTATAAATTTATTTGGGTTACAACAAAGTCATTGTATAAACACTTCATGATTATTGATGTAGAAAATTTTATCCAACTTGAAGTTATTCTATACTCTTCTTTTTTTGATATTGTTGATCCATGTACAGTTTTTCTGCTACTTTAGTCTGATGATGATCAAATAGTAGTCTAGTTGCACTTGCACATTGCATCTATCCTTGTTTATTTAGGCAACATTCAAATTCTCTTCATTTCCTAAGTTCAGGACTTAAGTAATCTGCAAGGGCACGAGGAAGCTTGAACCACATGCTTCATCTCTGGGTACTTTCTGCATCAGTAAACAGTTTCCAGTTAGAGTCAGTCATGGGAAATATGCTGTCTCTTTGGGGATATAGCTCAAGTTTCATCTTCCTCCATAGTTTAGGGATGAGCAAGTCACTTAGATAAATTAACTGACTACAGGTACTCCTAGAAAACTCCTAGCAGACTCAGTTAGCACACTATTTTGTTCATATATCTTTAACTTGATTTTCTACTGTTTTACCACACTTGAGAAGGGCAACTGAGAGATTTCAGTTCATGTTTCCTACCATCCATATTCAAATCTACACCTTCTCTGTTTTAACTGTGGAGCATTATTTTTCCTTATCATTCAATTGAGTCTATGAAACTATAATACAGTCTGATAGAAAAAAACAAAATAGATTTTGAAAAATAATTTCTCCTCCAGATTCATTATACCTGTTTATACATTATAGCTGCCATTTCCCATTTTTTTCCATGAAAACGGTTCTCATCTGTGGAAATTGGAAGACATTAGTTTTATGCTTCAATTTTTTTTAAATTATTTTATTTTTGTCTTACTTTCCATTAAAATGTATTATTCCTTTGAGAAATAGATAGTGTTTGAAGCCAAATGTGTACTTTCAATTTAATTGAAATTTTTTTCTGGGAGATTACCCTCAAAATATTTTGTGATAAAACTAAAACTCTTAGAAAGTTTAAATCTAAGAAGCTGTTGGTGGCATTAAAAAATGAGGTGTCTAATGACTTAAAAAAATTATTTGGAGACAGTTTTGATGAATCACCACAATTAAATATTTCAAATACCTGCTATTGGTTGTCTTGCTTTATTAATAAAATTTAAATTGTTACATGGAGTATTCCTGTACACCCAAAGGGAATAAATATAATTAATTGAAAAGAAATTATTCAGCAAGAAAATAAAACAATCATTTTATTAAAATTGCTAAAATTTTACTTAGGAATATACTTTATTTCTAGAATGATAGTAAATTCTTTTTTTTATTTTTTAAAAATAAGAATTAAATTAGTTTATTGATTTAGATCCTTTTGACTGATCTCATTAAATTCCATCACCATGGCATTCCATAATTTTAGTTATTAAAAACCCTGCATTTTATTTTTTAATAGTGGTTTCTGGTTGATAATTCAAGAGTTAATAGAAAAAATATTTCTAATAGTGTTTTTGTAGAAAATAATGAATAGGTGAAAATAATTTATTAGAATGAAATAGTATTTTTTGTAAATATATTGTACATAAAAGTCACTTGGAGAGTCTTAGAATTAAAGACTAAAATTAATAGCCACTTCTATTATGTATAAGCTGGGGAAGTGTTCTGTACTTAAATTTATTATTCTATAATGAAATTATAATTCATTTAAGGCATGTAGATATATTTTGAATCATTAGAGTGTGCAATTTCTAACCTATTTCAAACTTCTAATTTTCACCTACACTATATTAAGCTCTCAGAAAGTTAAAGCAAGACACTATTGGTGTTATATGGGGCAGTTTATCAAATTCACTAAGTTACTGGAAACTGGGAAGAAGAAAAACTCCAGTATTCTAAAATACAGTATACTAAAAATTTCCTGTGGAAGATTTAATTTCAGTAATTTACACTTTATGCAAGAAATTTGTTAGTTTGATCAGGTATAACCTAAAAAAATGAATTTCAAAACATTTTTGGTCAGGTACTAATAATTATAGTGATATAATAAAAAAAAGTTTAAGGAAAACTATTTTATGAATAATAAATCAAAATTAAAACTAAATTCATAGTATTTCCAAATAATTCAAAACTATTTATTGCAAAATATATTTTTCTCTATCCATATATTCATAAGGGTTAAATTCAGCTTGAATTGACCTTTACCCACTATAAATTTTTTTAATGTCTTTCAATATCTCAAACCAAAATAAATCTCAACACATTGCCTGTGTTTAGATATTTTCATGTACTTTTTCATGTATTATACCCTACTGATGACAAAAAGACATCATTTAATCAAATCAAAAGGACAGTAAGTAAGTAGGTATATGAGAGGAATAAACAAATAACTCTTTGGTACAATCCAAGACCATCACAGAAATACAGAACATATTTTTACAAGGATCAAAAAATTAGAAGATCAGAGATGTTTAGAGGTAACTAGTCAGAGTATCTTGAGAATGTAGCATGTGAAATAAAACCTGAAGTATAGATAGGATGTTAACAGAGAAAGGAGGAGGAGTTAACTCAGAGAGAATATTAGGAGGAAAGGTGCAGAGGCAATTGGAGGTTGGGATAAGTCTAAGTATGTAAAGGAAATACCACGCAACACTTGCACAATAAAAGTTGAGACATTTGTTATATATCCATGCAGAGGATTTTTAGTTTACTTGTATAGGCAAATAGGGAAGTCCTGTGCAAACACTGCTTCAGGAAGATTATATTGTCAGCTATGTTTGTGCTGACATTCCCATTCATGAGCACCATGAGAATTACTTTTCAGTAGTTTTCAGTAAGCTGGACATAATTAGGACCCAAACACATTCGTTGATGGTGGCCTTGGAAATAATAGAACAGATGAGACTTAATGGAGGCAAACTATACATAACTGGGCAATTATTTGCAGAATGAAAGAGAAAGGAGTAAACGTGGTTAATTCCAGCACAAGTGACTCTAAATTGTATTATTATTACCAAGGTTAAAAGGATTTCCACTGACATTTGCTTTTTTGTGTATTAGATGATATTAGATTTCTATGGAAAAAGAGAACCAATAAGAGATATATGTGTATATATATTAGAATAATATATAATATACTACCTTTATATATTACATATTATAAAATATTTCTATATAGCATAGTGTATATTCATATATGTGTATGTAAATATATTTATTGTAAGGAATTGGCTCATATGATTATGGACACTAAGTTCCATGATCTGTTGTCACCAGCTGAAGACCCAGGAACGTTGGTGATGCAGTTCTGAGAACCATAGTGCCAATGGTGTCTCAGTCTGTGAGGGCAGGAGAAGACTGATGTCTAGCTCAAGCAATCTGGCAGAGAAAACAAACTCCCCTTCTCCATATTTTTGTTCTAGTCGGGCCCTCAATGGATTAGATGAGGCCCACACATACTGAGGAGAGAAATCTGCTTTACTCAGTCTACCAACTCAAATGCTAATCTCATCCAGGAACACCCTCAGAGACATACCCCAAAATAATGTATAGCCAAATATCTGGGCATCCGATGATCCAAACAAGTTGACACATAAAATTACCCATCAAACCATGGTTAGATTAGAAGTATATTGCCTATTTTTCAAATATTTCTAGTTATATTTTTGTAATTGGTTTCTTAGTTTTACTATGATCAGGAATATAACTTAAATCCTTAAAAATTTGTAGACTATGACTCAGTATGTGGTCAATTTTGGTAATTGTTCTATGTGCACTTAAAAATAGTAAGTATTCTTCAGTTGTTGGATGCATTACTCTAAGTGTGTCAATTAGGGTTAAGTTTGTTAATCATATGTTCACATCTTCTATGTCCTTAATACTTTAAATCTACTTACGCTATCAGTTCCTCAGAGAAGTACTAAAAATATCTCACAATGATTGTAAATTTGTCTATTCATACTTTCAGATAGGGTTCTTTTTATCTGAAATATATTTTTTTAGCATCTTTATTGGAGTATAATTGCTTTACAATGCTGTGTTAGTTTCTGCTATATAACAAAGTGAATCAGTTATACATATACATATATTCCCATATCTCTTCCCTCTTGCGTCTCCCTCCCTCCCACCCTCCCTATCCCACCCCTCTAGATGGTCACAAAGCACCGAGCTGATCTCCCTGTGCTATGCGGCTACTTCACACTTGCTATCTATTTTACATTCAATAGTGTATATATGTCCATGCCACTCTCTCACCCTGTCACATCTTACCCCTCCCCCTCCCCATATCCTCAAGACCATTCTCTAGCAGGTCTGTGTCTTTATTCCCGTCTTGCCACTAGGTTCTTCATGACCTTTTTTTTTTTTTTTTTTTTTTCCTTAGATTCCATATATATGTGTTAGCATACTGTATTTGTTTTTCTCTTTCTGACTTACTTGACTCTGTATGACAGACTCTGACTCCATCCACCTCACAACAAATACCTCAATTTCGTTTCTTGTTATGGCTGAGTAATATTCCATTGTATATACGTGCCACATCTTCTTTATCCATTCATCTGTCAGTGGACACTTAGGTTGCTTCCATGTCCTGGCTATTGTAAATAGAGCTGCAATGAACATTGTGGTACATGACTCTTTTTAAATTATGGTTTCCTCAGGGTATATGCCCAGTAGTGGGATTGCTGGGTCGTATGGTAGTTCTATTTTTAGTTTTTTAAGGAACCTCCATACTGTTTTCCATAGTGGCTGTATCAATTTACATTCCCACCAACAGTGCAAGAGTGTTCCCTTTCCTCCACACCCTCTCCAGCATTTATTGTTTGTAGATTTTTTGATGATGGCCATTCTGACCGGTGTGAGATGATATCTCATTGTAGTTTTCATTTGCATTTCTCTAATGATTAATGATGTTGAGCATTCTTTCATGTGTCTATTGGCAATTTGTATATCTTCTTTGGAGAAATGTCTATTTAGGTCTTCTGGCCATTTTTGGATTGGGTTGTTTGTTTTTTTGTTATTGAGCTGCATGAGCTGCTTGTAAATCTTGGAGATTAATCTTTGGTCAGTTGCTTCATTTGCAAATACTTTCTCCCATTCTGAGGGTTGTCTTTTGGTCTTGTTTATGGTTTCCTTTGCTGTGCAAAAGCTTTTAAGTTTCATTAGGTCCCATTTGTTTATTTGTGTTTTTATTTACATTTCTCTAGGAGCTGGGTCAAAAAGGATCTTGCTGTGATTTATATCATAGTGTGTTCTGCCTATGATTTCTTCTAAGAGTTTGATAGTATATGGCCTTACATTTAGGTCTTTAATCCATTTTGAGTTTATTTTTGTGTATGGTGTTAGAGAGTGTTCTAATTTCATTCTTTTACATGTAGCTGTCCAGTTTTCCCAGCACCACTTATTGAAGAGGCTGTCTTTTCTCCATTGTATATCTTTGCCTCTTTTGTCATAGATTAGTTGACCATAGGTGCATGGGTTTATCTCTGGGCTTTCTATCCTGTTCCATTGATCTATTTTTCTGTTTTTGTGGCAGTACCAAACTGTCCTGATTACTGTAGCTTTGTAATATAGTCTGAAGTCAGGGAGCCTGATTCCTCCAGCTCCATTTTTCGTTACCAAGATTGCTTTGACTATTCGGGGTCTTTTGTGTTTCCATGCAAATTGTGAAATTTTTTGTTCTAGTTCTGTGAAAAATGCCAGTGGTCGTTTGATAGGGATTGCATTGAATCTGTAGATTGCTTTGGGTAGTAGAGTCATTTTCACAATGTTGATTCTTCCAATCCAGGAACATGGTATATCTCTCCATCTATTTGTATCATCTTTAATTTCTTTCATCAGTGTCTTATAATTTTCTGCATACAGGTCTCTTGTCTCCTTAGGTAGGTTTATTCCTAGATATTTTATTTTTTTTGTTGCAATGGTAAACGGGAGTGTTTTCTTAATTTCACTTTCAGATTTTTTGTCATTAGTGTATAGAAATGCAAGAGATTTCTGTGCATTAATTTTATATCCTGCTACTTTACCAAATTCATTGATTAGATCTAGGAGTTTCCTGGTAGCATCTTTAGGATTCTCTATGTATAGTATCATGTCATCTGCAAACAGTGACAGCTTTACTTCTTCTTTTCTGATTTGGATTCCTTTTATTTCTTTTTATTCTCTGATTGCTGTGGCTAACACTTCCAAAACTATGTTGAATAATATTGGTGAGAGTGGGCAACCTTGTCTTGTTCCTGATCTTAGTGGAAATGGTTTCAGTTTTTCACCATTGAGGACAATGTTGGCTGTGGGTTTGTCATATATGGCCTTTATTATGTTAAGGAAAGTTCCCTCTATGCCTACTTTCTGCAGGGCTTTTATCATAAATGGGTGTTGAATTTTGTCGAAAGCTTTCTCTGCATCTATTGAGATGATCATATGGTTTTTCTCCTTCAATTTGTTAATATGGTGTATCACATTGATTGATTTGCGTATGTTGAAGAATCCTTGCATTCCTGGGATAAACCCCACTTGATCATGGTGTATGATCCTTTTAATGTGCTGTTGGATTCTGTTTGCTAGTATTTTGTTGAGGATTTGTGCATCTATGTTCATCAGTGATATTAGCCTGTAGTTTTCTTTCTTTGTGACATCTTTGTCTGGTTTTGGTATCAGGGTGATGGTGGCCTTGTAGAATGAGTTTGGGAGTGTTCCTCCCTCTGCAATATTTTGGACGAATTTGAGAAGGATAGGTGTTAGCTCTTCTCTAAATGTTTGATAGAATTCACCTGTGAAGCCATCTGGTCCTGGGCTTTTGTTTGTTGGAAGGTTTTTAATCACAGTTTCAATTTCAGTGCTTGTGATTGGTCTGTTCATATTTTCTATTTCTTCCTGGTTCAGTCTCGGCAGTTTGTGCATTTCTAAGAATCTGTCCATTTCTTCCAGGTTGTCCATTTTATTGGCATAGAGTTGCTTGTAGTAATCTCTCATGATCTTTTGTATTTCTGCAGTGTCAGTGGTTACTTCTCCTTTTTCATTTCTAATTCTATTGATTTGAGTCTTCTCCCTTTTTCTCTTGATGAGTCTGGCTAATGGTTTATCAGTTTTGTTTATCTCTTGTACTAGTCTTTATTTTAAAGTCTATCTTGTCTGATATGAGAATTGCTACTCCAGCTTTCTTTTGATTTCCATTTGCATGGAATATCTTTTTCCATCCCCTCACTTTCAGTCTGTATGTTTCCCTAGGTCTGAAGTGGGTCTCTTGTAGAGAGCATATATATGGGTCTTGTTTTTGTATCCATTCAGCCAGTCTGTGTCTTTTGGTGGGAGCATTTAATCCATTTACGTTTAAGGTAGTTATCGATATATATCTTCCTATTCCCATTTTCTTAAATGTTTTGGGTTTGTTATTGTAGGTGTTTTCCTTCTCTTGTGTTTCTTGCCTAGAGTAGTTCCTTTAGCATTTGTTGTCAAGCTGGTTTGGTGGTGCTGAACTCTCTCAGCTTTTGCTTGTCTGTAAAGGTTTTAATTTCTCCATCAAATCTGAATGAGATCCTTGCTGGGTAGAGTAATCTTGGTTGTAGGTTTTTCTCCTTCATCACTTTAAGTATATCCTGCCACTCCCTTCTGGCTTGCAGAGTTTCTGCTGAAAGATTAGCTGTTAACCTTATGGGGATTCCCTTGTGTGTTATTTGTTTTTTTTCCCTTGCTGCTTTAATATGCTTTCTTTATATTTAATTTTTGATAGTTTAATTAATATGTGTCTTGGTGTATTTCTCCTTGGATTTATCCTGTATGGGACTCTCTGCGCTTCCTGAACTTGATTGACTATTTCCTTTTCCATATTAGGGAAGTTGTCAACTATAATCCCTTCAAATATTTTCTCAGTCCCTTTCTTTTTCTCTTCTTCTGGGACCCCTATAATTCGAATGTTGGTGCGTTTAATGTTATCTCAGATGTCTCGGAGACTGTCCTCAGTTCTTTTCATTCTTTTTTCTTTATTCTGCTCTGCAGTAGTTATTTACACTATTTTATCTTCCAGGTCACTTACCCGTTCTTATGCCTCAGTTATTTGCTCTTGATCCCTTCTAGAGTATTTTTTTTTATTTCATTTATTGTGTTTTTCATCGTTGCTTGCTTCCTCTTTAGTTCTTCTACGTCCTTGTTAAATGTTTCTTGCATTTTGTCTATTCTATTTCCAAGATTTTGGATCATCTTTACTATCATTATTCGGAATTCTTTTTCAGGTAGACTGCCTATTTCCTCTTCATTTGTTAGGTCTGGTGTATTTTTACCTTGCTCCTTCATCTGCTGTGTGTTCTTCTGTCTTCTCATTTTGCTTATCTTACTGTGTTTGGGGTCGCCTTTACACAGGCTGCAGGTTCGTAGTTCCTGTTGTTTTTGGTATCTGTCCCCAGTGGCTAAGGTTGTTTCAGGGGGTTGTGTAGGCTTCCTGGTGGAGGGGACTAGTGCCTGTGTTCTGGTGGATGAAGCTGGATCTTGTCGTTTTGGTGGACACGTCCACATCTGGTGGTATGTTTTGGGGTGTCTGTGGCCTTATTTTGATTTTAGGCAGCCTCTCTGCTAATGGATGGGGCTGTGTTCCTGTCTTGCTAGTTGTTTAGTATAGGGTGTCCAGCACTGTAGCTTGCTGGTTGTTGAGTGAAGCTGGGTCTTGATATTGAGATGGAGATCTCTGAGAGATTTTCGCCATTTGCTATTACATGGAGCTGGGAGGTCTCTTGTGAACCAGTGTCCTGAAGTTGGCTCTACCACCTCAGAGGCACAGCCCTGATGCCTGGCTAGAGCACCAAGAGCCTTTCATCCACACAGCTCAGAATAAAAGGGAGAAAAAATAGAAAGAACAAAAGAAAGAAAGAGGATAAAATAAAATAAAGCTATTATAATAAAAAATAAGAAAAAAGTTATTAAGAAAAAATTTATTAATTTTTTAAAATTTTTTAAAGTGAATTTATTATTTTTTTATAATAAAAATAAGAAAAAAAAATATTAAGAAAAAATTTTATTACGAAAATTTTTTTTAAATTTTTTAAAATAAAAAATAAGGGAAAATTATTAAGAAAAATTTATTAAGAAAAAAAAAATTTTAAGTTAAAAAAAAAAAAACGGACGGACCGAACCCTAGGACAAATGGTGAAACAAAGCTATACAGACAAAATCTCACCCAGAAGCATGCACATATACACTCACAAAAAAAGGAAAAGGGGGAAAATGAATACATCTTGCTCCCAAAGTCCACCTCCTGAATTTAGGATGATTCGTTGTCTATTCAGGTATTCAACAGATGCAGGTCCATTAAGTTGTTTGTGAAGCTTTAATCCGCTCCTTCTGAGGCTGCTGGAGAAATTTCCCTTTCTCTTCTTTGTTTGTACAGCTCCCAGGGTTCAGCTTTGGATTTGGACCCGCCTCTGCATGTAGGTCACCTGAGGGCGTCTGTTCTTTGCTCAGACAGGACGGGGTTAAAGGAGCAGCTGATTCCGCAGCTCTTGCTCACTCAGGCCGGTGGGGATGGAAGGGTAAGGATGCCAGGCGAGCCTGCGGGTGCAGAGGCCTGCATGACGTGGCAGCAGCCTGAGGCGCACCGTGTGTTCTCCTGGGGTAGTTGTTCCTGGATCACAGGACCCTGGCGGTGGTGGGCTGCACAGGCTCCCGGGAGGGGCGGTGTGGACAGTGTCCTGTGCTCGTACACAGGCTTCTTAGTGGCAGCAGCAGAAGCCTTAGCGTCTCATGCCCGTCTCTGGGGTCCGCGCTGATAGCCGCAGCTCACGCCTGTCTCTGGAGCTCGTTTAGGCAGCGCTCTGAATCCCCTCTCCTTGCGCACTGGGAAACAAAGAGGCAAGAAAAAGTCTCTTGCCTCTTTGGCAGCTCCGGACTTTTTCCAGGACTCCCTCCTGGCTAGCTGTGGTGCGCTAACCCCTTCAGGCTGTGTTCACGCCGCCAACCCCAGTCCTCTCACTGCGATCTGACTGAAGCCCGAGCCTCAGCTCCCAGCCCCCGCCCACCCCGGCGGGTGAGCAGACAAGCCTCTCAGGCTGGTGAGTGCTGGTCGGCACCAATCCTCCATGCGGGAATCTCTCCGCTTTGCCCTCCGCACCCCTGTGGCTGCGCTGTCCTCCGTAGCTCCGAAGCTTCCCCCCTCCGCCTCCCATATTCTCTGCCCACGAAGGGGCTTCCTAGTGTGTGGAAACCTTTCCTCCTTCACAGCTCCCTCCCAGAGGTGCAGGTTACATCCCTATTCTTTTGTCTCTGTTATTTCTTTTTTCTTTTGCCTTACCCAAGTACGTGGGGAGTTTCTTGCCTTTTGGGAGGTCTGACGTTTTCTGCCAGTGTTCAGTGGGTGTTCTGTAGGAGCAGTTCCACGTGTAGATGTATTTCTAATGTATCTGTGGGAAGGTGATCTCCGCATCTTACTCTTCTGCCATCTTGCCCAGACCCCCCTATCTGAAATATTTTGACAGCATGAGATAGTTAAACACAAGTTTAGATTTATTTATTTTCCTATGGATTTACATTTTTATCATTATAAAGCATTTCTCTTTATCTCTAGTAATGCTTCTTCTTTTAAGTATACTTTTCCTAGTATTAATATAACAATCTCAGCTTTCTTTTGGTTCACATTTGCAGAGTATATCTTTTTCCATCTATTTAATTTTGACATTTCTGTGTACTTATATTTAGGGTATATATCTTATAAGCAACCTAAGTATTATTTAATCCAGTCCAACAATCTTAGCCTGGAATCTTTATAAGATCAGAGATATTATCTGTCCTCTTCATGATATACTCTAGGTATAGCAACATATTTTACATACAAGAAGTGCTAATAAATGTTATTGAAGTTATAGCTAAATAAATGCATTATGAACTCTCATTCTAGTTATCTTTAGCATCAATTATCACTTTTTTATCCTGTTTTTTCTTTTTTTTTTCTCGACGGTATTCAGTTCTCCCCATCTATCCCTTAAACTGCTTAAAGGCAGCTATTTTGTCAAATAATTTATCTTTATCCTATGTAATATTGAGACAATATTTATCTATCCATCTATTTATTCATCCATCCATACATATGACTGTATGTATATATCCATATATTGGAATATGTGCACATCCTATTTCTTATCTCAGATCCTAATGTAGTTCCAAAATTAATAGCAGATTTAGGTAGTGAAATTTAGGTTCATGTATTCATAAAACCTACTCACTAATTGTACTACATAACATACTTTTATAACATACACTACTTGCAGTTATAGAATAATTAATGTAAAACTATGCTCTCATCTATACAATCCAAGCACTGAATTTCCCTGTTTAAATCTTCTGGATTATTAAAATAGAATAGCATATACTTTTGGAGAGTCAATTAATCTGAAATTTCAGGAAACCTTATGAGAGCCTACCAAAAAATGCAAAAGTAGTTTTTTCTTGTAAAGGATGTGAAGTAGTTCATTATATACTAGATAACATGTTTGAGTTTTAATGGAGACATTGGGAGTTGCTCATATTTAAGACTATAATAGATAAATTTAAATCTGAAAATATTTTAATTAATTAGATCTGTCAGAACAATCTTACACAGTTGCAAGTTTACTTTGCTATTTAGAAAAATAGTAATACTTGAGTATAGGTCAGAAACATCCGGTGTGGAATTTGGACACGGCATACACATGCATCATTTATATTTTGATTGCATTCTAAGTGCCAACAAGGTGTTGTATTCATGAATAATTCAAACAATCTAAAAGAATGGGTGTTTTACAATTCCATTCCAGAGTTTTGTTTTTCAGACAGGATGTCTTAACAATGGAAAACATGTCTCACTGATGGAATATGATTAGAAATACACTGTGATCTGACAGTTAACAATTATTCCCATATGTACTATTCTTACAGACTATATAAATGATATAAAAGATGTACAGTAGCTCAAAGTATAAGTCACAGAAACGTGAAAAGTAAGCAATATGTGTAATATATTTTGTATGCAAGATAAAAAAAATTGAAGTATAGGAGTATAGTGTTTTAGCTAACTAAATGCGATGGATTTCATAAGCAGAATGGAAAACTTACTACCAGAAAGTGGACTAAAACATGAAAATCTAAGCTCCAGGTTGAAATGCTTTTTTTTCATTTTCTTAAGCAAAGTTTATAAATATTAAAGAATACATTTTTATACTTAACTGAAGTTCATGATTTTCTTCATTAATAATAAATTTATCTATTTTGCTTTTAAGTTTCTCTACTAAAGAACAAAAAGTATAAGAATTACAAAAATTAAAATTTGAAAATAAAATCAAACAGGAAAAAAGTTATATTTTTCCATCCATGGTACACAGTCTCAGTGTAGGCAAAAATCAGACACTAGTAAATGTATATATACATTTCTAATAAAACTGTAGTTAATTTCAGCTCTAAACAGTAGTTAATTTCAGCTCAGATATTTAGATATTTAAAACTATTTAATTATAGGGTGGAAACAGGCAGCAATTTGGGAACATTCATTTGATGTGTTCTAAATCACTGATTACTTTTCTAAGCCAGTTTCTTTGGGACACTAGTAATGTATAACTCAAGATCAACAATTTTGACCAATTGACAGACTAGACTAAATTTTAGAAACATTTTTACTACATATTCTACTCTTTTATTTGTAATAACATATTCTCTTTGTTACACATAATAGTATATATTCTGCATAAACAATTATTTACAAATACGTATTAATTACATTGTGTTACTTGTACAATGTGTAATTTTTAAAAATATATTAATGAATAATTTATTACTTTGATAATAACTCTTTCACATAATTTATAACTTAAAGAAGTAAAAATAATTGAAAAGCACATATAACTGAAAGCATAAATAGTTCAAATAAATCTTCCTCCCACTTCTGTTCCCTTACCAAATGAATCACCTCCAAAGAGACATTTTCTATTGCTCTTGCATTATATATGTTTACAGATATTCTCTCTATATGCAAATAATATGCATACTAATTTTATTATAATTTATAATATACTATGTGTAATTTTGCATCTTGCTTTTTTTCATTTGTTAACATACATTAGAGATTGAACTGCCTCATTCTTTTCAAGTTGATACTACTCTATTTAGGACCCTACTGTAATTTATTTGACTGTACCATATTGAACATTATTTAGATTGTTCCTGAAATCTAATGCTGAAATGAATGCCCTTATCCTTCTTTGAGTATATTTGTGAGTATAGTCTGAATCCCAAAAGTTGCATGGTTGAAGGGAATGTATTATTTATTTGACAGATTGTGCCGGGAATTGGTAACAAAGACTAGATATATTCTTTTTTTTTTCTTAAACTGTGGTCTTTATGTAGAGTGATCTGGCGGGGACATTTCCTTGTGGAAATCCTGATGTTGGCATATTTAGAGCTTTCCTCTGGGGCTGCTCAAATTCCCAAGTAAAGTCTTCCTCTGTCCTCATGTTCTGAGATTATCTCTAGGCTCATCTATGGTGCTGCAAAGCGCAGTGTTTCATTCTTTTCCATGGCGAATATTCCACTGTGTACATGGACCACTTCTTCTTTTTACATTCATTGTCTTGCCAGGTGTTCAAGTTGCCCTGGGCCTGCAGAGCCAAGTGAAGAGCCACAGTTCAAGCTTTGAAAAGGCAGCGTTGTCAGGGCATTGGGTATCAGGTCCTGGTTAGAGGCAACTCCCATGACATCTCAGACAGCTCACTGGCACAAGGTGGCCATACCTGGTTTCACATCAACATGATCTCAGGCACAAACTTCCTTGTTTTTCCATTTTGTCTTTAAGTCACTTGCTGAAACAACCAGCCTGCAGTCCCCAGGACTGTGCTTCGCCCGCCGGGGCCCCTCCAGAGCCGGCAGCCTCAGTGAGGCCGCCCTCCCCTCGGGCTCTGGGGCACTTCAGTGATGGTGGAGGGAAGAGACCCCGAGCCGGGAGTTTCAGCTCTGTGGAAACGAGAGCTCCATTCTGTAGATATATTCTTTATTATACCACAGTAACCTGACAGTGTTGTCAATCTGATACTTTAAAATGGCATTTCTTTTAATTTTTATTTACCTTATTATTAGTGAGGGTGAGCATGTGTTTGTGTGTTGAAGAGCCATTTTTATTTCCTGTTTCTTTTTCTTTAAGCACTTTATTCTTTTCCATAGCCCATTTCTCCCAGAGATTTTTTACTCAAGTCTTTTTGATTTATAATATGTTTGTGTACATTGTGCTGCAGTTATTTTTCCAATTGTCTCTTGTGTTTTACATTTGTGCATGTTATTCTTTTTCATATAGAATTTTTAAATGTAATTGAATTTATCAACTTTTACATTGTTTTTGCATCTTGAATTTGATCATGCTTAGAATAATGACATATTATGCCCAATTTTTCATGGTTTTTTCTCAGTGAAAACGTTTGATTTAATATTTTTACCTAGAATACATTTCATAAACAATTACATTGAGTATTACTAAATGTCTTTTTAGCATGATAATCACATGATTTTTATTTTTCTTAAATTCGATACAATAATATTTTAAAAGATATCCTAATATTAAACCATCATTTCATTCTTGGTATGAAACTGGTTTTGTTATGTTCAGTTGTATGTTAATTTCTCCTGGTTTGTGTTTACTAATTTGAGGTGGATGTAGAAACTCCTTTTACCTGGCTTTATGTTTTTGTCATTCATTTAAAAACCTGTGGCCTAATTATACCACCTTACTCAATATTTGTCAAAGGAGCAACGGTGAATTATCTTGCTAATGAGGTTCTCATCCTGGGTCCCCTCAGAAGGAGAACCCCAGAAAAAGTCCCCCAGACAAGAAATTAATCTGGCTTATCATCCTAGGGCTCTGTAACGAGCATTTGGGGGATTGAAAGAGGAAACGACAGACAGCCAATTAAAAACAATATCCTATCGTTGATCACTGCTATGGATTACTGGGGCTTAACCTTCCTGAGATTTCTTAAAACACATCTTAGAATTATCCCACTTGGGCACACAGAGGAAATAGTTACCTGTTGCCTTAATTTGCCTAGTGGTTAATGACAATACTACACATTTTAAGCCCCTAATGTTCAAGATTGCTTATGTGATGATGTTAAGTGGATTCCCAAGGGCATCCTACATGAATAGATTAGAGAAGTGAGAGTTTCTGGGGCTGGAAGTAATAGGCAGGAAAAGGCTCAGCCTTTTTATTTATTTTATCCAGTTACTTCAGACATACAAGATCCATTGTAAGACCAGTGGAAACCATGTTCATATGCCTGTAATTGCATCTTCTTTGCTGTAACTAACCATTTTATCTGCAAAGCTTCTCAAAGGGCTACTTAGAAATAGTTGCTTTAGCAGTGCTCGGAGCAAGAAAGACCCTCAGGATTTACAATAGTGCCAAAAGATGTCCAATGTCGTCACCTATTTGTACCACTTAGCTATATTATGGCCAGTCAGCCACAGGCCTCTTCAAAGTGGTAACCCTATCTCTTAAATGGCATAATACAAGTCAATTAATAGAAAGAGAAAACAATAGTTTCTTCTCCAGCAACAGCACGCATCCCCGAAGTAATAGTTAACATTCATCATTTTTTCCCCACCACTTATACTAATTTTCACTCACTCTTGGCCTTTATTTTGGCTGGTCAAGATTGCATACCAGGTGGATTGATCCAGATCTTCTTTCCCAAGAGTTACGAGCCTTTGTTTGTCTTACTATTGTCCTTCTGTGATTGTTGCAATTGCCCAGATGCAGTTACCACAAGGTAGGAAAGATGCAAGAGAAATCCCAGTGAGTTTTCCAGTTTCCAGATGTACCCTTACCTTCCCCCACCATGTAGTTTATGGCTCCTTATGGAAACTGGCTGTTATCCCCCTCAATACAGGAACTCTTTCTTTTTTTTTTTTTTTTTTTTTGCCTGATTGTTAGTTGGAAGGAGGAGTCCAAAGTTGCCAAGTAGTAGTCGTAATTTTAATTTCTGTGGAATGTTTAGTGTGTTACCTAGAGGAAGTATTTTGTCAGTGGGAGTAAGGATCTTTAATTTAGACAAGCCTAAAGTAGTGGTGGCAAACAGCACAGATTTTCCAAGTTAATTTCTTAAAGTTATTATAAAAGGAACCAACATGACTTCCATATCCCAGTTCCTAATTTCTTGTTTTCTATCTGTTAGGGACACATCACCATTTACCAGGAATTGACAATGTACCATATTTCCATGGATTGATGTTCTGAAGCTAGGGTGTCAGTTGAGCCTTTAATAGGCTATTTCACTCTTCTAGTAGGCCAGTTACTTCAGACATAAAAGATCCATTGTAAGACCAGTGGAAACCATGTTCATATGCCTATAGTTGCATCTTCTTTGCTGTAAAATCAATTCCTTAGTCTGAGTCAATGTTGTATGAATGATCATGCTAATAATTGATCAGTCATTTTTAAGTATTTGGATGTGAGACACACCATGGTCAGGAAAAGCAAACATATATGGACATGATATCAGTTCTATTAAGGACAAATCACTGTTCCCTTAATGGTGAAAAATATCCCTCCAAGGTAATCTACATGCCAGCAATTGACTGACTTAGCTCATCAAGGGATAGTTTTATATATGCTAAGAACTTGGCATCAGTCTCAGTTGCTGGTAGTCTGTAATACATTCTGCAGTGTCAGTATCGAGAACATCCCTGATAAGAGAGAACCCCTGCCATTGAGCCCACGCATAGCCATCACCACTGCCACCATAGTCAATTTGTTTATGTACCCATTATGCCAGCGTTGAGGTGGCTGAAAGTTAGGCTGTCTGAATTCTACAGAGTGAATCATCCTGGTCACTTAGTTTCTGAGTTCCTCTTGTAGAGATCATTGACAAGATAAAAAAAAATAACAAAACTTTGTCCACATTCTCATACAATACACGTTTCTTCTTTAGTGTTCGTGTTCTATTTTCTAATTTTGTTCCTTCTATGTCACTAAGTAATGCGCCAAGCCAATTACTACTACTCAGGATTCCATGTATATCTGAACTTCAGACTACTTTTCTACCTCTCTTTCCAAACAAAGTGAACAAATAAGGTTTAGCCATCCCCTCTGGGAGGAATTTTTTTTTTTTTTTTTTTTTTTTTTTTTGCATTGTCATTTAGGGCCACTCTTGAGTAAGATTTTATTGTGGCAGCAGTACATCTATTGCTTTTGATTCTCGTTACTGCTGAAGCTTGAGAAGAATGAATTTTCCAGGTCAATATTTATATAGTAAGTGTTAGAGGCTATGTTGTTCTGCTCCAGTAAATATACTACTTCTAACATAATGGCTGTGATTGAGACAGCCATTTGCTAAAAGTTTTGGTAGTTCATCATCATCTGTCACAATCTAATTGTTTTTTCTAAAGCCAAACAAAAAGAAATTAAATGGGGAGATGACAGAGACAATGCCCTTGAGTACTTTCAACTTTTGATTGAGGCACTAATTTCTTCCAATCTCTCCAAGATGCAATATTATTTAGATAATTATCTTGGCCAAGAGTGGAAGAGTGTCAGGCCTTGCATCTCCCCTTCCTACCATTATAACCCTTATTCCACAGGTCAGATAACCAATGTAATAGAAGTATAAAATATGAGATGGTTACACTTGTCTGATAGTAAAGATCTAAAAATAAGAAATAGGGCTTCCCTGGTGGCTCAGTGGTTGAGAATCTGCCTGCCAATGCAGGGGACACGGGTTCGAGCCCCGGTCTGGGAAGATCCCACATGCCGCGGAGCAACTGGGCCCGTGAGCCACAATTACTGAGCCTGCGCGTCTGGAGCCTGTGCTCCGCAACAAGAGAGGCCGCGATAGTGAGAGGCCCGCGCACCGCGATGAAGAGTGGCCCCCACTTGCCGCACCTAGAGAAAGCCCTCGCACAGAAACGAAGACCCAACACAGCCATAAATACATAAAATAAATAAATAAATAAATAAAAAATTAAAAATAAGAAATAGAAGAGACAACATCGTCTTTACAAAATGCTGGATTTAGTGTCAACTTAGATCCCTTCTGGGTGAGATCAAGTGGCCATTAGGAAATGATAATGTCTATGTCTCAGTCAACACTCAAAGTCATTTGAAATGTGTCCTAAATCAATATATTGACTCAATGATTTCAGTATGCAGGGATCTTTTTATGTTAAGTCTGAATCTCACAAACTGATAGCATTTATTATAAACTGATGTTAGAAAAACCATGTATATCAGGGATCTAGATCATTTTGGAACATTATGGCCAATACTGAAGGACTAAAAATGAGTCCAGGAATTGTAATGTGAATGGTACGTTTACATGATACTCTGAAGTACTGGGTTTTGATTTGAAGAGGAGTAAAACAGTTGTTTTGTAAAAGAAAATTCTAAAATACACGAGTAAATATACACTTAAGAACGTCTTCAATGGTATATATGTAATAATCATATAAAAGTAATTTAATAGGATACTAATTGAAATTCAACTTTATAACTGAAAATGAAAATGTAATGATAGGAATATAGTTAACACTTTTTTCATTATCACAATAAGTCTAATTAAAATTCTCTCAATGATGTTTTTAAAATTGTATTCATATACACCGAGAAAATATGATTTTAATATATTCATTTACACTAGATGTTATAATAAACTTTTAAAAAAACTCTTTAAATTGACCTAAATCCACTATGTAAAATATTTTATTTACTTAATATGTAAAGCCATGTCCAAATTAAAAAAAAAAAAAATTAAACTGCTGACTTTAATTTTATTTATGTATAGAAAAAGGCAAAGCAAAAGCATTTTTTTTTTTTAACTCTGCGGTTTTTTATTTTTTGTTTTTTTTTTTGTTTTTTTTTAATTAATTTATTTATTTTTTGCTGTGTTGGGTCTTTGTTTCTGTGTGAGGCCTTTCTCTAGTTGCGGCAAGCGGGGGCCACTCTTCATCGCGGTGCGTGGGCCTCTCACTGTCGCGGCCTCTCTTGTTGCGGAGCACAGGCTCCAGACGTGCAGGCTCAGTAGTTGTGGCTCACGGGCCTAGTTGCTCCGTGGCATGTGGGATCTTCCCAGACCAGGGCTCGAACCTGTGTCCCCTGCATTAGCAGGCAGATTCTCAACCACTGCACCACCAGGGAAACCCCAAAAGCATTTTAATTTTACAAAAATTATATTGGATTTGAGTTTGATGCTTTCATACCCAGGCAGAAGCTATCTGTCAAGAAGTCAGAAGCTATGGTTTTTAGGATTTTAAAGTGTTTCTTAAAAAATAATTTGTAAATAGAAATATGAACTGCTTTTCTCTTTCCATTATTAATGCTAGGGTATATGCTTAATATTTAAATGCACATCTCATTCATATCTTTTGTTTCTATAAAAATTTTCCAATAGAGTCTCAAAGCTGCTGAATACAGGTTTAATTCCAAATTTCATTTCTTTCTGAATTGCACCATCCTTAAGCAATGCATCATCATCACAGGTCATTGCACCGATGAAATTAATCTGATAAAACACCTGTGTGACACAGAAAATGATATATTAGTGTGATTCATCATTAATGAACATCGTCAGCCCATGATCTATTAGTGTATTGCTCAAAGGATGGTGTCATTAGGAGTGAGTTCCTAGTGTTAAATTATGGTGTTGAAGGCAGTAGCTAGAGCTTGGCATAACCCAGAAGGCAGCAAGTAGACGTACCAATACAAAATCAAGTCCCCCAGAACTTTTTTTTTTTTTTTTTTTCTGGCTTAAAAGTGTCAGATTTGCATCTTTGCTAATAAGGTTTACTACCCTAGGGCAAAATTAAGTTTGCCCTTATTATTCACCTACTATTAAGTGCATATCTATCCTCCATAAATTATACCATTTATGGGGCTGACTCACATATGCTGTATCACCAGTGAGAAATGCAAAAAAAAATTATTCGAAAGGGAAATAAAGATGAATTTGAAATATCTGTGAAAAAATAATAATCTTGCAAGGTTGTTTCTTCAAGCACTTATTTAGGTATATGTGTGACACAAACTATATTTCACTTGACCAGCTCATATCGAGGTTGGAAATTGTCCTGAAATACCTTTGTTAAAGTAATCCAACCAGGAAATTTAAGTTTATTCAAGATAAAAATATGTTTGTATATGCGACAGAATTTTAAATTAGTGTTTGATAAATAGGTAACAAATTTTAAGAATTCAGAATCTGAATAGATTATTTTCTAACATAAACTTGATAAACTTGATAAATCTTTTAGATTAAAGTAACCCTAAAATGCGACTGGATATTTAATAATTGCATTACTTTGAAAAGATATTAAAAACTGTTCTTTTCCAAGAATGTTTGCTGAATGAGTCAAAAGGTTTCATCTGTTTGATTCATTGTTTTATCCCCAGATATAGACTAGAGACATGCTGCGGAGCAACTAAACGTGTGTGCCACAACTACTGAGTCTGCCCTCTACAGCCTGCACTTTACAGCCCGTGAGCCACAACTACTGAAGCCCTCATGCCTAGAGCCCGTGCTCCACAAAAAGAGAAGCCACCACAATGAGAAGCCCATGCACCGCAAGGAGGAGTAGCCCCCCGCTTGCCATATCTAGAGAAAGCCTGCACACAGCAACAAAAACCTAACGCAGCCAAAAATAAATAATTAATTAATTTTAAAAAAAGATGCTGTCACATAAAAATTTGCAATAGTCTAAATATGCATAAAGTGAGAGTAAAAGTTTTATTAAAATCATTCACAGTTTAAGCAAGAGCTATTAACTAAACTCATTGGGACTTTCAGTTCAGACAAGATGGCATAGCCTCATTTTTGTCTTTTCCATTAAGTACAATTATAAACCTTTGAAATAACACCCGGGGCAAGTATGGAAATTTCTGAAAGTTGCTAAGAAGGAATCTAAGTAATTTAGAATCCCAGGATTGGAGAAACAACACAATGGCTCCCATCGACCAGAAGGCCTTCTAGACCAGGCATTTCCCCAGCCCCAATCTAGCAAAAGAAGGCAGCTCAGGTAGGTCTCTTTATGAGCCCACTTGTTTATTTTGTTTGTATGTTTGTTTTCTACCTCCAGATACAGTTTGTTTCCTCAATAACACTGTTCTCATTGGTAGTTCTGTGTGCATTTGGTTAGCTACTTTTTTAATGTTAGTCACCTAATTAGAATTTTCTTAACTATAAGCTCCATTAGGGCAGAATGATTTCTGCTTTGTTCATTGCTCTGTGACGAAGGCCCACTTGACGGCTTGCCATGGAGTGATTCTGTCTTTAACTATCCTAATTCCCTCTCTTCCTGTTCCTCCTTTTATGTAAGTTCCTTCTTCCATCTCTGCTTTACTTCCATGTCCCCCTAATCCTGTGGAACAAGCTGTTCTTTTAAAAATCAATCTCTGTGTCTCTACTGGCTCTTTCTTATTAGCTTTTTTATCACTTTAGTTCTTCTTCAGTAAAGACAAACCAATTCAACAAAATCTGAACTCCAGACTCTTCAGATTCCTTTAGCTGTGTGAGTAACTTTATCCTTTACCTTCACAGCCAAATATCATAGAATAATCGAGCATGTTTACAAAATCTCTTAGTCAGCCATCCTCTCATCTAGTTTCCAGCCCCCATTCAGTTACAAAAAACACACTGCAAAAGGTTAACAATACATATTCATATATCTACTCTTTTTCAGATTTTTTCCCATATAGCTTATTATAGAGTATTGAGTAGAGTTCCTTGTGCTAGACAGTAGGTCCTTGTTGATCTATTTTACGTATTGTAGTGTGCATATGTATAACTAAATCACTTTGCTGTACACATGAAACTAACACAACATTGTGACCTAACTATACTCCAATATAAAATTAAATTTTTTTTTTAATTAAAAAGATTATAAATGGGAGAAAAAAAGGTCAACATTGCATCCAAGTCAGTAAATAAAAAGAAAAATTCTTAGGTCTCCTCTTGTAACACATCACAGCAACAGTTGTATGTCTGATCTCTTCCAACTTTCAGAGACCCACCCTAGATCCCTTTTACCTCTTTATTCACTCCTCTTTCCATTCCTTATTGGCTCACCTTCCTCAACCTAAGCATCAAATGTTGGAGATTCTAAACTCCAGTGAAATTTTAAAATCATACCCAAATTCAACATACAAATACTTAGATAAACTTATCCATACCCACAGCTGCAATAACCACCTAGATGTAGATTCCTCACAAAGTTATGTTACTAGCGTGTAATAAAATGGCTGATCTTTATTCCCGGTTCCTGGGTGATAACCTGTAAATCCTTGAAATTTCTTGAGTGATAGAGGTGCCTTTGTTATTCATAGTGGGTCCCTCATACCACAAGGGATGGCATGTGCTAACAAGGTGTCTCAGGGTGGGCCATTTGATAGTTTGTGCTAATGAGATAGCTTAAGATTGGAGCTAGCCATGCCAGAAAGACTAACCCTGTGATTAGATGGTTGGGATTCTTAGCCAAGTGATGTCAGTTTGACCTCTGAGGAGGGGAGGGGGGTGAATTTTGAGTTTGAATCATGTGGCCAATGATTCAATCAATCATGCCTAGATAATGAAATGTCAACAAAACTCCAGGTACTAAAGCTTAGGTAAACTTCCCTGGTTGGCAGTACTCTGTGTACTGTCACACATCAGTGTGCTGGGAGGTTAATGTGTCCTGACTTCATGAGAAGAGGACAAATAGAAGCTGCACGTTTGAAACTCTTCTGTATCTTACATACGCATCTCTCCCTTTGGCTGGTTCTGATTTGAATCTGTTTGCGATAATAAAACTGTAGGCATAAGCATAGCATTTTCCTAAGTTATGTGAGATGTTTTAGTGAATTACTGAATTATTGATTATTTAGTAAATTACTTAGTCAGAGTAGTTTTGTGGAGGACTGTGCCCTTAACCTGTAAGGTTTGGCCTAAATCTGGGTACTTGGTATCAGAAGTCATTGTAGCTAGACTAGACTTTTTCTTCTATTTCAGATTGTATGTCCAGCTCCCTATTATTAACTCCTCTTACATAGCTCAAAACCACAAGTTGGTGAATCTGTTCTAACAAAATGAATGACCTTCCCATATATGCCCTTCTTCAAAGATGCCTGACTTACTGAATGACTCTATCACCTACTGAGTAATGCACAAAAGAAACACGATGCCATTGTTAACTATCCCCATTCTTTTGCCCACCCATTCAAATATCCAATTTACTTTTTTTTTAAACATCTTTATTGTAGTATAATTGCTTTACAATGGTGTGTTAGTTTCTGCTTTATAACAAAATGAGTGAGCTATACATATATCCCCATATCTCCTCCCTCTTGTGTCTCCCTACCACCCTCCATATTCCACCCCTCTAGGTGGTCACAAAACACCAAGCTGATCTCCCTGCGCTATGTGGCTGCTTCCCACTAGCTATCTATTTTATATTTGGTAGAGTATATATGTCCATGCCACTCTCTCACTTCGTCCCAGTTTACCCTTCCCCCTCCCCGTGTCCTCAAGTCCATTCTCTACTTCTGCGTATTTATTCCTGTCCTGCCCCTAGGTTTTTTTTGTTTTTTTTGTTTTTTTTTTTAGATTCCATATATATGTGTTAGAATATGGTATTTGTTTTTCCTCTTTCTGACTTACTTCACTCTGTATGACAGTCTCTAGGTCCATCCACCTCACTACAAATAACTCAATTTCATTTCTTTATATGTCTGAGTAATATTCCATTGTATATATGTGCTACGTCTTCTTTATCCATTCATCTGTCAATGGACACTTAGATTGCTTCCATGTCCTGGCTATTGTAAATAGATCTGCAATGAACATTGTGGTACATGACTCTTTTTGAATTATGGTTTTCTCAGGGTATATGATCAGTAGTGGGATTGCTGGGTTGTATGGTAGTTCTATTTTTAGTTTTTTAAGGAACCTCCATACTGTTCTCCATAGTGGCTGTATCAATTTACATTCCCACCAACAGTGACATTCTATAACATAAATCACAGCAAGATTCTTCTTGACCCACCTCCTAGAGAAATGGAAATAAAAACTAAAATAAACAAATGAGACCTAATGAAACTTAAAAGCTTTTGCACAGCAAAGGAAAACATAAACAAGATGAAAAGACAACCCTCAGAATGGGAGAAAATATTTGCTAATGAAGGAACTGACAAAGGATTAATCTCCAAAATTTATAAGCAGCTCATGCAGCTCAATATCATATCAAAACAAAAAACAAAAAACAAAAACAAAAAAAACAAACTAATCCAAAAATGGGCAGAAGACCTAAATAGATATTTCTCTAAAGAAGATACACAGACTGCCAACAAACACGTGAAAGGATGTTCAACATCACTAATCATTAGAGAAATGCAAATCAGAACTACAATGAGGTATCACCTCACACCAGTCAGAATGCCATCATCAGAAAATCTACAGTAAGTGTTTAAAGCTGACTTTTATTTAAATAGGAAGGAGAGGGGAGTATTAGAGGTACCTTCATATTGAACACTGCCCACTTATCAACTTTGCATTGAAAATATCTGAATTTCGTGTTTCTCATTTTGCTCTAACCTTCTGTCCCTTGTTGGGTTCTATATAACTAATTCTTTCAAATTACTTAAGGTCTCATATTGAGGGGGAAATAAAGCTCTGCACAATTTCACAGCATTCTCAAGTAGTTTGATTTGGGCTGTATTTGATAAACCCTCTCCTCCATTAACCTGCCCGTTGTCCTAACTTTTCATACCCACATATCCCATCAAGTTATTCTATTTTTAGGAAACAGTTATCTTCTGCAGAATAATTATGTATCTGACTTTAGGAATGATGGGTTTTCTTAGGCAATACTTTATCTCTCAAAAGGTAAGTTAATAATGAAGTCAAAATCTTATAAGAAAGGTTTCTGACATGACAGAAAGGTTTCTGACATGACAGAATTTCATTGAAAACAAAATGAAAGAAGCCCCCAAATTATTTAACACTGAGTGTTTATGACTAAAGCAGAAATGTTAACTCAAAATAATTACTACAAACTAGAAATGCCCGAGTATATTCTAGGAGCTCATCTTAGTATCCAATTCTAATTAGAATTAGTATCCAATTCTAATTTCCTAAGCATGCTAAATTATATAAAGGTTAATCTTGCCCCCAAAATGTGAAATTATCATTTGTCTTACTCCATTCAGTCTACTATAATAAAATACCATAAACTGGGTGGCTTATAAACAAAATAAATTTATTTCTCACAATTCAGGAGGCTGTGAATTTCAAGGTCAAGACACCAGCAGATTTGAGGTCTGGTGAAAGCCTGCTTCTTGGTTCATAGATGGCCATGTTCTCACTGCATCCTCACATGGCAGAAGGATCGAGGGAGCACTCTGGGGTCTGTTACATAAGGATACTAATACCATTCATGAGGACTCGTGACCTAATCACCTCCCAAGAACCTTGCCTCCAATACCATCACATTGGGGATGAGGTTTCATCTAATGAATTATGGGGTACATAAATCTTCAGTCTACAACATCATTACATATCTTCATGCTACCCTTGATTATTTTAGCACATACAAGTCATAAGCAACTAGTTACTAAAATGATTAATACAAATCCATTCTTTTGGAAAATATTAATACATATTGATGATGCCACTTCCTATAATTGTATTTTCAATAAACTGATAGATGTGTTATTCTTATTATTTTTTCTTAGCTCCTAATGCAAAGTTAATTTTGGAGAGCTATAGATAAAAGTAGCTGGTTTTAGAAAAGTGACACAGCACACAAAATAATTGTATCCCAAAAGACTAAATTTAAGTTATTGCTGCAAGAGATTTAAAGGTTTCAGAAGTTCCAGCTTCCAAAACACTCTTTCTAGTAACTTTAGGTTTTTGACACTAATATTGATAAGCATTTTAGTGAAGAAATATTTTCAATCTAAGCTCAATAAAAGTGGATATAAATCAATGTTTATTCTTTGCTAAATTTGGCATATTAAATCACTTTTGGATTTAGAAAGTTGGATTTAAATCTCTCAACTTCAGAGAAACTTTCCTCATACCTTTAAATGTATGATATCATGAAAATAAAGAATAAGATATAAGTAAATAAAAATAAAACCATTTTTTTCTGCTCTAATAAATGACAAGGCTCTTATAATACACAGAAAATTGTGTGAATGATCTTCAGAGCTTTGACATTCAGTAGAAAAATTTTATATTAGATTCCAGAGTAGTTGCCAGTAAGGAAAAGAACAAAAGGAGGAAAACTGAAGGGCTATTCCAAATAGCACCGAAAAGAGGAATAATGCAAACTAATGAGACAGGACAGTATTCCTGAAAGGCAGTTAAAAAGATGTATGAAAAGTCTTGAAAAACATACATATCTACTAGTCTAGCAGTTTCACTTTTGGAAATGGAAACTTTTTCCTAAAAAGTAAACAATTGGGGAAAATGTCAAAGATTTATATATGAACTCATTATATGTAATAGAAAAAATTAAAAATAATTCAAATGCTCAAGAAAAGATGATCAGTTAATTAAATTATGGTAATATGTATAAAAATTTAATGTCAAGAGAAATAAGTATTATCAAATGTTAGGTATAAAATTCAATAAAATCAGAAGACAAAAATATGAAAAAACTTGTATATGTGTGTTTCTGCACATATGTGTATACGTGTGTGTCAGCTATACTACAACATGTCTGTGTGGTAGATTTATGAGGTTTCTTTTTTTTCTGTATACTCCATGAGAAACCATGAATTTATTTTATATACATATTATATTTAAAATTGGTTATCCAAACATAAAATATCCTCTTATTTCTAGCATTAATATAGAGCTGCATGGCCTTTGAGTTAATATTTATCAAGTGGTTACTATGCACCAGGCAGTGTGTGGAGGCTTTCTACATATAAGTATCCTGCATATATATTATGTATACTTTTTTTTGTAGTAGTGATACTTTTTTCTCAGTATCCAAATGCTTATGTTACAAAATACTCTCATCATTTACCTTATCTATTTTAATCCTGAAAATATTTCTAAAAATAAATATTATCCCTGATTGACAGAAAGTTCATTAAGTATTACAATATACTAATATTTTTAAGCTTCAGAAAATAATAAAAGACAGATAGAACTATCTTAACTACACAAATATAGAAACTGAAGTTTAGAAAGTTTTAAAAATTGTCCAGGGCCACTCATCTCTAATTGTTTTCAGGAATTAAGCCAAGATCTCTCTGACTTTAAATACGATTATCAGTTTTTTTGCAGAGAAAAAATAAGGCAAGGAGAGGTAGCAAGAAACCCATGGTCACACTATGATTCATAGGATGCAAACCAAGGTAATCTGACTTTATGTTATCTGGAAGTTGAGTCACTGCTACTCTGGCCCTTTATGAATGGAAATAAGAGTAAAGAGACCCAGAACAACTTTCTCCTGTTAAATTGAACTGTTCTTTGATTCTCAATGCCTTACCACCCAATCCCCAGTCTCTCTGAATCTAAGAGACAGGTTTGGATGGTCAAACAGACCCCTGACAAATGCAGTTTTATTATTACTAGTCAAGTGTCCTAAACATTCTGAATCCCATTTTCCTCCTTTGTAAAATGATACTGACTTCATAGAAGTGGAAGAATGTAGACATGTGCAAAAAAGCATAGTGTCTGGCACAGAGGAAATAACTAACAAAATTCTTTTCTTACTGCACATTCTCTTTGCCTGCACAAGCATTTCTTCCTGTCTCCATTTCTGAGTCCTGCTTTTCCTTCATTGCTCTGCTTAATTTTTTTTCCTGCAGAAAATGTTATTTCTATATTCTGGAAGAGATCTCCTCCACTGCTGAATTCTTGAAGTAATTTCCTCCATCTCTTTATGGCAACCATAACAGTTTTACATTTTATCAAAGTCATATTAGTGCATGCCTTACTCTCCTACTTGGCTATATGCTCCTCAAGAAAATTTAGTTTTGTTCAAAATTCATGGAACACCTCTTAAGGGTTAGAATTCATATAAGTCATTGGAGATTCAAAGTAAAAAGAATCCCTGCCATGAAACTTCTCACAGCATTAGTGGGAACAAACCATTGATCTACTACTATACAGATGAAGAAAGAAATGAATTAATTCATTATTTAACTTATTTATTGTCATGAGCTTTACATATTTTATCAACCAAGTGTTGAGTAATCATACAAAACTTTTGAAGTATATATATATGTAAATTTCTTTTGAGTAATAAATATACATATATATGTACATATGCATATTTATGTATAATAAATGAAGCAAATTTCTACAGGAACTTCATCCAATAACTGGTCTATGTAGTTTCTGCTACTTTGAAGGAAAGCAAGAAGAAACTGAGAAATTACCTGTTATTTCTAACAAGATTTTCATTGTTGACACCTTAAAACCTAGCTATAGACCCTTTGAATAGTGACTGGATTTGGGCTTTGGACAAATTTGCAACAAAATTATGGCTCTACCTTCTATATATGTTCCCTGGGATAATAAATCAGTAACGTTAACCACAACCCCAATCACAGTCAAAACCAGTAAGCTACCAATTACCAGGTGTCTAACATACCAGGCATTATGTTAAGCATTACTGAAACCAAGCAGGACACTGTGGGGCTTCTGGGCATGGAAGCCTTTCTGTGTCCCCTGTTTCTTCTTGGTAAGGAATAGACACCAGTGCCCATGACATTTCCTGAGTTCCAAAGGACAGATTTGAACAGTTGCTAATCAGGGAAGGGAGGGGATGAAGAGACAAGGGAGGAGCAGTTAAGAAACAATAGTACAACCTTGGGGTAGGGTCCTGGTTCTGCCTCAAGGGATACACATAACAATATCTTTAAGCTCTCTGCAGAACTACAACCTCACCAAAAGGAAGATGTTCCAGAGAGAAGGTCACAGTTTGATAACCTCAAGAAGTCACAAGTCTGCTGTGTCCCACTTTCCCTGGCAAAGCAATAAATCTATTATTTTCTTCTTCACCCAAAACTCTGTCTCTGAGATTTGATTAGGCACCGGTGCACAGAGGTCAAGTTTTTGGCATCATTACTACATATTATTTCATTTAGTCTTCATTAAAACTTTGAAATAAGTATTATAAGGCTATATAGACAAAAGAAAACCTAGGGAACCAAATTAATTGGATTCAGTACCAAAT
Source organism: Balaenoptera acutorostrata (assembly GCF_949987535.1). Taxonomy (NCBI): domain Eukaryota; kingdom Metazoa; phylum Chordata; class Mammalia; order Artiodactyla; family Balaenopteridae; genus Balaenoptera; species Balaenoptera acutorostrata. The sequence continues at coordinate 38,764,257 of NC_080081.1, forward strand.
CTTTCTTACTTTAATGATCAGGAACTTAACTATAAGCAACATGGCACTTCCTGTTTCCATTCAGTTTCCTTATTAATAAAAAAAGTAATTATGGGACTTCCCTGGTGGCGCAGTGGTTAAGAATCTGCCTGCCAATGCAGGGGCCACAGGTTTGAACCCTGGTCCGGGAAGATCCCACATACCGTGGAGCAACTAGGCCTGTGCACCACAACTACTAAGCCCACATGCCACAACTACTGAGCCTGCAAGCCACAACTACTGAAGCCCTCACGCCTAGAGCCCGTGTTTCACAACAAGAGAAACCACCTCAATGAGAAGCCTGTGCACGGCAAGGAAGAGTAGCCCCCGCTCGCCACAACTATAGAAAGCCCACGCCCAGCAATGAAGACCTGACGCAGCCAAAAATAAATAAATAAAATAAAATAAATTAATTTTAAAAAAGTAATTATATTTAACAGCATTGTTGAAATGATTAAAGTATGTCAAATCATATAAAAGGTCTGGCATACCTGACTGGTGCTCAATAAACTAGTGGTAAAATAACCAATATATAGCAATATATAATGTGAGTGCTGGAATCAAGTCTTGTGATTTAGTCATACCTTTTCAGGCTGCCAAAAAATAAACTAGCCACCTGGAAGATTCAGTGAGTTACAAAGATCTCAAACAACCAGTTGATGGCAAAACTTGTAGAAGCTATATTTCATCATAGCTTGGACCTTGCAGTAGTAAAGTACTGTGAAAAACTGAATGAGATTAAGAGTTGAAAGAGATAACAATATTGTAAGAGATGAACCTCTGAAGAATTATGGAAAATTATATATATTAAGCATTGAGACAAAAATACAACTTAATAATTCTCCTTTGGCATATAAAAGTTTGACCATTCTCTTTTCCACTGAGAATGAAAAAAAAAAATTGCAGTTAAATTGAGCAAGAGCTCTTTAGAAAAATGTGAAAGGCTGTTTTGCTGAAAATTAGAGCAGGTTAGTAGGGGAGGTCTGAGAAACACTCACTGTTAAGGCTATAAAAATCAAATGGATAATGATCTCTTTGAGATGAATTAGGCTCAGTACTATCTATGCAGTGGAATAAATATGAAGCTATCTGGAGTTCAATATTTAGTGATTTGTATTCTGCCAATGTAAAAAATTGTCTTAATTCTTAGATCTTATTATATTGAAAATTTGATATTTTGTATAATTAAGAGAAATCTTTCAAAAATTCAAGCATTTTAAATAAGCCATTTAGCTTTAAGATTCTCTCTAATACTGTTTCAGTTGAAATAACTCCTACAGTTGAAGATAAAATAATGGTTCCATTTTACTCTTTTAAATTCAGCAGTAAAAATGGTTTGTAATTATGGAGCACCTCTCTTCTGTGGAGCTTAATGTGTTTTGTGGACATTTCCTCATTAATCCTTCCACCATTCTTTTAAGGTAGATATAATGGTACTCACTATACAGATGGAGAACCTGAGGCTCAGAGAGGTTAATTGATTTGCCCAAGGTCACACAGCAAGTAAGTGATGAGGCTATGACTTCTGACTCACCATCTAATGTCTTGCACACCAGGCCATTCAGATTTTCCCGATGGGGAGAAATAATCTATTCATTTTTATCAAAGTTCAACTCCAGGCTGCTAAATTCCTTGGGGCAAAGTTGCATACTGCAATTTCACACCACAGCATTGGCACACTGTCAGTTTACACAGAGGAGATCTCAAACTGAGCTGCAAGGTTACTAATAAAAATAGAGATGAGAAGAGGTCTAAAAATGGCTCTTTGAGATGCCTGAGTCTGTGCTGCTAAGAACTCACACCGTCCTTCTCAACCAGGCTGCAATATAGAAACCTGCAGACTTCAGATGTAAAAGTCTAATGATCATAAATGGTTTGAAAATATTTGTAAAGCAATAAAACAAACGTCTTAACTAGGTCATAGTAAAAGTGTTTTACAGGTGTGCCTCACTTATTTATGCATGTGTATTTTTATTGATTTGTCTCAAACATAAAACCTTCTCTATCTAGTCTTTGGTAAGCATTCATAAATAAGCACCCTCATCCAAACAAGACAAATAACCAGCATGTTAAAAAGTTATCACTTCTAAACAACAGCAAAACATTACGTGAACCCACTATCTAATCTGCACAGTAAATCTCTCCTTGTGTAAAACCTGAAGGAAGATATTCCAGAAACAAAGGTTGTCTGATTATTTGGTATCCCAGTATCCTCTCTAAGTGAGCAGCACAGAATACCATTTTCTCAGTGGCTGAAGACGCAATAACACCATTCAACATACTATTTGTACTGCTTACCCAAAATGGGAGGAATTCAGAGAAGTGCCAAAATGTAGCTTTCGTTATTCCAAATAAGTCTCAGAATGTCGTGAATTATTTTTCCCTCTGAAGCACAACCAACCAAAAACTACAGAAATTCTTAGCTGATTTAATGTCCTATAGACACTGCAAAGTGTTAGTGGAAGTAAAACAATAACAAAAATCCTTTCCCATAAAACAGTATCGATATTTAATTAGGGAATGGCCTCCTACTTGCAGTGGGTTGAAACTTTAATTCACCCCTGCAGACACTAAGGAACAGTCATTGCTGGCTTGTAAGGGGGTGGTACGCCAGAGCCTATGAAATGGACTATGCCTTAGTGTCCCGAGACATATTTAGTTAAATCTCTCAGCAGGTCTGGATCCACCTAGCACTCAGTGTAACATCGATGATATTTATTCCCTATCTCTTCAGAGAAAGATGGAAATAAGCAAATCTTGCCCCTCAACAATTCCCTCTCTGAAGAAATAAACTCGATGAGGGTGAGAATCTTCCTGTTCACTAATGAATCCCAAAAGCCTACAACAAAGATTTTCAATAGAAATTCATTAACTGAATAAATAAAATGAAAAGAATCAATTGTTAGAAACAAAGTAATGCTAATGACTCTGTGCACATATCTTAGAAAGTTATTTCTGTTCTTTCTACAAGTGGAATATATCATACTTATATGGTTTCTGGAAGAAAGTTGTCTCCAAACTTGTGCCAACTTGTGGTTTAATGTTTCTAAATTTCCTAATGGTGAAGAATCAGATAGGCTGGATTTTAATCACAATTCTAACACTTAATAACCTTATAACCAACCATACACAGGTTATTTAACCTCTCTGTGTCTCAGTTTCTTCTCTAAAATGAGAGTAATCATAAAGCCTAACTCATATAGTTATTGTGAGGATTAAATGAGTTAGTATATGTAGAACTCATGTCAAATTCCTTGAAAAAATATTAAATGCCACATAAGTATGAATTATTATTAATTAGTAATAGAGATGGGCCTGCCTGTGGATCCTACTTCAAATGATGTTATCAAGTTATAATTACATCTCATAATTGCTAAGAATTTTGTTCTCCATAGAGGGTATGAATAGAACATTAGCCCCTCCATCATTTAAAGCAGGTGTTTCTCCTTCTGGCCTCCCATCTTCCCACAAAATAACAGCAAGCAACAATTCTCACATGCATAAGAATTAAACTAATCTTGTAAATTCTGAATAATGCTTAAAATCTGAATCTTATGCAAAGCATCTCTCTGCCAAGTCACTGGGTTTCCTTGTTTCCTAAAAATTGAAACATTACTTATTTGAAACGAAGAAAAATTAAGCTTGAGCTCAAGAATATGTCAACTGGGATTCTTGGCAAGTACACATATCAAAGTAACCTTGAGAATGTGTGCTCATCAGCACTAGGATATATCTTGTTACTTTTGGCTGTTGCTGTTGGGTCAAAAAGAGGACTTTGGTCTGGAATTCATATTCTTAACATAGTATCTCCCAGAGAGGGACATTTACCTCCAGATTGGATTGTTTTTCTCTTACAGCATCAGACAAAATTAGTTTCCCAGGGAAGCCTCTGGCTTTTGGACCTGCTAGGCAGCCCACAAGATGAGAGGTGTGTATCAAAAAAACTCTCAGGGCAGGGCCAATATTCCAGATTTTAAAAATCATAAATATCTTTTTTTTTTTTTTTTTTGTAACAGGTACCACAAAACAAAACAAAACAAAGAAAGGGAAGAAAAAGAAATAAAAGAAAATGAAAAGCCAAATAATTTAAATGAATATGGCAAGAAATGTCATATTTAACTGTCCAATAAAGATGAAAATGTAATGGTCATTCCAACTTATTCTAGTATCTCCCCTTTGCCAATTAGAAATTAAACAATGTCAGTATGAAACAATGTCAGTGACTTTCAAATGCCCTCACAACCTCCCTAACCCAAACTGCTTCTTTCATAATCTCAGAACTAAAATCACTATCCAGAAAGTCACACTCATAGTTGTTCTTAAATCCTCTCTTTCCATTACACTTCACATGTAATCCAATAGGTAATTCCATAGACTCTATGTATAGAATATATTATAAATTGGATCACTCCCCCTTCTTCACTGTTACCTCCCTAGTCCAAATTCTACTTCAACAGCCTCCTAACTCACCTCTCTGCTTCTAGTCTCACCTCACTCCTTGGATATCAAAAGTGATCCTCCATCCATTAAAGCATGTCCAATGGTTTCCCTTCACATGTAAAATAAATCTCAAACTCTTATTCTAGGGTACAAAGCCCAACATGCCCTAGCCCTGTCTACCTTTCCTACTACCACCACCATACTCTTGTTGACCTAAAACAAATAGACTGCCAGTTATTTCTCTAGCAAAAATGAATTTATTTAGGATCAGCAGAGAATTACAATTCAGTGTCAGCAACCGTGATGAGCCATGTTCAAGTCCTCACACAGCAAGGAAAGGAGAACTCTTTTAGAGAGGGGAAAAGGAAGTTTGCAGGGGAGGGGGGCGGTGGTTGGCTGAGTTGTTGCCAGAAAGAAGAGGAGTCTTTCTCTCTGTTGGGCTCTGCTATCTTTGCAGAGCATGAGAGCTCCCTCTTCTGGTCTACCGACCCTATTTAATTGAGGTTTCTGGGTTTTTTTTTGTTTTTTTACACTCTGCATCAGCCATGTAGACTTTCTTTGTGTTCTTTGAATAATCCTAAGCTTATTCCTGTCCCAGGGATTTAGAATTTGTTGTTTTTCAACAGAAATGTTCTTTTCTGAAATCTTCACGTGACTGGCTACCTCATTATTCTGGTTTCAGATCAAAGGTTACCTCCTTAGATTAGTTTTCTGATATCATCCACACTAAAGTAATCTCCACACACCCTATCTCCTGTTCTGCTTTATTTTCTCATATATTTATTTATAATATAAATTATTCTTCCACTTGAATATAGATCAGAATTTTGTCTGTGTTATTCACTACTCTACTGCTAGGTCCTTGACAAACAGCATACATTTACTAAATATTTGTTGAAGGAGAAAATGGATGAAAAAATGAAATGAAGTAATAAATAATCAAAGAAAGCTAAGGATATAGTAAAGATCACAAGGTCTAAATACCTTACTCTAGAGATGGGACAATAAAATAACTTGCCCAAAATAACAAAAATAATTACTATTCTCTGTGTGTCTAAAATCCTGAAATGTTGGTACTCAGGTTATCACCATTTCCATTAGCCATACTGCCTTCCAAAACCATAAATGTTGTGAGGAAACTGTAAAAGTCTACCAAGGAAATCATACATTTGCCATAAAAAGAGAAAAAAAACAATTACTATAAATCAATTCATTATATTTTCAAAACCTAACCTGCCTTGGAAGCACAATTTACATCCCAATATATCTATATACTCTTCCTTACTATTCCAAATTTCACTGTCATCTTTCTCTGAATTCAGAACCTGTATATTTTTTGAGTGCCTGAAGATACAGCCAATAAGCAACAAAAATTAAGTAAAACATAGTATGACACATTAGCATAATTGTGATAAAAAAATGAAACAGGAGAGAAGGAAAGAGATTGGGAATGAGGTGTAGGGCCAATTTTAAATGAGATAAGCAAAAACCTGAAAGAGTTATTTGTGAAAAAAACTTTTTGACATTTTCAATATTTTTAATAAAGAAAGAAATTTAATATTAGCTAGTATTGCTTCTATGGAGTGCAATCTTTACTTATTTCCAAATATATTAGAGAAATTTTCCTTTTCTCATAGTTTACTTTAGAAAGTACACAAATTCTGAAAAATCTATTAGTCAAGTTAATGATTGAGTATTGGTAGCTTTCCCCTGTTTTCTTCTAATTCACATGAGGTTTGAATTGCTAAAAATCAATTTTTTAATTGAAGTTATTTTAGATTTGGTTTGACAACATCCTTTTCCTTCTTCTGAACACAGGTCCTGTCCCTCCCTGTTCAGTAAATTTCAAGTATTTTCTATATATTCTATGAAGCCTCATGAAATAGCTTAATGGCATGGAATGGTGAAAATATAAGGATGAAGTGTGTTACAGGCTATTATGTTTATAAAATATAGTTAAAGATTAATCTAGCATCCACAAATGTCTTTTAAAAATTGGCAGCCTAATGGTGAAGTAAACACAGACACATAATTTGAGGAAAAACTTTTTTTTTTTAAATTTTAACTTTTCTTTTTTTTTAAACTACAGCTATTTACAAAAAACTATCTCATTCTGTCTTCTGTCTTGCATTATATTCGGTATGCATCAGGATGACACTCCCAGGAGAATTTTCAGGATTATTCATTCTTTGAATAATGGCTTGTATGTGGGCTTCAAAGAAAGGCAGTAGAAGTGGGAAGAAAAACATTTTCATTTCCAAAGGAATGTTCTGAACTTCCCAGGGGAAGCTGGGAAATGATTTTGTTGAACTGAGGACACTTGACAGCCAGTTAAGTGGCTCAGTGCATTCACAGTAAAAACTACTTTTCCTCCTCCCCATATCCTAGTTTTATGTATGAGAACAACTTGGTATTCAACTAATGCATAATCTCACTTATAGTACAGGGAATTCATTAACGGGTAATGCAGAGAATAAGAGATACAATGTCATCCACAGAAAAAGCAAAGCGCTCCCTTGTGGCAGGACAAGGTTTCATTCTGTCTGATCTGAAATGAAAGAGTTGTGAGCCCCTTCTCTGCTTAGAGAGTTTGGCTTTTCAACAGGAGCTGCTGAAGAAATGTAGAGTTTTGAAAATAGCAAGTATATTTTGATCAGCATTAAATTCAGGGCACTAATCTTCTGCTACTCACTTATGTGTCTGGCAATACCTCACTTGGCCAAAGAAAAGTGGGTTTAATTCAATGGGAAACAGATGGCTTGAGTGTGTAACCACAATGCACTTAAGTCAGCTTTATATGCTGACTCTTCCTTTGTTTTTGCTTAAGGGTTTGCAAAAATTTAAAATATGAATCTAATGGCATGAGCATATAAAGCACTATCATACTACACATAAATATTGAAACTGGATGGAGTCAACATAATAGAGCTGTTAGAATTATTTCCCATATAAATAATTGATATTAAATCTGAGCAACGAGAATACATCTTCTTTTGTGTTTTGTTTCTAGTTAAGAAGAATTTTTTTTTTTTTTGGATGCAATCTAAAGACTTTAACAAGTCTTATCATGATTCTCAGTTTTTTTTTTTTTTTTTAATACTCTATTCATGCAGGTAACGGATGACATCTATAACAAAAGTTCTTTTTGTCATATATGTAGTTTTCTACTCTCAGAGATTTTCTTTTTTAAATGAATACAAACGTGTTTCTTGTAAAGAGTACAGATTCTGATCACTGAGAACTTTACCCACTGGTTCATTGATTGCATCTCCCTCATCAGTATCCAGATATCAAAATTTTCTCTACACTGTCAAGAACTCATAAATCCATTCATTTATTCATTGAGTTCAAGAATGATTTTAATAATTCATTAAGTATCTGTTATGTACCAAGACCTGTGTTTAGTGTGGGAAATTCAGCATAAATAAGGCAGGCAAGGAAGCATTGTGGGGATTTTAAGAGAGGGAGATCTATGAAGATTGGTGTGAGAGGAATCAGAGAGACTACAAGGAGACCAGTGAAAAGCATCTTGTTTTGCACTTAAGTAGATGTGATGGTGGATAGGTCCATAGTAGTTGCAGTTGAGGTAAAGAATAGTGAAAGGACAGAAATGAAGCTCACAGATTGGACAGAGAGAGAGGCAGAGGTCATATGTGTTGCTAACAAAATCTCTGGAAGCCAGTTTATTTATTAAGATAGGTTAATTGAAGGGGAAACCAATTGCAGGTGAATATGAGTTCAATATGAGTTCAATTTTGGACTTTCTGTGATATGTTTGGCAAATAGAAAGGATCAGTGAAAAAAATAGCTATATGATTCTGTTGCTCAATGTCAATGACTGTGTTCAGAATATACTTTTTTCTTTTGATTCATTGAGACGTATTTTTGTACTTGAAGTTATGAAAATGGATGAGGGTATTTTAAGAAGAATGACTAAAACCACAATATAGCAATTTTAAAGCCAAACCCAGAGGAACTCAAAATATAAGGATTAGGTAAAAGTGATAAAACTAGAAGTAGAGATCAAAAATGTAGCCAAAGAGGTAAGGAAACTAGAAAATGTGATATTTTTTCTTCCATGAGGAAATGCTTTAAGAGAAGTGTATCTAGTTGTGTCCAATGATGTGAAGAAACTAAACAAATAAAATAAATAAATATTTGAGCCTGTGTTGAAATAAACAAGGAGATCTGAAAGAATAGAGTTTTCTCTTTATAAACTGATGCACAGCAGGGATGACAGCCTCCGAAGAAACTACTTCAAAGAGATTAAACAGGGAAGGGGATTTGTAGGGCTTTTGCAGATGGAGCCATGCTAAGGACAAGTAGGAGTGATTCTGCTAAAATAAACTGCAAGGCTTTAAACATTCTGACATGCAAGCTTTCAGCAAAATAGGACACCTGTTGGTGTGAGTAAAAACAAAATGACCCCTGCAGGGTTCTTGAGAAAGGTACAGGTTGTTATTTCTAGTAACCTTGCTTTAACTTGGGCTAGAGTGGTTTTTTTCACCTGGGGTAAATGGGGCTTGGAAAAAGCTTATAAGAATAGAAAGATCCAAGTGATTTCAGGAAAATACAGTCCTTCAACTGAAATCTATTATTTGAATACATCAACATGGATGCCATTGTTAACAAAGCCAGATTGGAATATGTTGAGAAGTAAATTAAAGAAGAGAAAGTTTTATTAGGAGATTGGAAAACTCTTTCGAGGAAGCCAACTCTAAATTAAAGATGAGAGAAAGGAATAGTTAGAGCTATGTGCAGTAGATGGAAGAATGTGCAGAATTGAGTGATTATTTATGTATCAATTATTAGCATTTTTATTTATTATCAAGATATTTTTAATATATTATTTACCACTTCTATTATTTATTTATTGACGTGATAAACTAGAACATAGGAAATGAAGTGAAAAGATCCAGTGGAAAGGAAAATGTTGACAATAAAATATAGAAAATAATCAACAGTACAAGGTTCGGGAGATTAAGGAATAAAATCAAAACAACAGGTAAAGCATCTAGACTTTGAGGGAACTTTTTTCATCTAATTGCATCAGGATAGTGGAAGATCACAAATTGGAAGTGACTTTAAATTTGATGTTGAAAAGGCTAGAAAAATCCCCACTTGTGACTTCTATTTTGTCTATGATGAAAACAAAAGTCCTCTGACAAGAGTGGGAATAAGGGAAGATGAGATATACAAGAAAGTTGAAAAAAATTGATATTGTTATTCAGGAGAGTGGAAGGAAAAGCTGGCAAAAGAAATAGGAAAACTGATTAGAAATAATGATGCTCCAATAATCACCATTCACTATTATGAACTCAAATGTTCAGGAAGGAGTATTATTCTTCCCAACTTTATTCAGCTGCTTGGTTCAGCTATTGAAAAAAGAGATGGCTGAACTCATCCATAGTTAGAACTTTGGCAAGAAAGTAAACATTTCCTTTTCACGTAAGAATGTAAGTATCCAGCAAAAGTAAGAAATCTCCTTTCAGAAAAGCAGGTAGTATGTACCTTGAGAGGGTGAGAATATAAATAAGAATATCAGGATGGACAAAAGTGAAAATACACGCAAAAATAGAAGACAATATGAGGTAAAAACTGGAGGAGTAGCTGTACAGGATAGATAAAATAAGAAGAATGAAAAAAAATTTTTTTTGAAAAATACAAGATAAAAAGGCAGAATTTTATATCTTTCCCTCAAAATTAGTACATCTTATGTAATTTTGCATAAAATTTAGTTGCAAATCTTTTTTTTTTTTTTAATATTTTATTTATTTATTTATTTATTTATGGCTGTGTTGGGCCTTCGTTTCTCTGCGAGGGCTTTCTCCAGTTGCGGCAAGTGGAGACCACTCTTCATCGCGGTGCGCGGGCCTCTCACTTTCGCGGCCTCTCTTGTTGCGGAGCACAGGCTCCAGACGCGCAGGCTCAGTAATTGTGGCTCACGGGCTCAGTCACTCCGCGGCATGTGGGATCTTCCCAGACCAGGGCTCGAACCCGTGTCCCCTGCATTGGCAGGCAGATTCTCAACCACTGCGCCACCAGGGAAGCCCGCAAATCTTAAGTCTTAATCAGAGACTGGCAAACTACAGCTCATGGGCAAAATCCAGCCTGTGGGCTGTATTCATAAATGAAATTGTATTGGAACCCATTTATGCCCAGCCATTTGCATATTATCTAGGGATACTTTTGTGCTGCCAAGCTGAAGTTGAAATGTTGTAACAAAAATCATATGGTCCTCAATGCCTAAAATATTCACTAGCTGGAAATAGACACAAAAAGCTTACCAATAGCTAAATAAAAGCAATGAGAATGCTACATTTAAATTTTATATTCTGAATAATAATTTTAAATGCATCATTAATTCTGCAATCTCTTAAAACTCATTCAGTTAACAGACGTTTTTGAGCCCAATGAAAATACTGGGCTCTTTTTGAAACACTGACTATCCAACAGTCACCAAGATGAGTGATGCATTTGCCCTTAACAAGTATAAAGTTCAGTACAAAGGAAAATTAAACAAGTGCAATAGATAATTAGCCAGCATTAAATACTAAACAGAAAGTCAGAAATTTGTAGGAAGGCAAGTTACTTTAGGTTGGGTTTCAGAGAGGCTTCCCCAGCACACAAAAAAAAGGAGATCCCAATATGTTAGAACACATTTCAGGCAGAGGGACTAGCTAAAGAAAAGGCTCTGGAGCTAAAAATTAGTTTGACATATTCAAGAAACAGGAAGCAGGTCTGTTCCCTGGAATTATCAGGCAGGTGAGAGAGTAGCTTTAGAACATGTTAGTCAGATAGATGAAAGTCAGTTCATGTTAACACTGTAAATTGGATAGTAGACTGAGTTTTACTTCAATTAAACTGGAAGACCCCTGAATTATTTAAAGTAAGTAATGAAATGGTATGATTTAGTTTGAAGTAAATTACTCTGGCTGCTATGCAGAGTTGTGAGGGGTTAGGTGGAGAAAAGATTGTAGGTACAAAGAGTAGAAGCTGGGAGACAAGTTAGAAAGCTACTGTAATTTTCAAAGCCAGTGTTGAAGGTGGTATGGATTTATATGGATGGTAGTGGAGATGGCCAAAACTGAACTGATTCTAAGATTTTTTTTTTTTTTTTAAATAGGTGCAATAGATTTTGTTGATGGAATGAAATAGGGATGAGAAATATAAGTGAACAAAAGATAACTTCTCTGGTTTTGACATGAGCAATTTAGTAGATATAGGAATAGAACCCCTTTTAGTACATTTAGTACATTTAGTACGAAGAAGGTAAAAATGTGGGGAGAAACCAAGGGTTCTCTGTTAACAATGTCAAGGGAGGCGACTTTATGTCCTAGTGGAAAAGTTACATAATTAATTCATTCTTTATCTGTAGCTCTAAAAAGATCAGCATTAGATATAGCTTGTGATAGTTATATTGGGTTATGGGGGACTAGACGTACTAATCTCAATATTATACTAAGATAGAAAATACAAGGGAGCAGAAAGGAATCTATAACATTTAAGAATCAAGAAAGAGGGACTTCCCTGGTGGCTCAGGGAAGAATCTACCTGCCAATGCAGGGACACGGGTTTGATTCCTGGCCCGGGAAGATCCCACATGCCGTGGAGCAACTAAGCCCATGTACCACAACTACTGAGCCTGTGCTCTAGAGCTCATGAACCACAACTACTAAGCCCACATGCCACAGCTACTAAACTTCACACTCCTAGAGCCTGTGCTCCACAACAAGAGAAGCCACCGCAGTGAGAAACCTGCACACCGCAACAAAGAGTAGTCCCCACTCATCGCAACTAGAGAAAGCCTGTGCACTGCAACTAGAGAAAGCCTGCATGCAGCAACGAAGACCTAACACAGCCAAAAATAAATAAATATAAAATAAATAAATTTATTAAGAAAAGAAGATATGGTACATAGATATAAAGAAATACCCCTCAGCCATAAAAAGATGGAATCTTGCCATTTGCAACTACATGGCAGGATTATAAGAGAGTATAATGCTAAGTGAAATAAGTTAAAGTAGAAGACATATAGAGTTTGATTTTATGATTGTAAAAGCAAACAAAAACAAAATAAATGAACAAACCAAAGCAAACAAACAAAGAGTCAAGAAAGAGATATAACACAAAATATGGCATAGGAGTACAAGGGAGATGGCAGAAAAAAATGGTGAATATGGTGTGAATGAAACGAGGAGAGTAAACGCAAATATAAAAGAGTCACTGTTTCTAATGCGTATATATAGTAGATAAATAATAAAAACCATGTAATTTCTAATCTGGAAACATAGAGTTCTTTGATTTTGATGGAGTTGAGGGAATGGAAGACTGATGAGATTGAGGAGAGGGTGTGAAATGAGGACATGGATATAGTTTCTAGAATCAAACTTTTCAAGAACTTTTTAAAAATACATAGGTACAAAGGGGTATTGTTGTAGGCAGAGAGAGGATACAGAGTCAAGGAGTATTGTTAATAAGGAAATTCTAGGGTATATTGTACTTCTATGTGAATAATCCAGTAGAGAGGTCTTGAAATATTGATACTGTGGATAATTAAGGGAGGAACATTCTGGAAAAGAAGGGGGAGGAGGCTGATCTCTAAAGAAGCAGAGGAAGGGTTAACCTAAAATGTTAGGTTATATAGTTATGACTATGCATTGTAAAAGGAAGGTAAGTACAGATATGAATAAGGATGTGCAGAGGTTGATGCATTTTTGGTAGGCACATGAAGTGGTTCCTGCCTGATTACTTCTATTTTCTCCATAGTAGATGAGATAATATCATCAGTTGAGATTTTCTGGCACTTTAGCATATTCCTGCGCTCTGTAATGCTCGTGCCGTAACCCCAGAAATTTCATTTCCCAGGCTTCCTTGCCATTGAAGTTTGGGGATGTGTTGCCAGTATGAAGCCCCAAGTGCTGTCAAGAAAAATAGGAAGCAGTGGGGATTTGAAAGGGTTAGAACATAAACTTGGGTTCCTGTGGCAACTGTATCAGGGAAGTGCCTGCTTCTTCAGGGCGGTGGCAGTTTCCTAAAGTTACTGACTTCCAGATAACACTACCTTCCCTCCTCATGTATTTCAGTCCTTCCAACAATTTTGCAACCTAAGTCCCATTCTTTTCTACTTCTAGTATCTAGAGTGGTAGCTTCTGTTTTATTGCCTGGATCCTGATATCAGTGAGTGAATTCTGAGGAAGAGAAGATAGGAAAGTCATAGTCAGAAGGTTGGCATGTGATGCATATAAAAGCAAGCCTTTTATGTTTGCAATAAGACAAAATTGCAGACTTCCAGCTACTTAGCCCTTTTCATCTTGCCTCTGCTATGGTGTGTGGTTCATTAAGCAACTCCAGAAAAACACCCAAGGATCATGGGGCCTAATTTTAAAATCCCCGGTAGATGCTTTACTATTCTTTAAGACGTTAGCAACAGTGTTTACTCAGCCAAAATCTGAGCCTTGTCAATGGCAGAACTTCTTAACTTATTAGACCATTTTATTCTTTAAGCAAATTAATTTTTTTAATAAACTCTTAAATACACCATTCTATTCTATGGCTGTAACTTCTTTCCCTTGGTCTAAGTGTTTGCTTTGTGACCATTCTGAAAAAAAAAAAAAAAGTCTCAATAACAACCCCGTAAATATTTTAAGATCTCTATTACAAGAACTCTCCAGTTTTTTTTCATCTTCAGTATAAAATCCCCCACCCCGACCCCAGTGTCTCCTTGTAGACAAAGACACCGAGTCTATTCAATATCCATGCTCCTGTCTTCTGGACCTAATCAGGTTGGTTAATATCTCTCTTAAGTTCTGGCAGCTAGAATTATATAAATACAGTATGAGTGGCCTAGAAAAAAATTGGACATTGCTTCCCTTGCATTTAACTTCACATCAGCATTAATTGCAAACTTAACAGCACTGATAAATATTTCAGTAACAGTCAATTAAAATAGTTAAGACTTTGTTTTTGGCATTTCATGTGGTGTGTTTGACTATGTCATCTCTACTTTATAAATTTAATTTTTAGACTTAAATTCAAGGTTTTATATCCATGCTTATTTAACTTTGCTTCATTAAATTTGGCTTGATGTCAGATCTTTTCTTGGATGCCCCTTCAGTCATGCATTGCATTCACTATATCGTGGCATCTAATTATATCAGTTGGCAGATTTTATCATCACAGTATTATTACTTTCATCTAAGTCAATGTCTAAACTATTTATGGATGATTACTACAGGATGACATCGGAAACTTGAAATTTACATTGTTCAGACATCGGTGCACTATTTAGGACATCAGAATTGAGACCATGCAGAATAGAAAATCCAAAAGATGCAGGCATGTGGGGAAAAATATAGGCTGAGACCAAAGATGATAGTCTAAAGAATCATACAAGTAAGGAAGGTACTGTATTATTTGCTAGCCCTCCCATAACAAGAACCATAGATTGGAGGTGAGGGGGAAGGGGTTGGGCGTAAAGAGCAACAATTTATTTTCTCACAGGTTGGAGGCTGGAAATCCAAGATCAAGGTGCCAGCAGGGTTAATTCCCTCTGAGGCCCTCTCTCCTGGGCTTGCAGCTGACCACCCTCTTGCTGAATCTTCACAGTCTTTCCACAGAGTACGTGATTTTTTAAGGAAATCACCAGTTAATTGCTCAATGGCACTTCAAACTCAATATATTCAAAGTTCAACTCATTTTCTTTGCTATTCACCTGCTCATGTTCATACCTGTTATTCTTCCTGTGTTACGTTTTCTGATTGATGGGTCAGTCATGTACCTAAGGGCTCAGGTTAGGGGAGCCATTGGGAAACCATTATCCCAATGGTTTTCCACACTCATTGCTATTAGGATAAATTCAAACTACTTACTATGGTGTCACAAGGCCACATACATGACCTGGTCTTTCATCTTAGACATTATCTCCTATTATGTTCCTTTTTTTTACTATATTTCATGTACACTGGGCATCTACTCATCCTTAAAAAGGTACACCAAACTATTCTCAATCTCAGGATATTTGATTTCCCCTTGACCTCTACTTAGAACATTATTCAACAAGATTTTCAGATGACATTCATTCTCAACATTCAGGTCTTATCTTAAATGTCTCTTACTAGTAAGGTCTCAGCTCAAATGTCACCTCCATAAAGGATTTTTTCTTGACTACAATATCCAAATTATGTCCCCTAGAGTCATCACCATTTGTCACTCTCTGTCCTATTACCTGCTTTGTTTTCTTCACCTATTGCAACATGCGTTATTCTTAAAATTTATTATATAGTTCATCACGACCATTCTACTTATATTACAAAAAATATTTAAACTATTTAAAACAATTTTAAACATCTGGTCTGATAACATGAACAATTTTTTTTAATAAACTGTAATTATTAAACTTAATAGTAGGGCATTAAAATATGATTATTAACTTCTCAAACTGTATAAACTCAAAAGAGCATTAAATCCATTTCACATAATACCTTGCATGATTTAAAACATTGAAAGAGGAAAACAAATAATATGGTAATAGTACTTGACTGTACAAGTGGATCTTTCTACTTTATTGATCCAGTGCATGAACAAGAGTCATATTTGTTTGGTTTACTTCTGTTAAATGAAAGCAGGAAGTGTAAGAGCCATATATATCATAGTTACTAATATAATGGACTGTGGCTGTCTAGCACAACTGGACCATTGTGTTTGCCTCATAACAAAGTACTGGAGGGTTCATTCAAAAACTACATAAGCCAGGTGGCATACTAATTTCCATGTCAGTATATCATTGGCTACACAGTAATAGAATCTTAAGGCAGATGGTGTTTTGAAAAATCATTACACATGGGAAGTCTCTTATCTGGTAGAAAGAATGTTTAGAACATATCTATTTCTATAATGTAAAAGAGCATAAAATATAAATCCTAATGTTAGAGTAAACTTAGATGTCATCCAGGTCAATTATTTTACCAAATTACAGAATTCTATCACAAAATTCTGAAAGGTTCTTGCTCATCCTTTCTTTAAAATCTTCCAAGGATGAGTAACTTGATATTTCACATGTAATTTCATTTTTAAAACAAAACAAAACTTCTAAGTATAAAACTTCTTTTTTAAAGCTGAATGTTAAAATCCCCTTTAGTTTTTCTTTCTCTAGTGATGTATTAAGTCTATTCCCTATCCAAAAGCAGTCACTTTTTTGCTTTGATAATGGGTATGATACCCACCTCCCAATCCTAGGCCCAGTGTTATTCTGATTGCAATACTATGGAATCGTTCAAAGTTGATTTGGTTGATATGTTCCTGGAGAGAATAAAATACAACTAAAGTATCTTGGATAACAAACTAACATATTAGAGATTCACAGAATCAACAAACATAAATCTAAAAGTGCATATGTATATCACTCTCCATTATATTCTCTATTCTATCCTATAATCCTGCAGTCAAAATCTCTCATGAATACCTCTAATAATGGAGAAGTTTCTGATTTCAAAGACAATTATTTCTATTTTAGCCAATATAGCAATTTCAGGTCTAGTAGAAATCATATATTTAATAGAAATCGGATGTTCTTTAGTTTACATATTTAATATTGCTTCCAATATTTTAGACCTATAACATAAATGTCACTGCTTTCACAAGACAAATTGTTCAAACTTTTAAGGAGAGTTAGTTAAGGACTTCCCTGGTGGCACAGTGGTTAAGAATCCACCTGCCAATGCAGGGAACATGGGTTCGAGCCCTGGTCCGGGAAGATCCCACATGCCGCAGAGCAACTAAGCCCGTGAGCCACAACTACTGAGCCCACATGCCACAACTACTGAAGCCCATGCACCTAGAGCCCGTGCTCCACAACAAGAGAAGCCACCGCACTGAGAAGCCTGTGCACCGCAACGAAGAGTAGCCCCTGCTTGCTGCAACTACAGAAAGCCCACGCGCAGCAACGAAGACCCAATGCAGCCATAAATAAATAAATAGATGATAGATAGATAGATAGATAGATAGATAGATAGATAGATAGATAAAAAATAAAATAAAAAAATAAAGAGAGCAAGTTATTCACTGCCTCCCACTCCCATCTCCCAAATCTGCATTTATTTTCTTTTATTCTAAACACTGCTGTTTGATTGCACAACCTAAGATTGCAGAAAGATTTTCGATATGCAATCACACTTATATTTTGCTTATAGTCTAATAAAATTCTTACTGTTATTTCCTACACTGTACTTTTTTTTTCATTCCTGTGTTTTTGTGTATTTTCAGATTTTCTCAGTGTAGTATTATTGAGATCTAGAGATTTAAGATTAAGTTGTGAGTTTGGAAAACTTGACAAAAGGGGTTGATAGATCCAATTTTATTGCTACAGACATATCCTAGACCACTGCTTGTCCAAGTATTGTGTACTTCCCCCTGGTGGGTCACTCACTGATTCATTTTTCCATTCAGTATATATTTATCATAGGCTTATTTGTGTGCAAATAATATTAGTAAAATGGTTCGACTTAAATTTTTTTGACAATGACGGAAAGTCATACACTCTCAAATAGCTACAGAAGAGTATAAACTGTACTTTGAATTTTGATCTTTTCCCCAGGCTAGCTATATCTGGTAGACACTTTCTTGTGATGCTGGGCAATAGCAGCGAGCTGCAGCTCCCAGTCAGTCACAGGATCACATGGATAAACAACCAATACACTTACAGCCATTCTGGATCTAGTTTTTTACTTTCGCTATTAACATTCAATAAGTTATATGAGATATTCAACACTTTATTATAAAATAGACTTTGTGTTAGAAGATTTACCCAATTGTAGACTAATGTAATTGTTCAGAGCATGTTTAATTTAGGCCAGGCTAAGCTATGTTTGGCAAGTTAGGTGCATTAAACGCATTTTTGACTTAATGATATTTTCAACTTAGGGTGGGTTTGTCAGAACATAACCTCATTGTAAATCTAGGAAGATTTGCAGTACAAACACTATAGTCACTACCTCAAGTGGTTTATTTTAAAGAATTAATTAAAGTATCCATATAAAAGGGCTTAACATAGTGCTTGATATATAAAAGTAAATCAATAAAGCAGCTTTTCTGTCACCATCATCATCATCATTATTTTTTTTTTGTTGGTATTTCTTTAGACCTTCTCCTTAGGTTGCTGTGGCCTGTGACTGAGACCACCTTAATGTTTCCCTCAGCATGACTAAATTTTAGACAGGTTTCTTCCTGACTATAAGTCTCGGGTCACCCTTTTCTTAGAGCATTTGCTTTATAAACTTGCAATTATAAATTATTTTTCTTCCCCTTTGTGATGTAAATTTTATCCCAGCATCTTGTTAGGTTTTACAACTCAGGAATGTCTTTCTCAAGGACCTAGGAACCATCTCTTTACAGTGTAATTATCAAGAAAGCTAGCACCCCTATCTTCTAGTCTCTGTTCTGGTTTCATAATTTAGGCCCAGAAAATCAAACCACTTTTTGAACAACCCCCATTGAGTTATCTTTTGATTTTCTCAGTGTAACCTTGCCTTTTAAACAAAAAACTTCAATTAGGAAGAGAAAAAAAAAATGTATATTTTGCTGCGTACATCTTCAACTGTCCTGTTATGTCAACAAGAAATTTAAAAGAAGGAAATTATATTACAGATTTAATGAGGTAGAATCCTTCATTCCATCATGGATCAGAAATAAATGGTAGCCATTGGGATGTATATATCTTCAGACTCTTAATCATGACTTGCACTTGGTACATCCCCCAGGAAGACAGCATGCCTAGCAGTTACTCCTGCTTTCCCACAGATGACATTATCTTGTTTGTAGCAGAGACAATAAGGAAACCCTGTGTACCTGGTCAAATTAGTGTCATTTTTCACCATTTATATTCTGTGACTGTTCTGTGTTGTTCTTTTGACTTGAAGTATTATCTCCTCAAAAAATCTGAATTTACATTTCTAAATGTGTTATTTAGTCTCAGTAGTATATGTTTCTTCTGCTTTTTTCTCTCTGTTTCAGTTTATTGAGTTGCCAAAAGTGTCTTGAATTCATGATTGCATTTGCAAAATATTTTTCAATTACTCCATTTTATTGAGGATATCTTCATCTTTTATAAATAAGATAACAGTTCTAAATCTTGTCACTCTTTTAAATCTAGGACCAACTCATCTCTAAAGCACATCTAATTGGTGAGTCCCTCAGCAGGAGGATAATCTTATACGTACATTTATGATCATGGAACAGTTCCCTTTATACCTATACCTCTTAGGTATCAAGGTAAACTAGTGTCTATCATGGGTTCCCCTGTACACTCTCCACTTTTCCTGGCCTGTTATATCCTGGGCTTCTTGTTCCATATTACTTCTAATAAAGTTATTACTCCTCCCTTCATGCTAGTTTCTGCTAACATAGTGAAATACTAACAGTTGCCATGTATTTGTTCAGTTAGTGTCAGCAGAAGTTTCTTCAGAAACTGAGTGAAGTTTCATCTGAATAATCCAAAAGTTTTTATAGCTCATTTTACTTGTTTTACAAATATTCACAAGCACATACTCACATGTATGTTTTTATGAATAAAAAGAGATCTGAAGTATTTTGTTTTTTAGAGACTATATTGAGAACTACTATTAAAATCCTAGCAAATTTTCCAGTACATCTTGAAGGACTTGATTCAAAGAGTCACTTAAATATGGCTGAACCATTCCTAGTTAATTGAGCTTTCCTCGATGGGATGAATTATCTCAGCCTTTGATTTCACTTCCTCCCAATAAATACTTAATGACAATAACAGAATATTATATGCACAAATAAACTTGGGAGTGAGTCAACAGCAAGCTTACTGTGAGCCAAAAATATGACATAGTACTTAAATAAAACAGATACAATCTTTGGCTACATGAGTGAATAATAACAAGAGTTGATGTTGAGAACTTACTGTGCAGATATCTCTGATCACAGCTGGAGAATCCCACATGGATTGTCATATTTTACAAGACACATCTTAGAGCACCTTCACAATAGACAATCAGAATGATCAGAACCCTTAAACAATATCATGTGAGAAATCACCCACAAGGACCCATTTTTTCATTATTTTATTCATATATTCAACAAATATATGTTGAGTGAGAGTTATGTGCTATGACTGTTTCATTCTCATGGGAGAAGAAAAAGAAAATAATGTAATGTAACAAAATGCAATGTAACATAACAAAAAAATATGTTGTGTATTTTGATGTGTAAAATGCAAAATATCTGCACATTGTAAAGATGATAAAGGCTTTGGACAAAAAAAAAAAAAAAGTAATGAAGGGAATACCTCATGTTGGGAGCAAAGTTTGATCATTTAAAAGATGGTCAGAGAATGCCTTACAAAGATGGGGACATTTAAGTAGAAGACTGATGGCAATGAGAGGAAAAGAGGAACTTGTGAGTGGGTAGTTGAACTACCTTTCAGGCAGGGAGGAGCATCGCTAAGTGAAAATTCCATAAGGCTATAACTTATCTGCAGAGGTTGAGGAAACAGAAAGAGGACCATGTGGCAAAAGTGATTAATTCAGAGAGTAGAGATGAGGCCAGTGAGATAAGGGGCCAGGAAGATAGGTCTTAGAGAGTCTTGTAGGCCATTTCCAGGACTTGGACTATTATTCTGAATGAGATGGGCTCCATAGAAGAGTTATGGGCAGAAGAATGACAGTAAGGATTCAGTTTTAACAAACCCACTCTGGCTGTTCTGATATAAATAGTCTCCAAGGTTGAAAACAGAGAAATTAGTTAGAAAGTTTTTGTATTTAATAATCAAGACATAATGGTTAAGTAACACCACTGTTGATAAGAGGGAAAACAGTCAGAAGTGGTGAGATTCTGGATTTGTTTTAAAGATTGGTTAACAAGGTGTGCTGATGCACTCACTGTATTTGGGCTTCAAGAACAATATTCATTGTGGATATTTACAACAAGTCCCTGATTTGCACTGTAGCATGGGATGGTGAAATTACCCTGCAAGCTGAAACTACACAAAGCAATCTTTGTAATCAATGGGAAAATTTATGATTGTTGCATGACTTTTAAGAATTTTTGTCAAATCATTAAAAACTCTGATACTATCTGTTATAAATGTATATAGAAGTAAAAAAAAAATGTATAGACTCCAATATTTATTTAAAATACTATCATATAAAATATTGAAAACATACAGAATTGAAGTGTCTTATTTCCTTGTAAAAAAGATAAAGAGTAGTTTATGTAGTTTGAATAGTGTTTGCCTTCTTCTCATTAAATATGTTTGGCTGAGCTTCCAACATTTTATCCTTTGCACTTTCAATGTTGTGAAATATCTCCAGGAGTCTCTTCAATGTGAAGTTTTTGCCAGTGTCAGTGCCTCTGCTGTTTCTTCATTCTTTTCATCACAAGGCCAATTCCCTCTATTGATCATTCATTTTTGTAAAATGCCACCTTGGTTTATCACCAGGATATTAAGAGGTAACACAAGTGCATGCTTTGCTGTCTCTGCTTGTACCAAATAACAGATTCACCAAAAGGCTGAAAGAAGTAATGTGACTGATGACAAATCAGGGTGTTAATAATCATCTATATTTTACATAATGATTTGGGGACTAAAGAGCTCACAGCAATGTTGGTACTTTATGCAATTGGTCACACTTTATCCACTACTGTAACTGAAATTTGAACCTTGGTGTTGGGAGACTGATGTTATTTAGCTAAACCTTGGTAATTGAAACTCATGCATATTACAAATCATATAAAGTGAGGATTTCCTATTCTCTGGATAACAGACATTTTAGAAGGATTCCAGTTGCTACTTTCAAATATATAAACTGAAAAATATAAATGTCTTGTATATAGTCAAGAAACATAGGTGAAAGTTATAGATTGTAAGATGGTAATTTTTTGCAGGTAGGTGAATTCATTCAAAACAAGATAAGGCTTATAAAAATTAGAAATGTCTGATATTGGAAGACATTGCCTCTGAAATAAGTAAAAGCCTGACCAGTAGATATTTTCTAACACACTAGGTAACCATCTTTTGCCCAGGAGTGTTATATGGCAAACTCCAAAATTAAGTAGACCTTTCAACCCACTAACTCTTTTCATCTAGCTAGAACATGCTCTCTTATTTCTGGAGTATATTGGATGGAACTCCCACTACTCAGGGACATCTACTTCCTCGTTTCCTGTAGTGAGAAGAAAAGAAGTGTTTTTTGAAAAGAATAGGTCATTCAACAATGTTATATGTACTAACACATTTTGACTATCTATGTATGACACTTTTAACCAGTTACTGGAAATGTGCAAAATTTAGTCAGCAAATCAACAGTGTGTTCAAAATAGATAATGTTGCAATAAGTAATTATTTTCTCAGAATTGGAAACAATTTATAATAGTTGATTTGTGCATGTACCATGACATATTTGTAGTATATCCATATGTGTTCTTATAAACTATAAAGCAAAATATACCCTAGTAAGTATGCATAAGAGTAATTTTATGCCATATGATATTCACTTGTTTATTATACAACATGATATAATGATGTTCCACTATCCTCCATGTATGTGTCACCAGCATTATGGCTGGGAAATTTCAGTAACTGTGGGAATTGCTGTAATGTGAGAGATGCTACAGTAGCTTTAACCTTGTCTCCGTGTAAAAGATCAAATTAATTAGTCTTACATTAGAAAACACTATTGTAACATTATTCCAGAAAAAAATATAGGATATTTTTTACCAGTGAATTCAATCTGTTTTGTTTGAAAGTGATGTGAAATCTTTGATGTGGCACAGCTTCTTAACAGATAATCTATCAGGGAGCAGGATATGAATACATAGCATTTTAATCACATTTTCTAATTGCTACTTTAGTTTTTTGGGGTTTTTTTTGTTGTTGTTTTTGTTATTTTAACTTTTTATTTTATATTGGAGTATAGTTGATTAACAATGTTGTGTTAGTTTCAGGTGTACAGCAAAGTGATTCGGTTATACATATATGTATGTATTCTTTTTCAAATTTGTTTCCCATTTAGGTTGTTATATAATATTGAGCAGAGCTCCCTGCACTATACTGTAGGTCCTTGTTGGTTATCCATTTAAAATATAGCGGTGTGTACATGTCAGTCCCAAACTCCCTAACTATCCCTTCCACCCACCCTTCCCCTCAGTAACCATAAGTTCGTTCTCTAAGTCTGTGAGTTTGTTTGCATTTTATAAATAGGTTCATTTGTATTAGATTTTTTTAGATTCTGCATATAAGATCTATCATATGATATTTCACTTTCTCTGACTGACTTCACTCAGTATGACAATCTCTAGGTCCATCCATGTTGCTGCAAATAGCATTACTTCATTCTTTTTAATGGCTAATACTCCACTGTATATATGTAACACATCTTCTTTATCCATTCCTCTGTCGATGTACCTTTAGTTTTCTTCCATGCCTTGGCTATTGTAAGCAGTGCTTCACTGAACATTGGGGTCCATATATCTTTTCGGACCACATTTTTCTCCAGATATATGCCCAGGAGTGGGATTGCAGGATCGTATGGTAGCTCTATTTTTAGTTTTTAAAGGAAACTCCATAAAGATCCCCATGCCTATTTACATTACCACCGACAGTATAGGAAGGTTACCTTTTCTCCACACCATCTCCAGCATTAGTTGTTTGCAGATCTTTTGATGATAGCCATTCTGACTGGTATGAGGTGATATCTCAATGTAGTTTTGATTTGCATTTCTATAATAATTAGTGATAATAATTAGTTGAACATCTTTTCATGTGCCTCTTGCCCATCTGGATGTCTTCTTTGGAGAAATGTCTATTTAGGTCTCCGCCCGTTTTTTGATTGGGTTGTTTGTTTTGATGATATTAAGCCACATGAGCTGTTTGTAAATTTTGGAGACTAATCCCTTGTTGGTCACATCATTTGCAAATACTGTCTCCCACTCTGTGTGTTGAATTTTCATTTTGTTTATGGTTTCCTTGGCTGTGCAAAAGCTTTTGAGTTTAATTAGGTCCCATTTGTTTATTTTTGCTTTTATTTCCATTACTCTGGGAGGCAGAAAAAGAAATTGCTACAATTTATGTCAGAGAGAGTTCTGCCAATGATTTCCTCTAAGAGTTTTATGATGTCTGGCCTTACATTTAGGTCTTTAATCCATTATGTGCTTATTTTTGTGTATGGAGTTAAAGAATGTTCTGATTTCATTTTTTTACATGCAGTTGTCCAGTTTTCCCAGCACCATTTATTGAAGAGACTGTCTTTCCACCATTGTATGTTCTTGCCTCCTTTGTCATAGATTAATTGACCATAGGTGCATGGGTTTATTTCTGGGCTTTCTATCCTGTTCCATTGATCTATAGTTTTATTTCTGTGCCAGTACTATACTGTTTTGATGACTATAGCTTTGTAGTATAGTCTGAAGTCAGGGATCTTGATTCCTCCAGCTCCATTTTTCTTTCTCAAGATTGCTTTGGCTATTCAGGGTTTTTTGTGTCTCTGTATAAATTTTAAGATTTTTTTACTCTAGTTCTGTGAAAAATGCCATTGGCAATTTGATAGAGATTGCATTGAATATACAGATTGCCTTGGGTAGTAGTGTCATTTTGACAGTATTTATTCTTCCAATCCAAGAACATGGTATATCTTTCCATTTGTTTGGCTCGTCCTTGATTTCTTTCATCAGCTTTTTATAGTTTTCAGAGTGCAGGTCTTTTTTCTCCTCAGGTAGGTTTATTCCTAGGTATCTTGTTCTTTTTGATGAAATGGTAAATGGGATTGTTTCTTGAATCCTTTTTCTGATCTTTCATTGCTAGTGTATAGAAGTGCAACAGATTCCTGTGTATTAATTTTGTAACCTGTAACTTTACCAAATTCATTGATGAGCTCTAGTAGTTTTCTGGTAGTATCTTTGGATTTTCTATGTATAGTACCATGTCATCTGTAAACTGACAGTTTAATTTGTTGATGTAGTATATCACATTGATTGATTTGCAGATATTGAAAAATCCTTGCATCCCTGGGATAAATCCCATTTGATCATGGTGTACAATCCTTTCAGTATATTGTTGCATTCGGATTACTAGTGTTTTTTGAGGATTTTTGTGTCTATGTTCATCAATGATATTGGCCGTAGTTTTCCTTTTTATGTGGTATCTTTGCCTGGTTTGGTATCAGGGTGATGGTGGTCTTATAGAATGAGTTTGGGAGTATTCTTTCCTCTGCAGTTTTTTGGAAGAGTTTGAGAAGGATGTATGTTAGCTCTTCTCTAAATGTTTGATGGAATTCATTTGTGAAGCCATCAGGTCCTGGACTTTTGTTTATTGAAAGCTTTTAAATCACTCTTTCAATTTCAGTGTTTGTGATTGGTCTGTTCATATTTTCTATTTCTTCCTGGTTCAGTCGGGAAATTGTACCTTTCTAAGAACTGGTCCATTTCTTCCAGGTGGTCCATTTTATTGTCATACAGTTGCTTGTAGTATTCTCTTATGATCCTTTGTATTTCTGTGGCTTCAGTTGTAACTTCTCCTTTTTCATTTCTATTTTTATTGATTTGAGTCCTCTCCCTTTTTTTCTTGATGAGTCTGGCTAACGATTTATCAATTTTGTTTATCTTTTCAAAGAACCAACTTTTAGTTTCATTGATCTTTGCTATTGCTTTCTTCAACTCTATTTCATTTATTTCTGCTCTGATCTTTATGATTTCTTTAATTTTACTAACTTTTGGGGGTTATTTTGTTCTTCTTTCTCTACTTGCTTTAGGTGTAAGGTTAGGTTGTTTACTTGAGATTTTTCTTGTTTCTTGAGGTAAGATTGTATTGCTATATACTTCCCTCTCAGAAATGCTTTTACTGCATCCCATGGGTTTTGGATTGTTGTGCTTTCATTTTCATTTGTCTCTAGGTATTTTTTGATTTCCTCTTTGATTTCTTCAGTGATCCACTGGTTCTTTAGTAACATATTAATTAGCTTCCATGTGTTCATGTCTTTTACAGTTTTTTTCTTGTAGTTTATTTCTAATCTCATAGTGTTGCAGTCAGAAAAGATCCTTGATATGATTTCAGTATTCTTAAATTTACTGAGCCTCACTTTGTGGTCCAGCATGTGGTCAATCCTGGATAATGTTCCTTGTGCATGTGAGAAGAATGTCTATTCCACTGCTTTTGGATGGAATGCTCTATATATATCAATTAAGGCCATCTGGTCTAATGTGTCATTTAAGGCCTGTGTTTCCTTATTGATTTCTGTCAGGATGATCTGTCCACTGGTGAAAGTGGGGTGTTAAAGTCCCCACTATTATTTTGTTACTGTCAATTTCTCCCTTTAGGTCTGTTAGTATTTGCCTTATATATTGAAGTGCTCCTATGTTGGGTGCATATATATTTCCAATTGTTATATCTTCTTCTTGGATTGATCCCTTGATTATTATGTAGTGTCCTTCCTTGTCTCTTGTAACATTCTTTATTTTAAAGTCTATTTTGTCTAAAATAAGTATTGCTACCCCAGCTTTCTTTTGGTTTCAATTTACATAGAATACCTCCTTCCATTCCAGCTACTTTACTTTTCTTCATTTTTTCAGGGTGAGTAAAGATGCCTGTGTGAAGTAATCATTCTTATAGATTTGTTTGTCTCAGCAAGTAGAAATTCACAGAAGGATCTTGTTCATAATTTGCATTTAAAAATTGTACTATTTATTTTGAGATTTGCATACTTATGTTCAGGCTTTTGTGAGCCCATTTTAAGCAATTGATCATTGAGAATGTAAAGCAACATTATAGAAAACTACCCAACATAAACTTATCAAATATATTCAATAATGTGAAGTGACATGAAAATGCTTTAGCTGAAATGAAACACTTCTTGTTACTAGTAACCCACAGAGTCTTTTTATCTCATGCACAACCTTTAAGAATGCATCAGTTACTAAGATCATATTAAGGTCTCTGGGAGCCATACATTACCTTTAGTTGCAAGTTTTAAAAATATCTCTGAATAAAGTCATTTAAATATTTTCTCTACTTTTTTCTAAAATATCTTGATTAACATTTGATAGACCAATTGCTAACCAGTGATCCTTAGATGAAGATGAGATGGGATTCAAGATGGGTCAAGACTTGAGTTTCTAATGCACCTGCAAGGTGTCATAAGCACAATGATTTCTTGAGTACTTTATCAATGTTACTTATAAATCATACTTGATACTGCATAATCTAACTTGCCTAATCTTACACTGCAATCTGATGACCCATATTAAAAGGACACATGGTATAGCATAATTAATTAGACTGGATTTATGTAGAAGATAAATTGTGGAAGATGTTAAATAATTGTTCAAATTTTCTCATCAAAATTCCAGCTATCAGGATAATCATTTAAAAATTATATTGATGTTGAATTTCCATATCCTTAAGCTTTAAATAAATTGTCAGTGGCTTATATGGTATGCCACGTATACCAGATGTTCCAAAATTTTATAAAAGTGAGGTGGAGTCATTTTTTTAGATTCAGCAAGCATTTACTAAATACTTTCTAATATGAAGGTTCTAAGGAACAAACATGAAATTTCCTCGACCTTGAGGAGATAAAATTAAAATATTACTATTTATATTAAAAATATAAGGAAAAAAATTAACCATTGATTTTAAACAGCTTGATGGTTAAATTCTGATCCTATGGATTAGGAACAAAGTGTAAATTGCCACTGCTAATCATGGTTTTCTATACAGTAGAAGGAACAAGTGCTAGTAAAATTGGGGAAATTTTAGTTGTAGAGTTAAAATTATTTCATTTATATAGTTATTTCTGAAAATCATCCTACAAGATACAAAACAGAACAATGCCTCATTTTTATTTCATATTTTAGAAGATTGAGGCTCATGAAGATTAAATGGTTTATTACAAATCAGAGTTAGTGACAGAGTCCTGACAAATGTCCTTGTTCTTTTTTCATAATGATTCTATAACAAAGAAGCCAAGGAGAGAGAATTGAAACCTTCATGGGGATCTGGATGGTTTGGATAAAAAGGCATAGTCAGTAGTATAATGCAATTTATATTTGGAAAAATGAAAAAAAAAAATTTCAATAGCTCCAGCCCAACACATTCTAGTAGTGATTAAGCAGATGCAGAGAATGAATTGTGTACCAGCAATTCCCTTGAGTCAGGTGTGTCCTAGGAGAACATAATGGAATCTTGAAGTGACAAAATATTCCTATTTATTATAAGGTAGACATGTTTAAGGAAGAATGGAAAAAAAACTGTCTTATATAATATTAAATTATTTAGAATAAAATGAACAAAACAAACAAAAAAAAAAAACAAAGACATTTGATTTAATATGTATGATGAAAGAAAAATGCATTATGTAATTTCTATTTCATATGAATTGCTCTAAAAATGAGAAACATTTATTACATTAATTAAAGATCATTATGAGAATTATTCTTATTACTCATATATTTTCAAGCATCAGAACACTTTTTGAAACAATATTTAGTAGATCAAAACTTCAAACCAAAGACTTATGCACAGACCTACAAACACTACATTGAACACAAGTTATTGAATGGATCTCAAGTTAAGTCATAAAAGAAATAGATTTCAATATGTGTAACAAAGCATAATATTTTTGCAAAATTTTTGTCTGGCATGTGCTACTGCAAAGTTTCCCAGACTTTTTTTCTAAATTATTTCTCACCTAAAAAAACTTTTAATATATTTTCCCTAACTGTTCCCTCCAATGAAATTTTAATATCACAGAGAGACTGTATATCTGTTTATGTACTGTGGCCTTCAGGAAAACCATAAATCCCAATAAATCCAAGCCCCCTCAAAAAATGAAAAAAAAAATTTTCTTTCCCTTGGTGTAATATTTTCCAGATTGATTATTCATGTGATACAGTAATCAGTTTTAAAAGTACAGAAATTCTAAAAATTTAATCTGGTTGATTATATAAATTCATTGTCACTCTTTTGAAATTCATAAATGCCTGGCTAGCTCTTGTCAAACACTTGATAGTCAATTCAGCACAGTCTGAAGAGTCATCATGTCATACTTTTAATATACAATTGTAATTTTTCCCAATTCTAAAACATGAGATATATGTATTCCATCTATAAATACTACTGTTCTTTACTGAAATGTATCACTGTTACTCTAGAAACATAAGAATTCATAGAAATGTGTACATATCAAAGTCAAGTTTTCATGTAAAAAACAGAAAAAATTTATTGTTTTACCATCAATTCAAGAGAAAACATGCACAACTAATGGAATTATTTTCTCCTGAGCTTATTTTCTGAATGTAAACATGTCCTTATTTCTGCATTTGAAAGGTAAGTTAAAGAAAATTATGTATAAATTCATAATTTCTGTGACCATTAATGTTATTTTACATGTATTTATGTGTTAATAGAGAAAATACAAACTACACAAAAAAAACCTAAGATGAAGAGTAACACATAATTAATACTTTAAAAAAAACCACACACACACAGCTGTACTTAAGAGATGCCAGTGTCTTTCTGCTCTCCTCTGCCATCAACTTCTTGCAATCAAAACCTCACATTTTTTAATTCCAAAAACCAATGATATATTCACATGGGATTTCTCTCATGTCGAGCCTTCCACATGTCCCTTTATAGCACATTTCCTTCTTGTCTCACAGTGGTTCAAGATGTAAAACTTAAGTAAGAAGGGAAGACATGGTGTAGCTGCAAGTGACATGATAGATGTGTTGTTCTTGAAAGATTACTATTTCATTGACTAAAGTTTATATAATCATACAATTGCCTATGATTTAAATGTCTTCACACCTTGGGTTGAAATCATATATAATGTTTGCATCTGGTGCTTAATAAGACAAGAAACATGCACACGGACATCCCTTTAAGTGTACACCACCAAACACATACAAGAAAAATGTTAAATAGTAAAGAATTTGCCTATTCCTAGAACTTCATAAGTAACTTTATTTAAGTTTATTCCTAGAACTCCATGAGTAACTTTATTCCTAGAACTACATGAGTAATTTCATGAGTAACTTTATTTACTAGTTCTTAGCCTTTACAACATTATGAAGTAGAATTATTAGAATTATTATATTCTTTATGAATACAAAAAAGTCCTCGATAGGTTAACTTAGATACATGTTGTTAAATGAAGGGACTGATATTCTAGGCAAGATATGACTCATTCAAGAGCCCATGCAAATATCCTTCAATTCAACAGAAAAATATGTCATCTAAATATACCATTAATGTCAGACTTGGTCTAAAAATGTATTTGGGTAATGCATGTAACTCCTTCCCCTCATCGAGTCCTAATGAGATAGCAAATATATGCGTGTGTATGTATTTAAGGATGAATACATAATTGGCATAAAAAATCATGGCAATTGTACCATCAATTTTCCAGAAATTTTAGTGAATTATTTTAGAACTTGGAGGAAGGTAAAATCAGATTGGCTGAGAAATAAGAAGAGAGAAAGATAATAAAATAAAGGCCACAAAAACAAAGCCCACATTCATGAATAAGAACTCTATTTAGATAAGTTTTGTAATATAAAGTATTTGAAAGATCCTAAAATAAACTAAGTAAAACAATTTAATGGAAACATGAGCAAGTCAGATAAAAATGCAGTCCATGAACAACAAAAATGCATCACATATAAACCTTAAAATGCATTGAAAATAGCCTCATTAGTATCAGAGACAATTTAAAACAATAATTATTGTTGTTGAAACAATGATTTTGCTCCCATCCTATTGGCAAAAATTAAAAGTTGATTAGTCAATTCCACCTGAATTTGTTTTAGATGTGGGAACTGGCTCTATCAATGTCACTGATGGACATGATAATCAGTACAGCCAAAGATATATAGCCATATTGGATGTATTTATCAAAATTTAAGTGCGTGTGCCTTGTGATTCTGAAATTATCCTTCTAGAGATCTATCCTGTTGACAAGATGCATATATATATTTAAGGGTGCTAGTTGCAGCATTGTCTGTAATACAAAAAATGGAAGAAAATACATCATAATTATGGTATAGAATGTTATACCAGGGTTGCAATGAATGAGGTGTGTATCTATATACTGACATGAAACACAATCAGAAGAAATTTTGTTTAAAAAAGGACCAGTTACCTAACTGCATGTATAATTCCAGTTATGTTTTCTAAATTTGTGAACACAAAGACATAGACAAAAACCTAAACATGTAGAAAAATGTGCAGAAGAATATATATCAAATTATTGAAATCATTGTTTAAGGGGAGAGGAGAGGTTTGCTACTGAGAAAATAAAGTTACTTAACTTTTTCTTTCCTATGTCTGCATTGATAGAAGTTTTAACATTTATTAGGAAATAATATAATTATAATAATAAATATATACTTTGAAAAATGAAATTAAAATACACTATGTGAGATGACAGATGTGTTAACTAACCATATTGTGGTAATTATTTCACAATATGTACATATTTCAAATCATCACATTGTATACCTTAAATTTTCACAATGTTATATGTCAGTTATATCTCAATAAATCTGGAAAAAATTACTATATTTTCATTTTATTAATACATTTTTGCAGATTTTCTTTGTGACCATTAAACTCCATATTTCTCACTAAAACCTATATATTTGCACCACAGGTGAAGATGCCTGTAATGATAATACATTCATTTAAGTGTTAATGGAAATAAGGGAATTTCCTTTATGGCAGTTTCAAAAATAATTCCTTTTTTATTTACTATGGATTTAATTTATCTTAGGTGAGATTGCACTTGCTAATTCAACAGTTCTGTTGAATTAGACTCTTGACTACTCCTGTTATTAAAACCCAGCTATTGTCTAATATGTAATTCTAAAGTTAACCCTGAAAATTCAGTGATTATTGATGTTAATGTCAGTATGTTAATGTTTTAATTGATGACAAATACACGTATGATTACTACATTGTTTTGATATCAATTAAATTTGTTATGAGGGTTCCTAATTCTATAGGTTAAAATGACAAATATATTCAGATTTGGGGGTGTGGACATATGAAGGTGCACTGTGTACGTATGTGTGTGAAAGAAGGATAGAAAGAATACTAAATATTTTCTAATTTTGACTATTATTGTGATAATCAATAGCTTTATACAATGTAAACTATAATTCATAATTTATCAACAGATAATGTCATTTTTTTTAACTTTTAAGTTTTGTTTTGAGAAATTATCAGACATATACCCAGAAACATTTAGGGAAACTTAGCCAAATTAAATATGAAACAGTTTAATGTGAAAGAATTTATCTTTTATATGTTTTAGTCTCAAAAAGTTAAGCAGACCACAAACATATTTTAAAAATTAAATATCTTCGTTAAACATTTGTGCCACATTTTTGTGGGATTTGATGTATAATGCTCTAGTGAAACTAAATATTTGTAAGGACAAATTTAATTTATCTTAGGTGAAATTGCAAACTGTAGTAAAAAAATATTGTTTGTAAATAGACTGGATTAGACATGCCTTATCTCAGCAAGCATTATCCTTATTCCTCCATTTCAACATTCTTTTACTTTCTATATAAATGGTTATAATGTCTTCTTTTTCTTTAATACACTTTAAAGAGAAATTTCATCCTTACTGACTTCAGAACAGGAAATTTGAATGCTGAGGCTCTGCCAAGATTTTATTCATAATAACATCATATTGTCTCTGATGTGCTTACAGTATTAACAACTCACCATAAAACAAATTATAGCTCAAAGGCTTAAAATCCATTCCCTGTGAAACATACCTGCTGATGACTCACTCTCAAATGATGTAATTTTCAGGGTTATTTGATTTCCCATATTGAACATTTTATATTAGATCCATCTTTTAATCAGAGGGTATACCATGTCATATCTATGAATTGTAGGAAATCAGTGTTTGCATATTGATTGTTCAGAATTCAAAACACATTTTCTCATGAAGCAGTAGTTTAGTCTCAGGATATTGGGCACACAAATCCTATAAAGTGGCTAAAAATAATGCAGTTGTATTAACTCAAATTTTCATTCCTGAGACCAGAAACATTTGATATAGGAGGTAAGAGGTGAAGAAAAAGAAAATGGACAAAGAGAAATAAACAATTTTCTAATATTTGTCCTGGTCTTAAAAATTCTGTCTCTTTCACATATTAGGCTGCTTGAGTTTAGGAAAATTACTTAAATTTTCTGGTCTTAGTTTTAAAACAGACATATAATACTATCTTGATTATTTCTAGGATAATTAATGCATGATTCATCTTGATGTACTTCCCTAAAATATTTATGATTTTTGCTATAAATCTCCTTTTCATAAATACAAATTTTAATTAAACCAACTATGCATCAGTAGAAATATAAGAAATTTTCTGACTTTGTGGATTCAGTATTTTTAGTACATTTTTTACCGGGAAGCATGATGCATTATTTTTAGAGATATGGTATGTAACAAAAAGAAAAGAAAAATATCATTTGTCTTCATAGAAGTTTGTATTTCAGGTATAACCACCCCTGGATTTACTATTTACTATTGACATAACTTGTCACTACCAAAAGGTTAGAAGTGGGGAAGATAGTGACAGAGAATGGACTTCAAATTTAAAAATTCAAATACAATTTGTTAGTTGTCCAAGCATCTTTAGAGTTCATATATGAGACCTATCACTAATGCTGATATTTTTACTCCCCCTCCAACTATGATACTAAACTCAATAATAATAATAATAATAATAATCTACAAAGCTGAAATTTGAGAGTCATAGGGTAGAATTTGAAAAAGAGAATCAACATAAAGGAGAATATATTTCATAAAAAAAAGTCTCGTAAGAAGTGTGATGCTTGCTTATTTTGGCTAAAAACACGTTAGGCAGTAGATTAATTTTACTTGTTGCTTCAAATTGGTTAACTCACCAAAAACCAAGTTTTATTGTTGTTGCTCATGATTGTCTTTTTTTCCCACATCACACCTCTGACTAATAGCTAGGCACAAAGAGATTAATAGAAAAAAATTGTTAGTAAGAGTGATATTTGAAACTCTTGAAGGAGATCAAATCCTTTAACAGGGTAAATGGCCTATGACAATATCTGTAGATAGTTGTTATTTTGACTACAGCATGCAACAGGCACTTCAGAGTGGTATAAGGAGTACACCCCAAGGTTGTTTTATGGTACGCAATGCTTCATTAAAATCAGCCTTTTTGAAACTGAAACAGTGTAACTTTGTAAGATTTTATTCTCACTCTAAGGTGAATACATTTCAAGCACAATGTTTTCTCCAATTATCAGCACAATATATCTTTCTATTTAGTTGCCTTTTTGTATTCAATCATGTTTTATGTTTATTCTAGAAATTGGAGCTTGCAATATTCAAAGTTTATTATGCTAACAAATTATCATTAACAACAAAGATTTTTTGACAGGGTAGTAATCATTTTAAGTTTTCTTTACAGTCAATAAGATGAAAGGAGAAACTCTGAATCACCGGTAAGCTTTTTCAGTTCTACCACAGTAAATACTCACAATGAATGTATAAACAGAATCAGGTTTGGGACGTCAAAAAAGAAATATTTCCTAGTTGTTTTTGTTGGTTTTTTAAAGGTGACTGTCCTTTTAAAATTCTTATTATCATTACTAAAATTTTACACACCCTAGACATTCAGTAAATGTTTCTTTTTGATGAAGACAGGGTTGCTGTAAAGAATATCAAAAAGATTAAAACTCAAACTCCCTTATAACCAAGAAAACTTGAAGCAGAAATCTTTATGCTGATATGTCTATCTCAAAAAGAAAATGATCCCCTAGATCTTATAGAAATGTTTGGGTCTCAGATTGTCATATCTTATCAATCTTTATGCACTATAGATTTATAAACTGTAATAATGACATTGATCATGTTAGAATTTATACTTGTTCATGTTCTTTCATAAAAATAAATTACATTTTAAGATTTCAAGGTTTTAGATATGGTTTTGCAATGTTACAACTTCTCACAAAGATGAATAAAATGCAGAATTTTTTTGCCTTTCTAACTTGTATTTATATATATATATATATATATTTATATATATATATATATATGTCTTGGCTATACACATATATATATACATATTCAAGACAAATACGTATGTATATGTACATATATACATGTATATGCTATTTTATTACTTATCCTCTTGTGGTATGAATATTTCTGAAGGGTCAACATTATTGAAACACACACAAAAGTGTTTCCTTAAATTCATAGTATAAACTATATGTGTGGGAATATATTAGAATTCATATATTACCATGAATTGTTGGCTTGTTAGGAAACAATATATATTGCTCCTATAATGTTAAAATTACTAAAATTATTTTTGACTTCTTAAGGTCAAAAATCACTTAAGGTAACACACATCACAATATTATCAACACATTTTAATTTGAACTTCAAATTATAACATCATTAATCATGATATTCAAATATATCCATCAAATTTGACTGCTGGTATTTTGGCCATTTCCAAAAGTCATTCATTCTCAAGCAACTAAGTTTTGCCCCTATTTAACAAGAGTAAACATTAAAGCTCTGTTATTAATCACTAACTTCTCCCTACTCCCTTATCTTTTCCAAATGTAACTCTGAACAACACCCTCATTTTTGTTAAATAGTACCTTGAGTTAGTCCATCTTGACTGGTTCCATTTTTTTCTATTTATAATCATCTTCAATCATCTCTCACCCAGAAATGACTAACCATATTCATGCCTCTCCTCAAGATACCATTTTTTCCCCTTGCTAACCAGATTTCTTGAGAAATTAGTATCCACTGCCTCCACTTTATTGTTCCCTTAGGTCCTTCACAGCAGTCTGACCTTGGTCACCATTACACTTGTGAAATTGCTCTCACCAAAATTACCAGTTATCTAGAACTGAATTGAAGGTGATCTTCTCATATTTCATTCTATGTTTACTTTCTGATGCAGTTAGTCTTTTGACTAAATTCTTTGGAGTCAGAGAGTCTCTGTGCAAAAACCACTTGTATTATTATTTGTGCATACATTTTTGTCCTTTAATTTTTTTGGATTCTCATTCTCCTAATATGGGGATAGTGAGACCTACTCAGTGGTTGGTTTGAGTAATTAAATTAGATAATATATAGAAAGAATACTTTATAGTATCTGACACACATCAAACACTCAAGAAATGTTAACTATCCTTCCTTTCTAAAGTGTTGTCTATATTTGACTCCTTTCACTCTATTTTTCTTTTCACCCAATATTTGTATTTTATTTCTTATGTATAATTCAAATATAGATGAACATCAGCCAGAGACCATCAGGAGCACAGTTGTTTTCAGGAAAGTTAGATTCTCTACTTCCTGTAGCAAGGGAGATTATTTAATGTAAATGTGAGCTGCCTTTAATAGCAGGTAAGGTAGAAAGAGTACTTAGGTTTTGTGCTAAAGTTAGGTATAGGAGAGTCTTGAAAGGGATGTTTCAGATTTTGCAAACGGCAAAGTCAGTGGACTTACCTTTAAAGTTGTAGTTCTAAACAAAGGAAACCAAAATGAGAACAAACAGAAGCTATTTATTCAAAGCTGGTTATAACAAAGGAGTTGGCCACAATCACTTGAGTTTTAGAGTCTCATGGGTAGGCACAGAAATGGGAAAGCATTCTTTTTTTTTTTTTTTTTATAGTGCAAAAAAAAGGGAAGTCTTCAAATATTCTCTAATCAGAGGCTGTTTGCATGGGGAAGCTGGAGGCAGGGTGACTAGAAGTGGGACATTTATGTGATTGATTTGGGGACCATTTTTGGTTTTATCTGGTTGGGCCTCAGAAGTAGGGACAAAAATTGAGGAAGTTGACAGTTATTGACTGTTTTGGACTGATTGCTGCAGAGGTTGTGTCTTGGCTTCCTGGTCAGGCTGCTGTGGAAGTTGTGGGGTAGAGCTCTGTTGTCATTTATGGCTGACCAGTGTCCATGTTTATATTCAGTCTCTCAGAACCCATGAATTTGTGCTGAGCAAGTTTTAGGTCAATTTCTCTATAATCATCTTGTACCATATGTCTCTGGATGAACTGCTGTTTAGAAAAAAATTGAGTTAGATATTTTGTAAAGAACATGATGGCTTTGGTTTGATTTGGTTTCCTATTTTGAGAGTCATGGTGTATTGGACAAGCTGTGCTTTAGTTTTCAATTCTCAGTTCTTCACTAACAGTTTAGCAGCCAGCAGGTCAGGTTTTCACTTATCAAAATCTACAAATAAGATATATTCACCCGGATATTTCAAAAGCATCTCAAAACAAGTGGCTAAGCTGTCCACCTATACTTATAAAATATTTTTACTTATATTTAATTACCAAGTGACTGTTTCCTGATTTTTGTTTGTACTGACGTAGTCTAGGTTTTAGCTATCTCTTGAATGGACAATTGTAATATACCCCTAACTGGTGTATCTAATTACAATCTTTCCTATGTCCAATCTATCTACCCCCAAGCTACTAAAGTTTTATTTCTAAAGTATAGAATTTGCTTTAAAATATAAAGTTAATTCTGTATTTAGTACACAATAAATCCCAAACATAATAGGCTTCATATCCTGGTTCAGCCCACTTTTCCACAGTCTTTACCTTTCCCTGCCATATCTATATCCCTAAGGCCCCGAATATTTCCTGAGTTTGACAAATGCTTTTACAACATTGTTCACTTATTGCTTTTCCTCCTTTGTCTTGCCTGTGATTTCATTTTCATCTAAACGTTCAAGGTAGGTCCAGACTAATATAATTTCACCAGCCTTCTCAGACAAACTTAACTGCTTCTTCCTCTGTGTCCCTATAGCCCTCTGTCTTAGAATCCCCATAGCATTCCAATCACATTGTCATAATCTGGGGTCATACTGTATTAGGTGCCCCTTCATCAGCTTATCATTCCCATTATACAGATGAGGAAACTTAGTGAGTTAAGAACTTGTGCGCCATCTTGAATATTTAGTTTTCCATATACAAACTTGCATACTTTACTGTCTTCCAAGCCTATTATATTTACTAGTGATCCACCTTGTTCCTCCTGCATCATAATTAGAAGTGTAAGCAAAAAGTCAAAAAATTCGACTTTATCTTTCAGCATAAATTAAAATGCAATTTACCGTACGACGTCTCTATAAATTTCTTTTTTTCACCATTGTATCAGCTCCTCCAAGGCAAGAGTCAGGTATAATTCATTTTAAATCCCCTGTGTAATGCATTGTCTCTCCTATACATAACACAGGGCAAAAATTGAATGAGTGTGGCAAAACTTATAAATTTCTAATGGCATTTCAGAAATACCTTTAGAAATTAAAAATTTATCTCAAATATTTCCCCTTGTAGGTTTAAATTTTCTCATCATCATATATAGCCATGATTGAAAAAGAAAATTTCATAAAATATTAAACTGAACTTTAATTTTTGGTAAAAATTAAGTAGTTAATCTATTTGTTGAATTAATTTCTTCACTTTTTTTCCTCTAGTTAAAAACATTGTAGATGTATCAGAACTACATACTATTTACATACCATACCACTTATATAATATTTACATATACATTGTTTAATGCTTACTATTTGCATACATACCAAATGCATAATCTCTTATTGGTTATGCATTATGGAGACATAACACAATAATTATTTGTCAGTTATTGTTTTAACCATCTTCAAAAAGTTTTAGGTCGGGCATAGCTAAGGGAAAAAATATTTGGGGACAAATAGATATTGAAATTACATAGCTTAAAAGAAGAAATATAAGATTTTGTAGTTATCTTCTTGAGTCACAATTCCTTTGCTAACCTGTTGTCAAGCAAAAAACAAACCTGGCCTTATCAGAAGAGACTTTCTTTGAAAGGGTTATCAGAAAAGTGGGAAAGAGACAATTGCAATGGGGGAGACCGAGTATTGACATAGGTAGAATGCTCTTAACCTTCTCTCTTTTTCAGAATCACAGGGCTCATGTAAAATTCAACACAGCCAGGATTCTCTTATATCACAATTTATGCTATATCATCTATTTATCCCAAACTGCCCTGACTGTGGAAAATGTTTTGAAGTGGCCAGAGTCTGATACAAACCCAACTCTCCCACACACCCGTAGCCCAAGCTGGATGTTTTCAGTCACCTGGGAAGAAGACTTCAGAGAGGTAGTGTGAAATAACTTTTCATGATGAAAATTCATCAATAAACCTAATGCTATTCCATTGGTCTCCTCCCTGTCTGCTTTTCAATATCTGGCCTTACTTATTGCAAAAAGTAAAAAACTCAATGGCCACAGTGCTCTCAGATATTCTTTTCTATGTTTATCTTAAAAATAATTGTTTCTTTAGAAATAGCATATATCCATCCCATGTAGAAAATCAGGGAAGTACATAAAAATAAAAGAAATGAAAATTATTCATAATCATATTACCAACAAATAACTACTGTTAATGTGTGTGTATCACATACATATTTATATACTTGAGATAATGCTGTTAGAAAATTTGTATTCTACTTTTTTTATATTTCACATTTATCTTATATATGATAAAATTATTATAAAAATAATTTTAACTTTTGTATAATAGTCTATTCTATGTAATAATCCCATATATTGTTATACAATATTTAATGAAATATTATCATGTATTTAGGATATTTGATTCTTTATTTCCTAATATCCTAGTAAGGTAAATAAGGCTTAATAAAAATAATAATGCATAAATATTTGGCTGAATCTGATTAACTCTTAAAGTTATATTCATGTTACTATAATTACTAGAATAAAGAATATGAACATGTTAAAATATTTATTTCTGAGTTGCCTTCCAAAAAGAATCATTGAAGTATACTATTTCACCACATTTTGTAATAGATGTATATATTCAAATTTTCACAAATTTAAAAAAAATTAATGGTTAAATAATATTTCATTATTTAATGTACATTTACTGATAATGTTGAACAGAGTACTATCTCCTTATTCAATTTGCATTTACTAATAATGTTAAACATCTTTTTTTTCTTTCGTTTTGAATCGGTGAGGCTCCTTTTCTATAGGAAATCTTATTATATTTCTTTCAAACATACATGAGTTTTCCACAATTTTTGTCTCCTCCTTAATCAATAATATTTAGTCCTTCATGAACCCATTTATAGTTTTAAAATAAGCCCTGTCTTTCCTCTCTCTAGGTAGATTTGACTTTCTCTAGTCCCCCAACTTCCATTTTGTAATTCATGTATTA
The DNA here is from genome assembly GCF_949987535.1 of Balaenoptera acutorostrata. Taxonomy (NCBI): domain Eukaryota; kingdom Metazoa; phylum Chordata; class Mammalia; order Artiodactyla; family Balaenopteridae; genus Balaenoptera; species Balaenoptera acutorostrata. The sequence continues at coordinate 38,804,978 of NC_080081.1, forward strand.
AAAGGTCAGAAAGAAGGGTTCAAAATACCCTGGCTTCCTAGTGCTCCTTTTAAAGCATTGTTCTTGCAATGATGACAGTCAGGACAACTCTTACTTATCATTCCTGTAATCCATGAATATCAAGGTTACTATTCCATTTCTATCTTTTTGTCTTTGCTTATATCTTACCATCTATCTGGAAGAACCTTGCCATTACCATTTTGTCTTCTGGAAAAATTCGACTTTATCTTTCAGCATAAATTAAAATGCAATTTACTGTACAACGTCTCTATAAATTTCTTCAATCCAGAGTAAATACCTCTTCTGTGTTTTCATAATTGTTTCTATTGCTTAGAACAGTGACTATCAGAGAATAGATGTTAATGATTTTTTGAATGGATTGATTTATATAAAGCATGTTATAACCTTCTTTTGTAGTTGTGTTCTTTGTAATTGTATGTATTCATAGCACATAACATATACATGAACATTTTTTGTTCTAGATTGTGAGTTTATTAAACATAAGAACGAGCTTTTGTTTTGTTTTGTTTTGTTTTCTTCATATAATGCATGTGTTAAATGTTTCTGGAGAAAAGGATCTAGCAAATACAAAGACAAACGTGATAAACCTGTGACACAGGTGAGCTAATGTGGGAATTAGTTACTCAAGATCAGCAGAGGATCATGAAAGAATTGACAAATCCAGGCAGAATATTTGAAACCAGAGGTAAGGAGGGACAAAAATAAAGTCATTCTTGATTGGTTTAAAGCTGGGTTTGTAGTTGGCTCTCCGCAATCAACAGAAAAATTAGAACAAAAGGCTAGCAAGTAACATGGTAACATTATTCTAATTTGAACTTTATTCAAAGATTTTTTTTCAAGTTCTCCACTACATATTGAAGTAGCTAGCATCAGTCCACTGACAATCTACCAACCATTTTTAAAGGGCCTTTTATCTGAAAATGTGTGGAGCTTCAGACACAGAATGTATAGATGTTTGGACTGTTTTAAGATATGATTTAGATAGATTTATGTAAGATTAGATTAGGTGTAGAAATCCTGACAGAAAATAAATCTAATTAAATGACAGATACATGATCAGAGATAATTCTTTACAAAACAATAAATGTTCAAAAGCGCTCCAGATAATTGATCAATGCAGAGTGATGTTCTGAATATTCAGAATAATACATGGCACTTTGGCTCCTCATTGTCTAAAAATGATCAAAATATTCAGGTAAGGCTTGGTGTGCACGCCAGTGGACACCATGTATTTCCATTTTGAGCTACATTTTGCAATGAAATGCTAGATAGCAGTTGGATATAATTTTTCCATAATGAAAATAACAAAATGTCTTCCGTGTTAGTGCATAACAAACAATATTCATATCAAAATGAACCTATTTAATAAAAAGTGTAGCTGGTTTTATACACTTTTATAGCAGTTTGATCATATTTTGGCATAATCAGCACTGAAATAAATCTACTATATGTCGCAACAGAAAGTGTTAAAGCTGAATAAAAAATTGCACAGATCTAGTTTTCTCATGCATAGTTTTTAAAACGATGTTCAAAATTATACAGAACTATGCTGCTTAGGCATTTCTTTAATGAATCAGAGTGAATGATAGTGCATTCTTATAAACAAACAGGCACATGGAAACAGTAAAGTGGAAAGGAGGATTCAGAGAATTGCATTATGCTAATCCTAAGAAACTAATTCTTGTGATGTGGTACAAGAACAGCCTACATCTCATTCACTTCAAATAAGAAAATATACTGCAGAGACCATTCAGAAATTACTGTTACTTCAGAGTACATTCAGCAAATCAATATTGTGTGTTCACTATTTTGGCAATGTGGGCTGTATGGGTGCGGTCAGAGTTCTAAAACTCTACCAATTCATCTAGAAGAGAAGGCAATTTGATTTTTTTAAAAAATAAATATAAAACTGAGGACTCATAATTATAGTCTCACGCATAGGAGAGTAAACAGAGGAGCATGCATAGATACATTCCTTTGAATTTTATACAGCTTTGTTATTGAACTTAATTTTAAATGTCAGTGTTATGTGCTATGTTTAATGGACAGTACAACACAGAAATAGCTAATAAGTATTAATTATGTTAAACGGAATATGTTATTAATTAATGAAGTTTTCCTTTGAAGAAATTTATAATGTCTGATTTTAAATATATTGTGATTATATTTTTATGGGACCACCATGATGGTTTGGGGACATAATTTAAGTAGGTGAATATTTTATTTATTTGATAATTAAATTATCATTCCTCATTCAAAGTAATGCCAAATAGGAAAGTTTATGTTTGGTATAAATGATATTGTTTGTCTATCTAAAATGCATGCTAATCTAAGATAATAAAAATGTGCAAATCTTGTTGGTTGTAACAGAAAGACCAATTGACAATTTTTATTAAATTGCTGAATACAAACAATATGTTTTATTTGAAGAGGACTTTATGTCAAAAATATATAAAAAGTATGGAGTAAAGTCAAGTGCAAGACTCAGTCATCAAATGAGGTTTATGCTTTTATAATTCCTTTTGCAAATAGCTTTCAGAATTGCATTAGAAGCTAGGCTGAAACTCAATTTTGAGTCTGGAATATTCTAATCTTTTGGATGGGGGAACTTTTGCAAACATGTTGTTTTTGATCCAAATTTTTTCATTAGGGTGGTATTATGAAATGGGATCTCTTGTTCTAAGGTGACTTTATTCATACAGAGTGCTGAATAAGATTATATCCTATAGCACCAGATGCCTGTATTTAAACCATACTTCATCTAATCCTGTATAAGTGACATTGACATAGTTACAAAGCCTAACAATACATCAGTATATTCATCTTTAAATACAGGGTAATAATAGAAACTTTTTAACAGAGTTCATTAATGTGTAATTTTCAGAAGTTTTGTAAAGCATTCCTCTCATACAAATATAAAATTAACATCTGTCAGAGTTGATATTTAACTTACTATTTAATAAAGGAAGCAGTAATGTGTTATGAACAGTTTAGAGAGCATTTAAGTATATACATAGAAATAGAAATAAAGATAGATATGAAATTTGATAGATTGCTGAATAAAATACAAAACTGGCCAATATCCAACAAATCCACAAACCATAATATTTGGGATTATCTCTTCTACTGGATAGAAATTATTTACATCTCTACCAGGCAAAATTCTATAAGTTTACCACTGCCCCTAGAGGGTTGGTAATCACCAGTAAATGAACCCAGAACTGCGCTAGAAGAATACCTGGTAATCTCTTTACTTATATCCAAGTTGTGGATATTTTTGATCTGACAGTTTTCCCCTGTTGTGATCAGAATCTCCAAAGATTATTCTTGATCACAAAAAAAAGCTGTTCTTATTAGATTTAGACTGATTATTTGCATAAATAAAGCAAGAGTGTTACTTAATTCAATAAGCCTTCTTCAGTTCTGAAAATCAGACTTGAATATTTTTGGCAACTAATAATGTCAACTAATTAACCTCTGTGTATAAAGTTTCAGAAGAAATTCTAGATTGACTCCTCAAATTATATGATTTTTTCTTTATTGGTGAGGCTGAGGTTCCAAGCCCAAGACACACTCTCCATCGGATTTCAACTGTTATATTTATATATTTGGGTAGATTTCTTTTTGAGTTGAAATTCTCTAAGATTCGTTAAGGTCCTTAGATTACTAGGTAGTGAATTCCTTACTGAGAAAATTCACCTGTGAATTTTTAAACTGTGGTACTTACTTGATAATCCAGGTAACAAGTCAGATTTCTTGGAAGAATATTACAGAATTTGGCTCCAAATATTGTCAATACCTATTCCTTAATATGTGCTTGTCATACCTGATTAGATGAGATTTCTCTCAAATGTAACACTCCAAGTATAGCCTTGGTTGCACTATTGATTTGTCCAATTATATCCTGGTAAGACAGAGGGCAGATCTGTACTGCATTTACTTTTATAAGAAGACTCAGCAAAAATATTTGTTTTTGATTTTTGAAGGGACAGTGAGAATCAGATATTACCTTAGAATTGTTCATTTCAGCTTAAAAAAGCATAACCTACTAAACAGTGGGTTAGAGACAGCTTAAAAAGAAAGAGAAAGAGCGTCTTCATATACCCATATAAAATAGAACATCAAAAATAATGCTAACGGCTTCCCTGGTGGCGCAGTGGTTGAGAATCTGCCTGCCAATGCAGGGGACACGGGTTCGAGCCCTGGTCTGGGAAGATCCCGCATGCCACGGAGCAGCTGGGCCCGTGAGCCACAATTACTGAGCCTGCGCGTCTGGAGCCTGTGCTCCGCAACAAGAGAGGCCGCAATGGTGAGAGGCCCGCGCACCGCGATGAAGAGTGGTCCCCACTTGCCACAACTAGAGAAAGCCCTCGCACAGAAACGAAGACCCAACACAGCCATAAATAAATAAATATTAAAAAATAATAATAATAATGCTAACAGTATTCCAGGACTCCCACATGAAAAAATTAAGAGTTCAGACATTTTTCCAAAAATAGATTTTAGAATTTGAATGATTGGCAGCTCAGGACATTGATCCCTGGGCAAGGAATGACAAAAATGATGAGCCCTATGAATGTTCGAGCTTATTCCTGGCACATGTGCGTTTCCAGGATGTGGAGAGATGTGACTACAAAAGCAGAGACCAGAGTGATGTGATTGCTGCCTGCGAGGAGCTCCTGAGCCAAGGAATGGGTGTAACCTTTAGAAGCTGAGAAATGCAAGTTAACAGCGTTTTCCCTAGGGCCCTTGATAGTCATGCTGCCCTGCTGACATCTTTACTTTAGCCAAGCGAGACCCAATTTGGACTTCTGACTTCCAATATCATAAGGCAATAAATTTGGGGTGTTTTTAAGCCACTAAGTTTGTGGTAATTTGTTACAGCAGTAATAAAAAACTAATATAAGACTTATAGATCAAGGCAAATAATATTCCCTTGCCTCTCATATCTTTTATAACTTGGTATACTTCCTCAAGTTTTGCCTTTCATTATATACTCTCATATATTCTGAGACAACTATATCTACACTTTAGAACAAAACTATTTACTTTACCCTTGAAAAAATTAAAATTCTTCCTATTATCTTGCATGTCTGGTTCTTTTTCTTTGTCACTATTGCTGAGTATACTCTAAACTACCCATGTGAATAACTTTTAATCAAAGAAGCTCACTCCTAATTGACAGATAAAACTGGGAAGTAAAAAGCTCCAAACTGTGCCACAATCAAACATTATAGCAGGTTAGCTAAACTTTAAAATGCACGTCACACAAATTTCTATAGCCAACACACATCTCCTTTACACCTTTTTAAGTGGTAATTAACTCAACTTAATAACGAATTGTTATTATATCATGAATTAGCTCAATTTAATAATCCAAGCCTTTAAGTTACCGAAATATCTTGGAAATAGTTTAAGTTGAAAAAGGAAAAAAAATAGTGATGTAAAAGCTTTTACTATCATTATTATGCTGTTATAATTTATGTTAGCTTACTTGATCATATAACCAGTATAAGAAGTAAGAAGTTCAGATTAAACTAGCCTCTTCATTTAAAACAAACACAACACAAATTTATTAAAGATAAACAGGCAAACAAATAAAATGTACGTTTGCATTATCCTCAAGAAAAAGGTATATAGCTGTTTAATATTTTTAAATACACACAAAATTATTACAACAGTCTAAAGACTTAACTATGAATGTAGACTCTGAAAATGTTTCTAAGCTAGCAGTTTCTCTAAGGATTGTTTTTTCTTAAAATTTGGTACATTAAAAGTATTAAGATTTAGTACCTTTTTTTATTCTCAGAGAATCTGGGAATATTCTATTTACTTAAGCATTTATTAATACCTATACATCAATAAAGGATCTTTACGTAAGAGATGTTAGAGTAGGAAATAATCTCATGCTTACATAAAAAGGAAAATATTTTCTCAAGTACAAACACACAGACTCACAGACACAGAGAGTTTATATTTTTGGTTTTACAATATCATCCACAGTTCAAAAGCAAACATAGAAATACAATCACTGTCTATTCCAGATCTCAATGGCTGTTTTCTTTCCTAGCATACAGGAAACTATTAATTGATTTGAGCTCATAAATAATCAGACAAAAAAAAAAAGACTAACAAACTTGATTCTCTATCATCTCTCACTCAACAGAGAATTGTTCTCAATCATTTGTTTACAGAGATCACCAATGTTCATATCATTAAACTAAACCCTGCTAAACTAAATTTCTGCCATCGATGAGAAATAAATTATTAACCATGTGAATCAAAAAACCAAATCAGTCAATATCCTGTAATAAACCATAATAGAAAAGAAAAAAAACAAGTAAGAAACCCAAAAGCAGGGGAAGGGGAGGAACAAAATTCAAGTTCTGTTACTTCTTAACATTCTCTCTAGTTCTCTGTGAGCCAAGAAAGAAAGAAAGGAAGGGAGAGAGGGAAGGAAGGAAGGAAGGAATGAAGGAAGAAGGAAGGAAGGGAAGAAGGAAGGAAGAAAGGAAAGAAAGAAGGAAGGAAGGAAGAAAATAAAACCAAAATGAGCTAAACAGCCCATGAAGCACCTGTTAGGAAACAATTCTCCATGCCTGTCTCAAAGTTCTCCAAACAAAGGCAACAGCTTCTTGTCTAGACTAATACTTCAGGATGTTTATAGAGCCAATGACATTGCAAGTTAGAGTGTGTTCCTCACTCCAGAACCAGGAACAGATTTGTTTACAGTAGAGGATAAGGAAGATAATACCTCCCTCCAGGTCAAAGTTTGGACAGGTTTGCTAGGAGCCACTTTAAAAGATTAGAGTTATCCAAAATTGTGGTTCCTCAGCCGTGTTTCAAATGTACAGTGTGTGCAGAATTCACCCGGGCCCATCTCTGCACCATCCTACAGACATGGGGGTGCAAAGGGAGCCTATGAGAACAGGAAGTTGTGTTGCCTGCTGTGCTGTAATAAAGTCCTTTGCTCTGTCCCAGGAGTCTCATATCTTCTGCTAGCATCAATGAAACTGTGGCTGGCTAAATTGTTAACTTGTAGGTTAAAAGCTTATTCCCTAAGCAGCTCTTGAGAAGGACATTTCTTTAACCATGCAGTTTCTTTGAATCTTTTAGGGTAGTCTACTTGGGCATCTTCCCAGATGATTTCCAAAACTCTTAAAGCATAAGTTTCAAAAGTATGACTCTCCTACCAATATAAAATGAACATGTGTCAAAGATTTTCTTTAAATCATTAACTACTGTAATAAAGTAACAGGTAAATTATTGTGACTCCTTTAAAGAGCATTTGAGAAGCTAGATTGCATATAGAAATATAAGAGTGCTGGGTTGGATACAAAAGTTGTTAATGTTCAATTGGAATAGAAACTATAACTTTTGGCCCTCTACCAGAACAAAATAGTTGAGACAAACCCGGACACGAAAAAGTTGTAAAATAGTCCAATGAAAATTTGTAAATTGTTCAGTTTCAGTGCTACACCGAAAGATCACTCAGTAATATTTTACTTATTTCCAGGTCTCAGATGATGTTTCCTACTTATGGTTGGAAGGATTATATACGTTAATATATTTAAATCTCTTAGAACATAATTAAATGCCATATATTATATATGTTAGCCATTCTTTCTTTTTTTCTTTCTCTTTCTTTCTTTCTTTCTTTCTTTCTTTCTTTCTTTCTTCTTTCCTTCCTTCCTTCCTTCCTTCCTTCCTTCCTTCCTTCCTTTCTTTCTTTCTTCCTTTCTTTCTTTCTTTCTTCCTTCCTTCCTTTCTTTCTTTCTTTCTTTTGTTCTTTCGTTCTTTATATGATTTGCAAAACCAAGTATGAATTAGTTTTCTGTTTTTCTAGACAGGAAAAAGAGCTGAATCTTAGCTTATCAATGACCTATTCCTAGATAATTTGTTTATTAGTTATCTATTTCATACATATTAGTGTATATATGTCAATCACAATCTCCAAATTCATCCCACCACCATGCCCCCGACTTTCCCCATTTTCTGTCCATACGTTTGTCCTCTACATTTATGTCTCTATTTCTGCCTTGCAAACCAGTTCGTCTGTAACTTTTTTCGAGATTCCACATATATGTGTTAATGTATGATATTTGTTTTTCTCTTTCTGACTTACTTCACTCTGTATGACAGTCTCTAGGTCCATCCACGTCTCTACAAATGACCCAGTTTCATTCCTTTTTATGGCTGAGTAATATTCCATTGTATATATGTACATCTTCTTTATCCATTCCTCTGTTGATGGACATCTAGGTTGCTTCCATGACCCGGCTATTGTAAATACTGCTGCAATGAACATTGGGGTGTCGTTTTGAATCATGGTTTTCTCTGGGTATATGCCCAGTACTGCGATTGCTGGGTAATATAGTAACTCTATTTTTAGTTTTTTAAGGAACATCCATACTGTTCTCCATAGTGGCTCTATCAATTTACATTCCCACCAACAGTGCAAGAGGGTTCCCTTTTCTCCACACCTCCAGCATTTGTTGTTTGTAGATTTTCTGATGATGCCCTTTCTAAGTGGTGTGAGGTGATACCTCATTGTAGATTTGATTTGCATTTCTCTAATAATTAGTGATGTTGAACAGCTTTTCATGTACCTCATGGCTACCCGTATGTCTTCTTTGGATAATGTCTATTTAGGTCTTCTGCCCATTTTTGGATTGGGTTGTTTGTTTTTTTTAATATTGAGCTGCATGAGCTGTTTATATATTTTGGAGATTAATCCTTTGTCCATTGATTCATGTGCAAATATTTTCTCCCATTCTGAGGGTTGTCTTTTTGTCTTGTTTATAATTTCCTTTGCTGTACAAAAGATTTTAAGTTTCATTAGGTCCCATTTGTTTATTTTTGTTTTTATTTCCATTACTCTAGGAGGTGGGTAAAAATGATCTTCCTGTGATTTATGTCAAAGAGTGTTCTTCCTATACTTTCCTCTAAGAATTTTATAGTGTCCGGTCTCACATTTAGGTCTTTAATCAATTTGAGTTTATTTTTGTGTATGGTGTTAGAGAGTGTTCTAATTTCATTCTTTTACATGTAGCTGTCCAGTTATCCCAGCACCACTATTGAAGGGACTATCTTTTCTCCATTGTACATCCTTACTTCCTTTGTCATAGATTAGTTGACTATAGGTGGGTGGGTTTTTCTCTGGGCTTTCTATCCTGTTCCATTGATCTATATTTCTGTTTTTGTGTCAGTAGCATATTGTCTTCATTACTGTAGCTTTGTAGTATAGTCTGAAGTCAGGGAGCCTGATTCCTCCAGCTCTGTTTTTTTCCCTCAAGATTGCTTTAGCTATTCGGGATCTTTTTAGTCTCCATACAAATTTTAAGATTTGTTGTTATAGTTCCATAAAAAATGCCATTGGTAATTTGTTAGGGATTGCATTGAATCTGTTGATTGCTTTGGGTAGTAGAGTTATTTCCACAATATTGATTCTTCCAATCCAAGAACATGGTAAATCTCTCCATCTGTTTGTGTCATCTTTGATTTCTTTCATCAGTGTCTTATAGTTTTCTGAGTACAGGTCTTCTTACGTCCTTAGGTATTTTATTCTTTTTGTTTCAGTGGTGAATGTGATTGTTTCCTTAATTTATCTTTCTGATCTTTCATTGTTAGTGTGTAGGAATGCAAGAGATTTCTGTGCATTAATTTTGTATCCTGCAATTTTACCAAATTCATTGATTAGCTCTAGTAGTTTTCTGGTGACATCTTTAGAATTTTCTATATACAGTATCATGTCATCTGCAAACAGTGACAGTTTTGCTCCTTCTTTTCCAATTTGGATTCCTTTTATTTCTTTTTCTTCTCTGATTGCAGCAGCTAGGACTCCCAAAACTATGTTGAATAATAGTGGTGAGAGTGGACATTTTTGTCTTGTTCCTGATCTTAGAGGAAATGCTTTCAGTTTGTCACCATTGAAAATGATGTTTGCTGTGGGTTTGTTGTATATGGCCTTTATTAATTTGAAGTAGTTTCCCTCTATACCCACTTTCTGGAGAGTTTATATCATAAATGGGTGTTGAATTTTGTTAAAAGCTTTTTCTGCATCTATTGAGATGATCATATGGTTTTTCTTTAACATCTTTATTGGATTATAATTGCTTTACACTGGTGTGTTAATTTCTGCTATATAAAAAAGTGAATCGCTATACATAAACATGTATCCCCATATCTCCTCCCTCTTGTATCTCCCTCCCACCCTCCCTATCCCACTCCTCTAGGTAGACACAAATCACTGAGCTGATCACCCTGTGCTATGTGGATGCTTCCCACTGGCTATCCATTTTACATTTGGTAGTGTATATATGTCCATGCCACTCTCTCACTTTGTCCCGGCTTACCGTTCCCCTTCCCCATGTCCTCAAGTCCATCCTCCACATCTGTGTCTTATTCTTGTCCTACCCCAGAACCATTTTTTCTATTTTTTAGATTCCATATATATGTGTTAGCCTACGGTATTTGTTTTTCTCTTTCTGACTTACTTCAATCTGTATAACAGTCTCTAGGTTCATCCACCTCACTACAAATAACTCAATTTCATTTCTTTTTATGGCTGAGTAATATTCCATTGTATATATGTGCCACATCTTCTTTATCCATTCATCTGTCGATGAACACTTAGGTTGTTTCCATGTCCTGGCTATTGTAAATGGAGCTGCAATGAACATTGTGGAAGGCCAGACACTAAAAAAACTCTTAGAGGAAAACATAGGCTAAACACTCTATGACGTACATCACAGCAAGATCCTTTTTGGCCCACCTCTTAGAGAAATGGAAATAAAAACAAAAATAAACAAATGGGACCTAATAAGACTTAAAGCTTTTGCACAGTAGAGGAAACCATAAACAAGATGAAAAGACAACCCTCAGAATGGGAGAAAATATTTGCAAACGAAGCAACTGACAAAGAGTTAATCTCCAAAATATACAGGCAGCTCATGCATCTCAATATCAAAAAAGCAAACAACCCTATCCAAAATGGGCAGAAGACCTACATAGACATTTCTCCAAAGAAGATATACAGATTGCCAACAAACACGTAAAGAATGCTCAACATCACTAATCATTAGAGAAATGCAAATCAAAACTACAGTGAGGTATCACCTCACACCGGTCAGAATGGCCATCATCAAAAAATCTACAAACAATAAATGCTGGAGAGGGTGTGGGGAAAAGGGAACCCTCTTGCACTGCTGGTGGGAATGTAAATTGATACAGCCACTATGGAGAACAGTATGGAGGTTCCTTAAAAATCTAAAAATAGAACTACCATATCACCCAGTAATCCCACTACTGGGTATATACCCTGAAAAAACCATAAATCAAAAAGATCATATGGTTTTTATTCTTCAGTTTGTTAATATGCTGTATCACATTGACTGATTTTTGTATATTGAAGAATCCTTGCATCTCTGGGATAAATCCCACTTTATCATGGTGTATGATCCTTTTAATGTGTTTTTGGATTCTGTTTGCTACTATTTTGTTGAGGATTTTTGCACCTATATTCATCAGTGATATTGCTCTGTATTTTTCTTTTTCTTGTAGTATCTTTGTCAGGTTTTGGTATCAGGGTGATGGTGGCCTCGTAGAATGAGTTTGGGAGTGTTCTTTCGTCTGCAATTTTTTGGAAGAGTTTGAGAAGGACGGGTGTTAGCTCTTCTCTAAATGTTTGTTAGAATTCACCTGTGACGCCATCTGGTCCTGGACTTTGGTTTATTGGAAGATTTTTAATCACAGTATCAATATCATTACTTGTTATTGTCTGTTGATATTTTCTATTTCTTCCTGGTTCAGTCTTGTAAGGTTATATCTTTCTAAGAATTTGTCCATTTCTTCCAGGTTGTCCATTTTATTGGCATAGAATTGCTTGTGGTAGTCTCTTAGGATGCTTTGTACTTCTGCAGTGTCTGTTGTAACGTCTACTTTTTCATTACTAATTTTATTGATTTGAGTCCTCTGCCTCTTTTTCTTGATGAGTCTGGCTAAAGTTTTATCAATCTTGTTTATCTTCTCAAAGAACCAGCTTTTTGTTTTATTGATCTTTGGTATTGGTTTCTTTGTTTCTATTTCATTTATTTCTGGTGAGATCTTTATGATTTATTTCCTTCTACTAACTTCGGGTTTTGCTTGTTCTTCTTTCTCTAGATACTTTCGGTGTAAAGTTAGGTTGTTTATTTGAGATTTTTTGTGTTTCTCGAGGTAGGATTGTATTGCTATAAACTTCCCTTTAAAACTGCTTTTGCTGCATCCCATAGGTTTTGGATCATCATGTTTTTGTTGTCATTTGTCTCTACGTATTTTTTGATTTCTTCTTTGATTTCTTCAGTGATCTCTTGGTTATTTAGTAATGTATTGTTTAACCTCCATGTGTTTGTGTTTTTATGTTTTTTTCCTTGTAATTTATTTCTAATCTCATAGTGCTGTGGTTGGAAAAGATGCCTGATATGATTTCAATTTTCTTAAATTTATTGAGGCTTGAATTGTGGTCCAAGATGTGATTTATCCTAGAGAATGTTCCATGTGCACTTGAGAAGAAAGTGTAATCTGCTGTTTTCAGGTGGAATGGCCTATAAATATCAGTTAAATCTATCTGCTCTATTGTGTCATTTAAAGCTTGTGTTTCCTTATTAACTTTCTGTCTGGATGATCAGTCCATTGGTGTAAGTGAGGTGTTAACATCCTCCACTACTCTTGTGTTACGGTTAATGTCCCCTTTTATAGATGTTAGCATTTGCCTTATGTATTGTGGTACTCCTATGTTGGGTGCATATATATTTTTAATTGTTATATCTTCTTCTTGGATTGATCCCTTGATCATTATGTAGTGTCCTGCCTTGTCTCTTGTAACATTCTTTATTTTAAAGTCTAGTGTATCTGATATAAGTATTGCTATTCCAGCTTTCTTTTGATTTCCATTTACTTGGAATATCTTTTTCTATCCCCTCACTTTCAGTCTGTATGTGTCCCTATGTCTGATGTGGGTCTCCTGTAGACAGCATATATATGGGTCTTGTTTTTGTATCCATTCAGCAAACCTGTGTCTTTTGGTTGGAGCATTTAATTCATTCACATTTAAGGTAATTATCGATATGTATGTTCCCATTACCATTTTCTTAATTGCTTTGGGTTTGCTTTTGTAGGTCCTTTTCTTCTCTTGTGTTTCCCACTTAGAGAAGTTCCTTCACCATTTGTTGTAGAGCTAGTTTGGTGGTGCTGATTCTCTTAGCTTTTGCTTGTCTTAAAGCTTTTGATTTCTCTGATGAATCTGAATGAGATCCTTGCCAGTAGAGTAATCTTGGTCGCAGGTTCTTCCCTTTCATCACTTTAAATATATCATGCCACTCCCTTCTGGCTTGTAGAGTTTCTACTGAGAAATCAGCTGTTAACCTTATGGGAGTTCCCTTGTATTTTATTTGTCATTTTTCCCTTGCTGCTTTTAATAGTTTTTCTTTGTCTTTAATTTTTGTCAGTTTGATTACTGTGTGTCCCGACATGTTTCTCCTTGGGTTTATCCTGCCTGGGATTCTCTGCACTTCCTGGACTTTGTGGCTATTTCCTTTCCCATGTTAGGGAGGTTTTTTGACTATAATCTCTTCAAATATTTTCTTGGGTCCTTTCTCTCTCTCTTTTCCTTCTAGGACCCATAAATGTGAATGTTGGTGCATGTAATGTTGTCCCAGAGGTCTCAAAGGCTGTCTTCATTTCTTTCATTCTTTTATCTTTATTCTGTTTCACAGCAGTGAATTCCACCCTTCTGTCTTCCTGGTCACTTATCTGTTCTTCTGCCTCAGTTATTCTGCTATTGATTCCTTCTAGTGTATTTTTCGTTTCAGTTATTTTTTTGTTCATCTCTGTTTGTTCGTTCTTTAATTCTTCTAGGTCTTTGTAAATCATTTCTTGCATCTTCTTGATCTTTGCATCCATTCATTTCCCGTGGTCTTGGATCATCTTCAGTATCATTATTCTGAATTCCTTTTCTCGAAGGTTGCCTATCTCCACTTCATTTAGTTGTTTTTCTGGGGTTTTATCTTGTTCCTTCATCTGGTACATAGTTCTCTGCCTTTTCATTTTGTCTATCTTTCTCTGAATGTGGTTTTCGTTCCACAGGCTGCAGGATTGTAATTCTTTTTACTTCTGCTATCTGCCTTCTGGCGGATGAGGCTATCTAAGAGGCTTGTGCAAGCTTCCTGATGGGAGGGACTGGAGGTGGGTAGAGCTGGTTGTGGCTCTGGTGAGCAGAGCTCAGTAAAACTTCTAGCCACTTGTCTGCTGATGGTTGGGGCTGAGTTCCCTACCTGTTGGTTGTTTGGCCTGAAGCGACCAGCAGTGGAGCTTACAGGCTCTTTGGTGGGGCTAATGGTGGACTCCAGGAGGGCTCATACCAAGGAGTACTTCTCAGAACTTTTGCTGCCAGTGTCCTTGTCCCTGCAGTGAGTCACAGCTGCCCCCCACCTCTGCAGGAGACTCTTCAACACTAGCAGAAAGGTCTGGTTCAGTTTCCTATGGGTCACTGCTCCCTCCCCCTGGGTCCTGGTGCGCACACTACTTTCTGTGTGCCCTCCAAGCGTGGAGTCTCTGTTTCCCCGAGTCCTGGAATCAAATCCCAGTAGCTTTCAAAGTCTGATTCTCTGGGAATTCCCCCTCCCCTTTCCGGACCCCAAGGTTCTGACATGGTACTCAGAACCTTCAATCCAGTGGGTGGACTTCTGTGGTATAATTTTCTCCAGTTTGTGAGTCACCCACCCAGTGGTTATGAGATTTGACTTTACTGTGACTGCACCCTTACTACCATCTCATTGTGGCTTCTCTTTTGTCTTTGGACGTAGGGTATCTTTTTTGGTGAGTTCCAGTGTCTTCCTGTTGATGATTTGCAGCAGTTAATTGTGATTCCAGTGCTCTTGTAAGAGGGAGTGAGCGCACATCCCTCTGCTCTGCCATCTTGAACCAATCTCAAGTCAGTCCTATTTATAGATAATTAATGATGATACTTCCCCTCCACCCAAACTGTCATAACACAATTATATCAAAATCTTAGGCCACCTATCTTAATCTGTTTTCCCTTTTTATTTTACCATTCTAACTCCATGTGTTAGGAGCATTGTCAGAATTCTGTTACAGGAGAATTAGTCATGAATTATCTGTCAATCATGGTTCCCTGAATTTTCCATTGTGTATAATGAATTAACTTATCTTCTATGCATCTAGAAGATACTAGCTATATATTCTCCTTGGGACAATAAAAAACAGCCACTAAAATTCTTCTTTGTAGTTCTTCATTCTCTTAAGGAACCTTGATTGAGAAAGGCTGGATCTGGACAAGCAACATCAGTAACACTTGGAGGACTGTTAGAAACTTGAAATCTCAGTATCTACCTCACCTACTAAAATTCAGAATGAGAATTTTAGCAAGATTCAAAAGTAATTCCTATGGTTATTAAGTTTTTGTGAGGCACTGCTCTAGAGTATCCATCTGTGCAGTACTTCCTCAGTTTATGATGGGGTTACAGCCTGATAAATCCACTGTAACTTGTAAATATTGTAAGTCAAAAATGCATTTAATACACCAACCCTACTGAGCATCAGAGTTTAGCCTAGCCTACCTTAAATGTGCTCAGAAAACTTACATTAGCCTACAGTTGAGCAAAATCACCTAATACAAAGCTTATTTTATACTAAAGTGTTAACTATCTCATGTAATTCACTGAATACTGCACTGAAAGTGAAAAGCAGAATGGTTGTTAGTATACTGGTTGTTCCTCTCATGATCATGTGACTGATTGGGAGCAGCTGTCCTGCACAACTTCATGAGAGAGTATTGCATAGAGCTAGCCCAGGAACAGGTCAAAATTCAAAATTTGAAGTACTGTTTCTACTGAATGTGTATTGCTTTCACACCATCGTAAAGTTGAAAATCATAAGTGAAACCATTGTAAATGAAGCAGCTGACTAGACTGCTCCAGAGGGTAAACCTTCATCTGAGAGGCAGTTTATGTAGTAGTTAATTGTGAGGCCTCTAAAGCTTGATGACCTGGTATAAAACTTGGCTCCACCATTTAAGAGTTTTGTAACTTCTGCAAGATAAATAACCCTTAACTAAGTACTTTAGTTTCTTTATCTGTAAATTGGGTATAAGGATACTATCTAATTCATAGTGTTGTAGAATAGAATTCTACATATGTAAATGCTCTATATCAGCACCTGACACATGGTAAGCTCTTAATAAATGAGGACTATTGCTATTTATATTCATGTCTTGGAGACACTTTTTATTTTTTTACCCAGATACAACAATTGGATATATTTTAATTCCCACGCTTTGTGAACTGAATATTTTACATCAATACTGTATTGTTTTACATTAATACTACATGCTTTTCTATATGAATTTAATAAAGGATGTCATAAGCACCGTGGGAAAGCAAAAGTTGAATATTGCCTCGTATTGCAACATTTAAGGATTTCAAGATTACATTTATGGTCAGATAAATTATATTTATTTTCATTTTAAAACATGGTCTTATGTGATTTTCAGTTGCTGTAATGTTAGATATGTTTGAATTAATAAGTATACACACACTTTGCCACATCAGTCAAAATCCTGAAATAAAGGAATTAAAGAGATTCTTAATTGTTTGATCTATGAAAGAAGAGGAATTCAGGGTCAAAAGAACTTAGTCCGAGGGAAAATTTAATTGCAGCCTAGGAAATAAATAAGTTTAGAAAAGAGTCATTCTCAGGTGGAGAAAGCTTTGGACTAATCTGACAACATTTTGGTGTTATTACCATAAGAACACCATAAAGCTATAAACACAGAATAGTATTCCTAAGAAAGCTATTAATCTTGAAGAATTAGACAGAAAATCACTTCCTACTCTAGAAAGAATTCCTCTACCTTTGTTTCCATGATAATATGCTCATGTGAGTTCTCAGTATCTTTCTCAATGTTCCTTTTGCGGTCTTTTGCTGAATAATTCACTTTTCTATTTTCCTTAAAAACTTAAAATATTTGTGCATAGTAAAAAGAATCTAATACTACAGATGTATCTAAAAATAAAAAAATAATAATATCCTGCTCCAATTCTCCACACTCCCTCTCCCCTTCCTTGTAAACTATTTTAAATAATTTGTTTTTTAAAAAAATTATTTGCCAGTTTCACCCACAAGATTAACAGGTTTATATGGTATTACTTGATTTGTCCATTTTAGAAACTTTAGGTCTATTTTTATCTTGCTATAATTCCCTTTTTTAAATTTTTTATCATCTGTCTCCACACACTAAAATCCTGAAAAAGCAGAAATGTACATCTGCTTGGTTCACTGCTCTAATCTCAGTGATAGAACAGTGTCTGACATTTAGTACTGGTTGAATAAATAAGTAACAAATAAATAGATCAAAATTGCTCACACATCAATCCCAGACTTTCTACCCTCCAATTTTTGGTAACCTAATTCTTTTTCTTTTTCTTCCTTATTTAAATTTTCAGTTTCAATTACCTTCCTAAACTAAGTGCCTTACTTCTTGAACTAGAAACTCTTGACCTTCTCACAATGAAGACCCTCAATTTTTTCCCAGTTACCTCTTCTCTACTCATACATGATGCTTCCTAAACAAGGCCATTCATATTCACATTCTTCATTTTGATGGCTTCTGAATTTATATCATTAATTTTTATATGACCAATGATTTACGCAGTGGTATATTCAACTGCCTATTTTATAATTACATTTGGTTATCTAAAAGTAAATGTAGGAGTTTTAGTTAAAAAAAAAAAAAAAAAAAATTGCAGATGAAATTCCCGAAATACAACCATGCACCAAGCTTAATGACAGTATTAATTTCAGGCATTTTGTTAGACTCCCATGACAACCAAGCTTTAGGAAATTCCTTCATGACATGTTACTATAAGATCCATATATTCTAGAGTAGTAGACATTTGTTTTTACAACTAAGTCATAATCCATCTTGAAATGATTTTGTATACAAAATGAGCTAGAGCTCTAATGATTTTTTTCAATCAAATAATAACTGTTAAGTTCAAAACTGTGTAGGGTCTGAGATACTAACCTACTTACAAGTTAACAAGTTAGCCTGCTACAGTTACACACACACACGCATGCACACACACACAAATCACACAATTTAGTCATAGATCATCTTAACAGCACTTTTTCCCCACACGACTTCCCCCACAGGGTGACGTGTTGAGGTTCCGATGTACTTACATGCTCAGTGAAGTTTACACCACAGGTGAGGGACCCTAAAATTATGAGGGTCAGATCTTATGTAGAGCAGCTGTCAGATCTCTCCCTTTGAATCTCTGGAGAGAAAAACAGAGAACTTTTCTCTGGAACATAAAGAAATTATCCTTGGAGAGAGAAAGATTTCTAGGTGTATTACCTTTGGAATTTGTGCCAATGGATCCAAGGGAGAGGAGTCTTTAACTCTCTCCTGAGCAATTCACTACCTCTAACTTCCAGGGCATGCTTGTCATTCAATAATAAACCCTAAATTGAGCTGAAATGTGAAAACACTCATGGAAAATTGTTTCCCAACAATAATTTTCCTCAAGATCGTTTAGTGAGTAGTCATCTTTTCCCCAAGGATCTGCAAAGCAAATTGGTTGTACAGTATGTTTCATACAAGCCTGAACCCATTTTGGGCTCCCTATTCTGCTTAACTGCTTTATTTCTATTTTCACATTAATGCTGTTATCTCACATTATTCATGTCAATTCTTATGACAAATCTTGTTACTTGATGGGGAATGCTACCTTGCTTTATTGTTTTTTTTAGGATTCTCCTGATCATTTTTTGAGAAGTTTAGAATTAGTCGATTGAGTACCATGGATAAATGTTATCAGAATTTTACTGAAATTGAATTGAATCTATGAATCAATATTGGGAGAACTAATGCCTAATAATATTTAATAACCTTATTTATAAGCATCACATGTTTTATATGTTTTATTTAATATTAAAATATTCAAAATATTAAAAAAATTGGCTGTTTAAAATAACACCTCAACTATCATGAATAGAGCATATAAAAAAGTTTATTTATTCAATGGAACCTATATTACAGTGAAAAAGAATAAACTGCAATTACCTTCCTGAATATAGATTTATCTCAACAAATAATACTAAACAGGAAAAGGAAATTTCTGAGAAAATAATTTTTTTTCTAAAACAGTTTTATATAATTTGAGTATGAATATGTCCCATACCATATTTGGGACAAATTTAGTAAATTTGGCCATTCTAGTTCCAGGTTAGTTGTTGGTATCTCCCTTAACTAGTCCTCAGGTAACAGAACTTGGCAATACATAGTTCATCCTAGACCTGCCTGGCAACTGAGGTGACAATCTGTGTTAACTTGTCGGCTTTATACAGATGGAAAAAATGGCAAACAAAAAAACAAAGACAAAAACAAACAATTTTCCTCTTTTTATGACAGGAGGCAGTTTTGAGACTTGGAGCAAGATGTTCACTGAAGTTAGGCTCCTACCCTCCCACAGAAACTGGGAGATGAGGGACAGGATATCCCTTGATGTTTACATTTCAAAGAGATGGCTCCCGGGTTCTTAAGAAAGATCTTCCTGGGTCACCAAAGTGATGAAGGGTCAGCTAGAAAGATCTTTCTAGTTTTCAAAAGAAATTACATACATTTTAAAGAGATGAGAAAGTGCTTATAATTACAAGTTTTCTAAGGAAAATGCTGAAAGAGAAAGGAAGGAAGGGAAATCTCTTCTTTATTTTCAACAAGGAGCACTAAGCCTCTTATTTTTAATTTATATTTTTCATTATAGTTGTCAGATAAAATACAAGAGGCCCAGATAGGTTTGAATTTTAGATAAATATGTTATATATATATATATATATATATGTATATATATATATATCCCAAAGTATGTGTGAAACAAACTTGGTAAATCTGCCCATCTTTTTTCCAGGTTACTTGTTGACATGTTATAGAGGAGAAAATTCTTACCAATGCAGTACTCCAAGCTCACTCAACTATATCAGGTGGAAGATCCCTTCCAGAAAACCCCAGTGTTTCAAACAGAAAGCACTGAGGCTCTGCTTTCCCACTCAAGCATCATCTGATAGATAATAATTCATAAGAGGAGAAGGGAAGTAAAGGCAGCTAGGTCCTGGGTGAGACTGCAAGACACTTCACCCAAAGAACTTTATGCAAATAGTAAATAAATGTAAAAATATTTTTAGACAGAGATCTTAGTAGGCTAAGAGAGGGACTTGAACCGAACTTTAAAAAAAGAACAGTTAAATTAAGCAATTATTAAAAAATAATTTTAAATGTGCATACTTATTTTGTACATTGCAGCTATTCGAATCCAACTAGAATACCTAAAATGTAGATCATTATCTGCATGAGTAAGAAAGACTAATGAATTACTAACAGCCCCCCCTCAGGCTGAGCACAGCTTAAGCTTCTTCTTTGGTATGCAACTAGAGCTGCTGTTTGCAGACCCTAATCACTTATACTCACAATTAGTCTCCAGACTTTGCTCAAAAACACTTATTCCATTTGTAATTATAATGCTTTGCCTAACTGATTTTAGCAATTGCTATTTCTCTAAAGTTAAAATTCCCTGTTGCTTGCCCTCCTCTTCGGGAGGAGGAAAGCTTGTGGATAGTTCTCTTGTATGGTCTTCTCTGTAGTCTTGCTTCTTAGGTTCATATTATTCAGTCACTGAGAAAACTGAATGGTGACACTTTAGAGATTTGCATACATTTTTATTTAAACAACAACTATTGTCATTTTACAACATTTTCTGGATTGACACATAAAAACTTTGGGCTTTCTTATTCTCTTCACTAGATCATGTAAAGAGTAGATTATGGGGCCAACACTACATCTCCTGAGGGAAAATCTTCAGAAATCTCAGTAGGATGGTAGCTGAGTTAATCAGCCATGGAAAGAAAAAATAGTATGTAAATCATCAAATTATATTTTCCAGTTAAACTTATACACATGCAATACGTATATCCAAAATCTGGCCAGGAATGCTACAGTTGGTTGGATTGTTTCCATGCCTCAAGACCTACATATTAGATTGATCACTTAAACCATCTCCTGCTTTCTTTTCACTGCCCATCATTTGCTAGAGTGCCTACTGACTGCCATCACCAGCAGAGGTATGTCACTAGACAGAACACTAGCCTACAGAAATAAGGAAAAGAAACAAAAACCTGTCTGTCTAATATACATGATCAAAAAATGATATTTTACAGGCATATTATCACTGTCAGCTAAATGAATAAGTAAGTGAAATAAATGTGATTTGAAATTAGAAATGAAAAGAGATGCTACAACTTAAATTTTCAAAGACAGAACAACACATTATTTATGAATGCCACATTGTTTTACAGTCCAAAGCATAGAAACATTTTCAGATAATTCATATCCTCACTCTTCCGTAATGTTTATGCAGTTTGTGAGCTGAGTGGATTGTTGTTAGTGATTTAACACTCTTGCTTTTTTTTTTTTTTTCCTCTGACTATAAAATAACAAACAAAAGCCACCATAATATCAGAACATTTTGGATCAGCTTATCTGAATATGCCTATCAATCCATCATTTTTTTTAACAGTTACACAATTGTTTTTCACTGCATATGGAAGAAAATAAATTACACTATCTGGATTTATCTGAACAGAATAAACTTAAAGAGTAGTTTAAAATGCAGTTTATAACTTAACGCTCTCCGTAGCAATGATCTAAAATAGCATCTTACTGCTATTTATAATTGCAACTTTAGCGGAGACGGATTAAGCATTATTATCGAGGTTACAGAGTAAATAAGTCAGTCTCTTCTCCATGAGTCCTTACACCATGATGCCACTTACCATTCCTGCTATATTGTCTTAAAGCCCACAAGCTTTTATGAAAGAACGCTATGCCCCTATATCTCAATTTAAAAAATCCAAAGGAAACATCACATTCCCTAAATCTTCTTATAGTTCCGCATTTTCCATTTTGACGTTAATTTATGAAATCTACATGTGAGAGCCATTGTTTCTATTTTGCACTGGAGTGACCAGTACTATGATCTAACAGGTCTTTGCCCCTCCAATTTCAAAGATTAAACTGAATTGTAAGGACAAGTTATTTGTGCAGAAACACTTACACTAATTAAAGAAGCTTGCATTAAACCTTGAATTTTCAGAGTGAAATTCCTAAGGGAGTTGTTGGCAACCTTTTATCCCCAGCACCTTCCTTCTGACTAACTCTTCTGGCTACTCAGCTTTTCTGGCGTCAAGTGCATGAGTTTCCCCCACCGCTCTGCCCTTCAGGAGTCTTCATAACCTTAGTTGTGGCGAGATACTTGAAATACCCTATCCAGAAAACTCTCCTGCTCTCTTCTTCTGCTATTTTCATGCAAAATTCTAACCTGGGTTCATAACACCTTAAAGTAATATGATTAAAACCTAGTTAAACTAAACACAAGGGAGAGTACAGAATATAAAAGAAGCTGTATAACCTAAAGGAGATCAATTTAAATCTGTTTTTAAGCTTATTAATAACATAGTGCCTGCCTTCTCCCACATTAGTGCACCTTCTGGGATTTACAGAAATAAGCTAACGGGAATGTTTCTCTTTGATATGCTTTGTCTTTGGGCATCTTAGTGCCCCATCTGGAACACCTCAAGTCTTAAGCAGTTGTCATATTACTTCCTTCAAGTCCCTTTAGTTTTCTTGGACCTCCTCTAATACTTGTTCCTTATTTCTCTTGGAAAGCCAATGTTATTCTGGAAATAAACAGTTCTCCACCATATTTAGAACATAATTCTCAACTTACCTACTGAAGGTTCTCAAATCTTCTTTGTTTAAATCATTTGCATTTTTTACCCTATGCTTGTTCTGATTTCTCCCATGAAAAATAAATAGCAGAATAAATTTATCTACAAACAAAAAACAAACAAAACAAATTCTTGCTCATTTTTCCTCCTACCTCCTTAGTATCAATCACATTATTTATCCTCTCTTTAAAAAAAATGATCTTCCTTTTCACATATTCATTGTAAAAACAAAAATCCTTGACACATCATAAATACAAAGAATGTGCCAATAAAGAAGTAATTGTTAGCAGAAAAAAAAATAATAAAGGTCTTACAAACAAGAATATGTTAAGTCTCACAATTGGGTAATCTGTAAGTATAGCTGATTAAAGTGTATTGCTTTGAATCAAATTAAACAGGGCTGAATTATGAAAGATGCCCAATAATCTCATCTAACATGTTTTTCTTTTATTTTTTTTTAACATCTTTATTGGAGTATAACTGTTTTACAGTGTTGTGTTAGTTTCTGCTGTATAACAAAGTGATAACATGTTTTTCTTTATTTTAAATTTTGTTAATTTATTTTTGTTTTGTTTATAGAGGGTGGTTCTTGGAATTGGGCTCAGCACAATATCATAACAGTAACCTCACACATTACATGTAGTCCAAAACAACTAATCCAAGTTCTAACAGAATAAGTCTTGAAGATCAGAATTTAGGATATAGCTTGAAGAACTCTGTTCTTGTTTATATATTTGAAAGTAGTTTATATATACTTCTAGAAAAAAAGTGATTAGGGGTAATATGTTTTCTCCTTCACATATATATTATTTTAAACAAGTAAATTTACATATGTAATTCTCATATATAGCAGAAAGAGGTGTTATGGCAGTTTTTAATTCAAATGATTTACTGCTTGAATAAAATTTGACTCTAAGATAGTGTTGATTAGATTAGAATTGTTACTGTGCATCTTACTACATTATTTGCTTAGTTAAATAATTACTTGCATTTTATAAGATGATTAGCCATTACAGAGTCAGTCCCACACAGAGTACCAAATGTAAGCATGAATGTCAATGAGATAACCAAGGAAATTTTTTAGAAAGCTGATCAAGTGCTTTTAATATTTTCTGCAGAGCTTCATTCTAGATGTACTTCGTGTCATTGTTTAATAGTTAAAATATCAGTTCTTTGATTTCTGGGAATGTCTGTTAATAGCCTTTCTTCTACTTTGATTTACAATCATTGTCTGCCAATTTAATTTATAAAAAACAAATTCTGCTACATGTCATTTACAACAATTTTTGAGGTCAGAGCCTATAAAAATTGAGAACAATAATTTTGTAGAGAAAAACACTACCCCTTGGGCCTACTAGAAATGCTTCTCAATTTTGCTATTACAATTGCACCTCACACTCAATACAAGTCGTCCTTGAAGTAGCCCTTCATTGTAACAAATGGCACCCAATTTAGTCATTTCTAAGCAAGATATCAATTTGTCTCCCAAAATGAAGAGAAGGCTGACAAGATAGAAAGCATACAAGGCCCAGTATTTATGGATTGAACACACAGCACTGTTTAAGTTTAAGGTGTACAGCATAATGATTTTGACTTACATCATGAAATGACTACCAAAATAAATTTAGTAAACACCCACCATCTCATACAGATAAAAAATGAAAGAAAAAAATATTTTTTCCTTGAGATGAGAACTCTTAGAATTTACTCTCTTAAACTTTCTTATATAACATAGAGCAGTGTTAATCATGTGTATTACACTGTTTGTAGTTATTTATCCTATAATTGGAAGTTTGTACCTTTGACCGCCTTCATCCAATCCCCCCCTACACCCCACTTTTGGTAACCACAAATCTGATCTATTTTTCTATGAGTCAGTTAGTTTGTTTTTTGAGGTAAAATTGACCTGCAACAGTATATTCGTTCCTGGTATACAACGTAGTGATTCAATACTTATATACATGAAAAAATAATCATCACAATAAGTCTAGTTACCATCTGTCACCATACAAAAATACACAATATTATTGACTGTATTTCCCATGGAGTACATTTCATCCCTGTGATTCATTTATTTTGTAACTGGAAGTTTATAC
The DNA here is from genome assembly GCF_949987535.1 of Balaenoptera acutorostrata. Lineage (NCBI taxonomy): Eukaryota > Metazoa > Chordata > Mammalia > Artiodactyla > Balaenopteridae > Balaenoptera > Balaenoptera acutorostrata. The sequence continues at coordinate 38,829,934 of NC_080081.1, forward strand.
CTCTTAAATTCCCTTACTTATTTCACTAATGCCACCACCCCCCTCTCCTCTGGCAACCACCTGTTTGTCCTCTATATCTATTGCTTTGTTTCTACTTTATGTTTGTTTGTTTGTTTTATATTCCACATACAAGTGAAATCATATGGTATTTGTCTTTCTCTGTCTGACTTATTTCACTTAGCATGATACCCTCTAGGCCCATCCATTTTGTTGCAAATGGCAATATTTCATTCTTTTTTATGGCTGGATAATATTTCATTGTATGGTATATATATACCACAGGTTCTGTATCAGTTCATCCTCGATGGGCACTTAGGTTGCTTCCATATCTTGGCTATTGTGAATAATGCTGCAATGAACATACAGGTGCATGTACCTTTTCAAATTAGTGTTTTTGTATTCTTTGGAAAAATACCCAGAAGAGGAATTGGTAAATCATATGATAGTTTTATTTTTAGTTTTTTGAGGAACCTCCATACTGTTTTGGATAGTGACTGCACCAATTTATATTCCCACCAAGAGTGCACAGGGTTCCCTTTCTCCACCTGACTTCCAATACTTGTTTTATATAGTCTTTTTGATAATCCCATTCTGACAGGTGTAAGGTAATATCTTCTTGTGGTTTTGATGTGCATATGCCTGATGATTAGTGATATTGAGCATCTTTTCATGTATCTGTTGGCCATCTGTATGTTTTTTCTTTTTTGGAAAAAAATGTCTATTCAGGTCCTCTGTTGATTTTTCAATCAGGTTGTTGTGTGTTTTGTTTTGTTTTGTTTTTTGATGTTGAGTTGTGAGTTCTTTGTATTGGGTTAGCCAAAAAGATCATTTGGGTTTTTCTGTAACATCTTAACAGAAAAACCTGAATGAACCTTTTGGCCAACCCCATATATTTTGGATATTAACCCCTTATCAGATATATTGTTTGGAGATAAATTGTTTCCTTATTTATTTTTTAAGATTATTTTTCTTGTTATTGTTAGTTAAAATTACTTACCAATCTACAGTGTGATTGGGTTCATTAATCATTTTTAAAATTAAAGGCTTTCTGATTATCCATGATACAATTCGGTTTTATTTATACCTGTTAAAAACCAGTCATATAAACCTAAAAATGTTCATAAAATCCTATTTTTAGTAATGACATAGTACAATAATATAAAGCATGTTGAACATATAATTTCCAAATAGCACCACTATGCTGCAAAGTTCAGTATGAATCTGGAATTCACTTAAAGAAACACTCTACTCATTTCTTTGTTAAATAACCAATGATCATATACAATGCAATAGTGAAAGTGCTAAGAGCAGGATTAATCAATTTAAGGTTTAGGAATGTTGACTGTCAATTTGTTTTAACAGTTTTATTATAGAGAAGGTCTTCAATCTGGTAACTCCACTTTAATATGAAAACAAACTGATACTTTGCTATGTGTTTAAATAAAGCATGCTATTTTGGCCTTGACACTTTCAAAATAAGAACATTATTTAACAGCAGCACAACTTGTCTACGTATCAACCAGAACTATTGGAGCTTAGTGTCCTTTGTAGACATTGAGCACAATTACTCAATGATTGGAAAGCTGATTGTTTTTCACTGACTCAAAAGGATATATGCAATAATTAAAATTTGTTTAAAAAACTCACTTTGCCCTTTTGAACCTGGCTTGAGAAAATGATGACTGAGCAGTCTTTAATGGAATTGCTTTCGGACACCCTCGGCCAGACCTTAGGAAAAGTTCCTCTGATCCTTTGTATTTGACAAGCATTTGACAATATAACTGAAGATCCTCTTCCATTTTACATAGGTCTTTTTATTCACCTGTTTGCAAAAGATTATGAATGCACTGCAGAAGTAAAAAATATCACTTGCTAAATTTCAAATCTCTTTTTAAAATTTACTTAATTCTCCTGTTTTTAAAGAAATATAAAAGACAAGACAGGCTGCTTCGGATTGCCCCCCACCAAGATCATCACCATTTTTTTACTAGTGAACCAAATGCAGCATTTTGCTTGTAGGTTTTTAAGCCTGACAGAGAGAATGGGAAAAATTTAATTATTTGATTGAGAAGTCTTTCATTCAATCAATTGAGAAGTCTTTCATTAAATCATTTCTAAATAATCTGTATGAAGCTCTCTCCTTTCATGGGGACCATAATTGTAAGTAAAAGTAATTCTCTGTATCCTCGATAACTATTTAGGGATAGTTTAAAACAAGCACTGCAGGGTGTATTCCATTCTGTGGAGAAAATCAGAATGCATGACCATGCAATTACAAAGTCAGAGAGGTCTCTACATCTTTAGATAACTTTTAAAAATTGAATATTTCTCAACCTGTCGTGTAGCAAGAGTCTCCTGAATGCTTAATTACCTGACAATATTGAAAGCTCCTAAGGCCTTAACGGTGCTGTTGAGTGCCTGCTCTGTAAGAGCAGGGAGTTGCTCCTTAATGTCAGGTTAAAGTGTAACAGAAAACTGTTTTGATTTTCTGATGCATAGAAGTGATGGTCTCTAAAAGCTGAAATCAGAAAGGAGACAAAGACTATTAGAAAATGATGGTATTTCATATTAGTCTTCTTAGTTTCTGTTTCACCAATAGACGATTTCAGGAGTGTCCCGTCTATGTCGATACTTTAAAAGTAAAATTTATGAACTATATGTTCATCAATAAATGAACAGAGAGGCAGGAAAAAAATTTAGACTCCATTCTTTGGCATGAGTGCTCACTGACAGAGAGGTACACTGGTCATGCAGTAGTGCAAAGCCTGAGTACATGAATACAGATGTTATGCCTGATAATTCAGATTGTCTCTAACTTGCTCTTCATTTATTCTGTAGTGAATCTTTCTCTGGCCCCCTTCCTCTTGTCTACTGGGTAAACCTCCTATAATTCTTTAGGGTTCAAGTTAAGTATTTATCCATTATTAAAACATTTCCAGATGCCCCCAAGAAGTGTTAGATGCTGTTTTGAATATTATTGTATTAAAGCTATGATGATTTATTTTCAATTTTGAATTCTCCAAAGTTTGGCACAAACATGCACATATACACCCACACCCTCAACATTGTATCAATTAACAATACAGAAAAAATATAGATGGATGTATGTGTAGGTGAGAGCCAATAGGGACTGTCTGTTAGACATCCTCTCTTATGGCTACTCAATACCCATGTAAATCCATCTATCCGTGTTTAAACTTCCATACAACAACAATATCAACAACATCATGCTTATACCCCAGAGGATGCAACTATCCATATGCAAGGAAAGAAGCACTCATCTTCTCCAAAAAAGGTACATTGGATCCTATCAGTTATTATATTCTTTTCTGAATGAAGTTAATTCCTTTTCTAGATTAATTGCAAAGTTACTTCATTATTACATAAAGATCAAATACTATATTTTAACATCATTAAAAGACCTTCCCATTATATCATCATCATAAAAAGGCTGTGACCTGACTCAGTTCTGGGTCACTTTTTTTATGGTAACTCAACAGCCATCTGTGTTCACCAGACATACAGTTTTTCTGACTACATATGCAAGTAATACAATAATAGGCTCCCCATCCAGGATACTGTGGTTAATTAAGCCACTAATATTAATCTCTGCAGGTCAAAACATTGTAATTGTCACTCTGGACTTATGCTCACCACAGTCACTGTATCTGCCACTCTAGGATTCAAATCAAACCCACTGAAATGAGGGAGTCCAGGTCAATGGAAACATTGGTCATTATCATCACAGGCCTGCAAAGGATAAACTCCAAAGAGCTTAAAAGGATGCTGGAGCTCTTTTTGCCAACACATTTTCAAGACGTTTCAAATATTTTCAAGTTAGTATCCTTTAGATCTTCCCATGGGACATATCATTCGTGAGAAAACCACACCAAGATGACTATCTCCCTACATACTTGGATTCCTTCCTCCCGGTGTACCAAGGAAATTCTGGCAATCAATCTCACAATGTAGGTCACTGTTGAGACCAGGTTTCAGCCAACGAACCATGAAAAGTGTTAAAGTCACTCTAAGCTGCTTGAGTTAACAGTTGAATCAGAATCTCTGTTACATGATCTAATGTTATGTTCTGTTCTTCTTGATCTCACACCCTTAGGATACATCCCCACAAATAATGTCTAGGTTTTTGCTCATATAAGTTAGCAAAAATTGGTAAATCTTTTAGGGTATAAGCTATATTCTTTTTTTTTTTTTTTTTAATAAACACTTATATACTCTTTATTTAGATTCTTCAATTGTTAGCAGTTTCTTTTATCTTTCTTCCCCACTCTCACCTCTTGCCTTCTATGAACCACTATATTCTTCCAAGTCATGCTTTCTACTTGTTCCCTAGAGGCACTAGTAGTTCTGCTCTAATTATAGATATGCAGGGGAAGGGGAGTAGGGTGTGGAGACTGCAGAATAAATAAATCTTATAAAGCAACTGCCTAGGGTAAGATTATCACAGAAATTTGAAGCAAAGGATAGCTAGTATGTTGCCAAGGTAGGAGGGGGAGTTCTGTTGGTAAAAGAGGCTTGAAGGATTTAAAAGGTTCTTATATTCCTTGGAATCTATCTAAATGTCCTCAAATGCTACCCTCCTGTTCCCAATTCTTATCAAATAATATATCACATAAGTCACAGGTTAAGCTCTGAATTCTACTTCTGGTGCCTGATTATATTTTAATCTTATTTTAGTGTCATTACAGGAATTTTTCTCTTATTGGACCTTGATCTCAAAGTTTAACAGCCTGACCTCTGGTATTATTTTCCAGTAAAGTCTCCAGGATAGTCATAAGCAGTCAACATCCCATAATTCTTGTAAGCATTACCCACTCTGTCAAGTGCAGCCTTGCCCTCACTAATCACTTCAACCCAGGAAACAGGTGTAGAAATGACCACTTGCCTGTGCATGCCATGATTACCTGTGGCTCATATTCTAAATGTGATGAGTCAATATTTACAATCAGGTCAGATAAGTACTCTCAGATTTACAGGTTTAGTGGCTGATTTCTTGGGGACACTCCTTAGCACATCTACTAGTTGATATTCTGTCATTATAAGAGACACCACTTTTGATATTTCAAGTAGAAAGGAAATTGATTAAGATGGTGTTATCTGCAGGCATGGGCTAGAGGAGCAAAAGGGAAAAGGAGCAGTTACATCAAGCTCAGAAAGCTGCTGCCTACCCTGAACTCATGAGCCCACACACCTGCTGAGTTACTGGAGATTCTGAGGCTGCCACTACCACAATTTTTCTCATGGCTACTGAGCGGGATTCCAGGATCTGACCTTCTGCTGATGTGGTTGCCACTATGTTAATACAGCTGTTGTCTGCAGCTATCTGCAGTCACCATCACTTACCCCACGTGGCTGTTACTATTGTCAAAGTCACTTCCAAAGGCAGAGAAATGTGATGTTTCTTTTCCTCCACCTTTCAATCTGTCACTTGTGCCTCCTAATTGTAGCATATTTCTTGAGCGTATTTTGTATACAATTTATTTCAGCCTTTTGAATTAGGCAGTATGGTTTAAATACATCAAATCAACTTTTCAAATAAGTAAAGCTCAAAGTAAATTTAATTTAAAAAAAAAAAGAACTTACAAAGATCAAACTGAGAGCTTATAAGGAAGGGGAAAATAATTGTCATAAACTTTATCTTAAATTGGATGGGGGAGTAGTATTTTCATATAGATGAACAGCAATGTATTTTGACCTGGTATCACCAGTTACTTCCTTTTCTCCAGATTACTACTTCTCTAAGGACATCAAAATAATCATCCCTATATCATCATCTAAAATGATGTAGTCTGAAAATTTTCTCTTTATTGAAAATGATTTACTTTCTATAAATTATATATATATATATATAGCCATACATATATGTATATATTTGAAGATGTTTTGCAAACAGTAAATTAGAACAGAAATGCTATGTTGCATGATTATTTATAGTATAGTATCAGAAACATCTGAAATTCTTTGAAAAATTACAATTAATTCCTGTTTTTAAACATAATGTGGAGACAATCATTGAGCCTTTTGCATTTTTTTTTGTGGAGAGGAGAGGCATTTCTCCTGGAGAAAACTTTTGAAAAAGTGTATACACTGACATTGCATTAGAAAGGGAAGATTACATAAAATCATTACACAAAAGTAATTGTTTTTAAAGTCAAATAATATAAGAAACTAATAAAATATCATATTTTCCTGTCATGCAAGACAATTCAGTCTCTAAATGTCATTACTGACAGTATTTAGGGGTCAAAACATTTAAGGTCAGCAGACAGCTCTGCTTTCACAAAAACATGTGTAAATTTTGCAAAAATGAAATCTGCAGATTTCCTTGCAAAATTAAGAGGAGTATTGGTATATCGGTACCCAGACATCTATGAAATGTTTGTCAGGAAGCACTACAAATAGATAAATATAGATTTCTCAGTAATTTTCAAAACACTATTATCCAATATAATGCTGACATGTTCCAGTAAATGTAGCCACTATGCTTTGGGGAGTAATATCTGTCCAATAATTATCTCACAACTGTTTATTAGATGCTTGCCTTATTTTGTTTTTTATTGTATATATGTGTTTATGTTTATCCTTATTATTCTTTACTCAATTTTACCTTACTCTTATCTTCTGTTTTGTACTCCCATCAGATTTTTTAAAAAATTCTCTTTATAGTGCTTTTAATTCATGTTATTTTTATATACATAAAGCATTTAACAAATATTTGTTGAATGATCAATATCAGTAAGGTACCTTTAAACTCCATGAGTGATGCAAAGATATGTGGATTCCCTCCTCATTCCTCCATAAAGACATGCAAACTAGAAAGAAAATGAGATAATTACAGAATGTACTAGAATAATTTAATTGCCTTAAAGCTAAACGGGAAAGATATTTCAAGATGTTTTGGCCTAACCTTTCCTAACCAACAGGGGAACACCCAGTAAAATGTCCTTAATAGATACTTAGTCTATCTCAATTTTGCATGGAACATTCTAAGCTCATTGATTGTATTCATTAAAAATCTCCCACTATATGAAGCTGGAATCTACCTCCCTGTTTTATCACATGATAAATAGATATTGTGGGCAAAGATCTTTAAAGAGGAAACAACAATACTAAATCACAAAGGCTGAAAAGCATAAGGATTCTTTGACAACAGCAAAAAAATCAGTTTAAATAGTGCAAGGAATAGTGGCATAGGGACAAAGAAATGTAGTGATAGTGATATTTATCAGAAACTTCAGAATTTTAACAATGTTTTAGTAAACAGTACCTCTGATGAGTAGGGAAACAAAAAATGTGAGAGGCAAGAGGTAATTGGTAAATTACCTAAGTTCATAATTTACCAATTTTCTGGATATCTGCCTTTTATTGAAAAAATATCACTTATTCTCTGTGCCTCAATTTCCTATTTGTAATATAAAATTTTTAATACCTATCTTAAAAGGATCTTTTAAGCATAATAGTATATTTGAAAGTGCCTCATAAACTATTTTATTGTACAAGTTTAAACTGTTATTTTATATACATGATTCAAGTATATTACCACTTTCAGCAAGTTTAAAACTTGACATTATACATTTTACAGAGAAGGCAATCAAAAATGCTGTTGCTTTGACTTCAATGAATGCTTTCTCATTCATAGAAAATAAGAAACCATTAACATTTATTTCAATTATGTGGCATATTATACACATCACATATCTATTTATAATTATCTGAATAATAAACATATACACACACATTCGGTGGCTTAGAGAGGTTCAGGAACTTCTTTAAAGTTCAGACTTAGTCAAGGGTTTGAACAGCTGCCAAAACTTGCAGGTCCATCCACCAGGCAGTCGTGTGCATGATTCTACTGTCTGGAACTCATATCAGAAATATGATAATAGAAATATGAATTTTCCCCCTCAAATAATTGATCCATTATATGGGTTAAAGTTGTAGAAGCAAAATATATAAATGTATTGATAAGAAATCCACAGACATAAAGCAATCTAAAAGTTATTTAAAAGGACAAAAGGAGAAGGATAGGATCTGGGGAACATCATCATGTGACCACATACTGCCCGCTTGGCTAGGCAGAATATATGTTTTTCCATGACAGCTACAAATATGTAGGTAAAATGTGCTTTTTGTAAAAATAAAATTTCAAAGCTCTACATGCTCTGTAGTAGTTGCAACAAGCTAAAAACCAAATTTGCAACATTGCTAAATTGAATAAATAGTAACCTGTAACTCAAAAATTAGAAGTAAGACTGGACAATCATACATTGGACTTAATTCTGACCAAACATATGGAACAGACTAATGATAAAAAAGTGAAATAAATGCAACAATAGTTATATCATCACAGAGATTATAATAGTAAATTTCTTTTACTTTTTTCTAAAGAACAATGTTCAACAGACAAAATAGTCCTTGTAATTGAGCAAAAGAGCTTTCTAAAGGTTTATTCTAAAGGTGGAATAAGTCTGGTTTCAGACCAAAGAATTTTATTTTTAAGTGTCAAAAGGAATAATGTGTGTTAAAACACTAATATCTGATAAAAATTTACAAATGTCTACAAATAGATATAAAATATAGTGTGGATGTCATCCTTCAAGTAATGCATCCATGTTACTATAGAGACACTGCTTTTTAAGACCAAAGACTATATGTAGGTCATATGATCAACAATAAAACAAAAACAAAGCAAACACATAAATTCACCTAAAATAAAACAGAAGAAAGATCTACTGAGGCTCTAATTACATGTTACATAAAGGAAATATCATCTACTTTAGAAATGCATGGTTTTAGAGAGGAATGATAAGAATTTGTGACCTCTGGGGGGATCATAAGGATAGTAAAAAGTCTTCCATAATCTTTATACTGGACAAAGATTTTTGGATTGTTATGTGTACAAAGCCAAATTATACCACTTAGAGAATAAAGTTAATTACTATTAATGAAAATGACACTGATCTAATTTTGAATTAATTTGAGCGGTTGTTTAAATATTATACAGAAATATAAGATTTTTACATTTTCATACACTGATGGATTTGATTTTGGGTAGACTCCAACAGAGAAATGACTCTTCAGACAAAAAATAAATAAAAAATAAAAATCACAATCTTCTTTTTATCACTATAGTGCAACAGAAAATCCAGCACTTAATAAAAGGATGCAGTCACGAGAAGACATAAAACACTAAGTCAGACAGTTCATTAGTCAGGGTGCCTAGTCTCTGGTAACAACGTCTCAGATATATAATGGCTCAACACAAGAGCAGTCTGCCTCTTGCTCATGTCAATAGTGAGCAGATGAACAGGTCCATGAGACAGGTCTTCTCCACAGTTATTCAGAGATCCTAGCTAATGGTTCTTCTGTCATCTTCAACATGTGACATTCAAGACTTCCATAGTCTTCTCCATCCCACAGAACTGATTTTATGGGTCAGAGGGGAAACTCATATTAGTGAGTGGGAGCTTAAGACAAATACCTGGATACCATGAGAAGATAATGGGACCCAGAACCTCAATCCTGGCAAGGATACAGGATGAAACAGACCCCACAAACAGTGAGGGTTGGAGGTAAACAGATTCTGGGTGAAATCTGGCACTGGTACTGTGTTTGTGTACAAGAGAAGGAAGCGGAAGAAGATCCAACTGTCTCCTTAGTTTGGGGTCCATAATTCACTATTTGCCTTTAGAAAAGAGAAAAAAAATAATCAGAACTAATTTCATGTGCAGAAGCCTCATACCTGTTGACACTGTTGAAGATTATTATGCCATCCTCTTGAAGGTATCCACAAACAATATTCCTTCTGAGCTGTGATCCCTAGGAAGTAGCTGAGGTGTAAGACAACTGTCAAAATACAGGAAAAAAAGAATGGATGTAGAGAAAGAAAACCTCATATGAAATGTGGACCCTCAGAACAAAATTATGGTGTACAGAGAAAACCAAAGCCATAGAGAAAAGCTAGTAAATCCACAACAAACAGTTGAATTCACAATGTTGAACTGAAAACAGCAGAGTGCTCTGAAGATATTAAAATAAGTGTATTGTCAATGTTCAGAGTGACTATGAAGAAAATGTCATCCATAAAACAAGATTAGAAGATAGAAAAAGAAAAAAATTGAATTGCAGAAATGGAAAAATGTTATTAAGATGAAAATAAAATGATAGCATAAATAGTTGGGGAACAGAGAAAGAGAGAATTAATGAGTCAATAATTAGAATTGAGATAGTCATCTAAGACATTATGAGATAAAAATATTAAAGATAGATCGAGTGGTTCTAAATGAAATTTAATGGAAATTCCAGTAGAAGAAAATAGGATAATTGAGAGAGCATCCAAATTTAAATAGACAAGATTCAAACTTTTCTGTAATTGAGAAAAAAACATACTTTAGAATGAAAATATATTCCACTGCTGAGTAAGACAAACGTAGAAACAAACATAAGGGCAACTAATACCTAGCAAAAATAAATTATAAAATAAAATTTCAAGGAAAATGGGAAAATATTAAAAACTACCAGAATTAAAAATCTGTAATCTGATATAGGACATTCTATCAGGTATAGTAGATAAGTCACTACAGTGAAAGAAAATAAATCTCAATATTTGTCTCTATATCTAGCTAAACATATATTACTGAGTTAAAAAAAAAAAAATCAAACCATTTTCACCAACAGAGTTTATTGCTCCAGATATTTGCCAAAAATTTACTGAATGATGTACTTGGGCAAGAAAAATTGTGAGCCCATTAAAAAGTGAGGAGCAAAATATAAGTGAGCAAACATATAAATAAAGCGTGCCAATAAATTAGACTAAGTATAGAAAGCTTATGAAATAAATACACCAGTTTCGTTTGCTTTAAAAAAAGATAGAAATACAATTTTACAAGACAAAAACTTATCAAGTGGGTAAGTAGTATTTAGAGAAATTTTGTAACAAGCTAACCTCTTTAACACAGATGGGTTAGAGAAATATAAAAAAATTAAGCATGCTAAAACTTTAAGGAAAATTACTATAATAAGATATAGTATATAGCTTTTCAGCATAGTAAAAATGAAAGAAGAAAAAAAGATTGATTTTCAATCCTACAGGAGGCAGAACAAAAGAATAATAAGAGGTCCTTAGTACTGTTTTGCTGTCTTGGTAACAGGAGAAAAATTGCACAACATTTTTATCAAATACTTGAGGATATCACCATGTCAATTATGGGAAAATATTTGGAGAAATTTCTAATACATAACAATTAGAAATCAAAGACATATTTATAAGCTAAAATGGTTGTGTTAAAACCAATAATTTATCAGAGCAAAATAGTGTCCTTACTTTAAATTTTAAATAACATTTGAAAAACTGTCTATCTGCAATTAACTGTAAAATGTGGGAAAATTCTGTGAATTCTCAGTAATCATTTATAAAATTTTTAAAAGAAATAACTATGTGATGAGCAATGTACAATGTAAGTAATGTACGAAAAGGATTTATAACATTTATTCAGTTCTTAAAATACTCAGTTGCTGGACCATTAGCTCATTTAATCCTCACAGCAACCTTATGACACTTATGTTATTATAATTATTATTCTTATTGTTCAAAGGAGAAAGAAAGTCACAGATAGCTTAAATAACCTGATTAAGGTACACAAATATTAGATAAAGAAGCCAAGAATCAAACCTAAACAAATTGGTTCCAAAATCTGAGATTTTAACCACAATGTTCTACTGCCTTATATATTGTTATCTCTCATTAGTTGCCAGTCTCTGGTAACTATTGGGTTGCCCAAAAATTTCGTTTGGGTTTTTCCGGAAGATGTTACAATAAAATTCTATCCTTAATCACAATATTATCCTTCATTGTAATGTAATGTCATTCTCAACTAGAAATACAGTGAGCTGATTGAGAGGGTTGTGATAATTAAAATATCACTTTTTTTTTTTTCTTTTCCTCTCACAAGAGGTGAAATCTATTCCCTCTCCTTTTGAATCTTGTATGGCCCTATGGCTTGCTTCCACCAATAGAATGTGCCATCTTAGAATCCTGAGACCCTCATTTTATGTGTAAGCAGAGTTTAGCCTCCTTGAAGATGAGAAATCATGTGAAGAGAGACATCACATGGACAAAGAATGTCCAGCCACGCAGCAAAAGACCCAGACATGTAATGAGTTCATTTAAGACCATCTGGCCCCAGATAACGAAAGTTGCATGAGTCACCACAGGCAAGACCAGCAAAAGAACTGCCCAGCTGAGCCTGGCTCACCAAGCTGTCAACAGAAAGAAATGTGAATAAATAGATGATGATTGTTTAGAGCTACTAAGCTTGTTATGCAGAAAAATTTTTTCCCAAAACAGGGGTTAATAAGCCTTCTGTGATTTTTTCCAGTCAGACACATCTTGAATATTGAGTCTGTTTCTCCACTCCACAACTGCAAAATACATTTGACAAAATATGTCTAAAGGCTGATAACCATAGTGATGACATATTCAAATACCATATTAGATAAAAAGGTAGCAGCTGCTCAAAACTACTATCCTAGATTCAGAAATTCCCGGAAGTGTGGTCCAGGACTACTGCCTCCAGAAATAAATGTGGAATGATACCTTATCTATGTTCTACCAAGCTGAGCAATTGCATCTCACTCATAATTTTTTATTGTGGTACTTTGACCAGTGGATTACAGCTGTAATGGGAGGTATGTGCCTTGACATATATTCCTTAATGGGTTATGTGACATGCAGAGTATAAATGATAGGAAAGAAATGGCAGGGATATGTTTAATGAGTTAAAGTGGACAGAATTGACTTCAACTTCTGTTTTTTGTCTTTGTTTTTACAGCAAAGTGCACCTGTACAGTGCAGAGACCTGCAAGCTGTGCTTGAGGTGGAGCCTCACCTCCCCAAACAACTGCAAGATAGTGTACCTATCATAGGCAGGGATGCTGGTATGTTAAGGACCTATATCCAACAAGCCGAAGAAAAATCGCTCACAATTGCACAAAGAATTGCTCACCAGTGTGCCTATTGTGTGTCATTTAATGGAAGCAAAATGAGTTGGGGACTTATTTCTTGTGAATCTTTTCATGGATTCTAAACTTGGTATCATGTGACATTGGATCAATGGTTGTATAGCAGGCAGATTAGGGGCAGAAGTAGAACTGATACAAACACACCTATTCAACACCTATAGCAAAAGATTTATAAGGTGAAAGACAATATGGAGGAAAGGAACTGATAGCACTTTGATCTCTGGCTGGTGGCCAATCATCCATAGTCTGAAATAGTGAAAATCTTGCCACATGTGACTAGGAATTTCTCCTTTTAATGTAATTTATATGATGTAAATTTGACTACAGTTGAATAGAAAAAAAGAACCTGTGAAAATGGCTAGAAAATAAAATGTGCAGTGATACAATTGACTGCTTTGACAAAAGTGAAACTGTCAACTAGAGAATAACCAGGTAAATAATTTGAGGTCAGTATATAACAAAAAGAAATGGTTCATAATGACGTTCTAGTACTCTTTTGAAGATTGGAAGAAAATTAAGGTTAATCTAACAGTTTGATAGTTAGGTATTACAGAATAAAGGAATCTATTTGGAATAAGTAGCTACATAAAGTTAGTTGTGGTTTTGGCATTCAATTCATTAGTGACAAAAAGGTAGCAGATCTCTCCTCTTCAAGGTGGTAAAAGCCAGAGTCAGGTGAGTGTTCAAAAAAACTGAGAATTGTCCTATTTCCTTTTCCATGTTAAAATGGAACATACTATTGAACAATGAAAATGCTAAGAGGGGCAATGCCATTTCATTGGTTATATGGTAATCAAAATAGAGTTGCCCCTAATGGCATGCTGCTCCCCAAAACAATGTTGGGAACAATAAAATTCAGTGAAACTCCAATCTTCCTGTTTCGGGAGCAAAAGAGCATTAAGATATAGTAGTAGATTAACTTCCTAAATTATCTTCCATGGAGTTTGAGAGTGTGTAAAAGGTTAGAGCAATTCAAAAAGGCCAGAGAAAAAGACAAATGAGCCTAAGGGTAATGGTTTAAAAGAAGAAAAAGATTAAGCCAGGCAGAGTTGTTCTGCTATTTATTAAAAAAAAGAAGAGAGAAGTAAAATAGAAAAAAATAAGTACCCACAAAACATCTACTTTACATCCTTTAAACACCTCTTAAAGGATCTTGTCACATTCAATCTATCCTCTACTGGGTGAGTTTAAAATAGGTAAAGTGAAAAGATAACTAAAGAGAAAGGCTGAAACATGGTGCACAATTCATCTCATCTATTTTGTCCGGGAACTTGAAACTGCATCTCCCAGCATGATCTCTATGGCTGTGTGAAATGTTTAGGTTAAATATCAGGGTGTGTGAAGCAATTCTTCTTTGGCTTGTTGGATACAGGTCCCAAATACAACAGCATTCCTGCCTATGACAGTGAAGAGGCACTGCAAGGACTTCAGTGGAATTGGGTGGTTATGGAGATACTTTCTTGTAAGGCATTCAATGAATGAAATTATTCATGAATGAAAAAAAAAATTGCATATCAAAGTACTGGAAGCAAAATACCCCTAAATCCGTAATTGCAATGAATGTGACGTAAGTGGCAAACATTGCTGTTATCTCCTTTAGGTCAAATTTCATTCAGAATAAATTGGACATTAAGTTTGGTAATGAGTACTAGGTAATATAGAATTCACAAAGGGCAACAGAAATTTTCAACTTTCTCTTTTTTTATAAAAGAATTTATCTAAATTCTAACATCACAATGAATATTACAATGGTGTTTCATAAACCTTTGTTGTGATTATATTTTTTTAATTGAGGTATAGTCGATTTACAAGGTTTCAGGTGTACAGCAAAGTGATTCAGTTTTATATATGTACATACATATGTGTATATATTATATATGTATATATATATATACACACACATGTATATGTATACATATGTATATTCTTTTTCAGATTATTTTCCTTTATAAGTTATTATAAGATATTGAATTTAGTTCCCTGTGCTATACAGTAGGTCCTTGTTTATCTATTTTATATATAGTAGTGTGTATATGTTAATCCCATATTCCCAATTTATCCCTCCCCCATTTCCCTGTTGATAACCATAAGTTTGCTCTTCTATGTCTGTGAAAACATTTAGAAATGTTTTCTAAATAAGTTCATTTGTATCTTTTTTTTAGATTCTGCATGTAATTGATATCATATGATATTTGTCTTTGTCTGACTTACTTCACTTAGTATGATAATCTCTAGATCCATCCATGCTGCTGCAAATGGCATTATTTCATTCTTTTTTATGGTTAAGTAATATTCCATTGCATATATGTACCACATCTTCTTTATCCATTCATCTGTCAATGGACACTTAGGTTGCTTCCATGTCTTGGCTATTATAAACAGTGCTGCAATGAACATTGAAGTGCATGTATCTTTTTGAATTAGAGTTTTCGTCTTTTCTGGATATATGCAGAGGAGTGGGATTGCTGGATCATAAAGTAACACTATTTTTAGTTTTTTTTTTGAATTTTATTTTATTTATTTTTTTATACAGCAGTGATGAATTGGGAGATTGGGATTGACACATATATACTAATATGTATAAAATAGATAACTAATAAGAACCTGCTGTAGAAATTTTCAACTTTGATTTAAAAATGTTAGAAGTGGGAGTAATAATATCAATGCACCCTACAACAATTTGAGTTAGATTAATGAGAAAGGTAAGAGGGTCATGGAGACTGATGCTATGCTAACAAGGAATGAATAATATAGTACACTTAATAGCAGTATCTGTTAGGAACTATCTAAAATATGCAACAGACTAACAGAGATTGGTATAATGCGACATTGTTTTAACACTTTGTTATCGTACTTAGAGCAGAAAATTTTAAAAACCTTACAATTGCCTTTATATGAGTGGAAACTCAATACAATTTTACCACGTTGTCAAAGGTATTAAAATTCTACCTTGTACTATCATACTTTTTGTGAGGAGAAATTTGGTCATGATATTGGTGAAGAGCAGGCTAAATCACTGTATTGTTGGTATTATACTAGCAGCAGAATGGGAAAAGGAAGTAAAAAAAAAAGCTTGACAACAAAAGTTACACGTAAGTCTTATAGAGAATGGTTGATGAATTTCAAAAGTTTAGAAATTGGCTAAGACTATGAAATTTGGGAAATTAGTTGCCTGGTGCCTCAAGAGGTTTCCCCCAAAACAGAGATAATTACTGTTTCTGAAGAATTTAACTACTAAGAAGACAGTACATATTTAGTGGATATATCTCATTCCAAATTATGCACCTTCCTAATTTGGGGAATTTAATTACCTCTTTAAAAGAGGCAAAGTGAAAGAACTAAGTGACTAGAAGAAGACTATTTAAATGGACATCTAAGTATAATTTCATATGGTGAGATATAAAAAAGTGTTATAGAACAAGACTTGTCTAGTCCACTGGGACCATAAGGTCCAAGTGAATATATGATATTAGATTTTACCAACTCACCACTATGCTCATTTGTCTTGGTGACAGAAGTCAGGTCATGCTTCCCCAACCCCTTATTACAGGCTCCTAGAGTCACAGACCTAAAAGCTACCACATGCTGCTATCATATATTGTTCTTTTCAATAGAAACTGTTCCCTTGGTATTAGGCTCTAGTAGAGACAGCACCCAATACTAAAGACATATGGACACAATAATGGATTTGCTTTCTTAACTATCCTGCATGGGAGTTGTGGATGGGAAAAAGACTAGAATAATCCAGAGAAAGTGTATCAGAAGACAAAAGGGAAACTCTGAGCCTATGATTGAGACAATTGAGACTAATATGAGGATGTTTCCCAAGAGAGTTTATTTATCAAGTGAAAATTGTGTGTGTGCATGTGTGTGTGTACTGAATACTGTAGGTGTTGCCTCAGGAGGATTGTCACCTAATATGGCTACCATTTGCATGACAATCAATGAAACCTAGGACCTTCTTTCTCCCAGAACCCATTGATGGATTACCTGACCATATGACTCTCTTCTTAATAAAACAATTCAAGTATCATGGTGTACCTATGATAACTCTCAGAAGAATGGAAATTTCAGCAATTCAGCTGATGGAGAAAGTGTTCTTGTAAGAGTAGGAAAAGGAAAAACCCGTACAGTAGGCTAAATTACTTGCAGTAGTACATTTAGCTTTTGTACAAATGCTAGAAGCTTATTCTCAATGGGCATCTGTGGAATTTTTACAAATTCTTGGGCAGTGGAGATAACCTACCTATGTGTTTGGTTAATGGGTCACAGAGAATTGGAAAATTAAAAATATGCACATGTGGAAATCCTTAATCTTGAAGGACTTCAGGAACCCCAAAGAATGAAGAAAAGGTAGTATGTGTTGGATGGTCCCTAAAAAACCTAGCAGAAAGTTCTGAAGAGGCTGGAATGGGATGTTTAAAACAATATTTGAAGTAGCAGGCTGAGTATAAGAGATGAGTCTCCATGGGTACTACCAGTTGGACTGAATGAAGGTAAATTTCTTTTTTCTCCATTGAAGTACTAATAGTTGCCTATGGCTCTTCAGAATGACAGGAAAAGGTCTTTTTTTCTTTTTTTTTTTTTTATTTGCTGTGGAATTAATTCCGCAGAGACAAAATCCAGCTGATAATTATCAGTTAGATCATACTAGGCCATCACTTACAGCTTCCAGAGAATTTCTAAGTGTTTGTACATTCTCTGTTTTTGTTTGTTTGTTTTGTTTTGTTTTCTTGTGAATGTCATTACTGAAGCAATGATCCAAAATGTTATAAAAAGATAGAAACAATGTGAATTATTTCAATTTGGAGCATCCAAATCTATTTTCTCAACTTAAAGGACCAATTTCACAATAACTATGATGTACGGTTCAGCTAAAAGCACCATATTATTTGGACATATTCCATACATTCTCACCTTCAGAGTAACATTTTGATAAGAAATTGAAAGGGGTACTTAAAACCTTTGATAAAATGTGGAAAAAGGAGCAAAGAGCTTGTCTGCATGATCAGATGACTGGATTTAACATTTTAATAGGAAGGATATAAAATGGGGTTATTTGGGGTGCAGAAGTGAGAATGCATGTGTAGGAGATGATACCATAATACAACTTTGTCTTTTCCACTTGACAAATTGTTTCTGTTGTAGTGTAGTATCACATAATACTAAGACCTTGATTCAGTTTGTTGGCTCCAATTGAGAGAGACATTTTGACACACAACTTTATTGCTAAGACTTCAAACCTTGTGGCATTAATTCCAAAAGAATTCCTGGTTGGATGGGCCTTATGTTCACAGCTTTGACTGTGTTTTGTGTGAGAGATATCTCTATTCCTTTCAAATCCAGTGACATGAATGAATGAAAGAGAAGACATTGGTGCAGTTACACCCTTTGCCAATGTTATGGTTGAGGATTGTGCCTGAATTCCTCAACCCAATTCAGGTAGGAAGAATCCAGGTAAATCTAGGGATAACTAAAAGCAGGAGAAGTGGTAGGTAGTAAAGTAAGGAACTTGGAAGTGAGTGATAACACCAGGAAAACAATGTTTTTTTCCATCAACAGTGTCTCAAGGCAAGAGAATGACCAACATTAGTTTTTGTTCCCTCTGGAAGACCGCCAGTCCTGCTTCCTTCTGAGAAATGTCTATTGCACTGAAGGTGAGGTAGGAACTTTGCCAAAAAAGTTTTCTGTGTAATCCAGAGGAAAAAAAATTGTGATTCAGCACTCTTTAATGACTCTACTGAATCTTGGTCTTTTTGGAACCTTCTTTTAGTTAAAGGTTAATAAACTCTGTTCACTAACTGAGCTCTTATGCTAGAATCTAAAGGAGATACTACCTTTGAATTGCACAGATCTGTGATTGTACAATGGTTGATCACTTGTGCATTAGATAATTGTGAACCAGGCTGATACACTGTTGAAGCAGTTGCCAGGATATGAGGGATGTTGTATTTCTATAGTTTGCTTGGTGTGCTAAAGCCTGCTCTGCTGTTCTGAATATGATAAATGGAAATGTGATGAACTCAAGAATGGGAATTGAAAAGAGGTTGATGATAATAAGGAAGGCTAATATAGGGATGGTGCAGGGTCCACACTAATTGTTTTTCTCTTCTAAATCTCCAAAGGAACCCTCTCTGGGAAGTTCTTATGGTACATGTAGAATGAATAGATTTTAGAAGTAGAAAATGAACAATGAATGATTTCCCAATAACCACAATATGTGTGTGTAAATATAATTTTTCTATACTACAATCATGCTCAACAATAACAAGGGCAAGTGTAGAGCAAAGTCAACACTGGTCCTAGTGGTCTTGAAGGGATTCAGGAACCATTGATTTGTAGCTAAGTGTTCTGAGCCAAGCAGAAATAGCACTTTTGGAAGTATGCCACAGTGTTAAAATGTACATTGTGTTCCATATAGAAATTTTAATGGGATTTCTTTGGCAGGAAACTAGCCGAATTTGGCAAGACTCAAGAAAAATGATGAGCAACAGGTGTGTAGAGCACATATATTCATGAAATGATGAGACAATTTTCCTCTAAAAATGATGAGGCAATTTTCCTGAGTGACCCTTTGGGAGAAGGTATAACCCCTTGCATAGGATAAGCTCTCTTATATGTTGATGACCATAAAATCAAATAAGTTGTGAAGAGTATAACTGAGTATCATGAAAGTACAGGCGAGAGGAGCTCACTCATTGAAAGGGTCTCAACGGCCCAAGTTGTGAAGAGTGCCACAGAGAAGCATTAAGTAGGAAAAGTTTCCTGATAACACAATTGGTGGAAATAGGGAAAAATACAGTCTGCAATATATCATCTTAGTGGGAAGTAGACAAATCATAGTACACAATGATATTTAAAATACAGTACTTGTCAAAGCCGATTATTTGTAACTAGGTTATGACTGGGAGCACAGCTTTGATAGGCCCTAAATTTAGTAAACAGTGACTTTTAATAACTGCTTGCCTTATTGGGAATATGTAATATAAGTGAAACACCACTGGTATATTGTGAATATATATTTGGTGTGGAAAACTTCAATAACACATCTAATCGTATTTGGTATAATAAAAGATTTATTGTTTGAAAGTAACTGAGTAAAAACGTATATCCCAATGAAAAAAATCACAGAATGGAACATTATTTGGAAAAACTGATTTTCAAGTCTTAACTGATGTAGCTTCCATAGAAACCAACTGAACTGAAGAAGAAATAAATTTATTTTCAGAATAATTAGATATACATTTAAATTCATCTCTCACATTTATTTTTTTAGAAGTACAAATAGTAGTAGATGAAGAGTTAAAAAGTAAAATCAAATTGATTATAAAATATTCAAAAAGTGAAAAGATGTGATCAAGACTAACATATCTAGTCAATCATACTAACATTCGCAAAATTTTGCCTAACCTGTTGGCTACAGACAAGAAAAATATTTCTGTTTGCAATGTCAAAAATATATCTTTCAACAGGGAACTCTACTCAGTACTCTGTAATGGCCTAGATAGAAAAAAGTCTTAAAAAGAGTAGATATATGTATATGTATAACATATTCACTTTGCTGTATACCTGAAACTAACACATGGTAAATCAACTATACCCCATTTAAAAAAATATATATATGTGTGTGTGTGTGTATATATATATATATATATATATATATATATATCTTTCAAAAGAGATATAAAAAGGTATTAAAATTATATGATATGACCATATCCAGAGTTCAGGGGTAGACTATTGTTAAAAGCTTAACAGTGGGTCTAAATTCACACTCCATATCCAGGAACAACTGAGAATATGACCCTGGATTTACCTGCCCCCTGGAATGTGTTGACAATATGAACAATGATATATCAAGCATATTATACTTAGTTATCAGGATTGTTTGTTTTTAAACTCTTTGTTGAGTTGTGGTTGCCCTGAGAATGATGCAACTTGCACATACTGCTAGAAGGACTCCATGGGAAAAATAAAAGTTAGGTGAGAGATGGGAAGGGCTGCTTCCCTGAGTGGGCTGTGTCTGGGCCCTCTTCAGCCTCTTTTGCCTTCAACCATGCCCCGTGCAGTGGAGACTCTGGAGAGCCTTGACTACTATGAAATCCCTGGATGCAACTTCTATTTTGTTGTGTGATATATTCCCTGCTTCCAAGTGAATGAGAAAGTGAGGAAGGACAAGCCAGACAGAAGTCATAGTCTATTTGCAATCTAATTTAGATGTGACATCCCATAACTTTTGCCATATTCTGTTTGTTAGATGTGAGACATTAGATCCAGCTCACAATCAAGGAAAGAGAATTATATAAGATAAGGCATAAATACTAGGAGAAGTAATCACTGGGAGCTGTCTTAGAGGCAGCCTACCGCACTTGTGAAGAAAATATTTAAACATTGAATTTGCATTTGTCTGGAAGTGAGTTCATATGACTTCTAAATTCTTTTCAATTCTATATTTCTATAATTGTATGTCAATAGTGGAGTTAGAGAGATTGTAGAAACATTTTTGAATACATTTTAAAAATTGGATGGTTTTTATATTTTATTTACTCTTTGGCTCAATACAAAAAGAATTAAAAATACTTTGATAAAGATTCATTCTGAAGATAAGAATTCAAAATACTTAGTCAAAATTCTGACTATTTTTATAATTTTGAAGTATTTTAAGCTCTTAAAACTTCTATAAATTTATTTTAAGTGAACTTTAAAATACTTTCTATTTAAATAAATTGTTAATATTATCAGGAATTGTCAAAAATTTCCCCAAATCTATCTGTTTGGTAGGTTTATTTTTTAAATGTGGTTTTCTCAAGCAATGCAAATATTTTTCCTTAATTAATTACATAATGGTAAGATTAATATAATTTTGGGATTAAAAAATGTTTCACATTCACTTTTGTCTATCTCTCAGGAACTAAATGTCTTACTGACGTTTACAAAGTTCGAATTAAAATCCTGAGAGTCCAATCTACTTCTTAAATGAATGAGTCATACCAATTCATACTTGTTCAAAATAAATATTTTTTTTTTATGATACCTGCCCTTCCTCTATACAGTTGTAGTATTGCTTAACCTAGGGTACTTTTTAAAGGAATGAAGCAAACATTTCTTAACTCTAAGTGCATAGCTTGTTATTTTTAAATACTAGATTTCTCTAAACTGAAATTTTAACTTATTTCTACTCTAATATACAAAATTAACTTGTATCAAGAGTACCTTAATTTTTCTATTAAATAATAAGGAAACCTGATTGAAATAGATACGAGGCTTCAATACCTGTGATTTTTTGGAACTCTCAGGAAAGATTCAAAGGATACATAATTTTTAATACTCTTAATTGGCTTTTCAAAATCCATCAGAACTGATGTCTAAGTTACAGATATTTGTATAACTGGGTCAGAGCAAATATTCTGAATGATCCTACAATGTTAAAGTAAATAAGATCCATTATTTTGCTTCTACTGCTGTAACCAGGATATGAGCGGTGAAAGTCACATTTACAATGTCCATAATATTATCCTTTCCATATTAATATGTCCTGAACTTTAAAAAAATTCTCTCTACTTTCTAAGCCTTTTCAGTGCAAAGTATGCCTCTGTATGATTGCTTGTTGGGTTAAGAGGTTGCATAGATTACTAGATCAAGCTACATTTTACATCCAAATTAATGTCACAAGTGTAACAAATTGGGATGCTCTGATATTGTCAAACAATGTAGGGCCAAGGTTGGCAAATTAATTAGTATTAGCATATAGAGCTTTTGGCAGGAAAGAAAAGCTTTTTACTTGGAGCTGGGCATTCTGCAGGATTTGTCAACTCGAATCTGCCACTGGTCTTATTATCTCATTTGTCTTATTTAGGCTAAATTGGCAGTTATGTCTTCATGGCAAATGTTTATTTTTACAAATGAGCAATGAAGCAGAATCTGGGAAACACACACTAAAATAGGTTTGGTGTAAGTTTTTAAGGTATTTCTAGAGCTGGATCATCCATAGAAAATTTTCTTTACCCGTTGACTTCGTTTATATTGTAAATTTGTGGCTATTAGGGCAAATAACATAGAAATTTGAGTTCCTCTAATTAATTGGACAAACTATATTGAGTATTGAAAATGTGAATGATTTAGTTATGACACTGGACAAGTTAAAGAATAAGAGTTTATTTTTGAATTTTTAGTGTTGTAAATTAAAATTTCCTTATGTGATCCTGATTGGCACAATCATATACCTGATGCACCTATGTGTGTATCTATATGTGTGCACAAAACCACACACACACATACAAACACACATACATATACGTGTATACACACACATACACACAGGACTTCACTGTAGCATATTTTATTCTGATCAATAATATGTAAGACAGGCTTATTTTGTTTAGTTTGTGAACAAAGAAGTTTAGAAAATTCAGTGATAGAGGAACTGTATTATGAAGACATATAAGCACAGATTTACATATACACACATACACATAGCCTCAGAATAGTATGGTGTGTAAGTAATATGTTATGTGTAAGTAATAGTATATGTGAAAGTAATATGTTAACAATAATATATATGGATATGTATAAACTGTTTAATACATTTGTTAAGACTGGATCAGCTAGGTTATACTATATGTTACAAAAATAACATCATTCCTAGCAAAAAGTAATTTAAAAAAATATATCTTGGTTATTGTATGTAGAAAACCAAATAGAGAAAAAAATAATAAATGCTACATTAGAAGAATTTTTCATAGGATTATCTTGTTCTTTAATCTTACTTTAAGTTATATCCTTGAAATTACAGTTTAAGATCTACCAGACATGTGCTGTCATTCTCTTCACCCCAAATCTTTATAGACTTCATAGATTATGAATCCTGAAAAAATTTTTGCTTAAATTTACAGGCAAATTGTTTATGGACAAATAAAGAGTTCCTTGTAAAAACAAAATAGTGAATATTATTTTACTAAAATGAGTAAGACAGAAAAATACATTTTCCTGATACATAATCAAAAGTAGTCAGTCTCTGGCTTTTATTTAAAATGTGATTACTGAGATTTTTATAAAGGAATTCACAATACAGAGGTTCATTTGATATTCAATAAGCGCCTTGTCCTTTGTCACAGATATAATTCATATTGGTTCTTCCTTAGATTATGGATGTATAAAGGACCAAAATTCCATTAGCTTCAATGTCAGTGACAAGAATAGAACAAGGCCTATGGATTACAGTAGAGACTCCATGTTGAAAACGCTAGTAAATAAATATTGGCCATAGTGGGCATGAATGAAAATATATTAAATAAATTTTTATCTAAATTTCTCAGAATATGTGTTTCCAAATACACAAGAAATAGACCTTTTGTAATTATTACTACACGTAAATTTACAGTTACATTTTTGCCAATTACTATGGGAATTTGTTCATATTTTTGAAATATAATTCTTTTATAGTTCACTTAAATATAAAATGAGTAATTTTTTTATTTTTTTATTTTTTTTAGCTTTGCATAGTTTGGTTTCAGTGAGGTCTGATCAAACCATGTGGGTAAATATTGGCTTATGTGGAGTATTCTGCTTTATAAAATCTCTGATAGAGATTAACATTTAGGTTTGAGAAAGGAATATATAACTTATTTTCTGTATCAACACCATTTCATGACAGAATATTGCTGTCTTAAATGTGTAAAAGAAGCTGCTATGAACTCTCTTTAATCTCAAAATTCCAAAGAAAAAACTCTATTCTGAAAACTTGTGGTATACTATTTCAAAAAGGATAACTATCCATAATTATCAGATAATTATGGCAAACTCTCAATAAGCAGTAATTACTTCCATAAACTTGGGAAACGGAAATACGTTTCTACAACCTATTTTGTAAACTCTATTTACTTGAAATAGCTCTGAGATAGGACTAAATTACCATTTTCAAAATGGAATCCACTTTTTAATGAGCTAAATAAATCAATATTTACAAAAACTGAGACATCCTTATGTTTACTTCAATACAAACCAATGGCTACAAAATATCTAAAATTGCTACATAAAATAAAAATTATATTTTTTAAAAGAGTGGTTATATATGTCATAGAGAAATTGAATTTCTTTGAGGGCAGAATAAATTGGGAAGACGAAGCCAAGAATATGAGGAATTGCTGAAGTTGCTGTATATACTGAATATGTGTACCTCTGCGGGAATATGCTAGGAATCTGTGTGCCTTCACCTGTGCAGTGTAGGGAACTATATGGGAATTCACCACACATAAAGTTAGGAGTAGAGAAAGATGTATACTATTAGAAAATATAGTTAACTAAAAAATGAATTTGAAGACTGTCAGAAAGTAAGGAAAATTTCTTTCTCATATTTCAGGCTCTTGTTAGAAGTAAAATAGAACTTGCTCCATGAGAACTTATGGCAGCGGGCTAGGTATAAGAATTGAATTTGTGCTATTTGTCTGGTTCCAAAAAATACAAAAGAATAATTAATTTGAAGTGGAGTGGATTTCTATTTCCTCCAGGTCTCAAGGAGAAGAAAAGGGGAAAAAAGAAAAAGAACAACAGCATCAGAAAGCTTAACTTCTAAGTGAATTGACCCTAAAAAACCAGGCCTCATAGAAATGCCATAGAGTTACAAAAAATTATGAGCCCCAATTAAAAATCATAAAATATTATAAGAAACAAGACTATGTGAGTAGTATTCATCAGAGAAAAAAATTAATAATACCAGGTACATAAAGATTATATATTAGAATTGTTGAATACTGTAGTAAACTGAATAATGAATGGCCTCCCAAAATATTGACATCTGAATCCTTGGAACCTGTGAATATGTGACCTTACATGGTAGAAGAGGCTTAACAGATATGGTTAAGTTAAAGATTTTATAAGGAGACACTATGCTAGATTATCCTGTAATCACAAGTGTCCTTATAAGAAAGAGTAGAGTTACAGTCAGGGAGAAAGTGATGTGATAACAGAAGGAGAGACTGAAGTGGTGCAGCTATAAACCAGAAAAATCATGGAGTGCCAGTAGCCTTTACAAGCTAGAAGAGTCAAGGAACATATTTTCCTCTGGAACCACAAGAAGGAACCAGACCTGCCAACATCTTGATTTTAGCCCCTTATGACACATTTAAGACTTCCAGCCTCCACAACTACAAGCAAATATACTTGTGTTGTTTCAATCCACTAAGATAACTATTGTAAAAATTAAAACAAATTATTGTGATAATTTGTTACAACAGCAATAGGAAACTAATACACCATAAATATGAAATAAGAATACTTAAACTGTTTAAATTATTAGAACATAAATTGAAAATATTCCTGAGGAAAAGAGATTATAAATATATATATAAGCACACTTGGGGGGGAAAAGCCCACTAAAAACCAATTAGTTTTCAAAAATACAATAACTCAAATTAAAAATTCTATATGAGAGTTAAATAGCAGTATAGACACACCTAAAGAAAGAATTAATTGGATGGATGAACCATCTGAAGAAAATACAGAGAATTTAATACAAGAAGCCAGAAATATAAAATGTAAAAAATTTAAAATATATGGGAGAATATGGTGAGCAAAGATAATACATATCTAAATGTAAAGTGATAGGATGAAGAAAATATTGGAAGAAATTTCACCTGAGAACTTTCTAGAACTGATGAAAGACACAACCTTCACACTTAGGCATAATTAGTTACTTCTTCACAAAGAAAAATCCATACTTAAATACATTGTGATCAAATTGGCGATCACTACAGAGAAATAAAAGACATTAAAAACAGCCAGGTAATATTTACTGCAGATATATGGCTGAAATACGTCAAAACATTAAATAGCTCAGGAATACATATTATAGAGGGAGGGTCAGTGTTTTACACATACAGGACCAAAAGATTCTTTGTATGTTCACTGTAAAACAGGAGGAAAGAATACCAAAGTATATGTTCAAATGTAACTTTTATAATATATGTTACATTATATTATATAATGTATATATGTATATACATCACTTGTGTACTTATTTATATGCATATAATACATGTTATATTACATATAATACAGGTATATAATATGTAAATTACATATAATACCTATCATAATGTATACAAATTATATTATATAATTTGTCAGTCAAGGGATGAGACAAAGTAATGTTGGTTCCTTTGACTTTTTAAAATTTAAAATATAAATAAAAATTTTAAAAGGAGAAATAAGAATAATATGACAAAATAGCAATGACAATGACAATGGCATGCACCACCTTCTGTATTCATTACCTCAAATTATATTTTCTTCCTTTTTCAAGACTTTTTTCATAATACCAGAAATTATCAAGAATATTTTTAAAAATGTTTATTTCCATGTATTTCTTATCATCTAACTTTACCTTGCAATACATACAAAATACTCATATTTTCTGTCCAAATCCAGCAATCTTTCTAGGTCTAACTCAACTTGCCCCATTGTCATGATTATTCCAGGACTCATGAACACTTTTATGGAAGAACCTAGGGAAAAAAATAAAAATGAAACCTAAAACAATAAAACTAAACCAAGCAAAAACTCCTGCATATTTCTTTTACACGAGTCCATGAATCATATTTACTTCTCATGAGAGGCAGGTGTAATTAAAGTTTGTGCCTATTGGCTATTGGCTTACTGAAGCTATATTAAGTCCTATATGCCCTCTAAAGAAATAACTTCCCCTTATTCAATGAGTGATGAGCACAGGTGATATCTTCAGATAATTCAGGAGAAAATTCTTCCTTATTAATAAAATATGCTTGTTTCTTTGAACAATAAACCAATATATCAGATACAGTAAAATAATAATGCGATTGGATATAACCACAAACCCTTAAATTATGTCCTGAATTGAACATTAAGAAGAAATAAAATAAGTTACATTCCAAAATAAATTTACATTAGATATACAGAACCAAATTCCAAGAATCTCATGCCATAGTGCAGAACACCAGATAGAAGGCAAATAACTTTTTGAACAATTGAAGACTTACACCTTCATGCAGAGAACTTAGACTAGTGAGACCTGGTTGGGAATAGCAAGTGGCAACTACCTGTCTTCAATTTTCAGTTCTTTGCAATCAACAGACTTAATGTGCAGTCTTACCTAAAGAGCAAATCCATATATCCCTAAATAGAGCAGTTCCTATGGTACTATCTCCTGACATTTTTACTAATAATACTATAATTATAATTAATTAATACTGTAACCTAGTATTCCAAACATATGCTATCTTGTACTGTTTTATAATTTCATGGGTGAGAATGGCACATCTTATACTTAAAATATTTCCCAATTTTTTTAAATTTCAATATTCTGAGTTTTAAAGAAATTTCTTTCAAAACAGAAAAACTTACATTACAAAAACCCTCTGCAGTTAAAACCTTGCTATTAAAGGTAAAAAAAGAAAAGGATGCTTACTAATTTTTGCATTAATTGTTGAGGATTCATAGTCACCATTTATTCATTCCACTTGATTCAGAACAAGTAGTTTACCATATTATCGACTGATCCATTGATCTATATGTACCACCTAATAACACTAATATTTTAATATAAGGAGAAGAGTGAATCTAACTGCAGAAATTAGTTATTATTCTAATTGCTAGAATTCCTCCCTTCTGGAAACAATGCCCTCTTCTTCTCTCAACCTCTCTACAGCTAGCATAAAGTCCCAATGTAAGCAGATATTACCTCTTTCCCTTGGACAAAGTGAGTGTTGAATAAATAGGTCCCTAATCAAAACTATAAAAATGTGTTTGTTGTGATTGGGTCACAACATGGACAGGCAAATGAAGAATCTATATGAGAGATTTCCCCATTATTTCTTTCCATGGGCTCAGCTCTGAGGGTTCGGGTCTGTAGCAGTTAGTGTTGCCAGGAGAAACCTGATCAACTTTAAGAAAAATGAAACCAAATGAGAAAGAGGCAAAGGGGGAGAGTGCTAAATTCAATATCCTTGAGTATCCTTGCTGGGATTCCTAGGGCTTCCAGGTATTTGCATTCCCAAAGTTTGACATACTAACTCTTCCTTTGATTCCTTGAGCTAACTGAGGATTCTTTAATATATTTTCAAACTAACTCAATTTAAGCTTACTTTACCAGAAGACAAATTAAACTTCTAAGTAATAAACATGTGCAGATTTTACAATCTATTTTCCTGCATTCTATTTTACACTATATAAAAATTTTAGCATCACAATTAGCATTGGATCCACAGAAATACCTATCCTTTTTCTTATAAAGAATTTTAATTCATATGTACATAAAATTTGACAGTAAAAATATTTTCCAGAGAAATAAAAGCATCTACATTTGAGCTTTATTCTAAAGGCAAGGTGGTAAATGAAGTACACATTTTGCTTTAGTTTAATCTTTAGAGCAACCCAGTGATGGTATTATTATTAACATTCAGGAGAAAAAAAATTGGCTCAGAGAAGCTAAGAGAATTGTGCAAATTCAATCTATGACTGTATTGCACCAGAGCCATGTACTTAACCACTACACTATAGTCATTCATCATTCACTGGGTGCTCTTTTAAGAGAAAGAAAACCTTTAAAGAACAAGTGCATCAGTTTTCTAAATATCTTTAACAAGATGCATTAAAAACTATGGTAGCTGACATATGGCTATTGATGTTAGCCAGTGAATCCCCCTGAAAAAAATGGATGCAATAACTTCTTGCATTAATATCTACCATATATTGCTAAATATAAATATGATGATCCCAGAGTGTATTTTTTTGCTCTTATTATTTAGACAGCATGCTTATACTCTTGTACAGGTTTTCCTATTGGCCATTATATCAAACTAGAAATAAAAGATCATAAGGTAAGCAATGATATATATATGTATATATATATATATATATATATATATATATAACTTTCCAGCTATATATATATATATATATATATATATATATATATATATATATTTAGCTGGAAAATGAATAATTTATTATATCAATGTACAGTTGTCACAGTGATAGGAAATCTTAAACAGATGAATGGAATAATAATAGAACTTCTTGCTATCATTGTTCTCACTCTCTCTCTTTTCTCACTCTGCCGATCTGTATTTCTTTCCATCTATCTCTCCCTCCATCTATTTAGTCTCGCTTTCTCCATTGTTATATAATATAATACATGCAAAATATATACATCTATACCTTCCTGATTTACATTTTATAGATTCAGCCAAAGAGAAAGAGAAAAGGATTTACATTAAACAAGCATACTAAACTGAAAGCATTTTTAATGTATTGAAGCAAATACAAATTCTGCATGAGTAATAGGAAGGTAAAACACATGAACAAATGTAATCATATATATTACATATGGTATATATGTCACAGGAATCAATGTGCTATAATCTAAGCTGTGCTGTCCTGTAGAATTTATGGCAATATTGGAAATTCTTTCTTCTCAGTCCAATTGTGGTAGCCACTAGCCATGTGTGGCTTTGACTACTTGAAATACGGAGAGTAAGACTATGGAACTGAACTTTTAACTTTATAACAACGTGTGGCTAATGCCTCCTGTGTTGAACTTCTGCAGATACAGAAGAAATAAATTTGGAACGAATAGATTCATAAATATCAAGAGAAATATTGCTTTTAATAATAAAATTTTAAATAATTATTCTGTCTAATTGAATGAATGTGCTAAAGAGCATTTGAGTTGACAAACTGAAAATGTTAAGAAAAAGCACTTAGAAAATAAATGTATGCCATAGATTCTAATATAAATGTCCTAATTTTTAAGATTACAGATTTTCAGGATCATTTAGTATGCAATACTTTTTCATCTCTTTTTTCATATGGAGGGAACTTGAATTGTCACCTCCAGTAAGCAAATAGTAGAATAAATAAGTTAAAAAAGTAAATAAGTAGATACTGAAAATTACTTGATATCCACTAGGTATGTTTAAAATATTTTGAAATAAATGGGCCACCACCCAGGATGAAGGAATTGCCTTTTCCTGTGTAGCATCCTGTTTTATGCTTGATGAAATTTGTTTTATAATGATATGCTTCTGCTCTAAATTTATTATTAATTTTCCCCCAAAAGGAACAATTTACTCAGAGAAATTTTATACACAGTCTTATGAAAAGGAACCTCAAAAAGGGGATCTGAAGGGTTCAAAACTGAATGTGACAAAGATTTAGAAAAAATGTTCAAATTCTTAACGATTAAAGACTTTCATTTTCTGATCTAAAAGCCCTGGCCGGGAGATTGCTGTTTGAATCACAAAGAAATGTTCCCCATTTGCATTTCAGATTCAAAAAACGTTCCTTTAATGTGTGGCTGAAGCTAAGGACAGGGATCACTAATTGAGCCATGTTTTGTATTTATGTGTCGTCTATGTTTGGAAATTGAACTGGGACTATCAAGTAATTTCACTTAGGCCATGGAAAAAGCTATTGGATATTTTAATGTTTAGTCACCAGTGGTTTGGTTTGAATTTAATACATCTGTGAGCTAGAAGTTAACATCTTTGTATCCTATTACTAATCTCCTGAGAAAGCCAGAGTTATTTATTTCCCCATTTTAGATTCAAAGGGGTCATTTGTTCTTGATTAAAGGCAAACATTGATCCTTAAATTAAAAAAAAAAAAAAAAAAAAAAAAAAGTTTTCTAACTCCTGGTACTTGGTTTTCCTACTGTGACTTTTAAGTGTGAAAGTATAATTTAGTCAAGCAGAAAACCTCTTTACAGAACCAATTCTGCTCTAAAAGTATCAATCTCAACAGGTTGGCCTTTTTGAGAAAGCACTTCCTTTTCCAAAGCACTTAAATTGCTCTTGGTATCATAGAGATGCTGAGGTTTCCTTCCTTTTATTTCTTAGTCTGTACAGGAGTCAAAAATTGTTGAATTCTTTTTTTTTTTTTTCTTTGCAGAGTTAAGATGCTCATCACAAATATTACTTCCCTTCTTTTCTGCAATAAAAATGAATGTTACTGATGTCAGTAATGGCATCATTTGAAAGGTAAAGAGTAATGTTGTGCTGTTCCTTGTCAAGTCAGCTCTATGAGCAGTCAGCCTCTACAAGTTCCCAGGTCTTACTAAAGAAAATGTGTAGAAAGAGAGAGCTAACCCTGCTGGGTGTACCCCTGCTCTATTTTATCATCAGGATTTACATTACTGCAGGACATTTACATTACGGCAGCAGAGTTATAAATAAACGAACAGCCTGTGACTCACGCTGAAGGACAATAAAGCATCTGCACCAGACAGAGAGTCACCTTCTTGTTCTATTAACTTATCATTCCAATTTTAGATTCAGGTTTTCTGAAGCTCTTAAATATGACTTTTCCCACTTCAAGTCACATATGCCCTTTTATCTTATTTTCCTATCTCAAAATTTCTATCAAAATTGCTGAATAATAGAACTTATTTTATCATGCCATGTTTCAGAAGTACATCTCTGTCCCTCCCAGGTTCTCAACACTGTTCTCTGTCGTTCGTTTATTAATTCATCTACTAATTCAACTCACAAATAAATTTTGATAAGCTGCTATATGCCATGCTCTATGCCAGGAACAAAAATGTCACATGAGTAACATCGTCTGAAAAAGGAGCATCCACCTAGTCTGCCTGTAAAAAGGTATCACCTGTAGTATAAGTATTGGACCCCAATAGACTGGAACATGCAAACTATCTAAATAGTTGCTCTAAATCTCCAGATGATTTAGAACCATCTGTGAGGCTTTTAAACACTAAATTCTTCAAGTCTCAATTCAGACCGACTGAATTAGACTCTCTGGTGGTGGGTGTTGGCATGCATGCTGTGAATAACAAATCTACGTGGCTTTAATAATGCCAGTTGAGAACCACTGCTCTAAGATATTACAGAATTTGTATTTTCATTATAATGGGGCAGCAAATAAATAGAAATAAAACATGATCAAGTGAACAAACACTAACATTAAATTATAGAAATTATTTTGTTATCATGTAATCAATGATTCCACATGTTGAATTAGCACCCTATGCTACAATGCTTCAGGAAAGAGAACCGTATTTAAGTGTATTTTTAAAAAGATATCTGTTATAGAATGAATTGTGTCCCCCACTCTCCCAAAATATATATATTGAAGCCCTAACCTCAATGGGAATATATTTGGGGGTAAAGACTTCAAGGAGGTACTTAAGTGAAATCATAAGGGTGAGGCCCTACTCTGGTAGGATTGATGTCCTTATAAGAAGAGGAAGAGACACCAGCAATCTTTCTCTCTGCCTGCAAGCACAGAGAAAATGCCATGTGAGGACACAGTAAGAAAGTAGCCACCTTGCAAACCAGGAAGAAAGTTCTCACCAGAAACCAACCCTTCTGGCATTTTGATATGGGACTTACAGTCTCCAGAACTGTGAGAAAGTAAATGTCTGTTGTTTAAACCACCAAGTCTGTGGTTTTCTATTATGGGAGCCCAAATAGACGAATACAATATCTTAAGGCTACTTCTCCTGTCCTTGTGTTCAAAGGAGACAGGAAGAAACCAGACCCGAGTAAAATATGTCATCTTAATTGAACATAGTAGAGCCAGAGGTAGTTACCCATTCCTGCAATAGTTGACAGGAGAAAACAAGATCAAAGAGACATGCCATATATAAAATGACAATCTTAGCATATGACAGATTCCTCAAGACCCCTCATGTTCACAATCGATTACCAAAACGGATTATTTCAACATTAATTAATTAATTAAGTAATCCAAAGGCAT
The DNA here is from genome assembly GCF_949987535.1 of Balaenoptera acutorostrata. Classification (NCBI taxonomy): domain Eukaryota; kingdom Metazoa; phylum Chordata; class Mammalia; order Artiodactyla; family Balaenopteridae; genus Balaenoptera; species Balaenoptera acutorostrata. The sequence continues at coordinate 38,863,717 of NC_080081.1, forward strand.
TGATATCAGTCTCTGTGTTAATTCCTGGATGATTCTTTGAGGTTCTTTGTAAGTTGCTACTAAAACAGAAGAGAAATGTAACAGTGGCCATGGTATTCAACAAGGGAGGAACATATGGCTGCAAAGTACACAGCAGGACAGTGAGAGGCAGGTGATCAGTTCATGGCAATTAGTGGATCAGGCCTTCCCCTTCGAATAAAGAAATGAAACTTAAGAGCAATAGCAATATCCATAGGGCAGCACAATTTATTGTGCAATATTTTATGATACATTTACCTCTTGTATAGTTAAGTTTTATTATTTTGTGGCAGAATAAGATGGAGAAATGTTCTGCCCTATTTCACGGCAGAGGAGAAAGAAATAGGTAATTATTATTTATAGAGCACCTCTAACATGCTAAGCAATATGCTAAATATTTTACATTTCAAAGAGTCAATATAATCTTAAAAGTTAATGTAGGTCATTACTGTAAGTAATAATCTTAAAGAGGCCTAAAGTTATTAGTAGTGTTTTAAAGGAAAAAAAAAGGCAAGTGGAAGCTTGGGAATTCTGAACCTGTGACCCTATTAGGAATGTGTGTTTACTGACCATACTAATTTCTTTTTCCACAATTGTGTGTCTGTATTTGGTTTAGGGAGATTGTCAAGGGAGTCATTTCCAGAACACAATGGAACAGCTATCCCTAAAATGATGACAGTTTTGCTATAACATACACATAAATGATGGATGACATACCTAACATTCTGAATAAAGCAAAAAGAATTTTGTCAGTTTTGTTCAATGCTATTGAACAAAGGAGTTGAAAACTTATGTCCACACGAAAAGCTCCACCTGGATATTTACAGCAGCTTTATTCATAATTGTGTAACTTTGAAGCAACTAAGATGTCCTTCAGTAGGTGAATAGATAAATAAACTGTAGTATATTCAGACAATGGAATATTATTTAGTGCTACAAAGAAATGAGCTATCAAGCCTACAAAGACACACAGAAACCTTAAATCAGAAAGAGCTCTAAGCTGTCTGATTTCAACAATGACACTCTGGAAAAGGCAAAACTATGGAGACAGTAAAAAGATCTGTGGTTGTCAGGAGTTAGGGGAGAGGGAGGGATAAATAGGGATGAATAGAGGATTTTTAGGACAGTGAAACTACTCTGTACAATACTATCAATGGTGAATACATGTCATTATAGGTGTGTCCAAACCCATAGAAGGTAAACAACCAAACTCTAATGTAAACCATGGACTTTGGGTGATAATGGTGTGTCAGTGAAGGTTCCTCAGTTGTAACAGAAGTGCCACTCTGGTGGGGATGTTGATAATGGGGGAAGCTATGCATGTGTGAGGGTGGCAGGGGGTTATCAGAAATCTCTGTACCTTCTACTCAATTTTGCTGTGAACATAAATTGCTCTAAAAGATAGTCTACTTAAAAATACAAAAAAAGAATGAGTACTCTAAAACATCTACTATATTCATTCAAATAACCTGTTACAAATGTATAAACATGCAGATATATGATAAATAATAATTAGGACTGTAGCTACCTTTGCGGAGGGAAGGATATAAAACTTGTTTCAATTTTAACTGTAAAGATGAATTTTCCTAAGCTGGTTGGTGGTTTCATGTGTGTTTATTATATCATTTGCTATAAATTTTGTATGCCTGGAATATTTCATGTGTAAACACAATAATGAGAAACGTATAGTGTAGAATGGAAGGTTTTAAATGAAATACCCATAATTAACAACTTCTATCCTCAGTAAATATTATTTCCCAAAATCTGGTCTGTGGATAACCCTAATTAGGGTTCCCTTTATTCTCTTTTTTCTCTTCCTGCTAAAACAGCTTCCCTGCTCCCAGTTACCTTTTTCACGATCTCTATATCATTCATTCCTTAGTCATGCAGGCAGAGGTGTTCAGCTGTCTCCACCCCCGCTTCAAAATGTGTGCCCCCAAACCTACTACAGAGCACAGCAAGGCAAACAGATAACCTTCTAATTAGCAGGTCCCCATTTCTACCCAAACACACATATATACACACAGAGTGTTCAAGACATTAAAAATATATATGCATATACAAATATGTATGTATTATATACGTGTATATATGAAAATGAATCTTTTGCAAAGCTGATGACCATTTTATATTTTTCTTTTTTCCCAGTATTTAGCACATACCTCAGTACAAGGTAAGACCTACCAAACAAAAGGTCACTTGTAGTTGGCATGGCCTGACTGGCCCTTGCCTTGACAGGCTGGCTGCCTGAAAGGTCTGTCATTCGTGTCCATGTACATAGTACATTACTTGAGTCTTTTTTCAAATATATGTGCAAGAAAAGGGTACAGGAGGAGAGAAAACATTACAAATCACGGTTAAAAAATATAAAAATCAAGAAGGGGGGAAATGCTGCTCAGATAAACTTTGTCGGTTTGCATAGAAAGCAGTCTTCATTTTTTTTTTTTAACATCTTTTTTGGAGTATAATTGTTTTACATTGTTGTGTTAGTTTCTGCTGTACAACAAAATGAATCAGTTATACGCATACATGTATCCCCATATCCCCTCCGCCTTTCTCTCCCTCCCACCCTCCCTATCCCACCCCTCTAGGTGGTCACAAAGCACCGAGCTGATCTCCCTGTGCTATGTAGCTGCTTCCCACTAGCTATGTATTTTACCTTTGTTAGTGTGTATATGCCATTGCTACTCTCTCACTTTGTCCCAGCTTACCCTTCCCCCTCCCCGTGTCCTCAAGTCCATTCTCTACGTCTGTGTCTTTACTCTTGTCCTGCCCCTAGGTTCATCAGAACCATTTTTTTTTTTTAATTCCATAGATATGTGTTAACATATAGTATTTGTTTTTCTCTTTCTGACCTACTTTACTCTGTATGACAGACTCTAGGTCCATCTACCTCACTCAATTTTGTTTCTTTTTATGGCTCAATAATAATTCAATTTCATTTCTTTTTATGGTTGAGTGATATTCCATCGTATATATGTGCCACATCTTCTTTATCCATTCATCTGTGGTTGGACACTTAGGTTGGAAAGCAGTCTTCTTTAAATTTTGTTCAAAAACAGTTCTAAAATAATTTATTACTGAAGCTTAAAATAAAAGGGATTTACATAATATGCTAAAGATGTGAAAAAGGAGAGATACATTTCATATATAAGCGGGCTGTCATAATTATGTTTGCTTTGGAGAATGTATGTTCCTACCAAACAATAATGAAATGAATGTTTGTGCCATTGGCTGTTTTCCTGATTTTCTGAAACCCAATCCCATCTCTGATTGCCACTAACCAAGTGCAGACCACCAACAGCTCTCATGATCTGCCAGTTTATTGCTTTGTGGCTCTCCGAAATTGTTTTTGGTCAGTTTTTTGTTTGTATATTTTTGTTTCGGTCTTTCTCTCAACTTCAACCCACAGGTACCTGGGATTGGGTTAGGTAAATTGTTGATACAAAGTTGATTCTGGTTGAATTGAGATGCATTTGCTAAGCCTTCTGTTGAGTTCCTTTGCCCAAAGCCTATCTACTCAGGAACTCTATCTCTTAGAGGTGAAAAACCTGCAAATTATGCATTTTTGGTAAATTAGCAGAGGCTGGTCTAGCTGTTTGAGTACACAGAACTGTTGAGCATTATTAGGTCTCTTTAAATTTTCACTAGAAAGTTAATTTAATTTAGAATATGAATAGTTTTATGCATCCCTTTCAACATATTTCTACCGTCCTCTATTTTTTGGCTATGTTTTCTGTTGTAGTTGTTTCAAAAGATTAATAATCAGATTTCATCCACAGCATATACTTTTCCCTAGATATTTTTTACAAGCATGTAAAAAAAGTATGAAATGCCAGCTGAATTTTAAGGTGTCTGGAAGAAAGAAGCACTGAATATTCTTATCCAACAGGGATATGCTGTTAATACATGAAGAAAAAAAAGTTTGGCTTTAGCACCTAGGAAGATATTTTTGGTTGATTTGAAAACACTGAGGCAAGTGAATAGCAAATGCACAAATTGACTTTGGGCTGATGTACTTATATTTTCTAAATATGACTCTTACTGCTCTTTGGAAAATGCCATTTTATGAACTGAATTTGAACTCAGAAGGTTAACTTATTAAAGGTTAGATCACTACCCAAAAGGGCTTAATAAAATATAAAACCTCTGTGTTGTATATATCATAACTCAGAATAAAAGGGAAAATAGTGCAGTTTAAGGAAAGACTTTAATAGCTCGTGTCCTTTCACCAACTGCTCTGTTAACTAGATCTTATTTTATTTGTGTCTGCTAACTCACTTAAAGTATATCAGAATTAGATGTAAATTACCTCAGATAATTTTCTAACTGCAACAACTGCATGTATTATTCTAAGGCCAAATAATATATAACTAATCTCATTATAACCTTTTCTCTAACCACCATTTTGAGAGACAAAATAGCAAGTATAGGTCTTCCACATCAACAGAGAAAGTGACACTTTATACCTCTGGGAACTCAGAACACATAATTTGACCCAAAAGAAAAAAAAAAATGTTAATGAGTAGCCTTACCCTGAGATTGTATATTTATTTGTCTATTTTATGTTGAAGGAGGTCATGGATATATACTCCTGTGCCCTGTACCAAAGCATACATGCCTTGTGGATTTTACTTGGCATTTTCCAGTATCAAGATATGCAAATCCTTAAAAATGCCATACCCTCACATTTTGCCAAGTAAAATATAGGAAACCAGTAGGATGGGTTTGCCTTGACATATAGCAGTCACTCAGTGGCAAAATAAGAGTTGCTTTCCATTTCAGTAAAAGTGAAATAAGAGTCATCAGGGAAAAAAAGGTTACAAGAATATATAAGAAATATAGAAATAATTGATTATAGAATAAGTTGATTCAGGGTCTCTTGACTTCATTCTTTTTCACACTGTGTCTCCTCCCCATATTTTCCTCTCAACATCCTATTTTTGTTTTGTCTTTTGTCCATCTTTTCTTTTTAATATCCTCTCCTGTAACCATAGATTTTAAAATCCTAGTTCTTCCAAGAGTCTTCTTAGATTGGAAGGAAATTAGCCCTTGTTTCTATTGCTGTTTTTAATTATCTAACTGTGGTACAATCTATAAGCTAATCAAGTATTATAGCCATTTTTTATTATTAGCTGTATTTCAGCGTTTCAAGTTGTTGATTGTGCTCAGCTTGTTTTACATTCTTTGTATTTCTTTACATTTGTCTTAACAGGGCATTAACATCCCTTTAATTGGGAGTCTCAATCTTAAATATTTTGAGAAGTGAAGTGGTAAAGTCGTGCACATCTACAGAGTGTGAGAAATCTGGAGAATTAGAACTTGACGCCTTTCCTAAAATTATTCAAATTTAAATTCCTAGGAAATATACTAGTCAAATTAAATATAAGATACTGCTACCAGTTATAAAGTAATTTGTAGAGGAACAAATAGAATAATATACAATTAGAAGTAGACAAACAAAAACTGCTTACCTCAGATAACTAAACTTCCACTGAAAATTATCTTTACATGTCATGGTAAGGACCTTTTAATCAATATTAAAATTAAAATAAATTATCCCATATGATTACACATAGCTCAGTATTCAAAAAAAAATATTTGAATACTAAGTTATAGACTCTGGATTGATGGTAGAAAGAACTGCCAAAAAATTATATATTGGAATAGATTCAGTAACCAAAAAATTTTAAGTGAAATAAAGTAAATTTTCACAAAATGACTGAATACTAGCTTCATATCTATGGAAGAATATTACTGATGCTGAACCATAGCAAAGGGCTATGAAAAAAGGGCAGAACCCAGACTAACCCAGCAGTTACAATCAAAGATAGGGTATCATTTTTGAACAAAATTAAGTGCTACAGATTAAAAACCTAAGACCTCTTTTGCATATGTATAATGCCACCTAACCGTGAGTCAAATTTGTCTTTTAGGCAACTGAGAAGATGTTATCAACAGTAGTATCTGCCAGTAAGAAAGAAAGGAAGAGGAAAAAATAAACCAAACCAGTGGTGAGATCTCATCGAAATGATACTCTACAGGAGGGCTTCCCCGGAGGAGAGGGAAGGAGTATGAGAAACACATGGGGGGTTTTCTCAGACTGTAAAAGCAGAGGTGTGATCTTCAGCCAAGAAGCATCTGCAGAGTCCTTGCTGGCAGAGGTAAAGGAAGCTCAGAGATTCTGTTTAGCACTGCTGTGTTGAACATCATCCCTACGTGTGTATCTGAACTTTCGTATCAGTCCCAGGCAGCCTGATCACACACACTCACACACAGGCTCAGTGCGTCTACATGTGCTCTTACACTCTCACACATGAGCACTCCCACTCACATTTACTCATTTGCACTGTCCTTCACACTCACGCCCCCGTTCAACTACACTTCCCCTCCTATGCCAGCAGAGAGATCTAAATCCTATAGGAATTAAAAATAGTTGTTCAAAATTCCCCTTTAAAAAAATCTTTAATTGCCAGCAGATGGATTATGGACTTGATATTTACATTTTGAGAGGTTTCCAATTACAATAAAATCTACCAGCATTTTTCACTCTATATGGAGCCATTCACTTGTATTTGGAACACAATTCAATTTTCCAAATTTGGCTAAACTAAACTTATTTTAGGAACACAAATACCCATCAAAAGGAGATAGATTTACAACTGGGCAAAGTGCAATGTCTGCACGTTTATTTTCCCCTCTGAGACATTATCAATTTTGACCAAAAAAAATGTTTTTCTCTCTTTGAAAATTAGGCACATGATACACTCTCATTGACCGTATGAATACTGTTAGGTCTCTGACTTCTTAAGTTTGTAAATTTTTTTTTAAATTTTATTGAAGTATAGTTTATTTACAATGTTGTGTTACTTTCTGTTGTACAACAAATTGATTCAGATATATATGTATATATGTTCTTTTCAAGATTATTATTTCAGATTATATTGCATTTAGGTTATTACAAATTATTGAATCTATTTCCCTATGCCATACAACAGGTCCTGGTTGTTTATCTATTTTATATATAGTTTATATCTATTAATCACAAGCTCTTAATTTATCCTTCCCCCCTTTCTCCTTTGGTAGCCTTAAGTTTGTTTTCTATGTCTATGAGTATGTTTCTGTTTTGTAAATACGTTCATTTGTATCACTTTTTAGATTCAAAATATAAGTGATATCATATGATATTTGTCTTTCTCTGTCTTACTTCACTTAGTATGATCATCTCCAGTTCCATCTAGATCTCTAACTCCTCTTAAAAGAAAAAGAAGCAAACAGAATACGGGGATTGGACTCTTTGAATTGAAGAGGGGAAGAGAACACTAGCATTAGAACACACTGTGACTTTTACTGAAGCCTAGGCACTGTGCTAGACCACACAATAGGTGTGATATAGACATATTCTCACTTAAGAAGGCTAGGGTTTTATTCTTGCTTCTGGGGGAAGCAGCTATGCAGCCTTGGATTCCAGTTAATTGCTCTAACCCAAAGCTATGATTTTAAAATTATTTAACTAGATCATTTATATTATCATATCCAGATTTAAATTTATATTACTATTTAAGAGTAATAGAAACTTATTTAATACTATAACTTTATTGACAAAATGATATTTCTATGAGTATTATGGTCTATGACAGTGCTTGCTCACATGTCCTTTCTTCAGCAGGTTTTAACATAGTACAACATTTATTTTTCTTATATTTCATTTAAAATCTAATTCTCTTTTGGGGGATTGGAAAAATGTAGACTACATGTCATTATTTCTAAGTACTTGTCTTCACTCAAATTCAATGTAAAATAGCTAAAAATGTTATAGCCACTACTGTTTATAGAATGCTTTCACAAATGTTAAATTGATCCATATTTATGTAACTGAGATCTACAATATTCAAGGAATTGAGGAAGATTCTGAGTTTAGAATCACCTGGTTAAAGAAAAAGGTGGTAAGGAGGATTAGTCCACTGTTAGTCCAATGAACAGTCCACTGTTCCTCCTCCAATTTCTGAACTGGTAGAAAAAACTGCTAAACTATTTTTGATAAAATCCAAAATGGAAATTTTGTATTAGATATCTAGACACAAAGAGGGATTTAATATTTCATTACTGATCAGTGTTCAGATTGCTCCCCAAGTCACTGGCATAGCCTGAATTGCAGACTTCACCATCAGTACAGGCCAGGAGCCCATCATGGAAGAGAGAGAACAGTCATCCAGAAAAGAGGCTGCTCCAAAGAGTGGGGACCCAGAAAGCCTTAAATCCTGTATACTATAGATTGAATGTTTGCGTTCCCCTCCCCCCGCAAATTCATATATTGAAACCAAATTCTCAATGTGATGGTTTTAGAAGTGAGACCTTTGGGAGATGATTAGGTCATGAGAGAAGAGCCTTCAAACAGGGTATTAGTGCCCTTATAAAAGAATCCCAGAGAGCTCATCTGTACCCTCCTCCATGTATGGTTACAGTGAAATGGGAGCTGTTTATGAACTAGGAAGTGGCCTTTCCCAGACACTGAATCTGCCAGCACCTCGATCTTGGATGTTCCAGCCTCATGAATGAACTGTGAGAAATACATTTCTGTTGTTTATAATCACCTAATCTGTGGTATTTGGTTACAGAAGCCCAAATGGACTAAGACAGAAGTCTAAGAACTCCCTTCTTCCCAGCTCATCAGTTAGCAAAGTTGCTCCTCCAGTGGGCACGTATGAAAGGAATATAGTTGAAGGGTATTGTAATACTCTTTCTACAGAGGAGTAGTAGTTTCCTACCTTCTAAAGAGACATGGCAAGTGGGTACTCACAGTTCTTTCCAAGTGGTCATAGCTAAAGACACTCAAAGCAAATTGCTTGAGCTTACATGGGGCTGCAAAAGGGAGACACAATTTCTCTTCTACTTGAAGACTGAATATTTTAACTGTGATTGTGGGAATCAAATAATCTACTTTATATCATGCAATTAGCATGTAAAATGTTACCTAGGAAATGGCAATTATCTTTGGACAGAGGTAGATTCTCAAGTCTGGATCTTCTATTTACTAGCTATGCATTCTCTTTACCTAACTTTTTAGCTAAATAGTCTATTTACAATGAGCAAGTTAAAGGATTTTTTTTTTTCATTTATAAAACTGAGAAATAATCTGCAGAGTTTTTGAGGAGAAGTATTAAAAAAAAAACACAGAGAAAATATATGTAAATCATTGAAGCTGGAACTTGACATATACTCATTAAATGTTAACAATTATTTTCAAGGGAAGTGTTCAGATTTGGAAATCTGCTTGTAGAGTCAAGTATCATTTCTTCATTCAGCATAAATTCTCATATTTTCTTATATTAAACACTAGGCAACAGCACTGTCCTAGGCATGTGAGGTACATTAGGGAAATAAACATTAAAAAAATCCCATCCTGGGCTTCCCTGGTGGCGCAGTGGTTGAGAATCTGCCTGCCAATGCAGGGGACATGGGTTCGAGCCCTGGTCTGGGAAGATCCCACATGCCACGGAGCAACTGGGCCCGTGAGCCACAACTACTGAGCCTGCGCGTCTGGAGCCTGTGCTCCGCAACAAGAGAGGCCACGATGGTGAGAGGCCTGCGCACCGCGATGAAGAGTGGTCCCCACTTGCCGCAACTAGAGAAAGCCTTCGCACAGAAACGAAGACTCAACACAGTCATAAATAAATAAATAAATAAATAAAAAGAACATGAATTTCTATTTAAAAAAAAAAAAAAATCCCATCCTTGGTGGAACTCAGATGACAGTAACAGATTTATTTGTCAGATGTCATAAATATAAATAGAATATAAATACACAAAAGATGTCATTCCACTCTTCACACAAATAATCAAGATAGGTCTCAGGTAATTTTATGAACAGCTGACTTTCTTTTCCTCAAAACACATACACACACATAATATCTGAAGAATAAAGAAAGAAAAAGTATGAAACTAACATTCTTCTTATTTGTTTTTGGTAGAGATGGGTAGCTTTTGAAAAAACTGAGAGATTTTTATGTGTGTGACTAAGATTCAAGTTAAGAAATATATGTTGCAACCAGACCCCATGCAGATAGTGGAAGTAAAAGACCTCCTTCACCTAGAGAAGTGAAATTCACAGAAGTGAAATAAGACCAAGGTAATAGATTGAACAGCAAGGACATTCATGCCTAGTGGAAATGTTCAGCAGGAGAAGTTGTCCAAAGAATTTCCAGAACATAGGGAGAACAATGGGATGGATAACATCAAGCAGAGAAAAGCTAACATGGTAGCAAGGTAGGTCTGAAGTTACAGATAATAGGGGATTTTAAAATAACAGCAATATATCCTTAATTCTGATTAGCTTTGTACTATCCACAAACACCTGTTTATATTCCATATCTTTTATTTTTCCTGATTTACCAAGCTTATAACCATAACAGCAACACATTTTGTTGTGTTTCTGGAATATGAGATTCTGCCTTTAGAAATGTATTAAAAATGTATATACTTCTCTTTATATAGAGCTTGCACCTTCCCTGCTAAATGTATTCTTAAGAATTATATAAATTTTATTACAACAAGTTTCTTTTGTCATTTCTGGTTTTAGTTGGGCATTGCTAGTGTCGCTGGCTATACTACAAGGGCTTTTTTCTTTCTTTTTTTAAATGAAAAGTCAACCACCTCTACTTTTATTCTTGTTTATTTTACACTAAAAAATGGCATTTTCGTCTCACCTCTTAACAGACTGCAAAAATTATTTTTCTGTCTTTAAGAAAAGGGAAACTCTACTTTTTTACTCATTAATAATTTAAGACCACTGGTTTAATAAGCCATCAAGATCCATGTAAAACAAAACAAAATGATAATATTTTTTTAGCAGAAGATAAAAAATAGAAGACAGATATTTAGTTAGTGAGAAGGTGAAATAAATATGAAAGAGGACATCAGAGTACTGGGGAGAAGAAAACACGTGAACTACATAAATAGCAGGATTTCCCAACTGTGAGGCTTTACTATTGATACAGAACTAGCCCAACAAAGGAGGGGTTCAGATGCCAGTTGAGTAAATACAGAAGGACTCTTTCAAGGAAAATGGTTCATATGACTATTAACCTGGGAGCTAAGATATCATTCACTAATGTACCAATTCTCACTTGACTGGGAATTTCTCACTACTTACTCTCAGAACCTTTGCCAGGTTAATCCCCATCAATGTCTAAAGAAGTCTCCTCACCAACTTCATCCATTAAGTCTCTTGTTTCCTGTCCATCCAAAATGAAGCTCATCTATGCCATACTAAGATTCTGCCTGGTCTTTTTTTTGTAGGCCAGTGTGGATTCTATTCTTTGAATGCCCAGAACAGCCAAAAGCTTCTAGGAGGAGAGAGAAACAAATATACCTAGTGATATATATTTTGAAGGTAAGATGAACAGAACAGGTTATGGGATACCCCATTATATTAGCACTTGAAAACAAACAAACAACAATTAGAGACCATCCAGCCATCTTACTCTGTTGTCAGTCATAAACATCATCTAGTTGAGTTCATCAGGTTTTCTAAACTTGGCTATAAAATCAGATTCCACGGAATAACAATGAGTAACCTTAGCTCCAGCACTACACATTCTCAATTTTGAAGTTCAATTAAAACTGGCTGGCCTGCTTTGGGTGACATGCCCAACACCAACCTGTCAATGTGACCAAGGTAAGGTTTACTTTATGTGCTCCATTCCTATATCCTGAGGTGAAATCAAATATAGCAGAACCACAGACACTGAGAATGTAGGAAGATGTAGATTTCCATAGGGACACCCTTCAATTTAAATAAGAGGAAAAAGTCTTAACAAATTGTAGATAAACCATCGTCCAGGAGGTAAAAACTTAATATCATTTAAAATACCAAATGGAGATACAAAGAATTAATGATATTTTAATTAGAATCACATTTTTAACTTAATTTAGTGTTTCCAAAGTTCATGTGGAGAATAAATGTAGATGAGAAAATCTTGAAAAGTGGAACAGTGAGTGAAGATTTCCTATACACGACAATAAAAGTTATTATAAATCACCATAATAAAAAATAATTTAGTGTCTTTGAAGAGGTAGCCAAATAGATATTTGGAACAGAGTCTAAAGACAGATCCAATTAAGATATAAATGTGGGAGGCAATGTGACATTTAGGTAAAGGAAGGGCTTGATTATACACGTAAGTTAAATGGGCCAGTGGTCAAGGAATGCTAGATTTCTTTATTTCTATAAATCAAATTTAATCTACTTGGAGACTATACTCAGAGTTGTAGGAAAGTCAGTGTCAATGATTGGAGGGAATGGACCTCTGTTTTTCTAGCATCTTAAAATTCAGAGTCTTTGTATTAGTGTCTAATACTGTGTAACAAATTACCACAAATTTAGCAATTTAAAACAACACAGATTTCTTATCTCAGTTTCCCTGGGCCAAATGTCCTGGCACAGCTACACCAAGTCCTTTGTTCAGGGTCTCACCAAGCTGGAATCATGGTGTGGACTGGGCTGTGTTCTCATCTGGAACTTGAGGTGCTCTTCCAAGGTCATACAGGTATTTGGAAGAATTCAGTTCCTTATGACTGAGGTCCCTATTTTAGTGCAGTCAGCTGGGGTTATCCTCAGCTCTTTGAGGCTGTCCTCAGGTCCTAGCCATTTGGCCCTCAGACAACATCAACATTGACCTTACTTTTTCAACGCCAACAGGAGAATCTCTCACGGTCCAATAAGACAGTGTCTTATTTAACATAATGTTATCACATAACATTTTCCTCCATGTTGGTCCACAACAAAATCTGAATGAGGTGATTTCTGTGCACTTGGCAATTTCATTTCTTTATTCTATAACTCAAAACTCATTTACAACATATGAAAATGTAAAGGTTTAGCTGGCATCGTGAAACAGCAAAGGGATAATGGGTCTTATTATCTCTAATTTTTGATAAAAATATAAACAATCATTAATTAATAAAGCCTAGATTATCTTTCCAGGTAAGTAAGACATATAAGAAAAATACATAAATAAAAAGATCAAAGAACAAACTAAATTAAAATGAAAGTGTTCATTTGGTAAAAAACATAATAAACAGTATTGAAATACAAATGATAGACCAATAGAAAAAGTGTTATTAATGTATATGACAGAGGAATACATACTATAAGCAATTTTAAATTAATGTAAAGAGCTCCTATAAATTTATAAATAAAATAATTCAATTGAAAAATAATAAAAGTTTTGAACAAATAATTCACAGAATAGAAAATGCAAAAGGACAATAAACATACTGTAAGATGTCTAGCATTACTAGAAGTCAGGAAACTGCAAATTAAATCAGTAATGAAATATTTTTTACATTGCACTAAAAGATATTGAGGAATAAATATTCTTACACATTGTTGGTGGTACTGTAAATTATGGAAATTTTAGGAAGTAATCTAGCAGTATTTATTAAAATTTAAAATATATGTACTTTTGGAAGCAGCATTTTCCTTCTGTGAACTTTTCCTACAGATATGAAAATATCAATAATTGAGAGATATAGTCATGACTGCAATTAATTTTAAAATTCCAGTAACCATGTTGATACTCAAGTATAGAAAAATGGTTGAATATGCATTGAATTCATTTAATAAAAATCTATAAACTATTGAAAGATGAAAAGTTAAAAGTATATTAAATACATATCAATTTAGAAGGATGTCCATGGCATATTTTTAAGTGGAAACAATTAAGTTAAATGTTTTAAATATTATCTTACATTTCTGAAAATTAAAATAAAAAGAACAATAATTTTAATATGTATATATTTGAACAAAGGTACTATTTTGGAAATATATAGTGTATACCAAAATTTTAATAAACTCTAGTTTTATTTTTCTGTATTCAATCAATATAAGTGCTTTTAATTTTTTGCAGGAATATATTACTACCATCTAAATATCATGTATCAGTGGGTCGAGATGAACTTAACCTAGGAATAGTTTGCACTATATGTCTTAGATATGCTTGATCTTGTGGCTCTAACTCCCATAGTGTTTTTTTTTTTTTTTTCTTTTTTCTTTTTTTTTTAAACATCTTTATTGGAGTATAATTGCTTTACAATAGTGTGTTAGTTTCTGCTTTATAACAAAGTGAATCAGTTATACATATACATATGTTCCCATATCACTTCCCTCTTGCATCTCCCTCCCTCCCACCCTCCCTATCCCACCCCTCTAGGTGGTCACAAAGCACCAAGCTGATCCCCCTGTGCTATGCGGTTACTTCCCACTAGTTATCTATTTTACTTTAGGTAGTATATATATGTCCATGCCACTCTCTCACCCTGTCACATCTTACCCCTCCCCCTCCCCATATCCTCAAGTCCATTCTCTAGTAGGTCTGTGTCTTTATTCCCGTCTTGCCACTAGGTTCTTCATGATCTTTTTTTTTTTTCCCCTTAGATTCCATATATATGTGTTAGCATACTGTATTTGCTTTTCTCTTTCTGACTTACTTCCCTCTGTATGACACACTCTAACTCCATCCACCTGACTACAAATATCTCCATTTCATTACTTTTTATGGCTGAGTAATATTCCATTGTATATATGTGCCACATCTTCTTTATCCATTCATCTGTCGATGGACATTTAGGTTGCTTCCATGTCCTGGCTATTGTAAATAGAGCTGCAATGAACATTTTGGTACATGACTCTTTTTGACCTATGGTTTTCTCAGGGTATATGCCCAGTAGTGGGATTGCTGGGTCGTATGGTAGTTCTATTTGTAGTTTTTTAAGGAACCTCCATACTGTTCTCCATAGTGGCTGTATCAATTTGCATTCCCACCAACAGTGCAAGAGTGTTCCCTTTCCTCCACACCCTCTCCAGCATTTATTGTTTCTAGATTTTTTGATGATGGCCATTCTGACTGGTGTGAGATGATATCTCATTGTAGTTTTGATTTGCATTTCTCTAATGATTAATGATGTTGAGCATTCTTTCATGTGTCTGTTGGCAATCTGTATATCTTCTTTAGAGAACTGTCTATTTATGTCTTCTGCCCATTTTTGGATTGGGTTGTTTTTTGTTTTTTGTTTTTTTGTTATTGAGCTGCATGAGCTGTTTGTAAATCTTGAAGATTAATCCTTTGTCAGTTGCTTCATTTGCAAATATTTTCTCCCATTCTGAGGGTTGTCTTTTCGTCTAGTTTATGGTTTCCTTTGCTGTGCAAAAGCTTTTAAGTTTCATTAGGCCCCATTTGTTTATTTGTGTTTTTATTTCCATTTCTCTAGAAGCTGGGTCAAAAAGGATCTTGCTGTGATTTATGTCATAGAGTGTTCTGCCTATGTTTTCCTCTAAGAGTTTGATAGTGTCTGGCCTTACACTTAGGTCTTTAATCCATTTTGAGTTTATTTTTGTGTATGGTGTCAGGGAGTGTTCTAATTTCATACTTTTACATGTACCTGTAAAAGCACCACTTATTGAAGAGGCTGTCTTTTCTCCACTGTATATGCTTGCCTCCTTTATCAAAGATAAGATGACCATATGTGTGTGGGTTTATCTCTGGGCTTTCTATCCTGTTCCATTGATCTATATTTCTGTTTTTGTGCCAGTACCAAACTGTCTTGATTACTGTAGCTTTGTAATATAGTCTGAAGTCAGGGAGCCTGATTCCTCCAGCTCCATTTTTCGTCCTCAAGATTGCTTTGGCTATTCGGGATCTTTTTAGTTTCCATACAAATTGTGAAATTTTTTGCTCTAGGCCTATGAAAAATGCCAGTGGTAGTTTGATAGGGATTGCATTGAATCTGTAGATTGCTTTGGGTAGTATAGTCATCTTCTCAATGTTGAGTCTTCCAAGCCAAGAACATGGTATCTCTCCATCTGTTTCGTTAGTCTTTAATTTCTTTCATCAACGTCTTATAGTTTTCTGCATATAGGTCTTTTGCTTCCTAAGGTAGGTTTATTCCTAGGTATTTTATTCTTTTTGTTGCAATGGTAAATGGGAGTGTTTCCTTAATTTCTCTTTCAGATTTTTCATCATTCGTGTATAGGAATGCAAGAGATTTCTGTGCATTAATTTTGTATCCTGCTACTTTACCAAATTCAGTGATTAGCTCTAGGAGTTTTCTGGTAGCATCTTTAGGATTCTCTATGTATAGTATCATGTCATCTGCAAACAGTGACAGCTTTACTTCTTCTTTTCCGATTTGGATTCCTTTTATTTCTTTTTCTTCTCTGATTGCTGTAGCTAACACTTCCAAAACTATGTTGAGTAATAGTGGCGAGAGTGGTCAAACTTCTCTTGTTCCTGATCTTAGTGGAAATGGTTTCAGTTTTTCACCATTGAGGACAATGTTGGCTGTGGGTTTGTCATATATGGCCTTTATTATGTTGAGGAAAGTTCCCTCTATGCTTACTTTCTGCAGGGCTTTTTATCATAAATGGGTGTTGAATTTTGTTGAAAGCTTTCTCTGCATCTATTGAGATGATCATATGGTTCTTCTCCTTCAATTTGTTAATACGGTGTATCACGTTGATTGATTTGCGTATATTAAAGAATCCTTGCATTCCTGGAATAAACCCCACTTGATCATGGTGTATGATCCTTTTAATGTGCTTTTGGATTCTGTTTGCTAGTATTTTGTTGAGGATATTTGCATCTATGTTCATCAGTGATATTGGCCTGTAGTATTCTTTCTTTGTGACATCTTTGTCTGGTTTTGGTATCAGGGTGATGGTGGCCTATTAGAATGAGTTGGGGAGTGTTCCTCCCTCTGCAATATTTTGGAAGAGTCTGAGAAGGATAGGTGTTAGCTCTTCTCTAAATGTTTGATAGAATTCGCCTGTGAAGCCATCTGGTCCTGGGCTTTTGTTTGTTGGAAGATTTTTAATGACACTTTCAATTACAGTGCTTGTGATTGGTCTGTTCATATTTTCTATTTCTTCCTGGTTCAATCTCGGTAGGTTGTGCATTTCTAAGAATCTGTCCATTTCTTCCAGGTTGTCCATTTTATTGGCATAGAGTTGCTTATAGTAATCTCTCATGATCGTTTGTATTTCTGCAGTGTCAGTGGTTACTTCTCCATTTTCATTTCTAATTCTATTGATTTCAGTCTTCTCCCTTTTTCTCTTGATGAGTCTGGCTAATGGTTTATCAATTTTGTTTATCTTCTCAAAGAACCAGCTTTTAGTTTCATTGATCTTTGTTATTGTCTCCTTCATTTCTTTTTCATTTATTTCTGATCTGATCTTTATGATTTCTTTCCTTCTGCTAGCTTTGGGGCTTTTTTGTTCTTCTTTCTCTAACTGCTGTAGGTGCAAGGTTAGGTTGTTTATTCGAGATGCTTCCTGTTTCTTGATGTAGGCTTGTATTGCTATAAACTTCCCTCTTAGAACTGCTTTTGCTGCATCCTATAGGTTTTGGGTCATTGTGTCTCCATTGTCATTTGTTTCTAGGTATTTTTTGATTTCCCCTTTGATTTCTTCAGTGATCACTTCGTTATTAAGTAGTGTATTGTGTAGCCTCCTTGTGTTTGTATTTTTTACAGATCTTTTCCTGTAATTGATATCTAGTCTCATAGCATTGTGGTCAGAAAAGATACTTGATATGATTTCAATTTTCTTAAATTTACCAAGGTTTGATTTGTGACCCAAGATATAATCTATCCTGGAGAATGTTCCATGAGCACTTGAGAAATATCTGTATTCTGTTGTTTTTGGGTGGAATGTCCTATAAATATCAATTAAGTCCATCTTGTTTAATGTATCATTTAAAGCTTGTGTTTCCTTATTTATTTTCATTTTGGATGATCTGTCCTTTGGTGAAAGTGGGGTGTTAAAGTCCCCTACTATGATTGTGTTACCGGCAATTTCCCCTTTTATGGCTGTTAGTATTTGCCTTATGTATTGAGGTGCTCCTATGTTGGGTGCATAAATATTTACAATTGTTATACCTTCCTCTTGGATCGATCCCTTGATCATTATATAGTGTCCTTCTTTGTCTCTTGTAATAGTCTTTATTTTAAAGACTATTTTGTCTGATATGAGAATTGCTACTGCAGCTTTCTTTTGATTTCCATTTGCATGGAATAACTTTTTCCATCCCCTCACTTTCAGTCTGTATGTGTCTCTAGGTCTGAAGTGGGTCTCTTGTAGAGAGCATATATATGGGTCTAGTTTTTGTATCCATTCAGCCAGTTTGTGTCTTTTGGTGGGAGCATTTAATCCATTTACGTTTAAGGTAATTATCGATATGTATCTTCATATTCCCATTTTCTTAAATGTTTTGGGTTTGTTATTATAGGTGTTTTCCTTCTCTTGTGTTTCTTGCCTAGAGAAGTTCCTTTAGCATTTGTTGTAAAGCTGGTTTGGTGGTGCTGAACTCTCTCAGCTTTTGCTTGTCTGTAAAGGTTTTAATTTCTCCATCATATCTAAATGATATCCTTGCTGTGTAGAATAACCCTGGTTGTAGGTTTTTCTCCTTCATCATTTTAAGTATATCCTGCCACCCCCTTCTGGCTTGCAGAATTTCTGCTGAAAGATCAGCTGTTAACTTTATAAGGATTCCCTTGTGTGTTATTTGTTGTTTTTCCCTTGCTGCTTTTAATATATTTTCTTTTTGATAGTTTGATTAATATCTGTCTTGGTGTGTTTTTCCTTGGATTTATCCTGTATGGGACTCTCTGTGCTTCCAGGACTTGATTTTCATTTCCTTTCCCATATTAGGGAAGTTTTCAACTGTAATCTCTTCAAATATTTTCTCAGTCTGTTTCTTTTTCTCTTCTTCTTCTGGGGCCCCTATAATTCGAATGTTGGTGCGTTTGATGTTGTCCCAGAGGTCTCTGAGACTGTCCTCAGTTCTTTTCATTCTTTTTTCTTTATTCTGCTCTGCAGTAGTTATTTCCAGTATTTTATCTTCCAGGTCACTTATCCGTTCTTCTGCCTCAGTTATTCTGCTATTGATCCCGTCTAGAGTATTTTTTAATTTCATTTATTGTGTTTTTCATCATTGCTTGGTTCCTGTTTAGTTCTTCTACGTCCTTGTTAAATATTTCTTGCATTTTGTCTATTCTATTTCCAAGATTTTGGATCATCTTTACTATCATTATTCTGAATTCTGTTTCAGTTAGACTGCCTATTTCCTCTTCATTTGTTAGGTCTGTTGTGTTTTGACCCTGCTCCTTCATCTGCTGTGTGTTTTTTTGTCTTCTCAATTTGCTTATCTTACTGTGTTTGGGATCTCCTTTTCACAGGCTGCAGGTTCGTAGTTCCCGTTGTTTTTGGTATCTGTCCCCAGTGGCTAAGGTTGATTCAGTGGGTTGTGTAGGCTTCCTGGTGAAAGGGACTAGTGCCTGTGTTCTGGTGGATGAGGCTGGATCTTGTCTTTCTGGTGGGCACGTCCACGTCTGGTGGTGTGTTTTGGGGTGTCTGTGTCCTTATGATTTTAGGCAGCCTCTCTGCTAATGGATGGGGCTGTGTTCCTGTCTTGCTAGTTGTTTGGCATAGGGTGTCCAGCACTGTAGCTTGCTGGTCGTTGAGTGAAGCTGGGTCTTGATGTTGAGATCGAGATCTCTGAGAGATTTTCGCCATTTGGTATTACATGGAGCTGGGAGGTCTCTTGTGGACCAGTGTCCTGAAGTTAGCTCTCCCTCCTCAGAGGCACAGCTCTGATGCCTGGCTGGAGTACCAAGAGCCTTTCATCCACATGGCTCAGAATTAAAGGGAAAAAAAAAAATAGAAAGAAAGAAAGAGGATAAAATAAAATAAAATAAAATAAAGCTATTATAATAAAAAATAAAATGAATTTATTAAGAATATTTTTTAATTTTTAAAAATAGATTTATTAATTTTTTATAACAAAAAATAAGAAAAAAATTAAGAAAAAAATTTATTAAGAAAAAAATTAATTTTTTGAAATAAAAAATATGAAAAAACTTATTGAGAAAAATTTTTTTTTTAATTTTCAAAAATAGAAAATAAGAAAAAAATTATTAAGAAAAGATTTATTAAGAAAAAAAAATTTTTGGGCTTCCCTGGTGGCGCAGTGGTTGAGAGTCTGCCTGCCAATGCAGGGGACACGGGTTCGAGCCCTGGTCTGGGAAGATCCCACATGCCGCGGAGCAACTAGGCCCGTGAGCCACAATTACTGAGCCTGCGCGTCTGGAGCCTGTGCTCCGCAACGGGAGAGGCCGCGACAGAGAGAGGCCCGCGCACCGCAATGAAGAGTGGCCCCCACTCGCCGCAACTAGAGAAAGCCCTAGCACAGAAACGAAGACCCAACACAGCCATAAATAAATAAATAAAATAAATAAATAAATAAATAAATTAAAAAAAAAAAAAAAAGAAAAAAAAATTTTTTAAGTAAAAAAAAAAAAAAAAAAAAAGGATGGACTGAACCCTAGGACTAATGGTGAAAGCAAAGGTATACAGACAAAATCTCACCCAGAAGCATGCACATATACCCTCACAAAAAAAGGAAAAGGGGAAAAATTAATATATCCTGCTCCCAAAGTCCACCTCCTGAATTTGGGATGATTCGTTGTCTATTCAGGTATTCAACAGATGCAGGCACATCAAGTTGTTTGTGGAGCTTTAATCCACTGCTTCTGAGGCTGCTGGGAGATATTTCCCTTTCTCTTCTTTGTTTGTACAGCTCCCGGGGTTCAGCTTTGGATTTGGACTAGCCTCTGCATGTAGGTCGCCTGAGGGCTTCTGTTCCCCGCCCAGACAGAATGGGGTTAAAGGAGCAGCTGCTTCAGGGGCTCTGGCTCACTCAGGACGGTGGTAAGGAGGGGTATGGATGCGTGGCGAGCCTGTGGCCGCAGAGGCCAGTGGGACGTTGCAGCAGCCTGAGGCGCACCATGCGTTCTCCCGGGGAAGTTGTCCCTGGATCATGGGAGCCTGGCATTGGCGGGCTGCACAGGCTCCCAGGATGGGCGGTGTGGGTAGTGACCTGTGCTCGCACACAGGCTTCTTGGTGGCAGCAGCAGCAGCCTTAGTGTCTCATGCCCGTCTCTGGGGTCCGCGATGATAGCCGCGGCTCGAGTCCATCTCTGGAGCTCGTTTAGGCGGTGCTCTGAATCCCCTATCCTTGCACACCGCGAAACAAATAGGCAAGAAAAAGTCTCTTGCCTCTTTGGCAGCTGCAGAGTTTTTCCCAGACTCCCTCCCGGTTATCTGTGGTGCACTAACCCCTTCAGGCTGTGTTCACACTGCCAACCCCAGTCCTCTCTCTGGGATCCGACCGAAGCCCGAGCCTCAGCTCCCAGCCCCTACCCGCCCCAGCGGATGAGCAGACAAGACTCTCGGGCTGGTGAGTGCTGCTCGGCACCGATCCCCCATGTGGGAATCTCTACGCTTTGCCCTCCGCACCCCTGTGGCTGCACTCTCCTCCGTGGCTCCGCAGCTTCCCCCCTCTGCCACACGCAGTCTCCGCCCGCGAAGGGGCTTCCTAGTGTGTGGAAACCGGTCCTCCTTCACAGCTCCCTCCCACTGGTGCAGGTCCCGTCCCTATTCTTTTGTCTCTGTTATTTCTTTTTTCTTTTGCCCTTCCCAAGTATGTGGGGAGTTTCTTGCCGTTTGGGAGGTTTGACGTCTTCTGCCAGCGTTCAGTGGGTGTTCTGTAGGAGCAGTTCCACGTGTAGATGTATTTCTAATGTATCTGTGGGAAGGAAGGTGATCTCCGCATCTTATTTTTCCGCCATCTTGCCCTGACCCCCCTCCCATAGTGTTTTGATTTTGCCTTCTCCTACACAAAACAGCTGTCGGACCACAATGCTATTGTCTCTAAGTCAATATCTAAGACTACTTCTACATTTCCAACTCTATATGTTACTTTGTTTATTGATCTCTACTAAGTGTTGACTATTTCAAAGAATATTAATTCTTTGAAACTATAGCCAAATATACTAGAGGAAACAGATGAGACCACTGTATGTTGAATAATTGTTTTGTGCCACACAACTTGCTAGTTGCTTTCAGTGTCCATAAATTTGAAACTTATTCACACAAACACTTATCTGTAGAACAATGAGTAGAATCCTGATTAGTAGCCATACACACATAAGAAAAATACTATATGGTGACAAAAAAAGCAGAGTGAATGAATTTGACTCAAAATAGATTTCAGGGAGATACCCAGAAGCAACATAAAGGGACAAAAACTGTGTCTATTCTTCCATATTAAACAGTTCATTTTCCCTCCAGCAGTTTGTGTCTATTCTGCTTTCTTAAGTAGGCCTGAAATAAGATCTAATCTTGATGCCATCATAATTTTGAAGGCAGGGTACAGGATAGCCACTTAGAGAAACAAATAAATAAAATTCTATATTTTCAGTCTTCTTTTCTCACAATCAGCTAAAACATACCTAGTTAATTTTTCTTAGACATATTTTACTCCCTTTCAAAAGATACTTATATTGTGTTCCTCAGCTTTCAACACTATACCACCATCTGTGTAAATTTGACAGAGGTAGGTAATTTTATTCTTTTGTTCTTTTCATACTATCTTAGTCTGCTCAGGCTGCCATAACATAATACCATACACTGGGTGGCGTAAACAACAGAACTTTCTCACAGTCTGGAAGCTGGGAAGTCCAAGATCAAGGTTGCAGCAGATTTGGTTTCTGGTGAGACCTCTCTTCCTAGCTTGTAGATGTCCACCTTCTTGGTGTTTCTTCACATGGCTTTTCCTCATTCTGTGTGCAGAGAGAGAGAGAGAGACATCTCTCTCTTCTTCTTATAAGCCACCAATCCTATCAGAGTAGTACCCCACCCTTATGACCTCCTTCAGTCTTATTTACCTCCTAAAAGCCTGATCTCCAAATATAGTCATATTAGGAATTAGAGCTTTAACATATGGATTTGGAGTGGGGAGTCACAATTCAGATATACAAATGTTTATCATTTCACAATTCAGATATACAAATGTTTATCATTTCAGGTATTTATTTAAGAGTAATTTATGAATGTCTACTAAATGCAGGGAAAGTGGAAGTTACAGTGTTGTACACAATTAACTATAATATAGGCACTATATATAGGTCTATATATGCTTTCATCAATTTATTCTTTCAGTAAACAGTTTCAGGAGCCTATTCTAGGCATATGAAACATAAAGCCCAAATATTGAGTGAATAACTTTAGTGCCTCAAATTTGGGGAAATTTTGATATGTTTCTATTGTCATATCAATTGATCAGTCACTAATAATTTTGATCACCTGCTCTATACTCAACGTTCTAGGATTTGTGTGGGGGAATGAAAATGGCAACATATAATATAGATTTTGATGTTAAAAGCATAATATGCTCATAAATCTTTTAACTGGGAATCATTGGGAGTTATCAGCAATCATTACTATCTCAGTTGTCTATGGCTACAACAATGCTGTGTAATAATTAATCATGACATTTCCATGGCATATAGCAATAGACCAATTATTTTCACTTATGAGACTGTATGTCAGCTGGGCAGTTCTGCTGACTGAGTTGGGCTCAGAGGAGGCCATTCATGCATCTGTGATCAGCTGTCCATCAGTTGTTCTGCTCTCCTGATCTTGGGTGAGTTCTCTCACAGGTCTGGGCCTTCAGCTAGAAAATATTGGTCTGATTTGGTTCTACCTGATACACCTCCTTGGGCAAGATAGCCAAGCTAGACCTCAGGATGAAAGCAGAAGAGGAAGAGAGAATGGAATCATGCAAGGCCTAATAACGATGAGTCTCAGAACTGGCACAGCATCATTTCCTTATAATCTATTATGTAAGACAAGTTACTAGACCAGTCCAAATCCCAGGGGTAAAGAAAAGAAATGTATCATTTGATGTGAAGAACTAAAAAATCGTATTGAAAAGAGTGTAGATGCTGGGGTTGACTGACGAGCGGGTGAAGAATTGGGGCCATTTTTGCAATCAATCTAGCCACACTAGCACACATAAAAATTGGGGAAAATATAAACAAATTGTTAATCACTTAATTTCATAAATAATCAGAGAAATTACCAAACAAATCCACAAAGGTGCCCAAGTTAGTGGGTCACAGATACGAAAATAAACTAAGTCAAGAGAACTATTTACTATTTTAACTGTCTTATTATCAGGAATGAATGATTATATATTTTCTCCCCCCTCCACACCCATGCACATGCACACAGTTCCATGTTTCTTAGTATCTGCATACATTACTTAATTATCAGGTGTCTTATTAAGTATTTTATGACAAATATAGGATTTGCAATTAGATGTGGACTTTCTGTTTTCTTTCTCTTCTCAGTTGAAACCAAAGTTCCATTTCCTATTGTCACCACATTTTTCCAATCTACCATCATCTCTTGCCTGGACCTGCCACCTAACTGTGAGTACAATTCCCTATATTAGAGACAGGCAATCTTAAAGTCACGCACACATGTGCACACAATTAAAATACTGTCCACTACTTTTTAATACATACCACATTTAACATGGACTACCAGGCACTTCATGAGCTGATTTTTTGTTCATCTACTTAAAGGAGCCTTATTCACACTTTCCTCAGGACGTTTGTAAGTTCTGTTCCTTCAGGATAACAAACACCTCCCACTTACTCTTCAGATTTTAGATAAATCTGTATTTCCTTAATTCTTTTGACTAGTTAGAATAGAAACCTTACTGTATGTTCACATAAATCCCCATTGTTATTAAACAACAGTTATCATAGTTTGCAATTATATTCTTGTGTGTTTTTTTATTAACTTTTGTTCATCCTCTCCCCCACAAATATACCTCATACTGTCAGCTTCATTAGAACAAATGAAAAATTTGTTTTGCTTAGCATTTATAGTCTGTAGTTATAAACTTAGTCTAGCTAGTGTCTAACACGCAGTAAACACTCCAGAAACCTCACTGACTGGATAAATAAATTAGTGTATATCAAAAAAATTTCTTTTTAAAATCTGGGCTTTCAAAACCTGATCGTATGGCAGAATATTTAGGCTTATTAAATATTCACCAGTTCTGCAAATGTCTCAGCCCAGTTTTGTGAGTCACTGAATGAAAGAACGTTGCCCTGGAGAGTGGTATTGGGCATTTCATAATTATGGTATAAATCTTGTTGTATTAAGCTTGAGGTTTATTTGTAACTTAATCATAGTCTATCCTATGTTGACAAATATAGATGTTAAGATATATAAAGTTATTAGCAAGCCTATTGATAGAGAAGTATGCATAAAATTTTATGTGCACCTTTTTGTATAGAAATACAATATTTAGGCATATTTTAGATTTTATTTAAAGTCTACTTAAGAATCACCCATCTTTAATGATTAAAGTCATAATAATTAAAGAAATACTTAGTGTATTTTTCTCTGATTTGAGTCAACAAACATCGCTGTGGTAAAGAATTATTACACTGTTCAGTTATTAAATCAATTTTACTACAACTATGTTCAGAAAAATAAACTCAGTTAAAATCTATATCATCACTAAAACCTACATTGTTTTTCAAAAATCTATTCATGTAGCAGCTGTATTTTGACTTAAAAAAAAAAAAAATGAATCAGTGTAAGCTCCAGATTTAACTTTCTCCAGACTTTACATGCTATGCTCTCTTTTAAATAGTCTGCCTATCAGGGCTTCATTCTTTGACTTAGGTTACTTACATATTATTTTATTCTCTATTGAGTAATTTCTTGTTTTCATTATCTTGTACTATGTTTTTTCCCTTATCGGACAAATTAACATCTCTTAATCAAGTGTATTTATAGAGAAGATCCCTTAAACGTCTCTTCTTTAGCTTTTGTGTATAGTACTTAGTATTTGGCACATAATCCATAACTAGGGAAGATTATTTCTCCCATTCACAGCTTATCTTTTCCCCACATTGGTTACCATGCTTTTATATTATAAATAATGTTGTCTTCAACTGTATATTTGTGAAATTTTACAGAATTATTTACATTTATGACACTTGAAATTTCACTTCCCAACTTGAATCCTAGAACCCAGAATTTAATCTGTAACCCTACGGCTTGCTGTTCTCCCTTTAGTCAACATTAAACATGGTGATGGAGAGGCAGAAGTAGGGTGCAGCCTGTTCCAGATAAAGTTGCATGTTGAGTGATTGGGTGGAAAGGGATATCTCTGAAGTTCCTCCCTGTGGAAGTTCTTCTCCAATATATAAAAACACAGTGTTTTATCCAACTTGGGAAGGGAAGACTTTGAATTTGGTTCCTTAAGGTTTTATAATAATGTGCTCAACATGTCAAGAGATTCTTTTTCTAAAGTTAAATTCTTTTTATAATAAAGTCAAACTTTTATTTAAAAAAACATAATAACTTCATAGGAATTATTTGAAATGTGTTTTTAAAATGTGATTTTATGACTGATTATAGATGACACTATAAATGAGCTGCCTGAGATTTTGATCCAACATTCAAACACAAGATTCTAAGCATTCTGATGTTTACACATGATTAGCCCTGTGTTACAGTCAGTCATATTGAAATTAACTAAATGAATGTAAAAAAAGGAATATGAATAATGAAATGTTAAAAAGTACACTCCACAAATAACAATTTATAATGACGTGTAAAGAATAGCTATTTAAAGTGAGAATTTAGTTGTAGTTCTCTTGTACACTGATGCCAAATTTCAATATTTAAAAAAGAAAGAGGAGATTTAAATAATTACCCAACCCCCAAAAAGAGTTCTTATATAATTTTATACTGTTTTTATCAGATAAAGTAAAAAAAAAAAAAAACCTTATACAAACATTTCTATCTTTAAAAAAGACATGCTACACCTTAAACATGTGCATACCCATAATTAAGATTTGAGTTCAGGGTTTCCCTGGTGGAGCAGTGGTTAAGAATCTGACTGCCAATACAAGGGACATGGATTTGAGCCCTGGCCCGAGAAGATCCCACATGCCGCGGAGCAACTAAGCCCATGTGCCGCAACTACTAAGCCTGAGCTCTAGAGTCCACAAGCCACAACTACTGAGCCCATGTGCCACAACTACGGAAGCCTGCACGCCTAGAGCCTGTGCTCTGCAGCAAGAGAAGCCACAAAAAAGAGAAGCCTGCACACCGCAAAGAAGAGTAACCCCTGCTCACTGCAGTAAGAGAAAGCTTGTGCACAGCAGCGAAGACCCAACACAGCCAAAAATAAATAAATAAATAAATAAATAAATTTATTTAAAAAAAAAATATTTGAGTTCAAAGGAAAGCTAAAACTTCCAATGTTTATCTATTGCTTCTTTTGCTCTCTTTATACAAAACTAAGCTAGAAATCAAAATAAACAAAATAAATAAAATCTAAATATTTTTGGAGTTTTCCCTTTTTTCCACAAAAGGAAATTGTCCTGTAAGAGATTTCTATACATTTCTCTGTGTGATCAGCCTGAGGAACTTCTAATAATATGGGGGTGATGGGAATGGCAGTCTGACAATGAAAATAATGCTAATGAATATTTGAAGCTTTTTTATGGTCCCACTCAGTATCAGTATTGTATTGTCCCATGATCTTTATACTGTCATTAAGTTATTGCAAGCTTGCTTTGTTTCCAATTTGCCTTCACCCACAGCATGACTGACATATATATGTATATATATATATATATATAAAATATCATATCACATATTGTATATCTTAAGCTTAGCAAATTTGAAATATTTTGCCAACATCTTACAAGAATTATATTTTTATAAGATATTACTAAAAAAGATAGATAATCAAAAGTTTATTTTGCCAAAATACAAATGTGTTATTTGACCTTTAACCTCTGCTTTTTAATGTCAACCTATAAACTTTGGCTTTCTTTGAAAATCTTTTACAAAGTGTTTTTCACATTTCTTTGAATTCTTTGTTCATTCTGTACAACTAAGGAAACAGTTTCTTTATTACAATCACTTCAGAAAACACTGATTAATTGCTGTCCACAAGACCTTTTTGCTAGGAAATGTGATTTTATAAAAAACAAGCTTCTATTCTCAAAGAGTTTATAATCTGTAAGGGTGATATACTCACACTATTTTCAAGATAGGGATAGAGACAGGTAAAGATCTGGAACACAAACGTGGATATGGATATTATAGGTGTAGGTGTGGATATATAAGTGAAAACCAGAGCATCTCAGATAGTTAGCTGCAAAAGCAATCATCATTGGAGATTCCAAAAAGAGAAATTAGTATTGGCTTCATGAAATAAGTGACCTTTAGCAACAGATGTAGTCATTTGAAGAGACAAATGAAGAATTTAGACAAACTTTATAAACTATTTTCATACTTTATCAGTTTTTATAGTTTCCCAAGCAATAGCTAATATTTTACCTGCAGAACTCTTTCCTCTTCTGATTGTTAAGAAGACTGTCTAGAAATAAATATTGTCTTTCTAAAATATTGACATAACATTGGTTTATAACATTATATGTTTCATGTGTACAACTTTATATTTTGACTTCTGTATACACTAAAGTGTGCTCCATCACCAAAAGTTTAGTCTTCCATCTGTCACCATACAGTTGGCCCTCTTTACCCATTTTCTCTTCCCCTCTTCCCTCTGGTAACCACTAATATGATCTCTGTATCTATGTTTGTTTTGTTCATTTTTTTAAAAATATTCCATGTACGACTGAAATCATACAGTATTTGTCTTTTCCGTCTGATTTCTTTCCCTTAGTGTAATACCCTCAAAGTCCATCCATGTTGTTGCAAATGGCAGGGTTTATTCTTTCTTATGGGTGAGTAGTACTTCATTGTTTGTATATACCACATCTTCTTTACCCATTCATCCATCAATAGGTTGTTTCCATATTCCAGATATTGTAAATAATGCTGTGATGAACTTTGGGGTACATATATTTTTTTTTCAAATGTTTTTATATTTTTCACACAAATACCCAGAAGAGGAATATTTGGGTAATATGGTAGCTCTATTCTTAATTTATTGAGGAAATCGCTATACTGTTTTTCATAGTGGCTGTACCAATTTACATTCCCACCAAAGTGTATCTTTTCTCCACATCCTCAATAACACATTATTTCTTGACTTTATGATAATAGTCATTTTAATGAACATGAGATAATATCTCATTTTGGTTTTGATTTATATTTCTCTAATAATTAGTGATGATGTTGAATAGCTTTTTATGTGCCTGTTGGCTATATTTTTGTCTTCTTTGGAAAAATATCTATCCAGATCCTCTGTTCATTTTTCAATCAGGCTGTTTTCTGTTGTTGTTGCATTGTATGAGTTCTTATATATTTTGGATATGAACCCCTTATCAAATATAGGATTTGCAAATATTTTCTCCCATTCAATCGTCTTTTCACTTTGTTGATGGTTTCATTTTTGTGCAGAAACTTTTTATTTTGATGTAGTCCCATTTGTTTATTTTTACTTTTATTTCCCTTGCCTGAGGAGACATACCCAGGAAGATATTGATAAGACCAATGTCAAAGTGCATACTGCCTATATTTTATTCTAGGAGTTTTAGTTTCAGGTCTTATATTCAAGGCTTTAACCCATTTTGAGTTAATTTTTGTGTATGATGTGAGATAGTGGTCTAGTTTCATTCTTTTGCATGTGGTTGCTCAGTTTTCCCAACACCATTTATTAAAGTGACTATCCTTTATCCATTGTATGTTCTTTGCTACTTTGTTGTAAATTAATTATCTGTATATATGTGGGTTTATTTCTGAGCTCTCAATTCTCTTCCATAGATCTATGTGTCTGTTTTTCTGCCACTACCATGCTGTTTTGATTACTATAGTTTTAGTAGTATAGTTTGAAATCAGGGAGCATGATACCTTTAGCCTTGTTCTTTCCACAAGATGGTTTTGGTTATTCAGGATCTTTTGTGGTTACATACAAATTTTAGAAATTTTTTGTTCTACTTCAATAAAAAATGTCTTTGGGATTTTGATAGGGATTGCATTGAATCTGTAGATTGCTTTAGTTAATACAGACATTTTAACAATGTTGAGTTCTTTCAATCCATGGGACAGAATAACTTTCCATTTCTTCCTGTCTTTGATTTTTTTCAACATGTCTTATAGTTTTTAGTGTACAGGGCTTTAACCTCCTTTGTTAAATTTATTCTTAGGTATTTTATACTTTTAGTTGCAATTGTAAATGGGATTGTTATCTTAATTTCTCTTTCTACTAGTTTGCTGGTAGTGTATAGAAACACAACAGATTTTTTAATACTTATTTTGTACTGTGCAAATTTACTATATTCATGTTTTATTTCTAATAGGTTTTTTCTCATGGAGTCTTTAGGGTTTTCTAAAATCATATTATCTGCAAAGAGTGACAGATTTACTTCTTCCTTTCCATTTTGGATGCATTTTTCTTGCCTAATTGTTCTGGCTATGACTTTCAATACTATGTTGAATAAGAGTGACAAGAGTGGGCATTCTTGTCTTATTATTGATCTTAGAGGAATAGCTTTCAATGTTTCACCATTAAGTATGATGTGGCTGTAGGTTTGTCATATATCACCTTTATTATGTTGAGGCACATCTATACTCACTTTATTGAGAGGTTTTATATAAATAGGTGTTGAATCTTATCAAATATTTTTTCTGAATCTACTGAAGTGAAAATATGATTCATATCCTTCATTTTGTTAATGTAGTGTATCATGTTGATTGATTTGTGGATGTTGAACCATCCTTGAATCCCTGGAATAAATCCCACTTGATCATGGTGTATGATCCTTCTAATGTATTGTTGTATTCAGTTTGCTAATATTTTGTTGAGGATTTTTGCATCTTTGTTCATCAGTGATATTAGCCTGTAATTTTTGTGTGTGTATTGCCTTTGTCTGGTTTTGGTATCAGGGTGATGTTGGCCTCTTAAAATGAATTAGGACGCTTTCCTTCTCTTCATTTTTTGTAACATTTTGATAAGGCTAGGCATTAAAATTATTGTGTGTTTGGTAGAATTGATCTGTGAAGCTGTCTCATCCTGAACTTTTGTTTTTGGGGAGTTTTTGGTTACTGTTTCAATATCTGTACTAGTGATTGCTCTATTCAGATTTTCTATTTGTTCATGATTCAGTCTTGGAAGGTTGTACAATTCTAAGAATTTGTCCATTTCTTCTAGGTTGTCCAATTTTTTGGCATATGTAAGTTCATAATATTCTCTTATAATCCTTTGTATTTCTTTGGTACACATTGTTATTTCTCCTCTTTTGTTTATGATTGTATTTGAGCCTTCCCTCTTTTTTCTTAGTGAGTCAAGCTAAAGGTTTGTTCATTTTATCTTTTCAAGGAGTCAGCTCTTAGTTTCATTGATCTTTTCTATTGTCTTTTTAGTCTCTATTTCATTTGTTACTGCTCTGATCTTTATTATTTATTTTCTTTTACTAATGTTGGGCTTCATTTGTTCTTCCTTTTCTAGTTCCTTTAGTTGTAAGGTTAAATTGTTTATTTGAGATTTTTCTTGTTTCTTGAGGTAGGCTTGTACTGCTATAATCTTCGCTCTTAATATCGCTTTTGCTGTATCCCATAAATTTCGGTATGTTTTACCTTTATTTTCATTTGGTTTCAGGTATTTTTGATTTATCCTCTGATTTCTTTATTGACTCAATAGTTGTTCAGTAGCATATTGTTCAGTCTCCACATATTTGTGATTTTTCCATCTTTCTACTTGTAGTTTATTTCTAGTTTCAGACCACTGTAACTGGAAAAAGATGTTTATGATTTCAATCTTCTTAAATTTATTGAGACTTGTTTTGTGTCCCAACATATGGTCTATACTTGAGAAAGTTCCATGTGCACTTGAGAGGAATGTGTATTCTGCTGCATATGGATGGAATATTCAGTACATTCTATTAAATCCATCTGGTCTAAATGTTTCATTTAAGGTTGCAGTCTCTTTGTTGACTTTCTGTCTGCATGATCTATCCATGATGTAAGTAGGGTGTTAAAGTCCCCTACTTCTATTGTGTTGCTGTCAATTTCTTCCTTTTTTAATAATTTTAAATATTTTTACTAATTGCTTTATATATTTTGATGTATATTATAACTGTTATGTTTTCATGATGAATTGTCCCTTTTATCATTACATAATGCCCCTCTTCTTCTCTTATTACCTATTTTGTCTCACATGAGTATGGCTACACCTTCTTTCTTTTGGCTGCCATTTGCTTGGAGTATCATTACCTTCCATCCCTTTACATTGAGCCTATGTTTGTCTTTAGAGCTGAGATGAGTTTCCTGAAGGCAGTGTCTTCAAGACCTGCATCTTGCTCTTTAGTCATATGACAACTCTGTGTATCTTGCTGGTAAATTCAATTCATTTCCATATAGGGTAATTATTAATAAGTGAGGACTTAGTACTGCCATTTTGTTTTTGATTTCTAGTGGCTCTACATCTACATTTATTCCTGTGTTTCTGTCTGCCATTTAGTTTTGTGGTTTTCTATGATTTTCTCAGTTTCCTCTTTTTTAATGTTTCATGTCTCTGCTCTAGATTTATGTTTTGTAATTACCATGAGGTTTGTATAAAATGTCTCATAGAAAAATAGTCCTTTTTTCTTCTCATAACATCTTATCTTTATTTGCCTATACAAGTTCTGTCCTTCCTTTATCTCTTTCTCTTTTATATTTTGTTTTCTCAAATGACCTCTTCGTATGTTGTGAGGTGGGTTTTGTTTGTTTGTTTGTTTTGTTTTTTACCAAATTGAAGTAGCTATAGTTGTTCTATATTTCCCCCCTTTAACCTTTATGCTATAGTTGTTTAACAGTCTATTCTGATATAGAGTTACAATTTTCTCACTCTCTCTATTTATCACCATAATAAAAGTTTTGTGTATTTCTGCCTTTTCATTTCAGGTGGAAGAACTTCTTTCTACATTTCTTATAAGGCATATCAAGTTCTGTTGAAATGCCTCAGCCATTGTGTGTCTTGGAAAGTCCATATTTTCCCTTCATATCTGAAGGATAATTTTGCTGGATAGAGTATTGCTGGATGACTGTTTTTAATTTTCAATATTTTGAGTATGTTAGCCCACTCTCTTAGCCTGTGGAGCTTCTGCTGAGAAATTTGCTGATAGCCTAATGGGGACTCCTTTGTAGCTTACTGTCCTTTTTATCCTGGTTGCCTTTAAAATTCTGTATTTGTAATTGAATTTTGACAGTTGTAATGTCATGTTCTTGAAGAAGGTCTTTTTGCATCTTGATAATTAGGTGTTCTCTTAGATATCCATCTTAGCTATCTCTTAGATATTCTTGGACATCCAATTCCTACCCCAGGTTTGGGAAGTTCTGAGATATTATTTCATTAAATATTCTGCTCCCTTCTCCTTCTCTTCTCCTTTACTTTATGTTGCCCATTCTAATGTGGTTGAATAGTTCTCACAGAATTTCTTTGTTTTTTAAGATTCTCTCTCTCATTTTCTACTTGTATCCTTTCCAGATTTCTCTCTTTGAGCTCACTAAGTCTTTCTTCCATATGGTCTTCTCTATTTCCAATGTTTTCTAATACCTCAGTTATTGAGTTCTGCAGCTCCAGAATTTCTGCTTGGTTCTTTTCTAGAGTTTTAATCTCTTTGGTAAAGTATTCCTTCTTCTCATTAATTTTATTCCTGAGATCACTGAACTGCATTTCTAAGTTTTCTTTTAGCTCACTGATTTTCCTCATGACAGATATTTTGAATGTTGTGTCAGTTTTTTTGCAATGTTCCAAGACTTTAAGTTTGGTTTCTGGAAAACAGTTATTTTCTTTTTGTGATACCATGTTACTGCAGTTTTTCATGGTACATGCTTAATGAGTTGTTCCTCTGGTGGCACATTTGAAGTAGTGAACACCTTTCTTCTTTAAATAAAGCTTTTTTACTTGATTCTAACAATTCAACAGAATGGTAATTAGAGGTCTTTCTTTTGTTTTTCAGTAGGTGGTGGTATAGTACAAGTTTTTGGCTTCTCTTTCTTGAGCTGTGTCTTGGCTATATTTGA
Source organism: Balaenoptera acutorostrata (assembly GCF_949987535.1). NCBI lineage: Eukaryota > Metazoa > Chordata > Mammalia > Artiodactyla > Balaenopteridae > Balaenoptera > Balaenoptera acutorostrata. The sequence goes on from NC_080081.1 coordinate 38,897,651, forward strand.
GGATTGGCACTTTCAATCCTCCAAGGGCTCTGCTGGAGGTATCATCCAGTGCCATCATTGTCCCTGTTTGTGATTCCAGGGTTGCTGGTGCCAGTGTTACTGCTTGCATTGCTGACAGCAACACCAGGATGGCAAGTGCCTCTGCCACAGTTAAGTTTGCCTGGGTCACAGGCACCACTGCCATGGGGGATGTGGAAGGTCATGGGGAGCTGGAGGCATAGGCACCTCCACCATTCCCGGGGTGTTGGATTCCTGGGTGCCACCATTGCAGACAAACTTATGGTTACCAAAGGAGAAAGGGGTGGAGGGATAAATCAGCAGTTTGGAATTAAAATATACATACTACTATATATAAAATAGATAAACAACAAGGACCTACTGTATAGCACAGGGAACTCTATTCAATACTCTGTAATGGCCTATATGGGAAAATAACCTAAAAAAGAGTGGTTATATGTATATGTATAACTGATTCACTTTTCTGTACACCTGAAACTAAGATAACATTGTAAATCAACTATATTCCAATAAAATAATAATAAAAAAAAAATTACAGGGAGGTAAAACTACTATATAAAACTAAAACAAAAACAAACCTAAAACTAAAAATAGAGTTGCCATATGATCCAACAATCTCATTCCAGGGCAGGTATCCAGACAAAACTATAATTCAAACAATACATGCACCCCTATGTTCATAGCAGCACTATTTACAAGAGCCAAGACATGGAAGTAGCCTAAATGTCCATCAACAGATGAATGGATAAAGAAGACGATATATATATATATATATATATATATATATATATCACCATGGATATATATATTGTGTGTATATATATACACAATAGAATATTAGCCATAAAAAAGAATGAAATAATACCATTTGCAGCAATATGGATGGACCTAGAGATTATCATACTAAGCAAAGTAAGTCAGAAAGACAAATACCACATGATATCACTTTTATGTAGTATCTAAAATACAACACACATGAACATATCAATGAAATAGAAACAGACTCACAGATATTGAGAACAGACTTGTGGTTGCCAAGGGGGTGGAGGGCTTGGGGAGGGAAGGATTGGGAGTTTAGAATTAGCAGATCAAAACTATTGTATATAGAATGGATAAACAACAAGGTGCTACTGTATAGCACAGGGAACTATATTCCATATCCTATGATAAATCATAATGGAAAAGAGTATGAAAAAGAATATATATATATATATATATATATATATATATATATGTATAACTGAATCACCTTGATGTACAGCAGAAATTAACACATTGTAAATCAACTATACTTTAATAAAAGTTTAAAAAATTAAAAAAATAAAAACATAAAAATAACATACTGTCTATAATTTGAAGCATAGAGAGGCAATTAAATTTTAATGTCATAGTTTTTTTCTTATTCTGGTCTTCAGAGTGTTGAGGTTTTTTTTAAGTGGTTGAGAATTCCCAGCCTAGTCCTAATTAAAAAAATAACATAAAAATAAAATAGAATTAAAAAAAATAGCAATAACAATAAAATAAAAATTAGTTATAAATTAAGTTAGTTATAACCTTTTTAATAATCTTGCTATGTGCCAGACACCCAGTTAAATACTTTACATGCATTATCATATTTAATTTTATGTCAGTGCAATGAGGAGACATGTACTACTATTAGCATATCCAGTTTAGAGATAAGAATAATCAAAATATATATCTTAAAGCCAAAATGTTATTCTCTGTAAATCAAGGGTCCCCAACCCCTGGCCTGTTAAGAACCAGGCCGCACGACAGGAGGTGAGTGGCCGGCAAGTGAACAAAGCTCCAAGTTACATCTGCTGTTCCTCCATTGCTCACATTACTGCCTGAACCAACCCCCCCCCCCCATTTGTGGAAACATTGTCTTCCATGAAACCTGTCCCTGGTGCCAAAAAGTTTGGGGACTGATAATATAAATTATCCATTTCATTGTCCCCCATCATAATGCCATGTTATTAGACCTTTATTATATTGAAGTTTACAGTTTTACTTACTTATAACTCTTGGAATTTTTTTTCTTAGTTTCTTTACTGATTAGAAGCAAAAAAAATTTTCTGTTGTGCTAAGTTTTGTCTTTTTTATTTTTATTTAAAAAAAAAGTTTAATCTTTAAAATAAGCTTTCAATTAAGCAAAGGTGTGTGTGTGTGTGTGTGTGTGTTTTCTTTTTTGTCAAATTACAATCTTCAGTTACTGTTTTTACAAACCTATTATTATAACATTAATATACCTGTACCACAGGAAGTGTATTGCAGAGTTGCAGAAAGGTGCAATTTGTTGAGACTCAGTGTCAAATGACATTTTATGGGATTAAAAAAAAATTCTTATGAAAATTAGTTATTTTCTATGTAGTTCCCAAATTATTGCAACAAAATTGTTCTAATTTTATTACATTTAACTTAGGAATAATGTTTGAAGATGGCCATAATTTAGTCTCATGTAATAAATGTCTTTGATAACTTCACTTTCAGACATATTTTTATGGATGCTAAATGATATTTTGCTTCTTTGCTTCCTTAAGTGTGAGCTCTAGCGGTCTCAAACAAGGTTAAGCTTTCCTGAAATGGCTCTGTGTTACAAATAATCAGAATAAAGTGGGCTCAGAATAGCTCTTTCAACATGAAAGTATTGCCTCTTGAGAATTTTTCATTTTGTTTTGGAAATTTTCCTTTCCTGTCTCCTAAATGCTTTGTTTGAGTCAAGATCTGAGGCATATATGCAGTTGAATTTTAATAGGTTGGGAAAATATCATCCCTAACACTATATTTCAACATAATGACAACATCATCCAGTGAATATTGCTTCTAGTCAGAAGTCCTGGAGACAGATAGCAAGTATTAAAGTAGTGACAATTACTGCCTCAAGTTACTCCTACATATGTTTGAAGAGTCTTTGCTATTTTTCTACCTCAAATTATAGCTCTTAAAAATCATAGAAAAACATTACTTATTAAAATTCGAAACATAAAAGGATAGAAGTTTTTATATCTGTTAAGTTTGCCTTAATACCCTCAGGGATTTATTTACAATAATCTAAGGTTATCTAGGCTCATATAGAAAAGTTTCCAATCTTGACTGATGGCTATAATATACTGTAGAAATCTTAAGCAATAAAGAGTCCTAAGCCTTAGTAGCTCAGAAGTAAAGTCCAAAAGAGTAAGCTTTTCAAAATGTTTCAGAGAAAGTAATTCCACTTATGGTAATGGCAGAATAACATGTAACAGACTTACCCTCCTGCAGATAAAAAATAAAAAGTCGAGACAAAATATTTTTAATAACATCACTTTTTGAATGCATAAGCCTAACCCTGGAACAGATTAACAAATTGGATGCAATTTGCAATTATGTAACTTTTTGCCTGGGTGGGGGCACTCTTTAGTGGGCCTTCCCACGAGTGTTGAAAAACAATCAGAAAACTATAATCTTATTGACTTGAGGAGTCAGAGTGTGGGCTTTTGCCGGTTCCAGAGATAGCTGGAAAGTGAGATAGAAAATTCCAGAAAGAAAGAGTTATTGAGAAGTACAAAATTTGCATATAAACTCTACCTGAATTCTTGTCTGAGCTTTTCATATGCTTTGAGGAGGCTCCAGTATACTCAGCAGAAAGTAATGGTTGGAAGACTAAAACAACAAAGTGGAGAATTTAGCTGCTGACTACCACAGGTAGGGCCAGATAGAGATTGAGTTCAGCCAATTTATCTGCATGACATTCTTCAGAAGAAGATAACAGAATCCAGATCTGTATCCAGATTGTCCATAATGTCCAAGATATAATCTCCCTATGAAGAACTGTCTGGACCTTGATAGTTTTACTGGTAATTCTATTAGATGTTACAAAAAAATAAATAAATAAAGCCAACCTTACACAAATTCTTTTCAAAACAAAGAATAAAGAAAAAATCATTAATTTCTTTATGAAGCCAGTATAATCTAGAAATTAAAACAAGGAGAAGATATTGAAGAAGAAAATTTTAACTTTTATTGCTGATAAACGTGGTTAAAAATATTAATAACAAAAAACACTCTTTAGAGGGGAGCAGGGGAATAGCAGAAGACCTGGTCTCATCCCCTTATAAAGATACTACTGACAAACGTACCGACAGACACACTTATGCTATTTGCTTGGAGAAGAGTTCTTGACGATGGAATATTTTTAACAGGATATAACTGATCTAGGATTTAATCTAACATACAAAAACAAAACAAAAATGCAGCATTGGGGGAAAAATCAGTTATCTGTATCAGTTGGATATTCTAAAACAAAATAATTTAATTATTTTTTTCCTAGGTGTTTCCAATTAATACTTAGGTTTAGAAACCACTGTAATCTTAGGAGATTACTTCTATCTATTTTGCTAGTTGGCCCAGAAGGGCAGAAAGGGATTTCAATTATTCTTAGGCATTGACTACAGAGACTAATCAGAAAATGACAAGACAGTTGTTTACACCGAAGTCTTTCATTATGCCAGCTGCTAATATTTCTCTACACTATTGGAGCAGAGGTCACCACTAACAAGAAATTTCTCTTTCTCCTTAGCTGCTCCAACCACTTGTTGTCATTTTTCACTTACTAATGAGCATATAAAATACCCGGCATTTTTACTATTTTATAATGTGTCAGATGTACCTAACAGTTAAACAAAATTCCTTCTAAGATATAAAATTAAGTTACAGTTCAAAATATTTAGTCATTACTTTATTAATTATGTCATAAATGCACTTACAATTTTACCCAGTGCTTCCATGACAAATCATTATATTGAAAACAAACATTAATTTGTTTTTGATTATCTCACTTTAAAAAAGGTAAGTTGCAACACGAGGGTTTATTGTCATAATAAAGTTAACATTTTTAAACTCTCATTATTTGCCAGTCATTATGGAAAAGGTTTACATACATTATCTCAGTTAGTCTTCAAAACTGCACTATAAGTAAACATTTTATTATCACTTTTCTCATCAAGGCAGAAATAATGTGAATTCTTCAGATGATTCTGAAATACCCTGATTTCTAAGTTTGTGAACCATTACCTTAGACAAATTACTTCAAATTTTCACATGATTAATGCTTCTCAGGTGAAAATATAGATCCATTTATTTTGAAAACACCGCATGTGACTTATATAGACATCAGAGTTATAGTATCATGCACTTAAATTGGATTTCAGAGAAATTAACTTGAAAGCTTATGATGAGTTCTACATTGATCTGATAGACTCAATTACTTTGGGTCTTATATTTGCTCACATTTTCATCAATTATATAATAATGGGTAACACTTTACTATTGAGTTATCACATGACACTGAGTTTTTGTGAAAGCAAAATCAGTCCACTTTGGAGTTCATTGTGATAAGTAGTGTTAATTGCCTTGGACAAATCAATCCTATAGCACATTGGTCACTTCATATTCATGAGCCAATCAAAACAAAAGCAGAATTAACAGTCATGCTGCTAAAGAAGTAGCAGCATGACTCAGACACGACATGGAAAGAAAGCCCTGGGAAGAATTCGTCCAATGAGCAAGACATTTTAAGATAATCTGCCAAAGTATTAAGCCATGTCCATTTCATCAGGGGTGAAGTAGATGGAAAGAATTAGGAAACAAAAATCTTATCTGATATCTGAGTTGATTTATAATGTTCCCATGCCACTCTCAGAATCTAGAGATACTGAGGACTGATAACTAATGGATCTGATCCAACTAGCAGCCCCCAGATAATAAAGTCCCTCCATATCTAGGAGTCTAGTGACATGGAAAGGCCAAAAAAGGGGGAGAGGGTCTCTTGATTGAATACCTCTATAAATTGATGTTATTTTTTTCACTTCCTTGGGAAGCTTTCAAAATTATACACTAAAGCCACATATAAAGGGAAAATATAGATTGTGTAGCTATATAGAGGACTTTTGTAAACTGTTAATAATGCTCAAGCACATGTGTTGGTGAACTAAGACCAGTGGATAAACAGGTCTACTGCCTGGTTTTGTATATAAAGTTTTATTGGAACACAATCATATTCATTCTTCACGTATTGTTTGTGAATGCTTTCATGCTACCCAGACAAAGCTGGGTAGTTACAGCAGAGACCATGTGGACTTTTTATTATGTGGTACCTTACAAAAAGGTTTTCTGACCCCTGCATTCAACAGACTATATCAATGTTTAAGGACTGCATAATGTTGGAGAGAAAGCTTCTCCCCAATTCTCATTTTGTTATGAAGTGACCTTTAAAAGACCTCTTGACCCACACATTACTCATTTTCCCCATGGTAAAAGAGTAAGTTATCTGGCTGGTAGGTGATATTCATTGGCTTATGTCGCTGCATTGGATGGAGCTAATCCACTAAGAGGCTATAAATCATAGGACTTCAGTCTTTCTCTTTTCTTTAAAAGGTTTTTAAATTATTCTAAGCACTAGACTTGTGAATGCATAATTCTGGATAAGTTTATCTGCTCTGCAGACCCTCATTTTCCTGAGGCACTCTCTCACAAATTTTACTGGGGGCGTGGGAAGTATCTGCAAACCTATTTGGTTCTTATTCCCAAGAAAAGTTCTCGACCAACTTTATCAGAAATAAAAGTGATATACTGATCTCTATCTGCGGGAATTCTGTATCACCTATTGTTTTCAGAGTTGTGAATGGATGAAGGTCACAATTTATGATTCTAAGAGCACCAATCTATCAAGTGCCACATGTTGGTGTTAATCAAATTGCTTACATTCTCGTGGGATAACCAAAAAGTTAACATATATTCAAAATATTCAGAAGTATGTAATACTAAAATGCATACTATGGAATCAGAAAGAACAAAAGAAGATAATTTAAAAATTACTTAGAAGGGTATGAGCATTGAATGTGACTAAGAATATACTTCAGAGGTAGGGCATATTCTGTGTGTTGTGCAAATAGAGTAGAAAGAAATGTGTCAGGATTCCAGATAAAGTAAATTGAAAGGAAAATATGCAACTATGAAAGAATGTGGTTCATTTGAGAAGTACATTATTTAGTTTGGTGTATCTAGAGTATAGAATGAAACTGAGGAAGAGGATCAGAATAGACTGGAATGTTAAACATGAGCAAAAGTAGGAAGTCCGAAAAGAATAGCACACAGTCATTGTTTTGTTATGCAGATATATTAAATTCCTTTTCCTCCGGAAAAACTGCTCCTCTTATCCTTTCAACTCTTGTAATTTAGTGTAATTCAAATCGACCTTCATTACCATCTCAGGGATGTTTGTGACTTTGTGACTTTGACCCCATACTCCTGAGCACAGCACTTGTTTCAGAGTATGGTCAGGTGATTAGATTAGAGTTAATGAGGAAAAAATGAACTTTTTTTTTTTTTTTTTCTGAGAGTTTGGTGAAAATAGACACTATTCATGGGACTTGATCTTGGAAATTTATAATTATTAGAGCTAATTGTAGCTTTTTTGAAACCACCAAGGAAAGGCTTCTCTGAGAATTGAACTAGCACAAGAGAGGCTGGATGGTTAAATTAAAAAAAAAAAAAAAAAAAAAAAAACTCTGGATAGAATTTAATCTCTGGGTCAAGTTGTATGTAAAATCAATTCTACTTCTATAGCTTTGGGCACCAATAAATTTCGTTTTTATTTAAGACGGTTTGTGTCAGATTATGTGCAACAGTATGTGGTCAGATTTATTTTGGGCATTTAACATAGCTCTCCAAACAATCGGGAAGGTGAAATAAATAAAAAGATTGCAAATATAAATCTGCTTTGAATTATTACTTTATGTCATAGAAAGGTAAGTGTGAGAATAGTAAAATATTGTATAAGTGCAAGAATTACACATTTTATTCTCTTGGCCAAAATTCCTTAATGGCTGTAGTAGGCAGAATAATGGTTCTCCAAGACTGTCCATATTCTAATCTGTGGGATATTTTAATATATTACTTTACATGGCAAAAATAACCTTGTAGATGTGATTACATTATGGAAATAGAGATAAGGAGTTATTCTACATTATTCCAGTGCTCCCAGTCTAATCACATGGGTCCCTAAACATGAAGAAAATTTTCTGGTTAGAGTGAGAGAGAAAGGTGACTCTGGAAGAAAGGTCAGAGAGATGTGGCATTGCTGATATTGAAGACAGACGATGGAAGCTATAAACCAAGGAATATGAGTCACCTCTTTAATTTGGAAAAGGTCGATAAACATATTCTTTACTAAAGCATCCAGAAAGGAACACAGCCCTGTTAATACCTTGATTGTAGCCAGGTGAGACCCCTCTTGAACTTCTAACCTCCAGAACTGTAGGCAATACATTTGTGTTGTTTTAAACCACAGTTTGTGGTAATTTTTTATAGTTTCCATATGAAACCAATACAATGGCTCTCTAAAATTTTCAGTATGAAGACTAGTTACTTAGCTACCACGACTTTCACGACACAGGACCTCTTTCCCCATGGGATTATTTTACCCATCCAAACAAATTATGCTGTTTCAGGAATCTGTCCCTTTGCTTGCATCTAGAATAACACTTCCTTTCCATTTGCCTTCACCTAGAAGTTCGAAACCTGGTTCAAGAATTATTTTCTCAGAAATATTCCCAGATACCTTGGTATATTTTGAGTTTCCCCACTCATGCACTCTCATTTCCCCTGAGCTTATTATAATGCACACCACTTTGGGCAGTAATCATTATACTTATATATATGAACCTCTCATTAGACATAAATGTTTCTAAAATTAATATTAATGCAGTGTTTTCATTGAGGCATATGCTCAGTCTTCTGTTAATAGGCTAAATGAATAAAAGGATGAATTAGGGCTCTTTGTCAGGGATATGCAAAAGGACCCCAAGTTTCTATGATTCACTGGGAAGACTCATAGGATTCATAATATAGTTGTATCATGGCTATGCATATTATAGCAAATGGATATAATGCACGAACATCAAAGGAAAAAGGAATATGATGTATGCTCCAGAGAAAATCAGGTACAATCTTCCAAGAGTCCTTTATCAGTAGAATCACAACAGGATGTACTTAAATCCCTTGGGAGTGAGTTATGACAACATTTGTAAAATGTTGTCAACCAGGGAAGCTCATCTGAGACTAAATGTTCAGCGTTTTTTATTAGAGGCTGATCGTGATCACGACTTGACTGACACATAACAATATTCCATATAGGCAAAATGAATGAAGGTTTTCAGCATAAACATTGTTCATTCAAACAGTGTAGGCATAGTGAGGCACTTTTAGCAGTTAATGGTGGAAACTCTCCTGAAATCCAAGCTCCCAGATGCTAGCCAAGGATAGAACTTCAGGCCTGCCATATTGACTCTTTTCTTCATAGAGCTATAAGTATCGTCTAGAGGCAGAAATTCCATCTGAACTTACTACTCTGGTTATAAATAGTCTTATCTTAGCTGAGAAAGTACTCTGACTGCATACTTAGTATCTAATATAAATAGTGATATGGATATAGAAACTCATCTATAAATATGATTAGATAACCAGGAATCACAAAATATTTGAGGAAAAGATAGAAATACAAATGCAACAATAAAAGAAGTAGCTACTGTAGAAATACAGTAAACAGAGGAGAGCATATAAATTAAATATTTTAATAAGTATTAGTTGCATTTCCACACACTAACAATGAACTATCTGAAAAAGAAACTAAGAAAATCTCATTTACAATAACATCAAAAACAATAAAATATTTAGCAACAAATTTAACCAAGGAGGTGAAATATCTGTACACTGAGAACTATAAAACTCTGATGAAAGAAATTAAAGAAAGTACAGTACATGGGAAAATATCCTGTGTTCATAGACTGGAAGAATTAATATTGTTAAAATGTCCCCATTACTCAAAGCAACCTACTATTTCAATGCAATACCTACCAAAATTCTAGCAGCATTTTTCACAGAAATAGAAAAAAAAAAAAAAAATCCAAAAATTCATATGGAAACTCAAAAGACCCTAAAGAGCTAAACAATCTTAAGCAAGAAGAACAAAGCTGGGCAAATCAGTTTCCTGATTTCAGACTACTTTACTAAACTATAGAAATCAAAATAGTATAATACTAGCATAAAAACAAACATACAGACCAATGGAATAGAATAGAGAGCACAGAAATATACAGTCAATTAATTTTTGACAAATGCACTGAGAATACAAAATAGGAAAATGATAGTATCATCATTAATGGCATTGAAAAACTGGACATTTACATGCAAAAACCGAAATTAAACCCCTATATTACACCACTCAGAAAAATGAACTCAAAATGGATTAAAGACTTAAACATAAGACCTGAAACCATAAAACTTCCAGAAGAAAACATAGGTCATAAACTTTTTGACATTGACTTAACAAGAATTTTTGGATATGACACCTAAAGCACAAGCAACAAAAGCAAAAATAAACAAGTGGGACTATATCAAACTAAAATGTTTTTGCACAGCAAAGGAAACAATCAATAAATTGAAAAGGCAATCCATGGAATAGGAGAAAATATTTGCAAACCATATATCCAATAAGGAGCTAACATCTAAAATATATAAGGAACTCATACAACTCAATAGGCAAAAACAAATAACCTAAATAAAAAAATGGGTAAATGACCTAAATAGACATTTTTTTAAAGAAGAAATACAAAAGACCAACTGGTGTATCTAAAGATGCTTAACATCACTGATCATTAGAGAAATGCAAATCAAAACCTCAATGAGATATCACCTCATACCTCTTAGAATGCTTATTATTAAAAAGTCAAAACATAGTATATGTGTTGGCAAGGACGTGAAAAAAGGTAACCTTTATACAATGACACTGGGAATGTAAATGGGTGCAGTCATTATGGAACTGTGTGGAGTCTCCTCAAAAAATTAAAACTAGGGGACTTCCCTGGTGGCACAGTGGTTAAGAATCCGCCCACCAATGCAGGGGACACAGGTTCAATCACTGGTCTTGGAAGATCCCACATGCTGTGGAGCAACTAAGCCCATGCACCACAACTACTAAGCCTGTGCTCTAGAGCCCATGAGCCACAACTACTGAAGTCCATGTGCCTGGAGCCCATGCTCTGCAACAAGAGAAGCCACCACATGAGAAGCCTGCCCACCGCAACAAAGAGCAGCCCCCGCTGGCCACAACTAGAGAAAGCTCATGTGTAGCAATGAAGACCCAACATAGCCATAAAATAAAATTAAAAATAATTAAAACTAGAACATCCATGTGATCCAGCAATCCCATTTCTAAGTATACATACAAAGGAAAGAAAATCATCTCAAAGATATCTCTGCACTGCCATTTTTATTGCATTATTCACAGTAACCAAGATGTAGAAACAAAGTGTTCTTAGAGAGATTAATGGATATATATATACATGGCATAATATATATAGAATATTATTCAGCCTTAAAAGGAAGGAAATCCTGTCATTTGCAGCAACCTAGATGAACCTAGAGGACACTGTGCTTAGCGAAGTAAGCCAGGCATGGAAAGAAAAATCCTGCATGATTTCATTTTTATGTTGAATCTACTGATCAAACTAAAAGCAATGAAAAACAAGCATACAAGGAGTGAGATTTAGTTGTGAGTTGCATTAACACAAACAGCATCTAGCTAGAGGGAAGAAATTATCCCAGAAATGTGAGGAGGCAAATGCAATATTTTATGCAAGGATCCAGACATTTTTTCATTACTATGAGAGCATGATATCACTTAGGAAAGAGTATAAGGAATGAGAGACCACCTAAAGCAGGAGTTCTCAAATTTTTTTCTTTAAGGCCCAGATAGTAAATATTTCAGACATATGGTCCACACCATTTCTATTACAAATACTCAGGCCTGCCACTCAACTCTACCATTACATCCAAAAAGCAAATGCATGCTGCAAATGGCACACACTCTGGCCCCTCTTTCTTCTGTGCTGCTCTCCTTTGGGGAAAGGTGTCATTTCTGGCTTGGGGAGACTGCACACTTAGAGGGAATGGAACAAACTCATATTCAAACCCCAGGATTTCTGCTCTAGTACCTTGAGACCTAACCACAAATCTGACAAGGCAGCGATGGCCACAGAGCATAAGAGAATTTTTAGCTCACAGATGGCTTTGGCTCTAGCCCCTCAATCTCCATCCTGACATCCCATGAAAGTGATAGCTACCAGCACATCCTGGGAGAAGACATGATCCTTGCTCACTTCAGATCCAGCTCTCCTACCAAAGACACTGGGCATACATAGATTGAATCAAGATGTTTCCACGCAAGGATGCCTCTTCAAGACTAGAATATGTAACTATTTCACCAAATTTCATAAAGGCAGAGAAAGTTAAAGAGGTGAGAAGATGGAGAAATTTGTTTTAAATGAAAGAACAAAGGAAAACTCCTGAAAAAACAACCAAGGAACTCTTCATTTATCAGATAAAGAGTTCAAAAGATTACTAATAAGAATGTTAACTGAAAGCTAACCTGAGAAAAAAATAGATGAACACAGTGAGAATTTTGACAAGGAACTAGAAAATATAAAAAAGAACCAGTCATAACTGAAGGATACAATAACTGAAATTAAAAATACACTTGAAGAAATTAACAGTACACTAGGTGATAGAGAAGAATACATTAATGATCTGGAGGATAGAATAATGGAAAGCCCCCAATCAGAACAGCAAAAAGAAAAACAAATTTTAAAATATGAGGAAATTACAGGACATCTAAGACAAATTCAACCTACTAATATTCATATTATGCTGTTCCCAGAAGGTGAAGAGAGAGAGAAAATGGTTGAAGGTATTTGATGAAATTACAGCTGAAAATTTCCCAAAGCTGAAAAAAGGCAACATCCAGATACAGGAAACCAGAAGCTACCAAAGAGGATGAACCCAAAGAGACCCACATCAAGACATATCATAATTAAAATGGAAAAGGTTAAAGCTAAAAAGAGAATTTTAAAGGCAGCAAGAGAACAAAAAAGAGTCACATACAAGGGAAGGGAACCACCATAAAGCTATCAGGTTCTTTTTCTGCAGAACCTTTGCAGTTCAGAAGGGAGTGGCAGGATACATTTACAGTGCTGAAAGACAAAACAAAACAAAACAAAACAAAAAACCCCTACAACCTAGAATACTCTACCCAGCAAGGTTATCACTGAGAATTTAAGGAGAGATTAAGAACTTCTCAGACAAGCAAAACCTAAAAGAGTTCATGAATACTAAACCAACCACTTAAATAAGCTAGTACAAAGATTAAAAGACAAAAATTGTAAAATACACTGTAACTACAATAACTAGCTAAAGGATAAACATTAAGATGTAAAATATAACATCAAAAACACAAAATGTAAAAAGAGAGGGGAGTAAAATGTAGATAATTTACAGTGTGTTTGAACTTAAATGACTGCCAGTTTAAAACAAGTAGATGTAGTTATAGGTCAACATATATAAACCCCACAGTAATGACAAATACAAATCCTACAATAGATACACAAAAACTAGAGAGAAAGAATCAGAAGCATACCGCTAAAGAAAATCATCAAATCATGAAGGAAGAAACAAAAAGAAGAAAATAACAGAGAACTATAAAAACAAACAGAAAATAAGTAACAACACGGCAAAAAGTACATACTTATAATTAATGACTTTAAATGTCAATGGACTATATGTTCCAAACAAAAGACAGAGTGGTAGATTGGATAAGAAACAAGACCCATCTATTTGCTGCTTACAAGAGACTCACTTCAGGGTTAAAGAAACATACAAACAGAAAACGAGGGCTGGATAAGGATATTTAATGAAAACAGAAATGACAAGAGAGCTGGGGTAGCACTACTTATATCAGACAAAGTAGAAATTTCATAACAAAAGACAAAGAAAGTCATCATATAATGATAAAGCGATCAAAACAAAAAGATGGTATTACACTCCTTGACATGTATGCACCTAATACTGAAGCACCAAAATATATAAAGTAAATCTTAACAGACAAAAAAGGAAAAATTGGCAATAATGGAATAATAATAGTGGACTTTGACACCACACTGACATCAAAGGTTAGATTATCCAGATAGAAAATCAATAAGAAATCAGTGGTCATAAATGGCACACTAGACCAGTCGAACTTAATAGATATATACAGGACATTCCACCCCAAAGCAGCAGAATACATATTATTTGCATGTGCACATGGAATGTTAACCAGGATAGATCACATGCTAGGCCACAAAATATGTTTCAACAGATTTAAAAGGATACAAATTATATCAAGCATTTTTTCTGACCACAGTGGTATGAAACTAAAAATCAATTACAGAAAGAAAAGAAAAAAAAAAAAAGTGGAGACTAAGCAACATGCTACTAAAAAACAATGGGTAAATGAAGAAATCAAGGAGGAAATCAGAAAATACCTTGAGAAAAATGAAAATGGAGACACAACTCTCCAAAATCTATGGAATGCATCAAAAGCAGTTCTGAGGAAATTTTACAGTGATACTGACTTTCCTCAAGAAATTATTAAAATCTCAAATACACAACCTAACTTACCACTGAAAGGAATTAAGACAAGAAGTACTAACAGAGACCAAAGTCAGCAGAAGTAAGGAAATAATAAAGATCACAGAGGAAATAAATAAAATAGAGACCAAAAAGAAAACAAACAAAAAAAAAAAATAGAAAAGATCAATGAAACCAAGAGCTGGTTTTTTGAACAGATAAACAAGACTGATAAAACTTTAGCCAGAATCACAAAGAAGAAAAGAGAGAAGACCCCAATAAACAAAATAAGAAATAAAAGAGGAGATATAACAATTGATACGACAGAAATACAAAAAAAAAAAAAAAATCATAAGAGACTTCTACAAACTCTTATATGCCAATAAATTGGACAACCTAGAAGAAACGGGAAAATTTCTAGACAAGCTGCAAAGGCTGAATCAAGAAGAAACAGATGGAGACGTTCAAGATGGCAGAGGAGTAAGACGTTGAGATAACCTTCCTCCCACAAATACATCAAAAAAACATCTACATGTGGAACAACTCCTACAGAACACCTAATGAACTCTGGCAGGAGACCTCAAACATCCCAAAAGGCAAGAAAATCCTGACGTACATGGGTAGGGCAAAGAAAAAAGAAAAAACAGAGACAAAAGAATAGAGATGGGTCTTGCACCTCTGAGAGGGAGCTGTGAAGGAGGAAAAGTTTCCAAACACTAGGGAACCTTTTCACTGGTGGGGATGGGGAGTGAGCAGGGGGGAAGCCTCAGAGCCATGGAGGAGAGCACAGAAACAGTGTGGCTGAAGGCAAAGCGGAGAGATTCCCACACAGAGGATTGGTGCTGACCAGCACTCACCAACCTGAGATGCTTGTCTACTCACCCACTGGGGCGGGTGGGGGCTGGGAGCTGAGGCTCAGGCTTTGGAGTTCAGAACCCAGGGAGAGAACTGGGGTTGGCTGCATGAAGACAGTCTGAAGGGGGCTAGTGCACTACAACTAGACAGAAGTGAGTCAGGGAAAAAGTCTGGACCTGCCGAAGAAGCAAGAGACCATTGTTTTGGGGTGCACAAGGAAAGGCAATTCCTTCCCCTGTGCCCACAGAAGGCAGAGCACCACCTAAGCGAGTTCCAGAGACAGGGGTGAGCTGTGGCTATCAGCCCCGATCCCAAAAACAGGCATGTCTAACACTAACACTGCTGTCACTGCCAGGAAAGTCTTGTGTAAAAACACAGGTCACTACCCACACCCCCCTGGAAGCCTGTGCAGCCTACCACTGCCAGGTCCCTGAGATCCAGGGACAACTTCCCCAGGAGAACACAAGGTGCACCTCAGGCTGTTGCAATGTCACACTGACCTCTGCCACTGCAGGCTCGCCCTGCATTCCCTTATGACTACTGTACCCCTCTCTCTCCTTGGCCTGAGTGAGCAAGAGAGACCTAATCAGCTGCTGCTTTAACCCCCTCCTATCTGGGAGGGGAACAGATGACTAAGGGCAACATACATGCAGAGGCAGCTCCAAAACCAAAGCTGAACCCCAGGAGTTGGGTGAACAAAGAAGAGAAAGGGAAACTTCTCCACATGCCTCAGGAGCAGTGGATTAAATCACCACAATCAACTTAATGAACCCTGCATCTGTGGAATACCTGAATAGAAAACGAATTTTCCAAAAATTGAGGTGGTGGACTTTCAGAGGAACTGTAGACTTGGGGTTTGCTATCTACGTTTGATTTGTTTTTGTTTTTATGTTAATCTTAGTTTAGTTTTTAGTACTTGTTTTCATTGGTGGGATTGCTAATTGGTTTGGTTGCTCTCTTCCTTTTTTTTTTTTTTCTTTTTGTGAGTGTGTGTGTTTATTTTATGTGTGTGATTTTGTCTGTTTAGTTTTGCTTTTACCATTTCTCTCGAGTTCTGTCCGTTTTTTTTTTTTTTCTTTTTATGAGTGTGTGTAGGTATGTTTCTCTGTGTGAATTTTGTCTGATTGGTTTTGCTTTTCCCATTTGTTTTGGGGTTCCGTCTGTTTCCTTTTCCTTCTTTCTTTTTTTCTTCAATGCCATACAGCTGGCATGGTCTTGGTGCTCTGGCTAGGGGTTGGACCTGAGCCTCTGAGGTGGGAGATCTGATTCCAGGACACTAGACCACCAGAAACATCCTGGCCCCACGTAATATTAATCAGTGAGAGCTCTCCCAGAGATCTCAGTCTCAACACTAAGATCCAGGATCACCCAGCAGCTAGCAACCTCCAGTGCTGGATGCCCCATGACAAACAACTAGCAAGACAGGAGCACAACCATACCCATTAGGAGAGCAGCTGCCTAAAGTAATAAGAAGTTCACAGACACCCCAAAACACACCACCAGATGCAGCCCTGCCCACCAGAAAGACAAGATCCAGCTGCACCCACCAGAACACAGGCACCAGTCCCATCCAGAAGGAAGCCTACACAAGTCACTGAACCAACCACACCCACTGGGGGCAGACACCAAAAACAACGGGAAATACGAACCTGCAGCCTGTGAAAAGGAGACCCCAAAAACAGTAAGTTAAGCAAAATGAGAAGACAAAGAAACACAGCAGATGAAGGAAGAAGGTAAAAACCCACCAGACCTAAAAAATGAAGAGGAAATAGGAAGTCTACCTGAAAAAGAATTCAGAAAAGTGGTAGTAAAGATGATCCAAACTCTTGGAAATAGAATGGAGAAAATACAAGAAACGTTTAACAAGGATCTAGAAGAACTAAAGAGCAAACAAACAATCATGAACAACACAATAAATGAAATTAAAAATTCTCTAGAAGGGATCAAGAGCAGAATAACTGAGGCAGAAAAACGGATAAGTGACCTAGAAGATAAAATAGTGGAAATAACTATTGAAGAGCACAATAAATAAAAAGGAATGAAAAGAATTGAGGACCTTCTCAGAGACCTCTGGGACAACATTAAATGCACCAACATTTGAATTATAGGGGTCTCAGAAGAAGAAGAAAAAAAACTAAGGACTGAGAAAATATTTGAAGAGATTATACTTGAAAATTTCCCTAATATGGGAAAAGAAATAGTCAATCAAGGCAGGAAGTTCAGAGAGTCCCATACAAGATAAACCCAAGGAGAAACATTCCAAGATACCTATTAATCAAACTATCAAAAATTAAATACAAAGAAAAATTATTAAAAGCAGCAAAGGAAAAGCAACAAATAACATATAAGGGAATCCCCATAAAGTTAATAGCTGATCTTTCAGCAGAAATTCTGCAAGCCAGAAAGGAGTGGCAAGACATATTTAAAGTGATGAAAGGGAAAAACCTGCAACCAAGATTACTCTACCCAGCAAGGATCTCAATCAGATTCAATGGAGAAATTAAAACCTTTACAGACAAGCAAAAGCTAAGAGAATTCAGCACGAACAAACCAGCTTTATAACAAATGCAAAACGAACTTCTCTAGGCAGGAAACACAAGAGAAGGAAAAG
This sequence comes from Balaenoptera acutorostrata, assembly GCF_949987535.1. Lineage (NCBI taxonomy): Eukaryota > Metazoa > Chordata > Mammalia > Artiodactyla > Balaenopteridae > Balaenoptera > Balaenoptera acutorostrata. The sequence goes on from NC_080081.1 coordinate 38,915,613, forward strand.
ACCTAAAAAACAAACCCAAAACAATTAAGAAAATGGCAATAAGAATATACATATTGATAATTACATTAAATGTAAATAGATTAAATGCTCCGAACAAAAGACATAGACTGGCTGAATGGATACAAAAACAAGACCCATATATATCTACAAGAGACCCATCTCAGACTTAGGGACACATGCAGACTGAAAGTGAGGTGATGGAAAAAGATATTCCATGCAAATGGAAATCAAAAGGAAGCTGGAGTAGCTATACTCATATCAGATAACATAAACTTTAAAATAAAGACTGTTACAAGAGATAAGGAAGGACACCACATAATGACCAAGGGATCAATACAAGAAGAAACATAACATTTATAAATATTTATGCACCAAATATAGGAGCACCTCAATACATAAGGCAAATGCTAACAGACATAAAAGGGGAAATCGACAGTAACACAGTAATAATTGGGGACTTTAACACCCCATTTACCCCAACTGACAGATCATCCAGACAGAAAATAAATAAGGAAACACAAGCAATAAATGACACAATAAACCAGATAAATTTAATTGATATTTAAAAGACATTCCACCCAAAAGCAGAAGAATACACTTTCTTCTCAAGTACACACAGAACATTCTCCAGGGTAGATCACATCTTGGGTCAGAAATCAAACCTAGAAAAATTTAAGGAAACTGAAATTGTATCAAGCATCTTTTCTGACCAGAACACTATGAGATTAGAAATCAATTACAGGAAAAAAACTGTGAAAAACACAAATAGGTGGAGGCTAAATGGTGCACTGCTAAATAACCAAGAGATTGCTGATGAAATTAAAGAGGAAAATGAAAAAATACCTAGAAACAAATGACTACCAAAACATGACCCAAAACCTATGGGACACAGCAAAAGCAATTCTAAGACGGAAGTTTATAGCAATTCAATCTCACCTCAAAAAACAAGAAAAATCTGAAATAAACAATCTAAACTTACACTTAAAGCAACTAGAAAAAGAAGAACAAAGAAAACCAAAAGTTAATGGAAGGAAAGAAATCATAAAGACCAGAGCAGAAATAAATGAAATACAAACAAACAAAAAAAAAATAGCAAGATCAATAAAACTCAAAGTTGGTTCTTTGAGAAGATAAACAAAATTGATAAAACTTTAGCCAGACTCATCAAGAAAAAAAGAGAGAGGACTCAAATCAATAAACTAAGAAATGAAAAAGGAAAAGTTACAACTGGCGTGACAGAAATACAATGCAATGTAAGAGACTACTACAAGCAACTCTATGCCAATAAAACGGACAACCTGGAAGAAATGGACAAATTTAAGAAAAGCACAACCTTCCAACACTAAACCAGGAAGAAATAGAAAATATGAAGAGACCAATCACAAGCACTGAAATTGAAACTGTGATTAAAAATCGTCCAACAAACAAAAATGCAGGACCAGATGGCTTCATAGGTGAATTCTAACAAACATTTAGAGAAGAGCTAACACCTATCCTTCTCAAACTCTTCCAAAATATAGCAGAAAAAGGAACACTCCCAAATTCATCTTATGAGGTCACCATCACCCTGATACCAAAACTAGACAAAGACGTCACAAAAAAGAAAACTACAGGCCAATATCACTGATGAACATAGATGCAAAAGTTCTCGATAGAATACTAGCCAATAGAATCCAACAGCATATTCAAAGGATCACACACCATAATCAAGTAAGGTTTATTGCAGGAATGCAAGAAATCTTCAATATATGCAAATCAATCAATGTGACACACCATATTAACAAACTGAAGGATAAAAACAATATGATCATCTCAATAGATGCAGAAAAAGCTTTCAACAAAATTCAACACCCATGTATAAAAAAACTCTCCAGAAGGTAGACATAGAGGGAACTTACCTCAACATAATAAAGGCCCTATATGACAAACGCACAGCCAACATTGTTCTCAATGGTGAAAAACTGAAACCATTTCCTCTAAGATCAGGAACAAGACAAGGTTGCCCATTCTCACCACTATTATTCAATATAGTTTTGCAAGTTTTATCACAAGAAACAGAGAAGAAAACGAAATAAAAGGAATCCAAATCGGAAAAGAAGAATTAAAACTGTCACTGTTTGCAGATGATATGATACTATATATACAGAATCCTAAAGATGCGACCAGAAAATCTCTTGCATTCCTATAAAATAATGATGAAAAATCTGAAAGAGAAATTAAAGAACCTCCCCTTTTACCATTGCAACAAAAAGAATAAAATACCTCGGAATAAACCTACTAAGGAGAAAAAAGATCTGTATGCAGAAAACTATAAGGCACTGTTGAAAGGAATTAAAGATGACACAAATAGATGGAGAGATATGACATGTTCTTGGACTGGAAGAATCAACATTGTGAATGTGACTCTACTACCCAAAGCAATCTACAGATTCAATGCAATCCCTATCAAACTACCAATGACATTTTTCACAGTACTAGAACAAAAAATCTTAAAATTTGCATGGAGACACAAAAGACCCCAAATAGCCAAAGTAATCTTGAGGGAAAAAAATGGAGCTGGAGGAATCAGGTTCCTGAACTTCAGACTATAATACAAAGCTACAGTAATCAAGACAGTATGGTACTGGCACAAAAACAGAAATATAGATCAATGGAACAGGATAGAAAGCCCAGAGAAAAACCCACACACATATGCTCACCTTATTTTTGATAAAGGAGGTAAGAATATACAATAGAGAAAAGACAGCCTCTTCAATAAGTGGTGCTGGAAAAATTGGACAGCTACATGTAAAAGAATGAAATTAGAACACTCCCTAACACCATACACAAAAATAAACTCAAAATGCATTAAAGACCTAAATGTAAGGGTAGACACTATAAAACTCTTAGAGGAAAACATAGGCAGAACACTCTATGACATAAGTCACAGCAAGATCCTTTTTTACCCACCTCCTAGAGAAATGGAAATAAAAACAAACAAACAAACAAAGAAACCAATGGGACCTAATGAAATAAAAGTTTCTGCGCAGCAAAGGAAACCATAAACAAGGTGAGAACACAGCCCTCAAAATGGGAGAAAATATTTGCCAATGAAGCAACTGACAAAGGATTAATCTACAAAATATACAAGCCACACTTGCAGCTCAATATGAAAAAAACAAACAATCCAATCCAAAAATGGGCAGAAGCCCTAAATAGACATTTCTGCAAAGAAGATATATTGATTGCCAACAAACACATCAAAGGATGCTCAACATCACTAATCATTAAAGAAATGCAAATCAAAACCACAATGAGGTATCACCTCACACTGGTCAGAATGGCCATCATCAAAAAATCTACAAACAATAAATGCTGGAGTGGGTGTGGAGAAAAAGGAACCCTCTTGCACTGTTGGTGGAAATGTAAGTTGATACAGTCACTATGGAGAACAGTATGGAGGTTCCTTAAAAATTTAAAAATAGAACTACCATATGACACAGCAATCCCCCTACTGGGCAAATACCCTGAGAGAACCATAATTCAAAAAGAGACATGTACCACAATGTTCATTGCAGTAGTATTTACAATAGCCAGGACATGGAAACAACCTAAGTGTCCACTGACAGATGAATGGATAAAGAAGATGTGGCACATATATACAATGGAATATTACTCAGCCATTAAAAGAAACAAAATTGTGTTATTTTTAGTGAGGTGGTTGGACCTAGATTCTGTCATACAGAGTGAAATAAGTCAGAAAGAGAAAAACAAATACCATATTCTAACACATATATATGGAACCTAAAAAAGAAATGGTTCTGATGAACCTAGGGCCAGGACAGGAATAAAGACGCAGATGCAGAGAATGGGCTTGAGGACATGGGGAAGGGAAAGGATAAGCTGGGACAACATGAGAGAGTACCATTGACATATATACACTACGGAATGTAAAATATATAACTAGTGGGAAGCAGCTGCATAGCACAGGAGATCAGGTCGGGGTTTTGTGACCACCTAGAGGGGTGGGATAGGGAAGGTGGGATAGAGGTGCAAGAGGTTGGGGATATAGGAAGACATGTATACATATAGCTGATTCACTTTGTTATACAGCAGAAACTAACATAATATTGTAAAGCAATTATACTCTAATAAATGTGTTAAAAGAGAAAAAGAAGAAACAGACAACTTGAACAGACTAATCACTAACAGTAAAACTGAATTGTAATTTAAAAAAACAAACAAAAAAAAACAAACAAACAAAAAAACAACCTCCCAGCAAACAAAATCTGAGACCAGATGGCTTCTTCATGGGTTAATTCTACCAAACATACAAAGAGGAATACTGTCTTCCTCAATCTATTCAGAAAAATTGAAGAACACTCCCAAATGCATTCTATAAGGTCATTATTACCCTGATACCGAAAACCAGACAAAGATATTATAGAGAAAGAAGATTACAGGCCAATACCTTTGATAAATATAATTGCAAAAATACTTAACAGAATATAATCAAACCAAATCCAACAATACATAAAAAGGGTCATAATACATGATCAAGTGGGATTTATCTAGAGATGCAGGGATGGTTCAATTTTCATAAATCAATTCATGTGATACACCACATTAACAAAAACAAGGATAAAAATCACATGATCATCTCAGAAGAGTCAAAAAACATTTGACAAAATTCAACATCCATGCTTGATAAAAACTCACTTTGAAGTTGATATAGAGAGAACACATCGCAATATGATAAAGGTTGTTTATAACAAATTCACAGCCAACATCATACTCCATGATGAAAAACTAGAATTTTTTCTCTAAATTCAGGAACAAGACAAGCATGCCCACTCTCACCACTATTTAACATTGTATTGGCAGTCCTAACTATAGCAATTAGAAAAGAAAAAGAAATAAAAGTCATCCAGATTGGAAGAGAATAAACTGTCTTATTTCCAGATGACATGATGTTTTATACAGAAAATGCTAAAATCCCCACGAAAAAGCTATTAGAAATGATAAATTAATTCAGTAAAGTTGCAGGATACAAGATTAAAATCTCATAATCTGATGCTTTTCTATACACTAAAAATGAGTTATCAGAAAAAGAAAGCAAGAAAACAATCTTGTTTAAAATCACATCAAAAAGAATATAATATCTAGAAATAAATTTAAGCAAGGAGGTAAAAAAAAAAACATACTCTAAATACCATAAAAAGAGATGAAGGAAATTGAAGATAATACAAAGAAATGAAAAGATATCACATGTTCATGGATTGTAAGAATTAATATTGTTAAAGTATCTATATGGCCCAAATCAACCTACAATTTTAATGCAATCCCTATCAAAATACCCATGGCATTTTTCACAGAACTAGAATAAATAATCCTAAAATATATATGGAACCACAGACTTTCAAAGCAATCATGAAAGAAAAGAACAAAGCTGGAGCTTTTACACTCTCTGACTTAAGACTATATTACAAAACTATAATAATCAAAACAGCATGTATTGGCACAAAAAAAGACATATAGATCAATGGAACAGAATTAGAGCCCAGAAATAAACCCATACACTTATGATCAATTTATTTATGACAAAGAAGGTAAGGATGTATAATGGAGAAAAGACAGTCTCTTAGTAAGTGGTGCTGGGAAAACTGCACAGCTACATGTAAAAGAATGAAATTAGAGCATTCCTCCACACCATATACAAAAATAAACTCAAAATGAATTAAAGACTAAATGTAGGAAAGGAAACCATAATACTCCTAGGAAAAAAATATAAGAAGAACACTCTGACAAAAATTGTAACAATATTTTCTTGGATGTGTGTCTTTAGGCAAAGGAAACAAAAGCAATTAACTAATTAAACTAAATGCTTTTGTACAGCAGAGGAAACCATCAACAAAATAAAAAGATAAACTAATGAATGGGAGAAACTGTTTGCAAATGATATGATCTATAAGGGGTTAATACCTAAAGTATATAAACAGCTCCTACACTCAATATCTAAAAAAGTAACGACCCTATTAAAAACTAGGCACAGGACCTGAATAGACATTTCTTCAAAGAAGACATACAGATAGTCAACAGGCACATGAAAAGATGGTCAGCACTGCTAATCATCAGAGAAATGTAAATCAAACCTACAATGAGATATCACGTCATACTTATAAAAATGTCTATCATCAAAAAGTCTAGGGCTTCCCTAGTGGCGCAGTGGTTAAGAATCTGCCTGCCAAGGCAGGGGACACGGTTTGGAGCCTTGGTCTGGGAAGATCCCACGTGCCGCGGAGCAACTAAGCCCATGTGCCACAGCTACGTAGCCCGCGTGCCACAACTACTGAAGCCCTTGCACCTAGAGCCGGTGTTCTGCAACAAGAGAAGTCACTGCAATGAGAAGCCCACACACTGCTACAAAGAGTATCCCCTGCTCGCTGCAATTAAAGAAAGCCTGTGCACAGCAAAGACCCAACACAGCCAAAACTAAAATAAACAAACAAATTAAAAAAAAAAAAAAGTCTACAAATAACAAGTGTTGGGGAGGATGTGAAGAAAAGGGGACTTTAGTGCACGGTTGGTGAGAATATTTGGTGCAGCCACTGTGGAAAACAGTATGGAGGTTCTTCCAAAAACTAAAAAAAGAATGACCAGCAATTCCATTCCTGGTATTATCAGAAGAAAACAAAAAGACTAGCTTGAGGAGATACATGCTCCCACAATGCTCATAGCAGAACTTTTTACAAAAGCCAAAATATGAAAGCAACCTAAGTCTCCATAAACAGATGAATGGATAAAGCAGATGTGGCAAATTATCTATCTATCTATCTATCTATCTATCTATCTATCTATCTATAAAATGGAATATTACTCACCATAAACAATGAAAATTTGCCATTTGCAAAAACATGGTTGAACATAGAGGGTATTATGCTTAGTAAAATAAGTCAGACAGAGAAAGACAAGTACTGTATGTTATCTCTTATATGTGGAACCTAAAATATAAAAGAAACAAATGAATACAATAAAACAGAAACAGACTCAAAGATATAGAGAACAAACTAGTATATACCAGTGGGTAGAGGGGAAGGGGAGGGGCAATATAGGGGTAGGGTATTAAGAGGTACAAACTACTGTATGTAAAATAAATAAGCTACAGCATAGGGAATACAGTCACTATTTTATAATAACTCTAAATGGAGTATATTTAAAACAAAAACAAAAATCCAAAAAGCCCCTTCATGTATAAATTAATGGATGTGGCTATGTTCTAATAAAAATTTGTTTACCAAAAAAGGGCACATGCCATGGGCCATACTTTGTCAAGATCTGACCTAAAAGATGAAATTGTTTTTATACAAATAAAAAGAAGTATCCTAAAGACACTGTCTAAATGGTGAGATTAAATCAACATTAAACTGGATAGGACAAATTTTTCTATCCTGAACCACTCACTGTACTTATCCTTGATATATAGTAGATTGAAAACTTAAAAATGAAAATGGCAAATAATAATGCAAAAAAGTTACATTTTATATTGTTAAATTTTATATTGTTATAGGTAAAATTCACCCCAACTATATACTACCCATTAGGTGTATGAGAGTATAATTTCAAAATACAGACAGGAAAATGTTATAAATACAAGAAAAAAATGAATGAATGTATGTTTTTTATAGAAGATTTAACAGATCCCTTTGAACACACTATGTATCACTAAATAACTATGAGACTAAATATTAGCAGATGTGGAAAACTTGATAATATAAGTAAAAATCTTGACTCAACAAATATTTATAACTTAGTAGTTACTTTACAGAAGATATACCATGGATTTTATGACTCCATCATTATGTAAAAGAAATAGCACTATATTATAATCTGCACTATGTTGGTAAAATCCAATACCAACAGAAAGATTATATAATTTTTGTTCATTAAATATTTTATGAAAAATAAAGAAATCTTTCTGGACTTCAAAACCATTAAAATGTACATCCAAAGATAAGATGACCATAGGTGCATGGGTTTATCTCTGGGCTTTCAGTCTTCTTCCATTGATCTATATTTCTGTTTGGGGCCAGTACCATACTGTCTTGATTACTGTAGTTTTGTAGTATAGTCATCCAGCTCCGTTTTTCTCTCTCAAGATTGCTTTGGCTATTCGGGGTCTTTTGTGTTTCCATACAAATTGTGAAATTTTTTGTTTTGGTTCTGTGAAAAATGCCATCAGTAGTTTGATACATATTGCATTGAACCTGTAGATTGTTTTGGGTAGTATAGTCATTTTCACAAGGTTGATTCTTCCAATCCAAGAACATGGTATATCTCTCCATCTATTTGTATCATCTTTAATTTATTTCATCAGTGTGTTATAATTTTCTGCATACAGGTCTTTTGTCACCTTAGGTAGGTTTATTCCTAGGTATTTTATTCTTTTTGTTGCAATGGTAAATGGGGATATTTCCTTAATTTCTCTTTCAGATTTTTCATCATAATTGTATAATGCAAGAGATTTCTGTGCATTAATTTTGTATCCTGCTAATTTACCAAATTCATTGATTAGCCCTAGTAGTTTTCTGGTAGCATTTGTAGGATTCTTTATATATAGTATCATGTCATCTGCAAACAGTGACAGTTTTAATTCTTCTTTTCCAATGTGGATTCCTTTTATTTCATTTTCTTCTCTAATTGCTGTGGCTAAAAATTCCAAAACTATGTTGAATAATAGTGGTGAGAGTGGGCAAACTTGTTTTGTTCCTGACCTTAGAGGAAATGGTTTCAGTTTTACACCATTGAAAACAATGTTGGCTGTGGGTTTGTCATATATGGCCTTTACTATGTTGAGGTAAGTTCACTCTATGTCTACTTTCTGGATGATTTTTATCATAAATCGGTGTTAGATTTTGTCAAAACCTTTTTCTGCATCTATTGAGATGCTCATATGGTATTTGCCCTTCAATTTGTTAATACGGTCTATCACATTGATTGATTTGCATATATTGAAGAATCCTTGTATTCCTGAGATAAACCCCACTTGATCATGGTGTATGATCCTTTTAATGTGCTGTTGGATTCTGTTTCCTAGTATTTTGTTGAGGATTTTTGCATCTATGTTCATCAGGGATATTGGCCTATAGATTTCTTTTTTGTGTGACATCTTTGTCTGGTTTTGTTATCAGGGTGATGGTGGCCTCTTAGAATGAGTTTGGGAGTGTTCCTCCCTCTGTTATATTTTGGAAGAGTTTGAGAAGGATAGGTGTTAGCTCTTCTTTAAATGATTGATAGAATTCGCCTGTGAAGCCATCTGGTCCTGGGCTTTTGTTTGTTGGAAGATTTTTAATCACAGTTTCAATTTCTGTGCTTGTGATTCGTCTGTTTATATTTTCTATTTCTTCCTGGTTCAGTCTCGGAAGGTTGTGCTTTTCTAAGAATGTGTCCATTTCTTCCCGGATGTCTATTTTTTTGGCATTTAGTTGCTTGTAGTAATCTCTCATGATCCTTTGTATTTCTGCAGTGTCAATTGTTACTTTTTCATTTCTAATTCTATTGATTTGAGTCTTCTCCCTTTTTTTCTTGATGAGTCTTGCTAATGGTTTGTCAATTTTGTTTATGTTCTCAAAGAACCAGCTTTTAGTTTTATTGATCTGTGCTATCATTTTCTTCATTTTTTTTCTCATTTATTTCTGCTCTGATCTCTATGATTTCTTTCTTTCTGCTCACTTTGGGTTTTTTTTTGTTCTTCTTTCTCTAATTGCTTTACGTGTAAGGTTAGGTTGTTTACTTGAGATGTTTCTTGTTTCTTAAAGTAGGATTGCATTCCTATAAACTTCCCTCTTAGAACCGCTTTTGCCACATCCCATAGGTTTTGGGTCATGAGGCAAGAATATACAATGGAGAAAAGACAGCCTCTTTAATAAGTGGTGTTGTGAAAACTGGACAGCTACATGTTAAAGAATGACATGTTACAGAATGATATTAGAACACTCCCTAATAGCATACACAAAAATAAACTCAAAATGGATTAAAGGCCTAAATGTAAGGCCAGATACTATAAAACTCTTAGAGGAAAACATAGGCAGAACACTCTATATGACATAAATCACAGCAAGATCCTTTTTTGACCCACCTCCTAGAGAAATGGAAATAAAAACAAAAATAAACAAATGGGACCTAATGACATTTAAATGCTTTTGAACAACAAGGGAAACCATAATAAAGATGAAAAGACAACCCTCAGTATGGGAGAAAACATTTGCAAATGAAGCACCTGACCAAGGATTAATCTCCAAAATATACAAGCAGCTCATGCAGCTCAATATCAAAAAAACAAACAACCCAATCCAAAAATGGGCAGAAAACCTAAATAGACATTTTTCCAAAGAAGATACACAGATTTCCAACAAACACATGAAAGGATGCTCAACATCACTAATCATTAGAGAAATGCAAATCAAAACTACAATGAGGTATCACCTCACACTGGTCAGAATGGCTATCATCAAAAAATCTACAAACAATAAATTCTGGAGAGGGTGTGGAGAAAAGGGAACCCTCTTGCACTGTTGATGATAATGAAAATTGATACTGCCACTGTGGAGAACAGTATGGAGGCTCCTTAAAAATTAAAAAATAAAACTACCATATGACCCAGCAGTCACACTACTGGGCATATATCCTGAGAAAATCATAATTCAAAAATAGTCATGTACCACAATGTTCATTGCAGCTCTATTTACAATAACCAGGACATGGAACCAACCTAAGTGTCCAATGATAGATGAATGGATAAAGAAGATGTGGCACATATATACAATGGAATATTACTCAGCCATAAAAAGAAACGAAATTGAGTTATTTGTAGTGAGGTGGATAGACCTAGAGTCTGTCATACAGAGTGAAGTAAGTCAGAAAGAGAAAAACAAATAGCATATTCTAACACATATATATGGAATCTAAAAAAAAAAAAAAATGGTTCTAATGAACCTAGGGGCAGGACAGGGATAAAGATGCAGATGTAGAGATGGACTTGAGGAAGGGTGGGGGGAAGGGTGAACTTGGACGAAGTGAAGTGTAGCATTGACTTATATACACTACCAAATGTAAAATAGCTAGTGGGAAGCTGCTGCACAGCACAGGGAGATCAGGCCAGTTCTTTGTGACCACCTAGTGGGGTGGGATAGGGAGGTTGGGAGGGAGACGCAAGAGGGAAGAGATATGGGAATATATGTATTCCTATAGCTGAATCACTTTGTTATATAGCAGAAACTAACACACCATTGTCAAGCAATTATACTCCAATAAAGATATTAAAATAATAAAATAAAATAAAATGTACATCCAGGAGTACATTAAGAAATAATCATATTTCAATAATTTAAAAGCAAATTCTTAAAATGTCCCCAAAGAATATATAAATTTTTTTCTATTTATTAGGTCAAAAAGAAAATCTCAACAAATTCCACATGCAAAAACAATTACTTTAGACTCTTTTTCTCACAACAAAGCATTATAACAAAGAATAAATATAAAAAGATAGTCTTTTAACCCTTCCCCTAACTCAATCTAACTTGAAAATATCCCAAAACCCATGGGAAAAAAAAGTATCAGAGTTGAAATTGGAAGCTATCAGTAAAAAACTGAGTACTACAAATCTTCAAGGAAACACCATAAACAGACCAGAAAAATTTCCAGCTGGAATCAATGAGTTCATTAAAAAGAAGAAATAATTTGAAGTATGAAATAATTGAAGAAAACAAGAAAATAAGCCTAAAGGAAGTGAAACAAAGGATATCATAATTATAAAAAAAGAAATTAATAAAACAAAAGAAATTTCGGTGGAAATTTTAAATTATTATTATTAAATAAAAATTGGTTCCTGTGAAATATCAGGTTAGACCATATTGTCAATCCATTCAAGAAAAAATTTAGAAAGGATCAAGTAAGTTGCTGCAGGAATTGAAAGGTGGAAAAATTTTGGATATAAAAAAGTGTTTTTTATAACATTACACATCAATATAGAGAGAGGGCAAGGAAGAAACTGCTTGAGTTCGATGATTAATGCATGATTTTTGTCTGTGCTTTGAAACCCTCACACTGAAAGGGTTGTTGTGCTCATGGCACTCTCAGTGTTTAACTGCAGGCACCTCACTTTTTCTTCCGGTTCAGGATAACAGACACTAGGGCAGAATTCCAATACCAAGCAATCATATTTATTTTTCTAGGAAATTGATTCTTAAGCTGATAGATACAAAGAAGCACTGAGTTGCTTTCAGAGACCTTACAGAAAATCTCCAGGAGGTCCTGCAGCTAAGGTCTTGGGGCTCTATCTAAAAGTATGTTTGTTCACTTCTTCTTTTAAGTTTTTAGTTATTCCAATAACCTTCCAATAAAATCCTTTTTTTTTTTTTTTTTTTCCTTTTTCACTCAAGTGAGCCAAGGTAAGTTGTTCTGGTAGCAAACAAACAAACAAACAAAAAACTACTGCCAGAGGCCTGTGACAGATGAGAAATATCAGATTTCAGTGTCAGACTATTGCTTCTGAGATTTCTAAACAATTCCAAAAAATAGAATAACTATTTCAACTTTCAAAATTTACCTCAAGTAAAGAATAAAATGGGGCTTCCCTTGTGGCACAGTGGTTGAGAATCTGCCTGCTAATACAGGGAACACGGGTTTGAGCCCTGGTCTGGGAAGATCCCACATGCCGCGGAGCAACTAGGCCCGTGAGCCACAACTACTGAGCCTGCGTGTCTGGAGCCTGTGCTCCACAAGAAGAGAGGCCGTGATAGTGAGAGGCCCATGCACCGCTATGAAGAGTGGCCCCCGCTCGCCGCAACTAGAGAAAGCCCTCACACAGAAACGAAGACCCAACACAGCCAAAAATAAATAAATAAAAATAAATTAAAAAAAAAAAAAAGAATAAAATGTAAGGCTTTCATGTGCTTCTTCTGAAGGAATTATTTACACATGACTTTTCAGAGAAGTCATTTCATAAAATAAAACTTCAACTAAATGCACCCACTAAATTCACAAATATTTTACTTCTCCGATGAATGTTACAACATTATCATGGACAGGATGGAAAATTTAATGTCAGAGGATGTGTAGAAACTTTCGCCACCCAATCGCTTTTTTATTCTAAACTATTCTGAAATTACTACTGCAGTTTCTCTATACTGAAAAAATTAAATAATTTGATTCATTCTTCAATTCTTTTTTCTTTGAACTTTAACCAGAAGTATAGTTCGATATGGCAATCAGAATGAAGTGAAACATCCAGAAGGAAGAAAAAAGGTCACATTCAAAAATGATTTTCCTAATTTACATTATTTTTTTAAATGGGAAATTTTACAAGTGCAATTTGAATGTCCTAGTCAAAGAAGATGCATTTTTTGGCTTATTTCATTGCTTTAGGTATGCAGGCTTGCACATGTGCATATTTTCCTGCACACACACACACACACACACACTCACACACAAGTAGACTGCATTTAATATGATAGCTTAGAAAGCCAGCTATAGTTTTTTTTTCAGTAGGCTGAGTTAGGTAATATAAATTTAACAAAAGTCAACCCATGCCATGTGGCATTTGAAGGTTGTAAATAACTTAATATAATATACAGGGATGGCTAGAGAGTTGGCAGAGATAAGGATATTTGATTTATTTTGTCATGTGTGGTCTTTCCACACAGTCCAATCTGTGTTCTCTCCAGGCTCTCTTTCTATATACAGAAATATATACATATATATATATATTTCTGTATATATATTTTATATATATATATACATATAAAATAAATTGATGAGGGGAGCATAATAACTTTGAAACTTACTTTGTGTGAAAAATTAATTAACAGAAACCTCAATTAAATAGATTTAGGAGACCTGGGTGTGGGGATGGTTTCTCACACCCGTTGAAGATCACAGAGCCCAACAGGAACAGAAAAGATTCCTCTTCTTTCCTGGCAAGGATTCAGCCAACAAAAAAACCGTAGACACATTGTTTATGATAGCCCTCCCAACTTCCTTTTGCCCTCTATAAAAGTGTTCTCCTTTTGCTGCCTGAGGGATTTGCATGTGGCTCACCATGGTTGCAGACCCCAAACTGCAATGTTTTGCTTATTCCAAATAAACCTATATTTTTCAAATAAATATCTGGCAGTCTATTTGTTTTATGGTAACATTTTGGTGGCCCATATGGGAACGAGGAAAGACCCTCAAAGGTTCTGGACTGGTGAGCAAACAGGTGCAGTACCCACAATTGAGCCCATTATGCTGACTCCTTTTCTTGCAAACCCTGGAGTTCGAAGGTACATCTTTCTCCTGGATCTGAGCTCATGCACTCCTTACATTTCAAGCTCTCCAGACTTTATTTGGGAACTATTTTAAGGTTTTGTTCTTTCTGGTTAAAATCTCATTTTTATGTGAGTATTCATTTGGCACTTTGGTCTGATTTTGAGATCAGACTGTTTCAACTGAAGCTGACTTAGAGGGCTTCAGCCCATTCCTTTGGGAACATAATCTTCTCTGAACCTGTGCCAGTTTTTCAGCCTTCAACCCTTTTTTTTTTTTTTTTTTTTTTTGGAACAGGGGCTGTTCTACAGAAACTGGCTGAAAAGCCTTTGGCCTTGCTTCTCTAGGACCAAGCTGTTTCCTTAAAACTGTCTGTGTTTGAGTTGCAAGCTTTTTGAATTGAGCTGTTTAAGCTGTTTGAAAATTATTCTTTTACCCTAGAGAAAAATCTCAGAAATGAGATAAAAGTTATCCAAAGATTTGGAGGGTGTCCCCCTCAAAGGACTCCAGTCAACTTTATGTTTAAAAACTGGGATCCTTCCTTGTGAGCATTTCTAATTAAGAGGACAGAACTGACCAAAGGCAATTTAGAATATCAGTGGCCATTAAGAAAAACTCTTGAAATCCCCAAACTTAATTTTTTTAAAACTGAATTTTGTTGCAATAACTCAAACATTCCCAGAACTGAATGAGATGGCTATTTCAATTGTTATTTTGAGGCTTCCCCAAGTTATCAGGAATCTAAATTTGCCTCTCTGCAAAATAAGATTTTAAGATTACCTGAGGAAAACAAACTATTAAAGAAAGATAAAATGGCTCCTAAAGCCTCACACTATTCTTCCTTGTCTTCTTTGTCTCAGGATCTGCCTCCAACATCATCTTGTCTTTCTCCCTTGGCTCCTTGTGGTCAGACTCTGCCTCCAGGACCACCTTCTTCCTCCCCTTCTTTACTGTCTACACCTCTTCAATACCCTCGATTCCTCCATACTAATTCTCTCAAGGGACTTCCCACTTTTCCTCTAAATTTTTCACAAATTGTCCCTTTAAAGTTAAGCCTTCTGAGGATCCAGACGCTAAAGTGATAATTTATTATATTCCCTGGAGTAACGCTGAACTGCAAGTCATAGTCAAAGATTTTCTCAAACTAATCAAAGATCCTCACAGGGCTTCCCTGGTGGCGCAGTGGTTGAGAGTCTGCCTGCCGGTGCAGGGGAGACGGGCTTGAGCCCTGGTCTGGGATGATCCCACATGCCGCGGAGCAACTGGGCCCGTGAGGCACAACTACTGAGCCTGCGCGTCTGGAGCCTGTGCTCCGCAACAAGAGAGGCCGCGATAGTGAGAGGCCCGCGCACCGCGATGAAGAGTGGCCCCCGCTTGCCAGAACTAGAGAAAGTCCTCGCACAGAAACGAAGACCCAACACAGCCAGAAATGAATAAATAAATAAATTAATTAAAAAAAAAAAAAAGATCCTCACATATTTGCTAAGGAATTTAATATAGTCATCAAAATATATCAGTCTGGTGTCTCTGACTTATATCAGCTAGTCCAAATGCTCAGCCCCACTACTATAAAGCAGTCCCTCCCTCGGAGTACTAAAAGAATTCAAATAGTGGGGATCTCTAATGAATCTCAAAAAGCTTCTGTCTCTGAACCTGCTCCCTTTTGCTTAGGTCCTTTAAGAGAAACAAACCCAATTATCCTTAGTTCCTCCACCCCTAACCATTTATTAGCTTGAGACTTCTTAGAGAAGTGTAATGCTGGAATTGCTTTTTCCAAAAGGGGGAAACAATTCTAGAATTTGGCAGTAGTCATCAAAGTAACCAACCAGATGAATTAAATGACCCTTTGATATCTTTTACTTGTTTTGTCTCTGAGGGTACTAAGAGTCGATTCTGGAAACACTGATAATTTGTCCCTAGTGAATCAGCTATCACCTTTCTTATGGGAAAATCTCCAACTGACATTGGCACAACTCACAGCACATCTCCCATCAACATTCAAATAGATCACTCAGAACTTCTTCCCATAATTAATCAATACCTTATAGGTAAAGAAGCCCTTCAAGGCATAAAGTCCATAAAAAGATTATAAAGGCTCAAGGTGTCATTATCTCTTGTGCTAGTCTCTGTTAATACTTTTATTTTACTGCTGAGGAAATCTAAAGGTAGAGGGTAGAAGTTTGTCCAGCACATCTGAGCAATAAACATTGTTGTTATCCCTTGACATCTTGTTGTTCCTAACCCTCACATGCTACTAACATCAACCCCCACCAGAAGTAAATTCTTTACTGTAATTGATTTATGCAGTGTATTATGTAGATTTCCCATAGATAAAGCTAGCCAATACTCTTTTGCTTTCACTTGGAAAGAAAAACATTTCACCTGGAGAGTAATGTCTCAGAATTTTACTAAGAGTCCTTATTCCATGCAAATCCTGAAACCTGATCTGTATGATATAAAGTTTGCCAGAAGTTCTACTTTGTTGTAATATGTGGATGGTTTACTTCTTTGCTCTCCTTCTCAAGCTTCCCCACAAGAAGACAGCATCAACTTGCTAAAACTTGTAGCTTTAAAGGGACATGAGGTCACCAAAGGAAAATTGCAGTTTGCCCAAACCCAAGTTCAATATTGAAGGCATCCAATAACAGAACAAGGTCTACAACTAAATTCAGATAAACTTCATAGTGTCCTAAGTTTCCCAGAACCAAAACTAAGTGCCAGTTGCAGGTTTTTCTAAGGATAGTTGGTTATTGTCAAAATTGAATTCCAAATTTCTCTCTTATGTCTAAATCCCTGTATGTTTTACTAAACAACAACAACCTCCATGCAATTTTATAGGAAGAACCATGTGACATGGTTTTTAAGGACTTAGAAGAGAACTTGATGAACCTACTTGCCCTTGAATATCCCAGCTTTCAAATTCCCTTTTTTTTCTTTTTGTATATGTAAAGGAAGGGAAGCCCTCTGGGTTCCTACTCAAAAACATGGGGACCTCAATTGACCAGAAGGGTATTATAGCCAGCAACTGGACCCGGTGGCATGGGGAAACAACCCCTGCCTTAAAGCCATTACAGCCACTTCTCTTTTGGTTAAAACCACTCATAAAATTATTATGAGATAACCTTTAAGCATTTTTGTAGAAGTCCTCTTGACTTCTCAACACACTCAACATTTTAATCATCAGCATCCCCTCCTATGAAGTCTTTTTGTTAATGGCTCCTCAGATAATTCTTTTATACTGTAATAAACTTAACTCATCTATTTTCCCTGCCATCACCAATGAAGTTCCTCAAGATTTCTTAATGCTGACAGACTACTCCTGGTGACGATTTGCAAGAGACACTTCTATGTAATTGTAGACATCTCATGGTTCACTGATAGTTATTTAAAAGGTGACAATGGAAAATATTGTGCTTGGTATGCTATTACAACTCCTTTTGATGTTGTTGAGGCAGCCTCTTTAACTATGGCTATTTCAGCCCAACAGGATGAAACATATGATTTTACAAGGGCTTGCACTTTAGCCAAGGACAAAAGTGTCAATATTTATACTGATAGTAAATATGCCTTTGGAGTAGCTCATAATTTTGAAATGTTGTGGTAGCAAAGTGTATTCCTTTCTTCCAGTGTAAATAAAATTAAAAATGGCCTCTATAGTCAGGAGTCATTGGATGCAATACTTTTACTTGTTGCTCTAACTATTGTTAAGATGCTGGGGTATTTCAAACTCGACTCTCTGGAATCTCAGGGAAATCACCTTGTTTGTGTTTCCTCAATAAATGTTGCCCTTAAAGGGACCAATAGCCGCCAAATTTGTCATGGTCCAAGGGGATATTTCCCCAAATGATAATTTAGAAACACTGGCTAGAGAAGCCCAAAAATTGGTCTCGGAAAAGGAAAAACAAGATTGGAAATTCAACAATTATTGTTTCAATAAAAAGAGAAAGCTCTGGTTTGGATAAAATAACAACCCAATTCTACCAGAGACTCTAAAATTCTCACTCCCCATTACTGTACATGTTTACTGGCAGAATGATACTGACCATTGGTTTACTGACAAAAAGGTAGCATTCATGAATCAGTATTTGTGGAGAAACATTAACCAAGCCACAGAAAGTGCCTACCTCACTTGGTCCACTTGTCTGAAGTGTAACCCACAGAAGTCAGTTGGTACTGCTCCCTGACATATTAAACTGTCCAATGAACAATTCAAGGTCTGGCAAATATATTTCATACAACTTCCTCCCTCTAATGGATATAAATGTGTTTTAGTCATGGGGTGTGTTTTCACACTGGACTGAAGCCTTCCCTTGGAGACTGTCTACTGCCTCTTCTGTGGCTAAAGTCTTTTTGGCAGAGATTATCCATACCTGGGGAAATTCTGTCAAACTTCATAGTGATAAAGAAACCCATTCTACTGACTAAATGCTTCAACAAGTCTGTGCTGTTTGGCCAATTTTAATTTCACTGTTTTTACCACCCTCAATCTTCTGGTTTAGTTGAACACACTAATGGTATGAACATTCAACTGGCAAGATTTGTAGGTGCCTTCCAAATACCTTGGCCAAAAACATTGCTTTCGGCCCTTCTAGATCTCAGATGTACCCCTTTTGGAACTCACATATTCTCACCCTTTGAGACAATCACAGGATACTCAATGTACTTGGCTCCTGCTGCTTTTGACCCACACCTAATAAAAGGAAAGCTATTCCATTATTGCAAAGACCTAATGGCTTCTATTAAAATAACCATGTTTTGGCAGAGCAATATTTTAACAGTGCGCTCTCAGGAAATGAAGAACTTAAGCATCACACCTGGCAACTTGAAGATTTCATCTATTGGAATAGACACCTCCAGAAGAACACTTCACCCTCACTGGAGAGGCCCCTATTAATCAAGTACAGCTAACCAACCATTATACTTCCAGACTTCAAGGAACAGACTCTTGGATTCATGTGACACATCTAAAGAAAGTACCAAACTCTGACTGGACATGTGCATCATTTGGTGACCTGAAAGTAAATATTTCCTGTAATTGAATCAGACAACATCTGTTAAGACAGCTTTCCTAAGATATCTGGACTAGGTGTGTTGGGAGTTTTCCACCAGACCTTTGATGATTATATAGCACTTCAGGTAATCTCCAATGTCTATGATCTTGGTAACATACAGATGTTAGATAAAAAATGTCTGAGAGTTCTCCTTTCTATCCCTCCTTGTTACTCAAATGTGACCTCAATAGGTTTCTAATTTTTGCACTTTCCTTCAGATGTGAGGCACCACACCCAGGGAAGGTTTTTTCCTGATATTAAGGGGCAAACAGTCGCTGAAACTGGAAAACCTGACTCTTGCTCAGCAATGCTTTCAGAGAAAGCTCTTGATCAAAAAGGTAAAATATAAAAAAAAAAAAAACCTAATAAACAGAAACCTCAATTAAAGAGTTGGGAGACCAGAACAGGGAGCTCTCACGCCCTGCAATGACAGCAGAGCTCAATAAGAACAAAAAAGACTCCTATATTTTCCTGGCAGACAATGAAAACCATGGACTTTTTGTTTACTGTAGCCCCACCCCCCAACTTCCTCTTCCTTCTATTGAAGTGTTCTCCTTTCCTTGCTGTGCAGAGACTTGTATATAGCTTGTTATGGTTGCACACCCCGAACTTCAATTCCCTGCTCATTCCAAATAAACCTCCATGTTTACCAGAGAAATATCTGGCAGTCTCTTTGTTTTAGGTCAGCATTTGTCAGTCTTTTCTCTGTACTAGAAATGATGATGAAAAAACATATAATGCAAGGGAGGTGGTTTCTGATCTCAATTGTAATTGGAGGAACCCTTAGCTACATGAGTTCAGTGCGGTCACTGTGTTAGTCCTCAGCACAGTAATCAGGGGTCAAGGAATGGTATGGCATTCAGAATTCTCTGACAGTCAACAGATTCCTAGGAATTAAAATGGAAACAACTAAACTAATTGACTTGTAAAACCAAAACAATTCAGAATTGACAGTCTCTTTTTTCATTTAATTCACAGTCAAAAAAAGTCAAAACCTCTATAAAAGTCACATAATTAACTTCATTTATCTGTCCTATAGTCCACCTACTGTCTACTTTGATTATAAGGGACACAGGATCCTTTTCAGGGAAGTCATATCTATGAAATGACATGTGCCTATTATTATTTCTCACATTTCCCACAGTATGCTAAAAATATATAAATATTTTGAGAGAATTAGCTTAATTCCAAGGTAACTGTAATTACTAGGGACCTGATATATTATTGTGAGGTGCCAATTAGAGTTCGAATTTGTGGGAGGAGG
This sequence comes from Balaenoptera acutorostrata, assembly GCF_949987535.1. NCBI lineage: Eukaryota > Metazoa > Chordata > Mammalia > Artiodactyla > Balaenopteridae > Balaenoptera > Balaenoptera acutorostrata. Next base: position 38,936,208 of record NC_080081.1, read on the forward strand.
ACCCTTTGATCCTTTGACACTAATCTTTGATCACTTTTCCAGTCCCTGAAAATATCACACAAATAGATATTCCAACATTGGCTCCTTAGCCCATAAGTGATATTATAGTGTGAAGAAACAACTGGAAGTCAATGGACACCCAGCCAAGTCATCATTATCATTATTGTCATCATTGTCATCATCATTCTTGAGGAAATACTAAAGATTATTTTAATCATCGAAAGTTTGAAAGTCACAGGTGTAAAAACAATCTTCATTATTCCTATCCAGTTCTCCAGATTGGGTAGTAACAAATTTGTATATTCCTAGACAATAAGATGGTGACTAAAATATGACTTTTGTTACAAATATAACTAATTATCTGGTGTGGTAGACAAAATAATGCTCCTTTAAGATATTCCCTGTGAATTTCCAGAATCTATGAGTATATTATATTACAAGGGTGGCAGAACTTTGCAGATATTATTAAGTTTAACAACCTGGTTTGGATTTTCCCTATAACATTATGGAGGTTTCCTGGATTATCCAGGTCGGCCCAATCTGACCACCTGAATCCTTTAAAGTGGAGAATTTTCCCAACTTTGGTAAGAAAAGAACTGAAAAAATGGAAGCAAGGTCAGAGAGACACTATGTTGCTGGGGAAGAAAACCCTGAGCTGAAGAATGTAAGTGGTCTCTAGAAGGTGAAAAAGGCAGGAACGTGGATTCTCCTCTCAGACCTTCAGAAAGAAACATAACCATGCTGACACATTGATTTTTGCCCATGAGACTCATTTTGTAGGTTGACCAATGGAACTGGAGTATTATAAATTTATATTGTTTTAATTCATATATATATATATATATATATATTTTGTAATTTGTTACAGCAAAAAATAGAAATTTATATTTGCTTAAATTAATATAGCATCTGATATTTGGAGTGTTATTATTGATGAGGCTAACACTTTACATATGGGGAAAAAAACCCCACAAAGCTATTAGAACCTATTTACTTTTCTTGCAGAAAAGGAAAAGCAGATTTTACTCTATTGCCTCAATAATACATCAATTCTTATACTTTATGCCACAATGTGGTTCAGAGTCCAAAACTCCTCACCATCTCAAAGAACATCATCCTGGTCCACCACTCTGATGCTATCATGCTCATAGGACCTAGAGAGCAATAAGGAGCAAGCAACTGATAATTATTTCACTACCTGTGTGTTAGAAGATAAGAAAGACATCTTATTTAAAAAGTTCTGTTATTTCAGTAAAGTTATTGGTGGAACAGTGACAACGTGACATAAGGTATATATGTTATACACATTGCTGCTTATTAATCCTCCCTAATTCTAAGGAAGAGGGTCAATGTTGAGGACTTTGGAAGCAGGCTATAAGATATTTCCTTATGGAAACCATTTTCTTAATAATTCAAATATCCAGCTTTTAAATACAGTCCAATATAAGAGAAAGATTTGTACCATTCCATATTTCTGAGTGAAAGTATATGAAATTGTGGCCTTATAATCTGGTAGATCCTACAAAGTGAAAACAGTGGCATATTATAGAGTTAGAAAATATCAAATAGGAGAATTATAAAAGAGAAACCAATGACTTTTTACCAAGATCATGTATAATTCAGCAAGAATGTCTTCTACTATTGAAAATATCTCTGGAATTGCTTTGGGATTTTAGTAGACACTAAATATCTAAAAATATTAGACTTAGATAATAATCTGAATTAATAATAATTACATTAATAATAAAAAATTTAAATTTTATTTAGACATTAAATAATCATTCAGAAATCATGTGACCATATTACTTATGGGCTCCATCACAAAGTAATGCTAATTAATCTAATCAATATTGTCATAATGTCAGGTAAGTCCTATAACACTGGATCAAGTTATTAAAAGGATAAGCCTTGTACAAGGCTTGAAGAGAGTAATAAGTTTCATGCATACAAATGTACTATCTGATATGTATACCCCCGCAAAATTGTTGTTTCATGATAAACTTACATTGATGGCTTAAATCCACAATGAAGGATAAAATTGATAGGTCTTTTTTATTATGGCTGTATGAGCACACTGAATACTTATTCTAGATTTGATTTGCTTGCCTTCACAGGCATGATCTCACAGATTGATTGGATGTCAGTCTAGGATGTAGTATCTGTGCTGTATTTGGTACTTTCTCTCCCATGGTGAGTGCATGGGTTAGCAATTAACACCCTTAGTGGCAGACAATAGAACACTGCAGCTATTTTAAGGATGAAAAGATTATTGCAGGGCTTCCCTGGTGGCGCAGTGGTTGAGAGTCTGCCTGCCAGTGCAGGGGACACGGGTTCGAGCCCTGGTCTGGGAGGATCCCACATGCCGCGGAGCAACTGGGCCCGTGAGCCACAATTACTGAGCCTGCGCGTCTGGAGCCCGTGCTCCGCAATGAGAGAGGCCGCGATAGTGAGAGGCCCGCGCACTGCGATGAAGAGTGGTCCCCACTTGCCGCAACTGGAGAAGGCCCTCGCACAGAAACGAAGACCCAACACGGTCAAAAATAAATAAATAAATAACGTTCCCTTTCAAAATAAATAAATAAATGTACCAATATTTAGAAAAAAAAAAAAAGATTATTGCAGGTTTCAAAGTGTAGAAATAGTAAAATTAAAACTACCAAGTCAATAATTAGTATTTTGCATATAAAAATAGTTCAAGAACTGGGAGCTTCCCAATTCAAAGTCTGATATGAAGCTTAGGAACATGAACTTATAAGATAACTTATAAAGTGAAAATGAGGAAATTATTAACTTTTACAATGATCAATTTTTACAATAGCAATTGAATTGGTGATTTTTAAAAAATTCTGCAGTGAGTACCATTTTTAGAAAGATGACTTAAAGTTTTCTTTATGATTTTCAGAGGCATTTACAAGAAATTACCTGTTAAGTTTTGGTTATGTTCATGAATTAGGTCAGACTTAGTTCTGCTTACATGACTTACATGGTTTTGTCTGTTCAAGACATTCTCCAGTCCAGTCTCCATTTTGTATTTAATTTTAACACAGGTTAACTAACAGGCAGTTTACAAAGTCATTTAAGAGCTGTAGAAGCCATATCCTTCCAGGAACAACTCCCAGAAACAATGCATAGTCAACTACCATTGTTACCACAAGACCCACATAGCCCTGCTATCACCCTCAGCAACAAAATTGATTTTATGTCTCCTGAATGTTCTTCATGTAATTAACTTCCATGTGATGGTATTCTAGAGGTGAGATAGGCTTTGAAATGTAATTTTGTTATTAATTTTATTATATGTTTGAAGAGCAGAATTTACACTGTGGTGAGCTATCAAAATATAGGAACCTGGTGTTCAGACTTAGTTTCCTAAATATCATTCTCCAATAAAAGGATCCAAAGTTTCTTGAAGAAATAGTTGATTTTAGGGCCAGAGTAAGGAAAATACAAGAGAGTCTGGAACATCTTGCAGTGCAAAACTTAAGGAAGTACAGAGCCAAAGGGAGGAAGAGGAAGAAACTGGGCACACAGAGATTACCTGAAAGAACTCTCAATGCCGAGGGCTGGAAATATTTGAACAACAATTTAAATAATGTAGTATTGAATTATAACTCAAAAGATGTAATAAATATGCATGAATCCAGCATGATACTGATTTAATAAATAAATGGATAAAAGGGAAAAATCTTTCTTAGAGAAAAATTACAAATATTATAAACAATTACTTTGTTCTTTCAAGGTGAGGAACTTAATTCTCCTCCTCTTGGGTATGGGTTGAATTTAATGACTTACTTCCAAATGATAGGGTATAGAAAAAGAAAAATAGTAAAGTGAAGAAAGTTGGCAAACACTACCTTAATCAAGTGATCAAGCTTAGCATCACCAGTAATGAGTCATATTGACATCTTGAGGTTTCATGAGAAAAGCATCAGATAAACCTAATACAGAAACATTTTACAAAATACCTGACCAGTATTCTTAAAAACTGTCAAGGTCATAAGAAACAAGTAAAGACTGAAAAATTGTTAAGTGCAAGATGGTATCCTGGATTGGATTATGGAACAGTAAAAAGATAAGTAGAGATCTGGTGAAATCGTGGTAAAGTATATAGCTTAGTTGGCAGTAATGTGCTAATGATAATGTCTTAGTTTTGGAAGATGGTTATGATTATATAATATGCAACATTAGGGGAATCTTGTTGCAGGAAATCTCTACATCGTTTAACTTTTCTGTAAAACTAAAAGACTGTCAAAACAAATGATTTATTTAAAAACGTAGAGAAAGTCTTCCAAAGACTTTGTGCTGCCAGCATACATCTTTAATATGAAAGATACGAAAGATAAGGAATACAGTTTGAAAGGAAAAGAAAAGTTCCCAGACACCCAAAAAAGCATATCAATGGTGAGACATATTAATGTTCAGCACTAGAAACATGATCTACAAAATTTTGTTGTTGGGGTCTACACCTACCTTTAATCCAAATCAAACCTCTATTTTTAGATTACATGAGGTGGGGCCTACAATATGTCCTGCTGTATATTTCTGTGATATCAAATTTCATTAGTATCACATGTAGTCTAATAACCAAAACATTTGCCATTAAATAAGCTATATATATCCATTAGTCAGAGACTAACAAGAACATACAGTCAACAGTGTTGGGTTTAGTGCATGCTACAGCAAAAAGATCTCATAATATGGGGCACTCTGAGCATCTCAAAAAATAGCTTTAGGGAAGGAGTATTAATAAAATTTGAAGGATAGAACTTGGTCATGAAATGCTCTTATCAGAGATTGTAAGAATGTATAAACTAGAGAGTTTTGAGAACAGTCAATGATCTAGTCTTTAGAGCACATGAGTCCACGAGGAGTCACTGTAACATTTTCTTGGGATATATGTGTCTAAGGAACTGGAAAGAATTTAAGCTTAGTCTGTGATGAGCATCATGGTTTGGTATGAAACAGTTCATTTGTTTTATAAATTATAATGCAATCCATTTTGAAAAGTTGTGGTTTCTGTTACATGTCTCAATTCCCCCTGACAGTCTAGCTGTCCGAAGGACCATTTTTCACTTTATCAAAGCCAACCAACACAGCAGAAGATTAAATAATGAAGCAAAATGCAATTTTGAATGCTTTAAAACCAATCTGTTATATATGCCAGGTATTGTTCTGTTCAGTAGTAATGTGGTTTTTAATCCGTGAAAATCCTTGTAATTGTATGTTGCCATTATTTAGGATAGAATTAGCCCATAGCTGTGTTTATGGCAATAAAAGTTTATTTTGCTAAAATGCTTGCCTATTCCACAAGCCATACAAAATTGCCTTTTTTAAAGAGCCCTAGGAATTCTTCAAATATTTTTTCCTCTAATAATGGAAAATATGACCATACCATTTTCAAATATGACTAAATAAATAATGTATAATCTATAGCAATCCTTTATTTGCTTTAGTTTAAGTTATATGTCATCTTCTCATGTCTTTTTACTAGAGCATTCACATTAGTAACTTTTATTTATATGTTTAGCATATTAAGGTTAACAACTTTCATTTTGCATGTTTCTGATTCCAAGCTGAAGGACGGGATGTTTTATACTCATTCTGAAGCAGTGATTGGCATCTACTTGATGATCAGTAAATATTGTTAAACGTGCGACTGTGTGATGAGTGAATGGAAGGGGTCAGGTGGAAAGATTTGAAGTATACTCTCAAATGGTAAAGCATAGGGAGCAAAAGATAGAAATAATAAATGAATTAACTTAATGCTAACTCTGTTATGTTCTTACCCATTTTATTTTTTAAAAATTGTAAGTGAATATTGAAATAATTATAATCATAGACCATATGGCTATGGTCCATATGGACCATAACGAGTTACAAAGAAAAAGGGAAAAAAATGCCTTGTATTCAATTAATTTTTCTTTGGACCAAGGAGAAAATTATAACTAAGCCTTAGAACTATTGCTAAAACGTGTGTGAATAAATATTTGAATAATTAATCCTTTTTTCTATTGATTTTTTTATACCTGTAGGAAAAATTAATTTAGAGCTCATAGTAGAAATAATAATTAAGAAGCCAATATTTCTTTAGAGGAAAATATGAGTTTTCAATGGGTTTTTGATTCCCTGAATTCCAGAAAATATGTAATGTACAATTTTTCCTGTTTTAATACTTTGTTTTACCCATGTAAATTGGTTCTCTGGGGAAGAAGTCATAATTGAGTCATATGCCTTTTTCTCAATCTTAGAATAATTATCTTATATCAATACTTGAATAACTATTAACATGCAAGCAAATATCGTCCTTAAATTGTATTAGAACACATTAATCAAGCTCCATGCTTACCATTAAAAATTAGAATTTTCCATTATTTATCTTTTTGAAGTCACAAAAATCCTGATAATTTTATATTTACCTTACAGATCACTGTAATATTCTCTTGTCAATAATGTCAATATGATTGCAACACATCTTAGAAACTTTGTTCCATCTGGAGTATAACCTATTTTCCACCCACGCAGTGAAAAACTCATTAAGTAAAACTCTTGAACATTGCAACGCTTTAACTTCTTTTTTTTTTTTTCTTTTTAAATTTATTTATTTATTTATTTATTTATTTATTTATGGCTGTGTTGGGTCTTCGTTTCTGTGCGAGGGCTTTCTCTAGTTGTGGCAAGCGGGGGCCACTCTTCATCACGGTGCGCAGGCCTCTCACTATTGCGGCCTCTCTTGTTGTGGAGCACAGGCTCCAGACGCGCAGGCTCAGTAATTGTGGCTCAGGGGCCCAGCTGCTCTGTGGCATGTGGGATCTTCCCAGACCAGGGCTCGAACTCGTGTCCCCTGCATTAGCAGGTAGATTCTCAACCACAATGCCACCAGGGAAGCCCCACTTTAACTTCTTGATTGTTTTCTCAAGCTCGCCACCAAATCCAGATATATTTAGTAACAGCTTATTTTCTTAGTTCAAATTAATTTAAAAATAATATGTTAAAATGTTATATTTTCAGTCCTTTATCTTTCTTTGACCACTGAGAGGAAGTCTGCGGTTCTGACTCTGATGCCATTGGTCAACCTCCAGTGTTACTGAGTTTAAGTCCCTGAGATATTATAATCTTCCTTCTTTATGATTTTCACCCAGTACATGTTAATTTAGCTTGTGGAGTTATATGTCCCCCACCTTTGTAATACAATGCATGTAAGTGAGGTTTTATTGCTTAGATGCTAGACATAATATCCAGAGAGATTATTGACTCCCTATCAGAAAAGTAGATTAAGTCCTCCAACACTTGCTGTAGTAGTGAGACTTAGAGGGGACTCAAGCACTTTTTTTTTTTTTGAACTTTAAACCACAGAACTTTTATTCTATGTCATTGCACATCTCACAATTAGTGAAAAAGATTCACATAAATTTTACTTATCACTATAGAATACACTGCATATTGTTATAACTGTGTCTTATTTCATAAACCCCTGAAAACATCATCATAGATTTGTCATTATTATACAGGATAAAATAATAACATTAATCCAGCACTCTTTATGTGTTAGACATTTATCTTTATTATTTTTGTTGTTGTTGTTGCCAACAACCCTATTTGGAAGTTATTCTCATTATCTTTATTTATATGCAAGGAAAATTATGTTTAGAGAGGTTAGCTAAGTTGTCCAGAATTAAATAGCCAATAAAAGGTAGAGTCAGTATGTGACTGTTAGCATTCTAGCCCTGGAATGTATGAATTGAACACTACCGTTATGCACAGTGTCCACAGCTGAAGGGCATGTGGAACCTGTTGTTTGCCCTATTTTCTACTCACCAAGCCAGGGACTCTTGTGTAGGAAATGCACCAGCCTGGAAGATGGTAGCCATGAGCATTACACAAAGGTTAACAAATATGTTTCAAGAAGTCCCTTATTAATACAGTGTACAGCTTTCATGTTTTTCCTCTCAGTGGTCAGCATCTAACACACTTTGGACTCCTCCTTAGCAGGAGTCCCATATTTAAATTTTTTTAAAAGAAAATGTGTTCTATGTTCCCAGCACAGTGTCTCATGTTTGATATTTATTAACTCATTCTACCAACTTTTTTTAAACAAACCCACAAACACATCACAGGTAAAATGACTTATTGTTGTGGACACATAACTAGCTCTGGGTGCCCTGACTTACCCATTTTGTGGCTTTTGCATCAGAGTAAACCAAACATCTGAGTTCCTATTCATTTATTAAAATATGAAGCCACCACATTAAAACCTTCTCTATTCCTAAATAGTAGTTATATTTTTAAAAAGATGGCTTTACAAACGATATGCAGGAAATGCAAAAATAATTTTTTTCTTCATTGAATATGAAGAAGTATTAAGCTAAACATTTTGAGTGTATAGTACTCAAAGAAACATTGATGATCTAATAATTAATTTGAATTAAAGAAAAACTATTTGACCAGCACTGTTATGAATTGAATTGCTCCCACCATTTGAATATTTATTTTACAACCCTTCCTGGGCCAAAACTGTTTCTAAAAAATGTAAAAAGGTAATATAAAGTAAGAGCATGTGTCTATTATGAAACAGATATTTGTGAACTTAGATTGACTATGTATTTTTAAAATATTTACTTGTTTACCCTATTTTCATAAGAAACAATTAATTGGTTTTTTATTTCAATAAAAATAAATCAGAAAGTATTAATACAGGAAAAAGAAAGTAATGTCATGCTTAAATTTTCTGTCAAAATTTTTAAAAATATTATCTTTGTTTATGTACTATGTTATATTAATTAGCACCCATTACTGCAAATTATTGTCTACTTATGCATATTACATAGTAGACACAAATTTCTGTTTATAAATACATTTTTAAAATGTGGAACTAACTTGTATGGTTTTAAATCAGTATTAACCACGGATCATCAGTTCAGAGAATAGCTACATATTATTGAGCATATACCATGGAACTGGCCCTATACTAGGTACTTTATATATGTATATGTGTGTGTGTATATATACATATATATATATATATACAAAAAATATTTTCTTCTTTGAATGTCATTATCTTAATATGGCACCTTATTCTCTATTTATTTCATGTTTTTATAACTTATTTTTGAAGAATTAAAAATTTTTGTTCCTGCAATATAAATCTAGTTATCAAGAACATATAGCCCTTTCCTGATTTTCTTAAAAATCATAGTGTGTCCTGTATGCTCATACTGTGTTTCTTTGCAAACAGAAAGAGAGGTAGTGGCAAATGTTTTGTTTCAAGGAATAAAATTTAATTATTATGGAGAGAAACATCCTATGATAATTGAAATGCTTAGATTCCCTTGACATAGATGAAATTCAATGTGTAGCTCTTCATTTCATTAAACTATTATAGACACAGCTGGGCTTGGGTGAAGAATTGGAAATGACACATTTTGGGAAATATTTTAAACAGGCACAACTAAATAAGTTGGACTTATTCCAAGGTGCTGAAATATTTATGTGTTGTTTCTTTCTGCTGACAAGTAGCTTGCTACATGTGAATGTTATTTAGACATATAATCATTGACATTAGGTTACTAAGTTGTTGTGCAAGTAAGGAAAGTTGAAATCTTTTACTTTATAATCAGTTGAAGTTGATGCACTTTGACTTTAAGACAATATTCCTACTGTGTTCCAATAAGAATAAGCTTTAACTGAGACTCTAGGGATCCACATAAATGTTATACACAAAAGGAACAGGGATGCTTGAGATGTCATTTGCAGAGGATACTTCAGTTGCAGGCAGACTCAAAAGAGTTTATTGATATTATCCCATTTAAAAATGGGCAGTGGGCTACCCTGGTGGTGCAGTGGTTGAAAATCTGCCTGCCAATGCAGGGGACATGGGTTCGAGCCCTGGTCTGGGAAGATCCCACATGCCGCGGAGCAACTAGGCCCGTGAGCCACAACTACTGAGCCTGCGCGTCTGGAGCCTGTGCTCCACAACTAGAGAGGCTGTGATAGCGAGAGGCCCGCGCGCCGCAATGAAGAGTGGCCTCCGCTTGCCGCAACTGGAGAAAGCCCTTGCACAGAAACGAAGACCCAACACAGCCAAAAATTAATTAATTAATTAATTAATTTTTTAAAAAAGTGTTAAAAATGGGCAGTGAGAAAGCAAAGGAGAGAATTATTGTGGGAAGAAGTGTCAAAGAAAAAGGCAAAAAATATAGGAGAAGGAATTCTACATTCACAACATCTTTCTTACTTTACTCACTTAAGAGATGAATTCAGTACAAAATTATAAAATAACACTTTGAGCTGGAAGCAAGATCATTGCAATTATAATCATGATTATTATGATAAATTGCTTACCAGACAATGAGAAATGCTTGAATTTTAAAAGATATGCAATGCTACAAGAACATCTGTGTTGCCATTTATTCTTCTCAGACAAAAGTAGACACATACTACAAAAAGGTAGATCTCTCCATTTTAAGCTATTTCTAGAGAATATTTCATAACCTAAATTTTAAAGTTAAGATTCTTAATTTTTTATTTTTCAGGAATAAAATAAATCATATTTTGATATTGTCTCTTTTGAAGAAAATAAAATCATCAGTTGTTCTTCCTTTTGTTTTTGTTTTTTGTTTAACAATGAATGTTAGTGACAAGTCCACAGCCTAACTATACATGGACAAAAACTCCACTTGGATTCAATCATATTATCAGAGGAGAGATTTTGCAAAATTTTAAAATTTATGTATAATTTAACCTATGTGTCTAGGACAGTATATCATTGTGGAGGACTATACATCAAAAAAACTAATGAATTAGTCAATTCATTCACAAAAGGACAAAACTCTGTTTCTATTTAACAGCATTAAATGAATCACTGTATAAAATATCAGGTTTATATTTAAATGTTCTAAGTATTATTTCTCTCATGTAAAAAGTTAAATTTTATTTTATTTAGATCAAGTTTGAATGTGTTTTATTTTTTAATATAAAGTTTCAGTGGTCAACATAAGAACATAAAAGCTTTGTCCTAATTATCTAAAATAGTTTTGAACATATTAACACATTAATTTCAATTTCACACATTTTAGCTTTAAAAATTAACTGAGTAGTCTCTGTATGAGATTAATCATAGAACCTACATCATGAATATTTTGAAGTAGGGTCTCTCAGTTTTTTAACTTTCCTTTACAAATAAAAATACATTATCAATTGTTTTAAGGTACGTAAAAGTACCTTTCACATGATCATGATAACACAATGCAAAAGCAGAAGTTCTCTATTTTCTAAAATCTCTTTTTTCCTGATTCATGTTTTTTTTAAAAAATAAAGAAAATTGTTGAAAAGCAGTTCATATACAATCTTATGTTAATTTTTGATGTTTTACATAATGATTTGACATTTGCATACATTATGAAATGATCACCACAATAAGTCTAGAAACAATCTGACCACATACAAAGATGTTAAAATATTATTGACCATTTTCAAATGAGTGTTTTTGGTTTTCTTGGGGTAAACACCCAGAAGTGAAACTGCTGGATCATATGGTAGTTCAATTTTTAATTCTTTTAGGAAGCTGCATAATGTTTTTCATAGTGGCTGTACCACTTGACAGTCCCACAAACAGTGCATGATGGTTTCCTTTTCTTCACATTCCAGTCAACACTTGTTATTGCTTATCTTTTTGATGATAAGCATTCTGACAGGTGTGAGGTGGTAGTATTTCATTTTGATTTGCATTTCCCTGATGATTAGTGATGATGAGCATTTCTACATGTGTCTGTTGATTATTTGTATGTCTACTTTGGAGAAATGTCTATTCTGGTCCTTTGCCCATTTTTTAATTGAGTTTTTTGATCTTTTTAATGTTGAGTTGTATGAGTTCTTTGTATATTTTAGATATTAGCCCCTTATTGGATATACTGTTTTCAAATATCTTCTTCCATTCAGTAGGCTGCTTTTCCTTTTGGTTGATAGTTTCTCTGGTTGTGCAAAAGATTTTTAGTTTGATGTAGTCCCATTTGTTTATTTTTGCTTTGTTTCCCTTGCCTGAGGAGACATATACAAAATATATATATATATATATATTGCTAAGACCAATGTAAAAAAGCACACAAGCCAAAGTTTCTGTAAACAAAACAGCATGCATGGTATTAGCACAAATACAGACATATAGATCAATGAAAGAGAATGGAGATCCCAGGAATAAACTCATGAACCTATGGTCAATTAATCAATACCAAAGAGGAAAGAACAGACAATGGAGAAAAGAAAGTCTCCTCAATAAGTGGTGTTGGGAAAGCTAGACAGCTACATATAAGTCAATGAAATTAGAATATCACCTCACACCATGTACAAAAATAAACACAAAATGGTTTCAAGACCTAAATGTAAGACCTGACACCATAAAACTCCTAGAAGAGAACATAGGCAAAAGATTCTTTGACAAATCATAGCAATATTTTCTTAGGTAAGTCTCCCAAGGCAAAATAAATAAAAGCAAAAGTAAACAAATGTGATCTAATCAAACTTAAAAACTCTTGCACAACAAAAGAATTATCAAGAAAACTTACAAAATGGGAGAAAATATTTGGAAAAAATGTAACTGACAAGGGATTAATATCCAAAATTTATAAACAACTCATACAACTCAATGTTGAAAAAACAAACAACCAAATTAAAAAATAGCCAGAAGACCTAAATAGACATTTCTCCAAAGAAGACATACAGATAGCCAAGAGGCACATGAAAAAATGATCAACATCACTAATTACTAGAGAAATGTAAATCAAAACCACAGTGAGGTATCACCTCACACTGGTCAGAATGGCGATCATCAAAAAGTCTACAAATAATAAATGCTGGAGAAGTGTGGAGAAAAGGGAACCCACATATGCTGTTGGGGAGAATGTAAATTGGTGCAGCCACTATGGAAAACAATATGACGGTTCCTTAAAAAACTAAAAGTAGAGCTACTATATGATTCAGCAATCCCACTCCTGGGTACATATCCAGAAAAAACAAAAACTTTAATTCAAAAAGATACATTCACCCCAATGTTCATAGCAGCACTTTTTACAATATCCAAGACATAGAAGCAACCCAAGTGCCCATCAACAGATGACTGGCTTAAAAAAATGTGATATATACATATATATATATATATATATATATATATATATATATATATATATATATATATATATATTACTCAACCATAAAGAAGAATGAAATATTGCCATTTGCAGCAACATGGATGGACCTAGAAAATATCATGCTTAGTGAAATAAATCAGATAGAGTAAGACAAACACTAAATGATATAAAATATATGTGTAATCTAAAATAACAATACTAATGAATCTACATACAAAACAGAAACAGAGTCACAGACGTAGAAAACAAATTTATGGGCAGGGACAAATTAGGACTATGGGTTTAACAGATATAAACCATTATATATAGAATAGATAAGCAACAAGGGTTTACTGTATAGCATGACATATTATACACAATATCTTGTAGTAACTTATAATGGAGTATAATCTACCAAAAAAAAAAAAAAACTGAAATAAAAGTGTACTGACTATGCTTTCTTCTAGAAGTTTTATAGTCTTAGGTATTACATTTAAGTGACATTTAATCCATTTTGAGTTTATTTTTGTATATGGTGTGAGAAAGTAGTCCACATCGGTTCTTTTGCATGTAGCTGTCCAGTATTCCCAACACCATTTATTAAAGGCTGTGTTTTCTCCATTGTATATTCTTGCCTCCTTTGTGGTAGATTAATGGACCATGTAAGTGTGGGTTTATTTCTGGGCTCTCTATACTGTTCCATTGAGCTATGTGTCCATTTTTGTTTCAGTGCCTAACTGTTTTGATTACTATAGCTTTGTACTATAGTTTGCAAACCCAGAGTGTGATATCTTCAGCTTGTTCTTCTTCTCAAGATTGTTTTGGCTATTCAGGGTTTTATGTGTTTCCATACAAATTTAAGGATTATTTATTATAGTTCTGTGAAAAATTCCATTGGTATTTTGAAAGGGATTGTATTGAATCTGTATATTGCCTTGTGTAGTAGGGTCATTTCAACAATATCAGTCCTTTCAATCCATGAACACAGTATATTTTCCACTTGTTAGTGTGGTCTTCAGTTTCTTTCATCAATGTCTTATAGTTTTCTTAGCACAACTATCTTACCTCCTTGGTTGTATTTATTTTTAGGTATTTTATTCTTTAAAGTACAATTGTACATTGGATTGCTTTCTCAAATTCTCTTTATGATAGTTTGTTGTTTGTATACAGAAATGCAACAGATTTTTGTATATTAATTTTGTATCCAGCAACTTTATCGAATTCATTTATTAGTTCAGATAGTTTTTGGTGGTATTCTTAAATTTTTCTCTATATAGTATCGTGTAATCTACAAACAGAGACAGTTTTACATTTTCCTCTCCAGTTTAGGTTCCTTTTATCTCTTTTTGTCTTGTCTGATTTCTGTGACTCAGATTTCTATACTCTGTTAAATAAAAGTGATGAGAGCAGGCATCCTTATTGTGTTCCTGATCTTAGAGGAAATGCTTTCAGCTTTTTATCATTAAGTATGATGTGGTGTAGATTTTTCATATATGGCCTTTATTATGCTGAGATATGTTTCTTCTATACCAAATTTTTGATTGTTTTTATCAAGAATGGATGTTGAATTTTGTCAAAATCTTTTCTGAATCTATTGAGATAGTCATACAATATTTATTATTCAATTAGATAACGTGGTGCATCACAGTGAATTGATTTGCAGATATTGAAACATCCATCCTTGCATCCCTGGGATAAATTCCAATTGATCATGGTGTATGATCTTTTCAACGTATTGTTGAATTTGGTTTGCTCATATTTTGTTGAGGATTTTTTCATCTTTGTTCATCAGTGATATTGGCCTGTAATTTTCATTTTTTTTTTTTATTTTATCTTCATCTGGTTTTGTTATGAGGATGACGCTGGCCTTATAGAATGACTTTTGAAGCGTTCCTTTCTCTGCACTTATTTGGAATAGTTTGAGAAGAAAGTGTGTTATCCTTTCTTTAAATGTTTGGTAGTATTCACCTATGAAGCCATCTGGTCCTGGGCTTTTGTTTGTTGGGAGTGTTTTTTAATACTAATTCCTAATTCAATTTTATTACTAGTATTGGAGTGTTCATATTCTCTATTCCTTCTGGTTCAGTCTTGGGAAATTGTATGTTTCTAGGAATTTGTTCATTTTTTTTCTAGGTTGTTCATTTTAGTGCTGTATAATTATTTTAAGTTATTTCTTATGGTGTTTTGTATTTCTGTTGTGTACGTTTTAACTTTTCCTTCAATTCTGATTTTATTTATTTGGGCTATCTCTCTTTTTTCTTGATGACTCTCACTAAAGTTTTTTTTCAATTTTGTTTATCTTTTCAAGTAACCACCTCTTAGTTTCATTGATCTTTTCTATTGTTTTTTGGTATCAATTTATTTCTGCTCTGGTCTTAATAATTTCTTTCCTTCTACTAACTTTGGGTTTTGCTTGTTCTTTTTTTCTATTTGCTTTGGTATAAGATTAGATTGTTTATCTGAGATTTGTCTTATTTCCTGAAGGAAGCTTGTATTGCTAAAAACTTCCCTCTTAGAGCTGCTTTTGCTGTTTCCCATAGATTTTGTATCATTGTATTTTCATTTTTATGTATTTCCAGGTATTTTTTTTTTTAAATTTCCTCTCTACTTTATTCTGTAAATTATTGGTTGTTTAGTAGCATTTTGTTTACTCTCCACATGTTTGTGTTTTTTGTAGTTATTTTCTTATAGTTGATTTATAGTCTCATAGTGTTGTGGTTGGAAAAGATGCTTGATAAGATTTCAATATTCTTAAATTTGAGACTTATTGTATGGTCTAGAATGTGATCTATCCTGGAGAATATTTCATGTGCAATTGAAAATAATACATATTCTGCTGCTTTTGGATAAAATGTTCTATATATAACCAATAAATCCATATAGTCTAATGTGTCATGTGAGGTCTTTGTTTTCTTATTAATTTTCTGTCTAGAGGATCTGACCATTGATGACAGAGAGCTGTTAAAGTCCCCTACTATTATTGTGTTACTGTCAGTTTCTCCCTTTATGTTTCTTAATATTTGCTTTATGTATTTATTTGCCTCATTGTAGGGTGCATATTTATTTCCAATTGTTTTATTTTCTTCTTTGAGTTTTCCCTTTGTCATTATATAATGTCCTTCTTTGTCTCTTGTTACAATCTTTGTTTCATGGTATGTTTTGTCTGATGTAAGTATTGCTACCCAAACTTTCTTTTTGTTCCACTTATATGGAATA
The DNA here is from genome assembly GCF_949987535.1 of Balaenoptera acutorostrata. Lineage (NCBI taxonomy): Eukaryota > Metazoa > Chordata > Mammalia > Artiodactyla > Balaenopteridae > Balaenoptera > Balaenoptera acutorostrata. Next base: position 38,952,542 of record NC_080081.1, read on the forward strand.
CATTTTTCCCTGCCCTCACTTTCAGTCTGTGTGTGTCTTTAGATCTGAAGTGAGTCTCTTGTAGTCTGCTTATAGATGTGTCTTGTTTTTCAGTCATTTAGCCACGCTGTGTCTTTTGATTGGAACATTTAGTTCATTTACAGTTAAAGTAATTCTTTATTGGTATATTTGTTTCCATTTTGTTAATTGTTTTCAGTTGTTTTTATAGTTCTTTTTTGTTCCATATATATACATAATGGTGATCTCAAGTTCTAATGCATTCTCACAACCTTGAATTTTTACTCCCCACTCATATTTAATATTTATGTCATTATATTTTACATTGTTCTGTTTTGTGTATCCCTTAGCTACTTATTGTGCATATACTTGATTTTACAATATTTGTGTTTTAACCTTCATGCTAGCTTTATAAATGGTTGATATATTACCTTTATTACATGTTTGCTTTACTAATGAGACTTTTTTCTTTCATAATTTTCATATTTCTAGTTGTGTTATTTTCTTTCCCACTGAGAGAAGTCCTTTTAACATTTCTTGTAAAGCCTGTTTAGTGATGCTGAACTCCTTTAGCTTTTGCTTCTATGTAAAATTTTAATCTCTCCTTCAAATCTGAATTATTGCCATGTTGGATAGAGTATGCTTTGTTGCAGGCCCTTTCCTTTTATCACTTTGCCTTGTGCCACTCCCTCTGGTCAGCAAAGTTTCACTGAATAATCATATATTAGTCTAATGGGTGTTCCCTTTTATGTAACTAGTTGCTTTTCTCTTGTTGCTTTTAATATTCTCTCTTTTAATGTTTGCCATTTAACTTATAATATATATTGGTGTAGACATCTTTAGGTTGATCTTGTTTGTGACTCTCTATGCTTCCTGGACCTCGATGTGTTTCCTTTTCCAGTTTTGGAAGTTTTCAGCTATTATTTCTTCAAATAATGTATCTATCCCTTTCTCTCTCTCTCTTCTCCTTCTGAGACTCCTTCTGAACATAATGTGAACGTTAGTACATTTGATTTCCCAAGGGTCTCTTAAACTATCCTCATTTTTTAAAATTATTTTTTCTTTTTTCTGTTCAGCTTAGGTAACTTATACTATTCTGTCTTCCAATTTGCTGATTTGCTTCTCTGCATCATCTAAGTTACTGTTGATTCCTGCTAGTGTATTTTTTATTTCAATTATTGTATTATTTAGCTCTGTTTCCTTCTTCTTTACATTTTCTAAATTTTGTTAAATTCTGCTTTCATCCATTCTTTTCCTGAGTTTGTTGATCATCTTTATGATCTTTATCTTGAACTCTTTATCAGGTAGATTGCTTCTCTCTACTTACTTTAGTTCTTTTTTGAGTTTTTGTCTTAATCCTTCATTTGGAACATATTCCTCTGTAACCCCCTTTTGTCTGATTCTCTTTTTCTATTTCTATGTATTAGATAAGTTAGTTGCATTTCCCAATCTTGGAGAAGTGGCCTTATATAAGAGACATCTTATAGGGCCTAGCTGCATACTCTCCTCTCATCACCAGAGCTATACGCTCTAAGGATGCCCCAAATGTGGGTGCCATAGTTTTTTTCTGCTGTGGCAGGCTGACTACTGTTGGTATGTTGGTAGATGGAGCCGGCCCCTGGCCTGGTTCGCAACCAGTCTCTGTCTCATGTGGTTGTTGCCAGTCCACTGTTGTATAGGGCCATGTCTCAGAGCAGCTGGCTGTGAGTCCTGAGGGTTCTGGGGCTGGTGTCAGCCCACTGCTGAGTGAATAAGCCCCAAGCACTAGTAGACCAGAGGGAGGATTCCAAAATGACATTTGCCAAGGTCAGTGTCTCAATGGTAGAATGCGCTCCCCAAAATGGCTGCTGCCAGTGTCTATGTCCCCAGGGGGAGTCGCAGTTGTCTGCTTCTCTCTGGGAGGCTCCTCAAGATTCAGCAAATGAGTCTGATCCAGCCTCCTTTTATATTATTCCCTCTGTTCTGGGTCATGGAGCATGCACCCTTTAGTAGTGGAGTCTCTGTTTCCTACCAACCATCATGCTCTCCCATATGCAAGTTGTGCTGGCCTTTGAAGAGAGATGTTATTGGAGCTGAATCTTCACAGTGCAGGAATCCCAGGCTGGGGAGCCCAATGTGGAGCTCAAACCCCTTGCTCCTTGGAGAAAATCTCTGCAATTGTGATTCTCTTCCCATTTGTGGGTCACCTACTCAGAAGTGAGAGTCTTGACTACATCACATCTCTGCCCCCCAACCGCTTTTGTTGTTGTTTCTTCTTTATATCTTTAATTGTGGGAAATCTTTCCTGCTAATCTTCAAGTTGTTTTCATGTATAGTTGTTCTGTAAGTAGTTGTAATTTTGGTTTGCCTGTGGGAGGAGGTGAGCTCAGAGTTTTCCTACTCTGTCATTTTTTCCTGTATCACATCTTCATTTCCTAAAGTACAAGCCCATTCATTTGTGCCTGTTGGGATAATATGAATTATTCCTTCATAGGAACACAGGACGTTATAATAAGAAGATAGTACTTTATTGGGTACATAAATAGAACTCTGTTTAAATCCTGACTCTTCCTTTTAACAGCTGCATGACCCTGAGCAAGGAACTTGACTTCTCTAATCCTTAATTTCTAAATGTGTAAATGGAGATAATAACACCTACCCCAAAGGGGTTTTTCCAAGGTAAATGATGTGTCATAATTAAAGCATCAGACAGAGAGCACATCAATAGTGAGCATTTCATAACTATGAGTTCACTAACTCCTGCCTCCTACTACTGTATAGGAAGTTCTCCTGAGATAAAGCAGGAGTTTTGATTGTGAAAAACAAAACAACATAGTGATACATTGGGAACATATTATTCTTTCATTTTATATTCAACATTGTGCATATAAAGATTGTTTGACAAGCCTTAGAAGTCAAACTAGTAAAATCATACATTTAAATTCAATAAGTGTATTTGTTGCTGTAGGAAATTTTGATGTTATTTGACTCAGTACACTGGAATGAAACTACAAATTTAAGTATGATAATTTTCCATGAAGTCTTTGGAATGTGACCTCATAAGATACAGAATTCCAAAGTCTGCTTGTTATTTGACAGAATATTAGATATGTAGCAACCTTTAAACAACTACTTCATATTATTATTTAATTGACAAAGTATGTGGACTTTAATAAGTAAGCCAAATTGCCAAGAACACACAATTGTTCATCTATGGTGAAGTAGGCTCTATTTGTATTAAACATTATATTTATTATTAGTTAGTGTCTATTAGTAAATACTACACTAAATGGTTTGGAAACTCTCAAAATAATTCAGTGAGATAGACATTTTGAATTTTGTCAAATTAAAACAAATCCAGTCTTAAAACAAAATATGGCAATAAGGAGGCTGCTCCAACCACAGAAATCTGGGAGCATCTCAAATTCATATAGAACAAAGTTTTTTTTTTATAGTAGTCCCCATTTATCCATGGGGGATACATTCCAACCCCCCCAGTGGATGCCTGAAACCATGGATAGTACTGAACCCTATATTTACCATGTTATAACTATGATAAAGTTTAATTTATAAATTAGGAACAGTAGGAGATTAACAATTACCAATAATGATATTGGACGATTATAACTACATGCTATAATAAAAGTTATGTGATTGTGTTCTCTCTCACTCTCTCTTAAAATATCTTATTGTACAAATTTAATGCCTTTTCTATCTTAACCAAGCACTATCACACACTGTGGTCCCAACTGTTCCAATTTGAGGTACAACAGCAAACGTAGCACAAATTTCTTTTTCCTTCCTCACAATTTCATGGATAGAAGATTCGTTCTTTCCATAGATCTTAGCAACCTCAGCATAAAATTTTTCCCTTCCTTATTAAGCTGAGAACTTTACCTTTGCATTTAAAAGAAGCACTTTACAGCTTCTCTTCGGCATATACAAATTGCCAGCTCTAGTCTTGCACTTTGGGGCCATAACTAAGTAAAATAAGCACTTGAACACAAGCACTGCAATACTGGGACAATTAATCTGATAACCAAGATGGCTACTAAATAACTAATGAGAGGAATATGCTGGACAGAGGGGTGATTCATGTCCAGGTGGGATGGAGTGGTACAGTGTGAGATTTCATCATGCTATTTAGAACAGTGTACAGTTCAAATTACTTATTCCTTGATTTTTCCATTTAATATTTTCAGACCATGGTTGACCATGGGTAACTGAAACTGTGGAAAGTGATACGAAGGATAAGGGTGGACTACTGTATACGGTGAGGCAGGGACCAGCAGAGATAAGCAAAATCTGGATATAACCACTGGGGTCTGATAAGAAAAGGGTCTCCCTGTGGTCAGCTGATTTCCAAGAGGATCTGATAAGGGAGACATTTCCACTTTCGTTGTGCTTGTTCAGGCTTAGGGGTAAACAGAGTCCAATGCAAGAGAGAAGCCTGATTAATGTTTGTCCAGGATAAAGCAGAGAGTAAGCAATGGCAATTGTGAACGTGTGTTTACTTTCTTTTATTTCCTTTAAGATATTGTTAGGACTGAATAGTATTCTCCCAAATTCATGGTTTGAGGTCCTAACCCTCAATGTTAATGTATTTTGAGATAGAGCTATAAGACTGTAACTAAGGTTAAATGAGGTCAAAAGGATGGGGCTCTATTCTTGCTCTTCTTATAAGAAGAACAGGGTCCAGTGTTGTTTTCCATGTATCACAGAGGAAAGACCACATGAGAACACAGCAAGAAGGCTGCCATCTGCAATCCAGAGGGTTCTCACATGGAACCAAACATACTGGCACCTTGATCATGAACTTTAAGCCTTCAGAACTGTGAGAAAATACATTTCTGTTGTTTAAACTACTTAATCTGTGGTATTTTATGATAGTCATAGTGGACTAAAACAGATATACAAAATTGAAGCTCCAAAAATTTAAAAATTTCATTTCATTTTAGAATCTAGTATGTGGGGAAAAAGAGATATCATGCCTAGACCTGTCATTAATATCCATGACATACCACTTTGTCACATAACCTTAGCAGTTAGTGAATTACTAAATTGTTTAAAACATTTTTTGTTTCTTAGTCCAGATCTTAAATTATTATGTCACAGCTACCTTGAAATGATATAACAGTAAATTTCCCTCCACCACAGTACTCTGCTCAGAATAGTAAGTTGGCAGTCCTTGGAAAGAACAGTATTGCCACCTCCGGGATCTTACTCCATTCAATGGAGGCTCCATACCTTTTTTTTTTTTTTTATTTTTTTTCATACCTTTTATATAGGGGGTTTGAAGGCTTCTTTCTCACTGGTAAGGCAGCAATAAGGATTGTAACAAGGTTGCTTATGCAGAACAAGTATCTGCTTTTATGTGATCTATTATTTTTTATGATAAGTTTAGGGACATTATTGGGAAAGACTAAAAACATCCCTTTTTTCATGCTATACATTGGTGCTTCCATGGATTCTCTTTATGTAATTTTTGTTAATATTTTGACTAAGGGGTAAAAAGTTTTTAAAAAATTATATTAATATCTCAATACTATTCTTACTTTCCATGTTTCTTTTGTCTTACGATTAATAGGATCTCCTTTTTTCCTTGCAGCTATAAGATGTTGCTTTATACAATTTCAATTGAGTAATATTAACAGAGAATTAAAGAGTTTGTTTCTATTTTCCTGAGGATTTATTACATATATTTGTTACTTTAAATTAAAAACAATTTTCTGTGAAAATGTGATTGAACAACACAAAAGGTCATAATTTACAAAATTTGTTTTGATCAGCATTTGCCTAAGATCTTTGGATCAGGATCTTACGTACTTTGCCTCCCTTACTCAATGTGCATTTTAATATGTAGGTTTTCTTAAACACGGAAATAAGTCATCAATAACTTCAATAGAAGTTTATTTTGCATAACAGAAACTGTATATCAAGACAGCTTGACTCTTACCAGGCCAAAGTAAGAAAAAAATAGCATAGAATAGAAACTTTCCACCTAGGACAAAAATTTTTAGTAGTTTTGAGATTCCATTGCCAACTCAATAAAGCTATTTACCTTTCCCTAAAGAAATCACATAGATGCATAACTCAACAACATTATTATAATTGCAGTGAATTCATAGATCATAAAAGCCCCAAACTGTAGGAAGTTACATAACTATTTCTTAATTCCGTGATTTAAGCTCCTCCATGTTGGAAGGAATATGAGAGAAATTGGACAAAAAGTAAATGTAAGATAATACTTACTACACATTATTTTGTCCGAGTGAGAGTAAAATACAACCTCATTTGAAATTTATTAATAAAAAATTAAGCCACTCCAGAAAGTAAAATATCAAAATAACATTCAAAAAGTATTTTTTCATCAGTGGAACATGCTCTACAAAATAAAATAAATAAAAAAAAAAAATTAGAATAAATTACCTAACTGTGTATATATATATATAATTATATATATAAATATATTATACATAACATTATTATATATTATATAAAATTATATATAATTCTATATATTACTATGTTATATATATCATTTTATATATATATATAGTGTTAGGTAATATAATATATATATCGGTCTCTGCCCCTGGTTCATGTCACAGAGCTCTTAAAACCCTTGTAATTTCCTAAGTGATAAGACCACTAAGAGTACTGTTGTTTTTTTCAACATCTTTATTGGAGTATAATTGCTCTACAACTGTGTGTTAGCTTCTGCTATATAACAAAGTGAATCAGCCATACGTATACACATATCCCCATATCCTCTCCCTCTTGCGTCTCCCTCCCATCCTCCCTATCCCACCCCTCTAGGTGGTCAAAAAGCACAGACCTGATCTCCCTGTGTTATGCAGCTGCTTCCCACCAGCCATCCATTTTACATTTGGTAGTGTATATATGTCCATGCCACTCTCTCACCTCATCCCAGCCCACCCCTCGCCCTCCCTGTGTCCTCAAGTCTACTCTCCACGTCTGCATCCTTATTCCTGTCCTGCCCTTAGGTTCTTCAGAACCTTTTTTTTTTTTTTTTTAGATTCCATATATATGTGTTAGCATATGGTATTTGTTTTTCTCTTTCTGACTTACTTTACTCTGTATGACAGACTCTATGTCCATCCACCTCACTACAAATAACTCAATTTCATTTCTTTTTATGGTTGAGTAATATTCCATTGTATATATGTGCCACACCTTCTTTATCCACTCATCTGTCGATGGACACTTAGGTTGCTTCCACTTCCTGGCTATTGTAAATAGAACCTGCAATGAACATTGTGATACATGACTCTTTTTGAATTATGGTTTTCTCAAGGTATATGCCCGGTAGTGGGATTGCTGGGTCGTATGGTAGTTCTATTTTTAGTTTTTAAAGGAACCTCCCTACTGTTCTCCATAATGGCTGTTCTCACCAACAGTGCAAGAGGGTTCTCTTTTCTTCACACCCACTCCAGCATTTATTGTTTGTAGATTTTTTGATGATGGCCATTCTGACCGGTTTCAGGTGATACCTCATTGTAGTTTTGATCTGCATTTCTCTAATGATTAGTGATGTTGAGTTTGTGTTTGTTGGCAATCTGTACATCTTCTTTGGAGAAATTTCTATTTAGGTCTTCTGCCCATTTTTGGATTGGGTTGTTTGTTTTCTTGATATTGAGCTGCATGAGTTGCTTGTATATTTTGGAGATTAATTCTTTGTCAGTTGCTTCATTTGCAAATATTTTCTCCCATTCTGAGGGTTATCTTTTCACCTTGTTTATGGTTTCCTTTGAGGTGCAGAAACTTTTAAGTTTCATTAGGTCCCATTTGTTTATTTTTGTTTTTATTTCCATTTCTCTAGGAGGTGGGTCAAAAAGGATCTTGCTGTGATTTATGTCATATAGGGTGTTCTGCCAATGTTTTGCTCTAAGAGTTTTATAGTGTCTGGCCCTACATTTATGTATTTAATCCATTTTGAGTTTATTTTTGTGTATGGTGTTAGGAAGTATTCTAATTTCATTCTTTTACATGTAGCTGTCCAGTTTTCCCAGCATCACTTATCGAAGAGGCTCTTTTCTCCATTGTATATTTTTGCCTCCTTTATCAAAGATAAGGTGACCATATGTGTGTGGGTTTCTCTCTGGCTTTTCTATCCTGTTCCATTGATCAATATTTCTGTGTTTGTGCCATTACCATACTGTCTTGAGTACTGTAGTTTTGTAGTATAGTCTGAAGTCATGGAGCCTGATTCCTCTAGCTTCATTTTTCTTTCTCAAGATTGCTTTGGCTATTGTGGGTCTTTTTTGTTTCCATACAAATTGTGACATTTTTTGTTCTAGTTCTGTGAAAAATGTCATTGGTAGTTTGATAAGGATTGCATTGAATCTGTAGATTGCTTTGGGTAGTAGAATCATTTTCACAATGTTGATTCTTCCAATCCAAGAACATGGTATATCTCTCCATCTGTTTGTATCATCTTTGATTTCTCTCATCAGTGTCTTATAGTTTTCTGCATACAGTTCTTTTGTCTCCTTAGGTAGGTTTATTCCTAGGTATTTTATTGTTTTTGTTACAATGGTAAATGGGAGTGTGTCCTGCATTTCTCATTCAGATTTTTCATCATTAGTGTATAGGAATGCAAGAGATTTCTGTGCATTACTTTTATATCCTGCTACTTTGCCAAATTCATTGTTTATCTCCTGTAGTTTTCTGGTAGCATCTTAGGATTCTTTATGTATAATATCATGTCATCTGCAAACAGTGACAGGTTTAATTCTTCTTTTCTGATTTGGATTCCTTTCATTTATTTTTCTTCTCTGATTGCTATGGTTAAAACTTCCAAAACTATTTTGAATAATAGTGGTGAGAGTGGGCAACCTTGTCTTGTTCCTGATCTTAGTGGAAATGGTTTCAGCTTTTCACCATTGAGAACAATGTTGGCTGTGGGTTTGTCATATATGGCCTTTATTATGTTGAGGTAAGTTCCCTCTATGCCTACTTTCTGGAGGGTTTTTATCATAAATGAGTGTTGAATTTTGTCCAAAGTTTTTTCTGAATCTATTGTGATGATCATACAGTTTGTCTCCTTCAGTTTGTGAATATGGTTTATCACATTGATTGATTTGGAGTATTGTTCTTATAATATTTGGTTTTGACCCTGTTTCCTTACACAGAGTTCCTAAATACCTTGGGATTTCCTGGTGATGGCAGTGTCTTTGACTCTAATGAGATGACTTTTGTTGGGTTCCTGAATGGGAGCTGATTACTAGAGAGGCCAAACCACAATTAGAAGCTTAGAATTGTCAGCCCCATCTTTCATTCTCCAGAGAGAAGAGAGGGACTGAAAATGGAGTTAATGATCAAGCATGCCTATACAATGAAGCTCCATAAACTTTTCAAAAGTATGGGGTTTAGAAAGCTTTCATGTTGGTGCTGGGAGACTGTCAGACCAGGAAATAACATGGAAGCTTCACACCCCTTCCCACGTAAACTGTCCTCTTCCATCTGGATGTTCATCTGTATCTTTATCATGTACTTTGACAATAAACTGGTAAACAGTAAGTAAACTGTTTTCCTGAGTTCTATAAGTCACTCTAGCAAATTAATTGAACCCAAGGAAGTGTTCATGGGAACCTCCAAGTTATAGCCGATTGGTTAGAACAGGTGGCAACCTGGACTTGCAATTAGTGTCTGAAGTCAGGAAGAAGGAATAGTCTTGTTGAACTGAGCCCTTAACTTGTGAGATTATGCTCTTCACGCTCTCAGCATTAGCATCACTTGAGAAATTGTTGTATTACTAAGATGATAAATTATCAACTAAGACAACAGATGAGAAAAGCAAACTTTTAGAAATTAAGAGTTACATTTTAAATGAGTCAGCAACAATCTCTGAAGTTCAGATATCTTAAAACACTTGTTTGGTAATAAACCAGAAGTATACATCTTTACATTCGTTTCCAGACTAAATAGCAGAATAAGCTTGTGGTTCTTTCACAGAATTAGCTTCTTAAGCCAGAATAATATCTGCTTTTCTGAAGCTTTAGGAGCAAAGAAACATGATTTTTCACAAGCATCAAGAATAAGCACTGGAATTCACCTGGTTAGCACTGACCAAAAAAGAGTAGACTGGAGAAGCTTAAAACTTAAAATATGAGAAAAGGAAAGAGTGAAAAAGGTGTTTTAACAAGTAGAATACGGGGCAAATGATGTTCTGCCTCAGCAGGGCATGCATGCCATTCATCTTCACGTGGGGAGAAAAGTGAAGTTCATGGCTAAAGGTGTGGCCTTGGAGTCAGCCTGGTTTGAGACAAAGCCCCACCCAACCACTTGCTAGCTGTGACTTTAAGGAAGCCATTTAACCCTTTCAACTTGTTTGCTAATGTGTCAGATAGGAGGAGGATATCTATTCCTCAGAGTGTTTATAACGTGTGTAGCTTGGTATTCGGCATGTGAGTCCTTAGTACAAGGCGGTTCTGTTGTTTACTGTGTTTACGCTGATTCCCTGGAGCTTCAGGCTGTGTAGCTACTGCACTTCTCTTCCCTTCCCTTCACCCTGCATCATCCCCACCAGACTCAATTTCGTCTGGTGGAACTTTGGCTCTAATGGGTAAAACCTCAAAATTTCCCCATTTCCTCTCTCTTCCATCACAACTTTTCTGAGCAGCTTTTAATAAGCAACTCAAATCTGGCCCTTGCTTTTCTATATGACTTTATTTTCCACCACTCCCCAGAATGTTCTTTCCATGTCAGAAAGTATAATGGTCTTACTGTGACTTCCAACACTTCATTCTCACTTACTTCCTCCTGTGTAAACCTTGCCCATCCTTAAGGATCAGCGCCAGTCCCAGCCTCTTCAGACTATCTTGGTTACTGCCGTCCTTAGCCACTTGACATTTCTTAGGCACCTCCATGTGCCTGACTATGTTTAAGGTACCAGGAACGCTAAAATGGGACATGGTCCCCACCTGCCGGTGATTCACACAGCCTCATGTGGGAGACACGCAGGTAAGTGAGAAAGAGGTTCAGGTGCTGTGGGGGGTTACCCTTCCCCTGGCTTCTTACTTGGTATTCTCCCAAGGATTGAATTATACTTTGTTTTCTTTGAACTTTGGTGGCTGAGTCTCATATACCCAATAAGCTGTAGGCATAGGACTGAGTACACAATGAGCACTTTGGAAAATATGCTGGCTTGACCTTTAACCTTGAGGTGCACAGGTAAAAGGAAGCATGGTTGTTTGGCCTGTTGTAATGGGCCTTGTAAACTTCAAAAGATAAATTAAAAAAAAAAAATGATGATAATGTTAAGCTCCTGGCCATCACCATAACCTTTTGGTGACTCAAGTGGTTTCTAGGCTTGTAGAATTTATGGAAGGGTGCATTTTTTAGTTGGGAAGTTCTAAAATGAAAATAAAGACTTGTTCTTTGAATTGAATAATTAACTTTATGGAAAAAAAAAAGAAATGCAGAATTTTCAGGTCCACTCAGTATCTATAGAATCAGAATCTGGGGTGGCGCCCAGAAATCTGTGTTTAACGATCTCTCCAGGTGATTCTTGTACATGTTGGAACCTGAGAAGCCCTACCTTAGGTAACAGCACCTAGACATATTGTTTTAAACAATTTACAGGCTGGTGACTCCAACATTTCATATCTTCAGCCCCATCTGCTCACTTGATGTCTTCAGTTTAGAACATTTAACTGCTTAATTAAAATTATAATTAGGATGACCTACAGGCTCTTCAAAATTAGCCTGTCCAAAATTAGTTTCTGAACTCTTCCCTCAGCCTCCCAATCAGCTACTCTCACAGTGCTCCCTAGTCAAATTTGTTGGTCTTCTTCCACCTCAGGCCAAACCTTTTGGATTGATTATTGATTCACTCTTTTTCTGATACCACACGACAAATCTATCAGCCAATCTTCTGAGAAATACTTTCAAAATATACTTTGCCATTTAAACCATTACCATATACTCCAATCTGTGAAGGAATAAAAGCACTGGGCAATTAAGGAGATGATTAATTAAGGCTAACAAAATAAGGAGAATGTTCATTAGTGAGGAATATATCAAAGAAAAGAAAGGGAGCTTGGGATTGTACAGAGGTGGTTAACAAGGGAGCTTTTGTTCAGTGTTATGGGGCTTATGTGGAGCAGGGTGATCTTTTGTGGTTATCTATTTCCAAAAACAAAAACAAATAGGACTTCTTAACTGTTACTACTTTTTAGGAGCACAAGTTTCAGATAAATTACAAAATTTTCAAATCCATCATCATCTCTCTATCAGGTTATTGCAGTAGTACAGATATTAACTCCATAATTTATTCTTTCTCCTCACTTTGTCTATTATATAGATACACAGAAGCCAGAGTGATTGTTTGAAAACATAAGTAAACCATACTATTCTTCTCTTTACAATCCTCTAATGGCTTTCCAACGCACATGAAGAAAAATCCAAAATTCTCACCTACCCTAAAAGATTGCCTGTTGCCAACCAGCCTTGACCTGACCTCCTAGTAGTCTCTCCCTCAGTGATTATGCTTGACCATACAGAATTCTTCAGTTTTCTTTAAGGTCTCAAACACTTTACAATGAAGAATCTTTTCCTTTTGTGTTTTATTTCCAGGAAAGTTTTTATCTACATAGCTGATCCACTTATTTTCTTAAGATCTCTGCTCACATATCATCTTATTATACAGGTTGTCCTTAACCACCCTATAAATGAGCACCACTATATTCTCTACTCCCTGTACTGTCTATTTTCATATTCTCCTTTTTACACCTTGTAGTACTTACATATATAACATAATATAATTATATATTATATATAAAAATATAATTGCATATTATATACAATATATAATATATATACTATACTATATTATATTTATATATAATATACATAATATAATATGTATAATTTTAATATATTAATATATACTAGTATATAATATATTTCATATTAATATACATGTATTTTATATATTAAAATATACTAATATATTAATATGTAATATATATTTATTAATATATATCATATATTAACATATTACATATGTTATATATAATGTATTAATATATAATATTTAATATATATAATACAAATTATATATAATTTAATATAATGTATATTATATGTTATATGCACATTATATATAATGTATATATAATATACATTATATACATTAAAATAAAAAATATATATTTATTTAATATTATATAAATAATTTATATATAGTCTTAGTATATTATATATTATATATAATGATAAATAAATATATATGAATATATAAAACACAAATAGGACTTCTTAACTGCTACTTTTTAGTAGCACAAGTCACAGATAAAAGTCAACATTTTCATTCCTTCATCATCTCTCTATCAGGTTATGACTATAGCATAGATATTGATATAATAAATATTATATAATGTTATATTAATATTAATAATTAATAATATTTATATTAATAATGATAATAATGTAATAATATAATTAATAATATTATATTATATAATATGTTAATATTCTTATATTAAAATTATATTATATATTATATGTAATATGAAATAATATATGATATTATATATAATAATATTTAATATTTATAATATATATATAAAGATATAATATAAAACATATCAAGGTATTTAATAATGTATTATATTTTATATAATATATAAATATATAATATATAGAATACATTCTATATATTCTTTATATATTATATATGTAATATACATTATATAAAATAAAATATATAATATATATTATAACATATTATAAGATATACTATATATACTATATAGTATATTATATATAATATATTATAATATAATATATAATATATTATGTAATATATAATGTAACATAAAAATATATATATATTATATTTGGGAGGAGGAGTTATCTACTTCTTGATCCCCTCCCCAATCTAACATCATTTCCTGATGGCAGGAGCCTTTGTTTTTTCATTACTTATCTCTAGAACATTGAATAATGCTTATCATATAGAAGAGGCTCAATAGTTATTTATTAAATGAATTAAATGAAGGAAGAATAGCTTATGTGAATTGACCAGTAAATTATGTTAGGGCAGAAAAATATCTATGATAATGTTAATCTAAGGAAAATACAAGTAGAAGTGGCAGGAAAAACTGAAAAGCAATTCTATGCTCACAACTATTTATATACAAATATATGGACCACATATGATAAAAAACATAATTGAAAATTAGAATAGAAATAAAAGTATAATTTAGCTTTGATCTAAACCTTTATTGTTAGCTTTCCATATTATTTGATTATTGATTTATATACAGCAAACAAGAAAAGAGAAAATAGCTGAAGAAAAATAATGAGAAGAGGATAAAAAATACACACAGACACACATGAAGATGGTAAACATACTTCAGTGTCAATAATGGAACAAATGTACACCTAATATATGCCAGTTTTTCCTTCAGAGAAATAAAAGTCTACTGGAATTGAGAATAAAAAGAATAATCAGAAAGTATGGAAATAGAAACAAAGAAAACAATACCAGTGATCAATAAAACTAAATACTGTTTCTTTGAGAAGATAAACAAAATAGATAAACCTTTAGCCAGACTCATCAACAAAAAGAGAGAGAGGACTCAAATCAATAAAATTTGAAATGAAAAAGGAAAAGTTACAATTGACACCACAGAAATACAAAGCATCATAAGAGACCCCTACAAACAACTCTATGCCAATAAAATGGGCAACCTGGAAGAAATGAACAAATTCTTAGAAAGGTATAACCTTCCAAGACTGAACCAGGAAAATAGAAAATATGAACAGACTAATCACAAGTAATGAAATTGAAACAGTGATTAAAAGTTTTCAACAAACAAAAGTCCAGGAACAGATGGCTTAACTGGTGAATTCTATCAAACATTTAGAGAAGAGCTAACACCCATCCTTCTCAAACTCTTCCAAAAAATTGTGGAGGAAGGAACACTCCCAAACTCATTCTATGAGGCCACCATCACCCTGATACCAAAACCAGACAAAGACACTACACAAAAAGAAAATTACAGACCAATATCACTGATGAATATAGATGCAAAAATCCTCCACAAAATATTAGCAAATAGAATCCAACAACACATTAAAAGGATCATACACCATAATCAAGAGGGATTTATCTCAAGGATGCAAAGATTCTTCAATATACGCAAATCAGTCAATGTGATGCACCACATTAACAAACTGAAGCATAAAAACCATATGATCATCTCAATAGATGCAGAAAAAACTTTTGACAAAATCAACACCCATTTATGATAAAACTCTCCAGAAAATGGTCATAGAGAGAACCTACCTCACCATAATAAGGCCATATATGACAAACCGACAGCAAACATTCTCAATGGTGAAAAACTGAAATCATTTCCTCTAAGATCAGGAACAAGACAAGGATGTCCACTCTTGCCATTATTGTTCAACATAGTTGTGGGAGTCCTAACTGCGACAATCAGAGAAGGAAAAGAAATAAAAGGAATCCGAACTGGAAAAGAAGAACCAAAACTGTCACTGTTTGTAGATGACATGATACTATACATAGAAAATCCTAAAGATACCACCAGAAGACTACTAGAGCTAATCAATGAATTTGATAAAGTTGCAGGATACAAAATTAGTGCACAGAAATCTCTTGCATTTCAATACACTAACAACAAAATGTCAGAAAGAGAAATTAAGGAAACAATCCCATTCACCATTGCAACAAAAAGAATAAAATACCTAGGAATAAATCTACCTAAGGAGGTAAAAGATCTGTACTATGAAAATTATAAGACACTGATGAAAGAAAACAAAGATGACACAAACAGATGGAGAGATATACCATGTTCTTGGATTGGAAGAATCAATATTGTGAAAATGACTACATTACCCAAAGCAATCTACAGATTCAATGCAATCCCTATCAAATTACCAGTGACATTTTTTACAGAACTAGAATAAAAAAATCTTAAAATTTGTATGGAGACACAAAAGACCCTGAATAGCAAAAGCAGTCTTGAGGGAAAAAAACGGAACTGGAGGAATCAAATTCCCTGACTTCAGACTATACTACAAAGCTACAGTAATCCAGACAATATGGTACTGGCAAAAAACAGAAATATAGATCAATGGAACAGGATAGAAAGTCCACAGATAAACCCACACACATATGTTCAACAAATCTATTACAAAGGAGGCAAGGATATACAATATGGAAAAGACAGTCTCTTCAATAAGTGGTGCTGGGAAAACTGGACAGCTTCATGTAAAAGTATGAAATTAGAACACTCCCTAACACCATACACAAAAATAAACCCACAATGGATTACAGACCTAAATGTAAGACCAGACACTATAAAAATCTCAGAGGAAAACATAGAAAGAACACTCTTTGACATAAATCACAGCAAGATGTTCTTTGACCCACCTCCTAGAGAAATGGAAATAAAAACAAAAATAAACAAATGGGACCTAATGAAACTTAAAACTTTGGCACAGCAAAGGAAACCATAAACAAGATGAAAAGACGATGGGAGAAAATGCAAACAAAGCAACTGACAAAAGATTAATTTCCAAAATATACAAGCAGCTCATGCAGCTCAATATCAAAAAAACAAACACCCCAATCCAAAAACTGGCAGAAAATGTAAACAGACATTTCTCCAAAGAAGACATACAGATGGTCAAAAACACATGAAAAGCTGCTCAATATCACTAGTTATTAGAGAAATGCAAATCTAACCTACAATGAGGTATCACCTCACACCAGTTAGAATGGGCATCATGAGAAAATCTGCAAACAACAAATGCTGGAGAGGGTGTGGAGAACAGGGAACCCTCTTGCACTGTTGGTGGGAATGTAAATTGATACAGCCACTATGGAGAACAGTATGGCGGTTCCTTAAAAATCTGCAAATAGAATTACCATATGACCCAGCAATCCCACTACTGGGCATATACCCAGAGAAAACCATAACTCAGGAAGTCACATGCACCCCAATGTTCATTGCAGCATGATTTACAATAGCCAGGTCATGGAAGCCACCTAAATGCCCATTGACAGATGAATGGATAAAGAAGATGTGGTACATATATACAATGGAATATTACTCAGCCATAAAAAGGAACGAAATTGGGTCATTTGTAGAGATGTGGATGGATCTAGAGACTGTCATACAGAGTGAAGTAAGTCAGAAAGAGAAAAACAAATATCATATATTAATGCATATATGTGTAACCTCGAAAAATGGTACAGATGAACTGGTTTGCAGAGCAGAAATAGAGACACAAATGTAGAGAACAAATGTATGGACACCAAGGGGGAAAGTGGGAGTGGGGGTGGTGGTGGTGGGATGAATTGGGCGATTGGGATTGACATATATACACTAATATGTATAAAATTGCTAACTAGTAAGGACCTGCTGTATAAAAAGTAAATAAAGTAAAATTCAAAAATTCAAAAAAAAATTATGAAAAGTAACTATCCTAAGTGCCATTTGAAATTCATGATATATAAAGACATGTGACCGAAGAGCCCAGCTTTATTAAATTACTTTTAAGTTTCCAAACTGAAATAAATTGCATACCAAAGCACTCAAACTGTATATCTGCTTCTAATGTCTTACATGGCAGAGATTAATTATCAAATTTTTAAAAATTTTAGGTAAATATAATAGTTTTCAATCATATTTGAGGAAGCATAGAGAATATAAGATTTGTTGAAACACTGGCAAATTCTGAACTGCACTTTATTTTTATTTTTTTAAACATCTTTATTGAAGTATAATTGCCTTACAATGGTGTGTTAGCTTCTGCTTTATAACAAAGTGAATCAGTTATACATATCCAATATGTTCCCATTTCTCTTCCCTTTTTGCATCTCCCTCCCTCCCACCCTCCCCATCCCACCCCTCTAGGTGGTCACAAAGCACCGAGCTGATCTCCCTGTGCTATGCGGCTGCTTCCCACTAGTTATCTATTTTACACTTGGTAGTGTATATATGTCCATGACACTCTCTTACCCTGTCACATCTCACCCCACCCCCTCCCCATATCCTCAAGTCCATTCTCTAGTAGGTCTGTGTCTTTATTCCCGTCTTGCCGCTAGGTTCTTCATGGCCTTTTTTTTTTTTTTTCCCTTAGATTCCGTATATATGTGTTAGCATACTGTATTTGTTTTTCTCTTTCTGACTTACTTCACTCTGTATGACAGACTCTAACTCCATCCACCTCATTACAAATACCTCCATTTCATTTCTTTTTATGGCTGAGTAATATTCCATTGTATATATGTGCCACATCTTCTTTATCCATTCATCTGTCGATGGACATTTAGGTTGCTTCCATGTCCTGGCTATTGTAAATAGAGCTGCAATGAACATTTTGGTACATGACTCTTTTTGACCTATGGTTTTCTCAGGGTATATGCCCAGTAGTGGGATTGCTGGATCGTATGATACTTCTATTTGTAGTTTTTTAAGGAACCTCCATACTGTTCTCCATAGTGGCTGTATCAATTTACATTCCCACCAACAGTGCAAGAGTGTTCCCTTTCCTCCACACCCTCTCCAGCATTTATTGTTTCTAGATTTTTTGATGATGGCCATTCTGACCGGTGTGAGATGATATCTCATTGTAGTTTTGATTTGCATTTCTCTAATGATTAATGATGTTGAGCATTCTTTCATGTGTCTGTAGGCCATCTGTATATCTTCTTTGGAGAAATGTCTATTTAGATCTTCTGCCCATTTTTGGATTGGGTTGTTCGTTTTTTTGTTATTGAGCTGCATGAGCTGCTTGTACATCTTGGAGATTAATCCTTTGTCAGTTGCTTCATTTGCAAATATTTTCTCCCATTCTGAGGGTTGTCTTTTGGTCTTGTTTATGTTTTCCATTGCTGTGCAAAAGCTTTTAAGTTTCATTAGGTCCCATTTGTTTATTTGTGTTCTTATTTCCATTTCTCTGGGAGCTGGGTCAAAAAGAATCTTGCTGTGATGTATGTCATAGAGTGTTCTGCCTATGTTTTCCTCTAAGAGTTTGATAGTGTCTGCCCTTACACTTAGGTCTTTAATCCATTTTGAGTTTATTCTTGTGCATGGTGTCAGGGAGTGTTCTAATTTCATACTTTTACATGTACTTGTCCAATTTTCCCAGCACCACTTTTTGAAGAGGCTGTCTTTTCTCCACTGTATATGCTTGCCTCCTTTATCAAAGATAAGTTGACCATATGTGTGTGGGTTTATCTCTGGGCTTTCTATCCTGTTCCATTGATCTATATTTCTGTTTTTGTGCCAGTACCAAACTGTCTTGATTACTGAAGCTTTGTAATATAGTCTGAAGTCAGGGAGCCTGATTCCCCCAGCTCCATTTTTCGTTCTCAAGATGGCTTTGGCTATTCGGGGTCTTTTGTGTTTCCATACAAATTGTGAAATTTTTTGTTCTAGTTCTGTGAAAAATGCCAGTGGTAGTTTGATAGGGATTGCATTGAATCTGTAGATTGCTTTGGGTAGTAGAGTCATTTTCACAATGTTGATTCTTCCAATCCAGGAACATGGTATATCTCTCCATCTATTTGTATCATCTTTAATTTCTTTCATCAGTGTCCTATAACTTTCTGCATACAGGTCTTTTGTCTCCTTAGGTAGGTTTATTCCTAGATATTTTATTCTTTTTGTTGCAATGGTAAACGGGAGTGTTTTCTTAATTTCACTTTCAGATTTTTCGTCATTAGTGTATAGAAATGCAAGAGATTTCTGTGCATTAATTTTGTATCCTGCTACTTTACCAAATTCATTGATTAGCTCTAGGAGTTTTCTGGTAGCATCTTTAGGATTCTCTATGTATAGTATCATATCATCTGCAAATAGTGACAGCTTTACTTCTTATTTTCCGATTTGGATTCGTTTTATTTCTTTTTCTTCTCTGATTGCTGTGGCTAACACTTCCAAAACTATGTTGAATAATAGTGGTGAGAGTGGGCAACCTTGTCTTGCTCCTGATCTTAGTGGAAATGGTTTCAGTTTTTCACCATTGAGGATAATGTTGGCTGTGGGTTTGTCAAATATGGCCTTTATTATGTTGAGGAAAGTTCCCTCTATGCCTACTTTCTGCAGGGCTTTTATCATAAATGCGTGTTGAATTTTGTCGAAAGCTTTCTCTGCATCTATTGAGATGATCATATGGTTTTTCTCCTTCAATTTGTTAATATGGTGTATCACATTGATTGATTTGCGTATATTGAAGAATCCTTGCATTCCTGGGATAAACCCCACTTGATCATGGTGTATGATCCTTTTAATGTGCTGTTGGATTCTGTTTGCTACTATTTTGTTGAGGATCTTTGCATCTATGTTCATCAGTGATATTGGCCTGTAGTATTCTTTCTTTGTGACATCTTTGTCTGGTTTTGGTATCAGGGTGATTGTGGCCTCGTAGAATGAGTTTGGGAGTGTTCCTCCCTCTGCAATATTTTGGAAGAGTTTGAGAAGGATAGGTGTTAGCTCTTCTCTAAATGTTTGATAGAATTCACTTGTGAAGCCATCTGGTCCTGGGCTTTTGTTTGTTGGAAGGTTTTTAATCACAGTTTCAATTTCAGTGCTTGTGATTGGTCTGTTCATATTTTCTATTTCTTCCTCGTTCAGTCTCGGCAGTTTGTGCATTTCTAAGAATCTGTCCATTTCTTTCAGGTTGTCCATTTTATTGGCATAGAGTTGCTTGTAGTAATCTCTCATGATCTTTTGTATTTCTGCAGTGTCAGTGGTTAATTCTCCTTTTTCATTTCTAATTCTATTGATCTGAGTCTTCTCCCTTTTTCTCTTGATGAGTCTGGCTAATGGTTTATCAATTTTGTTTATCTTCTCAAAGAACCAGCTTTTAGTTTCAGTGATTTTTGCTATTGTTTCCTTCATTTCTTTTTCATTTATTTCTGACCTGATCTTTATAATTTCTTTCCTTCTGCTGGCTTTGGGGTTTTTTTGTTCTTCTTTCTCTAATTGCTTTAGGTGCAAGGTTAGGTTGTTTATTCGAGATGTTTCCTGTTTCTTGAGGTAGGCTTGTATTGCTATAAACTTCCCTCTTAGCACTGCTTTTGCTGCGTCCCATAGGTTTTGGGTCATCGTATCTCCATTGTCATTTGTTTCTAGGTATTTTTTGATTTCCCCTTTGATTTCTTCAGTAATCACTTCGTTATTAAGTAATGTATTGTGTAGCCTCCATGTGTTTGTATTTTTTACAGATCTTTTCCTGTAATTGATATCTAGTCTCATAGTGTTGTGGTCGGAAAAGATACTTGATATGATTTCAATTTTCTTAAATTTACCAAGGCTTGATTTGTGACCCAAGATATGATCTATCCTGGAGAATGTTCCCTGAGCACTTGAGAAAAATGTGTATTCTGTTGTTTTGGGGTGGAATGTCCTATAAATATCAATTAATTCCATCTTGTTTAATGTATCATTTAAAGCTTGTGTTTCCTTATTTATTTTCATTTTGGATGATCTGTCCATTGGTGAAAGTGGGGTATTAAAGTCCCCTACTATGATTGTGTTGCTGTCGATTTCCCCTTTTATGGCTGTTAGTATTTGCCTTATGTATTGAGGTGCTCCTATGTTGGGTGCATAAATATTTACAATTGTTATACCTTCCTCTTGGATCGATCCCTTGATCATTATATAGTGTCCTTCTTTGTCTCTTGTAATAGTCTTTATTTTAAAGTCTATTTTGTCTGATATGAGAATTGCTACTCCAGCTTTCTTTTGATTTCCATTTGCATGGAATATCTTTTTCCATCCCCTCACTTTCAGTCTGTATGTGTCTCTAGGTCTGAAGTGGGTCTCTTGTAGACAGCATATATATGGATCTTGTTTTTGTATCCATTCAGCCAGCCTGTGTCCTTTGGTGGGAGCATTTAATCCATTTACATTCAAGGTAATTATCGATATGTATGTTCCTATTCCCATTTTCTTAAATGTTTTGGGTTTGTTATTGTAGGTGTTTTCCTTCTCTTGTGTTTCTTGCCTAGAGAAGTTCCTTTAGCATTTGTTGTAAAGCTGGTTTGGTGGTGCTGAACTCTCTCAGCTTTTGCTTGTCTGTAAAGGTTTTAATTTCTCCATCGAATCTGAATGAGATCCTTGCTGGGTAGAGTAATCTTGGTTGTAGGTTTTTCTCCTTCATCACTTTAAGTATATCCTGCCACTCCCTTCTGGCTTGCAGAGTTTCAGCTGATAGATCAGATGTTAACCTTATGGGGATTCCCTTGTGTGTTATTTGTTTTTTTTTTCCCTTGCTGCCTTTAATATGTTTTCCTTATATTTATTTTTGACACTTTGAGTAATATGTGTCTTGTCGTGTTTCTTCTTGGCTTTATCTTGTATGGGACTCTCTGTGCTTCCAGGACTTGATTAACTATTTCCTTTCCCATATTAGGGAAGTTTTCAACTATAATCTCTTCAAATATTTTCTCAGTCCCTTTCTTTTTCTCTTCTTCTTCTGGGACCCCTATAATTCGAATGTTGGAGCGTTTAAAGTTGTCCCAGAGGTCCCTGAGACTGTCCTCAGTTCTTTTCATTCTTTTTTCTTTATCCTGCTCTGTAGTAGTTATTTCCACCATTTTATCTTCCAGGTCACTTATCCTTTCTTCTGCCTCAGTTATTCTACTATTGATCCCATCTAGAGTATTTTTAATTTCATTTATTGTGTTTTTCATCATTGCTTGGTTCCTCTTTAGTTCTTCTACATCCTTGTTAAATGTTTCTTGCATTTTGTCTATTCTATTTCCAAAATTTTGGATCATCCTTACTATCCTTATTCTGAATTCTTTTTCAGGTAGACTACCTATTTCCTCTTCATTTGTTAAGTCTGGTGTGTTTTGACCCTGCTCCTTCATCTGCTGTGTGTTTTTCTGTCATCTCATTTTGCCTATCTTACTGTGTTTGGGGTCTCCTTTTCACAGGCTGCAGGTTCGTAGTTCCCGTTGTTTTTGGTATCTGTCCCCAGTGGCTAAGGTTGATTCAGTGGGTTGTGTAGGCTTCCTGGTGGAGGGAACTAGTGCCTGAGTTCTGGTGGATGAGGCTAAATCTTGTCTTTCTGGTGGGCACGTCCACGTCTGGTGGTGTATTTTGGGGTGTCTGTGGCCTTATTTTGATTTTAGGCAGCCTCTCTGCTAATGGATGGGGCTGTGTTCCTGTCTTGCTAGTTGTTTGGCATAGGGTGTCCAGCACTGTAGCTTGCTGGTCGTTGAGTGAAGCTGGGTCTTGATGTTGAGATGGAGATCTCTGGGAGATTTTTGCCGTTTGGTATTACGTGGAGCTGGGAGGTCTCTTGTGGACCAGTGTTCTGAAGTTGGCTCTCCCACCTCAGAGGCACGGCCCTGATGCCTGGTTGGAGCACCAAGAGCCTTTCGTCCACACGGCTCAGAGTAAAAGGGAGAAAAAATAGAAAGAAAGAAAGAAAGAGGCTATAATATAGTGAAGTAAAATAAAGCTATTGTAAAGCAAAGCTATACAGACAAAATCTCACCCAGAAGCATATACATATACACTCACAAAAAAAAAGGAAAAGGGGAAAAATTAATATATCCTGCTCCCAAAGTCCACCTCCTGAATTTGGGATGATTAGTTGTCTATTCAGGTATTCAACAGATGCAGGCACATCAAGTTGTTTGTGGAGTTTTAATCCGCTGCTTCTGAGGCAGCTGGGAGAGATTTCCCCTTCTCTTCCCTGTTCGCACAGCTCCTGGGGTTCAGCTTTGGATTTGGACCTGCCTCTGCGTGTAGGTCGCCTGAGGGCGTCTGTTCCCCACCCAGACAGGACGGGGTTAAAGGAGCAGCTGCTTCGGGGTCTCTGGCTCACCCAGGCCATGGGGAGGGAGAGGTACAGAGGAGGCGGAGCGAGCCTGCGGCGGCCGAGGCCGGCGTGACGTTGCACCAGCCTGAGGCGCGCAGTGCGTTCTCCCGGGGATGTTGTCCCCGGATCCCGGGACCCTGGCAGTGGCGGACTGCACAGGCTACCGGGAGGGGCGGTGTGGAGAGTGACCTGTGCTCACACACAGGCTTTTTGGAGGCGGCAGCAGCAGCCCCAGCGTCTCACGCCTGTCTCTTGGGTCCGCGCTGATCCCCGCGGCTCGTGCCCTTCTCTGGAGTTCATTTAGGCGGTGCTCTGAATCCCCTCTCCTTGCGCGCAGTGAAACAGAGGCAAGAAAAAGTCTCTTGCCTCTTCGGCAGCTGCAGACCTTTTCCCGGTCTCCCTCCCGGCTAGCTGTGGTGCGCCAACCCCTTCAGGCTGTGTTCACGCTGCCAGCCCCAGTCCTCTCCCTGCGACCGGACTGAAGCCAAGCCTCAGCTCCCAGCCCCGCCCGCCCCGGCGGGTGAGCAGACAAGCCTCTCGGGCTGCTGAGTGCTGCTCAGCGCCGAGCCTCTGTGCGGGAATCTCTCCATTTTTTCCTCTGCGTCCCTGTTGCTGTGGGGTCCGCGCTGATAGCTGCGGCTCGCGCCAGTCTCTGAAGTTCTTTTAGGCGGCGCTCTGAATCCCCTCTCCTTGCGCACCAGGAAACACAGAGGGAAGAAAAAGTCTCTTGCCTCTTCGGCAGCTGCAGACTTTTTCCCCGGACTCCCTCCCGGCTAGCTGTGGTGCACTAACCCCTTCAGGCTGTGTTCACGCCACCAACCCCAGTCCTCTCCCTGCGATCCGACCAAAGCCCGAGCCTCAGCTCCCAGCCCCGCCCGCCCCGGCGGGGGAGCAGACAAGCCTCTCGGGCTGGTGAGTGCTGGTCGGTACCGCTCCTCCGTGCGGGAACCTCTCCGCTTTGCCCTCCGCACCTCTGTGGCTGCGCTCTCCTCCGTGGCTCCAAAGCTTCCCCCCTCTGCCACCCGCAGTCTCTGTCTGCGAAGGGGCTTCCTAGTGCGTGGTAACCTTTCCTCCTTCACAGCTCCCTCCCACTGGTGCAGGTGCCTTCCCTATTCTTTTGTCTCTGTTATTTCTTTTCTCTTTTGCCCTACCCAAGTACGGGGGGAGTTTCTTGCCTTTTTGGAGGTCGGACGTTTTCTGCCAGGGTTCAGTGGGTGTTCTGTAGGAGCAGTTCCACGTGTAGATGTATTTCCACTGTATCTGTGGGAAGGAAGGTGATCTCCGCGTCTTACTCTTCCGCCATCTTTTTTTTTTCCTTCCTGAACTGCACTTTAAATAGAAGGATTATCAACTTTTAGAAATTAAAAATATTATTGGAAATGAGCATATTTTTTTATTGAGAATAACAGTTGCAATAATCCGTTTTTTCTTTGTAGTTATTAGACTGATAGCCTGGGGACACCTGCTGTACACACACACAGACACAAACATACACACACACTCACACACTTATTCATTATAATTAACCCCTGTACTCTGAATAACCTAGAAAAGTGAGAAGGAATCTTACCTCTTCACTAGACAAAATTATAGAAACTTGAGTCATGCCAAGGATAAAACCAATACATAATATTCCATCAAGATAATGGATGGATTCTGCACCTAAAGAGTATTGATTTTATATCAGATTGATTAAGTCTTAGAACATATACCACTGGATTTTATATTTATCCATTTTCCACTTTATACATTAAAAATCAATGTCACTTATAGCTTTAAACAAACAAAAATGTAGCTAAAATAATATACAATATACACTTAAGCAGCATGCTGATGACATAAAGTGAACAACTACTTGCCATTGTGATAGGGTAGATTCAAGTTTTAAATTTATATCAGTCTGAGACAAATGACATAATTTTATCTTCTGGTTTTATTGAGATATAATTGACATACAGCACTGTATAATTTTAAGGTGTACAGCATAATGCTTTGATTTATATACAAAATAAAATTATTACCACAATAAGTTTAGTAAACAGTCATCATCTCATATAGACACAAAATTAAAGAAATAGAAAAAATATGTGATGAGAATTCTTAGGATTTACCCTAGTAACTACTTTCATAGATAATATAGAGCAGTGTTGGTTATATTCATCATGTTGTACATTACATTCCTAGTACTTATAACCGGACATTTGTACATTTTGGCTATCTTCATCCAATTCTCTCTCCTCTCACCCCCAATTTGTTAATGTGGTGTATCACATTGACTGATTTGTGGATATTGAACCATATTTTCATCTTTGAATAAATCCCACTTGATCATGTTATATGATATCTTTAATGACTAGTTAAATTCAGTTTGCTTATATTTTGTTGATGATTTTTGCATCTTTGTTCATCAGTAACCCTGGCCTGTAATTTTCCTTTTTGTGTGGTATCTTTTCCTAGTTCTAGTATGAGGGCCATGCTGACTGTGTAGAATGAGTTTGGAAGCATTCTTTACTCTGTAGTTATTTGGAACAGTCTGAGAAAGATAGGTGTTAACTCTTCTTTAAATATTTAGTAAAACTCACCTGTGAAGTCATCTGATTCTGGACTCTTGTTTCTTGTGAATTTGTTTTTATTACCGATTCAATTTTTTTGCTGGTAATTGGTATGTTCATATTTTGTATTCTTCCTGACTCAGTCTGTAAGATTATATATTTCTAAGAATCTGTCCAATTCTTCTAGATTGTCCATTTTATTGGCATATAATTGTTTTAGGCAATCTCTTATTATCCTTTGTATTACTGTGGTGTCAACTGTAAATTTTTTTGTGTCTGATTTTATTTATTTGGAACCTCTCTCTGTCTCTTCTTTTTTTGATGCATATTACTAAAGGTTTGCCAATTTTGGTATCTCTTAAAAAAACAGCTCTTTGTTTCACTGATTTTTTAACTTATTTTTTGGTCTCTAATTTATTTCTCTTGTGATGTTCATTATTTATTTTCTTCTACTAACATTGGGTTTTGTTTGCTCTTCTTTTTCTAGATCCTTTAGGTGTAAGGTTGGTTGTTTATTTGAGATTTGTCTTATTTCCTCAGGTAGGCTTGTATTGCTATAAACTTCCCTCTTAGAACTGCTTTGCCTCCCTTCCATAGATTTTTGGGTTACTGTGTATTTGATTTTACGGTGTCCCATTTGTTTTTTAGTAGCATGTTGTTTAGCATCCATGTGTTTGTATGTTTTGCAATTATTTTCTTATATTTGATTTCCAGTCTCATACTGTTGTGGTTCAGAAAGATGCTTGATATATTTTCAGTATTATTAAATTTACCAAGACTTGTTTTGTGGCATAGCATATGATCTATCCTGGAGAATGTTCCATGTGCACTTGAAAAAGAATGTGTATTCTGCTGCTTTTGGTTGAAATGTTCTGTATATGTCTATTAAGTCCATCCTATCTAAAATGTTGTTTAAAGCCTGTGTTTCCTTACGGATTTTTCTTCTTGGTGATCTGTTCAGTGATGTAACTGGGGTATGTGATATCACTTTTTATACATAATATAAATTATGGTTTAGAACTATTTATTTTCTACAGTTCTGATGCAAAAGTCCAGCATGTTTTAAGACACTTCTAGATGAATAGTAGCTAAAGCTTCAAGGTATCTTCATTTTCTTTTTGACTCTTTCCAATCTCCTTTGACATATAGCATAATATTTTATACAGAACAGGCATTCCATAATATTAGTGGTACTTAATTTAAGAGAAAAATTACATTAGAAGATTTATAACAGATTTATATCACCCAGATAAAAAAACATAAGTGTCTGCTAATATTCAAGATAGGTAAACACTAGGATGCTAAATTTAATAATGATGATATTAAAGTGTATGCAGAAAATGACTGAACATTGGGGAACTTGTGAAAACTATGTATTTTGAAAAATCATAGAAGGAAGTAGGAAACCTTAGACTAGAAATATATTTTGTGGAAGGAGTGGTATACACATTCTAAAAAAAAAAATAGCTTGTCATATGGAAGGGAGATCAGATTTATTCTGTTTACTTTCAAATGGCAAAATTAGGGCCATGTCTAATTTCTGACCATTAGAGTGACCCTAAACAGATTGTCTGCTCTTTATGGAGGAAGTGTCACATCAGTGAGAAAATTCAAAAGTAGACACAATTATTTTCTGTCATTGTGGAGAGGCTATTTTATTAGGTTGGAGACTGTGCTAGGTAACATGCAAAATTAATTTTCGTTTTATTATCTTATAATTATATTATTCTAAATTGTTAAGTAATGGGAGTACTAAGACACTGAGAAGAGAGACTCTTGAAGTTGTTTTGATCTTAGCAACTTCTACAGTGTATCATTTTTAATCTTGGTATTTTCACCTCTAACATAATTAACTCTGGTATTCTAATTCTACCACTTACCTTTTATTTCCTTTATGGCACTGAGGAGCCTAGAAAAGTGGGAAGGGATATCTTTACTCATGTTCTTGGGAAAAGATTATAGAAGTTTGAATCATGTCAGTGATATAATAAGAAACATTTTAGTAATAATATATGTGTAGCACATTTAAAATTTTGAAATGCCTTCACTTTAAAAAAAAACATATATTACAGTGTTAATACTGTTTTGCAGAGTACTAACTTCACATATTAATTGTTCCTGGATTCATTTTTTACCTTTTTTTCTTTGCATAATGAATGATAATATATGCTCTCAGAGGGGCTGAAATCCTCCCACACTTTCTTTGATGAGAATAGATGAGAAAAACTGCTAATTTGCTTTGAAGTTAATTTTGGTTTCACCCCTAGGTTCTAAAGCAAACTGCTAAGATATTTTGAAGATTTTCCAGGTTATGCTTTGAATATTTTACAAAGTAACAATTGAAAGTTCAAAATTAAAACATTTTAGGAAGGAAAAGATCAGCAGTTTGACTTCAGTAAAATTGCTTAGTATCACAATCGGCTGTTTTAAAGATGTTTAATATAATTATTAATCTTTGCAAACAATAATGATTTCAAGATTATGTATCTTCTACTACAGAAAATACATTTATGTAGTAACTAAGTTCCTAGAATTGTTTATTTCTAGTATAGTAGTCATTTGTTATTTACTCAACTACTTTTTAGTGTCTGCTTTATCCTTGTAGTTGCTTTGGCATTGGGGGTAAAATTATGAAAAATATAGTTGGAATAATAGAGCATGAAAAGATCCAAATGCAAAAGAAAGCATAGAACTTTTATAAAAGCAGTTTGATTGGGACATGAAATATGGTTTGGAAGTAAGTGTTGGAAATGAGACTGGCGGGATAAGCAGGGTAAGATTATGAGAAATATAGCAGGCTATAGGTTTAGGTATAAGAGAGTTTTAATCAGCAATGTAATATGATTTTCATGTTAGGAAGATCACTGTATAAAATAAATCAAAATTGGAAACTTGCATTGCTATGAAATAAAGAGTTTGATTATCTCAACTCTATGAAGGAGAAAGTATAGAGAGGTGAGGGAAAAATACATTGATGGGGAGGTGGTCAACACTGAAAGCAGAGAAAGATTAAGAGGCTAGAGTGGAAATAGCAGAGTAAAGATGATGCATCCTGGGTCAGGGAATTGAGAGAGGTAGTGGAGATAAGCAAATAATTTAGAACAGCACAATTCAATAGAAGTATGTTGCAAAGTTTACATAATTTCACATTTTCTTGTGGCTACATTGGAGAAGGAAAAAGAAACAAGTAAAATTAATTTTAATAATAATAACATATTTAATCTAAAATATAATCTTTTCACAAGTTATCAATATAAAACAATTCTCAAGAATATTTTACATATATTTTTGTTACTAAGTATTCAAAATACATCTCAATTCAGACACTAAATATTTATCAGAAATACTACATCAGTACATGGATTTCATAAAACTTATAGTTAAAAAACATATTCACACATCCTAGCTCTTCAAAACATACTTAAAAGTTTCTAATAAATGAAATGAGTATCGTGATATTGTGATTTACACTAAGAAATATGTATTCAGTATTTGTCCCTGTTTCTGGTATAGAGATTGAATAATGCTTGACATTTCCTAACTGAAAATTAAAGCATAATAAAAGTGTCTCTTGTTATGTTAATGAGGTAAATTTTGGATCACAGCTAAAGTAGGTGGCTGGTATCCTGGAGAACCAACCATGTGATTAGATGTTTGGAACTTTCAGTCCCACCTCCCTGACCTCCATGGAGAGGAGAGGGGCTGTAGGCTGAATTGAGAGTCAATGGCCTATGGTTTAATGAATCAGGCTTATGTAATGAAGCCTCCACAAAACCCCAAAATAATGGGGTTCTGAGAGCTTCAGTGTTGGTGAACACATGGAGAGTCAGGAGAATAGCAGTCTCAGAGAGCATGGATGCTACACACCCCTTCCCCATACTGTGCTTTGTTCATACTGTGTTCTTTTCATCTGGCTGTAAATGAGTTATATCCTTTTATAATAAACTGGTAATCTAGTAAGTAAATGTTTTTTTCTGATCTCTGTGAGCTGTTCTAGCAAATTACTCAAATCCCAGGAGGAGGTCCGGGGAACCTTCATTCTATAGCTCATAGGTCAGAAGCACAAGTGACAATCTGGACTTGTTGCTGGTATCTGAAATGGGGTAGGGGAAGTTGAGGGGTGGTGAAGGTAAGTCTTGTATGAATGAACCCTTAACCTGTGGGATCTGATGTGGTCTCCAGATAGTGTCAGAATTGAGTTGAATTGTTGGACAGAGTTAAAAAAACAAAATTCAACTGAGTAAATTTTAAAGATCTTATTGGTTTTATTCAATGATTCATGAATCAAGAAACATCAAATGTAGCAGATACAAAGGTACTCTGAGGAGCTGTACAAAGTGAAAGACTTTTATAAGCAGAAGGGAGTGGGAACAAGGGAGTATATGAAAAACAAGAAAGCAGGTTTGTTATTGCAAGGTTCTTTGCTTTAGGGGATAGGAGGGATCTATCAGTCAGGTTACTGAACTAGTGCTGATCAGGAAATTCCTGATTGACTGGTTTATGATTCTATTACTGGGAGAGCTGAAACTAAGTTGTTTTGGTTTGGTGATGTGGGGCTTAGCATAAGCAACTCCATTTTGGGTCTTTGTCTTGTTTTTAACAACACCTGATTGTTGTAGGGAAAATTGCTAGTGGTATGGGGAAAACCCCCCTGACACGTTGAAATTGAGTGACCAGAACTTTTAAGCATCCATTTAAACATTTAAATTTAAATGAAGAAAAAATATAGAAAATTTAAAATTCAGTTCTTCAGTTTGCTTTGGCCTCATTTCAGGTGCCAATAGACACAAGCAACTATTGGCTCTCATATAGTATATTGAAGATTTAGAAGATATATAGAAAGAAAAGCTGGGAACACTTGGTGTAGAATTGTATTTCATAGAAAGGGAAATAGAATGGGGAAGTGTGTTCTAGATAGGGCACTTTAGGATGGTAGAATCTTTCATTAAAGTAGGGAATGCAGCAGGAGGAGCATTTGGGTGAGGTCAAGTGAGACCAGAATTCTAATAAATCAAATGCGGAACATCAATTGTGAACCAGGTTTTTCAGTATGCAAATTTAAAAAAAAATTATCAGTATAGTTGATTTACAATTTTGTGTTCGTTTCAGGTGTACAGTAAAGTGATTCAGTTATACATATACATATATTCATTCTTTTTCATATTCTTTTCTCATATAGGTTATCATAGTAAACATTTTAATTTCATCTCAAATTAATAGTAGAGTGCACCCAAATTTTCGAGCACATGTCTGAAAATTTGGAATCAATAAAATGTTGTTTAACAAATAAAATAATATAGTTGCCACTGCATTGCTCCATTCTAAGACTAACAACTTCCATGCAGTACTGTATTTAAAAATGTGAAATTGGTGATTTTTCCTTTTGTTGGCTTCCCAACTGCCCAATCATTCTTTCTACTCCTCATTCTAGAATATTTTCTTTCAGTTTTTTTCCATAGAGTTTTATTTCATTAGAATAAAATTTGTGATTCTAAATACTCAAGGGAATTTAGAAGATTAAAGCATAGTAGTGCTGTTATAGATATGTTGTATCTTTCACGAATAATTTATGGGAATCCACCTACTTTTAAGGATAGACTTAACAAAATAAACATACTACCAAATCAGTCATCTTAATTTGTAGGAAGATAAAAGTATCTTAAGAAGTTCATGAATCAACTTTTATGAGGGCTTTAGATTTCATTAGTTGCAATCACTTTTAATCAAGAAAATAAAAAAAAACAAAGGTAATTAACGTTCATTGATCATTGTATATGCAGACACTTAAAAAGGTTATAATAGTAAATCCTTGCAACAAATGTATATATTATGACTCCCATTTCCATCTGAAGAAAGTGAGGCTTAGCTTAAGAGATAGAACCCAGGTCTACATAACATCAAAGTTCGTTTAGGGTTTTTTTGTTTGTTTGTTTGTTTGTTGTTTGTTTGGTTGGGATTTCCCAATAAGCTTTTTATTTTAGTATAGTTTTAGATTTGAAGAAAATTTTCAAAGATAACACATTTCCATACACATTAGTATGCATACTATTTTATATTAGTACAGTATATTTGTCACAATTAATGAACCACTATTGATACATTATTATTAACTAAAGTCCACAGTTTATTAAGATTTCCTTAGTTTTTACCTAATGTCCCTTTTCTGTTCCAGGATTCCATCCAGGTTATCATATTACATTTAATCATTGTTAAAGAAAAACCAGAGCTGGGCAGCAGTTAAATGGAAAAACAGGTTTTATTCAGGAACTATTGCCATAGGAGAAAAGAGACCTCAGTATAGAATTAAACTGAGTTCTAAATGCAGCATGTCAAGTGGGCATTTATAGCCAAGGAGCTAGGTGGGAGTTAGTGGATGGAAGATTCCTAAGAGGAAACATCAAGGAGAAGAGGGATTCTGGTTAAACAGACCTTACAAAATTTTTGCTAAGGGAAAGCCAGGGTGATCAGATATCACCTTGGCGGTTGGTAGAAGATGAGGAATTTGATCAGCTATTGAAGGTGGGGATTCCTTCTAGCTGACTCAAGATTCTTTTTATAACTGAGAGATGGAGGCCCAACAAGGATGGACACCAAGGTTGAGGCTTACAGGGCTTAGAGAAACCTGACTAGAGTTAGATCAAGGATAGTGTCTTATCATGTTTCCTTAGCCTGCTCTTGGCTAAGACAGTTTCTCAGGCTTTCCTAGTTTTTGATGACCTTGACAGTTTTGAGGAATACTGATCAGGATCTTTACAAAAGATCCCTAAATTTAGGTTTCTCTGATGTGTTCCTCATGATTAGACCAGGGTTATGTGTTTTTGTAAAATGCCATTTTCATCACAGCATATCAAGTGTGCACAACATCAACATGACATCACTATCAATGTTGACCATAATCACTTGGCTTAGGTAGTGTTGGTGAGGTTTCTCCACTGTAAAGTTGCTTTTCTTGTCCTTTCCATATTGTAATCTTTGAAAGGAAGTCACTATGCACAGGCCACAATTCAGTAGTTGGAGCTCTACCTCCTTAAGGTGGAGTAACTCCACAAATTATGTGACCTTCTTCTGCATGGGAGATTTCTCTATTTCCTTTATCTACTCAATCATTTAATTATCATGAGTATAGTCTCATGGATGTTTATTTCATAGTTTGGCTTATAATCCATTACTACTTTAGTTTTTTGCTCAAATTCTTCCAGTTTTGGCCACTGGGAGATCTTTTAGTTGATTCCAGTGTTCCTTTGACAGACTCACATTATAGTGTGTTTGTGTGTGTGCGTGTGTGTTTTTTTAGGACTTCCTTACTTACTGGTGCAATAAGCCACTCCAAGTTCTTCTTGTATATTTCTTGCCCCAGACCTAGAATCACCCATTTTTCTGAGGAGCTCTTGCTCCTGTCATTTTTCTCTGAGGCGATCTGGCTCCTGTCATTCTCCTGTCATTGGAGAATGCTGTTTAAAAATACACATCTAGGTTCTAAGTGTGCTTGTTACTACCACTAGGCCCTCTAAGCTGACAGAGCAAGAGAATATATGTGTGTGTACTGACCAGTGTATATACACATATTTGTAAATATTTCTACATGGAATAAAAATTTGTAGGTATGTTAAGATAAACATGAGTTTATACTCATGCGTCCAACTCTATTCCAACTCATGGATCATTCTGGTCTGCTCTCTTTACTTATCTCCCACTCTTACAGTGATAAATCCACTCCCACCATCTGCCATTCATTTACTTATTTTTTCAACTCCAGTGTAGTCGGCCCTTGAACAACATGGGCGGTGGGGGCACTCCCTCCATGCAGTTGAAAATTTGAGTATAATTATGTAGTCGGCCCTCCTTATCCATGGTTCTTCATCCACAGATTGTGTAGTACTGTAGTATGTATTTATTTTTAAAATCTACATATAAGTGCACTTGCACAGTTCAAATCCCAATTTGTTCAGGAGTCAACTGTACTTGTATAGTAGTTTCAGAACTGTTAACCTGTATCCCCACAGGACACAAGTTTATCAATTTCCAAAATTACTTTGACCATTCTAACAGATGTGTAGTGGTATCTCACTGTTGTTTTAACTTGCATTTCCCTGTTGACATATGATGTGAAGCATCTTTTCATATGTTTATTAGTCATCTATATATCTTCCTTGGTGAGGTTTCTGTTAATATCTCTGGCCGATTTTTTAATCCAATATTTTGTTTGCTTATTGTTGAATTGTAAGTGTTCTTGGCATATTTTGGATTACAGTCCTTTATCAAATATGTCTTCTGCAAATATTCTCTCCCAGCCTGTGCTCTGTGTTCTCTTTCTCTTCATATTGTCTTTTACAGAGCAGAAGTTTTTAATTTTAACAAAGTCCAGCTTATCCATCATTTCTTTCATAGACTGTGTCCTTGGTGTTTATCTAAAAAAATGATTGCAATACACAAGGTCATCTGGGTATTTCCCTGTGTTATCTTCTACAAGTTTTAAAATTTTGTACTTCACATTTAGGTCATGATCCATTTTGAGTTAGTTTTTATGAAGGGTATAAAGTTTGTGTTCAGATGCATTTTCTTGCATATAGATGTCCAGTTGTTCTACTTTACTTTTCTTGCATGCATGGTTTCTATTAAATGTTCACTGTAATTCTTAACCTTTTTCCTTTATAGGTATTTTCACTTCTGGCTTTTTCAAGATTTCTTTGTGTATGTTTGCTTTTCTGCAGTTTTAATATAATATAGCTAGTTTTTTTTTTTTTTTTTCTTATTGCTGTTTTTTTCTGGGGTATTTTGTATAGTTATTTACCCTGCTTTATGTTTCCTGAGCTTCCAGTATCTGTGGTTCTTTGTCTGTTATTAATTTTGGAAAGTTCTCTGATATTGTTACTTAAATCATTTCTTCTGCTTTTTTTTTCTATTTCTTCTACTCTGGCATTCCAATTATTCAAGTTACACTTTTTGAATTTGTCTTATAGTTCTTGTATATTCTTTTCTTTTTTTCAGTTTTAAATAATTTTTTCTCTTTGCGTTTCAGGTTAGGAAGATTTCTCTTGGTCTATTTTTCAGCTCACTGAATTTTTCTTGGCTGTATTCTTTACAGCTGTTTCTCCAGTGATATATCTCCCACACCCTGCCCTGAACTCCCACTTCTTTCCTTGTCTGTGACCTTCCCCATCTATTTCGTTAAAGCCATGTCCTCAGCTGAGTTTTCTTTTTTTTTTTTTTTTTTTTTTTTTTTTTTGCCCTTATATGGAACAGCTAGGCTAGAGGGGGCTGGATGGGAGAGGAAATGCACTTACATACCCCCAATTAGGGTAAGGGTGTCACAAAATATTTTCCACTGAAGAGTATAGCTCTTTATAGGGAAGGTTCTGAGTATATTTCACCATGATTGCTCTTCCCCTTCTCCTGCCAGAGCAATGAGGGGAAATTTATATCAATTTTTCTCTACTAAAACCTGATGGAATTCCAGGAGGAATCCATGAAAGTTTGGGGTCCCTACTAAGATTGCATTCCCCAGTGGATTTCTCAGTCTTATGCTCGTCTAAACTTAGCCTCTAGCCTCATAAAAATTACCTTTTATGTGTTTCTACCAGTTGATGTCCCCAGTGGCTTCTGCTTCAGGTAAACAGATCTTGGCTGCATCTCTCCAGATTTCAGAGTAGAC
Organism: Balaenoptera acutorostrata; assembly: GCF_949987535.1. NCBI lineage: Eukaryota > Metazoa > Chordata > Mammalia > Artiodactyla > Balaenopteridae > Balaenoptera > Balaenoptera acutorostrata. The sequence goes on from NC_080081.1 coordinate 38,988,566, forward strand.
ATTTGTCCTATGACCTCAGTTCTCTGGCGGGTCTAAAATAATTCATTGTTTTTTCAGTTTGTCCAGAGTTTTCTTGTTGTAATTACAGGAGTAACACATTCCAGGCTCTTGACATGTTGGAGCTGAAACTAGTAATCCAGTTTGTTCAGTTTTTACTTGCCTTCAGTTTAATTCAGCAGTTTCCTGATGTTGCTCCCCTTAACATTGTCATTTAGAGTTGCGTCCAGCTGTAGGCTTCATATTTTCATATACATTTTCTGTTCAGTGCTTTTACTTTCTCTATAATATTTCTCTCAAAATTCCATATCTATTTCCAAAACATGCACTCTCCAGAGCTTAGTATCCAGTTTCCTTTTATTCTAACCAAGATATGCTGAGAAATCTGACCTTATTCCCAAATTCCTATTTCTGTTGAAATTTCTTATTTTTTTCTACTTCATATCTCACTGTGTAGAAATGTAATCTTACCATTAACTTAAGCAAATACCTAATTTTTTTCAAGTTATCATTTATTAAAGCTAAACTCAATTGGTTCAATAAGTTTACAATCATAAATATACATGTATTTGTTTACATGTGTACACATAGTTATGACTTTCAAGCAATATAGTGAATATAATTATTCAAATTTTATTTTTGGTTACACAAATTCTAGTCTCTATACTCTAGAAAATATAAACAGAAATTTATTATGAATTTGCATACATTAGCTAAAAGAGAAGGGGAAATATTGTCTCTTTCAGTGTCTTGAAGATTAATATGACTATGTGAGTCAATTCCTTACCTATAATTTAAGAAATATCTTGTAGTCTTATAGTATCTAAAAGGCATTGTTTGTTACCTACTTAATTTTTTATACAAAATCGTTTAGGATGAATTTTGCTGACCTTAATCCATGAACAGACATGAGCACAATGGCTAATAATTTGCTGTGTCTTTGTATTCTGCATTCTTCAAATAGCTTCCCACATATCGTTAATGTTGGTGACTTCTGTGCCAGTGAGAGATGCTTCCTACCCGTCCTCTCACTAAATATGGTTGTATACTATGTGGGAGTAAGTCACAATTTCAACTTCACAGTTTATGTAAAACACCCTGTGTAGAGAGCTGACTTCACTGACATATTTATTCTAATTTCTTCTTAGTTTGGACAGCTCAAGCAGCTGCCCAACTGACTCGCCTTGTTCTCAGTCGAAGTTCAACAAATCTATCTGGAATGCAAATTAATGAGCTCATCAGAATTAAAGCTCCTTATGAGAAAAATTAGAGCACAATTATTTCATTCTTTTAAACATTGAGGAAAATTTACATTTTCTTTTAAACTATTTCGGTGTTTCAGATGTATGCAGTTGCTGTGTTTCACTGATGATATACACTGGTTTTAAAATGTGTGGCCTCTCAGTTGTACAGAGGGAGCATTAATTTTCTACGCCCAATTTTAAAATAACTAAAAAAATATTTGCCCTCAAATCGCTATTTGAATTTCAGATTTTAAAATAAATTTATACCGCTATTTTTAATATATTGATTTACTTTCATAAAAGCCGATATATGACAACAAATGACTGAGCACAAGTAGGCATCAATACAGTTTCTTAAATAGCTCATATTCTACTAACTTTAAACTTACTTTGGTAAAATCAAAAGCACAAGACCTGCTTTCACGTTCAGTAGAAGAGTATTATCTATTTAAATGCATAGGCATCATTAAAATTAAGCAGTAGATGGGCAGCCTATGGAAACATTTTGAGCTCTGGAACCCAGTAAGTCACCCTAGTGCTAGGTTATTGGCAACGCAATTATGTCAAGAAAGTTAAATCCAACTTGCAGTTAAGCACCAAATGGCTGTTTATTTATAGTTTTACCTGCTTGCACTGCTGCAACTAATAGGAAGGGTAGAACTCCTGCTTCTTTCATTTGAAGCTATGAAAAATCAATTTGCATTTTAATATTGAAAAATTTTCAGTTGCATAATTTAGAATTTAAATGCACACAATAAATGAATGTTCTGAAAAAAGAAGACTAGTACTATTTTCTGACAAAATACTGAAAGAAAGGGCTTGAAATATTATGTGTCCAAATGCCTCATTGTTACAGAAGAGAGAACAGAGCAATAGAGATTAATAATGACTGTCCCAGATTCATTCAATTAGATATAAGCAGAGTCTGATACCAAGGTGTCCTGAATCCTTATGTATTTTTCCCACTATATCTCATCACCTCCTCATATTAAGCTACATTTTAAGTCAAATCTACCTTGAAATCAGAATAAATTAAAAATTGTCAACTGTTTAAAATTTATATTAAGTGTTTCCAAATGCAAACCTAGAGAATTATTCTGGAGGTCATATTTTTTCATTTCTCTTCTACAAATAATAAAAGATTATTAACGCCTTTTGATTTTTCCTTTGATATTAAGCATTTTTCTAATGAATGAGTAGTTACAATAAAAATTACATATGCACAGTTATGCACAGTGACAAGTGGTTGACTGAAATTTCAAAATTTTTAAGGTAAGAAAAATAAGAGGTTGTTGCTTATTATCCTTAAAATAGCTTAAACAATCTGACCTACTGAGACTGTCCAAACTAGTTGGGCAATGGTTGAGGAAAAAAAAATGCACAGAATTTGAAATGATAATGTTGAATGCAACTTCACTTATTTAGTCTTCTTTAACTGTGCTTACTTAGCTTATCCCTAGTTATAATCTTTCAAGTGATACCACAGGACCATCAACAAAAATCAGTAGAGGATCAACTCTTTTACAAAAAAATAGAGATAGAATCTGGGTCTGTAGATTGCCATACTGATTTTTTTTAATTGGTCATTTTGCTACTTTTTCTTTATAGGATTAACAGACAATCCAACTGATAATTATTTCTCCAGTAAATCATCTGAATCTTTCAAAAACATTGTGTAGTGCAAAGGGAGATAGAGTTTCTCATCATTTCATACTCCCAATTTTGGGTACAGACTCTAACACTTAACCTGTGCTTCATCAATATTAGAAAGCTGCCTCATTACCTGATATAGAGACCGGTGTTATAGTCCTTACCCTGACAATCATCGTCTATATGATTGAATATATGTGGTTTAAGTTATTTGAATTTCAAATTTATTAACTCTAAACTAATCTCCCAAATATACTTAAAGTCTAATGCTTTAATATTCTATCAGCTTTCATTTCAATTTGTACTCATGAGGAAATTATTCTATTCATCACCAAAACTACATGCCACTTGCAGCATGACATATCTAAAATGTGTGGTCAAGATTTTGTCTTTGATTAATGAAACTTTCAAATATTGACATTATTTAGAAAAATGAAAGGACATTAGCAATGAGTCTTGCAAAAGTTATTGGGGCCTAATAATGCCTAATAATGTAGAACTATTTGATTTTTCTTACCTCTGAGAAATAATGGATTATTCAGTTTTTAGCTAAATTTTTGACAACTACAAATATCTAGGCAATTTAATCATGGGCACCTGGAAAGAAAAGATAAAACATTCCTTTTCTGATTTTAATCACTTAAATTTGGCTATGATGCCTTTATTGTAATTTGGTTGTATGACTTAGTGCCTCAAAATGAATGAAACATGTGGACTAAACTTTATATGTGGAATCTAAAAAAAATGATACAAATGAACTTATTTACAAAACAGAAATAGATTCACAGACATAGAAAACAAATTTACAGGGGCTTCCCTGGTGGCGCAGTGGTTGAGGATCTGCCTGCTGATGCAGGGGACACGGGTTCGAGCCCTGGTCGGGGAGGATCCCACATGCCGCGGAGCAACTGGTCTCGTGAGCCACAACTGCTGAGCCTGTGCGTCTGGAGCCTGTGCTCCACAACAGGGGAGGCCGCGATGGTGAGAGGCCCGCACACCGCGATGAAGAGTGCCCCCGCTTGCCACAACTGGGGAGAGCCCATGCACAGAAGCGAAGACCCAACACTGCCAAAAATAAACATAAAAATAAATAAATAAGACCCGGCACAACCAAATAAATAAATAAATATAAAAAAGAAAACAAATTTACAGTTACCAAAGGGCAGGGGATAAATTAGAAGTTTGGGATTAAAATATACACACTACTATATATAAAATAGATAAATAACAAGGACCTACTGTATAGCACAGGAAACTATACTCAATAACATGTAATCTATAATGGAAGAGAATGTAAAAAAGAATATATATATATATTCTATATATGTGTATAACTGAATCACTTTGCTGTACACTTGAAACTAACACAACATTGTAAATTAACTGTACTTCAAAAAAAGCCCCCATAGTTATGACTTGTCAAAAATAAAGACACTTTTGTTCTTTGTACCTAATGAAATAGGAGCTGAGATAGGTGAAAACAGTGTTGTATACAAATTTAATGTAAATAAACACTCTTGTCCTACCCTTCAAAGTTTGAACCACTATCTCATTTATATAATTGGTTAAATGTCATGTGGCTTATGATTTCTAAAATTTACTATTTACAAATATATATTTAATTAAGCTTTTCTTTTATTGGTGTCTGCATTCTAAACTCAGATGTATGTTCTCACATATCCCCTACTATTCATTTTAAGGCACCTCTTATAATTTAGCTAATGCATTAAGTGAATAGAAATTATTTCCATTATTGTAGTCTGTAGACTATCCACAGGACCTCTGGTCATAAGATAACCTAGTAAGTTGTCATCTTTTGTAATAACTATTACAAAGTTTTCTTTGCTCTAAAAACCAAGCAAATATACTTATCAAAATGGAGGTGAGGATGGGAGTGTTACAATTTATATTAAACAATTTACATTAATATATTAAATAGTACAGGTATTGATTTAACTACCCAAAGGAGTTACTCTCAGCCTTTTAAAATATTATTGACAGTCATAATTTCTTCATAATTATCAATGTATAATTTTTCATCACTGAGAGTCCCTAAATCATTTCAAAATGTAATTGTCAAGATGAGATTAAGCAAAAATTCTCTCTTTTAGTTACAGAAGAATAAATTGGTTGATGTAAGTGAAATAATTATAATGATTTGCAGCTCAAACTGAAGGGAGTAACACAGGCTAATCTACTCTATACTTTTTATAATAGTCATATACTTCTGCTGTGGAATAAAACTAAGGCCATCACTTTTGTTTCACTACCCAAGCAGACTTAGAAAGGTATAAAATAAATAATGAATTGAAGGTTTTGTAAAAATACATCAAGCAGTTTCCACAGCAGCCTCAGAATTACATCATAAACAGTATTCCACTTTATGGGTCTCCCAAATTTTCTCTTGAAAAATATCAGATGTTATATCATAATTTGTACCTATTTTTGACTGTACTTATATCATCTTATCAAATAGGCAAAGGTTTAGGAATTTGAATTGAGTAAAGACATTTTCAGTCTCTGGTTACTGCAACTTTTCATGAAATGTTGTTACTTTTAATTTCCAGTGACATTTTACAAGTCATTTGCCAAGCTTGCACATTTGAAGCAGCATCTCATTAGGTAAACTGCCAGTACTAATATTCTGTTTATTTGTTACAAATTTTTGCAAAAGTAGTAGATTGTAACTCATACTGATTTTTGTGTTTAAAGATTTGGCAGATGAAATAAAATGAATAGAGAAGGTATCAGATATAAAATTTAGTATTTATCCTAAATTCAGGAAGATCTTGACTACCATATTGGTGACTTTGAGTGTTTTATTAACTTGTAACACAATTATGATATTGCACTTATTTTCTTTCTTTCACGATATAACTGTGATGTAATTGGAAGTTAAAAATAGTCTTTCTTTGAAATTCAAGTTCACCTGCAAGAAATCAAACATTTTCTGTGTACCCCTACATGCCATTACATTTGCACCATTTCTGTATCTTTTTAGTTAGAAGCTTTGTAGAAAATCCATCTAATTTAAAAAATAGTTGATAATCAACTCTTTTTGCAAAATCAGTTTTTGTGTTATAGTGGTCATGGGTAGTTCAAATATTATTTCTTAGAAATGAAATAATTGAAAATATAGATAATAGGAAGACTTTCCTAATTTCTTTTACAAATTTTTAATGAATATATGAGTCTAGTCCTGACAAAATTTTAAATACCTTTATTTTAGTATCCACAAAGGAAGGAGATAATATTCAACTTATTATTAAAGATTATCATTTTTTTGTATCAAAAATGTAATTCAAAGGTCTATGGAAATTGAAGAAAGCATTCAGTGTTCTTTAAAATGATTGTACTGATGGTTATTTAAAAATTAATTAATTAATTATGAAAGTGCATACTGGTATGAAAGGGATTTACATGTCATCATAATTGAATCAAATCTAGAAAATATTACTTTTCGAGTTTACATTCTATGAAGTAACATCGATTTAGATACATGCCTATGTGTGTCTAACAATATTAGTAGACCTGTGGACTTGCACTAGAAGATCATGTGCTTTAGAACAAATTTTTAATTCTGAACTAAAAGGAAATAATATTTCACTGTTTTTAGTACATAGAAAGCATTTCAAAAATATTTTAGTTGCATAATAGAAAGACAGTAAAAATGCATTGACCTTATTAAAAAAAAACACACACACAAATGCTATTATCTTGAAATTACCTTTAGCTCATCCTATTCTGTTCCTTCTCACAGGAAACCTTCTTTTCAAACATTTCATATAGCATCCCCTTGCTTTTTTCTTTCTTTTTTTTTAATGTGACTTTATTTATCCTTCCAGTTTTACTGAGATATAATTGACACACAGCACTGTATAAGTTTAAGTTGTACAGCATAATAATTTGACTTACAAACATCATAAAATGATTATCACAATAAGTTTAGTGCACATCCATATCTCTGTAGATACAAAAGTAAAGAAATAGAAAAAATAACTTTTCCTTGTAACGAGAGCTGTTAGGATTTACTCTCTTAACAATTTTCACATGTAACATGCAGCAGTGTTAATTATGTTTATCATGTGCATTGCATCCCTAGTACTTATTTATCATATAACTGGAAGCTTGTACCTTTTTATTGCCTTCATTCAATTCTCCCTTGCCCCACCACCAACCTCTGGTAACCACAGATCTAATCTCTTTTCTTATGAGTTTGTGTTTTTTGAAGTATAATTGACCTGCAACACTATGTTAGTTTCTGTTACACAACATAGTGATTTTTATACATTTCAACATAATCACCATGAAAAGTCTAGATATTTTACGTCACCATATAAAAATATTGCATAGCTATTGTCTATATAATTCACACTATACATTTCATGCTTATAACACATTTATTCTGCAGCTGGAAGTTTGTACTCTTAATCTCCCTCACCTATTTTTTTTTTTACCCCTACCCCCTTCCACTCTGGCAACGATCTGTTTGTTCTCTATATCTATAACTCTGTTTCTGTTTTGTTATGTTTTTTCTCTTCTTTTTTTTTATATTCTACATGCAAGTGAAATCATACAGTATTTGTCTTTCCCTGTCTGACTTATTCCACTTAGCAAATGATAGAATTTCATTCTTTTTTATGTCTGAGTAATATTGTGTGTGTGTGTGTATATATATATATATGTATATATATATATCACATCTTCTTTATCCATTCATCTTTACATGGTCACTTACATTATTTCTGTATCTTGGCTATTGTAAATGATGTTGCAATGAACATAGGGACCCCTACCTTTTCTAATCAGTGTTTTTTGTTTTATTTGAATAAATACTCAGAAATGGAATTGCTGGATCATGCGGTAGTTGTATTATTAATTTTTAAAGAAATCTCCATACTGTTTTCAATAGTGGCTGAACCAATTTACATTCCCACCAACAGTGCAGATGGTTCATTTTTCTCCACACCCTCACTAACACTTGCAATCATTTTGATAAAAGCTATTCTGATAGGTGTGTGGTGATAGCTTTGACTTTATATTTCCCTGACAATTAATGATGTTGAGCATCTTTTCATGTCCCTGTTGGCCATTTACACAGCTTCTTCGGAAAATGTCTATTCAGATCCTCTACCCATTTTTAATTGGGTTGTTTGTTTTTTTGATGTTGAGTTGTATGAGTTCTTTCTATATTTGGATATTAACCCCTTATCAGATATGTCCCTTGCAAAAATCTTCTCCATTTCAATAGGCAGCATTTTCCTTTTGTACATAGTTTCCTTCTATGTGCAAAATCATTTTAGTTTTATGTAGTCTCATTTGTTTATTTTTGCTCTAGTTTTCCTTGCCTGATATGACATTTCCCGCCAAAAAATTACTAAGACTGATATCAAAGACCTTACTGCCTATGTTTTCTTCTAGAAGTTTTATGGCTTTAGGTCTTATATTTAAGTTTTGAATCCATTTTGAGTTTATTTTTGTATATGGTATGAGAAAGTAGTAGAGTTTGATTCTTTTGCATGTAGCTGAACAGTTTTCCCAGCACTATTTATTGGAGAGGTTGTCTTCTCCCTGTTGTGTTTTCTTGCCTTCTTTGTCATAGATTAATTGCCCACATGTGTATGGGTTCATTTCTGGGCTCTCTATCCTGTTCCATTAATCTATGTGTCTGTTTTTGTGCAAGTACCATATTCTTTTGACTACTGTAGCTTTGTAGTACAGTTTGAAATTATAGAGTGTGATGCCTCCAGCTTTGTTCTTCTTTCTCAAGATTGTCTTGGCTATTTGCGGTCTTTTGTGTCTCCATAGACATTTTAGAATTATTTGTTCTAGTTCTGTGAAAAATTCCATTGGTATTTTGATAAGGATTGAACTGAATCTGTGGATACTATGGTCATTTTAACAATATCTATTCTTCCATTCTGTGAACTTAGTATAACTTTTCATCTGTGTCATCTTCAATTTCTTTCATCAGTGTCTTATAGTTTTCTGTACAGGTCTTTTACTTCCTTAGTTGGAGTTATTTAGTTTTTGATTCTTTTTGATGAAATTGCAAATAGGATTGCTTTCTTAATTTCTCTTTGTGACAGTTCATTGTAAGTGTATAGAAACGCAACAGATTTCTGCCTATTAATTTTGTCTCCTTCAGCTTTGCTGATAGTATTGCTACCCTGTTTTTTTTTTTTTTTATTTCCAGTTACATGAAATAAATTTTTTTCATCCCCTCACTTTCAGTCTGTGAGTATCTTTAGAGCTGAATTGACTCTTGTAGGCAGCATATATATGGGTCTTGTTTTGGTATCTATTCAGTCACTCTATGTATTTTGATTGGAGAATTTAGTAGATTTACATTTAAAGTAATTATTGATATTTATGTACTACTTACCATTTTGTTAATTGTTTTGGTATATTTTTTTAGTTATTTTTTGTTCCTTTTTCCTTCATCTAATTTATTCCCTGTGATTTGCTGACTTTCTTTAGTGTTATGTTTGGATTATTTGTCTTTTGTGTGTGTGTATCTATTGCAGATTTTTGATTTGTGGCTATCATGAGGATTATGTATGGCAATCTCAATATATACTTGATTATTTTAAGTTGCTGATCTTTTAAGTTCAAAGGCATTTTAACAACCCTGCCTTTTTAATTTCTCTACAAATATTTACTGTTTTGACATCATATTGACAACTTTTTGTTTTGTGTATCCCTTAACTACTTATTGTGGATACAGATAATTTTACTACTTTGTCTTTTAACATTCCTACTAGCTTTGTACCTGGTTGATTTACTGTTTTTACTACATAATTACCTTTATCAATGAAATTTCTCCTTTTGTAATGTTCATATTTCTAGTTGTGGTCTTTTCTCTTTCACTGAGAGAAGTCCCTTTAACATTTCTTACAAAGCTGGTTTGATGGTGTTGAGCTCTTTTAGCTTTTGCCTGTCTGAAAAACTTTTGATATTTCTTTCCAATCTGAATGAAAGCTTTGTTGTAGGTTTTTCATTTCCATCACTTTAAATATATTGTTCAACTCCCTTCTGACCTGCAGAATTTCTTCTAAAAAGTCAGCTGATAACCTTATGGGAGCTCGCTTGTACATAACTTATGGCTTTTCCCTGACCACTTTTAACATTCTCTCTTTATAAAAATTTTTGCAATTCTAATTACAGTGTGTTTTGGTAGGTCCTCTTTGGATTGATCCTGTTTGGGGCTCTCTGTGCTTCCTGGACTTAGGTGTTAGGGAAATTTTCAGCTATTGTGTCTTCAAAAATGTTCTCTCTCTCTTCTCCTTCTGGAAGGAGGAGTGCAAATGTTAGTTTACATTTGGAGAAATGGCCTTATGTAGGAAACATCTTATGGGAACAAGCAGCACACATTCCTAGGATCACCAGAGCTGTATGCTCTAAGAATGCCTTCTGTATGGGCTGCATGGATCCTTCTGTCATGGTGGGCTGACTACTGTGAATGTACAGGTAGGAGTGTCTATCCGTGGTCTGGTTGATTACTATGCCCTGCCTTATGTGGAGGCTGCCAGACCCTGGTGGATGGGGTTGGGTCCTAGCATGGTTTACTTCATGACCGGAGGAGTACCTGTCCTGATGCCAGCCAGCTGGTTGGTGGGGCTGGGTCATGAGACCTGGGAGGTCTTGGGGCTAGTGCTGGCCCACTGGTAGGGGGGGTTTGGTCTTGGAGTGGCTGGCTGGTGGGCTGGGGCCCTGGAGTTAGTTTCAACTTACTGATGGGTGTGATTTGTTCCTGACTCAGCTGGCCATGATGTTCAGGATGTCTCAGAGTTGGTAATGACCTGCTGGTTGGTGGTGCTGAATCCCAGATTCCTGGCTGAGGGGTCACAGGCATCCTATGGCTGGTTTTGGTTTACTGTTGGGCAGGGCTATGGCCCAATGTGAGCAGGTGCTGGTGTCTACCCACTCGTGGGTGACGCTAGGCCCAGCAGATAGTACTGGCCCACTGGTGGGTGAAGCCAGGTCCTAGAATCTCTGGTCATAGGGTCTGGGGTCCTGTAGCTGGTATTGGCCAGCTGGTGGGTAGGGCTAGGGTCACAGAACTGGTGTCCATTGGTGTCCATATGGCTAGCTCCTGGTTGTCAAGCCCTGTCTTGTGTGGAGGCCACTGGCCACTGGTGGGTGAAGCCAATTCCTAACATGGGTGGCTGCAGAGTTCAGAGTGTTCTGAAGCTGTTGTTAGCATGCTGATAGGTGGGGCTGGATCCCAGGGTGGCTAGCTGAGGGCTGCATGGTACCCCATATCTCTTACTGACCTGTTGGTCTGCAGGGCTGAAGCCCAGGGGTTCCCAGGGCTGGTTCCTGCTCACTGCTGGGTGGAGCTGGGTTCCAGGGTTGTTTTTCAATTGATTTGGATTTGCTCTTTTGGGAACCACCAACCTGCTTGAGTAATTTCAGAGCACTCAAATAGTGTGAATTCAGGCTAGAAACACTGATTTGATTAGCTGTGAAGTTAACATATTAGGAAAAGTGGTAAACTATACCATGTAATCATTTGCTGATTAAATGATAAAATGTATCTCAAGAGTCTTGGACTTTATAAATATTGGCCATCAAAGGTGTTTAGTCAAAACTTATCCTTAGATATACTGACACTTGTTTGAATAAAATTTAATTTGCTTTTGGATCTACACAAAGTGAAATGAAGAACCTGTCTATTATCAAAGTGCAGACTAAGTCCTCAAAATTGCTTTGGCGCACAAACTCTGTTTTAAGTAATAATTAATATGCACACAAAAATCACAGAATATCTACACTGATAGCTTCGACAAATGACCTTTTATTATTATATAGGCACGAATAGGGGGAGGGGTTCCACTGCTTTATGTGATCAAACCTTAAAAAAGTTTGCCCTGGCTCCATGTGAATGACATTTCTCTTGTCACATAATGAGAAAAATATTGAAATCCGTCTTTTAATATTTTAGTGTGATAGATGAGGAAATATAAACATTATTATGGCTTACAGAATTGGATCTATGCCAGAAATGGCATTGCATGTTATTATTTTTTTCTGTTTTATATTCTGGATTATTGCCATTCCTTTGCTATATTACCTCAAGCTTCTCTAGTTTTTGTTTCTGCTATTTTTCTTCAGACACCATACACAGAGACGATTTCAATGTAAAACACTCTTTAAAAGAATTCCAGAAAGATATTAGCAGTCACTATGTCAGCACTTAATATAAGATTTTGAAGGTAATTTTTAACCTTTTCATCTTTTAAGTTGTAACTTGTGTTATTAAAAATGCTTTCTCTCTTCTTCCCCCATTAAAATTTTTGTTTATATTAAAAATAAGAAAATGTATCAAACAATCCAGATATCCCCATTCTGCCCATTCAGTATGTGACAAAGAAAGTGACATTATCACAAATAGTGACTGCTTATGTTCATTTATTACACAAAATGACCCATATGATCAGTTTCTTGTTGAAAATTGTAGAAGGAGAAAAGGTTCCAAGTGTCATAAAACCAAAAAGAAAACGTATTTTCATGAATTCATTGACCTTTCCATTAATATCATAACAGAACATAATCACTAAGGCTTTTAAATTAGCAAGGTAGCTCAATACAGAAGGATGGCTTGAGAAATCTCAAGGGCTTATGTTACCAGACCAAGATCCTGACACTAAAAGTAAAAGGGTAAATGAGAATCATGTTTAGTGATGACCTTTAGGTCCCACAGCTGCTTCTCACATATCTTGTCTTTTTGCCTTACTGTTGCACTTTAGCTTATTAAAATTAATTGTGTTCTCTTTTGGCTGTTAAGAATTTTTAGTTTCTAACCTTCTTTGTCGAATGAACAGTACTTTTTTTTTCTTTTGTTGTAGTATAATAATAATTCCAGTTATGTGATTTAAATAAATATACTAAGTAAACAGATCTTGTAATTCTTAGTAGAAAATAAAAATTAAAAATTAAATAATAAGAAGAGAAAAATTTGCAAAACAAGTTCCTATAAGGAACACATTTTTGAGTAAGAAAAAGACAATAAAATAAACTAGGGTTATACAACAAGCATACGATGGACATTTAAATGAGTTTTTGTACATCAGAACAAATTTTTTTCTATTGATATATACTATATACCCAGAGAAAAACCTTTGCCTATTCTGATTGATAATATTATTGGGAAAACTTTAGTAGTTTATCTCCTGGTGTTTCTACCCCTAAACAAGTAGGTAATCATTGAGACGTATATTACTGAAACACCAGTGTAAATGGACAATGTGCTTCATCCTTTTGTAAAGGAAATGATTAGCAACTAATCCATCTGTCTTGTTAGATGAAGTATTTTTTTTAACATATATATTTATGTATTTCTACAAACTTTGTATTAAATGGACTGATGAAGAGAATTTTTTAAAAAGTGTAATTTGTCAATAATATATGGCAACTATTGGTCTAAGTTCTTTGACCTTCATATAGTGTGTGTGTGTGTGTGTGTGTGTACAGTAAACACACACACAAATTATATACTTTCCATATATGCTATGTATGGTTATTTAATCCTCTCAAAATCTATGGGAGTTAGGTATCCTTTTTATTTTTACTTTCCAAGTAAAGAAACTGGGAAAAGAAAGGTTTGACCCAAGGAAAAGATTCTTACTTTGGGGTGGAGGGCATATAATTTTCCTTCCAACTTGGAAAACTTTTGAGAGTGAAAGTGGGCTCATAATAGAAAAATGAGTTAGGCAAGCATAATCAGAGACTGTCCTAAAAACCCAAATGCATGGTCACTTTACAATAATCACATGACAGAACTGGAACTGAAATTCAAGCATTCTGACAGCATAGCTACACTCTTAAACTCTATTCTCCACTGCCTTCAAACAGATTTCATTAACTCATGAGTCACACGTTGTGTTCTGTTCTGTCCAGTGGATACAACCTGTAATGGTTATCAATGCCAAGGTAAGATTCTATCTACAATAAAATAAATACAATAAAGTTAAGCCCTGGATGAAGCACTGCTTTACACCCATAGATAAAAGACAGAGCAAGGCCAGCTTCAATAGTGGAAAACAGTCCCCCGTGGTCAGTGGGTCCCTCCCAAAAGCTGATGCAAGGCAACTGGCACACATGCATCTTGTGTTATAGTAGAAGGACTCCCATCCCCTCAGGGAACCCCATAGGGTCCAGATACAGTAGTGGAGTTGACCAGGTGTCATATGATGCCTACACATAAGCAGAACAAAAGAGTATGCATTCAGCCTGAAACAGGGAAGGATATTCCCACACATGGATATATGCACTTCTCAGGTGGTGAGGGCTTTTTATCTCTAAATAAAGAACTGTTACAGGCCCAAGGCTCTAATTGGGCAAGACTGAGGAAGGGCAACAGCTCACACCATAGTTGATCTCCCCAGATGTTCTGTTCTGTTTGTGTTTCTTTTTTAACCTAAAGACTAACATTTATTGAGGGTCTATGATGTAGCAGAAACTGTGTTCAATGCAGGGTCTGCATCTTTGAACAAGAAAACTAGGTCTTCAAATAATTGAATTTGCATTGTTTTAGAGAGGAAATACAATGAATAATTTTCAAAAATGAGCCCCAAAGAAACAGAGAATATGATATTATGATGTAGAATAATATAGGTGTTTAATTTTAAGATACGAGAGCCAGGGAAAACAACTCAAAATGTGACATTAAAGCTGAGGGTAGAAAAATGGGGATTACACAATGAAATATATCAAGAAAATAATTATCTGGGCAAAGGAATAGCAGATGCAAAGATCCTGAGATGAAAAAGAATTTGGTGTGTTCAAGAACCTGAAAGATAGAGTGACTGAAACCAAGTAAGTTAGGAAGATAGAGTGTGAGTTGAGTTTGGGAACCAAGGCAAATACTTTAAGAACATGACAAGTGATCTGATTTAACAGTTTGAACTTTGGAAACTTTTTAATGGTTTTAATCCTTTCATTAGAAATATTTGTTGAACATTTGCTATGGCTCAGGTACTGTGCTTAAATTATGTGAAGGGTTAAAAACGCTGGTAAGGGGAGAGAGTAACATTTTAAAATAGTGGTCAGGATAGCCCTCATTGGGATGATGAGATTTGAATAAAGACTTGAAGCTGGGTTGGGAGAAAGTCAAAAGAATATTGAGTTGGCATGGAGAGAGCATGCCAAACGGTAGGAAAAGCCAGTGCAAAAGCTTTCAAATGGGGGATATATGTTGTGCTCTGGAACAAGCAAAGGAGCCTGTAATTCTCGAGCAGAATAGGAGGGGGTAGTGACACAATATGAGCTCAGAAGTTAATGAGAGAAGGAAGGAAGAGGAAGAGCAGATCATGTATTTGTAAGGAATTAGAAAGGCTTAGGCTTTTACTTTGATTGACATGGAGATCTATTAGCAAGGTTAAAAGAGAGAAGTAAAATGATTTGATTTACATTTTTTAAAGGTTACACTGACTGCTGGGAAAGGGAGCAGGTAGAACAGGCAGACCAGTTAGGAAACTATTGTAACAAACCACTTCAGAATTTGATTTCAATGAAAGAGGTTAGGAGCTGTCCAATTTTTAATGGGACTTGAAAATTGACTCAACAGTATTTTGTATAAATTAGGTGTAGAGTATGAAAGAAAGAAGTCTAGGTTTTTAAGTTGAAAATGGAAAGAACAGTGTTTCCATTAGTGTATGTGCATTAGACTGTGTGAAGAAGGTTTGGCAGTATGTGTGAGATCAGGAATTAAGGTCTGAGCATGTTAATTTTGAGATATCTCAGGAAATGTTAATTATGAGTTATCTACTAATATCTCAGGCAGGTGGATATATAAATTCAAGTGCTTGCTTGTGATAGGTATGAAAATCTGAGTTGATGGTATTGAAAGCTATACAACAAATGAGATATATCTCTAACAGAGTGATTTTAGATATAAAATAAAAGAAGATCCTGGGCCCTCCAGAATGAAGGAGAAGAGAGCAGCAAAGGAAATTGAAAGGAGTGACCAATGACATGAGAAGAAAACCAAAGGTAAGTAGAATTATAGAAGAAACGTGGGGAATTCCCTGGCAGTCCAGTGGTTAGGACCTGGCACTTTCACTCCTGGGACCTGGGTTTGATCCTTGGTCAGGGAATAAAGATCCCACAAGCCCCGCAGCATGGCCAAATTAAAAAAAAAAAAAAAAAAAAAAGAAATGTAAAGAAAATGTAAAAAAAGAAATGTGAAGAAAATGTATCTCCTATGATGTAAAAAGCAGATTAAAGGATCAAACAAATTGAAGATTGGGAATAGACCATCAGATTTAGTAGCATGGAGGATCTTGATGGTTACAACAAGAGCCAGCCTGATGAAGTAGTTGGAGTGAAAGTCTGATTGGAATGTTTTTTTAAATAATGGAGGGAGAAAATTTTAAAATAGCACTGTGAATAAGTATACTGTTTTCAAAGAGTTTCCTTCAAAGAGATACAGAAAATAAATGGGAAGGTAGCAGATGGGAAAAGATGAATCAGTAAAAATGTTTCTTTTGTTTTCTTTTGTAAAGATGGGGAGACTAATAACAAGTTTGTATGATAATAATTAAAAGCTCTAACAGAAAAATTTGATATTAGGAAAGAGAGGCATGTTTTTGGAACAAAGTTTTAGAGTAGGGGGAGGAGGTGGGATTCAGTGACAATGTTGTGACCCTGACTCAATTTGGGGCAGATGATATGGGTACACGTCCAGGTAGCTGGGTAGATCTGATAGTGAGGTTTGGGGAAATTCTTCCAGCTACCTGCAGTTTTCACAGGGAAGAAAGGTCATTAATAACGAGTTTATGGAAAAGTTATTTGGGGCTTACGGGGAAATGAGAAGATGTGAAATTAACACTTAGGACATTAGGAGAGTGAAGGGCATAGGAATTAAGGTATGACTCTGAGCAGCAGTCTTCAGACTCAGCTTGATATCTATAATCATGACTACGAAATAAGACCAGTCAGAATGGTTGTGCATTTTTCTCCATACACATTCAGTTTCCTTGGGACAAACATGGAATAAGTGGAAAGATGGATTTAATTGGTTAGTGACTGTGCCAAGAGAGTGCAAAAAAGCAAGGAAGGAGTAAAAAAGTAGAGCGTATATAAAAGGTAGTGATTCTAATGATTGATTGTGGAACATGATGTTGGTAAGAAGGAAAGAAAGAATCTGGAGGGAATGAGGGAAAATAAAAAAGTTTCAATAGGATTGAAATTATTGAAATATTTGGTGCAATGAGCTAGAAAGATAGAGTGTAGTGATCAGAGAACAGGACAAATCAAATTAAGATTATGAAGGGTCTGATATTATAGGTAATGAGAAATTCTACAATATACTTCTGGGAGTGAGTGAGGTAAAGAGAAGGATGAGTTGAATAGAGGAGAAGAATTCAAGAAACTGAATGTACAGGTGTCAGAAAGAGAAACTATAGTGAAATTGTTGAGAAAATCACCAGAGTAGTGTTGAAGAGCCCATGAGACAAAAGTTTAAAAGTTTAAAAGATGGGAGAGTCTATTGAAGGATTGGTAGTAGACTAGAATGAGAGCAGTCATGGAGAGACTCAGATGACATGGATTTAAAGCTAATTTGTATGGAGAAGGAGGGAGAGCTGTCTGGAAATGGAATTGAGAAATAAGGAGGCCACCAACCTAGTGGATTGAGTCTGTGGGGAAGAGAAAAAAAAAAATCAATTGAGAAAGTTGCAGGTAAAGTAGTGTCTTCTGTAAGAGCAAGAAGAAGGCTTTAGAGAAAAGACTCAGGATCTAGGAGATTTTTCTCCAGAGAGCATAGGGGAAGGGTCTCAAGAGTGATAGAAGAGGGGCAATAGGAAGTAGAGAAGGGATGAGATTCTAGGAGATGTAGGATGACTCCCAAGCCAGCAGTTTCATTTGTGGACAAATTAAAAAATAAGTCCTAGTGAACTCAAGGAAGATAAAGGCGGCAATACTGAGTGTCAGAAAATATGAAAAGTCTGAGGTTCTCTCCTGATTTACATCAGTGGAAGTGGGAATCCTGAAGATGCATGGTTTTAGTCTCAGTGCTTAGGGTTCTCTTTGGACACTCATGGGAGGAGGGGTGGTCTTACCCTAATGTGTATGAACTTTTGACCTCTGTTGGTGGAAATGAGGAATGTGGGAAGAAGTTTGGTGCTATGCCAATTTTGTGGGGCATCCTATTGACACTGTAAGTGAAGGGAATTATGAAGAGGGGCATGGTTTTAGTCTCAGTGTTATAAATGTGGTATCAACTGATTTAATTTGGTCAAAGCTCAATCTGGCTACCCTGTGGAGGATGGGTTGGAACTGAGAAAGGAAGAAGGAGTGTGTGGAGATCTTTAGATTTATCAAATTGAGAGTTGATGATGGCTTAGATTACGGGGCTAAAACAAAAATGGAAAATAATGGATTGATAATGTATGTTGCATTCCTTGCTTTGCATAGCAGTGCAGGACCCCAAAAATGGTCATGCAAGTTGAAACTGTACTAAGTAATCTTAATAATCAATGGGAAAAATTATTATTCTCCCATGACATTTAAAAATGTCACAAAAAAACTCTCATGCTGTCAGTTACAAATGTACTCGGAAATTTAAAAATAGCAAAATTAATGTATGTTTAGTAATTTAAAACATTAGACCTCTGGGACAACATTAAACACACCAACATTCGCATTATAGGGGTCCCAGTAGGAGAAGAGAGAGAGAAAAGACCTGAGAAACACTGAAAATTAATGTCATACAACTCAACATCAAAAAACCAAACATCCCAATTAAAAAATGGGTAGAAAAATTGAATAGAGATTTTTCCAAAGAGGAAATGCAGATGGCCAATAGGCACATGAAAAGATGCTCAATATTGCTAATCGCCAGGAAAATGCAGACCAAACTCACCATGAGATATCACCTCACACCTGTCAGAATGGCTATCATCAAAAAGAACGCAAATAACAAATGTTGGCGAGGATGTGGAGAAAAGGGGACCCTTGTACACTGGTTGTTGGGAATGTAAAGTGGTGTAGCCACTGTGGAAAACAGTATAGAGGTTTCTCAAAAAACTGAAAATAGAACTACCATATGACCCAGCAATTCCACTCCTGGGTATATATCTGAAAAAACCAAAAACACTAATTTGAAAAGATACATGCACCCCAGTGTTCATAGCAACATTATTTACAATTTTCATGATATGGAAGCAACCTAAGTGTCCATCAACAGATGAATGGGTAAAGAAGATATGATAACACACACACACACACACACACACACACACACACACACACACACACAATGGAATACTATTCAGCCATAAAAAAAGAATTAAATTTTTCTATTTGCAGCAACATGTATGGGCTTAGAGGGTATTATGCTAAGTGAAATAAGACAGAGAATGAAAAGCAATTGATGATATCACTTGCATGTGGTATCTAAAAAAATACAACAAACTAGTGAATATAAGAACAAGAAGCAGACTCACAGATATAGACAACAAACTAGCGATTAGCAGTGGGGAGAGGGGGTGAGGGACAATATAGAGGTGGAGGAGTGGAAGACACAAACTACTGGGTGTAACATAGGCTCAAGGATATATTGTACAACACAGGAAATATAGTCAATATTTTGCAATAACTGTAAATGGAAAGTAAGTTTTAAAATTGTATTAAAAAATAAAACAGAGCAGAGAGAAATGAAACAATCCTATGGAATCTCAAATATTATTTGCTCTAAAAAATTTGTTAAAGGAAACTGAATAATAGTTTGATTAGTGCTTGCTTTCTTCTCATTGTATAACTTATGACACTTAATAAGCATCTTTTTTACGCATTGTTAAATGATCATACTCCCTTCAACGTTTGGATGGACATCTACCATTTGATCCTTTTCACATACATTGTCATGAATTATCTCCAAGAATGTCTCTAATGTGAAGTTTGTTTGATGGCACCTAAGTTCTTCTGGGACATTTTCATCTGTTTCATCACAATTTCTTTCCTCATTTCTGTCAGTAATCTCACCTTCACTAACTTCCTCTGGCTGCACATCTGGAGTCTCTCAAACAGTGGTAATGCCAACATCTCTATGGTCAGCTAACTCTTCTGTAATTTCAATTACATTATATTCAAATATCACTCTCAGTGTTGTCATTGTTCATTTAGCAATATCCTCTTTCCATCATCTGATTTTTAAAATAATAACAAATGGGTTTATCAGTAGGAGACAAGGAGGGTACACAATTACCTGCTTTGCTGCCTGTGTGTGAACTGAATAACAAACGTGAAGTGACCACCCACTGTCAGATTTTGACAAGGGTTACATGATTTGTCACTGGTCATGATGCCCTTCTGTTATTTATATAACAATTTGTGTTGGGCTTCCCTGCTGGCGCAGTAGATAAGAATCTGCCTGTCAATGCAGCGGACAGAGGTTCAATTCCTGGTCTGGGAAGATCCCACATGCCGTGGAGCAACTAAGCTCGTGCACCACAACTACTGAAGCCTGTGCACCTAGAGCCCATGCTCCACAACAAGAGAAGCCACTGCAATGAGAAGCCCACGCACCACAACGAAGAGTAGCCCCCGCTCGCCACAACTAGAGAAAGCCCGTGCACATCAATGAAGACCCAACACAGCCAAAAATAAATAAATAAATAAATAAAAATTAAAACAAAAAACAAAAAACTATTATAACAATTTGTGGACTAAACTAGCAGCAAAATTTGTACTTTACAAAATTACTCAGAGTTAGTATATCATGGTAACTGAAATTCATACATTTCAGAACCATGCAGTAAGGAGAATGAATGCATGCGTGTGCATGTGTCTTTAGTTGTTGTCATTAAAGCCAGCAGTATAACTGAAACAGAGAAGCCTGGATGATGTTTAAGTTCAAATATCAAAAATTGTTTTGGGTTTGTGAAAACTGAGATACCTATGAAATGTAGATAGTTAGTGATCATAATAGATTCATAATGTCTGGGAAGATGTTGAATTTTAATGAATAAATTTAATGCTGATTACAATTTAAATCAAGTTTCCTGGGAAGAGAGTGGAAATAGAAAAGATTACCACAAATGAGTAAAAGGAACTAAAAATATTAGTTTGATTCAAGGAGCACAGATTAGCAACGAAGTTGTGAGGCATTAGTTAGGGAAGCTGAAGAATAAATAAGAGAAAAAATAAATTTTGACACACAAAATGTTGTATATATTTACTGTATACAACTTGATGTGTTTGAGGATAAGTATACACCCATGAAATAAGCCACACAATCTATGCCATAAATCTACCCATCACCTAAAAATGTTTCTTCTCGTCCTCTTATATGATGATGTTGATGATGATTACGACAAGTACCCTTAGCATAATATCCACCCTATTAGCATGTTTTTAAGTAAACAATACAGTATTGTTAACTATAGGCAAATGCCATACCATAAATCTCTAGGACTTATTTGTCTCATATAATGGAAACTTTATTCCCTTTGACTAATACCTCTTTATTTCCCCCCTCCTCAGTCCCTGGCACCTGCCATTCCACTCTCTGCTTCTATGAGCTTTACTATTTTAGATTCATCATATAATTAGTATCATGTAGTATTTGTCTCCTGTATCTGGCTTATTTCACTTAGCACAATGATTTCCAGGTTCATCCATATCACAAATGACAAGATTTCCTTCATTTTAAAGGCTGAATAATATTCCATTGTATGTGTATACCATATTTTCCTCATCCACTCATTCACTGATGGGCATTTAGTTTGCTTCCATATTTTGGTCATTGTGAATAATCCTGCAATGAACATAGGAGGTCAGATATCTCTTAGAAAACCTAATTTCAATTCCTCTGCATATATACCTAGAAGTAAGATTGCTGAATCATATGGTAGTTCTCTTTTTAGTTTTTTGAGAAAGCTTCATATTGTTTTCCATAGGGGTTGCATCAATTTACATTCCCACCAACTGTGTACTAGGATTCCCTTTTCTCCATATCCTTGCCAACACTTGTTATCTATGTTTTTTGTAATACCCATCCTAACAGCTTTGAGGTGATGTCTCATTGTGGTTTTGATTTGTATTTCTTTAATGATTAGTGGTGATGAGCAACTTCATATGTACCTATTGTCCATTTGTATGTCTTCTTTGGAGAAGTGTCTATTCAGTTCCTTTGTCTGTTTTTTATTTGATTATTAATATTTTTTGTTACTAAGTTGTAGAAGTTCCTTAAATATTTTGTATATTAATCCATTATCAGATATGAGATTGCAAACATGTCATTTCATTCCATAGCTTATCTTTTCATTTTGTTGATTGTCTCCTTTGCTGTGTAGAAGTTTTTAGTTTGATATAATGCCACTTCCTAGTTTTGCTTTTGTTACTTGTACTTTTTATACCATATCCAATAAATTATTGCCAAAACCAAAGTGAAGGTTTTTTTTTTTCCCTAGGAGTTTTATAATTTTAAGTCTTACATTTAGGTCTTTAATCCATTTTAATTTGATTTTTGTGTATGGTGTGAGATAAACGTCCAATTTCATTATTTTGCATGTGGATATCTACTTTTTCTAATACCATTTATTGAAGAGACTATTCTTTCCTCACTGTATTCTTGGTGCCCTTGTCAAAGATTGACTGTATATTGTGTGCATTTATTTCTGGGCTCTCTTTTCTATTCCATTGATTTCTATGTCTGTTATTTTTAAGAAGTCATAAAAATAAATGAGCAGAGGTTCTTACCTTGAGGTGCCCTAGTGGGTATGAAACACACACACACACACACACACAATTTCATGTGATTTAGTAACACATGATTATATTCTATTTAACTATCAGCCTATGATAAACTAGCACAATTGAATTATTGTGTCTTTCAATCAAGGATTAACAGATATTTATCTTTGATATTTCTAACAAAACTAAACTCCCTTATGAGAAATTGCTTAAATAAACTAAACACTACTAAAATATATTTAAAGAGATTAAATAACATTTTCATATTGTTTTACAGATCAAAAAAGCCTACCAAAGCTATATCCACAGGCAAAAAGAACCCCAGCATTTTCTTGCTTACTATCACCAAATCAGTCTCCTAAAGCATCATTTTATTCATGCTATCTCCAGTTTCTTTATTACAAATGGGGAAAAAAAAGTATTGGACCACACACCTGGAAGTCCAAAGGTATTGTGGGCATCAAAATTGATTAAACTGATATAATTATATTTCTCCAATTCCATTTCATTGCAGTTTTCTTGGTTTGGCATTCTCTGTGTGATGGCTTCATCAGTTCCAGGCTCCATCGCTGCACATGAAAAGTCCAGAGGAAGAGAAAGCCTTGAAACCTCCCCTCCATGTCTATGGGTCCTATGTGCATTGTGCATTCTTTATTATCAGGAAAAAGCTATGCAGTGATTGGCTTTGGTCAGCGACCCTGATTCATTCACTGGCAAGTGTGATAAAATTTGTATTTAAAAAGATTTCTGTCTGGAGAAGAGCCATGATCCCAAATGCCTGGTTGCTTCAGCATGCGAGAGAGGTGTAATGTTAATATCCCATCCACCACATTCTCTGTGATCAAACTCATGACTCCATCTCCAGCCATATCATTTATTACCACATGATAAAATACTCTATTAAATTGGTTCTTTAATGTTTAGCGTTCTTATCTCTAAAAAGGTTGTGTATCTCTGAAGCCTCTCTCTTTACTCTTCTTGATCCAAACGGTTTTTAGCTCCATATGCAATAGGCTTTGTCAGTTCTTCCGACTTTAACGTGTGCAGGACTTCACATATGCTGTCATTCCACCTGTCTGGAGAACATATTTTTCTATTCTTTAAAAATCTCAATTTAAGTGTCATCTCAAAACAATCTCTCAGATACCACCCGCAGACTAATTAGGTTCTTCTCTTATAACAATTTGCACTTCTCGTTCAAATAAGTTATTAGTAGCAATTAACTAATTAGTTACTCAGTTTTTTTATTCAATATTTGTATAACCTGGTTTATTTTAAACCTTATGAGGGCAGGGTTGTGTCTCTGTGTTCACTGCTACGTGCCCATTTCTAGCAGAGAAAGGTGAGCACTTGCTTAGATATTTATGTAAGGGGAGGAGGATACATTAAAAAAAAATGATGGAGAAAAAAGGAGAGGAGGAAGAAAGGAATGAAAAATAAAAGCAAGCATTTACCATCTTATTGCTTTCAGGAATGGTGGGAGATCATGCTGAAGAATTTAAGTGGGGATGCATTAAAAATAATAATTTAGATTGTTTTGCCATGTGGTCCCATAGCACCCCTTTTTTATTGCTTTCATTAACAATCATTATATTTGAAATTGTTTGTTGTTCATTTTCTTCAGTGGACTTTGGTTCGTGTAGAAGGGGATAAGCTCAATCTCCTTTCCAAATTTATTCCCAGGGCCTAGCACCATGTCTGCCAAAAAATTGTGAATGAATTAAATTATTAATAAAGCATAATTTAGAATCATTTGTCAACTAGGTGATTAAATTGTCTATTCAGAAATTAAATTCTTAGTTAAATATTATTCTTTGGCTTCTTAATCAAAATGGGCTCTTGTGTTTTATGAGTTAATTTAATAAATGATATGTTATTGTATATTCATACATTGCAACTGTCCAGGTCATCAAACGTAGCCCTTTAGCCCACTATTTATTTGCCTTTCTAACCTTCAGAAAGGAGTATATCTAGGACAGCTTAATCAAGTTTTAGCACAAGAAAATGGGGACTAAATTTGGCATCTTTGTGCATATAAACAAGTAGGTTCTTTTAATCTACTATCTCTTCATCTGCCATATAAACTTTGATAAATGGAACAGTAATTTTCAGACATTGTAACATTCATTATACTTTTTGCTTATCTTCAATAGCAGGTTTTTTTTTTTTTTTCCTTTTTCAAGAGCTATTTTCCCTTTGGCAAGGCTGTTTATTTCTCACAGAATTCTTTTAAAGTAAATGTCATGTGTGGATATTGCCAGGTAACCTTCAAGCAAGGCTTTTTTACCACAACTTTATTTCGTGGAGTGCCTTTTGTGGAAAAGCCATCACAAAACACTGTCAAAATTGGAAACAAAAGTCACAGTCAGAAAAATCAATGATCTGTCAAATAATCCAAGATTAAATCAAATCAAACTAGCTTTAAGCTTAAACTTTAAAGCCAGTCAAAATTTGGCTCACCTGAGAAGGCCAATAAACATTACATTCTAGACACTTGTGTTGCAGTAGGAGCCATCCTTTGGGTAATAATTGATTTATCCAGCATCTGAATGAAAATTTAGAATCAGCTCATAAAACATAAACAATGATAAAAAGTCATACCAAACTAACAATTCATCTTAGAACTATGCATTTTTACTGATCAATTTAAATAAAAACTTTGCTTTTAAATTTTGCTTCACATCTAACAGCAATCGCCTTAATTGTAAAGGGCCAGCCAGAGAGTCTCTGTTTTCTTCACTCAAGAGCAAAATTGTTTTACATGGCATGTAAAAGAACAGAAAGGGAAAACATTACTGGAGATTGCGGACTTGTTCATATGGTCTAGACAATTCTGGAACTAATAAGCTGGAGTTTCTAAATACCCTCTCTTTCTTTTTCAAACTATAAGTATTTTAACAGAATTAAGTGAAATTTTTAAAAAATGTGTGTTGGCAATATGTCTAGAATAGTTTTTATTGTTCATATCTGGTCAACTAATTTGACCTGCTTTAAGCAATATAGGGCATTGGTAATTTAATTCCACACACCAATAGATTATAAGGAACATATTGTAATTGAGAAGTACTTTGTTTGGTAAAACAATATGTTCTGCAACATGGTATACCACCCTACAACTTGTTTTGTATATATTAACATAGTATCAAAAGAAACTCATGAATATATGTATGAGAAATATTTTCATAATAGTCAAATGTCAGCATCTATAATTCTATTACTTTTTTCTTCATAAAACTGACTTTATTAGTATTTTTTCTTCAGTTATTCTCTTCAATTAGGAAATAAACTTGTAGACCAAAAGCTGATTTAGAACTAAATGACACCTTCATAGAGTAAGTTTTGTAGAAAGGGACTTACTGTCAAGAAGGACATTATTGTTGTAGCAGACAGAATAATGGCTCCCCAAAGATGTCCTCATCTTAAAACTTGTGAATATGCTGATTTACTCAGTAAAAGTGATTAAGAATCTTAGGTGGGGAGAGCATTCTGGGTTATCCAGTTGGGCCCGATTAAATCACAAGAGTCCTTGTCATGGGAGGACAGGCGTGTCAGAGTCTGAGAAAGAAATGTGAAGGTGTTACGCTGCTGGTTTTAATGATGGAGGAAGGGGTCATGAGTCAAGGAATACAGGTGGCTGACCTCTAGAAGCTGGAAAATTCAAGGAAACAAGATCCTTCCCAATGCCCTCAGAAAGAATGCAGCCCTGCTGACAGTTAGATTTGAACTCAGTGAAATCTATTTCAGATTTCTAACCTCCTGTAAGATAACAAATTTGTGTTGTTTTTAAGCCACTATGTTTGTGGTAATTTGCTAAAGCACCAATAGAAAACTAATAAAATTGTCTAATAGAATAAAAGTAATAACAATACAAGCTGCATGCTTGCCATATGGTAGGCACTATATTAGGAGATTTCCAGGAAATATCTTACTTCATCTACACAACAATGTTATGAGATACTTATTCTTATTAATTATTATTTCCATTTTACAGATGAGGAAATGTGTCTTATGAGGGAAAAGGCGTATCTAAAGCCTGCAAAACTAATAAGTGGAAGAGGTGGGGTTTGAACACATAATCATCTAATTCTTCTCTGTCAAATAGTATAGTTTGAGAATAAAAGAAAATTAATAGTGGTCTCCTCTAATCCTAAATAAATTTGGCTCTTATACTGTTATTTTTTTCTTAAAATATCTCAAGTACTAAAAATGACCCGCCAGGAGAAATACATGAGTCACTAAAGGAGAACCAAATATGACCTGCTTTTTATACATTCAACATATCCACACTGAGAAATGTAGGTCACTGTAGGTATTTCAGAACAGCCGTCCCTTCTGAAAATGTCTGTCCTTCGGGCAGGCACCATGCTGCACCCATCTGTTGCTGCACCCCTGGCTGCAGTTGGTTGGTCCAGAACTGGGCAGCTGTATCACATTTATTCACTCCCCTTCCTGGGAATTCAAGTCGGTATTGTAAAAGATGTACTTCATCTCTCCTGGGCTGAATACTCCTGTTACATGGATAATCAGGAGCACTCAGCAAAGGTATGTTTCATCACAAAAACTAGAGAGATACAGAAAGCTGTTCTGCGAAGAGAAAATAATTAGTTATAAATGTAGATAAACAGTGTTGACAGATACAGAGAGAACATTGAAATTTTGTCAGGCCCTGGTTCTAGTATATTTTTAAATGCAAAGTAATACTAAATATTTGTCCTTCCCCTTAGGTTCTTTGAGATGTCCTCATGGCCTTATGACAAATTTTTACTTAAGTTAGCCTCAGTGGACTTATATTTCTTGCAAGATGATCAGGTTTGTATCAAATATTGTGACAGACCCTAGACATAATGGTTCACCATCCCTTTCTTTAAAGAACTTCTGTTCTCATGCAGTTGTGGCATGTATCAGTATATGTTAGGCCACCAGTAATAAACCCTGAAATTATCCAAAAAAATCAACATTTAGTTCTTGGCAAATGTCATTTTTCTGTCTTACCTTCTTGAAGGCTGCCATTCAGGATAAGATTTTAATACTAAACATATTAAAACCTCCTATTCTGTGCCTTAACTTATTCCCCATGTAATATAGTCAATCATACTCACTCATTAGTTTTCCAATTATGTTTCCCATATTTGATTAATTTCCTCATTAATGTAATAATTGGTGATTATAAAAATTCATTTTCTTCCCTCGTTACTGTGACACGTAATTCCTGCTGCTTCCATATCATTATCATCTTCCTGTTCAACCTCTAATCAATTTACCTTGAAAATAGGTGGCCTAGAAATACTGACTTCATATACTTTAAAAAAGCTACAGATAAGTTATCAATTTGTTCCATTTTAAATGATTGTGTTATGGTCAACATGACACCTCAGTGTTTCCTCCTCTAGCTTCATGTTTTAGAAGTAATCTACCCACCAGGAAGGAGGGTTACATTTTGAAACAGATTTCCAAATTTAGTCTTAGAAATATTTTTAAAGCTCACAACATTCTTCTTACTCTAAACCCAAGATTTCTTTTCCTGTAGACTATTGATGAAATTCTCTCCCTTAGATTGTCACTTTCCGCTGTCCATGACATGGTTCCTATCAGCATTTCACACACTATCCTGCAATGTTTCTGTAAACATGTTTAAAAACTGTTGAGTGGCATCCTCCCACCTCTGGGTGTTACTTGTTACCTCCTATCCTTCTGCACCCGTTGCACCTTATCCTTCTTTTTTAAAGCGCGTCCCTTGCTGTTTTGTGTCCAAGCCATTTACTGCAATGTCTTTTTCCCCAAATGATTTTGCGATTTTGTCCAGCAGATGTTGCTTTTATTTGTTAATAAAATCTATCATTACACAATCTTTAAAGTAGTAGGTGAGTAATAATTATTCTAACAGTACATTTTTTTTTTCCTAATGCTCTGCCACTTTTCCAGTTTACTCCATCTTCCCACCTTTCATTTTATCTGGCCTTATCCTTCCCCTCCCTCTCATCTGCTTTTACATCACTTTGCTAGCTACTTACCAATGTAGCTTTATAAAACATTATGTGACTATAGAAGTTACTCTATAGGAACTTATATTTCTCTTTTTAAACATATATTTCTCTTTTTAAAAAACAAGCACAAGCTGAATCTCTTCTGGGGTTCAGTTACAGAAATATGTCCTGGGTACAAGTAAACAATCTCATTTTTAAAAGAACTCTTCATTATAATTTACAAGAAAGCAATATGGTCTCCATTTTCTCAGTCATTTTAAGTTCAACAATATTTCATGTTTGTTTCTCTGCACAATGTATTTCCTAATACACATTGGAATATAGTTAAACATCTGGTTTCATATTTATTATATCTGTATAAATAGCATGTTTTTGGTGTAGTGGCAGATTGGGTGGGGAGAGATTTAGTTTATCTCATTTGGGGTGCATTTAACATTGTAAACTGCATTTTATAAAATGGACCAGTCAGAAGACTAGTTTTGTGTAGGCTAAGTAGTCCCTTGGGAGATAATTCAATATACAGAAATTGTTACTTCATTTAGCAAGGAAAGGAGAGGTGGAGAGTTAAGTGTCTACCAGTATTGATCTCCTGGCTGTCTTCTGTCCAAGCTCTAACTATATCCATTTCCACAAATTAAGCTTAAACCTGAAGCAAAAGGTCAAATTAATGTGACCATATGCACACCTCATGATGTGGCAATTCACACCTAAGTATATTTTCAACAGAAACACATTCATATGGCAACTAAAAAAAAGTACTAAATGTTCATAGGAGCACTATTCAGAGTAGCCCCAATCTTAAAGCTACATAAATATCAATTGAAAGTAAAAATGATGAATAAATTATAGAGTGAAATACTATACAACAATGAGAATAAACCAATCACTTTCTATACTTAATAATATGTATCAATTTCAAATCAAGTGCTGAGTGAAAGAAGCCACACACAAGAATATATATATCTTGTCTGATTTCCTTTATATCAAGTGAAAAAATAAATATGAAACTAACCTATGCTAAAATCCTGGATAACAATACCCTTGGGGAATTGCATAATGACTTGAAGGTATAATGGGAAGGGCTTCTGATGTGTTTCAGAAATGCTGATGATTTTCTGTTTCTTGATCTGTAACAAGCACATTTGCTTGTTACACAGTGTGCTCAGGTAGTGAAAATTTATCAAGTTGTAGAATGATGACATATGCATATTTCTATATGGATATTTTATTTCAATAAAAAGTTTTTTTTTAAATATTAGCTAATATTGAGTATTTAAAGATTATATCCAAATGAAATCTTCATGTGGGCTTGTTTTGATTACATGTAATTAAGCTACACAACACCTTAAGCTTGTTTCTCTATTTTCAATTCATACCAAATTTTATAACTATTATCTGTGTCATATCACTGATTTCATGTAATTCTTATAGGTTCCAAGAAAGCCATATGTGTATTTTTTTCAAGAAGATTAAGTAAAATGCCACTATATGCCAAGAGGACTACCTTTTTCCTCTGCCTGAAAAGCTCTTACTCATCTTTGAAGACCTAGCTCAGTTGTCACCTCCTCTGTGAAATCTTATCATTTGCACCACAGGAGAGAAGCTGCTTCCTACTTTGTGAGCCACATACAATGTTATTAACTCTGACAGCTTTTAAGGCATTGTGTTGGGATGACCTCTTCACTGATCCGACTTCTCTACTAGATTGTGAGTTTCTCAAGGGCAAGAACATCCCTTTATGCATTCTAGTTTCACTGGCACTTAAAAAAATACACATAAAATATCTAGAAGTGACTTCAACCAAAATATGTTGGAAACAGCGTGGAAAAGAGGACAAAACTACTCTGAATTAAGTTATATCAGCCAGGAACTAAGTACTTGAACCACATGTTGTGTGGTTCTTTTAGAATTATTTTATTGATTTTTCCATTATCATCCTATCTAGGAAGCAGTTTTAAGAAACCTGTTGCTGTGCTTTGGAAATAAAAAGAAACTCTGGCCTCAGCCATAGCAATACTTAGGTTTTCTCTGAAAACTAATATGTTTCAATCTTCTGAACATTTTAAATCAAGTTCCTTATAGTTTTCTCTATGCATTTTCAAGTAAAAAGTGTAAATTATAATCCCTCTCCAGCAAATGTACAAGACTTTACTGTACTTGTTTTATCCAAAGGATAGTCCCTTGACTGAGTCAGGACATAAAAGCCTATTCTGAAGTTGGCTTCACTTGACTCCAGGGGGTAAAGAGCTTTGTAATTATCAAATGGCATTAAGGAAGGAAGAGATAGGGGCTCATATTCCTGTAGAAAATGCAGAGATAAAGGGAAATAGAGAAATGAACCAATAATAATATTAATAACTAAACTATATTGATTGTTCCTTCTCTATCATTTTACATTATTGATTTCATTTAGTCTTCATTATAAGACTTAAGATGACTTAATAACAGGCTAATGACCTTTATTATCCCCATATAACAGATTAGAAAAAGCCTTACGGAATTTAAATATTTTGCTAAAAATTATGAACAGTGCATAGTAGGGGTGGGTTTAAATTCACCTGAATAACCTAGGGCCTGATTCTTTAATGACCCTACTATACAGCCTTGTTAAAAAAATGTTCATAAAGACACGTGAAGCATTGTACATTTGGTTTCTTAGACTGAAACATAACTTTTATAATTCCTACTTTTAACGTATTTTATTTCATCCTTGTTGAAAGTATTTATGTAAGATATTTCAGATAATTTCAAGAACTGGAATGGGATGTCATGCATGGATAAAATATGCAATATACACACTAGGAGCAAACAGGCACAAATATGTAGACATTTCTAGGCATGCACATATAATCTTTGATGAATGAGAACTTGAATAAGTGGGTATCATAATAAATATATCTATTATTTCTAAACTCATTTTTAAGTTCAATGTAATTGCAACTAAAATTTTAAGAAAAGTTTTGTGTGAGAAGATCTGGAAAGACCAGTCTAAAGTCTGTATAGAAAATATGCCAAAAATGTTTATTAGCTTTTATTATTTGTAATTACAGAAAATTAAAATAAAAAAGTAGTGAAAACATTGTTTCAAGTAGCACATTACCAATGATTTTTAAAATGTTAAAGTTTGACAAGTAAAAATTGCAGAAATTTTTCTAAATACAAATTTAGTAATATATAACACACTTCACACACAACAGTCTCGTAATTCTCTATTTAATATTAAAAACAAGGAAAAGAATAATTGAACAAAGTTTTCTTCACAGAAATGTACTTCATCGCCTATATGTTATAAAATGAAAAATTGGTATTAGGGTTTCAGTATATGAATTCTGAATTTTGGTAGGACACAAACATTCAGTCCACAACAGATGTGAAAGTGGTCAAAGTTGTTAGAATGACAAGATCTATTTAGTGGAGCTCTGGACATTGGGAAGAAATGAAAACAAGATACAGTCAGGTCAGGCCAGATTATGGAGGGGTTATGAAACCAAAGAGTGAAAAGTCCCCATGTGGTTCTCAAGGTCTGAGTGGGCTACCTCTTACATGGGAGAGTATCCATAAGCTTTAGATTTTTCTAGTAGGATCAGTGGTGGTTCCTGAGAGGGAAGGGATAGAGGCAAGTGATTTGACTAGAAAATCTAGAGGCAAAAACTGGGGCAAAAGCCCCAGTCAGGTATATTTGATCAGTCGCCAACATGGGCCACCTTCTTAAACATTATTGAGTTACATAAGTCTTTTCTATTTTAGGCCAAATTATACTTCAAATAGTTAATATGTATTTATTCACCAGGCACTGAACCCAACATATGCATTATTAATTTTTTCACTTTGTATTTTTTTAAACCTTTATGTTCTTTTATTGGAGCAAGATTCCTGACCGGTATACAGTGGTGTATTTACTACAGAGACCTGTGCAGAAATTACATACTATCCATCTAGACAGGTTTTCATTACACTTTGCCTATTGATGGAATAGTTCCATTTATAAAGTTTTTATACATCAAAAATCTTTGAATTTAACCAGTCTGTCCATTAATTAATCTCTGAAAAAGTTAAGTGGCATTTAATTTTAGTTACTATATTTATACAACATTAAGTCTTATACATTAGGTAGCTTCTCAAAATGTTACTTATGGGGGGTCTGGGCAAGATGGCAGAAGAGTAAGACACGGAGATCACCTTCCTTCCCACAGATAGAGTAGAAATACATCTACACGTGGAACTGCTCCTACAGAACACCCACTGAATGCTGGCAGAAGACGTCAGACCTCCCAAAAGGCAAGAAACTCCCCATGTACTTGGGTAGGGCAAAAGAAAAAAGAAATAACAGAGACAAAAGAATAGGGATGGGACCTGCACCAGTGGGAGGGAGCCGTGAAGGAGGAAAGGTTTCCACACACTAGGAAGCCCCTTCGCGGGCAGAGACTGCAGGTGGCAGAGGGGGGAAGCTTCGGAGGCACAGAGGAGAGCGCAGCCACAGGGGTGCGGAGGGCAAAGCAGAAAGATTCCCGCACAGAGGATCAGTGCCGAGCAGCACTCACCAGCCCGAGAGGCTTGTCTGCTCACCCGCCGGGGCGGGCTGGGGCTGGGAGCTGAGGCTCGGCTTCGGTCGGATCACAGGGAGAGGACTGGGGCTGGCAGCGTGAACACAGCCTGAAGAGGTTAGCGCACCACAGCTAGCCGGGAGGGAGTCCGGGAAAAAGTCCGGAGCTGCCGAAGAGGCAAGAGACTTTTTCTTGCCTCTTTGTTTCATGGTGCGCAAGGAGAGGGGATTCAGAGCACCATCTAAACGAGCTCCAGAGATGGGCGCGAGCCGCACCTATCAGCGCGGACCCCAGAGACGGGCGTGAGACGCTAAGGCTGCTGCTGCCGCCACCAAGAAGCCTGTGTGCGAGCACAGGTCACTATTCACACCGCCCCTCCAGGGAGCCTGTGCAGCCCGCCACTGCCAGGCTCCCGTGATCTAGGGACAACTTCCCCGGGAGAACGCACGGTGCGCCTCAGGCTGGTGCAACGTCACGCCGGCCTCCGATGCCACAAGCTCGCCCCGCATCCGTACCCTTCCCTCCCCGCGGCCTGAGTGAGCCAGAGCCCCTGAAGCAGCTGCTCCTTTAACCCCGTTCTCTGTGAGCGAAGAACAGACGCCCTCAGGCGACCTACACGCAGAGAAGGGGCCAAATCCAAAGCAGAACCCCAGGAGCTGTACGAACAAAGAAGAGAAAGGGAAATCTCTCCCAGCAGCCTCAGAAGCAGCAGATTAAAGCTCCACAAACAACTTGATGTACCTGCATCTGTGGAATGCCTGAATAGACAATGAATCATCTCAAATTCAGGAGGTGGACTTTGGAGCAGGGTATATTAATTTTTCCCCTTTTCCTTTTTTTGTGAGTGTATATGGGTGTGCTTCAGGGTGAGATTTTGTCTGTATAGCTTTGCTTTCACCATTTGTCTTAGGGTACGGTCTGTCCGTTTTTTTTTTTTTTTTCTTTTTTTTTTAACTTAAAAAACATTTTTCTTAATAAATGTTTTCTTAAAAAATTTTCCTTATTTTCTATTTTTAAAAATTAAAAAAAAAATTTTTCTTAAGTTTTTTTATATTTTTATTTTAAAAAATTAAAAATTTTTTTCTTAATAAATTTTTTTCTTAATCATTTTTCTCTTATTTTTATTATGAAAAATTAAATTTATTTTAAAAAATTAAAAAAAAATTTTTTCTTAATAAATTTTTTCTTAATATTTTTTTTCTTATTTTTTATTATAATAGCTTTATTTTATTTTATTTTATTTTATCCTCTTTCTTTCTATTCTTTTCTCCCTTTTATTCTGAGCCATGTGGATGAAAGGCTCTTGATGCTCCAGCCAGGCATCAGGGCTGGGCATCTGAGGTGGGAGAGCCAACTTCAGGACACTGGTCCACAAGAGACCTCCCAGCTCCACGGAATACCAAACGGCAAAAATCTCTCAGAGATCTCCATCTCAACATCAAGACCCAGCTTCACTCAACGACCAGCAAGCTACAATGCTGGACACCCTATGCCAAACAACAAGCAAGACAGGAACACAGCCCCATCCATTAGCAGAGAGGCTGCCTAAAATCATAAGGCCACAGACACCCCAAAACACACCACCAGACGTGGACGTGCCCACCAGAAAGACAAGATCCAGCCTCATCCACCAGAACACAGGCACTAGTCCCCTCAACCAGGAAGTCTACACAACCTACTGAATCAACCTTAGCCACTGGGGACAGATACGCAAAATAATGGGAACTACGAACCTGCAGCCTGTGAAAAGGAGACCCCAAACACCGTAAGATAAGCAAAATGAGAAGACATAAAAACACACAGCAGATGAAGGGGCAGGCTCAAAACACATCAGAACTAACAAATGAAGAGGAAATAGGCAGTCTACCTGAAAAAGAATTCCGAATAATGATAGTAAAGATGATCCAAAATCTTGAAAATAGAATAGACAAAATGCAAGAAACATTTAACAAGGACGTAGAAGAACAAAAAAGGAACCAAGCAATGATGAAAAACACAATAAATGAAATTAAAAATACTCTAGAAGGGATCAATAGCAGAATAACTGAGGCAGAAGAACGGATAAGTGACCTGGAAGATAAAATAGTGGAAATAACTACTGCAGAGCAGAATAAAGAAAAAAGAATGAAAAGAACTGAGGACAGTCTCAGAGACCTCTGGGACAACATTAAACACACCAACATTCCAATTATAGGGGTCGCAGAAGAAGAAGAGAAAAAGAAAGGGACTGAGAAAATATTTGAAGAGATTATAGTTGAAAACTTCCCTAATATGAGAAAAGAAATAGTTAATCAAGTTCTGGAAGCACAGAGAGTCCCATACAGGATAAATCCAAGGAGAAACACACCAAGACACATATTAATCAAACTATCCAAAATTAAATATAAAGAAAACATATTAAAAGCAGCAAGGGAAAAACAACAAATAACACACAAGGGAATCCCCATAAGGTTAACAGCTGATCTTTCAGCTGAAACTCTGCAAGCCAGAAGGGAGTGGCAGGATATACTTAAAGTGATGAAGGAGAAAAACCTACAACCAAGATTACTCTACCCAACGAGGATCTCATTCAGATTTGATGGAGAAATTAAAACCTTTACAGACAAGCAAAAGCTGAGAGAGTTCAGCACCACCAAACCAGCTTTACAACAAATGCTAAAGGAACTTCTCTAGGCAAAAAACACAAGAGAAGGAAAACACCTACAATAACAAACTCAAAACATTTAAGAAAATGGGAATAGGAACATACATATCCATAATTACCTTAAATGTAAATGGATTAAATGCTCCTACCAAAAGACACAAACTGGCTGAATGGACACAAAAACAAGACCCATATATATGCTGTCTACAAGAGACCCACTTCAGACATAGGGACACATAGAGACTGAAAACGAGGGGATGGAAAATGATATTTCATGCAAATGGAAATCAAAAGAAAGCTGGGGTAGCAATTCTCATATCAGACAAAATTGACTTTAAAATAAAGACTATTACAAGAGACAAAGAAGGACACTATATAATGATCAAGGGATCGATCCAAGAAGAAGGTATAACAATTGTAAATATTTATGCACCCAACATAGGAGCACCTCAATACATAAGGCAAATACTAACAGCCATAAAAGGGGAAATCGACAGTAACACAATCATAGTAGGGGACTTTAACACCCCACTTTCACCAAAGGACAGATCATCCAAAATGAAAATAAATAAGGAAACACAAGCTTTAAATGATATATTAAACAAGATGGACTTAATTGATATTTATAGGACATTCCACCCAAAAACAGCAGAATACATATTTTTCTCAAGTGCTCATGGAACATTCTCCAGGATACATCATATCTTGGGTCACAAATCAAGCCTTGGTAAATTTAAGAAATTTGAAATCATATCAAGTATCTTTTTCGACCACGACGCTACGAGATTAGATATCAATTACAGGAAAAGATCTGTAAAAATACAAATACATGGAGGCTACACAATACACTACTTAATAACGAAGTGATCACTGGAGAAATCAAAGGGGAAATCAAAAAATACCTAGAAACAAATGACAATGGAGACACGACGACCCAAAACCTATGGGATGCAGAAAAAGCAGTGCTAAGAGGGAAGTTTATAGCAATACAAGCCTACCTCAAGAAACAGGAAACATCTCGAATAAACAACCTAACCTTGCACCTAAAGAAATTAGAGAAAGAAGAACAACAACAAAAAAAAAACCCAAAGCTAGCAGAGGGAAAGAAATCATAAAGATCAGATCAGAAATAAATGAAAAAGAAATGAAGGAGACAATAGCAAAGATCAATAAAAGTAAAAGCTGGTTCTTTGAGAAGATAAACAAAATTGATAAACCATTAGCCAGACTCATCAAGAGAAAAAGGGAGAAGACTCAAATCAATAGAATTAGAAAAGAAAAGGGAGAAGTAACCACTGACACTGCAGAAATACAAACGATCATGAGAGATTACTACAAGCAACTCTATGCCAATAAAATGGACAACCTGGAAGAAATGGACAGATTCTTAGAAAAACACAACCTGCCGAGACTGAACCAGGAAGAAATAGAAAATATGAATAGATCAATCACAAGCACTGAAATTGAAACTGTGATCAAAAGTCTTCCAACAAACAAAAGCCCAGGACCAGATGGATTCACAGGCGAATTCTATCAAACATTTAGAGAAGAGCTAACACCTATCCTTCTCAAATTCTTCCAAAATATTGCAGAGGGAGGAACACTCCCCAACTCATTCAATGAGGCCAGCATCACCCTGCTACCAAAATCAGACAAAGATGTCACAAAGAAAGACTACTACAGGCCAATATCACTAATGAACATAGATGCAAATATCCTCAAAAAAATACTAGCAAACAGAATCCAACAGCATATTAAAAGGATCATACACCATGATCAAGTGGGGTCTATTCCAGGAATGCAAGGATTCTTCAATATATGCAAATCAATCAACGTGATACATCATATTAACAAATTGAAGGAGAAAAACCATATGATCATCTCAATAGAGGCAGAGAAAGCTTTTGACAAAATTCAACACCCATTTATGATAAAAGCCCTGCAGAAAGTAGGCATAGAGGGAACTTTCCTCAACATAATAAAGGCCATATATGACAAACCCACAGCCAACATTGTTCTCAATGGTGAAAAACTGAAACCATTTCCACTAAGATCAGGAGCAAGACAAGGTTGCCCACTCTCACCACTATTATTCAACATAGTTTTGGAAGTGTTAGCCACACCAATCAGAGAAGACAAAGAAATAAAAGGAATCCAAATCAGAAAAGAAGAAGTAAAACTGTCACTGTTTGCAGATGACATGATACTATACATAGAGAATCCTAAAGATGCTACCAGAAAACTCCTAGAGCTAATCAATGAATTTGGTAAAGTAGCAGGATACAAAATTAATGCACAGAAATCTCTTGCATTCCTATACACCAATGATGAAAAATCTGAAAGTGAAATTAAGAAAACACTCCCGTTTACCATTGCAACAAAAAGAATAAAATATCTAGGAATAAACCTACCTAAGGAGAGAAAAGACCTGTATGCAGAAAATTATAGGACACTGATGAAAGAAATTAAAGATGATACAAATAGATGGAGAGATATACCATGTTCTTGGATTGGAAGAATCAACATTGTGAAAATGACTCTACTACCCAAAGCAATCTACAGATTCAATGCAATCCCTATCAAACTACCACTGGCATTTTTCACAAAACTAGAACAAAAAATTTCACAATTTGTATGGAAACACAAAAGACCCCGAATAGCCAAAGCAATCTTGAGAACGAAAAATGGAGCTGGAGGAATCAGGATCCCTGACTTCAGACTATATTACAAAGCTACAGTAATCAAGACAGTTTGGTACTGGCACAAAAACAGAAATATAGATCAATGGAACAGATAGAATGCCCAGAGAAAAACCCATGCACATATGGTCACCTTATCTTTGATAAAGGAGGCAAGCATATACAGTGGAGAAAATACAGCCTATTCAATAAGTGGTGCTGGGAAAACTGGACAGGTACATGTAAAAGTATGAAATTAGAACACTCCCTGACACCATACAGAAAAATAAACTCAAAATGGATTAAAGACCTAAGTGTAAGGCTAGACACTATCAAACTCTTAGAGGAAAACGTAAGCAGAACACTCTATGACATAAATCACAGCAAGATTCTTTTTGACCCAGCTTCTAGAGAAATGGAAATAAAAACACAAATAAACAAATGGGACCTAATGAAAGTTAAAACCTTTTGCACAGCAAAGGAAACCATAAACAAGACCAAAAGACAACCCTCAGAATGGGAGGAAATATTTTCAAATGAAGCAACTGACAAAGGATTCTTCTCCAAGATTTACAAGCAGCTCATGCAGCTCAATAACAAAAAAACAAACAACTCAATCCAAAAATGGGCAGAAGACCTAAATAGACATTTCTCCAAAGAAGATATACAGATTGCCAACAGACACATGAAAGAATGCTCAACATCATTAATCATTAGAGAAATGCAAATCAAAACTACAATGAGATATCATGTCACACTGGTCAGAATGGCCATCATCAAAAAATCTAGATACAATAAATGCTGGAGAGGGTGTGGAGAAAAGGGAACACTCTTGCACTGTTGGTGGGAATGTAAATTGATACAGCCACTATGGAGAACAGTATGGAGGTTCCTTAAAAAACAAAAAATAGAACTACCATATGACCCAGCAATCCCACTACTGGGCATATACCCTGAGAAAACCATAATTCAAAGAGAGTCATGTACCATAATGTTCATTGCAGCTCTATTTACAATAGCCAGGACATGGAAGCAACCTAAGTGTCCATCATTGGATGAATGGATAAAGAAGATGTGGCACATATATACAATGGAATATTACTCAGCCATAAAAAGAAATGAAATGGAGGTATTTGTAGTGAGGTGATGGAGTTAGAGTCTGTCATACAGAGTGAATTAATTCGGAAAGAGAAAAACAAATATAGTGTGTTAACACATATATATGGAATCTAAGAAAAAAAAAAAAAAAGGTCTTGAAGAACCTAGTGGCAAGACGGGAATAAAGACACAGACCTACTAGAGAATGGACTTGAGGATTTGGGGAGGGGGAGGGGTAAGATATGACAGGGTGAGAGAGTGGCATGGACATATATACACTACCAAATATAAAATAGATAGCTAGTGGGACGCAGCCGCATAGCACAGGGAGATCAGCTCGGTGCTTTGTGACCACCTGGAGGGGTGGGATCGGGAGTGTGTGAGGGGGGGAGACGCAGGAGGGAGGAGATGTGGGAACGTATGTATATGTTTGACTGATTCATTTTGTTATGAAACAGAAACTGATGCACCATTGTAAAGCAATTATACTCCAATAAAGATGTTTAAAAAAAAAATGTTACTTATGCACAATGGCATTTAGCAAACAAAGTAGAGTCCATCATCTCATCCAGATTCACACAGACAGGTCTCATTTGAGAGCTATATGCTAAAGAGCTGGTATTTTGAGACAAAAGTACTCCTAACCTGAGTTTCTTAACTGCCAATACGGACTTCTTACTTGGAAAGCCGGTCTTCTTGGCCACCTCGACCACATCTAACAATTGCCCTGTTGTGTGTTGACTCTACAGTGGAGCACCAGGTCTGTCTGATGGTGGTGGCAGGAACTATTATTATATCCAGATAAATAAAAGCCCATATTTTGAAATGCCAGTTTGAGATACAAATCAAGGGTACAACATATTCAGAAATGAGATTTCAGCAATCTGGAATCCTGAATGATGTGAAAAATTTCAGAAATTGATGGCAAATTGTACCCGTGATGTGTTCCCAGCTATGGAAACATTAATACATTGATTCAAATTCCTTTACTCAATCAACATAGCCCTGGGGTCATCCTGCAATTGTGTATCAAAAAATACGAAGTTAGGGTGACAAAGTTTGACAATAATTTTATACAAGTCAAATTTGGAAAGTCATATTAAGAATATCCGTTCTGACAGAAAAACATCAAATCCTTTGTGTACACATTTAGTTTGACTGTAACAAAGCAACGTGTACAATTTTAACGTTTAAAACTGAGCATCATCTTTCTTTCCAGTGAAATGAAAAGAAAAATTTAAAAATAAACAGGAACAAAATTACAATAAAGAATGTCAATTGCAAATGAGATCCTATGGGTTCTACTGATTCTCTCATCGAGTGGCAGGGCTCAATTCATCATTAGGAGATAATTTGATTTTAAATGTGTCATCTTAAACTGCAAGGATGTCTGTTAAACATCACAATTAAAACATGCCAAAGGAGAAGCTATACTGTCAAAATGCCCACTTAACCTATCAAGCATCTCAAACCCACCCTTTGCTGACCTTCTATAACCCCATTTATTAAAGTTTTTTTTTTCCTTTTTTTAAACAAGAGAAAGTAAACAGATACATGTTGGTAAATGCTAACTGTCCATATTCACATAGAGACACAGTGTAAACTCTGAGCCCAATATACAGAGAATGGAGGAAAAAATCTAGACTTCTATGCACTACTTCACAGGGACCTAGCACCCTCCAGCTTCCAGCAGTGCTAAGGGAGTAGGAGGCTTTTTTCCCACGGAGCATGGTGGTGTTGATTCCATAAAGTTTTTGCTGAGACAGGAAGGGATAAAAATGAACTTGGAACAGAAAAGGGTAGAGATTCTTTTCCTACTGAGTTCTGCTCAAGGTATTTCCCCCCAAAATAAGTTGAGAACCATGGTATAAAGGAGAAAAGAGACCTCAAAACAGGATGACTAAAAACAAGAGGACAAAAAAAAGATTGCAACTTGCTCCCAGGGACTGGAGAAAATTAAAAAAAGGAAGGTTGGAATCTATCAGTGTTCCATTAATCATCTTCTCCTTCATCTTCCTCTCCTTTCTCCTCCTCCTCATAATCTTCATCTTCTTCACCTTTATCCTCATCCTTTTCTTCATCAATATCTTCTAATCCTTCTTCTTTAACATCATCATCTTCTTCTTCCCCTTCCTCATCATCCACGTCAGGAACCAATTAGTACTGTAATGGATTTGGCCAAATATCATCTTTGATGACCTCTCCTAACTCATCTTCAGCTGCATCAGAATGATCAGGAAACCAGATGAAGAAGCCCTCTGGTTCCTCATGCTGTGTCTTCCTGCTGGCTTTATTCTGCGTTTGGCTTGAACGTTTCATCAGATCCTTTCTGGATTTCCATTTGATTTCAGTGCACTTTGAAGATGAATCACCACTCTCATTCAGATGAAATTCTTTGGAGAGAACTTCATTTTCAAAGTGAGGGTTTCCATTAAAACAAAAATCTATTCTATAACCTGATTTAATATTTTCAAATTCTCTTACTTCAACTCTTATCAAATAATGCAGCGCCTCTTCACCCTCCTGCACAAACAGTACAGACAACTGTGGATGGTTGACAAATGTTGTTAAAACAAAATTTCGGATTTTGGAAGTCAATTCTGACCTCTTCTGAAAAAATGGTTGGCGGAGTTTGTTATTTTTCTGTTCTACTTTCAATATCTTCTCGTTGGCTTGTTCATTACATCTGTCTATTTCATTTTGTACTTCATCAATATGTTCAATTTCTTCTTGCTGTTCTTTTTCTTCCTTCGGCAAGTTTGGAGAAGCAGATGTTTCCTCTGCCCTGGAGGCAGAAGTCAGTCTCACTTTCTTTGGTTTCTTCGCTTGAGGTGGAAGTGAAGACTGGTGTTTGGGAGCCATGCTGTGGGAAACACCAAGAATCCATCCAAGGGAAGACACAAACACAAAGAGCTCTGAAAGCTCACATTATTTCATTTTAATTCTCATAGTCGTACTTTGAGACAGCCACACATTTTTCTTTCCATGTTAATTAATAGACAAGCAGGTAATGTTTAGAGACCCTGAAGAACTCAACCACATCTCACAGAGTCAAAATCAAGCTGTCAATTCAGGTCTGTCTGGCTCCAAAATCCACCACAGGCATGTCTGCTTGATCCACAAAAGAAATTAGGACACAGGTGAAGTTTGAGTGGAGCCAAAACAATGAAACTACTTAAAGGCCTTCGTCAGAGAATTATGATAATAAAATTATTATTTTAGGAAAATTAATCTGATAAGAGCCAGTCAAACAGATTAAAATGGAGTGACAGATTAGAGGGAAGAAGAGCAACTATAAAATAACTACAGGATTTCAAGTGTGACATAATGAAAATCTGAATTAAGCTGGGAATGGCAAAAAAGGGACAAATTTGTTGGGCTTCCCTGGTGGCACAGTGGTTGAGAGTCTGCCTGCTAATGCAGGGGACACGGGTTCGAGCCCTGGTCTGGGAAGATCCCACATGCCACGGAACAACTAGGCCCGTGAGCCACAATTACTGAGCCTGCGCGTCTGGAGCCTGTGCTCCGCAACAAGAGAGGGCGCAATAGTGAGAGGCCCGCGCACCGCGATGAAAAGTGGCCCCCACTTGCCATAACTAGAGAAAGCCCTCGCACAGAAACGAAGACCCAAACACAGCCATAAATAAATAAAATTATTTTTTTTTAAAAAAGGGACACATTTGTAACAATAATTAACAGAATAGATAACTGATTGGATGTGAGGAACAAAAGATAAGAGAAAGTAAATGATCATCGATATATGAAAAGTACTATTTTGGCATATGTTGTATATTTTCAAAGTCAGAAATATTTCTTGACCTGTTTTAATACCAATATTGTCTAAGGTCAACATATTTCATTATGTTTACATGTATAGCCTTATTAGACCTTATTGTAGTCTTGAAAAGTTAGTGGAAAAAATATATGCCATGCGTTTTTAAAACTGGACAAGGCTGGGTGAGCTTTTGATATGAGCAAACATACATAAGATAGAGGTGAGCAGTCAATGCATTCCTAATGTAGTCTATACTATAGTTATCCAAATGTATTTTTGAGTTCCCCATACTTGTATGGAGTTAGTGTTGGTATTAGCATATGCTGAAATGTAACTTTAGTTAATTCAATGTGAATTTTTATTTCTGAATAAAGTAGATGTCATTTGATCTTATAAGATTGTAAGAAATAAGTGGATCTTTGAAAATATTTTTTCTTAATTATCACTATTCTACCAGGCAAGTAGCTGTACATTACCAAGGAAGTATCATTTTGTTTATTTTGAGGATTATTTCACATCTTCTGCTCTTTCTCAGAAAAGAAATCATTTGGTCCTTTGAATTTATGCCAGCCAACACAAATGCTTAATTCAAATTGAGATAGAAACGAATTATATTAGGGGAGGATCATCGACAATTGTAGCATTCCAGGAATTTTGACCCTGGCAGGGAGGACTATGAGGCAAAGAATAACATTAGGAGGCCCATGAGGAGTCTTTATTTCAATAATTCAAAGAAAAATAGCTGAATTTGAAGACATTTTAACTCTCTGAAATAAGTGAATTCAATACAAGCACAAGGTATGTTATTTTCTTTCTAGATAGCTTAACAACATCATTAAAGCATGTAAATATTAAATTTCCCACAAAACACAAGGAAGCATAAACTAAGTCCCTGTAATCCTGCTGCTGCTAGTAAGCTAAAATGTATTACATATTTACAATAAGCATTGTGTAATCTAAATTTTAACTATTTTTTCATTAAATTCTCACA
The DNA here is from genome assembly GCF_949987535.1 of Balaenoptera acutorostrata. Taxonomy (NCBI): domain Eukaryota; kingdom Metazoa; phylum Chordata; class Mammalia; order Artiodactyla; family Balaenopteridae; genus Balaenoptera; species Balaenoptera acutorostrata. Next base: position 39,032,872 of record NC_080081.1, read on the forward strand.
ACATCAGGTGCTATTTATACCCTTTATGTGTTTACAAACACATAAAGTGAGAGGAAAAGAGTTTTATGTTTGCCTTGGTCACCCATTTATTTTTCTTTTTACCTCCAAATTGCTTCTTAACAAAGTATGAGGAAAGGTTCTTAGCTGGTAGGCCCTATGATTTATCACAATCAATCACGAGTTGCCCATTCAAACAAGATACTTACATAAGCAAATATCTCACTCCACCTTATCTAAACAGATAAGTTGCCTTGACCCAACCACAAACACTTACATATTTCCAAACAGCATTTTGGAAAGCAGAACCTCCAGAGATTTGTAAGATATTGTAACTATCAGAATCAGAATGACCTTTTCTTTTTTACTTTATTGCTTTCAACCGTCACCTTGCGTACATTAAAATTCATTGACTGAGCTGGTAGGGATCTACATGTGAACTTCACCTTAGTATCAATTGACTTGGTGTTAACTGAAGTGCTCTGGCATCCTTGGCCACAGAATTTTGAATCAGATTTTGGTCGGGGAAATAAGAGAAGAAACAAAAACAGCAAAACACCCCATGAACAACAAACCTATAAACTACCTTTTGTAGTATGGGAATGAATTGTTTAGTATAGAAATTAAAGGCTGACAGGAAGAGTTAGGATTGCAAAAGTCAAGGACACCATTAAGTCATTGCCAAGAGTCAGAAAACTGCCACAGAAGTTCAAGGAAGTGTACACAGCAGAACTTAGCCTGCACAGCATTCAGGTGGATTCTCCTCACAGACATGCAGGAAAGAGGTGAAATCTCAGAATTTCATCTGTTTCATTCTCATCATTTGTTTTATTCCAAAAGTCATGAGGTAGATGGTTCTCAGGAGCTTACTGGGAAGCCATAATGAATCTGACATCTCCCTAGGAATCTTTCTGCAAATGACTTTAGAAGAAAATGATTTCTCCCCTTCAGCCTTCACTGGTTTAAACAAGTACCTCAAAGTCTATTCTGGAACTATACAGAAAAATGCATTCTGGGAAATGTAGTCTCCAGCTTCTCCTCAGCAATGTGCAAAGCCAGGCGTAGAAGGAGGCAGTGGTGATGGCAAGTTGCCAACAGGTAATCCAAATGAGGAGACACAAAACCCCATAAGCCACTGTGTCTCTCCCCTTTGATTTTTCAAATCTATCATAGCTCAGTCACAACATCCTTTTGATATCTTCTAATTTAAATACTGAAATATAGAGTTACCCATTATTAGCATACTTTATGCTAGGTTACTGGGGACTGGAAGAAAATAAAAATAATTTTTTAAAACATAATATATATATATATAATATATATACACATATATATATACAAATATATAAATATCAAAGCAAAGAAGAAAAAGTGCATTATTTCTACAGTCTTCATTTCTTTAATTATTATGTGACCATAGTTGTTATTCATAACTTCCTTTCTCCCTTTCTTTCTATATACTCTTTGTTCTCAGCCAGAACTTCAACTGGCTATGGTTATTTATCTGAAGGGAGAGGGGAGGTGGCCCAAATCATTATTTCTGAAGAGTCTGTTCCATTAACAATCTTGCTTGTATGTGATTTTTGCTGCAGTTTCATATTTACATTTACCAGTGGATTTGGGAGTACTAGGAAACACCACTGGTTCCAGACATATTCATCCTTGACCTCATTTTATATTGGCAGGCCTATCTCCCCTGGATCATCAGGACCTATCATATCAACCAGTACATAAATCCTTTATGTGTCTATTGGTTCTAAAGTAGCCAATGGGCAACATCCTTTCAATTCAATGGAACTTTTGTTGGGTTCTCTGGTTGGAGCATTCCTTCTCTGGGAATCAGAAAGGCATATATTTGCAGGGATGGGAAGCAAGCATTTTGCACTGAATTATTTTAGTGATAGTGACCAAAGTCACTCTCATTTCCATACCTTGGCTCCTAGACTTATGTATTCTGGCTACAGGAGAAACAATAGCATATACTGATCGCTAATTCAGAACATATTGGAACTTGAACACTCAACTTAACAGATTTTGTCACAAAGCCAGCACTATAATTGCATTTCTAATAGCCATTTCATTGTTCTATTAGGTCAGCTGTCGGATAACAGATTTATAACAACAAGAGTGAGTTTGATGGACACAAGCATATTGCCAAAATTCACTCACTTTCAGTGAATTCCCTGATCAGAGAATACGTTGCATGTGTTCTGTGATGTTAAAGATGTCACTCTATAAGTCCACTGATGGTCTACTGGAAGAAGCAATGAAGATTGTGAAGAGAAAATAAATGTCTCCCAGGAAGGGGAAATCATTATTCCTGCCATGAAAGATTCAGTTCATTGTAAACATCCTCTCTTGTGGCTGGCATATCCTCCAGGAGAGTGTGTAATTCCTTCAGTCAGCAATTTTGTAGTTCAGCCTTAGTGAGTGAACCCCAAGCTGGGTAGCTCATTCCTATGGAGTTTCTGGGCAAACAATATAGCTGACATCCAAAGAACAGTCATTTTGTCCAACAAATTATTGAGAACTTTCTCTATAGGACTTTCTCTATAGTGGGTACCATTTGGTGAGCATTCTTAGAGAAAACAAATATTTTGACACCCTGTTACAATTCCGAGAGGTGTATCTACTTAATTTTTCCTCAGATTCTCTTATCATTCATTTTAAATCTTGTTTCTTTCAAGTTCTTAACCACTATTCTTCAGGTTCCCCCCTGAGAGGTGCTGTGATATTGTACTGCCATTTTCAGAAAGCGCCAGCGAATTGTGAAGAACTATTTGTTATCCAGGTTTCATTTTTCTTTTGTTTCTTCCTCTCCAATCCCCCATCAACAGGTTACAGGGAGATCCCTTTGAGATTGTAGCTGAGGGTTGAGAGAGTGGGCAATGTAGGGGAACTACAAGTCATGGGAGTCTAAGTCACTTGCTCCTACAATTTACATGTGCTTTCAGCACTGATCTTATATATCACTTCCACTTGATGATAATTTCTCTGCACTTCCAATGCCGTGGCTTGAAGGGTGACATAACACTAAGTTCATTGTGAGTAACTCAGTTTGCATGGTAATGTAGTATTCCTGATTAAATATTAAATCTCTACCAGGGCTCAGTAGTACCAGGAACTATTTTACAAAAAGATAAAAGATGTCTCTGGAAAATATCATGAATTTGACCCAGATCCTACGTTTCTGCACTTGACCTTGTGTTCTGCAATCTTATTAAACTCAGTCATTAATTTTAGTAGATTGTTGGTAGATCTTTTGAGATTTTCTATGTAGATAATATTTTTCCTCTTAAATAGCTTACTTATTTTACAGAACATAAAGGGAAAACTACTCTTTTATATAAACTCACCTATTTACCATTTTTGTTGCTCCTCTTTTGTTCCTGAAGAACGTAGCTCCCCTCTGCTATCATTTCCCTCCAACTTGAAGAACTTCCTTCCTGTGACATCTTTAACATCTTTAACATGCAACGTATTCTCTGATCAGGGAATTCACTGAAAGTGAGTGAATTTTGGCAATGTGCTTGTGTCCATCAAACTCACTCGTTATAAATCTGTTATATTACAGCTGACCTAATAGAACAATGAAATGGCTATTAGAATTCTTTTGGAGCAGGTCTTCCAACAACAAATTATTTAATTTTATTTTATTAATAATGAATTTATTTCCCTTAATTCTTAAAGGAGTGATACAGATATAGATGAAACAGATATACGTATATAGAGATATAGGTAAAAATAGATATGGATATGGATAAAGATGATATAGATATATTTATATAGATAGAAAAAATAGATATGGATATAGATACAGATGATAGAGATAGATATGGGTACAGAACTCTAGCTTGGCACATCTTTTTTTCAGCAGTTTAAGTATTTCATTCAACTGTTTCCTAGTCGCTGATATGTATGTAGTCTATTTCTCTCTAGCTGCTTTCAAATATTTTTCTTTATTTTTGTTTTCCAGAAATTTTATTATGATGTGTCCAGGCATGATTTTCTTTGAATTTATCTTGTTTGAGTTTCCTTCTTGAATTGAAATCCTTAAATCTTTAAATTGATGTCTTTTACCACATTTGGGAAGTTTTTCATCATTATTTCTACAAATATATCTTTTTGTCCCAGTCTCTTTCTCCTCTCTTTCTAGAACTCCAATGACACAAACTTTAAACATTGTAAAATTTTCTTATATGTACCAGAGGCTCTATTCACCATTTTTTAGTCTTTTTTGTTCTCTTTATTCAGTTGGATATTTTCTTTTGATCTATCTGAAAGTTCACTGTTTCTTTCTTTGTGATCCCATTCATAATCTAGTGAAATTTGTATTTGAGTTATTTTATTTTCATAATTCTTCCAATAAGTTATTTTTTTTTAATTATGGTAAGAGCACTTAACATGAGACCTAACTCTTAACAAATAAATACACAATACAGTATTATTAACTATTAAAAACACTATGTTGTATAGCAGATCTCTAGAACCTATTCATCTTGTATAACTGAACAGCAATTCCTGATTTTCTCTTCCCCCAGAACCTGGCAACTATCATTTTACTGTCTGTGTCTATGAGTTTGACTATTTTAGAGACCTCATATAAGTGAAATCATGTCATATTCATCCTTCTGTACTGGCTTATTTCATTTAGTATAATGCCCTCCAGGTTCATCCATGTTGTTGCATATGGCAGAATTTCCTTTTTTAAAGCTGAATAATATGCAATTGTATGTATATAACATATTTTCTTTATCTATTCATCTGTTGATGGACATTTGAGTTGTTTTTGTATCTTAGCTACTGTGAATAATGTTGCAGTGAACATGGAATGCAGATATCTTCAGATCCTGACTTTAATTCTTTTGGATATATACCCAGAAGTGGGATTGCTGGATCATATGATAGTTCTGTTTTTAGCTTCTTGAGGAACTTTCATACAGTTTTTCTTATAGTTCCTATATCTCTAGTGAGAACATATATTTTTCATAAACTTAATTTGTATCTATCTTTAATTCATGCTGCACAAGTATAATATCTGCTTTAAAGCTTTTTGTGATAATTCCAACTTTGGGATCACCTGAGGATTCGCATTTGTTGATTGTATTTTCCTTTCAGAACTGGTCACATTTTCCTGTTTTTATATATGTCAAGAAATTTTGAATTATACCCTTAAATTTCAAATATTAGGTTGTGAAGGATCTAGAGCCTGCCATAATTTTATTAAAAATGTGGATTTCTCTTTATTTTTGATTCTTCACCTGTTTTAATAATCAATCAATTTATCTACCTTCAGATCACAAAGTCTTTCTTATGCTGCTTTGGTTCTGTCCAGTGCATGCTCCACTCAGAAATGTATAGAAGCTTTTGTACAGCAAAGGAAACTATAAACAAGTGAAAAGACAACCCTCAGAATGGGAGAAAATATTTGCAAATGAAGCAACTGACAAGGGATTAATCTCTAAAATATACAAACAGCTCATGCAGCTCAGTATCAAAAAAAACCCACAAAAACCAATAAAAATATGGACAGAAGACCTAAACAGACATTTCTCCAAAGAAGACATACAGATGACCAAGAGGTACATGAAAAGATGCTCAGCATCGCTAATTATTAGAGAAATGCAAATCAAAACTGCAATGAGATATTACCTCACACCAGTCAGAATGGCCATCATCAAAAAATCACAAACAATAAATACTGGAGAGGGTGTGGAGAAAAGGGAACCCTCTTACACTGTTGGTGGGAATGTAAATTGGTGCAGCCACTATGGAAGACAGTACAGAGGTTTCTTAAGAAACTAAAAATAGAGCTAACATATGATCCAGCAATCCCACTCCTGGGCATATCTTTGGAGAAAAATGGTTTGAAAGGATGCATACACCCAGATGTTCATTTCAACACTGTTTACAATAGCCAAGACAAGGAAGCAACCTAAATGTCTGTTGACAGATGAATGAATAAAGAAGATGTGGTACATATATACAATGGAATGTTACTCAGCCATTAAAAAGAATGAAATAATGCCATTTGCAGCAACATGGATAGACCTGGAGATTATCATACTAAGTGAAGTAAGTCAGACCGAGAAAGACAAATATATGTTGTTGCTTATATGCGGAATCTTAAAAAAAAAATTATACAAATGAACTTATTTACAAAACAGAAACAGACTCACAGACTTAGAGAACCAACTTATGGTTACCAGGGGAGAAGGGTGGGAGGGAGGGATAGAGTGGGAGTTTGGGATTGACATGTACACACTGCTGTATTTAAAATAGATAACCAAAAAGGACCTACTGTATAGCATAGGGAACACTGCTCAATATTCTGTAATAACTTAAATGGGAAAAGAATTTGAAAAGGAATAGGTACATGTATATGTATAACTGAATCACTTTGCTGTACAATTGAAAATAACAAAATATTGTTAATCAACTATGCTCCAATGTAAAATACAAATTAAAAAAAAAAAAAAAAAAAAGAAATGTATGGAAGACATGGATAGTGGTTAAATCTTAGTTCAGTTCTAAAGACTTTTTCTCTATGTCTCTGGATCTGTCCCTCACATACACAGCTCAGAGGCCAGTCTGAGACTTGTTTGGGAACATACATGAAACCAGGAAATTTCCTTCTTCCTCCTGTCTCTTCTCGGAGATTTTCCCCATGTTCTCTGTTCCACGAGGCCTACATTTACTTGTACTCTGTTCAGAAAGATCAGATTCTTTTAAAATTTTAGCTGTCCACACCATTGTTCTGCCATGTAGCCCCATGACTGCATGCTTAGGCCAAATCCGTGAAAGAAATGAGAAAAAAAAAAAAAAAAAGATATTGGTCCCCTTGCATCATATCATTTCTCCAAATTTTGGCATTCTCTCCATCTCCACGTACTTCCTGATTTTGTTAACCTTTCAGAAAGGAGAAATGAATTCTGTCAATTACTTTGGGTAAGAAGTTAATAAAAAGACAGAGAATAGACTAGTGGAATTGTAAAGGTGAAGGTTTGGTGATCCCGACAAGAATGATCTTACTGGAATTGTGGAGATGAAAGATTGTCAGTTCAGTTCAATTTTTTATATAAAATATAATATTTTAAATTAGGATAATTTGATTTTTCTCATATCATTTCAATATATAGTGCATTGTTACATTTTCATTTTCTTTAAAAATTCAAATTCTTCATAATGCTTATACACAAATTCCTTACTTTTATTGTCCAGTGACCTTTTGAGATTCTGAGCCTGTGACCTAAGACGCTGCCTTTGGAAAGCCTTAACTGTGACAAAAGCTTTTAGTATATATATTTTCATGTACCTCTACCATTTAAAAATATTCCACAGAATAAGGACATTTTATATATTTTTTTATAGCTACTTTATTTATTTATTTATTTATTTTTGGCTGTGTTGGGTCTTCGGTTCGTGCGAGGGCTTTCTCTAGTTACGGCAAGTGGGGGCCACTCTTCATCGCGGTGCAGGGACCGCTCTTCATCGCGGTGCGCGGGCCTTTCACTATCGCAGCCCCTCCCGTTGCGGGGCACAGGCTCCAGACGCGCAGGCTCAGTAGTTGTGGCTCACGGGCCCAGCTGCTCCGCGGCATGTGGGATCTTCCCAGACCAGGGCTCGAACCCGTGTCCCCTGCATTAGCAGGCAGACTCTCAACCACTGCGCCACCAGGGAAGCCCTATATATTTTTTTAAAAATATGCTTTTCCTAAAGCTGTTTATAGTGTATAATAAAAATAGTGTTAAGAACAGTTACAATTAAAAATTGATCAAAGGAAAGCAAATGATAAAAACCTTCATTCTAATATGTTCAAACTCTGCACCATAATTAGAAAATTAAAAGTGACTAAAAGGTTATCATTTTTTAAAAAATCATCTGCACCCTCACATTATCACACTGATTCCAATGAAGATAACTGAGGGTTTCTAGTGCAAAACTAAGAGGTCAGAAACTTCTTGAACAAATGTGTCCATTGAGAAATCTATATGAATGCTTTGGAAATCTATTGATAAAGCTCACCTCTGTAATAAGTATGTGTCTCCACTGTAGAGTCATCAACCAGCATATTGAAATTGCTCCTTCCATGTCGAATAACAGTTTTTGCCAAGAAAGGAAGCCCCATGAAGTCATTGTTCTCTCCCCTGAAGTCCTCACTTGGTGTGAGTATGGCTCAGAGCAGCTTCCTGTTCTTCCTGAACTCCTGTCTATCAAATGATTCCTGGCACTGAATCCACCTGCCCACTTGCTGCACTGACAGCCACAAAAGTTACTGGATAATGTTGACTATCTGCCAAAAACAAGTAAAGACATAATTTTTCTCTAGGAAAAAATGTGATTGGGACACAAGTGATTTTTTCTCTGGAAGCTCTCTACCTTTCCTCTCTCCTCACAGTAGTCCTTCCAGCCTGCCTTTTAATAAACCACCATTTTGTTGTTAAGAGTAGGAGAAAGAACATAAAGTCCTTCACTGAAGAAGCACTATGTTCATTTTTGATTTGCCACAATCCGATAGGAAATCTGAGGAATGTTCTGGGACAGAGTGTGACCAGAACAAGAGAGTTCAATTTGATTCACTTGATACCCACTTCCTGAAATTACTTGATAGATCAGAGTGATGTAGTAAAATGATATTTTATTTCTTTGTTCCTCTTTGGCAGTGTTTAAGTAATTTATTTTATTCTATCTTACAATTCTTTCTGGAAACATCTATCAACAGCTAAAAATCAGATTTAGAGATCTGGGGAAGTGAAACAGAAATGGATTTCATGCAAATAAATGTCTCTCTATTTTCCTATAAGATTGAAGTTATATAAAATATGCCAATGTCAACAATCTGAGGTATATGAAACAAATACTTCTTTAATTTTAAATTATTAAAAAGCCTTTTTTTAATTAAAAAGTACCAAAATAATGAAAACTCACTGTAAACTTTAATACCCAGTGTAAAGAATAGTAATTGAAATCTCGCTTCAGCTCGAAAATATATCTATCTATATATGGATTTCTAGCACAATCTTAATCCAATATATAATATAATCATATGTATACACCCACATATATATGTGGGTATATATATAAGATTACTTTATATAGAAAGCATATATATTATATACAAAGGATATATATGTGTATATATATATACCCAATTTTATCACTAGAGGCAAACAGTACAGTAGTGAAAGTATCTTCTCATACTTTTTATCTGCATCATTAAGAACCTATGTATAAACAAGGGCTCATACTGTAAATTTGTTTTGTGACTTGCTTTTTTATGTAACAGAACATTGTGTGGTGGTTTTCAATAGATAAATATACATATCTAATTTTACTTACCACTACCGTGTTTCATTATGTATTTAACTATTTCCATAGTAATGCAAAATATTCAATAACATAAATAATATTTACAACTATGTATACAATCATAATATACATGTGTGCATAACTTTGATCATATGTTGATTATTTTGTATAATAGGATATTAAAAGTGAAAGTGGGGCTTCCCTGGTGGTGCAGTGGTTGAGAATCTGCCTGCCAATGCAGGGGACATGGGTTCGAGCCCTGGTCTGGGAAGATCCCACATGCCGCGGAGCAACTAGGCCCATGCGCCAAAACTACTGAGCCTGCGCGTCTGGAGCCTGTGTTCCGTGACAAGAGAGGCCACGATAGTGAGAGGCCCGCACACTGCGATGAAGAGTGGCCCCCACTTGCCACAAACAGAGAAAGCCCTCTCATAGAAACGAAGACCCAACACAGCCAAAAATAAATATAAAAAAAAAAAAAATTAAAAAAGTGAAAGTGGAAATCAATTGGTGTGTCAATTTAAATATTAAAAGATATTAGTAAATTGCCCTTTGGAAATCTATTATAATTTATACAACTACCAGCACACTTTGAGAGTGTCTTTTGCCAAACATTTTCATGTATTTAAAATGTTTTAATATTTCTTTGTTGTAATTACATCTTCTCATAGATTGTTTTAAGGTATCATAATTCTCTGGACTATTTTTATTTCTCTGTGAATTTCCTGCTCAGACTTTTGCTTATTATTATCATTATTATCATCATCATTATTATTAGAACTATTATCATTATATTGGTTTGTAGAAGTATTTTATTATTATATATTCATATTTCTATGCATGTCATAAAATATATATTTATTGCAAAACTGATGTCTGTTATTTTCTAACATTGTTCATGTTAAAAGTTTCAAATCATAGATATATAACATACAAAAGAATCAAATAATATTAGTATATTTCTTTCTAGATCTAATTTGATAAAGAATGTCTTCTTCACCCCAAGAGTATACAGATATTCTTTGATATTTTGTTTGGTAATTTAATAGTTCCAGGTTTAAAATTTAGAATTTTAAATTCTCTGGAATTTGTTTATTCACATAGTATGAGAATTATTGATATTTTTTAGTATAAAGTTTAAATAGCTAGACAATTATAACAGTATAATAGTTAATAGTCAATTATTTTTCCCTCTGACTTGAAATGACACAATTTTAATATATAAAGATTTCCATTAATGCATAGAGGAATACTTGAACTCTGTTTCCTCCATTAATTCATTTCCTACTTCCACTTTTGATAGTATTGTATTTGTACGTGTATAATGAGAAATGGAGGTGAATTCTCCCTTCATTGTTCTTCCTATAGATCCCTATTATGAATAGGTTATTAATTATATTCTAATTTTAATTTTTACTAGTTTATTGCAGAAATACAGGAAGCCACGTGATATTTCAAATTCAATGTTTAAATACTCTAAAATTTTTTATTTACACTGTCTTTAGAATTCAATTATAAGCCACCAAGTGTTTAAACATAATAGTATATTTCTAGTTAGGTAAGTGGGAATATTTCTGGTGTTTGAATTTTCTACCTCAAGGAAGGATTGTTTCTTTTTCCCAGTTTCTATATTAGTATAGGACTTGAGCATTAATCTCTTTTTGAATGGTATTTCTGTATTTACTTCATTTCAAAGTAGTAAACAAGATTCTTTCATAGTAAATAGCAGGCTTTCCATTCAAACACGCAGTTCCTAAACTAGTTCCCTGCAGTTTTCTGAAAGGACACAAGATATGGGAAGTTTTGTCAAAATGACTTCCATGGTCATGGAATTTGGGAAATACTACAAAATACATTCCTTCTAAGACTGGCAACATAAATTAACAGATCAAAACTTTGCTTTTTTCTGCAAGAAAATAAATTAAATATTGCTTCTTCACTTACCAAACTTATGTAAGCACTGATATTTCTTCTTTTCTTTTCTTTCTTTTTCTTTTCTCCTTTCTCTTTCTTCCTTCCTTCCTTCCTCCCTCCCTCCTTCCTTCCTTCCTTTCTTCCTTCTTCCTTCTCTCTCTCTCTCTCTCCCTTCCTTCCTTTCTTCCTTTCCTTCCTTCTTTCTTGCTTTCTTTTTCTTTCTTTCTCTTTCTTTCTTTCTTTCTTTCTTTCTTTCTTTCTTTCTCTTTCTTTCTTTCTTCCTTTCTTTCTTTCTTTCATCTTTCTTTCTTTCTCTTTCTTATTAGGATCTTTTTGAACTAGAATCACAATAAATGTTCTTTAGGAAATACTTTCTGAAGCTCAAGCAAAAGTTAATGTTCTCTAACTCTTTGATTACCTACATGAAAAAAATATTAAATTAACATCTCTTCAGAATAGCTACATTGTCTTAATTATCATTGCATTACCATTATTTATAAAATCACTGCACAAAAATCAACTTCTCAGAGAACATTTTCTGTTTTGCTCTTCACTTAATCCCAAACACAATACAAGCCTTAACATTTAAGAAACAGTGAGGAGGAGACCTTCAAGATGGCAGAGGAGTAAGACCTGGAGATCACCTTCCTCACCACAAATACATCAGAAATACATCTATGTATGGAACAACTCCTATAGAACACCTACTGAATGCTGGCAGAAGACCTCAGACTTCCCAAAAGGCAAGAAACTCCCCACGTACCGGGGTAGGGCAAAAAAAAAAAAAAAAAAGAAAAAACAGAAGCAAAAGAATAGGGACTGGACCTGCATCTCTAGGAGGGAGCTGTGAAGGAGGAAAAGTATCCACACACTAGGAAGCCCCTTCACTGGCAGACACGGGGTGGTGGGGGGATGCTTCAGAGCCATGGAGGAGAGCACAGCAATAGGGGTGCAGAGGGCAAATCGGAGAGATTCCCACACAGAGGAATGGTGCCGACCAGCACTCACCAGCCTGAGAGGCTTGTGTGCTCACCCGCCGGTGAGGGTGGGGGCTGGGAACGGAGGCTCAGGCTTTGAAAGTCAGATCCCAGGGAGAGGACTGGGGTTGGCTGCGTAAACACAGCCTGAAAGGGGTTAGTGTGCCACCACTAGCAGGAGGGAGTTCAGGAAAAAGTCTGGGACTGCCTAAGAGGCAAGACAACATTGTTTCAGGGTGCACGAGGAGAGGAGATTCAGAGCACTGCCTAAACGAGCTTCAGAGTTGGGCGTGAACCATGGCTATCAGCGTGGACACCAGAGAGGGACATGAAATGCTAAGGCTGCTGCTACAGCTACCAAGAAGCCTGTGTGTAAGCACAGGTCACTATCCATGCCTCCCTTCCTGGGAGCCTGTGCAGCCTGCCAATGCCAGGGTCCTGTGATCTAGGGACAACTTCCTGGGGAGAACACACGGAGCACCTCAGGCTGTTGCAACATCACACTGGCCTCTGCCACTGCAGGTTTGCCCCGCATTCCATATCCCTCCCTCCTCCCAGCCTGAGTGAGCCAGAGCACCCTAATCAGCTGCTCCTTTAACCCTGTCCTGTCTGAGCAAAGAAGAGATTCCCTCAGGCAACCTACACGCAGAGGCGGGGCCAAATCCAAAGCTGAACCCCAGGGTCTGAGCGAAAAAGAAGAGAAAGGGAAATTTCTCCCAGCAGCCTCAGGAACAGCAGATTAAATCTCCACAATCAAATTGGTGTACCCTGAATCTTTGGTATACCTGAATACACAACGAATCATCCCAAAATTGAAACAGTGGACTTTGGGAGCAACTGTAGATTTGGGGTTTGCTCTCTGCATCTAATTTGTTTCTGGTTTTATGTTTATCTTAGTTTAGTATTTAGAGCTTATTATCATTGGTAGATTTGTTCATTGATTTGGTTGCTCTCTTCCTTTGTTTAAAAAATTTTATATATAGATATATATATATATTTTCCTTTTTCTCTTTTTGTGAGTGTGTATGTGTATTATTCTTTGTGTGATTTTGTCTGTATAGCATTGCTTTTACCATTTGTCCTAGGGTTCTACCTGTCAGATTTTTTTGATTTTTTTTTTTTGTGGGGGGTATAGTTTTTAGCGTTTGTCATCATTGGTAGATTTGTTTTTTGGTTTGGTTGCTCTCTTCTTACTTTCTTTCTTACTCCCTTTTTTAAATTACTTTTTATTTTTTTTATTTTTAAGACTTTTTTAAATTTTAATAACTTTCTTTTCTTTTCTTTCTGTCTTTCTTTCTTTCTCTCTTTCTCTCTTTCTTTCCTTCCTTCTTTCTTTCTTTCTTTTTTTCTCCCTTTTCTTCTGAGCCATGTGGCTGACAGGGTCTTGGTGCCCCTGCCCAGGTGTCAGGCCTGTGCCTCTGAGGTGGGAGAGCTGAGTTCAGGACATTGGTCCACCAGGACCTCCTGGCTCAATGTAATAACAAATGGCGAAAGCTCTCCCAGAGAACTCCAACTCAACACAAAGACCCAGCTCCACTCAACGACCAGCAAGCTACACTGTTGGACACCCTATGCCAAAAAACTAGCAAGACAGGAACACAACCCCACCCATTAGAAGAAAGGCTTCCTAAAATCATAATAAGGTCACAGACACCACAAAACACAGCAGCAGACGTGGTACTGCTCACAAGAAAGACAAGATCCAGCCTCACCCACAAGAAAACAAGCACCAGTTTCCTCCACTAGCAAGGCTACGCAACCCACTGAATCAACCTTAGCCACAGGCGACAGACACCAAAAACAACGGGAAGTACGAACCTGTCGCCTGCGAAAAAGAGACCCCAAACACAGTAAGTTAAGCAAAATGAGAAGACAAAGAAACACACAGCAGATGAAGGAGCAAGGCAAAAACCCACCAGACCAAACAAATGAAGAGGAAATATGCAGTCTAACTGAAAAAATTCAGAGTAATGATAGTAAAGATGATCCAAAATCTTGGAAATAGAGTGGAGAAAATACAAGAAAGTTTAACAAGGACCTAGAAGAACTAAAGAACAAACAATGATGAACAACACAATAAGTGAAATTAAAAATTCTCTAGAAAGAATCAATAGCAGAATAACTGAGGCAGAAGAAAGGATAAGTGACCTAGAAGATAAAATAGTGGAAATAACAATTGCAGAGCAAAATAAAGAAAAAAGAATGAAAAGAATTGAGGACAGTCTCAGAGACCACTGGGACAACATTAAACATACCAACATTCGAATTATAGGGGTCCCAGAAGTAGAAGAGAAAAAACAAGGGATTGAGAAAATATTTGAAGAGATTAGAGTTGAAAACTTCCCTAATATGGGAAAGGAGATAGTCAGTCAAGGCAAGGAAGGGCAGAGAGTGCCATACAGGAAAAATCCAAGGAGAAACATGTCAAGACATATATTAATCAAACTATAAAAAATTAAACAGGGGGCTTCCCTGGTGGCACAGTGGTTGAGAATCAGCCTGCCAATGCAGGGGACACAGGTTCGAGCCCTGGTCTGGGAAGATCCCACATGCTGCGGAGCAACTAGGCCCGTTAGCCACAACTACTGAGCCTGCACATCTGGAGCCTGTGCTACGCCACAAGACAGGCCGCAATAGTGAGAGGCCTGCGCACCGCGATGAAGAGTGACCCCCGCTTGCCACAACTAGAGAAAGCCCTCGCACAGAAATGAAGACCCAACACAGCCAAAAATAAAATAAAATCAATTAATTAATTAAAAAAATTAAACAAAGAAAAAATGTTAAAAGCAGCAAGGGGAAAAACAGCAAATAATATACAAGGGAATCCCCATAAGGTTAACAGCTGATCTTTCAGCAGAAACTCTACAAGCCAGAAGGGAGGGGCAATATATACTTAAAGTGATGAAAGAGAAAAACCTACAACCAAGATTACTCTGCCCAGCAAAGATCTCATTCAGATTTGACAGAGAAATTAAAACTTTTACAGACAAGCAAAAGCTAAGAGAATTCAGCACCACCAAACCAGCTTTACAACAAATACTAAAGGAACTTCTCTAGGCAATAAACACAAGTGAAGGAAAAGACCTACAATAACAACCCAAAACAATTAAGAAAATGGTAATGGGAACATACATATTGATAACTACTTTAAATGTAAATGGATTAAATGCTCCCACCAAGAGACATAGACTGGCTGAATGGATTCAAAAACAAGACCCATATATCTGCTATTGACAAAAGACCCACTTCAGACCTAGGGACACATACAGACTGAAAGTGAGGGGATGGAAAAAGATATTCCATGCAAATGGAAATCAAAAGAAAGCTGGGGTAGCAATTCTCATATCAGACAAAATAAACTTTAAAATAAAGACTATTACAAGAGACAAAGAAGGACACTACATAATGATCAAGGGATCAATCCATGAAGAAGATATAACAATTGTAAATATTTATGCACTTAACATAGCAGCACCTGAATACATAAGGCAAATGCTAACAGCCATAAAATGGGAAATAGACCGTAACATGATCATAGTAGGGGACTTTAACACCCCACTTTCACGAATGGACAGATCATCCAAAATGAAAATAAATAAGGAAAAACAAGCTTTAAATGATACATTAAACAAGATGGACTTAATTGAAAATTATAGTACATTCCATCCAAACAGAACAGAATACACTTTCTTCTCAAGTGTTAATGGAACATTCTCCAGGATAGATCATATGTTGGGTCACAAATCAAGCCTTGGTAAATTTAAGAAAACTGAAATCATATCAAGTGTCTTTTCCGACTACAACGCTAAGAGACCTGATATCAATTAAAGGAAAAAAATCTGTAAAAAATACAAACACATGCAGGCTAAACAATACACTACTAAATAACCAAGAGATCACTGAAGAAAGCAAAGAGGAAATCAAAAAATACCTAGATACAAAGGACAATGGAAACACGATGACACAAAACCTATGGGATGTAACAAAAGCAGTTCTAAAGAGGGAAGTTTATAGCAAAACAATCCTACCTCAAGAAACAAGAAAAATCTCAAGTAAACAATCTAACCTTACACCTAAAGGAATTAGAGAAAGAAGAACAAAAAAACCCCAAAGTTAGCAGAAGGAAAGAAATCATAAAGATCAGATCAGAAATAAATAAAAAAGAAATGAAGGAAACAATAGCAAAGATCAATAAAACTAAAATCTGGTTCTTTAAGAAGATAAACAAAATTGATAAACTATATCCAGATTCATCAAGAAAAAAAGGGAGAAGACTCAAATCAATATAATTAGAAATGAAAAAGGAAAAATAACAACTGACACTGCAGAAATAGGAAGGATCATAAGAGATTACTACAAGCAACTATGTGACATAAAATGGACAACTGGAAGAAATGGACAAATTCTTAGGAAAGCACAACCATCTGAGACTGAACCTGTAAGAAATAGAAAATATAAACAGACAAATCACAAGCACTGAAATTGAGACTGTGATTAAAAATCTTCCAACAAACAAAAGCCCAGGACCAGATGGCTTCACAGGTGAATTCTATCAAACATTTAGAGAAGAGCAAACACCTATCCTTCTCAAACTCTTCCAAAATACAGCAGAGGAACACTCCCAAACTCATTCTACAAGGCCACCATCACACTGATACCAAAAACCAACAAAGATGTCACAAAGAAAGAAATCTACAGGCCAACATCACTGATGAACATAGATGTAAATATCCTCAACAAAATACTAGCAAACAGAATCCAACAGCACATTAAAAGGATCACACACCATGATCAAGGGGGGTATATCCCAGGAATGCAAGGGTTCTTCAATATATGCAAATCAATCAATGTGATAACCCATATTAACAAATTGAAGGACAAAACCATAGGATGATCTCAATAGATGCAGAAAAAGCTTTTGACAAAATTCAGCACCTATTTATGATAAAAACCCTCCAGAAAGTAGGCATAGAGGGAACTTACCTCAACATAATAAAGGCCATATATGACAAACCCACAGCCAACATCATTCTCAATGGTGAAAAACTGAAAACATTTCCACTAAGATCAGGAACAAGACAAGATTGTCCCCTCTTATCACTATTATTCAATGTAATTTTGTAAATTTTAGCCACAGCAATCAGAGAAGAAACAGAAATAAAAGAATCTAAACTGGAAAAGAAGTAAAGCTGTCACTGTTTGCAGGTGACATGATACTATATGTAGAGAATCCTAAAGATGTTACCAGAAAACTACTAGAGCTAATCAATGAATTTGGTAAAGCAGCAGGATACAAAGTTAAGGCAAAGAAATCTCTTGCATTCCTATACACTAATGATGAAAAATCTGAAAGAGAAATTAAGGAAACACTCCCATTTACCAGTGCAACAAATAGAATAAAATACCTAGGAATAAACCTACCTTCAGAGACAAAAGACCTGTATGCAGAAAACTATAAGACACTGATGGAAGAAATTAAAGATGATACCAAAAGATGGAGAGATATACCATGTTCTTGGACTGGAAGAATCAACATTGTGAAAATGACTCTACTACCCAAAGCAATCTACAGATTCAATGCAATCCCTGTCAAACTATCGCAGGCATTTTTCACAGATCTAGAACAAAAAATTTCACAGTTTGTATGGAAACACAAAAGACCCCGAAGAGCCAAAGCAATTTTGAGAAAGAAAAATGGAGCGGGAGGAATCAGACTCCCTGACTTCAGACTATACTACAAAGCTACAGTAATCAAGACCGTATGGTACTGGCCCAAAAACAGAAATATAAACCAATGCAACTGGATAGAAAGCCCAGAGATAAACCCACACACATATGGTCACCTTATTTTTGATAAAGGAGACTAGAATATATGATGTAGAAAAGACAGCCTCTTCAATAAGTGGTGCTGGGAAAATTGGACAACTACATGTAAAAGAATGAAATTAGAACACTCCCTAACACCATACAAAAAATAAACTCGAAATGCATTAAAGACCTAAATGTAAGGCCAGACACTATAAAACTCTTAGAGGAAAACATAAGCAGAACACTCTATGACATAAATCACAGCAAGATCCTTTTTGACCCACCTCCTAGAGAAATGGAAATTAAAACAAAAATTAACAAATTGGACCTAATGAAACTTAAATCTTTTGCATAGCAAAAGAAACCATAAACAAGCAAAAAGACAATGCTGAGAATGGGAGAAAATGTTTGCAAATGAAGCAACTGACAAAGGATTAATCTCTAAAATATACAAGCAGCTCATGCAGCTCAATATCAAAAAAACAAACAACCTAATCCAAAAATGGGCAGAAGGCTTAAATAGACATTTCTCCAAAGAAGATATACAGATTGCCAACAAACACATGAAAGGATGTTCAACATCACTGATCATTAGAGAAATGCAAATAAAACCTACAATGACGTATTATCTCACACCGGTCAGAATAGCCATCATCAAAAAATCTACAGACAATAAATGCTAGAGAGGGTGTGGAGAAAAGGGAACCCTCT
The DNA here is from genome assembly GCF_949987535.1 of Balaenoptera acutorostrata. Taxonomy (NCBI): domain Eukaryota; kingdom Metazoa; phylum Chordata; class Mammalia; order Artiodactyla; family Balaenopteridae; genus Balaenoptera; species Balaenoptera acutorostrata. The sequence goes on from NC_080081.1 coordinate 39,051,588, forward strand.
TGCCCTGTTGGTGGGAATGTAACCTGATACAGCCACTATGGAAAACAGTCTGTAGGTTCCTTAAAAACTAAAAATAGATATACCATATGACCCAGCATTCCCACTACTGGGCATATACCTTGAGAAAACCATAATTCAAAAAGAGTCATGTAGCACAATGTTCACTGCAGCACTGTTTACAATAGTCAGGACATGGAACCAACCTAAATGTCCATTGACCGATGAATGGGTAAAGAAGATGTGGCACATATATACAATGGAATATTACTCAGCCATAAAAATAAATGAAATTGAGTTATTTGTAGTGAGGTGGATGGACGTAGAGTCTGTCAAACAGAGTAAAGTAAGTTAGAAAGAGAAAAACAAATACCATATGTTATCACATATATATGTAATAAAAAAAATGGTTCTGATAAACCTAGGGGAAGACAGGAATAAAGATCCAGACATAGAGAATGTACTTGAGGACATGGAGAGGGGGAAGGGTAAGCTGGGCCGAAGTGAGAGAGGGGCATGGACATATATACACTACTAAATGTAAAATAGATAGCTAGTGGGAAGCAGCCACATAGCACAGGGAGATCAGCTCAGTGCTTTGTGACCATCTAGAGGTGTTGGATAGGGAGGGTGGGAGGGAGATGCAAGAGGGAGGAGATATGGGGATATATGTATATGTATAGCTGATGCACTTTGTTATAAAGCAGAAACTAACACAGCATTGTAAAGCAATTATATTCCATTAAAGATATTAAAGAAAAAAAAAGAAATGGTCAGTAAAATATGGCAAATTGAATAAAAGAATAAGTAACTAAATTAATTACAGAGTGAATAATTATTAGAAAGATAGAATTGTAATTTGTGAAAGAGTATATAGGAAAATTATATTTAGCAGTATCTGGTGAAAAAATTGAACCAAAATTTTAAAAACATGTTGATCAATAGCTCCTTGTCTTAAGTAGGTAGTCACTTGGAGTATTCTGTTCGTTTTTCAGTAACAACTGCTAACATTTTAGGATATCTCTTCTACTCTTTTTTTCTTTTTTTTTTTTTTTTTTTTTTTTAAATTAGTTCTCCTGAATTTGTTTTTTTTTAAATTTATTTATTTATGGCTGTGTTGGGTCTTCGTTTCTGCGCGAGGGCTTTCTCTAGTTGTGGCAAGCGGGGGCCACTCTTCATCGCGGTGCGCGGGCCTCTCACTATCGCGGCCTCTCCTGTTGTGGAACACAGGCTCCAGACGCGCAGGCTCAGTAGCTGTGGCTCACGGGCCCAGTTGCTCCGCGGCATGTGGGATCCTCCCAGACCAGGGCTCGAACCCGTGTCCCCTGCATTGGCAGGCAGATTCTCAACCACTGCGCCACCAGGGAAGCCCTCTTTTTTTCTTAAAACATACATTTTGATATCCTAATGTGCATTTTATGTGATAAACTGTTTTTAACTTAACAATGTTGCTATATGATCTGAATATTTGTGTGCCCCCAAAGTTAATATATTCAAATCTTAATGAGCATTGTGATGTATTAGGAGATGAGGTCATCATGAATGGGATTAGTGGTACTATAAAAGAGATCTCAGAGAGTTTATTAGCTCCTTTCACCATGTGACGCTAAAACCTAGAGTCTGTCATGCAGAGTGAGTAAGTCAGAAAGAGAAAAACAAATACTGTATGCTAACGCACACATATGAAATCTAAAAATAAACGGTACTGATGAACCTAGTGACAGAGCAGGAATAAAGATGCCGATGTAGAGAACGGACTCTAGGACACAGGGCGGGAAGGGGAAACTGGGATGAAGTGAGACAGTAACACTGACATATTTATACTACCAAATGTAAAATGGATGGCTAGTGGGAAACTGCTGTATAGCGCAGGGAAATCAGCTTGATGCTTTGTTACCACCTAGAGGCGTGGGGTAGGGAAGGTGGGAGGGAGGCTCAAGAGGGAGGGGATATGGGGATATATGTATACATATAGATGATTCACTTTGTTGTACAACAGAAACTAACACAACATTATAAAGTAATTATACTCCAATAAAGATATTAAAAAAAAAAGAGTCTGTGACTGGGAGGAGGACTTTACCAGACCATTCTGACACCCTCCAGAACTGTGAGAAAGAAATCTTTGTCAAAATACCACCCAATCTGCGGTATTTTGTTATAGCAGCCCCCAAAAAGACAAATGTGCTGTAAATGTTTTCTGGGTAATTATATAATCATATACATCATTTTTCATAGCTGAAGTATATTCAAACTTGTGTTTATAATAATTTAACTAGTCTTCAATTATTGAACAGATAGGTTCTTTCCAATTTTTTTGTCATAATAAATAATGAATATCTTATTCATAAAGAGTATATATAAACCTAACATTATTTTCTTAAGGTAAAATTTATAAATGAGATTGCTATTCAAATTGTATGAATACTCGAAAAGTTTTTGTTACATGCTGCCAACTTGTCTCCAGAAGGATTGTGGATCAACTTATATCATCATTAACAAAATCTGGAAGAGTGAGTTTCACTGAATAGATACTACAAAAGATGGGATTGATTTTATTCTCTCTCATATTGATAGACAAAAATTGGCATTTGCTACTAGGTTAATTTAGTTTCCTTTACTTACTAATATACAAAAAAAGAGTCTTTCTATGTATATTTAAAAGTTTTATGTATTACTAGTATTCCTGACTTTTTCATACATCAAAAAATATACTTTCTGGTATATGAAATTGCATGATTTATGAAGTCAAATTTCCTCATGTCTTCTTTTGTGTTTTTTTTTTCCCTTGCTGTTACATTTAAAAAAGACAAATATCTGGTTGACCTGTTTTTTACTTTTGAGTTCCTATGTTACATTGTTTCTTTTTAATCCATCAACATTTAATTTTGGTTGATATTGTTAAATAATGTTATTACTCAGTTATATTTCTATAGAAAAAATTTTATTCATAATTATTGTTCAATAATTTAACCACTTTAACCACTAACCTATAATATAATTTCTATTTTTATATTTGTGAAACTGATTATGCATATTTCTAAATATATGTGTATATATATAGATAGATAGATAGATAGATGCATTCTGGGTCTGTTTTCAATTCTTGTATTCTGTTGATCTATTTTTATACACATATAACACCATTTTATAGTAAGTTTATATCTGTATGTCTTTGTGCCTTCCAAATTCCTCTTCGCTACTTTAAATATTATTTCTTACATATTTATTATTTCATGTATTTGGATCAGCATAATTCAGTACTAAAAAAGTCATTTTTAAATCACATATACAATAATGTAGACTTCTCTTAATTTCTTTGAAATAAGCTTATATGTGTTTATGACTCAGGATATACCATCTGCTCTAATCCACTCAATCTTGTCATTTTACCACCCACAAAAATATACACCTTAACCACCATCAACAAAAACTCTTCATGCCTTTGCCTTTTTAGTATTCTTATCCTCTTTTTAATTATAATTTCCAAGCAAAACTTGTGAGCCCCAGGCTACGTTCATTTCTTGTGGTCTTTCAATCTGGGATTTATTCTCCATGTTAAACTAGTCCAACACGTACTAGGAGGTTATATCTTATTCTTGTGTACTAATTTTCCATAGCAAAATGGCCCTGGAATTTGTTCTTAAATTGTTGAGATTTATGATTTTCTTATTTTTGTAAAAACACAAAAAAATAATGTTCTGTCATTAAATGACAGCTTCAGCTAATAAATTTCTTAATTGAGAAAATGCCACAATTTATTATTTCATCTACTCCACAATGTCAGAGACAATACAATATATCGAACCCTGTCATTTTTAATATAATTCTTCTCTTAAAAAATAGTTATTAAATAAGTACATATTTATCAGAAATTTCATTATTGGACTTAAAGAATAATGCAACTTCCAAAAATGTTAACACAGTTCCAGTGTGTAGCTTACACACTGCGAACATTCTTCTTCATTTCTCTGATGATGTTAGTAGATAATAAAGCAGGAAAACTTCCATCGAAATATAACACTGTGTCCTTGAATATAACGAAAACAACAACAACGAAAGAAAACTATCATTTTTCAAACTGGTAAATTTGCTTTTAAATATATTTTTAAAAGTTACTGATGTCCTAAAATAGACAGGAATACGATAAACAATGACCTGTACGGGAAAATCAAAGACTGACAGACACCGCTGCTCCTAATAGGGGCCGCTGCTGTTAACAAACCTAGATCCATCAAAAGTTGATTCAAAAAGATTGAAGAAGAGGTCTCAACCCTGATTGAAATGAAATGTCAGCAAGGATAAGAGAAGAAAGATGGAGATTGTATTAAAAGAGAAACTATGTTCAGAAATAAGCTTTGGGACATACACGAATCTAAAATGGCATCTATATCCAGCAGAGCAAATTCATGGGGTCTAGAAAACTAGGTTAGTTTGTCTTTTTGAAGCACTTGTTGAATTCAGAGTTAAATCTGAACATAAATGGATTTAAAAGAGAATCCTTTTTATTGATTTCCAAGGTAAGACGACATATGAGGCAGAGAAGTAGAAAGGAATAAAAATTGCTAAGGCTATAAAAGCTTGCTATTTTTCTACTTTCTTAAAGTTTTCAATATAAGTACAAATTATGTACATTTATCTACTTTAAGAAATTGTTTACAGTATGCCATGCTGAGAAAATTGGCCATTAGTTTCCTTTATTTTCTTCATATCAGCCCCTGCCTTATTCCACACACTAGAGATTATAAAATGACTAGGAGTCCAGATTCCCACTGACATGCCAATTTGAAGACAAGGACAAGAGATTCAGTTTTTCAAGGAGGCAGTTGGATGTGGTGGAAAGAATACTGCATTAGTCCTGAAAGTCTAGGGGTTTAATTTCAGTTCTGACAATTCAAGCAGTGGGTTCTGGAAGTCTCACCCGCTATGAACCTCACTGTTTCCAGACTTAAAGTGAGGAGAATAATCCTAAATGTTTCCTTGACTAATTCCAAATACAGGATTCAAGTTTTAAATTATGTGGAAATGTGAAGAAATGTACAAATGTAGCATTTTACTATTTCTACACATACAATTTTAAGTCTATCAACTCACTATCTCTCATGTAATCAACCTTTCCTCTATCTCGCCTTGTTAAACCATCCTCAGATTTCACTTCCTGGTATATAATCATACCAACCTCAGCCCTCAGCTTGACTCCAAATAAAACTCATGGCAATTTTTCTCCTTTCTATCATCATCTTTGCAGTTCTCTTACAATGATATATCTTCCCTTAAATTTTCCTAGGTAGCTATGTCTCTTTTTTGAATTAACTGATACTGCTTTTTTTTTTTTTTTAAATGTCCAAACCAAATTCCTCAAAGTATTGTTCAATTGAATTCATTCTCTTTTACACTCACTCATTCACAGCCTATATTTCCCATCATAAAAATATCACAGAAGAGTCAAGAAAATGAGGATAAAATAAAATACTCCACTGTATAAGCCAAAATAAAATCTTTTCTATCAGTTCTATGCCCAAAACTAGTCAAAGGAGCATCATAAAGCATAATCATGGAATGTATCTATATGAGTTCAAAACAAATTTGCACTGAATGAAGGTAACACAGGAATGATACAATTAGTTGAAAGAATAAAAAACTAATAACCCACTGATTAATATCTAATAGCACATTTTGTTAAACCACAATTTTTCAGGCATACAATTTTTCCTTCTGATGCTTAAGTTTAGAATGAAATTGTGTTTGCCAAAAGACAAATTAAAAGAAATATAATATTACATTTTGGAATCTTACTGGAAAATTAAAACACTGTCCCGGACTTATATGCAAGACGTTTAGAACCAAGTGAGGCAATTTAGTACCTAAATTCAATTTTATTAGTTAAAAAAATAGTTATATTTTCAAAGTGCTATATATAATGTTATTGTTTAGATAAAGAAAAGATGTGAATACAAACATGCCATTAAAACGATAACAGCTAACATTTATTGCGTATTATCATGTCCCAGAAACGGTTCTACTTTCCCTTATGTGTATTATCTTATTTAAGTCTTATAAAGTTCCCTAAACTTTATTATTATCATTATTATTTATATTCAAGCTGGCCAACAAATATATATGTATGCATGTGTATATATAAATTGGTTGAAAGAATGTATAACTTACATTATTTTAAAAATTGATGATAATCAAATTTTTCCTGCTAAAAGATATCAACAATATTTTCATGTCCAGAAAATTTTTCTAGATGCCCTTGTTTCATCACTGGCAATAATATGACTATAGAGCCTCAAAGTAATTTTCAAGATTTGATATAGTCCCATCAGTAGATAAAAATTATCTCCACCTTCTGTGGAGAGGAACTATGCCCACAGAGATTAAGCATGTGTTCTGGTTGTATAGAGATGAACAATAACTCCTTATGGAAAAATTGTATAGAGCTAAAGAAAATAATAAACCTAAGACAATGAGGGCACAATCAAATACAATACTGAACATAATAAAACCTTAGCTCTTCTTATCAGTTCCATATGAGGAGACTCAGACAAAATGTAATAAAGGGTAACAAGGTCAAGTTAAAGCAATGTGTGTTCATAGGAATGTAACATAACTCTACCATATTGTGTTTAGGTACCCAGATGGAAAATGGACTGAGCAATGCAGTGATTTGTAGAAAAATGATGAGATCAAGAAGCTGTCACTACACCAAGAGCTGAATATAGTAGAGAAACACAACACTTTTTTTTTAACATAAACACAAAATCATAAAACATATATATTCAGTATTATTTCTACTAGATCATTCTTTTGGAAAACTTGATTCCCTCTTCTAATACAAATCTTCAGCTCTTCAAAGATTCCTAGAAGTTCATGCCCGCTCTAAAAGACAGTCTTTTATTTTACTCTTTCCTCAACATTATTAAACAGTATTAATTATTATTAAACCATAATAAATACAGATCATCAACAAAACCTTGAACATCTGGTTGACATTTCCCTTCAGACTTTAAAAGAAAACATCCACAGATTATTTTTCCTTTCCAAAGAAGATGAAAACAGTATTTAAAAAGAAGGTGGGTTAAGATGATATTATTTCAGGAAATATGTAATTAAATTGACAATTTTTGTGACCATCATCCAACATTTATCAAGCACCCACATTATGCTGTGTGCTACATAAATACACACCCACTACCTCTTGCATTTCTCTTCTTTGTATTGACAAGTGCTCTGTGTGTGTGTTTCTATAGGCAAGTAAAAAAAAAAAAATCAATAATACTTTTCAAACTATGTATAAAAAACGAAAAAGGTACATGAATATTCTCTAGCAAAGACTATAGTATTTTGCGGGAATGACCCTTAATCTCAAAATTCACCTAAATCTCTCTTCTAGATTTGTGGCCTCCAAAGAGGGGTGAACATACAAGAGAACATTTGTATATAATCGAGTGGGAAGCAGGAAAAGTAGTAAAACTGCTATTTACAATCATTTTTGCCAAAGGAAGAAAATTAAACTTTTGTTAATATTCAGCACATGGACCATAACTGGTCCATAAAAAACAATTTTTTTTTTTGTTTTATACATCAGGTGGCCACATGTTATAGGATAGATTATGTACTCAGAGAAAAAGTTCAGTTTTACGATAGACAAGCATTTAGAACCTCACCATTTACTTTCATTTTATAACAATTTATTGTAGATTTTGTGTTCCCAGTTAAGCAGTTTGCAAATTATTCTATTTAGCTTGAACCAAACTAGCCCTCACAAAACTGATAAACAGTGTAAAAGCTTCCTACCTCCCTTCCTAAAATTCAGATAAGCAAACAACAAGAAAATGACCGCATTGACAGTCATTTAAATTTCCAGGTGAAAATAATCACAACTTAATCAGATATAAAGTGGAGTTGCTCAAAAAATTCAGGAAACTATTATCTAGAACACTATTTGAAATATGGATTTATATCTCCTATATTTAATGAGATTTGAAATTCATTTATTTCATTAGTCATAGGTCAGTTAATACTCAAAGAAGTTTTTGCAAGAATTTGCATGTGTCATTGATGTCCCTAATTGTATAAAGTTAGCACTTTTAAAATTCAGTTAAATCCTTATAGTAAATTGCTAAAAGGTAAGGATTGACTAAGAAACATTGTTTTCCACATAGACATTTGCAGTTATCAAGAGGGAAGAGTAAATAAGTTATAGAATTTAAAGGTGATTACACTTTTTTCTTTATACAAAAGAAAAGAGACCCAAATATGTTGCCCTATCATTACCGTCTGATAGACACTAATAAGGTAGTATATTTTCAACAGTAAAACAGAAAAAAAACCACATTTAATCTGTACATCTAAGAAAAATGGAAAATTTTAACATTTAGAATCAGAAGGTAAATGCTCTTGGAAAGAAATGTGTGCTAGGTAATATCTGTTTAGAAAACAGATATTTGGAGATGTTTCCTTTGTTATACTATTTAGTTTTTGGAAATGGCATATGTGCACCACCCATAAAAGAAACCTGTATCTGCACACTTAAAAAACAAACAGATGAAAACTTGGAGGCAGAAGTTCCTAATGTTAAAAAATCTTCCAAAACCTATCAGTCAGTTACAAAACCATTTGTAAAAAATATAAAAATGCAAAACATTGTGATTAGTTTGAAAGAATAACTGATTTGTAGCAAGAAATATGTAAATTTTTGATGAAATTAAAATTAAAAATGGATTCTTGTGCAATTTCCATGATAACAAATCTTAAATGGTGAATATGATCTGATCAAGATAAAATATAAACCGTTGCTGATAGGATTCTTCTTCCATTTAGATATTTATATTTTGAGTTATCTTTTCCAGCATTGGGAAATATTCAAATTAAGTATTTAAAGAAACTGGAATGAGAATCAGACTTCAGTTTAACAAAGTGTTAAGCAAAGATTTTTTAAAATAATGAAGTCTACTATTTAAAGTAACTCACTCATTCATTTTATAAATAAATAAATACACATGTACTGGGATACATGCTCTATTTAAAAAGTCCCTGATCAGTGAAAGGCAGACTAAACTTTATTATACTGAGGTTATTAGACAGGGTTTTTAGAAGAAAGAGTGAGTAGGATGGTGGGTTAAGAAAAAGACTAATTATAGTAGAAGGGTCAAAGAGGTCAGTGATTTAAGTAAAATAAATGAAACTCACAGGTTGGAACCAGAAACTGAATAGAAGAAAGTTTCACAAAAAAAAGGGACAATAATGTTAACTAAAGCATTGTTTCATTTAATTCTAATGACTCAGTAGCCATGTGGTCTAATAGCATTATCTCCATTTTTCATCTAAGGAAATAGAGGTTTATAGAGCATATTAAATTGTAAAAAGCCACTAGGAAAAAATGGAAAAAATTGGAAAAATGATGCCCCATATGTGGACATTTTTGTTTTAAAGTCAATTAACTACATAAATTTTAGACTTCAACAACTCTAAATAAGTAGAAATACACAAAATGCATCACCCAGCAAGCACTAAATGTTAAATGAATGGTATTAAGCTATAAAAATAAATATAATAGGCTACAAGGATGTATTGTAAAACATGGGGAATATAGCCAATATTTAGTAATAACTGTAAATGGAGCATAACCTTTAAAAATTGTATACAAATAAATAAATGTTTAAATAAATAAATATGCTTACTAAATGAGATTGGATATAAATAAAATGAGATGGAAAGATAACTATAAAAGACATAAAGTGTTAAATAATCTATTCTGATTTTTTTGATATAGTGATAAAATTTTTTTCAAAGATTTTTTTGAAATGTCTACTAATAACTTCTGTATACATACATTACTGAAAATCAGTTCAGAGTGAAAATGACATGTCCCCTTTTAGTGCCATGTTTATTAGTTTATTTTTATAAAGAAAGACAAGTACAGAAGATCTCTACCTTTGGAAAGTCATAGTGAATTACATTTTGTTAATAATTGGTTTCCATATAAGACCAAAGAAGCCTAGACCACTGGTTTATTTTAAATTAAAAGGCAAATTGACTGAACATAACTGAACTTTGAAAATACAATTAAATCTGATTTTCGATTAGTGAAATCTTTCTCATCAATAATGTAACTACTAAATTGATAAATCCCAAAAGCATTGCTTTAAAAACCTCATTAGCATAGCATTCCTACAATCTTCTTCCCCTGTAACTCAGCAAAGTCTTTATTCAGACACAACCCCAGAGAAAATTTTTAAAAAGTGGTTCCCTAGCAGAGATGAGATCAAACTAAAGGTCACATGAAATTGTACAGGAAGCCTAGGGGATACTAGTGGTGGCTTAACACAGAGCTATTGTCCTTGGGGAAGTCATCCTTCCCAGATCTCTGAATACACAAAATATGTCATGCTGGTTAAACTTGCATATACTTTCTTTTTCAGGAAATAATTTTGAGATTAACTGAAAATCAACTAATGCCTTATTTTTTCTCATTTTCTCTGTCAAATTATGATTTTAATTGCTTTTTATAATTCATTATATGAACTCGTTTATTGTATTGTAGTCATATTAAATTTTTTTCCTAACGATTATCATTTTTATTAAAACTTTGATACACCTACTTGTATCTAGTCAGGAAAAATTAAAGAAAATAAAAAACCTTGTAAATTCAATTCTCCAGCATTTTTTAGAAAACAGCACTAAATATCAAATATTTATCTGGCATGTCTTGGGTCTTCCTGTCATTGTCCTGTCTTCAAACTTCAGTGTATCTTAGTTTCCTCTTCTTCTCTGAAAAGTAATAGCCTGTTGTCTGATCAGTGAATGCAGTCACCTTTTATGCCTAGATTTGTTACTCGTTGAGTTGCTACGTTGAATGTAATCAGCTCAGATTCCTTTATATCAGCTTGACTGGCCCAGAAGCTCTAATGTCATTTGTTAGACCACTCCTAAATCCAGCCCCTGGGACCCAATGTCACACTAACTGAATCCTTGCTCATTTTGAGAAATAAAATGATTCAGTCTTGGCATTAACCATATATTTTCTTCATTAACTTAATCCTTTTCCTCAAGTCCTCTTGAAAAGTGTTTATATATTTTTACATGTAATATTCTGAAATCCATAACTTCTACAAACATTCATTCACATTTATCATGTAATTTTAATCTATTTTCCCAAAGAGTAAGCAAGGAATAAGGATTTCCTTTTAGAAATGGGATTTTGCATCTCCTATGGTATTTGTTTTACCAATGTAACAGTTATCATTTAATGGCTTCAAAATGGTTGCAAGAAAACTTTGATCCAAATTCACAACTATATATTAAAGCTGCTTCCAATACCAGTATATTTTTTTAAATGAAATAAAATAAAATAAAACAAGACTTAAACAGCCCAGAGTGCTTGCTTTGCAGCTGAAATAATTACCAAAGGAGGTAAAGCCATACCAACCAGTATAAACTTAACATAAAGGTGTATACATTTCAAATATAAAATTCCCACATGTAATCACTTTTAAATAAAATTGTGTTTCTTCTATTTAAACTAAGCAAATTGTCAACACATACAATCTCCCTACAGGGAACTCCCATATTTCCTTGTGTTGTCTATACTTGGAACAGATTATTTACCATCTCAGTTTCTTCAATTCATACATTGATATTCCTGATATCTAAAGATGAAATTTCTTAGAAAAATATGGTTTCATGTAGAATTTATAAAATGGTTTCAAGATAGAATTCCATATCATTCAATAATGCATTTTGCAGTACTAGTACATGACAGAATATAATCTGAATATAGCTTTTGATGTTTGTTTGGTTTTGGTCTGATATTTTTCTAGAGACCATATTATATTAAAATATTACATGTAATTTATTACTCAGCTCAAATGTCAATACAGTAATAGAATATTAGATTTGGGGAGACCATGTAGATCATCTAATAGTATTTCCAAAGCAAGTGAGATCTTATTATAATGAATGATGTGACAAGACATGATATCATATGACATTATAATATTCCTGAAGAAAATCTTCTACCCTCTACATGGGAAATCCAAGTAATTGGGTATAACTATCTCAAAGAGTAAGGAACTACTTCTAAAAACTTATGATTATTTGGGAGTGATTTTACCTATTTAACTGATAACATTTCCTTGTTACATTCAAACCTTGGTTCCCTAATCTCTAGAAGTGATTTTTAGCTATCTGAATATATCATTCACTCACATACCTTCCCATTCTGCACATGTTCCTCTGTTTCTGGGATTCCCTCTCACCCCTACTTTTCATGATAAAGTCCTGTTACTCATTCTTTGAATTCCAGTGGGTTAGAGTATGTACTCTTCTGCTCAGGACCCCTCCTTTTCTACTCCATGCTAGGAGGAACTAATTCCAGCATCTACTGTGCTCCCATGGACATTTTCTTCAAAGTTCCAATAGTTCTTATCTACTCATTTATTCTTTCTTGTTCAGAATTAACCATAGAACAACAATAGTAACCTGTCACTATTGAAATGATCAAAACCTAAACTGGTATTCTATATTTTGTGAAAACATTTATTTCCTGATTGATTAGGTTCTTTCAAGAGGTAGGGATGTTAGCAAATGCTCTCATATTATAGGTCTCATATTTATTGCAAGCTTAACCAAAAATATTAGGAGAATAGAGAACCAGTCTACATTTTCTCTGCTAGTTTGGCTTTATGGATATCAAGGGATATATTTTAGGAAATGCAGCCGCTTTAAGAACCTATGGCGGGTTATCATACCTGCAGAAGCAGACATGCCTTGCTTACTTTTCCAATCCCCCGCACTGATAAATCTACTCATCTCTATTGATTTTCTGCCTCTTTTTATTGCTTCCTAACTCTCTGTCATAGTTAAAAAAAAAAAAAAAAAAAAAAAAAAAAAGAATATAACTGGTTTAGTTAATCACTTTTTTATCTATTCAATATACATTTCCCCTGTCAGGCAGATTTCTTATCTCAGGTTACTAGATAAACCACAGTTCTTAATTTCCAATATATATACTGTGGCCATTGGAAGGAACCCAATTCTTGTTTAGGCAGCTGTAAAGGAATCATGCGACATACAGCATGACAATATGTATGAAAAAATATTGACTGCTTTCCTTTGTAGAATGATGTGGGGAATGGCATGACACATCAAGTTTCATGTGCTGTCTAACAAAACATACTTACAACTTCTCTGTTTCTCTTCTCTTATGGAATTACAATTTAAGATTGAATTAGAGAGTGGCATGGACATATATACACTACCAAATGTAAAATAGATAGCTAGTGGGAAGCAACCGCATAGCACAGGGAGATCAGCTCTGTGCATTGTGACCACCTAGAAGGGTGGGATAGGGAGGGTGGGAGGGAGGGAGATGCAAGAGGGAAGAGATATGGGAACATATGTATATGTATAACTGATTTACTTTGTTATAAAGCAGAAACTAACACACCATTGTAAAGCAATTATACTCCAATAAAGATGCTAAAAAAAAATTGAATTAATAATTTTTAGCCACTTAAAATTTTTTCAGCCATCAAAATGGTTCACCTAAATAAAATCCTCTTTAATTGGCCATAACTCATTCCATTGGGGGTGTAATGTTTAAAACAAAGGCAGAAATAGCCACAATTGTCCAGCTCCCCAGTTCTCCATTCCAGGTTTCAGGATAAAAGGTTCCTTGGTCTGAGTATGCTTACCTTGGGTGTAAGCATACTCAGACCAAGGAGTATGCTTTAAATCATGAGCAATAGTCCTTCTGAGAAGCTGGCTCATCATAAGGGCCCTCATTGTTCCCCATTATTTCCAGGCTGAGGAAAGCAACGAGGATAAAACTGTATCTCAAGACATCAATAAGATAGTATGAATTTCATGTCAACAACAGTAGCACCAGTCTATGTACAAGGTTCAGATTATTTAGTTCTCTCTTGATTTTTCTCTGTAGGAACATAATATTAACACCCACCTTTCTTCCTCAAGACACCAGAAACCAAGTTCCAAGTCAACTCGCTTGCTTTTTTCTCATAATATCAATGACAGAACAGGGGATCTAACTAATATTGGTTCAACAGATTTACTTGGGGAGACGATTTTTAAAAAATTGAAATTTTCTTCTGTCTTGGTACTGCTGCTGAAGCACTCTGATCTTTTGATCCGTGGTTGTGAGATCGAACTACATAAGGGGAGAAAAAATATCAATAGTGACAACTTGCTTGAATCTTTCTTCACTTTTTTCACCTTAAATGTCAAAATTATTAATCACACGCAGAACTGTAAGAATTATACACAAACATTCCTTGATGACGTTTTCTTTTTTTAAAATATTGACATGAGAAGATTGATTTTTATAGTAGATACTGATTTAGTCACAGTTAACCTCTGATTATGCCTTGTAGTCTTTCCAGTTGGCAATGTAAGAAATTGTATGTGGTTTTTAGGTTTCACCATCTAAAGTGATTCTTAGAGGAGCACAGTAAATGTGTTTATAGTGCCTCCATATATAGCCTGCTTGTTTTAATTTAGGTGTTACTGCTGCTTTAAGTAAAAGACAAAATAATTATTGTGTATAAAAATATTTTATACACTGTAAATAACTACACAAAATTAAAACCTCTTTTGTGTTTTTCTTTCTTAGGTGAGTGCTAATTATTAATGTTGTAAATGTGTTTGCATGATAGGGAAACCTAACTGGCATGAAGAATCACTCTCTGACTTCTGGTTATTTAGAGAGGATGAAGGTTTCCATCTGGCATGGAAGTAACAGGAGAATAATTGAGAGTATAAAATGAAATCAGACTCTTTGAACGTGAGTGAATGCCATATGGAAAAGAAAGAAATCTGACCTACGGTAGTTAATCTCTCCTTTTCTCATTTTGTAATATTTCAGTTAATTCTATCTTTTATTTTGCTTTTAATGTTTAATTTGTAATGAGGGACAGAAAGGGAAAGGACAAATTGATGGATATAAATACAGTGTGTGATGCAATCAGGTGAAGTTTCTACTCTACACAAACCCTGTTTACACCCGACTGTTTATACCCTCTATGCTGCTACTTGCTGGAAACATGTGATCCTAAACTTAGTTAGATGGAAGGACAGACAGCTCAAGTTGAAAATTCCTCATTCAGTTAATGTGGGGGAGAATCACATACAAATTACTACTACAGAAATGTGTAATATATCAAAATGACCCATGGGGAATGACTGGAACATTGGTTATTTCTTGATTGCCAGATATGTATTATAAAATCATGAAGAATAATAATAGTAATAATAATAATAAAGCTATTACCATCACCATTGTCTACCATCATTGTAATCATCATCATCATCATCATCATCATCATCATCATAGTAAAATTTCCTCCTGCTCATTGACAAATGAGGTAACAAATAACTGTTTATCCAACTGACAGTGTCTAGTTACCATGGTCTTTAAATGGTAAAGAGAAAAAAAAATCACACAAAATAATTGAACAATGAAAAATAATTTAGAAAATGGATGGGAGGAGAATAAGAAAAGGTAGTTCTCTGACAATCTCTAATAACTAGACTTTATGCTAAAAGGTGAAGGTTTCAGGTCATCAACACTTATTTTATATATAAAATGCCAGAACTTTTTCAATTGACTTTGTAGGTTTTTTTGTTGTTTGTTTAACTTAACTGACAGATTGTGCCATATTTTTTTTCCTGTCATTTAAATACATTTGAAAAGTAGTTCTAAATTGGAGAGTGCTTGCCTTGTTGAATTTTTGTTCACTCTTACAAAACGGCACAATAGTGACAGTCTAGTCATAATTATACTGTTGAATAAATCTTAGAATATGTGTATTCGAAACTAAATCAGCTTTAAAAAACAGTAAGCGACTTGAGGCAATACGGAGGAAGAGTAAGATGCGGAGATCACCTTCCTTCCCAGAGATACATTAGAAATACATCTGCATGTGGAACTGCTCCTACAGAACACCCACTGAACGCTGGCAGAAGACATCAGACCTCCCAAAAGGCAAGAAACTCCCCACGTACTTGGGTAGGGCAAAAGAAAAAAGAAATAACAGAGACAAAAGTATAGGGACGGGACCTGCACCAGTGGGAGGGACCTGTGAAGGAGGAAAGGTTTCCACACACTAGGAAGCCCCTTCACGGGCGGAGACTGTGGGTGGCGGAGGGGGGAGCTTCGGAGCCACGGAGGAGAGTGCAGCCACAGAGGTGCGGAGGGCAAAGCGGAGAGATTCCCACACAGAGGCTCGGCGCCGAGCAGCACTCACCAGCCCGAGAGGCTTGTCTGCTCACCCGCCGGGGTGGGCGGGGGCTGGGAGCTGAGGCTTGGGCTTTGGTCAGATCGCAGGGAGAGGACTGGGGTTGGCGGCGTGAACACAGCCTGAAGGGGTTAGCGCACCACAGCTAGCCCGGAGGGAGGCTGGGGAAAGTATGCAGCTGCCAAAGAGGCAAGAGACTTTTTCTTGCCTCTTTGTTTCGTGGTGTGCAAGGAGAGGGGATTCAGAGTGCCGCCCAAACGAGCTCCAGAGACAGGCGCGAGCCACGGATATCAGCGTGAACCCCAGAGATGGGCATGAGATGCTAAGGCTGCTGCTGCAGCCACCAAGAAGCCTGTGTGCGAGCACAGGTAACTATCCACACCACCCCTCCCGGGAACCTGTGCAGCCCACCACTGCCAGGCTCCCGTGGTCCAGGGACAACTTCCCCGGGAGAACGCACGGTGCGCCTCAGGCTGCTACAACGTCATGCCGGCCTCTGCCCCTGCAGGCTCACCTGGCATCCGTACCCCTCCCTCCCCGCGGCCTGAGTGAGCCAGAGCCCCTGAAGCAGCTGCTCCTTTAACCCTGTCCTGTGTGAGTGAAGAAAAGACACCCTCAGGCGACCTACATGCAGAGACAGGTCCATATCCAAAGCTGAACCCCAGGAGCTGTACGAAAAAAGAAGAGAAAGGGAAATCTCTCCCAGCAGCCTCAGAAGCAGCGGATTAAAGCTCCACAAACAAGTTGATGTACCTGCATCTGTTGAACACCTGAATAGACAATGAATCATCCCAAATTCACGAGGTGGACTTTGGGAGCAGGATATATTGATATTTCCCCTTTTCCTTTTTTTTTGTGAGTGTATATGTGCATGCTTCTGGGTGAGATTTTGTCTGTATAGCTTTGCTTTCACCATTTGTCCTAGGGTTCGGTCCATCCGTGTTTTGTTTTGTTTTGTTTTTAACTTAAAGATTTTTTTTTCTCATAATAAATTTTCCTTAATAATTTTTCCCTTACATTTTATTTTAAAAAATTAAAAAACATTTTTTCGTAATAATTCTTTTTTTAATTTTTATTTTAAAAAACTAAAAATTTTTTTTTCTTAATACATTTTTTCTTAATATTTTTTTCCTATTTTTTATTATAAAAATTAATAAATTTATTTTCAAAAATTAAAAAAAAATTTTCCTTAATACTTTTTTTCTTCTTTTTATTATAATAGTTTTATTTTATTTTATTACATCCTCTTTCTTTTGCTCTTTCTATTTTTTCTCCCTTTTATTCTGAGCCATGTGGATGAAAGGCTCTTGGTGCTCCAGCCAGGCATCAGGGCTGTGCCTCTGAGGTGGGAGAGCCAACTTCAGGACACTGGTCCACAAGAGATGGCCCAGCTCCACGTAATACCAAACAGCAAAAATCTTTCAGAGATCTCCATCTCAACATCAAGACTCAGCTTCACTCAACGACCAGCAAGCTACAGTGCTGGACACCCTATGCCAAACAACTAGCAAGACAGGAAAACAGCCCCATCCATTAGCAGAGAGGCTGCCTAAAATCAAAAGGCCACAGACACCCCAAAACACACCACCAGACGTGGACGTGCCCACCAGAAAGACAAGATCCAGCCTCATCCACCAGAACACAGGCACTAGTCCCCTCCACCAGGAAGCCTACACAACCCACTGAACCAACCTTAGCCACTAGGGGCAGATATCAAAAACAACGGGAACTATGAACCTGCAGCCTGTGAAAAGGAGACCCCAAACACAGTAAGATAAGCAAAGTGAGATGACAGATAAACACACAGCAGATAAAGGAGCAGGGTCAAAACACATCAGGCCTAACAAATGAAGACGAAATAGGCAGTCTACCTGAAAAAGACTTCAGAATAATGATTGTAAAGATGATCCAAAATCTTGGAAATAGAATAGACAAAATGCAAGAAACATTTAACAAGGATGTGGAAGAAATAAAGACGAACCAAGCAATGATGAAAAACACAATAAATAAAATAAAAAATACTGTAGAAGGGATCAATAGCAGAATAACTGCGGCAGAAGAACGGGTAAGTAACCTGGAAGATAAAATAGTGGAAATAACTACTGCAGAGCAGAATAAAGAAAAAAGAATGAAAAGAACTGAGGACAGTCTCAGAGACCTCTGGGACAACATTAAATGCACCAACATTCCAATTATAGGGGTTCCAAAAGAAGAAGAGAAAATGAAAGGGACTGAGATAATATTTGAAGAGATTATAGTTGAAAACTTCCCTAATATGAGAAAGGAAATAGTTAATCAAGTCCTGGAAGCACAGAGAGTCCCATACAGGATAAATCCAAGGAGAAACACACCAAGACACATATTAATCAAACTATCCAAAATTAAATATAAAGAAAACATATTAAAAGCAGCAAGGGAAAAACAACAAATAACACACAAGGGAATCCCCATAAGGTTAACAGCTGATCTTTCAGCAGAAACTCTGCAAGCCAGAAGGGAGTGGCAGGATATACTTAAAGTGATGAAGGAGAAAAACCTACAACCAAGATTACTCTACCCAACGAGGATCTCATTCAGATTTGATGGAGAAATTAAAACCTTTACAGACAAGCAAAAGCTGAGAGAGTTCAGCACCACCAAACCAGCTTTACAACAAATGCTAAAGGAACTTCTCTAGGCAAAAAACACAAGAGAAGGAAAACACCTACAATAACAAACTCAAAACATTTAAGAAAATGGGAATAGGAACATACATATCGATAATTACCTTAAATGTAAATGGATTAAATGCTCCCACCAAAAGACACAGACTGGCTGAATGGATAAAAAACAGGACCCATATATATGCTGTCTACAAGAGACCCACTTCAGACCTAGGGACACATACAGACTGAAAGTGAAGGGATGGAAAAAGATATTCCATGCAAATGGAAATCAAAAGAAAGCTGGAGTAGCAATTCTCATATCAGAATAAATAGACTTTAAAATAAAGACTATTACAAGAGACAAAGAAGGACACTATATAATGATTAAGGGATCGATCCAGGAGGAAGGTATAACAATTGTAAATATTTATGCAACCAACAGAGGAGGACCTAAATACATAAGGCAAATGCTAACAGCCATAAAAGGGGAATATCGACAACAACACAATCATAGTAGGGGACTTTAACACCCCACTTTCACCAAAGGACAGATCATCCAAAATGAAAACAAATAAGGAAACACAAGCTTTAAATGATACATTAAACAAGATGGAGTTAATTGATATTTATGGGACATTCCACCCAAAAACAACAAAATGTACATTTTTCTCAAGTGCTCATGGAACATTCTCCAGGATAGATCATATGTTGGATCACAAATCAAGCCTTGGTAAATTTAAGAAAATTGAAATTGTATCAAGTATCTTTTCCGACCACAATGGTATGAGACGATATCAATTAAAGGAAAAGATCTGTAAAAAATACAAACACATGGAGGCTACACAGTACACTACTTAATAACGAAGTGATCACTGAAGAAATCAAAGGGGAAATCAAAAAATACCTAGAAACAAATGACAATGGAGACACGATGACCCAAAACCTATGGGATGCAGAAAAAGCAGTGCTAAGAGGGAAGTTTATAGCAATCCAAGCCTACATCAAGAAACAGGAAACATCTTGAATAAACAACCTAACCTTGCACCTAAAGCAATTAGAGAAAGATGAACAAAAAAACCCCAAAGCTAGCAGAGGGAAAGAAATAATAAAGATCAGATCAGAAATAAATGAAAAAGAAATGAAGGAGACAATAGCAAAGATCAATAAAAGTAAAAGCTGGTTCTTTGAGAAGATAAACAAAATTGATAAACCATTAGGCAGACTCATCAAGAGAAAAAGGGAGAAGACTCAAATCAATAGACTTAGAAATGAAAAAGGAGAAGTAACCACTGACACTGCAGAAATACAAAAGATCATGAGAGATTACTATAAGCAACTCTATGCCAATAAAATGGACAACCTGGAAGAAATGGACAAATTCTTAGAAATGCACAACCTGCTGAGACTGAACCAGGAAGAAATAGAAAATATGAATAGACCAATCACAAGCACTGAAATTGAAACTGTGATTAAAAATCTTCCAACAAACTAAAGCCCAGGACCAGATGGCTACACAGGCGAATTCTATCAAACATTTAGAGAAGAGCTAACACCTAGCCTTCTCAAACTCTTCCAAAATATTGCAGAGGGAGGAACACTCCCCAACTCTTTCTACGAGGCCACCATCACTCTGATACCAAAACCAGACAAAGATGTCACAAAGAAAGAAAACTACAGGCCAAAATCACTGATGAACATAGATGCAAAAATCCTCAACAAAATACTAGCAAACAGAATCCAACAGCACATTAAAAGGATCATACACCATGATTAAGTGGGGTTTATTCCAGGAATGCAAGGATTCTTCAATATACGCAAATCGATCAACGCGATACATCATATTAACAAATTGAAGGAGAAAAACCATATGATCATCTCAATAGATGCAGAGAAAGCTTTTGACAAAATTCAACACCCATTTATGATAAAAGCCCTGCAGAAAGTAGGCATAGAGGGAACTTTCCTCAACATAATAAAGGCCTTATATGACAAACCCACAGCCAACATTGTCCTCAATGGTGAAAAACTGAAACCATTTCCACTAATATCAGGAGCAAGACAAGGTTGCCCACTCTCACCACTATTATTCAACATAGTTTTGGAAGTGTTAGCCACAGCAATCAGAGAAGAAAAAGAAATAAAAGGAATCCAAATTGGAAAAGAAGAAGTAAAGCTGTCACTGTTTGCAGATGACATGATACTATACATAGAGAATCCTAAAGATGCTACCAGAAAACTACTAGAACTAATCAATTAATTTGTAAAGTAGCAGGATACAAAATTAATGCACAGAAATTTCTTGCACTCCTATACACTAATGATGAAAAATCTGAAAGTGAAATTAAGAAAAGAATCCCATTTACCATTGCAACAAAATGAATAAAATATCTAGGAATAAACCTACCTAAGGAGACAAAAGACCTGTATGCAGAAAATTATAAGACACTGATGAAAGAAATTAAAGATGATACCAAAAGATGGAGAGATATACCATGTTCTTGGATAGGAAGAATCAACATTGTGAAAATGACTCTACTACCCAAACCAATCTACAGATTCAATGCAATCCCTGTCAAACTACAACTGGCATTTTTCACAGATCTAGAACAAAAAATTTCACAGTTTGTATGGCAACACAAAAGACCCCGAAGAGCCAAAGCAATTTTTTTTTTTTTATAAATTTATTTATTTATTTATTCATTTCTGGCTGTGTTGGGTCTTCGTTTCTGTGCGAGGGCTTCCTCTAGTTGCGGCAAGCGGGGGCCACTCTTCATCGCGGTGCGCGGGCCTCTCACTATCGCGGCCTCTCTCGTTGCGGAGCACAGGCTCCAGACGCGCAGGCTCAGTAATTGTGGCTCACGGGCCCAGTTGCTCCGTGGCATGTGGGATCTTCCCAGACCAGGGCTCGAGCCCGTCTCCCCCGCATTGGCAGGCAGACTCTCAACCACTGCGCCACCAGGGAAGCCCGCCAAAGCAATTTTGAGAAAGAAAAATGGAGCTGGAGGAATCAGACTCCCTGACTTCAGACTACATTACAAAGCTACAGTAATCAAGACAGTATGGTACTGGCCCAAAAACAGAAATATAAACCAATGCAACTGGATAGAAAGCCCAGAGATAAACCCACGCACATATGGTCACCTTATTTTTGATAAAGGAGACTAGAATATATGATGTAGAAAAGACACCCTCTTCAATAAGTGGTGCTGGGAAAATTGGACAAGTACATGTAAAAGTATGAAATTAGAACACTCCCTGACACCATACACAAAAATAAACTCAAAATGGATTAAAGACCTAAGTGTAAGGCCAGACACTGTCAAACTCTTAGAGGAAAACATAGACAGAACACTCTATGACATGAATCACAGCAATATCCTTTTTGACCCAACTCCTAGAGAAATGGAAATAAAAACACAAATAAACAAATGGGACCTAATGAAACTTAAAAGCTTTTGCACAGCAAAGGAAACCATAAACAAGACCAAAAGACAACCCTCAGAATGGGAGAAAATATTTGCAAATGAAGCAACTGACAAAGGATTAATCTCCAAGATGTACAAGCAGCTCATGCAGCTCAATAACAAAAAAACGAACAACCCAATCCAAAAATGGGTAGAAGACCTAAATAGACATTTCTCCAAAGAAGATATACAGATGGCCAACAGTCACATGAAAGAATGCTCAACATCATTAATCATTAGAGAAATGCAAATCAAAACTACAATGAGATATCATCTCACACCGGTCAGAATGGCCATCAACAAAAAATCTAGAAACAATAAATGCTGGAGATGGTGTGGAGAAAAGGGAACACTCTTGCACTGTTGGTGGGAATGTAAATTGATACAGCCACTATGGTGAACAGTATGGAGGTTCCTTAAAATCTAAAAATAGAACTACCATACGACCCAGCAATCCCTCTACTGGGCATATACCCTGAGAAAACCATAATTCAAAAAGAGTCATGCACCAAAATGTTCATTGTAGCTCTATTTACAATAGCCTGGACATGGAAGCAACCTAAGTGTCCATCATTGGATGAATGGATAAAGAAGATGTGGCACATATATACAATGGAATATTACTCAGCCATAAAAAGAAACAAAATGGAGGAATTTGTAGTGAGGTGGATGGAATTACAGTCTGTCATACAGAGTGAAGTAAGTCAGAAAGAGAAAAGCAAATACAGTATGCTAACACATATATATGGAATCTAAGGAAAAAAAAAAAAAAGGTCATGAACTACCTAGTGGCAAGACGGGAATAAAGACACAGACCTACTAGAGAATGGACTTGAGGATATGGGGAGGGGAAGGGGTAAGATGTGACAAGGTGAGAGAGTGGCATAGGCATATATGCACTACCAAATGTAAAACAGATAGCTAGTGGGAAGCAGCCGCATAGCACAGGGAGATCAGCTCAGTGCTTTGTGACCACCTAGAGGGGTGGGATAGGGAGGGTGGGAGGGAGGGAGACGCAAGAGGGAAGAGATATGGGAACATACGTATATGTATAACTGATTCACTTTGTTATAAAGCAGAAACTAACACACCATTGTAAAGCAATTATACTCCAATAAAGATGTTTAAAAAAAAAATAGTAAGCACTTAAACTCCAATCAGTCCTTATATTAAATTCCTATCAGAGCTCTTTAACTAAACAACGTATAAAATTTATTTCCACACGATTTCTGAAAGTATATATATTGGTTGATATACCACAGTTTCTTTACAATATTCCATGATCCTTATATGAAAATCATTTACTAACATAAATGAAAATATCAAACTACTGGAACTTATTGAATATTCCTCAAAGTTTACATTGCAATACTATCTAATAGCCTTGCATTTATGACAGAAAATATTTGAGGAACAACAAATAGAATCATAAGTGGGAGTTGGTACTGTAGTTAAATCCTTATAAAATTATTCATTAAACTAAAACTTTGTTATGATATTTACTTTTGTAGTGTGTAAAGATGGGTGATCTATACATATGCACATACAATGAAAAAATCCTTCTGATTTAATACCTATAAACTTTGCTTAGTAGGGTTTCAATAACTATGTACTAGTTTTTTAATTAAAATTGTCACTTCAAAATGTTCAGCAAAAATTCCCTTGGGTTTAAAACATTTAATCTTTAATAATACACATATCAGTGCTATAGTTGTAGTTTTAAATACAGAGATCCTTGGTCTAAGGATAAAATTGATTCAGTTTGTTACTAAATAAAAACATGAAATTCAAGTTCCCAAAGAGCACACAATGAATTTCTCTGTTTGAAACGGACAATTGTTTTCTATAGACATATAAGTTAAGTCCTATGGTACTTTCTTCAAATTCTTTCAAAACACCCACCACCATCAGGTAGCTTTGTGCATGCAAAACTATGGTAAGAAGAATTTTACTAAAAGGGTTAGCTGCCTTTATGGAATAATACATTTTCTCTAATGTACAGACAATAATGCAAGACATGTGCTGATATGATCTCCTAAAAGAGAAAGAAATTCTATTCTAGACTTTAAGACACTGAAGTTTGTGTCACGCAGTACCTGATGATTTCAGAAAGAGAACAGAGTTTCAAAGTCTGTTTGGAAATGTGTGTGAACAGGTGTCTTGAGTTCTGATTGTACCTCTCTCTTCTTAGGACTCCGGTCCAAGCCCACAAAAGCTGACCCTTTATTGAGTTTCTCTAACAGGCTTGTCACTGTCACCCCAAAATACACCCTGCCTTCAATAACTGTCAGTGGGATCATTCACTAAAACTCAACTTTTCTTCTTCTCTTATTCAACATATGCCTTGAGTTTCCTAATCAGCTCATTTGTGTATATTTTGCATTTCTTTTGACTTTTTTTTAAAGAATACTGCTAACATGTCTGTATTCTAAGTTTTTTATTATCCTTAGAGAACATCCCTGAAAAAGATATTGGATGATTGTTTGTTTATTATTGGAGCAAGTGATGGGTAATCTAGCTTTTGGGTTTTATTTAGGGGCTGATGTATGAAATGTAAATTTTGTACACACAGCCTTTTATTGAAATAATACTTTAAGCAACTCTACAAAATATCTATCTTTCTTTCTGGTATCTTTTCTGCTGCTTTTGTAGTTTCTGCTGTTGTTAAAAAATTCCAAGATTTCCTTGCCCTATGCCTTTCTGTTATTTATCCTGACACAAATTTAATTGTTGCATATTTTTAAGTTAAATTTCAGTAAATTCTTTAATATTTCCTTGTAACATTTCTCTTTTGTTTTTAAGACTACAGATACCAAAGTAATAGTTGTATTTTAAAATACATCTAAGCCTAATGATAAAATTGATTTTATCATTTTGTTATTTTTTATATATTTTTTTTATATTTGTTATCACCCTTTACTAAATAAAATCTCTATTTTGCATCATTAAGCTGAGTTTAGTGCTCAGTGATCTATATTTGTGGGATTGGTTTAAATCAACATTAATACTTACTGTTAAGAATGTATTAGTGTACATAAATGTGAAAGCTAAATTATTCATATCTCTGTAGAGAACACAGATTTTTCCATATAAAAATTTGAGAATTTTTTTTAGTTTACTTGTGTTACTTGAATAATAAAAAAGTAATAAGACCACCCAATTATTTGTAAATTTATGGTATTCCATTGTGAAGTTAATTTATTTCAATATGGAAGGCGTACACTTTATATTACTTTTTAATATAGTCACCTTTTATTGCATCTTCGAATGTATAAGGTATGCATATGTGAGAGGTGAATGGGGGCAGAGTATGTATGTCACATTTAGGGGACAGAAACTGGCAAGTAGTTTTCAATTAATACCTCAGACAGTGTCTTTGGTAGTCAGCTGTGGTAATGCTTAAAAACCTTAACATCTCTGGTAATGCTTGTACAAGTATCTCTAGAAGGACCAAAATCTCTGGTCTTGTGACTCAAGAGGAAAAGTGCTCACGTAGCCTTGCACTCCCTCCCAAGTGAGCTGCGTTTTGGAGGAAGAAGCAGAATCAATTGTATTGTTCACTTTAAATTACACTTTACCTGAATAATAATCTTCATGACTTTCAAATCCCCCAGCAGGAAGTCATAAGTTTTTCTTTCTTCTTCTTTTTTTAAACATTTTCCTCTGTAGAATAGATTTACTTCGACAACTGAAACATTCCAACTTTATAAACATAAGCACTTTATGTAAACTGTCTTCTGGTGAACAGCAAGCCTAGAACTCTGCAAGGGGAGAAGAGAAAAATGTATCTGAACGTTGCTATCCTCCTTCATCTCTTGAAACCATATTCTTTGTCTGACATAGTATGAAGTCTAAGTCAGATATGACAGCAAAACCCAATAAATTGCAGGGAGTACAGAGAATTGGGATGACTTGTTATAGTATCAGTTCTGGAAGTGTTACCATTTCCTTTCAGTTTTAACATCTACCCAAAGAAGAAAATCAGAAAATTATGAAAAATGATGGTGATAATATTGTACCTGAAAATTGTACCTTATGTGTGTCAATCCTAGGAACAAGACTACTATCTTTCACTGCATTGTTATAATGTACTAAGTAAACTGTTTTATTAACAAATTATAGGTGAGATGGATAAATTGTTATAACTACATACTAGTGAATGCTTTATGATACCCAAACCATCAGATATTTGTATTTTAGTGGTTTGTATCATTGAATCACTCCTAGCTTACCTAAAATTAAAATAAACTAATTATTGAATATACGTTATTATCACATTTCAAGCATTGTGTCAGAAGAAAACTAATATTACCATTTTACTAACTTTGACAACATTTATAAAGATAGGAGTTACTAATATTCTCATTTTTTTATTCATTTATCAAATATTTACCAAACACTAACTAAACACTACTATAAGGAAGTAGCCTAGATCTAAAGATTGATAATTATGAGAAACAGACTGCAGTGCAAAGGATTCATGAATAATCAGGCACAACGAGTGGACATTACTCATCTATGCCTTCCTTATTCCTAAAGGAAGCCTGCTGAGATATTGAAGCCTTCTTCAATATCTCACGTAGAGTGAGGTACCAACAGGTCTGAGTTGCCAAGAAACTATGGGTTTTCTTCATTTTATACTAGGTGTCAGCAAATCTGGCCCACCACCTCTTTTTGTAAATAAAGTTTTTTTGGAATGCATCCATGCCTACTCATCTACATATTGCCTATGGCTGCTTTCACTTTACAACAGCACAACTCAGTAGTTGTGACAGTGACTCCATGGTCCACAAAGCCTAAGTTATTTATTACCTCATCCTTTAAATGAAAAGATTGCTGACACCTGCTTTATGTCATGAAGCTAAGGAAGGGACTATGTTAGTGGTTAATTGTCTATATAACACCATCTAAGGCAAGCACTTGCTGTGTTACATTTGCATTATTCTATTTCCATTTCATGCTCTGTCTTCAGGCCCAGAGCGTGTTGGGTCATGGCCCACTAAAATCCATTCCTTTGGATGGGGACATGGGTATTCATGTTTCATTCCTCACCAATCTTTAACTCTTACTGGTACATAGAGATATCACTTTTTTAACATAGCAACAGCATATCCAAAGAAACTACAAGATAAAAACAGGTAATATTAATTATCATGGCAACCTCAATGTCCATATATACACTACCACTCTCTCACTTTGTCCCAGCTTACCGTTCCCTCTCCCCGTGTCCTCAAGACCATTCTCTAGTAGGTCTGCATCGTTATTTGCACCTTGCCCCTAGGTTCCTCACGACCATTTTTTTTTTTTTTTTTAGATTCCATATATATGTGTTAGCGTACGGTATTTGTATTTCTCTTTCTGACTTACTTCACTCTGTATGACAGACTCTAAGTCCACCCACCTCACTACAAATAAGTCAATTTCGTTTTTTTTATGGCTGAATAATATTCCATTGTATATATGTGTCACATCTTCTTTAGCCATTCATCTTTTGATGGACACTTAGGTTGCTTCCAAGTCTTGGCTATTGTAAATAGAGCTGCAATGAACATTGCGGTACATGACTCTTTTTGAATTATGGTTTTCTCAGAGTATAGGCCCAGTAGTGGGATTGCTAGGTCATGTGGTAGTTCTAGTTTTAGTTTTTTAAGGAACCTACAGATAGTTTTCCATAGTGGCTGTATCAGGTGACATTCCCATGAACAGGGCAAGAGGGTTCCCTTTTCTCCACACCCTCTCCAGCATTTATTGTTTGTAGATTTTTTGATGATGTCCATTCTGGCTGGTGTGAGGTAATACCACATTGTAGGTTTGATTTGCTTTTCTCTAATGATTAGTGATGTTGACAATTATTTCATGTGCTTGTTGGCAGTCTGTGTATTTTCTTTGGAGAAATGTCTATTTAGGTCTTCTGCCATTTTTGGAGTGGCTTTTTTTACTTTTTTAATATTGAGCTGCATGAGCTACTTGTAAATTTTGGTGATTAATCCTTTGTCAGTTGCTTCATTTGCAAATATTTTCTCCCATTCTGAGGGTTGTCTTTTCGTCTTATTTATGGTTTCCTTTGTTGTGCAAAAACCTTTAAGTCTCCTTAGGTCCCATTTGTTTATTTGTGTTTTTATTTCCATTTCTCTAGGAAGTGGGTCAAAAAGGATCTTGCTGTGATTTATGTCATAGAGTGTTCTGCCTATGTTTTCCTCTAAGAGTTTGACAGTGTCTGGCCTTACATTTAGGTCTTTAATCCATTTTGATTTTATTTTTGTGTATGGTGTTAGGGAGTGTTCTAATTTCATACTTTTACATGTAGCTGTCCAGTTTTCCCAGCACCACTTATTGAAGAGGCTCTGTTTTCTCCATTGTATATCTTTTCCTCCTTTATCAAAGATAAGGTCACCATATGTGCAGGGGTTTATCTCTGGGCTTTCTATCCTGTTACACTGATCTATGTTTCTGTTTTTGTGCCAGTACCATACTGTCTTTATTACAGTAGCTTTGTAGTATAGCATGAAGTCCGGGAGGCTGATTCCTCCAGGTCCTTTTTTTTCCTCAAGATTGCTTTGGCTATTTGGGGTCTTTTGTGTTTCCATACAAATTGTGAAATTTCTTTTTCTAGTTCTGTGAAAAATGCCAGTGGTAGTTTAATAGGGATTGCATTGAATCTGTAGATAGCTTTGGGTAGTACAGTCATTTTCACAATGTTGATTTTTCAATCCAAGAAAATGGCATATCTCTCCATCTATTTCTATCATCTTTAATTTCTTTCATCAGTGTCTTATAATTTTCTGCATACATGTCTTTTGTCTCCTTAGGTAGGTTTATTCGTAGGTATTTTATTCTTTTTTTTCCATTGGTAAATGGGAGTGTTTTCTTAATTTCACTTTCAGATTTTTCATCATTAGTGTATAGGAATGCCAGAGATTTCTGTGCATTAATTTTGTATCCCACTACTTTACAAAATTCATTGATTAGCTCTAGTAGTTTACTGGTAACACCTTTAGGATTCTCTATGTATAGTATCATGTCATCTGCAAACAGGGACAGCTTTACTTCTTCTTTCCCGATTTGGATTCCTTTTATTTCTTTTTCTCCTCTGATTGCTGTGGCTAAAACTTCTAGAACTATGTTGAACAATAGTGTTGAGAGTGGGCAACCTTGTCTTGTTCCTGATCTTAGTGGAAATGGTTTCAATTTTTCACCATTGAGGACGATGTTGGCTGTGTGTTTGCCAATACGGTCTTTATTATGTTGAAGTAAGTTCCCTCTATGCCTACTTCATGGAGGGTTTTTATCATAAATGGGTGTTGAATTTTGTCTAAAGCTTACTCTGCATCTATTGAGATGATCATATGGTTTTTCTCCTTCAATTTATAATATGGTGTATCACATTGTTTGATTTGCATATATTGAAGAATCCTTGCATTCCTGGGATAAACCCCACTTGATCATGGTGTATTATCCTTTTTATGTGCTGTTGGATTCTCATAAAGATCAGATCAGAAATAAATGAAAAAGAAATGAAGGAAGAGATAGCAAAGATCAATAAAACTAAAAGCTTGTTCTTTGAGAATATAAACAAAATTGATAAACAATTAGACAGACTAATCAAGAAAAAAAGGGAGACGATTCAAATCAGTAGACTTAGAAATGAAAAAGGGGAAGTAACAACTGACACTGCAGAAATACAAAGATAATGAGAGATTATTACAAGCAACTATATGCCACTAAAAGGGACAACCTGGAAGAAATGGACAAATTGTTAGAAAAGCACAACCTTCTAAGACTGAACCAGGAAGAAATAGAAAATATAAACAGACCAATCACAAGCACTGAAATTGAGACTGTAATTAAAAATCTTCCAACAAACAAAAGCCCAGGACCAGATGGCTCCACAGGTGAATTCTATCAAACGTTTATAGAAGAGCTAACACCTATCCTATCCTTCTCAAACCCTTCCAAAATATAGCAGAGGGAGGAACACTCCCAAACTCATTCTACGGGGTCACCATCACCCTGACACCAAAACCAGACAAAGATGTCACAAAAAAAGAAAACTACAGGCCAATATCACTGATGAACATAGATGCAAAAATTCTCAACAAAACACTACCAGACAGACTCCAACAGCACATTTCATTTATTTCTGACCTGATCTTTATGATTTCTTTCCTTCTGCTAACTTTGGGGTTTTTTTGTTCTTCTTTCTCTAATTCCTTTAGGTGTATGGTTACATTGTATATTTGAGATATTTCTTGAGGTAGGACTGTATTGCTATAAACTTCCCTGTTAGAACTGCTTTTGTTGCATCCCATAGGTTTTGGGTCATTGTGTTTTCATTGTCATTTGTTTCTATACATTTTTTGATTTCCCGTTTGATTTCTTCAGTGATCTCTTGGTTATTTAGTGGTGTATTTTTTAGCCTCCATGTGTTCGTATTTTTTACAGACTTTTTACTTTAATTGATATCAGGTCTCATAGCATTGTGGTCGGAAAAGACACTTGATATGATTTCTATTTTCTTAAATTTACGCAGGCTTGGTTTGTGCCCCAACATATGATCTATCCTGGAGAATGTTCCATGAGCACTTGAGAAGAAAATTTATTCTGTTTGGATGATCTATCCATTTGTGAAAGTGGGGTGTTAAAATCCCCTTCTATGTTTGTGTTACTGTCGATTTCCCCTTTTATGGCTGTTAGCATTTGCCTTATGTACTGAGGTGCTCCTATGTTAGGTGCATAAATATTTACAATTGTTATATCTTCTTCTTGGATTGATCCCTTGATCATTATGTAGTGTCCTTCTTTGTCTCTTGTAATAGTGTTTATTTTAAAGACTATTTTGTCTGATATGAGAATTGCTACTCCAGCTTTTGTTTGATTGCCATTTGCATGGAATATCTTTCTCCATCTCCTCACTTTCAGTCTGTATGTGTCCCTAGGTCTGAAGTGCATCTCTTGTCGATAGCATATATATGTGTCTTGTTTTTGTATCCATTCAGTGAGTCTGTGTCTTTTGGTTGAAGCATTTAGTCCATTTTCATTTAAGGTAAATATTGATATGTATGTTCCTATTACCATTTTCTTAATTGTTTTGGGTTTGTTATTGTACGTCTTTTCCTTCTCTTGTGTTTCCTGCCTAGAGAAGTTCCTTTAACATTTGTTGTACAGTTGCTTTGAGCGTGCTGAATTCTCTTAGGTTTTGCTTGTCTGTAAAGGTTTTTGCTTGTCTGCAATTTCTCCGTTGAATCTGAATGAAATCCCTACTAGGTAGAGTAATCTTGGTTGTAGGCTTTTCTCCTTCATCACTTTAAATATGTCCTGCCACTCCCTTCTGGCTTGCAGAGTTCCTGCTGAAAGATCAGCTGTTAACCTTATAGGGATTCCCTTGTATGTTATTTATTGTTTTTCCCTTGTTTCTTTTAATACTCTTTCTTTACATTTAACTTTTGATAGTTTGATTAATGTGTCTTGGCCTGTTTCTCCTTGGATTTATCCTGTATGGGACTCTCTGCCCTTCCTGGCCTTGATTGACTATTTCCTTTCCCATATTAGGGAAGTTTTCAAGTGTAATCTCTTCAAATATTTTCTCAGTCCCTTTCTTTTTCTCTTCTTCTTCTGTGACACTTTTAGTTTGAATGTTGGTACATTTAATGTTGTCCCTGAGGTCTAGAGAGTATATTCAGTTCTTTTCATTCTTTTATCTTTATTCTGCTCTGTGGTAGTTATTTCCACTATTTTATCTTCCAGGTCACTTATCCGTTCTTCTGCCTCAGGTATTCTGCTATTGATTCCTTCTAGAGAATTTTTAATTTCATTTATTGTGTTGTTCATCATTGTTTGTTTGCTCTTTAGTTCTTCTAGTTGTTTGTTAAGTGTTTCTTGTATTTTCTCCATTTTGTTTCCAAGATTTTAGATCATCTTTATTATCATTATTCTGAATTCTTTTTCAGGTAGACTTCCTATTTCCTCTTCATTTGTTTATTTTGGTGTGTTTTTACCTTGCTCCTTCATCTGCTGTGTGTTTCTCTTTCTTCTCATTTTGCTTAACTTACTGTGTTTGGGGTCTCCTTTTTGCAAGCTTCAGGTTTGTAGTTCCCATTGTTTTTGGTGTCTGCCCCATGTGGCTAAGTTTGATTCATTGGATTGTGTAGGCTTCCTGGTGGAGGGGACTGGTGCCTGTGTTCTGGTGGATGAGGCTGGATCTTGTCTTTCTGGTGGGCAGGACCACATCTGGTGGTGTGTTTTGGGGTGTGTGACCTTATTATGATGTTAGGCAGCCTCTCTGCTAATGGGTGGGGTTGTGTTCCTGTCTTGCTAGTTGTTTGGCATAGGTTGTCCAGCACTGTAGCTTGCTGGTCATTGAGTGGAGCTGGGTCTTAGCGTTGAGATGGAGATCTCTGGGAAAGCTGTCACCATTTGATATTACATGGAGCAGGGAGGTCTCTGGTGGAACAATGTCCTGAACTCGGCTCTCCCACCTGACACCCGGCTGGAGCACCAAGACCCTGTCAGCCACACAGCTCAGAAGAAAAGGCAGAAAAAAACGAAAGAATGAAAGAAAGAAATAAAAGATAATAATATAATAAAATACAGTTATTAAAATAAAAAATTGAAAAATTATTAAAAATTAAAAAGAAAAAAGGAAAAAGAAAGAAAAAAGAGAGCCACCAAACCAGAAATCAAATCCACCAATGATAACAAGCACTAAAATCTATACTAAAAAAAAAAAAAAAAAAAGAAGAAGAAGAGGCAGAACTCAGGAGAAATGGTAAAAGCAAAGCTATACAGAAACACTTACACAAAGCATACACACTCACAAAAAGAGAAAAAGGAAAAAGGAAAATTATATATATTATATATATATATATATATGGCACAGAGCAACCAAATCAATAAACAAATCTACCAGTGATAATAAGCTCCAAATACTAAACTAAGATAAACCTAAAACCAGAAAGGAATTAGATGCAGAAAGCAAACCCCAAGTCTACAGTTGCTCCCAAAGTCTGCTGCCTCAATTATGGGATGATTCATTGTCTATTCATGTATTCCACAGATGCAGGGTACATCAAGGTGATTCTGGAGATAATCCCCTGCTCCTGAGGCTGCTGGGAGAAATTTCCCTTTCTCTTCTTTGGTCGCACAGCTCCTGGGGTTCAGCTTTGGATTTGGCCCTGCCTCTGCATGTAGGTCACTTGAGGGAGAATGTTGTTTGCTCAGACAGGACGGTGTTAAAGTAGCAGCTGATTCGGGTGCTATGGCTCACTCAGGCTGGGGGGAGGGAGGGATACAGAATGCAGGACAAGCCTGTGGCAGCAGAGGTTGGCGTGATGTTGCACCAGCCTGAGATGTGCCATGTGTTCTCCCGGGCAAGTTGTCCCTGGATCACGGGACCCTGGCAGGGGCGGGCTGCACAGGCTCTCGGAGGGGGAAGTGTGGATAGTCACCTTTGCTTGCACACAGGATTTTTGGTGGCTGCAGCAGCAGTCTTAGTGTTTCATGCCCTTCTCTGGTGTCCATGTTGATAACCACGGCTTGCATCTCTGGAGCTAATTTAGGCTGTGTTCTGAATCCCCTCTCCTCGTGCATCCTGAAACAATGGTCTCTTGACTCTTAGGCAGGTCCAGACTTTTTCACGGACTCCTTCCCAGCTAGCTGTGGTGCATTAGCCCCCTTCAGGCTGTGTTCACACAGCCAACCCCAGTCCTCTCCCTGGGATCTGACCTCTGAAGCCCGAGCCTCAGCTCCCAGCCCTCACCCACCTGGCGGGTGAGCAGACAAGCCTCTCAGGCTGGTGAGTGCTGGTCGGTACTGTTCTTCTCTGTGGGAATCTCTCTGCTTTCCCCTCTGCTCCCCTATTGCTGCGCTCTCCTCCATGTCTCTGAAGCTTCCTCCCTGCCAACCCTTGTCTCCGCCAGTGAAGGGGCTTCCTAGTGGGTGGAAAATTTTCCTCCTTCACAGCTCCCTCCCAGAGGTGCAGGTCCTGTCCCTATTCTTTTGTCTCTGTTTTTTCCTTTTTCTTTTGCCCTACCCAGGTACATGGGGAGTCTCTTGCCTTTCGGGAAGTCTGAGGTCTCCTGCCAGCATTCAGTAGGTGTTTTGTAGGAGTTGTTCCACATGTAGATGTATTTCTGATGTATTTGTAGGGAGGAAGGTGATCTCCACATCTTACTCCTCTGCCATCTTGAAGGTCTCTCTTTCTATTCACTTTTATAACATTCCATCATAATCCCAGTAACTCTTTCCAATACCACTGCTATCATGTCCATCCAAGAAAAAAATGAAATATGAAAAGATTA
The DNA here is from genome assembly GCF_949987535.1 of Balaenoptera acutorostrata. NCBI lineage: Eukaryota > Metazoa > Chordata > Mammalia > Artiodactyla > Balaenopteridae > Balaenoptera > Balaenoptera acutorostrata. The sequence continues at coordinate 39,086,249 of NC_080081.1, forward strand.
ACTCCAAAACATCCCAGACAGTAAATGATTTTAAAATCAAGAAAGATGCTTGAAATATGTCCAGAATGCAACTCAGGTAAGATAGAAATTTCTGTCTCCTGAAATCCAATAGAAGCTTCCAAAGAATGAAAGTGAGGTGGTAGTTGGTCAATAATACTTAATCATATCCCCTCTTTAATGGTGATACCAACTTTATTTAATACTTCCTACTGCCAGTTAAAGATGCTTGATAAGCTTCTGGTATTTCAGCAGGTTTTAACTGCCTAGTGTCTTCTGCTGACATTAACCAATATCAAGTTTAAGATCCACAGCTTAAGCTTCAGATCCTCTATTCTAGAGTTCATAGAGGAAATAGAAATTGGTGAATAAAGCGCTTTAAGCTTTTACTATCACAAGCAGGACTGAAAGTGGCTCCAAATCTGGTAGTATAGTCACTCACTTGTTGTAACCCTTGCTCATCTTTAACATTCAAGCCTAAGATCTGCTACATCAATTTGGGTATGAGTTTGGTTTATATTGTCCAGCACCCCCCATAGAAGGAAGGGATGTAGATGCTTAGCAAACTGGGCATCATAATGTGCCATACGGTTTACCTGGTGTATGGATTGAATGTTTGTGTTAAATGTTAAAAATCTTTGGCCTTTGGAAGGGAGCTAGGTCATGAGAGCTAGCCCACATGAATGGAATTAGTGCCCATATATGAAGAGACATAAGAACACTCTCCCTCTTCCTCCCTCTCCCTCTCTCTCTCTCTCTTTTGCCTGGCATGTGAGGATACATTGAAAAGACAGTCATCTGCAAACCAGGAAGTGTTTCCTCACCAGACACAGGATCTGCTGGCACCTAGATCTTGGGCTTCCTAGCTCTTAGAACTGTGAGTGGGTTGTTATTTAAGCCACTCAGTCTATGGTAATAAGTTATAGCAGCCTGAGCTAAGACACGTGGTCTCTGTGCCATGGATAGGTACACTTCAGCACCTCAGGAAACTCTAGAACCTTCTGAGTCATCCCAGCTGCAGCTTACTCATCACCACCCAAGGTGGGAAACACAACATGTTTCTCCCCATGTGAGGAATGGTAGCTCTAAGCCACCCAGTCAGTGGCTCATAACACCAGTGTGCTCCTTTAACTCCTTTAGGAATGCAGGCTCACTGAATTACCAAGGCCTGGCCCAGCAATAGAAACCATGTCTTCATGATGAAAACAGGTACTAACAACACTCCTCAACAGTAACTTTGATGAGAACTTCTAGATGAGAGGCTTGGTTAGTGACAGGTTAGACCACTTGATTCCAACATGTAACACTACGTTAGGTGGCCAGGAGTGCAGGCTTTTTCCTTCAGCGGAGCCTCTTCTGTGCCTCTGCAGCTGTCACTGGATGAGATTACTCCATGGTATTACACAGCATCCTCATTTCTTTATTCCAGTTCTCCTTTCCTAATAGATCCCTAATTACCATTACCTAGATCAACAACTATACCATGCAGAGTCTGCTGCTGAGATAGAAGGCCAGGCTAGATAAACAACAGCTGGTCCATTCTTTAGTGAATTCTGGATTATGAAATTGGTAAATAGTAGTATTTCTCTGACTCCAAAAGGAGCAATGGTTAAACTTGACTTGAATCAACGTATGTATTTTAGATATGTGTTTGCCCTAGGGCCTTGGTCAGCACCACTATCAAAAGTGCTAAAGAAGATTTGGTTCACTGACATGAAACCACATGTAACATCATTGCATAAGAGGGGACCTACTCTATAGCAAAGAGATGTGGTAGTAGTCACAAAGTCAAGGGTGTACCACCTACAAGTCACCCATAGTAGAGAGAATGGAATGGTTTGTTAAAGAAGCGGCTGAGATGCCAGCCTGGAAATGGTTATCTGCAAAGGTGGGGTACCATGTCAAACAATCAGGTGTCAAGTGAGTCAATTAGGAAAATAAACTAAACTGAAAGTAGCAATCAGGCCTTATTCGCTTACTGTGACAATGCATGTAAGATAGAATGCTCCAGAATGGCGAAAGTCAATCATCATATGATGCAGCATGGGCAGGGCATGGACAGGACACCTGTCTCACTGCTGAGGAGCCCCAAACAAAAGACTCCTGTCTCATTATATACACATGGGCCAGAGGGATGGGAGGATTGGAAAAGTACAGAGAAAAGTACTCATCCAAAGCCTCTGGTAAGCCAAAGCCCTCTTGGTAGAGGTGGCTGGGAAGTATCTCAGCCAAGGTCCCTGATAAGAAGGACTTCAAATGGAAGACCTGGGCTAGGAATGTAGACATGCCTGTGAGCATAGCTGGCCTAGGGATAACACTGACTATAACTCTCTCAGAAAACTGCAAAATACTGGCTATGAACCAGCTCTGGTATGGGGAGGGTAGCTTCCCCTCATGAGAACTGCTAGGGAAAAACTTGTAATTGCCTATGGTCAAGGCTGAGAGATCACACATAGGATTCTATCTGGAACCAGACTCCCCACAGGATACAGTGTACACCCTAAACATCCAGTGTTTGAAGGTGCTGTATTTCCACTAAGTAAAATTAACAGGCCTAGGAACCATGGGTGGGGAGTAAAGTAGAAATGACCGCATTTAGTATAACGCCAGGTACCCACTTTGGCAATTTGAGCTTCCTGTCCCAACTTTAGTTTCTGTGGGTATAGAGGTTCTGATTCTTAGCGCTGTAACACTTTCAACAGATGACACAGTAGAAGTCCTACAAGCAGAGTTATTTAATCTGATCATCAAGAAGTAATGGGTACCACTACACCAAAGTGGCCATGGAAGAATATATTTTTAACTTGGGTTTCCACCTGGTTATCTTTTATTGTTCTTGTGCTCAGTTTCAGTAGTAAATAGATCAAACTGGCAGGCATAGCTTGACAATAAGACATGGTAACAGGGGCTCAGGTATCTCAGTATTGAGCGTTTGGGTTATCCTACCAGACAAGTCATATAAATCAGCAAATATGTTCATTATTGTTGAGAGGAATATGGATTGATGATACAAGAAAAGGATGAGGAGTATCACGTGTCCTTGAGATCAAATTCACATCAAGGTTGTGGTCTCACTAAACCTTCTAAATTTCCCAGGATACAAGACCAAAAATATTCCTGGAGATCTGTTCCTAGATGGGACACATTTACAGTAAGAGGCATGTAGGTCTGAGCTGCATTCACTATAGTGGATACTATCATGCTGTATAATAACCTCTCTTTATGGATAATTAACCCATCCCCCACTTGCTAAGAGTAACAGTGCAGCTCACAGCTGTACCCGTCATTGGGATGTGCCTTTGAGCTCAAGGAATTACATCATCCACCATAGTTTTGCCTCTTCCTGGGACAATACCAAAAGTACATGCCAACTCCAAAGTTTCCTACAGGATTGATTAAGTTGTTATTTGCAACTCCACAGCATTTCCCACTACCAAATTGTGTCTTCATCACTTTCTTACAGCTGTATCTCCAAAGCACACATCCTAGTAATCTTCCTGCAATAACTCGGCATCTCAAAGTTGGTTTACAGGGAACCGAACAGGTAGGGATGCTTCAAATTTATATTTCTTCCATTACTCTTGACTTAAATCACAAGACCATGCTTTCTAATCCCACTAATTATATCAAAGGAACCCTGCAGACGTCAGAGATCTTGCCCAAGACAACTTAGATTTGGCTGAAATTTGTTTTTTTTGCTGCTGTTGTTATTGTTGCTTGTTTTTTTTTTTTTTTATGTTGTTGAGATGGGTTGTGTGTGTGTGTGTGTGTGTGTGTGTGTGTGTGTGTGTTTAACTTTTAACTTCCAAATGCCAAACAGGGAATGTAAACTCTGTACAAGTAAGAATACAAGTAAGTGCATGGTTTCTTGAATATCCCATTGAAACTTAACCTGCAGTGTTTGAAGTCAATACAACCTACTTGCACTGAGCAACCTACCTGGTCAGAAGAACAATGGAAGATATAAGTTCACTGTGTACTTTTCAATTCGACTGAGGGAGGAATATATCATCACTCACAATTCTCCCTAAGGAATATTATAAGGATTTTGTAATTCACACAAGAAGAAGAATAAAGACCAATTCTCTGGGTATGGTCATGTTTTACTTCCAACACCCTCCATAGGCATAAATTCATTATCTGACATTTAATAAATCACACCTTCCAAATCTGATTTTATCTAATCTTTTTTTTTTTTTAAATGATTATTCTATGTTTATTTTATTTATTTTATTTATGACTGTGTTGGGTCTTCGTTTCTGTTCAAGGGCTTTCCCTGGTTGTGGCAAGCGGGAGCCACTCCTCATCACGGTGTGCGGGCCTCTCACTATCGCGGCCTCTCTTGTTGCGGAGCACAGGCTCCAGGCGCGCAGGCCCAGCAATTGTGGCTCACGGGCCCAGCCGCCCCGCGGCATGTGGGATCTTCCCAGACCAGGGCTCGAACCCGTGTGCCCTGCATTGGCAGACAGATTCTCAACCACTGCGCCACCAGGGAAGCCCTCTAATCTTTAAATATGGAAGAGGTGACAATTCCTACTTTCCTATTTCATTTCTGATCCAGTAATAATTGACCCAGTTACAAGTCTGAAGTGTATTGTCAGTCAGTTTATTCTTGGTCTTCTTTTTGAAGCAAGAAATCTAGAGCAAGTCAAATTTATCTTTGAATATAAGGAATCTCACATGGTATTTAAAAATGAAAGCTCTAAAGCCAAATGATCTGTATTTGAACTCAAAAATTACTTAACAACTTTATTCCTCAGCTCTCTTATCTGTAAAGTGAAGTAAGCTCCTGCATAGCGTTGTGGTAAAGAGAACAGAGATGAGTGTCAAGCAATTTACAGAGCCCGGTACACATGCATCCCCTTTAAGTCCCACAGATTAAATGAGATCATTCTTGTGAAGCACATGGTTGGTGCTGTCACACAGTAAGCATCCGTTACAGGTTATATTCTATAACTAATACCAATAATATGAGTAATTATAATCTGTCTATGACCGCAACAACATTTATCTTACAAGATGTTCTCAAAGTTAGTGATAAGTTATATGAAGCAGTCATTACAGCGTTTGGTCCATTGTAGGTGCTCAATAATTGGCCACCATTATCAGAATTCTGGTCTCTCTTGCTTCTTAATTCTTTTGTTCATAAATCAGTATAGTCCCTGTTCACAAAAACACACACTGTCTTCTCGAGTCTTGTTTTGGAATCATAAAAATGAAAAAAAAAAAAAAAAAAAAAGAACTCAATGCAAAATCTTGTCTTAACTTCAACTGAGGTTTTATTCTTGTTTTTAAATTATTTTATTAAGTTCTAGGACTTACTTCTTACAATGTTAATGATGATAATGCTCAGAGGATTTGTTTACCCCACACTTTTTATGTCATTAATTATAAAGAGATGGCATCTTTTTAAATAGGTTATCTTTAGAGCATTTTTAGGTTTACAGCAAAATTGAAATTTACAGATATTTCCCCATATACCCCTGCCTCATATGTAAACAGCTTTTTTTTACATTACTAAAAGATCAAGTTTGACTAACATGAGTTCCCCAATATACACCTTTATCATCCAAAATATTTATCTTTATAATATTCTCTTTTCTTTTATTATATTCTCAGATACACTGATATACTGCTATCTTTTAAGATAAAGTATCCTCAACTCCATTTTCTTCTTCATCCTTTGGGGACCCCTCCTTCAATTACCCCTGAACACAATCCCTCTCAATTCATCTCTGACCTTTTACTGTCCAATGTCTAAAGCTTTGCAATATCTTCATATGACACTTTGGTTTCCTTCTCTTTTTGTTTCATTTCCACTTCCAGATTTTTTAAACAAGTGGTATATATTGACTGCCTCTATTTATAATCACCAACTCACAACTTCTCAAGAAACATTTGAAATGTTTTGTTTCCTAAGGAAGCTCCCATTACCTCTTCATCCTCAAACTCCTGTTCTCTCAATTCTTCCTCTCATTATAACTCTTTTAACATTTGACCACTCCTTGAAGCAGTCAGAAATTGCTTAAGAAAAGGCATGAAAGCAAGGAAGCATCTATGTGTTCTGGGAACACATCCAAATTTAGTCCCACAGGTTACAGAAACCATGCAAAAGATAAAAAGGACATGTAGGGAGGAAAAACAAACACTCACAAAATCAAAATCAGAGTTAGAAAAAGAAGTTTCTACCATGAGATATCACTGTCTAAATACTTATTGTGTACAAGACAAGGGATCAAGTTTCCCTTTAACCTGGTTATGTGTGTATGTGTGAAATTGGCATAATTAGCTCAAATCAACGAAGAGTCTACAGTCATTACTAAGCTGGCTCTTTTTCCTCTTTGTGACTTCAATATTATTGATTAAAATAACAAATTAAAATGAATGTGAAGAGGCCTGTGAAAGAGGCTCAACACAGCTGGAAGTGTGACAGTAGTGAGTCATCAAGAGAACAAAACCTTTAGCTACTCTTCTTGGAAATATGAATGCTTCAAATTATCCTGGCAGTAATTGATTATCAGAAAATGATAATTGCTAATATCATATGTAATCATCCAACTTAGTGCTTGATTTTGAAATTTTGTGTCAGGTTTAAATAGAACTAGAATAGTATGAATAGAGATGGATTGGGGTAATGTAAGCAGAAATTTCTGAGCAAAAATATGAGCCTATTGCTTCAGAAATCAATCTTCATGTACTAAACATAAATAGGGCCTTTTCCTCAGGCAGAAGAACCTGGAAAAAATGTGCCCTAGAAATTCTTACAAAGCAGTAGTTACACAAAGTTATTTTTTAAACAAGGATTTTGAATCTATCTTTAGGAACTGTATAACATAAGCTAAATAATGGTATTTGTTGCCCTTGAGAGATAACAATTCAGGTAAGTAAACATTAGTTTTAGAACAATTTAATGCCTTTACTTTTCCAAAAGATTGATGGGAAATTCATTCCAGGCATTTAAAGAAGCACAAAATAGGCAAAATTTACTATCTAGGCAACATTAAGCCATTAGTATAAAGATTATATGCATTTGAATCAGTGACTATAATTAAAGATAATTTTCATTTTTTGAAAAAAAAGAGTGAAATCAAATGAAAATGAGTCATTCAGAAATTGGATAACAGAAGTGCAAAGCATTATGAATTTTATTTTGCATCATCTTCACGATTTTTGTCTAATTTGTATTCTAGCTCATTAATACTAATTTTACCTGATATTATAAAATTAGACCTTGAATGCTTTTTGCCTATTTTAATATGAAGCAAAAATTCACATGAAGTTAGGGTTTTGATATACAGTTATACTTTTCTTATACATATTAAAGAAACATATCTAACTATGAATTTTTAAAGTAGGTCTACATACTGCCTAAAATCATCTTGTAACTAGTTTTGAGGGGAGAGGGAAACAATTCAATTCTTGAGATATTGATAGTCTTAGTCAGCTTGGGCTGCTATAAAAAAAATAACAAGACTGGGTGGCTTAAACAACAGACATTTATTTCCAAAATTTCTAGAGGCTGGGAAGTCCAAGATCAAGTTGCCAGCGGATTCAGTTACTGGTAAGAACCCTCTTCTTGGCTTGCAGATGGCCACATTCTCACTGGGGGCTAATGTGGAGAGAATGCTGGTGTCTCTTCTTAGAAGAACACTAATTCCATCATGAGGGAGTGCACCCTCGGGACCTCATCTAAATTTGAATTTGAAGAAACAATCAGTTAGCAGTTTAACTGCAATAAAAACTAGTGTTTTCTCATTTTAACATAAAAGATGTTATATCATATTCTAATTTTAAAATTTATGCCCATAACCAAAAGTATTTCATTGTGACATTTTATTCTTAAAAGTAATCTTATTTTAATATAATTTGCATACAACAAATTTAACCCATTTTAAGTACAAATTTGTAAGATTGGACAAATGTACACACACATGTAACTGCAAGGCAATCAAGGAACAACTTTTTAAATTAAATTTTAGTTTTAAAATTATTATCAGAAGTGTTTCCTCATTCCTTCATAGTCAAACCTCTTACCTATTACTCTATATTACTTTTTGCCTATCCTAGAATTTCATATAAATTGAATTACATAGAATGTACACTTTTATGTCTGGCTTCCTATTTTCAGCATAATAATTTTGGGATTCATCCATGCTTTAATATCAACTGTTCATTTTTAAAATGGATAATTAGGATTGCTTTTTATAAACATATCACAATGTTTAAGAATTTGCTCTTTTTTAAAAAAATTCTTTATTTTATTTATTTATTTTTGGCTGTGTTGGGTCTTCATTTCTGTGCGAGGACTTTCTCCAGTTGCAGCAAGCAGGGGCCACTTTTCATCTTAGTGCGTGGGCCTCTCACTATCGCGGCCTCTCTTGTTGCGGAGCACAGGCTCCAAACGCGCAGGCTCAATAGTTGTGGCTCACGGGCCTAGTTGCTGCGCGGCATGTGGGATCTTCCCAGACCAGGGCTCGAACCCGTGTCCCCTACATTGGCAGGCAGATTCTCAACCACTGCACCACCAGGGAAGCCCAAGAATTTGCTTTTTGGTAGACATTTTGGATTTTTCTAGTTCTAAACTATTATGAAGAAATCTATTCTGAAGTAATGCCCTCAAGATTTTTTGAGAAGAAAAGTTTTTACTTTTCTTGGGTAAATACCTAGAGTGGGATTGCTGGGCCATATGATACTTATGTTAAACTCTTTAAGAAATTGCCTAATAATTTTTCCAAAATGTTTGTACCATGTTATACCCCTATCAACAATATACCAGATGTCTGGTTATATCACAACCTCACTAGCACTTTTATTCTCAGTCTTTTCAAGTTTTACCCATTGCCGTGAATGTGTAGTAGTATCTCACTGTCATATTAATTTACATTTCCTTGATGCCTAATAGTGTTGAGCAGTTTTTGAAGAGTTTCTTTTATTATGTTTCTTTAATGTCCTTTGTACATCTTTTTAAATTTTTATTGGATTGTAAGAGGTTTTTTTTAATATATTCTGGATGCAAATCCTTTTTTTTTTTTTTTTAAAGGATTTTCTTATTTATTTATTTATTTATTTATTTTTGGCTGTGTTGGGTCTTCGGTTCGTGCGAGGGCTTTCTCCAGTTGCGGCAAGCGGGGGCCACTCTTCATCGCGGTGCGGGGACCGCTCTTCATCGCGGTGCGCGGGCCTTTCTCTATCGCGGCCCCTCCCGTCGCGGGGCACAGGCTCCAGACGCGCAGGCTCAGCAATTGTGGCTCACGGGCCCAGCCGCTCCGCGGCATGTGGGATCTTCCCAGACCAGGGCTCGAACCCGTGTCCCCTGCATTAGCAGGCAGACTCTCAACCACTGCGCCACCAGGGAAGCCCGCAAATCCTTTTTAAAAGATATATGAATTGCAGATATTTTCTGCCAATCTGTGTTTTGTATTTTCATTTTGTTAATGAAATGGTGTGTTTTGAAGAGCAAAATATTTTAATTTTGATGAAATTTACCAACAATTATGTGTTTTAAATTTGGTGGTTTCCGTGTACTATTTAAGCCATTTTTACCTGTCCCAAGGATTTTCTTCTATGTTTTCTTCAAGAAGTTTTACAGTTTTAGCTTTGACATCTGGGTTTATAGAGATTGGGTATATATGTAGCTCTAAAGTCATATCATATTGTTTTAAAATTATTTCCTGAAATGGCTATTCTTTCCCTATTTAATTACCTTGGCGCCTTTTTGAAAATCATTTCATCATATATGTGTGGGTGTATTTTTCTTTTTTTTTTTTTTTTTTTTTGGTGTATTTTTCTAATCTCCATCTTTATGCCTATCCTATTGCCCATACCATAATTCTTGTTTATTTTGACTTTATGATGAGTCTTAAAATCAGAATGTTTAAATTCTCCAATTTGGTCCTTTGCATTTGAAATTCTGTTTGCTGTACTATTTCATTTCCAAATGCTTATAGATTTTAGAAGCAGCTTTTAAATTTCTACCAAAACCCCCACCGGGATTTCTATTGGGATTGCATCAAATCTGTAAATCAATCTGGGAATAATTATCATTTTTACAACATTGACCTTCTCAGTTTGTGAATATGCTACATGTCTCACTGTGACAGTTAAATTTATGTATCAACTGGCTAGGCTACCCAGTTGTTTAGTTAAACTTCAATCTAGATGTTGCTGTGAAAGTATTTTTTAATGTGATTAATGTAATCAGTAGACTTGAGCAGAGCAAATTATCCTCCATAATGTGGGTGTACCACATCCCTTCAATTAAAGGCTTCAAGAAAAAAGACTGAAGTCCCCCAGAGAGGAAGGACTCAAGACTGCCTTCAGACTCCAGGCTGCAACATCAACTCCTGTTCTAAATTCCAGCATGCTGGCCTGCCCTGCAAATTTTAGCTCCTACAACTGTGTGAGCCAACCTCTTAAAATGAATCTTCTCCTTATTTGTATATATGCTATTGGTTCTGTTTCTCTGGAGGAAATTGATCCTAGTAAATTTCTTTATTTTTAGAACTTTTAAAAAGTCTTTCAGAAATGTTTCTTTAAATTTTCACTGTAAAAATATTGCACATAGTATTTAAAACTAATCTGAAAACATTATATGTTTTTGATGTTATTGTAAACTTTGATGCTATTGTAATTATTTATGTTTGTTGCTGGTATAAAGAGATTCAACTAATTTGTGTTATTTTCAACTTGAATTATTCAGCTTTTTGAAATTCACTTGTTTGTCTAGTTCATTTTAATAGAGATACCCTAGGATTATTTATGTATATGAATATTTTTTCTGCAGAAAGAATACATATTACTTCTTTATTCCCAATTTCTATATTTCTATTTTTGGCTGCATTGGGTCTTCGTTGCTGAGCATGGGCTTTCTCTAGCTGAAGCGGGCGGGGGCTACTCTTCATTGCTGTGTGCGGCCTTCTCATTGCGGTGGTTTTTCTGGTTGCAGAGCACAGGCTCTAGGCGTGTGGGCTTCAGTAGTTGTGGCTCGCGAGCTTAGCTGCTCCGCGGCATGTGGGATCTTCCTGGGCCAGGGCTCAAACCAGTGTCCCCTGAATTGGCAGGTGGATTCTTAACCACTGCGCCACCAGGGAAGCCCATATTTTTAAGCATCTTTTAGAGATGTGTTTTTATCTAATTGGAAATAAAATATTTGTCAAATATAGACAAGTGTTCAAAAAGAATGTGTGCACTTTCAACTTCTGAGAACTTTCAGAACTGAGAATATATCAGTTTGATAAAAGACTGTGAGGAAGAAAGCAGAATCTTTTCAGGTGTGATTTATTTTCAAAGATGATTAGTAATCATCATGCATGCAAAAAGGCAGAATACAGTGACACAAAGGGGTCAAGATTTAAAAAAAAAAAAAAAAAAAAGAAGAAGGAAATAGTGACTGCTTGTACAGCATAGTATATTCTGTTCCTGCTCCTGGATGTTGTGAGTCTCTTGGCATTGGGCAGGAGAGCATAATATCACAAATCCTGGAGCCAAATAACCTGGGTTCACATTCTGCCTTTCTCACTGTGTGATTACGCTGTCATCTTGGGAGATATTTTTAATCTTTCTGTGCTTCATATGTAAAATTCAGGTAATTATTGTAGCAACCTAATAAGGTTATTATGAGGATTAAATGTTATTATTCAGAAATGATTTAGAAAAGTTCCAGACACATATTGAGCTGTGTGTGTGTGTGTGTGTGTGTGTGTGTTAAACACAATTTTAAATGAATTCCACTTTGGAAAGAAGACATATTACTCATATGCCTCAAGGCAAAAGTATAATAGTAGTCACAAGAATTATTTCCATTATTAGTTCAAGAAGTTACATGTTTAATTACACAAAGATTACAGATTTTATTTTACAGAAAATATTCTTAGTCCATTTTATAGGGTATTATCATAAAAGAAAAAGATGCTACTAAAATTTTTCATGCATTAATGAAGAATTAAGATTCTCCATCAGCACTCTGTGTTTTTTTCTTCCTTTCTCTATTCATTACATCACAATTTCTTGGTCTTCAAGTGGCAGCGTGAATGTGACTTTCTCAGGGAAGTCTCTGATCCCTGTCTCTAGGATACATCCTTGATACACGTCTTAATGAACCCTACCTTCTTGCCTTTATGGTACTCATAACAATGGTAATTAAATGTTGCTGTAATTATTCCTTTATATCTTGTTCACAGCAAAACTTTAAGTTGCTAAAATACAAGAGTATTTCTTCCACATCTTCTGCTTCTAGCAGAGGGTCTGATACAAAGTATCCATAAGTTCCCTGAGAGAAGGATCTAGCTGTACTTTTTTTATCCCTAGCTGTTGAGCATATTAGTGGTATAAAGTGGTGCAATAAATATTTGTTGCATGAATGATAAAACCATGTAACATAAAATAAAAGTAATAAATTATTATTTTTGGGTGATAAATCATAGTTTTGCTTTGCAAAGTTACCATGTGGATTTTTGGTTCTGCGATTTGAAAACACTACCTTGAGTCACTGTCCAGCAATACAATTCTAGTCAAGTCCTCTGGCTTTTACTTAATGATTTGAACATGTGTTTGTATTAAGGGCTAAGTGGAAGGCAGAATTTTATGATGGTCCCCAATAACCTGGTCTCTAGTGTACATATATATTCTTCCAGTTTTTCAATAAAACACTTATCCATGTGCTGCTATGAAGGGATTTTGAAGACATAATTAAAATTCCAGATTAGTTGACCTTACAACAGGAAAACTCTATGGAAGCACTCTTTAAAAACTAGGTCTAGAGGTTAAAGATGGGGAAGAGAGTGGTAGTGGTGGTGTCAAAGGTATTTGATGTGTGAGAAAAATTCCATGCAAGAGAAATTCTGCGTTGCTAGCTTTGAAGATGGTAAGAAACAAATGGAAAAAAATACAGCAGCCTCTAGGAGCTGAGAGTGACCCTCATCTCCCAGCAAAGAATTAGGGACTTAAGTCCTTCAGCTGCAAGGAACTGAATTTTGCCAACAATCTGAATGAACTTTGAAATGGATTCTTCCCCAGATCCTCAAGACAGGAACACAGCTTGACCGACATCTTGAATTTCAGCCATTGAGATACTAAGAAGGGAATCCAACTGCATTGTACCCAGACTTCGGACCCACAGACTTGTAAGCTAATAGTGCGGATTGTTTTAAGCTACTGAGTTCATAGCAATTTGTAATGCACCAATAGAAAACAGAAACACCTCTTTATAGAAGCAAGTAGATTTGTTTTGCAAATGTAAAGAAAAGTTGTACAAGTCTCAGATGAATTAAATTTGTCTGACCATAACTTCTTGAGACTCAATTTTAACTGTTTAATAATGTAATTTTTAAATACTAAAAATATAAATGTATGTATATAAATACTTATATTTATATAAATAAATAAAATATAAAAGAATAACATTTTAAAAATTGAGTCTCAAAAAAGATGAAAGAAAGCAGTTTATGAAATTACTTTATTACAAACACCTTCTCAGTTACCTCTAGTCATTAAGATAATGTTAACGGAAATGAAGTTTTTAAACAATATTTAAAAAATAAGTATTGTATACTTGACAGGGATTTTATCTGTGATTCCAAACACATGCTGACTCGTTTGTATATGCCAGAAACATAATCCAGATTTATAGCTCTCAAGAGTTTGTTTCCTTCGACATCCGTTGACCTTCACCACTGTGTTTCATGTGCTTGTTTGATCCCTGCCACTTCATGTGGAGATCACAAAGGGGAGAGAACAATTATAACCCCCATTGTGTTTGAAGATCAGATCTGTGCCATTTTACTGTGTCCTCCTATAAAAACAAAAGGTGAATCTATAACCTATAGACCATGATGAGAATAATTTTTCTGTGTAACTGAAACAATTCATATATTCTCAGTCAGGAAAGCTGCAGGTGCAAGAAGCAAGCAGGGAAGGGACAAGGTGAAGAGGAACATCTGATTTTCTTCAGCAGTGCAACAGCTGTTCCACTACATTATATTCAATTCCCAGCACTTCTTACGTCTTCTTCATAATGTTTTTGGAACATTACTGAGCATCCTTTATATATCTGAGTCCCTAGCATTATTGTCTCATGTTGCTTTATTACTATAATAAACTTGTGAATCATAGTAACTAATGCAGTAGGGCCCCTATGGTGAATTCATTTTCATAACCTCTTTTGTTGTCACAAATGTGATCCAAAAAGGTGTCAAGTCAGCAGTTCCTCACTGCTTATTAATCTAGCACATTACAGAGATTCATTTAAAACTTCAACAGATGTAATATAATGAAACACTCTACTTATAATTACAATTATGCTAACACTTAATAATAATTGAAATAATATATTTCATTTTGCTCTAAAGACAATTGGATCTTTTCAAAAGTAGCTAACCCCTCAGCAGGTGTTCTGCTTAAAAAGCCAGCATAATTAAGTGAGAAGAAAAAGTGGTGATGGCACAGGCAACAAGTGTGCAACTGAAAGGTAGAAATTAAAGAGATTTGGAGATCTAGTTGTTTTTAAAGAGAAAACAAGGTTACAAAATAAAAATCTGGAGACAATGAGATTTTATAAGTACATGGAAGTAAGAAGTAGTAAAAATGTGTCTTGTGATTAGCACAGCTTGTTGCCATTAAAGTAATCTGTAGAATTATGTCAAGTGTAAACAAGTTATTCATAAACAACTCATGAAATTCTGTTCTTGAAAGTTTAGTGATGGCAGGAACTCTAAATAGCCATTCTAGTGACTAACATAATACCAATTTTTCCATTATGCCATATTTACCTGTGTTATAACATCTATAGCTTATTACAAATACCACTGCAGTATAGAAATTTTACACCAAATACTGATGAGACATTGGCTAACAAATAATCAAATTTCTTCTCTAAGTGCAAAATATATATATTTCAGATCTTATTGACCCCAAAATTTTCTATAATGGAAGGACTTTAATCTCACAGTGAAACATGTAATTTTAGATGGATTTCCCTAAAAGATGCTAACACCTCCACATGCTTAATTTTAATTTTAAGTAAATATGACTGAGTTTTAAATTGATGATGAAACATAGTGATAAATAACAAAAAGATATTTATAGTCTATGTTTTAGGAAAATGTATTTATTTGTAAGTACCACAATTATGCTTTAATTATAAGCCAAATAAATGCCCTGATAGACACTGGATATCAGACATCCTTCCTCTGGGGGATTTACAATCTAGAAAAAGGCATGCAATAAACAAATATATAATGATAAATTGTGACAACTGCTATGATTAAAATAGAAGTAAGTTCATGTAGGAGAATAACCCAGTGTATAGAGTTTAGAATGGGAGATCTGGAACAGTGCTTCTCACAAGGAGATATTTTAGCAGAGACCAGATTGCTAGGAAGGGTAGTATGGGGTGAAGCAAATAAGAAGAGTAGCTCTAGGCTGAGAATATGCACCTAAAATCTCTGAGTTACAGATCAATGTAGATTTAGCAGATTGTGAATGATCGAGGGTAAAAGTTGGAGAAAAGTTAGTTGATGAAGAATTTCTTAGGGCAGGTTAATGAATTTGGGATTTTATTTTAACTATATTACAAGGTCATGACAATATTTTAAGTAAATGGAGGCTGATGACAAATTAATTTTAATCTTTCAAAACATCACTTTGGATGTTCTGTGGATGCGGTACTGTGAGCAGGAGACTTGGGTCCCAGTATAGAGATCAACTCAGAGGTTTCTACAATAATCTAGATGAGTGATGATAGCTCAGACTAAACATTAGACATTAGGTCTTTGGGAGCTATAACTAGGCATTGAGTCTCTAAACTTTTATAAGACACAAGAAAAATTATCCTGTACCAGATTATATTAATTTATGAATTTATGAGTTTTTATGCCTTGCCTTATTGCGTAAGGTTCTAATGTGTAGTTTTATTAAAGATTTTGTTAATTAAAAATAAATTTGTAAAGACAAAATAATATAATATTGTTTATATGTTGAATTTAAAAAACAATGGTACAAGTGAACTTATATCCAAAACAGAAATAGACCCACAGATATAGAAAACAAACCTATAGTTACCAAAGGGGAAAGGGAGGGAAGAGATAGGTTAGGAGTTTGGGATTAACATATATACACTAGGAGTTTGGGATTAACATATATACACTACTATACATAAACTAGGTAACCAACAAGGACCTACTGCATAGCATAGAGAACTACACTCAATATTTTGTAATAACCTATAAAGGAAAAGAACCTCAAAAAATAGATATATATGTATATATAACTGAATCACTTTGCTATACACCTGAAACTAACACAACATTGTAAATCAACTATACGTCAATAAAAAAATAAATTAAAAAATGCACACCAAATCATGATGAAATGAACACTGAACAAAAAGATAAAAGGTAAATACCAAAAATGAGGAAAATTCATTAAATTGTAAGCTATAATATCTTAATATATTAACTAGAAGGGAGACGTGATTTGCTTATAAAATTTCTAGAAACTAATAAAAGGAAGGAAACATGATTTCTCTTCACAAAATATAAATATTCTAAAAGTTCTAAAAAAAATTAAAAGTGTTTGTCAGTTGAAATGAAAGAATTCCTGATACTGCTATTCATTGTGAAATATCTTCATATGAAATCTTTAAATGAAAATCCTATGTCTAGAAAAAAATGACTGCCACAGATCCTTAGTACTGATGCTGAAGTACTATGCCTAGGTTTATTATTTCTTCTCCAGAATTAATTTTGGGCTTGTCCTAGCTGCTATCTAAAATGATCCCTAAATCTCCATGCAGGCTTAAGTCCCGGCTTTGCTTAGACCATTACAAACTCAGGCAAATGGTCTGATACTGAGGAAAGGTCAGAAAAAAATATCAACAGAATCCTTATTCCTAACAGGTTTCTGCACATTGTGCTAAAGAATGTAACTAGTAATCACTAACAGAATAACTGCATCCAAGCCTATCTCTTAATCAGATACAACGATGGCCTGGTCATTGGGAAAGAAGCCTGCAGTGGTGAATAGCAGTGGGATACTTCAAGAGAGCAAGGATTGTGCTCTCAATGGTCCTCGCTTTGCAAACTGGCTCCGCACTCAACAAGGTTTTAAGCTTTGAGCTTCACTTACCTAGTTAAAAAATGCTGATAAGAGTGGCTGAACATAGCCATTGCGAGAATTAGAGATGATGCTTGCAAACCATCATTAGAGTGTCTTATGCATGATAAGCGCTTAGCACATTGTGGCTATTTTTCTTCACTTGTTTTAAACAGAAAATAAAGCTAATTTAATGTTGCTTTGAAAATCTTAACGCTTGCAAAAATTATACCAGTAAAGGTGCTGATCTAATGAAATTGGCAAGCGACAGGACACTGTGTTTTACTCTTAAGATACCAGGGACCAGGAAGGTATTTTATACAGTAACTTTAGTATGCAAATACACACTGATCATCCTCCCAACTTCTAAAAAGTCACTCTCAGTATAGAAACATTCACCAGCTGCTCTTACCACAAAAGGAAAACCTGGCAGAAATACTAGGGTGTGAGGGATGGAGGACTAAAATAGGGAAGTGGAAAGGAGGGAACACACACATACAAATATAATAGAAAAACATTATCCACTTCACTACAAAACACACCCTTCATTTCAGATCAAATTATATGCTTATCTTTCATCCTGAAAACAAAGAGTATACTTACAAAGCCATCTTTAGCCTTCTTTTTCTTTCTGTAGATATTTTCACAGTGATTCATTAATTTTTGGAATCTGAGAATTTCACATATTTATGAAATTACATGTTAATTATATGAAATAAATGTGTAAGAAACAACCATGTTATGCCAAAATATCTTTTGTGATCCTTCTCAGTGATTTTAGGTCACATATCTTTAACTCTGAATGACTAAACTACTTCTGTCCCAAGAACTGAAGATCTACTCTCTCTATGTGTCTTAGAATATTTGATAGCAGATTTTGCAAGATCGTCTCACTCTTGTTACATTTTAAGGTTTTATTAACAAATATAAGGACTTTAAGGATAATACCATATGGAATTCTTAAACCCTACCTTTCAACCTGCTTTCCTGAAATAGCGATAATTTGGAAAATATGTCAATAGTATCATAGAAATGTAAGCGCACTTGTGCACAATGCTCTGCTTCTTTTTATCATCCTTTTATCTATTACCAGCATTTAAGTGCATGTTATATAATATTCAGAGATAAATGTAGCCTCAATTCTTTGGGGTTTTTTCCCAGTCACAATGAGTCAAGAAATAGCAAAGATTTTAATAATAGACCTTAAAAAGTATAAATTGTAATGTTTGGGTTCATATTAATCTTGTACAGAGAAGGCTGGGAACGAACCTCTCTAAGGAGATACTTTGATAAAAAATAGAATCTGGCTAGTAGTTATTGGTGGAATATTTTCCAATTTTTCTACTAAATACTCATGGAAAGCCAAAAATAAGAGATTGAATGCAGAATGGTAAGACTGACAGTCAACCTGTTATAATGTAGGACAGCTTTTCCCAAAGTACAAGGTCTATAAAACTGGATTAAAGAATGTAATAAGGGTAAATTGGCTAGAGGATATTTTGCCCCTCTCCTTCTTCTATTCACTAGTTTACAAGCACAGGGAAAAACCACTAAGAAATTGGGTATCCAACCATGGTGCCACTCCAAAACTTCATTGCCTTGTCTCAGTGGGCAGGATACTTTTGTGGTAAGTAAATGATAGAGGTGCATTGAATTTTGAGAGTTTGATTTTCAAAAAGTAAATTCTTCGTTGGCAGCCAGAGTAAAAGACTTAGTAAATTCTTGTAACTCCCCATATGCTCTATCTATATCAGGATCAGAGGTGCAAGAAAAATGGACAGATGGGAAGAATCGTAGTTTATTAGAGCACTATGGATAAAGCCCTCAGACAGTAAAACCTAAGCCATATGTTGACACACATTGACCTACTATCCAGGTTTGGTTCAGAGAGGAGGCTTCAATCAGCAGCCAAGAGGCTGAGATTTGAGCCAAGTGAACACCAAACATTCATTTGGTATGCATGGTGACAAATCACTATCAAGAAACAGTAAATCAAGGATTATTTAGGATTGAAAAAAGGCTCCCCTTCTCTGTGTGCTGAGTTTTAGAGTATCATGCTGGAAGTAGCCAATATCTTTGCTCTGCTGTCACGTTCTCATAGTGCCCTCTGCTGCCTTCCAGGTAGGCTTGGAGACAACAGGTTGGTTGACAGCTAAAGGATGTGCTTTCAGGTATGAGAGACCAATAAGAAGAAGGAAAAATAATGAGTAGATTTCCTTTTTCACATGTTCTCAATTACCTGAAGATATATTTTAAAGCCATTCTAAGTTCTTGTAAGCAGTATTTCTCCTTCAGTCCCAGGTCAAACAGCCTACATCTCAGAATATTCTATCCAAGTAAATGAAAAAAAAAATGTATAATTTTGTAATTAAGAATTTATTAACAAAAATACTTTTAAGAAGTTAAAATAATTCTTTAGTTGATGATGAGTTAACAATTGATATTAACAAGTTGTTGCTTTAAAATCTTAACTACATAAAAATAACATGTTTATACTGCAGATTATGAAACCCCCAAAACAGTATTCCCTTCTACTAATTGTTGAAATTATCATTTTGCAAACCAGTAAATGATGCTAGAATGTTTTTGCAATTGAGAAAGTCCAGTACAGTTTAAGAAGTTGAGAATTACCTTTTTTAATTCAAATGTTTGCAAAGAGAAAAAATTATACAAAACCAAAATTTTCAGAAAATTACAAAACAAGTGAAACAAATGAAAAGTAATTTAGAGCAAAGCTCATAAAATAGTAGCAGATTTTCATATTACCACAGTTACACCTTTAAAGTTCACCTAGTAGGTCTCAGAGAAATCTATAATGATATAGCAAAACAGTTTAAAGCACAAAATAAATTATTCTGCACAAATTAAAATGGTGCATTGTTTTAAAATTCATTTATTTTAATGAAATTCTGTAGTAAGTTAATATGAAATGGAGTTTAAAAAGATATCAACATGTAGATTATAAAACTGTGTCCACAATCACATTCAACACTGCAAGCCACTTTTATAACACAAACACAACAGCAGATAGTTTCACTTTGAAGTTTGCTTTAAGTCAAATCACAATTTGATATTTCTTTTTATAGTGAGTAAATGTAAAAGCAAATGTCACAGTGAAAAATAATGTATTTTATATCTGGTTTGTGTTAATAGTGCAAATTTATCAATGAATATTGAAACTAACAGTAGAAAAAACAACAAAAAATTATTTTTCCAAAATAGATTTGGTAAATCACACAAACACATAATTTGTTCTGTTATATATTGTAAAGGTTATGTTTATATTACCAACTGTGAATGAGATTAATGAGTTTTCTCAGCACAGTAAACCTCCTCCATGGAAACAGAAGCTAAATTGCAATAAATCATGGGTTTATGTTCACGTATTTATGGGATGGGAAAGATTTAGAGTTCCTCTGTAGAGAAAACCATCCCAAAGTAAAAGAGAAAATTATGGCATCCGTTACATAAAGGTATATAAACTGGGGCAAGCTCAAAGTTGTGCATTCAATACACTTTAATAATGTCAGTAATTTATTAAAAGTAATTATCATGGCAGAGTTGCATGGTGTACTTCACCAGAAGTGACAAAATGCTAGTTCAATATGTTAGTTACGTTCACATGATTATGTATCAAGACCAATTAAATTAGAGCTGTCATTTTTCTACATTTCCCTTAAAACTAAACACTACCGTTCCTTCCAAAAAAATATCTCATACCATTTAGGCCAAACTTATATCACTGCCTAAGGATGTTTTTTTTTCATTGTTTGTTAAAAAACAAACCTACTGATGATATTTGGCTATCTAGTAAGAGTGTACTCTCTGAAATTTATATAAAAAAAAGAGGTTTTGGCCACAAATTTTGTGGACAAACATCTTGAAGACAATCTAGTATCATTTTTAAGTGAATATTTTCCTGGCCTCTTCAATTTGTGTCATCTTACTGGAAAAATTAGCTGAAACCAAACACTGGAATACCATTGTAGCAATACTAACCCAGATGCTAAGAGCCTAGTAAATTTTACTTTGTTTGCACCTCTAAATGAAAGAGTCACTATTGGAAACAGTAGAGTGAACTTTCTACTCAATATCTTGAAAACAAAAGGACAATGGAATCTGATAGATTTGCTTCTGGGAATGTTATTCAATCTGGTTTAAACACACTGTAATGCTAAGAAAAGAGGAAATCAGACTGTTTTGAAAAAATCAAGATCATTTCAAGTGAAAGACTGATAAGTAAAAAAATTCTTATGATTAAGAAAATAATTCCAATCTCAACAAATAACGATACAGTATTAAAGTTGAACAAAATCTTGTAAGGCCTGGAATGTCATGTTTCACACACTTTTAAATGGACTGCTTTTCTCATCTATCTTCAGAAAGAGATCAGACAAACCACGGAGATAAATTTAGATCTTCTATGCTCACATGTGAGTAAAAAGTCTTTGTTAAGATTATACAACCTCTATTAATTTGTCATGAAATAGAGACGGTTTAATGGAACACCAGAAGTTACTCAGATTGGAGGGCAATGTAACTTTTCTAAGGTAGATTTTCTTAGGTCCTTTGAGAAATTTATGTCCATTAATGTATGAGCAATCACTTCCATATTCCTAAACTATTTGAATCCATTCAGTTGAAATATTTCCAAATAACATATTTAATGAGCACTACTCGAGAAAGAGCCAGAAGTATAAAGATGAATAATGCATAATAGTATCTCTAAAATAGTGAACAATCCATGGGTGGAGATAATATAATATGAGAGATTTTGATATTTCCTGAAATGAAAATGTAACATTTTTTAAAACAATGCAATCTTGAAAAAAAAAAAAGAGCTTAATCTATATTGATTTCTAAGATTCAGTAAATAGCAAATTGACAAAAGGTAAACTATTTCTGATTTGGCACCCTTAAAGAACATATTATCAAACATCTCAGTCTTTATATTATGTAAACTACTGTATGTCACATTTTCACATATGCATTCATACATTTTGACTCTTCTAGTGCTGTCAGACTATTTGTTAACAATCATTGGCAACTGAGATAAGTGCATCATTTTTGTTTTATTACAGAAACCAACAAAATGATTTGCCTTATTCCCAGCCAAATTGCTTCATTTCTATCTGTACATGGAAAACTATAAAATGGGTTAATTGTAGTCTTTAGCAGTGTGTTCACACTTGTTCAAAATTTTTCTATTGGCTTGATAGGAACAATATTATTATAGCAGATTTTAAAACACCACACTGTTGAAAATAAACCAATCATTGTACTTATTCATGCCTTATAAAGATCAGGTCAAAAGAGAGAATACTTCAGCTTTAGTGCTTTCTTAAAACTTATTCATTTATAGTCAGTTTTATATAGAAACATTTTACATTTTCTCATTTCCAAGAAAATTATTGTATAAAAGAAGCACATAAATATCTTAATAACTTTAATGAATAAATTTTTTTAAAAAAGAATAAAGTTGTAACAGCAAAAGGACACTGACTCCTCTTCTCTTTTACACATGACACAGTTATACTTTCCCAGGAATAGTTCCAGAACATAAAAGCTAAAGATCATTAAAGTGCTGTTAACAAAGAGTTAGAGTCAAGTAAAGGAATATTTTATAGGTTCAAGGCACATTCAAATCTGCACAACGTCCAAAGTTAGTAAAGTTATAACAAGCTTGGAATAAAATAAATAGGCAGATAAACAAAACTATCACCAATATGATGGCAGAAGCATTTATTTCATGTATTTTCCAATGATTCAAATTTTCCCACAACAGAATTTCTACACACAGACTTCACTGATGAAATCTACCCAAAAATAAATAAACTCAATTCACCTAAATTTATCAAAGTCCTTTTAAATATAGAGGAAGTGAGATTATGTCCCAACTCCTTTTATGACACCAACATATCCTTAATACCAAAACATGATAAAACATCATCCAAAAAATTACAAATATTTATCATAAGTATAGATGAGAAAATCTTTGAAAATATAAGTAAATAAAATTCATCAATACATAATAAAATATAATACAGAATGTCCAAATTATGTTTATCCCAGGAATGTAAAAATCGTTAACTCAGGAAAATTAATCAGTCATTACGCTAACAGAAACAAATGAACACAATTATATGATCATATCAATAGATATAAAGAAATCACATGACAACATTACACACACATTTATAGTTTAAAAGTTCAGCAATTAGAAATGAAGTAAAAAAATACCTTTAAAAATCTGTATCTAACGTAGTTAGTCCTGAGGATTTAGTGCTTTCCTCTCAACTACTGTAAAAAAGACAAGGAGATACTCTTTCAACACTTCTATTAAAACTTTTACTAAGGACTAAGTTAACAAGAGAAAAGACAAGGAAAAGAAATTCAAAAAAATAAAGGGAGTAAAGATTAAAGTGAAAGAAATAGAACTATCCCTATTCACAGACAGAATTATTTATATAAAATATAATATATAAATCCTAAGGAATCCAGAAAACAGCAACTAAACCTTTAAGCAGTTTCTGCAAGCTTGTGGGATACAAAATCAATATACAAGAATCAATATAATTTCTATAATTTGGAGCAAAATAGAAAATATAGCTTAAAATGAACTTACAGTATTGAAAACATAAATATCTTAAGAAAATTTAGGCTGTATATGGGCAAGTTCTCTTTTAAAATCTACAAAGTATGGCTAAGATAAATTTTAAAAACCTAAAAAAATGGAAAGATATATCATACTCATGGATGGAAAGGCTACTATGTTTATTTATTTATTTATTTTTATTTAACATCTTCAGTGGAGTATAATAGCTTTACAATGTTGTGTTAGTTTCAGCTGTATAACAAATTGAATCAGCTATACGTATACATATATCCCCATATCCCCTCCCTCTTACGTCTCCCTCCCACCCTCCCTATCCCAGTCCTCTAGGTGGGCATGAAGCACTGAGCTGATCTCCCTGTGCTATGCGGCTGCTTCCCAATAGCTATTTTATATTTGGTAGTGTATATATGTCCATACCACTCTCTCACTTCGCCCCAGCTTACACTTCCCCCTCCCCATGCCCTTAAGTCCATTCTCCACATCTGTGTCTTTATTTCTGTCCTGCCTCTAGGTTTTTCAGAACCACTTTTTTTTTTTTTTTTTTTTTTTAGATTCCATATATATGTGTTAGCATACGGTATTTGTTTTTCTCTTTCTGACTTACTTTACTATGTATGACAGATTCTAGGTCCATCCACCTCACTACAAATAACTTAATTTTGTTTATTTTTATGGCTGAGCAATATTCCATTGTATATACGTGAAACATCTTTACCCATTCATTTGTTGATGGACATTTAGGTTGGTTCCATGTCCTGGCTATTGCAAACAGTGCTGCAGTGAACATTGTGGCACATGACTCTTTTTTTTTTTTTTTTTTTTAAACATCTTTATTGGAGTATAATTGCTTTACAATCGTGTGTTAGTTTCTGCTTTATAACAAAGTGAATCAGTTATACATATACATATGTTCCCATATCTCTTCCCTCTTGCATCTCCCTCCCTCCCACCCTCCCTATCCCACCCCTCTAGGTGGTCACAAAGCACCGAGCTGATCTGCCTGTGCTATGTGACTGCTTCCCACTAGCTATCTATTTTACATTTGGTAGTGTATATATGTCCATGCCACTCTCTCACCCTGTCACATCTTACCCCTCCCCCTCCCCATATCCTCAAGTCCATTCTCTAGTAGGTCTGTGTCTTTATTCCCGTCTTGCCACTAGGTTCTCCATGACCTTTTTTATTTTTTCCCTTACATTCCATATATATGTGTTAGCATACTGTATTTGTTTTTCTCTTTCTGACTTACTTCACTCTGTATGACAGACTCTAACTCCATCCACCTCACTACAAATACCTCCATTTCATTTCTTTTTATGGCTGAGTAATATTCCATTGTATATATGTGCCACATCTTCTTTATCTATTCATCCGATGATAGACACTTAGGTTGCTTCCAGGTCCTGGCTATTGTAAATAGAGCTGCAATGAACATTTTGGTACATGACTCTTTTTGAATTATGGTTTTCTCAGGGTATATGCCCAGTAGTGGGATTGCTGGGTCATATGGTAGTTCTATTTTTAGTTTTTTAAGGAACCTCCATACTGTTCTCCATAGTGGCTGTATCAATTTACATTCCCACCAACAGTGCAAGAGTGTTCCCTTTTCTCCACACCATCTCCAGCATTTATTTTTTCTAGATTTTTTGATGATGGTCATTCTGACCGGTGTGAGATGATATCTCATTGTAGTTTTGATTTACACTTCTCTAATGATTAATGATGTTGAGCATTCTTTCATGTGTCTGTTGGCAATCTGTATATCTTCTTTGGAGAAATGTCTATTTAGGTCTTCTGCCCATTTTTGGATTGGGTTGTTTGTTTTTTTGTTATTGAGCTGCATGAGCTGCTTGTAAATCTTGGAAATTAATCCTTTGTCAGTTGCTTCATTTGCAAATATTTTCTCCCATTCTGAGGGTTGTCTTTTGGTCTTGTTTATGGTTTCCTTTGCTGTGCAAAAGCTTTTAAGTTTCATTAGGTCCCATTTGTTTATTTGTGTTTTTATTTCCATTTCTCTAGGAGGTGGGTCAGAAAGGATCTTGTTGTGATTTATGCCAGAGAGTGTTCTGCCTATGTTTTCCTCTAAGAGTTTGATAGTGTCTGGCCTTACACTTAGGTCTCTAATCCATTTTAAGTTTATTTTTGTGCATGGTGTCAGGGAGTGTTCTAATTTCATACTTTTACATGTACTTGTCCAATTTTCCCAACACCACTTATTGAAGAGGGTGTCTTTTCTTCACTGTATATGCTTGCCTCCTTTATCAAAGATAAGGTGACCATATGTGCGTGGGTTTATCTCTGGGCTTTCTCTCCTGTTCCATTGATCTATATTTATTTTTTTGTGCCAGTACCAAACTGTCTTGATTACTGTAGCTTTGTAATATATTCTGAAGTCAGGGAGCATGATTCCTCCAGCTCCATTTTTCATTCTCAAGATTACTTTGGCTATTCGGGGTCTTTTGTATTTCCATACATATTGTGAAGTTTTTTGTTCTAGTTCTGTGAAAAATGCCAGTGGTAGTTTGATAGGGATTGCATTGAATCTGTAGATTGCTTTGGGTAGTAGTGTCATTTTCACAATGTTGATTCTTCCAATCCAAGAACATGGTATATCTCTCCATCTATTTGTATCATCTTTAATTTCTTTCATCAGTGTCCTATAATTTTCTGTATACAGGTCTTTTGTCTCCTTAGGTAGGTTTATTCCTAGATATTTTATTCTTTTTGTTGCAATGGTAAACGGGAGTGTTTTCTTAATTTCACTTTCAGATTTTTCATCATTAGTATATAGGAATGCAAGAGATTTCTGTGCATTAATTTTGTATCCTGCTACTCTACCATATTAATTGATTAGCTCTAGTAGTTTTCTGGTAGCATCTTCAGGATTCTCTATGTATAGTATCATGTCATCTGCAAACAGTGACAGCTTTACTTCTTCTTTTCCGATTTGGATTCCTTTTATTTCTTTGTCTTCTCTGATTGCTGTGGCTAACACTTCCAAAACTATGTTGAATAATAGTGGTGAGAGTGGGCAACCTTGTCTTGTTCCTGATCTTAGTGGAGATGGTTTCAGTTTTTCACCATTGAGGACAATGTTGGCTGTGGGTTTTTCATATATGGCCTTTATTATGTTGAGGAAAGTTCCCTCTATGCCTACTTTCTGCAGGGCTTTTATCATAAATGGGTGTTGAATTTTGTCAAAAGCTTTCTCTGCATCTATTGAGATGATCATATGGTTTTTCTCCTTCAATTTGTTAATATGATGTATCATGTTGATTGATTTGCGTATATTGAAGAATCCTTGCATTCCTGGAATAGACCCCCCTTGATAATGTTGTATGATCCTTTTAATGTGCTGTTGGATTCTGTTTGCTAGTATTTTGTTGAGGATTTTTGCATCTATGTTCATCAGTGATATTGGCCTGTAGTTTTCTTTCTTTGTGACATCTTTGTCTGGTTTTGGTATCAGGGTGATGGTGGCCTCGTAGAATGAGTTGGGGAGTGTTCCTCCCTCTGCAATATTTTGGAAGAGTTTGAGAAGGATAGATGTTAGCTCTTCTCTAAATGTTTGATAGAATTCACCTGTGAAGCCATCTGGTCCTGGGCTTTTGTTTGTTGGAAGATTTTTAATCACTCTTTCAATTTCAGTGCTTGTGATTGTACATGACTCTTTTGAATTATGGTTTTCTCAGGGTATATGCCCAGTAGTGGGATTGCTGGGTCATATGATAGTTCTAGTTTTATTTTTTTAAGGAACCTCCATAATGTTCTCCATAGTGGTTGTATCAATTTACATTCCCACCAACAGTACAAGAGGGTTCCCTTTTCTCCACACCCTTTCCAGCATTTATTGTTTGTAGATTTTTTGATGATGGCCATTCTGGCTGGTGTTAGGTTATATCACATTGTAGTTTTGATTTGCATTTCTGTAATGATCAGTGATGCTGAGCATCCTTTCATGTGTTTGTTGGCAATCTGTATATCTTCTTTGGAGAAATGTCTATTTAAGTCTTCTGCCCATTTTTGGATTGGGTTTTTTGCTTTTCTGATAGTGAGCTGCATGAGCTGCTTGTAAATTTTGGAGATTAATCCTTTGTCAGTTGCTTCATTTGCAAATATTTTCTCCCATTCTGAGGGTTGTCTTTTCTTCTTTTTTATAGTTTCCTTTGTTGTGCAAAAGCTTTTAATTTACATTAGGTCCCATTTGTTTATTTGTGTTTTTATTTCCATTTCTCTAGGAGGTGGGTCAAAAAGTATCTTGCTGTGATTTATGTCATAGAATGGTCTGCCTATATTTTCCTTTAAGAGTTTTATAGTGTCTGGCCTTACATTGAGGTCTTTAATCCATTTTGAGTTTACTTTTGTATATGGTGTTAAGAAGTGTTCTAATTTCATTCTTTTACATATAGCTGTCCAGTTTTCCCAGCACCACTTATTGAAGAGGCTGTCTTTTCTCCATTGTATATTCTTGGCTCCTTTATCAAAGATAAGGTAACCATTTGTGCATGGGTTAATCTCTGGGCTTTCTATCCTGTTCCATTGATCTATATTTCTGTTTTTGTGCCAGTATCATACTGTCTTGATTACTGTAACTTTGTGGTATAATTTGAAGTCAGGAAGCCTGATTCCTCCAGCTCCGTTTTACTTTCTCAAGATTGCTTTGTCTATTCGGGGTCTTTTGTGTTTCCATACAAACTGTGAAATTTTTTGTTCTAGTTCTGTGAAAAATGCCAGTTGTAGTTTGACAGGGATTGCATTGAATCTGTAGATTGCTTTGGGTTGTATAGTCATTTTCACAATGTTGATTCTTTCATTCCATGTACATGGTATAACTCTCTGTCTGTTTGTATCATCTTTAATTTCTTTCATCAGTGTCTTATAGTTTTCTGCATACAAGTCTTTTGTCTCCTTAGGTAGGTTTATTCCTAGGTATTTTACTCTGTTTGTTGCAATGGTAAATGGGAGTTTTTTCTTAATTTCTCCTTCAGAAGCATGGGGTGGGGCTTCTGCTTAGGACCTGTGCAGAAGGGGAGAGGCAGCATGTCCAAAGGAGGGCCTCTGTAGTGTGGAGTTCTGAAGTTTGGAGCCGTGGGCCTGGCAGGGTCTTGGTGCTCTTGTCGGGTGTCAGACATGAGCCTCTGAGGTGGGAGAGCTAAGTTCAAGACATTGGACCAGCAGAGACCTCCCAGCCCCACATAATATCAATTGGCAAGAGCTCTCCCAGAGATCTTCATCTGTATGCTAAGACCCAGCTCCACTCAATGGCCAGCAAGCTCCAGTGTGGGATGCCCCATGCCAATCAACTAGCAAGACAGGAACACAACCCCATCCATTAGCATAGAGGTTACCTAAAAACATAATAAGTTCACAGACACCACAAAACACACCACCAGACATGGTCCTGCCCACCAGAAAGACAAGATCCAGCCTCATCCACCAGAACACAGGCACCAGTCCCCTCTACCAGGAAACCTACACAACCCACTGAACCAACCTTAGCCATGGGGGCAGACACCGAAAACAACGGGAACTATGAAACTGCAGCCTGTGAAAAGGAGACCCCAAACACAGTAAGTTAAGCAAAATGGGGGTAAAAAGCCACCAGACCAAACAAATGAAGAGGAAACAGGCAGTCTACTTGAAAAAGAATTCAGAGTAATGATAGTAAAGGGCTCACTATGTTTAAAATGTCACTTTCTCCAAATTGATCTATAGCTTCACCTCAGTCTCAATTCTACTACCAATAAGCTTTGGGGTTTTGGGGTTTTTTTGTAATTCAATAGCAAGCAACAAGAGGATCATAAAATTTGTATGGAAATATTAAGAACCTAGTAAGTACAGACAAATATTGAAGAAAAACAAATTTGGAGAACCTGATTTCAAGATTCAATGTAAAGCTAAAACTGGGACTTCCCTGGTGGTACAGTAGTTGAGAATCTGCCTGCCAATGCAGGGGACATGGGTTCAAGCCTTGATCTGGGAGGATCCCACCTGCAGCGGAGCAACTACACCCGTGTGCCACAACTATTGAGCCTTCTCTCTAGAGCCCACGAGCCACAACTATTGAGCCCATGTGCCACAGCTACTGAAGCCCATGCGCCTGGAGCCGGAGCTCTGCAACAAGAGAAGCCACCACAATAAGAAGCCCGCACACCGCAATGAAGAGTGGTCCCCGCTCACCACAACTAGAGAAAGCCCACGTGCAGCAACAAAGACCCAACAACGAAGACCCAATGCAGTCAAAAATAAATAAATAAATTTAAAAAAAAAAGCTAAAGTAAAACCAAATAAGGATAAGTAAATAACAATTGGTACAGACAGAACATAGAACCCAAAATACTCATACACTGATTTTCTACAATAGGAAGCAAGCAATTCAATAACTAGGGGCAAATATATATATATTTTTTTAATTGGTGCTGGAAAAAGTAAATATAGAGTGGAGTCGGGAAATCTAGACTCTTGTCTCTTTCCACATACAAAATTATTTAATAACTTTGCAACTTCGGGGTTAAGTGAAGTATCCTTAGATCAGATGTAGAAATAATAATAAAAGAATAAAATAAAACCAATTAAACTTCACTGAAACTAAATACTTCTGCTCGTTAAAAGATACTTTTAAAGAAAATAGACCAAAATCTGGGAGAAGCAGGGAAGAAAAGGAAAATATCTTAACATTTTATTAAAAAATTATTTATAGAAAGTTCAAGAACATACAAAACAAGTATACTGTGGAAAAAAAATAACAATTATTCCCTCTAGACAGGGAATGGAGATAGTTCACTGGGAAGAGGCATGAAAGAACTTTTTGGAATGAGGTACTTGTTGTAACTTGATATGGGTATAAAACACAACACTATGCATAGTCTGGATCAAATCATAAGGAAATATCTGATAACCTCAATTGAGATGCATTCTACAAAATCACTGGCCTGTAGTCTTTAAGAATGTCAATGTCAAGAAAGACAAAGACTGAGCCAGCATATGTTCCAAATTCAAGGAGTCTAATGAGATAAGGCAACTAAATACAATGAATGCAGCATCTTGAATTCATTTTTGGAGAAGGCTAAGATAGCTATAAAAAGACATTATTGGAGCAATTGATAAAATTTGAGCATAGACTGGTATAATGCAATAATGACAATTTTCCAGATTTTGATAATGGAATGCAGATATATCAGAGAATTTCCTAATTCTGAGAAAATATAGATTGAAATATTTAGGAGAAAAGGTCTCAGCATCAACTTAAATGCTCCAGAAGAATTTGTGTGTGTATATAAGAAAGAGAGAATAATAAAGGAAATAAAGCAAAATGTAAACAGCTTCTGAATTGTGTAAAGAATATACAAGAATTTCTTGTATTTCTGCAAATTTTCTCTAAATTTAATGTATCAAAATAAAAATCACAATCTAGGAGCAATATGAGACAGAAAAAAGGAAATGTGTTGGGAGTGATTGAAGGCTAGGAGATAAGACAGCAGAAACTTAGAGTTCTCAACTCTGAGAACACATGATTCCTTCAGTTTTAGACATGATTGTTATCCAGAGAAATGATAGTGGAGGAAAGCCTCAGAGAAAACAGTCAGGAAAAAATAACTTGCTATTTGGAGGATGACTGTACTTAGAGGAAGGTACTTTTGCTTATGAGTTTTGTTTAACAGAACAATGTCTATTAGAAGGACAAAAAGTAAAGAGAACCTCAAAGGTTCAACTTACAAAGGATTTTCTTTAATGCTATATGCCTTATTCACAGAACACTGACCAAGATAGGTCAGTTTTAGTCCTAGGTCTGCAACTTAGTAGTCAAATATATAACTTAAATTTTATGTGCATAAATTTCTCACTTGTAAATAGGGCAATAAGGCTATCCAATTCATAATATTTTTATAAAAAGTAATGACAATTCCAATCAAATATTAAAACATTAACATTAATTATTTAACAACATTAATTAACAATTAATTAAATACTATATGAGACATCATCATGCATCTGCATAAATACAAAAATTATACCACCTTTTGATATTATTAGGTACAAATAGAAACTATACATCACTAGATTCCATTTTATGCACTGTAAAATCAGCATGCTTGCAAAAAATAAACATCAGTTGCAAAAGCAAACATTTATTAAAGGTTTTGACATAATACATGACCTTTGAACATAGCATATAATCATTAAGATGTTTTTTCCCGATTTTACTTCTGCCTTTTAGGATTATATTCTGTTTTGAATAGTTTGATCTGTGTTTCATTGGCAAACACAGAATTTTGCAGAAAGCAAGCAGCTTTGGGACTTCCCTTGTGGTCCAGTGGTTGACTCTGTGCTTCAAATGCAGAAGGCGTGGGTTTGATCCCTGGTTGGGGAACTAAGATTTCACGTGCCATGCGGCACAGCCCAAAAAAAAGAAAGCAAGCAGCTTTGTAGATGTTTTCCAGGTATACAACATATTTGAGCTGCTGTCTTGGGAACTAGGGCATTTTTATACAATGAATTGCTGCATATACTTGAAATATCAAGACATGCTCTCAAGACTGTACAGGTTTTACATGAAGTCTAACTTAGAACACTGTCACATTTTTAATTCAATACACACTGATTTATGAACAATCATAGTAGATTTTCTTGAAACTTTATTTTCTTACTTTTAAAGCTCGATCTAGCATTTCTAGTTAAGCACATTTTCTATTGTCTTCTATTGAATGGTTACAGTGTTAAAACTTTAATAAAAACTCACAATCATTATATATATGTATACATATATACTTGTAAAGGTCATTTAGCATAAAAATATTAAAATTCAGTCATGATGTTAAATGTGATAAGCACACTTGTGTATATAAGTATCTACATGCATATATAATGAAATCTGCAAATATAAAATTTTAGCATATTAAGAAAGTCACATTGAATGCTTCATAAATCAATGATAATAATATCTGTAGCTTACAGCATGAGAAGGATTTTTGGAATAAGGCACATGCATATGTAAACTATGAAAATAGTTATAAAAGTAAATGTAATATTCCCTATAATTGTGACAAAGATATTGAACTATAATTTCTGATTTTAAATTACTTTCTACGTATTAAGGACTTAGAATTTGGTGTTTGAATAGTCTTTTGTAATGTGTATTACAATGCTGTTTTCTCTTTGGAACCATAGCATTTATTTATTTTGGTAATAAATATGACTATACAACACAAAAAAATCTGTTATGCTTATTGAAATTAAAGTGATACACAGAACATGCTTTGATATAATGCCTAGGATATTTGGAGATCTATCTAATTTTTTAATGATTAATTTATTTATCATCAGACCATGACTTTCTCTACTTAAACTTCTTTAGATGAAAAAGAACCAATCAAACAAGATTAAAGGCTGATTCCAAAGGCATACCTTGTATACTGAATAACTACGCACTATACAATGTAGTATAAGTTTGCATATAAATGAAAGAGGTAAGGAAAACAGAAAAGAAGGATGGAACTTCAGTTAAGAATTCCAGTGATTAGGTTATTGCATGTAATAGACTACATGGAATTCCTTACATTTTTACTTGCAGTCCAGGAAGCAAACACAGTGATTAGTAAAGTGATTTATAATCATCCATCAAATAAGTACAAACTACTTGCTTGGGAGATGTTTGACTCTTCTTTGTATTTAAACCAGATATATTTATTTATTTTCCTGAGGACATTTAAGAAAGGACTTTGTGATTCTCAAAAAAGGTCAAACTGCGATTCAGTGAAAGTACTTTTAAAAGGATCTGTTTGTTCTCTTGCTCCTGGACCATTCTCTCTCTTCCTGAAGATCAGACAGATCTTTATAAGATGTAAATCACATCCTTCCTTCCCCAAATCCTCTGATGGTATTTTATTACATGTGGCATAGTCTGATCTCTTAACTGAGTTCTACAAAACCCTACGTGAAGTGGTCCTTACCTAAATCTCAGATATCATTTTAAAGCTAGCATTTTCTCAGCTTTTCTCCGTAAGCTTCTTAAATGCCGCCCTTGTTTCCCACGTTCAGATAAACCCAATTCAGTAGAACTTCATATTTTTGCAATCACTTTCCTCTTTTCTTCGAAACCTTTCCTTCCAGATCTTCACATGCATGGCTAACTCAGCTCATTCAGGCCACTGCCTAACATTACCCCTTCTGGGAGGACTTCCTCACTGACCCTGTCCAAGGTGACCCCCCTCCGCAACCCAGTCCCTTTGTTAAAATACTCTGTTTTATCATCTTCACAGAACTTACGAGAACATGTGATAATGAGCATGTAATGAGTATAAATGAACATGTATACATTTTTTAAATTATTTGTTATTAACCCCCCTCCCTTCCAAAAATAATACATTGTGGCCCAAGAAGCAAACACTTGGCTGTTATGTCACTACTATCACCCACCACCAAGAATGGTGTCTGGCTTAGAGTAGCCATTTAATAATGATTTTTGAATGATTGAAAGAATGGGGAACTAATACATTATAAGCTAAGTACCCAGCTTTCTGATTACCTGAATACAAGAATAGAAATTAAATTATCTGGAGTGGTTTTTGATCCTCAAAATCATAGGATTCTGCATTCAGGATTAATAAGGTCCATTAGTCAAATACCAGATGAGGAACTGTGAATTCTTTGGTACTAGAAAACCAAGTAACATTCCATTATTGATCCAGCTGCCTGCATTCTGATCTTTCTCCAAAGCGCCTCCATTTTTTTTTTTTTTACAAGTGTGAGCTTCCTAAGATATGATATACCTGTTAATAATAGGAGAATTTACTTTGTATCTTATTACTCTTAGACATAAACGTTCTAAAAAGTCCCCATCACCAAAAGGCTAGTCAAGGCTCCCTTGGTTATTATGTAAGACATTTCACAAACTGGCTAGGCCAGCTTTTCCCGCTAACTTCCCACTTTCCTCTCCCACTCACTGTACTCTAGCCTTAGGGAAATTTGTCATTCTTGCCCTTGTTTCAACTCAGTCTAATTATCACTTCCTTTTTTCAACTTTTCCCTGGTGCCTTTAGGCACTCCATCACACCCTTCTGTCTGTTCCCATGAAAGAAGCTAATTGGCTGTCAGTCAAGGACCTTATGGGGAGTATTCCAGTACTGAGACAGATGCTGGATTAAATAACCTCAAAAGTCACTTCCAACTCTTTATTGCTTTCCTACAAGCTATTATGTTTATATAAACATTACATCAATCAACAAGCCCAATTACAGTTGAAGATTTTACATTCAGGTTATTAGAGTAAAACAAAACTATGTCTCCCTTAACCCATTAACTGTATTTTTATTTTATCTTAGAACTTTTTGCATCTTTCAGAATGGTGGCACTACATTTTATATTGGATAGGTAGGTATATGTTAGTATAGATACGGTAGCATATTATGTAGAAATGTATATTATGTAGTATAGTATAAAATATTATATTAGTTTTCTAAGGCTGTTGTAACAAAGTACCACAAACTAGATGGCTTAAACAACAAAAATGTATTGTGTCACAGTTCTGGAGGCTAAAATTGTCAGCTCGATTGGTTCCTTTCAAAGGCTGTGGGGAAAAATCTGTTCTATGCTTCTTGTGATTTACTGAAAATCTTTGGCATTACTTGGCTTGTAGAAGTATCACCAATCTCTGTCTTTATTTTCACATGGCATTCTCCCTGTGTGGGTATCTGGGTGCAAATTTCCCCTTTTTATATAGACACCACCATTACATTGAGTTAGAAGCCCATCCTACTTCAGTATGATCTGATCTTCACTAATTACATCTACAATGACCCTGTTTCCATATAAGGTCACATTCTAAGGTAGTAGGGTTTAGAATTTCAACATATGAATTTTAGGGGGACACAATTTAACCCAAAACATACACATATATTAGTATCTATACTAAACTATCTATACCATTGATATGTTACTTTATTAGATAGTATAGTTCATACTATTATAATGATACATAGATATAAATATAACACAGAGTATATATTTATACTATGAGCATGTAAGGAAATATATTAGTATGTTTTATAGTACATAGGAAGATGATAGATAGATAATCTATAAGATTGGCCGATTCCAAGCAAAATCTGAGCTGACTTATTTATGGAAGTGCCCTGAAAAACTATTCAAAGCAATTTTTCCCTGCAACTTTTTCTCAATATACTAATTCTTTAAGGGAGAAAACACAAAATATTATTGAGAAATGGAAGATAGTAATAGCACCTTACTTCATGTGTTTCAATAATTAATATAAAGTTTTTTCCAGGTAAATTTTCAATTGTATATGTGTTTTAAAGCTACAACTTTCAAAGTTGCAATTCTATGACTAACTTTGGAAAGAATGGTATGGCCGTTGAATCTGTATATGTATGTAGTCCCATTTTTTTCCTTAAAGATGTTCACAAACTGGAAATATTTGCCAACATAGTATTTAGACTGAGTCCTCTCTGTTTATATTAGTAAAGTGATTAATCCTATAATAGCAGTTTAAAATACAGGCAATATGAAGTATTTAGTGCTGTATATAAATATGTATGTGAGTGTGTGAGTGTGCGTTTGCCATTTGCTAAAACCTATTTCAGTTAGAAGTCCAAAAATAACTAGTTACATGGTATTTGGTGAAGTAAATAGCACCATTTAAGACCAATCAAGTGTGACAAAGTGAAAACGTATTTGTGAAACAGCTCTTCTGCTTTCTCTGTTTTATTCATAGCCTGGATCCCTTTCCTTTACTATCACATCCAATCCTTCCCTGGGCTCCCATCAGAGTTTGGGATCTAAATATCAAAATCCATCTTGTTTTTAGAAGTATTGCTTTCATTAAAAAAACTAAGCCTTTGTTAACTGAGGCAAGATTTTAATGACAAATTCTGTCTTCATTAGGACAAATTTCTTTTCCATAATTTTTTAAGTCTCACACACACGCACACACACTAAAAGGAAACATACTGTTTCCTTTCTACTGCTGTCAACACTTTATAAAAAATTCATAAACAGAAACCTCAATTAAATAGAGTCTGGAGACCAGAAAGGGAAGCTCTCACTCCCTGCCGCAATGGCAGAGACCAATGAGCAGAAAGACTCTTCTTTCCTCGCAAGGATTCAACCAATGAAAAGCCATGGACTCTTTGTTTACAATAGCCCTCGCAATTTCCTTTTCCTCTCTATAAAAGTGTTTTCCTTCCTTTGCTGTGCGGGGACTTTCAAATGGCTCACGATGGTTGCAGAAACTGAACTGCAATTCTCTGCTGATCCCGGATAAACCCATCTTTACTGGAGACATACACAGCAGACTATTGGTTTTAGGTCAAGAACTTCTTACAACAAATGTGTATGTTTTCCAATTCTCTGGACAACAACTGTGTGTCCTACAATAAATTCAGTTCTGACACTGTCTACCTGGAGTTAGATCTCATAGGTTAAGAACTCACAAGATTACCCCCGCTTTAGAGTCCAACCACAAGCCTGGATTTCTCATACTTTGGACTCAGGAAAGCAATTTACTTACAGTTACCCATTTATTACAAAGGAGGTAGCTCAGAAATAGCCAAATGGAATAAATGCATAGGACAAGCCTTGGAGAAGGGGTATGGAGCGT
This sequence comes from Balaenoptera acutorostrata, assembly GCF_949987535.1. Lineage (NCBI taxonomy): Eukaryota > Metazoa > Chordata > Mammalia > Artiodactyla > Balaenopteridae > Balaenoptera > Balaenoptera acutorostrata. The sequence continues at coordinate 39,123,565 of NC_080081.1, forward strand.
CCATTTCCTCCCTGGGTGTGCTACCTCCTAGTTTGTGGGTGTGTTTACCAACCCAGAAGCTCTCTAAACTCTTTAGGTTAGGGTGTTTTATGGATGCTTCCTTATCCAGGACATAATTGATTAAATCACTAGCCATTGATGAGTAACTCAAACTCAAACTCCTCTTCCTGGAGGTTGGGGGTAGGGCTGAAAGTTTTAATGCTCTTTTTACTAGGTTAGTTCCCTTGGCAACCAGCTCCCACCCCCATTCCAATCCTTAGGGCCTTTCCAAAGGTCACATCATTAACATAAACTCAGGTGTGCTTGAAAGAGTCTTGTTATGAATGACAAAAGATTAACTTTTCACTTTTTTCACTCTGGAGTTATTTTCAGGAGCTGAGGATAAAAACCAAATATTATAACAAAGGATGCTCCTATAGATCTTAACACTTAGGAAATTACAAGGGTTTTAGGACGTCTGGCCAGGAGCTGTGACAGAAACCAAAATATATATTTCTTATTATATCACAAAATCACACACACTAGCATACACATTTGTATGCATGCATGTGTGTATGTATGTATGTGTTTGTAACTTCATATGTATATTACATATGTATGTATATGACCATAAATTTCTGGTAAGGTGGCTCTAATTGTTTGCAAGAAACATACAGACAGTCGTTTCTAAATTCCAGTGTAGGTTCTAGCTGGAAGCCCTGCTACATCAGATTGAATGGTTTCTATTCCTGATTCTGCTTATTAACTTCTCCATGCCTATATAAGAGGGATAATAATATTATTGTAAGTATTAAATAATATAGCTGCTATAGTCAATAATCTTTGATATATAGTAAGAACACAATAAATCAGAGTTATTATCATCATCACCACCCTTTTTGAAAGAACACAATTCAAAATATTAGCAATACTTACCTTTATATGTTGGAATTAAAACCGATTATTTTATATATTTTCTGATATTATATTTTCTCGGACTTTACAAGGACAATGAATTGCCTAGTAATAAGTAAAATGTTGTCTTGAAATGAAATAAAAAGAACCCAATATTAATCTAATAGTATTAATAAACTATAAATTGTTTATTATGTAAAATAATGTAACATTGACTCTGTTTCAAACCAAACTGTAAAAAGTAATTACTGAGTCCATTAAAAATGGTTATTGACAACCATGGCAAATATGAAACTGGCACAGATAAACATTAGCTGTCTCTTATTTTCTTCTATTTGGTGACAGTGGATCTGAAACCTCACACCTGTTCTCAAATTGGGACTTGAACCCAATCTCACTTCAGATGTGATTCAAACCCAGCCAAAACTCAGACTGGGACTTGAACCCACTGTCTTTTAATTAAAACCACTCACCTGGTTTCAGGACTTAATGAAGCTCAGTTCTTAATGTCTCAGTGCAGAAGGAATTCAGCAAGAGGCAAAGTGATCAGCAAGAAGTGGATTTATTAATATAGGACACTTGTGAGGGACACAAGCGGGCAGTCAAGGGGGCTCTGCCCCAAGAATTAAGCAGGTTAGCAGGTTTATTTAGGGAGATACTCACTCCATGGACAGATTGTGGGCCATCTCAGAAGGCGGGAGGCTCTGGGAGATGCACATTCCCTAGACAGAATGAGGTCCGTCTCACAAAGTGAGAGTGGCTGTATAAGGGGTGTTTAGTTTTTATGGGCTGGGTAATTTCATAGGCGCTTGAGTGGGAAGGTTATTCCAAGTATTTTGGGGAAGGGGTGGGGATTTTCAGGAATTGGGCCACTGACCACTCTTTGGCCTTTCATGGTTGACCTTGGAATTGTCATGGTGCCTGTGGGTGTGTCATTTAGCGTGTTAATGCATTACAGTGAGTGTATAATGTGGTTCAAGGTCTACTGGAAGTTGAATCTTCCACCATCTTGGGCCTAATTGGTTCTAACCAGTTTATGTCACACCCTCAATGACTATGTCATTCATTTAAAGGTTGTACCCTGCCCCTTTCCCTCCTTTCTCAGACCTAAGAGCCACACAGTTGTTTTCAATTGTCATTTTCCTTTGCCTTTTATGTTTGGACAATTGATAAAAAAGGAGAGCAGAATATGTAATCCCAAAATATGCCAGTTTGGTATGAGGATTATTTTGAGCTGAAGGCAATCAAGACCCAGCAGACTCAAGAAACACTTTACCTCTCCCTTAACTGCCTAAAAGAATTTAGACAGAGGGCCTGGTCCAAGAAGAGAGTTATTACAAGAGATACTACAAAGAGTATCGGCTGGTGTGGTAAGCTGGGGGAGCTGGCAGGGTCTGTTTGTCCACATTCCTCTCTGTGTCCTGTTGTCTCTGCATGGCATGACAAACATTTGTTTACCAAACTATACTCTTCTCATCTTCCTGTGAATGACTTTCTTCCTGACCCCTACTTTCCCTGTAGCTGAGTATGGCATATAAGCCCAGTTATCTGACTGTCTTTGAGTCTTTCATATCTATGTGAGATTCCTGTATGTATGAAATTAATTTTTTTTTTCTGTTTATCTGTCTTAGGTCTCTTTTAATGGACCAGCTATAAAAGCCTATAAGGGTAGAGGAAAAATTTTCTTTCCCAATAACCCTTTAAAACAAAACAAAACAAAACCCTTAAAATGGACTCTCTGCCCCTTTTAACAGCATTTACCTTGCATTCTCATTTACCTGTGGTTAACTTTCCTGCACCAGGATTTATGAGATAGCATTTACTATTGTGTGTTTATTTTTCTATCCCTTTACACTCAACTACTGTATGTCCTGATTTATTTCTCTAAAAGGAGCATATATCTGAATTTCAGCTTTCTCCTGATGAAAGACTTTTTATCACCTAATATGGAGTTAAGTCTGTTTATATTTGTTGCAATTACTGACAGTTTGGACTGTTTTAGTCATTTTCTTTTGACATAATTTTATTTTTTGTTGTTGTTTTTACCCTCTTCTGACTTTTGTTAATTTTTTTCCTACCTTAATTTTCATCTTCACATTTGCACAGTGTATATTTCTTCTTACTTTTCCTTTTAGTTGTTAACATTTATATCTACATTTTTCCCTAATAAATGCTAATATTAATCAATGCCTTGCTTTTTATCCAGAACAAGGCAAAAAAGACACACAACATACTTCAGTTTCTTATGAACTTCTTCTCCCCGACTCTCATGTCATTTTTGCAGATTTAGTTCACATTTATTATTAACCATAAAATCTATATTAATTTTATTCTTTTTTCTTTGAATTTTACTTCTTATTTTTTATTAATACTTAGCTAAATTATTGTTTTATTTTACCAATATGTATTCTTATTATTAATGTTTTGTCTTATTCCTTTCTTCCGCATTCACGTTTTCTTTACCTACAGAAGTACACCCTTTGATAGTTCTTTTGTAAACTTCCTCTGGGAATAAACTTTCTAAGTAATCATATACAATTATTTTCTCAGCCATTGTAACTAAAGAAAAGTTTGTTTGTCCTGGTACTATTCTGTAAATAGTCTGAGTTTCTCTCTCTGATAGATTCTAGAATTTTCTCTCTGGCTTGATGTTGTGTGATTTCACTGTGATGTATCTATTCCAACTCCGGGTGCTCCTCAATCTGATGATTCATATGTTTGTTCATTCTGGAATAATCTCAAGTTTGATTGTTTCAAATATTTTCTCCCTAACATTCACTTTATATCCTCTTACTGCTCTTCTTTTAGAAGTATGTTACAGAGATTCACCATAATCTCTATGTCTCCTTATTTCTGTTTTCTCTCTGCCATCTTTTTATCCTCCCTTAATGGATTGTGGGACATTTCCCTGCTCTGCTTTTAAACTCACTAGGTAACTGTACATAGATTTTATTCTCACTGTTTCCCAGCTTTCATCTCATAATGGGACTTATAGAAAAGATTAATATTTATAGGGCACACGTGAGTAAAAGACAAGTCTGCTTATTCAAGTAATTTATTTGAAATATTTAGCAGAATGACTGACATTCTTTCAATAATGTTCCAAGATTTATAACTAGTGCTATTAACCAAGAACAGTCACTAATATCTTCAGGTGAGTCAATCTGTAATAAAAATATTTTGGATTTAAAAATCCACTTTTGTGATTTATCTATATCAACTCACATGTTATCATTGTGAGTATTAACCTTGTTCTTCAGAAACAAAGCCTTTCTATTTCTCTTGTTTTATTGGCACCAAATGTTGACAATTTCCATGCAGGCTAGTTAAGAGAATTGTTCTGCAATTGTGTGTGCTACTGTGATTTCAGCTATTAACTGCAAGACATTGTAACTAGCTTATTGAGCTCGATCTAATACTCTTGTGATGTCTTACAGAAGAAATTTTAAATGTTCAAATCTTGTTCTGCCAACAATGAATATTTTTATAGTAATTTGCTAATATAATTATATAGAGCTTGGCACTATTGTTGGTATAACTAATATAACTATACAATACATGGCATCATGACTTTACTTGATAAATTCCCAATAGACTGTTTAGCTTGAAACTGAAAAAATTATTGAGTCACACTAAAATATATTCGTGCATCTTAATTTTAAAAATTTTTCCTTCCTTCCTTTCCCTTTCCCTTCCTTCTTTCTTCCCTCTTTTCCTTCCTTTCTCCTTCCCTCCTCTTCTCTCTCTCTCTTTCTTTCCTATTTTTTGGTGTCCTTTTCTTTGGTTACTACATTTACTTGTATCTTTGATGACTGGAACCATAATATTATTTATTATGCTTGGACTATGAAGTAAAAGTTAAATTATTTTGAATGCAAGATACTTAAGTAGAAACATACAGGCTTCAGAAATCATTTTTTTAAAAATAAGGTTTTTCAAAATTATGATGAAAGTATTGACAAATCTAGCATGTTAATAAAGTAAGGAATATTGAAATAGTAATTTTAACTCAATAAGTATAATTCTATAAAGTCACAAAAAAGCAATAATATATTTATATAATAAAGTACTAGAGAAATCAGTTTTGAGAAACATTTTATGTTTCAACATTTTTTCATTTCAAAAAAGTAATTTATTATGAAATTCTATCAAATATAAAACATTAATGGTAAAGGAAAGAAAGGTCAAAAAGAAAAATCAATGAATGCAATTAAGCATAGGAGGAATTAAGATCAGATGAGGAAAATAATAATTTCTAGAACAATTCAACAAAAAATTCTAGATTAAAAAAATTGCAGAATTAAAGAACATATTTTATATACTCACAAAACAAGGAATGCCACTGAAAGTAAAAATTACAATAAGTAATCATCAAACTGAGATACTTACCTGGTAGACAGTGATAGGACCATGCAGTGTGACCAATATAGAAAGAACACTCTCTAGTGGCAGGAACAGATCACCAAGTCACAGGGGTAAAAATACAAATTATGAATTCAGGATTTTTATGAAGTGTGATATAAAAATATTCTAACATAATTTCAAGTGTACACATCTCAATGGTTGTAAAATTATTTTAGAATTAAAAGGTATGATAATTGACATCTCACAGTAAACTATAACTTACTCGAGAACAACAGTGGTGGGAATCTCTCAGCTTGTTTCATCTTTAACAATATATTGATTTTTTTAATTAAAATAACTATTTTTTATTTCCATATTTTACAATGTTTTATTAATGTTTCATGGTAGCTATCTCATCCCAAGTCTCTTTGAATATTACAAATCACTACCAGTACCATCAACTTACATGCTTAGATTTAACCAAAACCTCTAAGCATGGGGTCTGGGCATCTGTTGTTTACAAACACTCTGACAAACATCCTAAAAAGGACTGAAAACCACAATTTCTAATACAGATTTTTACAGTGCCTCTAATCGTCCTCTACTTTCTTTAAACTCTGCTATGAAGTTTTCTAGCTTTAGTCTGTGGACAGCCTTGCATGTAGCAATACTCCCCATATATTCTCTAGTTTTTGTTTGTGAGCTCATCTTCAGCAGTAATCATTTTCCACTATGTCCTTGTAGGGTGTTTCCACTGGTACAAGTTCCTGGTAAATTCCAAAACAGTGCTTACAATTGCTCATTTACTAGAGGTTTAAATGTCATTGTGAGTTCAGGTGTTGTCAGTATTAAATTTTATTCTGATTTTCTTTTTGCTGAAACTGACACTAGGTGAGGTTTAGGTTTTCAATCTTTTTGTGGTTGATTCTCCTATATTTCAGCCTATATAGGGAACTGTCTTCATCTGAGGTCCCAAGATAGCAGACAGAGATGTATGTTCTAATCCTTATTTATTGGCTGTGAAGTATCTTTCTGGCCTCTGGCTTTATTCAGACCATTTTTAACTAAGAGTCTATGTGGGTTTTAAATCCTATTCCCTAATATCCATATTTACTCCTTCCTCGTCCCTCTGTGAGCCATGTGAATTTCACTTTTGCTCACTTTCTGGATACCCATTTGTTTCCAGTCACTTGGGGATTCCCTTTTCTTATTTTGAACATGGCTATCTGGTAAAAGTTAAATAAATATTATATGAAGTAAGAAGGATATTCCAGCATGCCATTAATAAGTCATCTTGACTTGAAATCTTGAACACTGACCCTTTGTATATAATGATACACTGCTTTGAACAATTTTGCTCTCATTAGAAAAATAATTATGCTTATTTTATTCTTGAAAGTCATGATTTCTTTGGACTTATATAGTAAAGCCCTGATGTTACACTAAAAGTGAAAAAACAAACAATAAAATTGAAAATAAATTAGTTTAACATATAACAGTATTTATTCCCTCAGAAATATATCTTAGCATGCTGCTGAAAATTTTAAAACAGTACAATATGCTCCTGAAATGTGGTCCAATTTTTATCTAAGGTCCAAAATATAAAATCAGATGCCATTCACATTTTAAGTGGGATTTTTAGTGGTTTAATAAAGCATTCAAGAATATATTAGACTCTCAGGACTCTTCTAGGCTTAACTATTTAAGCATATTTTTATAGTACAAACCAGACCCTGAGGTTGCTATAGTAATGGTCAAATGACAACTACAGATAATGATATATTTGAGGTAGGATAACAAAAGAGACTTAATTTGCCCTCAGTGATAATATTTTCCTCTTTGGCCCAGTTAGAAGCCAAATTTTAACTACCATGTTATTTTTAGTGAAATATTAGAATAGTCAATAATTCTGAATTACATATTACTTAAAGATTTCAAAAAAAACTTTATCTCTTAGAAATTTTGCTGTAAATCTTAAATTTAATTCCCATTTAATTACTGTGCTTCAGACATTTGAATTCATAAAAATGTAGGGCAATTCTATTAATTTGCTACATGAATGATTGCATGTTTAATATACATTCTCCACAAAAGGTTTCTGATGTTAGTCCTTCTCTCAAAAAGAACTATTCTTAGCTAATATGATTGTCTTTAATTCACAATCTTTGTTCCCATTGCCCAGCCTTGCTTCTTTACCTTCTATTTATGAATTCCTTACAAATTTATTTTTTTTCTCATTACATCCTACTTCTACCTTCAATATTTCTGATTCCCAATAACGGAAAGCAGACTTAGTCAGCAACAAAGCACTAACAATTTTTAAAAGCAAGGATGGCATTTCAAAAGCCAAGTCTTTGCTTGAAAAGTTAAAACTTGTCAGACATGCTTTGTAAATTCTGTTAGTCTATCCAATTTTAATAGTTTTAATTGCCTAATTATCTGCTCCAGTGCAATAATAAAGCCTTTTAATATTTCATTTTCTACTACAGGAAAAGGTATTCCAGTCTGTGCAAGAGAACCTTCTCACCCTTTGTTGAATGTTAAATTGAAATTCCCTAGTATAATCCTGCACTTTTGTAAGCCAGCTCCATCTGTCTGTCATCCCCGTTTTGTCCCCTCCTCCTCCCTCCTTACCCAAATGTTACTTGTTTATTCAAGGAATACCTCGTTTTCTTTCCTTTATCTTTTTGTCTTTGGCAACTCTGCTTTTTATATCCATTTTTATACTCTTCATTAAATTTCTCTCTGTATCTATGTGTGTGTTCTTTAATTCAGGCAATATATTTCTGAATCGTATATGCCTCCCCATGCCTCTGAAAATTTTGTTCTGTACTCCCAATCTTGCCATTAGCACCTCCCTCAACTGTTGGTCTGAGTTGCACTGAATAGTTAAGAGAGAATCAATGCTTCTTTTCAGGCACTGACAGGAAGAACTGCCTTGGGCACACTCAGCAGAACAAGGGACCATGAGGTCAACAACAATAAGAGGAATTAAAAGACAACTGTGAGGCACTGAATTTCTACTTAGGAAATTCCGTGGTCCATTTTTGTGTGTCCTTTATTGAACTGATCAATCTATGAGAAATACATAATAAGTATGAAAAAATATTTTATTTATTTACAACTTTGAGAATGTATTCTTCACACCAGGAATGCACAAGAAGTTCTGAGGTTTCATGCCCAGAAATGCTGTCATGAATTTTCAAAATATTACTATTTTTGTATCAAGATCAGTACTTTCGGTTTCTGTTTCCCACGCAGGGCTCAGCCCATCAAGTTATTCAGCCTCACTCTTTATTTAGGTACTACCTGTTTACTCTCAAATTTTTGACACCTCACAAATGAAAATGAAAATATTTACTTTCAGTTTCATTATAAGGTAGCAAAAGAACTAATCAACAGTAATTAGGGCTTTAAATATTCTTCAATGATGGCGCTCCGATTATAATCAGCTTGGGAAACGATGTAAAATCATTTTCTTTTCTTGTAGAAAGGTAATGTTCAATTGAGAAAATGGACAAGAAACCAAAGCAGCCACATTTTTGAAAATCATTTATCTCTAACATAAGTTTTTTCTTTAGAAAAAATTAATGCATTGCAATTCACAGGAAAATATTAAACTTAAGTAAGATTTGCGTGAGTAATGTAAGTACTTCTATCATTAATGTGTTTCAATAATGCATCTCAATAATTATTAACTGTACTACTACTATTTCTACTTAATTAAAGTTCTCCTTATGACTTAGGGCAAATGAAAACTAGGGGTAAGACTAAAAACTTAAACCCATCATTGGTCTCAAAATTTGATTTAGTTTATATATACTAGGAATAGAAAATAGAGATTACATGCCTCTTCAACTAATACATTTTATAAATAAGCATCTAAAGAAGAACCTTTCACAAGAAAGAATATTTATATGCTAACAATTTGCTAAAGCAGGCTTAGATGTTTTTGCACCATACCTGTATCATTATTTTACAAACATGTTGAAAACAGCTAAGAATATCCTTCATTTGTTTTTGAAAAAAACTGATGAGAATTTCTGTGACAAGCCCAAGTTGAAAATTACAAGTATAAATTATCCAGAATAGAACACCAATAAAATAAGGATTTGATTAAGAACTGAAATATGACATTCAACAAGAAATTATCTTTATTGTGGTTTTAGTGATCAAAACTCTTATTAGTAAGATATAAATAATATACATATTTCTGACAAAATAAAGAATGTACATTATAAAAGAAAATATATTTTAGGAGAGTGTAGCTTATAAATATTTTTCTTTTTCTTTGAAAATGTCTTAGTAAGTTGGTAATATTAACATAACCTAAACATATATGCTTTATTCATTACCAAACCATCTCTCTTCAAATAAATTCTGAATTTAAATATTTATTTATTTAACAAATTTTTTAAAAATCACCATATAGATCTTAAATTGAACTCTTTCAAATCAGTGAAAAAAAAAGCTTTTTAAAAAACAGGTAAACATGTAATCAGTTCTGTAATTATGCATACATATCTGCATTAGAAATCAAATTTATGAGAAAGAAAATAGAGCTCATATCCTAAAGGAGTTTAGACTGATTGAAAGCCTGCCACATGATTTTTGCAGGTATGTTATTTTATTACATGTGTTTGTATGTTTAGTTGTATTCCTGTAAGTGTTTCAATAGTTAACTTTACACCTAACCCACAGTGAGAGCTGCAGGGTGGAGTGGTCGCTAGGCAACCTAACCAAGAGAACATTAAGGACCAGATTTTCCTCACTTAAATCTGTTTGAGAGCTAGAGAAGTGAGAGATTTTTATGGGCAGAACTTTTCAAGTTGATTTGGCTAAAAACTAAGCTGCCTGCAATTTGTATGCCTGAAATCTTGTTAGTTTGACAAAGGCCGAAACTACAGAAAATGCTTTAAGGAAATACTATTACTGCAGTGAGGAGGATTTTTTTTTAAGGGGTAGACTCAGTTTTATTCTTAAGTAAAAAAGATGTATTTTTCCAATACTGTGGAAATTTCATATTTGGTGTATTTTTATCCCTGTATCATTTAGTAGTCTGATAATGATTCTTTTTAAGGCAATTTATTGTGCCTTTAAAATTAACCCAAACTCATATTAGATGTAACTTAATAGAAAATGTTTACTCTTCTTTATAGATTTAAGCACAGAAAATTTCTATTTCTAATAAGTTCCTGACGTTAATATTTCAAGTTAAAAGGGTAGGGTGGTGGGGAGTAGGTAAGTCTTTGATTTTAAAAACCTACAAGATATTTTTGTTTGTTTGTTTCTATTATGACTTTTAAAAATTAATTATTTCCTTGTTTGAGTGTATGATTTCATTAACTATGTATATATCATCCTAGTTTATAATTGTCTGTTTTGAGCTTTATATTAATAGAATCACACCATATTTTTTTTATGAATTAATGATTTTTCCTTAAATAATGCTCATGAAAAACACTGGTGGTTTTGTATGTGCTGTGGTTTATTATTTTCATTTCTGTGTATTACTTCATTATGTGAGTGGTGACATCAATAAATAAAATAGATAAATATATTAATTATTTGTCTATCTTACTATTAATGCAAATTTAAGGTATTTCCAATTTGGGGGTATTAAAAACAATTCTCTTGTGACTCTTGTATATGTCTCCTAGAGTACCTGTAAAGGTGGGTATATTGCAAAGAATTAAGACTAGGTCATGGGAATGCTAAAACTTTAACTTTACTAGGTAATGATAAATACCTTTCCAAAGTGGTTCTACAAATATATACTCCCACCACAATATTCGAGTATCTCATTAGTTGTTCCAAATCTTCACCAAGTTTGTTACCATCAGATTTTTTTTTTTTCATCTTTTCCAACCTGGTAAATCAGTGGATCTCTCTGTGGCTTTAGTTGGCATGTTCATGATTGATCATGAGATTTCACATCATTTAACATATTTCTTGCCTGTGACATGCACCGTGAGGGAATGTATGAACATTTAAATCTCCTCCATCCATACCTGATGGGCACTCACTAGTGGTTCTCCTCCCAGAGGAGTATTCAGCATTGCCCTACTGACGTTAGAGTGAACACAGTGTGGGTAAAAACCATGTGTGTCACTTCTGTGTTCAGTATTTAACAGTGTGATTGTGATTTTCATAACTCTTTATCCTCTGTCCTGAGGCCAGTAAGTTTCAAATGCATTTGCTCTAAGAGACTGGGTCTCTAAATAAGATGATAGAATAAGGTCAAAGCCCACCTGTGATGGATAGGCTGTGTGAGAAATTAGTTACTGATATTTTAATCCACTAATGACTTTTAGGAGTTTTTAAAATACATTCTGGAAACTAGTCTTCATTGGATTCAAGTGTTGAAAGTACTATTTCCCATGTTATAATTTGTTTTTCATTCTTCTTGTGGTATCTTTTGATGAAAAAAATTATTAAATAGAATTTATGTAAATGTATTAATCTTTACCTTCTGGTAAGTTTAGTTTAAAAATCCTTTTCTCTCCTGAGATAATTATATTCTAAAAGCCTTTATTCTAAAACACTTCACATTTTAGAACTTCACAGTAAATATATCAAGCCTTGAGGCTCATTTGCTTGTTTGTGTGTTTGTTTTGAGAAATATGACTAATGTTTTACTTTTTTAATGACTATAGAGCTGGTTATACTTTCTATTTTTCTTTTAGTCAGTTTTAGTGTTATATTTTTCTAGAAATTTATTAACTTCTTATACCTTAAATTTATGAGCATAAAGCTTTTTATATCATTCAGTAATTTTGTATTTGAAATATCTATAATTTGTTAAATATATTTGTTCCCTCTTTATTTTTATATCAATTATAAAAGTTCATCATTTTTATTAGACTTGTGTATAACCAACTACATCTTTGTTAATCTTTTCTTTTTGATTAATTTCTGCGTTTATATTTATCACTTTAAATTTTGTTTTAAAAGATGCATTTTTCTAATATCTTGAACTGGATTAATTTTTAATCTTTATTCTTCTCTATTTAAGTAGTTAGGTCTCTAATTACAAGTTTTATGAATAATATTTTCATTACCATTAAGTTTAAAATAATTTTCATTTTCAATTTTCAGTTCTTTGTTTAATTCCTAGGTATTTTAGAGGCAGGTTTACTAATTTCTAACATTTTCTTCTTTTGGATATTATTAATATCCAGCTATTAATTATCTAGCTTAATTACATTTTGTCCAAAATTTTAGTTCTTTAAAAAGTATTGAGACATTTTACATGGACAAGTATGTGATTAAATTTTATAACTATTCAAAGTGTGTTTAAATATTTATTCCACATTTGTGTGCAGGAATAACATGATAGATAGATAAATACATAGATACATAGATGATAGATTTCTATTAGGCCAACTTTTGTGAATTTTAATGTTTAAAATGTCTTTATTCTTTCTCGTATTTTTACATGTTTTATCAATTATTGATAGTGTTACTGAGAATAGTATAATAAAATTCCCAACAATAAATTTATATTTGTCTTTTTCTCCTTATATTTCTCCTCAATTTCCATTTCATTTATTTCAAAGCTGTTTAATTGTGTGCATGCAATTGTAAAATATTTTATCTTATTTGTTAATTTTGCTATCTTTCACCTAATGTTCTGCCTTAAAATAAATTTTGTCAAATATTATACTATTAATAATTTTTAAATATATAATATATATATAATATATATAAAATTTGTAAAAGAGTGAAAATTAGTGTAGCAGTGAATTTGTCAAAAAAGATAATGTAATAATATTTCCAAAGCGCAAAATAGTAAAATGATCAGCCTGGAACTGAACACTCAGCAAAATTCTTAAGCACGAATGTCAACCACAAACCATGAAAGTTTACCATCAAAATACCTTTACTAAAGGAATTACTATAGTTGTAATTCAGGAATTAGGAAAGTGGACTCAAATGTTAGATACTAGGTGAAAAAACTGAACTGGCAATAATAACTAGCAAATGTGTAGGCAAACTTTATAAATAAACAGTGCCTAATTCATTTAGTTAAACCAGAATAATACTTTTGTTTAAATTTCAATTGTTATACGTGTGTTCCTTTATCTTTGTATCTCCTACTAACTCACACATAGTAGAAGAGCAAAGACTATTGATCAAATTTATCTAGGAAGCTGGGGACAATGTCATCCTTTTTCAGTACAAGGTGGCTTGTTATATAAGACTTGGTAAATTTTGTGAGCTCTTGGGGAAAAAAAGGATATATTTATTTTTACTCTTCGTATTTCCCATAACTAGACTTTGCTTGGCATATAGCATGTTCTCAGGGGCTGACTACTTGAATAAATGAGTGATTTAATAAATGAATTTTATAACACAGCCAATAATCCAATATCAGAATCCAAGCTATTCAATTCTGATCTTCTTTTTAGTTGTATTACTCATGACCATGGCTGTGTGCACTGTTAACCCAAAATTTGCAGTATACTTCCTCCAAACTGCCCTTGGCTTTAAGATGTCTTCCATATCAATCAAGACAGCATTCAGAAGGCTAGGACAAGAGTAGTAATGTTGGCAGCCAGGGAATACAGATCATTCAAACAGAGAGAGGCTGAAGGCATAAAATCACACAAATAATAAGTGAGGTGATGCTTTAATAACTAATGGAATCCTTTGGTGAAGGACACAAAAGTCACTCAGCAAAATACTTTATTAAAATCTCATAGTTAAGGTAATCTTTGGATAAGAATTAAAGCAGAGTCTAAAAATATTGGTCTTGAACCAAAGGGCATAACTATTCTAATACAGAATGACCTTGAGCAAAACAACACAAGGTACAAGGAGATCAGTAGTATTTGGAAGACTCAAGAGGAAGAGAAGCCAAACTGAACCAGAGAAAGGAAAACTCAGAAATTCTAAAATTCTGATATAAAATTTCCTAGAAATTCTAGTGAAATGGTATAAGAAATTCATATCAGTATCTCATAGTAATTAAAAATTGTTCTCTAAGTTAGCTCTAGAGAACAGTTTTCACGTACCCATTTATTTATTCATTCAATGAAATTATATTTTTTGAATATTACCATGTGTCGGGCAATAAGAACATAACAATTTGTTAATCTCTCAATGTCTCAGTTTTATCATCTCTAAAATAAGGACAAAAATACAGTTAACTCATTGGATTGCCTTAAGGATTAAATGAGTTACTCCATCTCAAAGGCTTAGGACAGCTCCTTATACATAGTAAACTCCCCCAAAAAATGCCAGCGAACATTAATGATACATATCTGCCAAGTAAGTGAAATAATAAGCTAAGGAATAGCAATGGCCATGAACAATGTTGTGCATTAATTTCTTTTTCTGAATTTCCACATCAAGTGAAAGTCAGAAATTGAAAAACAATGGCTGATAATTCTGGACAAAAGGTCAAGTTTAAAAATAAAAGTGCATTTCAGAATATTCTTCAATCCCATCTATTCAAATGTTTTTGACCCTCCCTTCTTGGAACAGAGTTCCAGTAACTGAAGAGAACTTTTCTGAAACAATATCAGCTAAGGACCTCTCTAACTGGGCTCAAAATAGTTTTATTTCTAGGGGAATTGTGACCAAACATTCCACGTTTAATTGAGCTGTGGAGAGTGAAACATGATACCTGAAGAAGACTGGAAATATGGATTCCATGAAGACAGGTAAATGCTCAGCAACAGAGGGAGACTAAATACAGGATCCTGGTCAGCAGGTATTATTAACACTCCATGCCACTGGCTTTGACAGCAGAGAACAGAGGTCATAAACTTTATGAATAGGCATGACTTTGAACTTGTCTCCTTCAGAGTGTTTTTTTTTTTTTTTATGAACTATAAAGTGACTGGAAAGGGAAAGGGAAAGTTGAAATGACATGAGTTTCCCTTTAGAAAGTGTAGGTGCTTGATAATATAGCATTAGTATCAAGTGGCCCCACTCCCAGAAAAAAAAAAAAAAAAACCAGAATTGGAAAATACTGAAATTGTACTAGCATTTATGAGTAATTTGTGTAACTATTGTTAAGCTTAATGATGACTTGAGCTGCAGTAATGGAATATTTAGCACTGAAGATATCAATATCATGAATTTTAAAATGATGACTTCAGAAGAACCTGTTAGAGTACCATTTAGAACATGTTTTCCAAAAGTCAGTTAAGGGAGTTAGAAGGCCATAGTCATTCTCTTTGTTTTGGAATGAATCCTCTGCTAATCAATTAGGGAATCTCATCACCTAGGTGCAACAAGTGTTTGATATTGCTCCAGAGAAAATAGGCAATCAGCTTCAGTTATTTTGCCTGACATTTGTTCTAGATAAGGTTTCACATACTAGCCTGGAACAAGGTCATACTGTTGCACTGTTCCAACCTATTTAAAAAAAAAAAAAAAAAAAAAGTAAAGAAAATCTACAATCTTTCCTGGGTAAATATATCCATACAAAGGAACTTTTCCAGCTATATTCATTTGCACCTTCACCTGTACCTGTAACAGTTTAAGAGAACTGTGGTCATTATAGTCATACTGATTAGAAAGAATTATTTATTTACTGTTATGGCCACAGACCAGTCTTAAAGTTGTGCTACTGCATGAAGTATCAGTGCCAGCCTGTAGATGTGCACTAGGCAAGGTGCACACGTCCCAGCCTTCAAGATACAATGTGAAGGGGTTAAGAACTGGAAGGAGGTTGAGGCTAGCATTTGTGGAAAGAAACCAGTTACAAAACAAGAAGTAATAAAGTCCTAAAGAGATTTGGTGGTGGCTCTTAGTACAGAGATGAGGGAAGTTTTTGGCTGCCACAGAATTGGAGGATTTCAAAATTGATCTAAGGAAGATGGGGAAAAGAAAAAGAAAGATATTACCCACATTTCAAGCCTGAAAGAGTAAGGAGAAAGAAACTGGAGCATCAAGAAGAAACATGAGTAGTAGGGGAAAATAATGAGCTGAAATTGGACATGAACATTTTCATTGTTGGCAAAATTTTATCATGCATGGATTTAATATCTTAAAAAGAGTCAAAATTCCCTCAGTTTGAATTAGAATATGGGAAGCAATGAAACTGGAATAAAGGCCCTTTGGGTTATAAAATAATTGTGTGGCTATCAGGTAATAAAAGTGTTCATTTTGTAAAATGTATAAAATAGTTCAGAAGATTCATGAGAAATATTCCATAGAAGTTTTAAACATTGATAATGTTATTGGAGTAACAACATTCCAAATTACTATTCTGATGAATTATCATTTGGATTTAGAAGTTCTACTGTATATATTTAGAAAAATAAACTCTTTGATTTTTTGCTGGTCTTCATACATATATTTGCATATTTTAAGTAAATGGGGATTATTAAGGGCACTCAAACTTTTTCATATTTTTAATG
Source organism: Balaenoptera acutorostrata (assembly GCF_949987535.1). Taxonomy (NCBI): domain Eukaryota; kingdom Metazoa; phylum Chordata; class Mammalia; order Artiodactyla; family Balaenopteridae; genus Balaenoptera; species Balaenoptera acutorostrata. The sequence goes on from NC_080081.1 coordinate 39,140,178, forward strand.
ACAACAGATATTACTAAAAATAATGGCAGTATAATACTAGAACTAATTCATAACAATTCAGTGAGGAGGGAGTAATAGATAAAGAAATAAATTTAAATATATTCAATCCTCAAATTTGTCTTCCCAGACCCTACCCCTACTAGTATATAGGTATCTAGGAAATCTAGTTTTAAAAAATAACATTTGGAATAATATATGAAGAAAGCAATGGTGTTTTCATTTGGAGAGCAAACACTATAATCTAGAAGAAGAGAGTTTACAGAAAGCCATGCCCTAGCAAGGAGTTGTGACAAGAGGATTAACCAAACCAGATATATAAATAAATTAAGGTCATCTCTCCACATTTTAAAATGATATTCATCATGAGATAGAAACAGCACACAGCATGGGAAGACCTCCTAGGTTGACTGATAAGGTGAAAACATAAAAGTTTCTTTCGAAAACGATTACAGTGATTTCATGCTCACAAAGTGAATGAGGGAAATAAACAAAACTGAAGCTCTGCATACTAGCTACATGCGGAGGAGCAGGTTACCCTCTCATCCATGACCGCGGTTTTACTCTATTACTGCCTGATAAATTCAAGTATACCCAATAGGTATAAAATGACGACAGATGACCTCCTATGGGATTCTGTGAACAGAAAATGGGGGATGAATCAGTCTGCATTGAATTCTGTTTCTCTCTCCCACAGATAAATATTGCATACTAAATCAGTTTCAGTGTACTCACATAGCCTTCCTTTTAGCTTAATATATTCAGTGTCAACTTATTTCAAACTGAATACAGTTTGACTCTATGTACATAGTTTGTCTAAGGTAAAAATTGAAAACAGTTAAAGCAATGTAGAGTGAAATTCTTTTCCCACTCCTATAATTTTTTAGAGACTAGTGAGAAAAATCTATGAGCTGGAACACCAACTTAACTGGTATTTCTAATACTACTTAGTGCATGAAAAACCCATATCCTTCACATGCTAAGAGAACCTACTAGATTATTCTATTCAGATTCCTGTAAACTAAGACTTTCTTTAGTCACTGTCTCAGTCAATTGGAATAAATCAAGTTAGGTAACATTTTCCAAGAATTTTACACTAGGTTACTATATTCCTGAAAATATTGTTATCTGCACATCTCATATCAGAGACATATTTTATGGTGCAGAACTGTTTCCCTATCTCCAATGTCTTATGGAGATAAAACAGTTTTATGTGCATGTGTGTGTGTGTGTGTGTGTGTGTGTGTGTGTGTGCATGTAAGACATGCACAATGTATTTCATAAACTTGTAAGGGGTGCTGGATATAAAGTTCTTGAACAGAATCACAGTGAAAATATAACACTGCCTGCTTTCCTCGCTTTTCTCCAGCAGACATCTTAACCAACACCTAAAGAAAAGGTGAGGGATGGGCAGGAAAGAAATTGGTGATAACTGATGCAAAGAACGTCAAGGTAAACTCAATCCACTTACGTTGGTTGAGAGATTGGTTGGGCTGTTTTAACAAAGATCCGGGTTAACAGTGGTTTAAAGAAAATAGAAGTTTATTTCTTTTTAAGGTAGTTCCAAGTTAATATGGAGAGCAGGAAATATGAATTTTTATCAGGTTGAGGTGCTTTCTATTTTGTCATGTAACATCTCTCTCTGGATGACCTGACTTCATACTTTAAGATGACTCAACACCATGTGTTCAGTCTACACACTGGGAAAGGAGAAAGGGGAAAGGTCACATATGACTGGATCAAACTTCTTTTTAAGGGTACAACCCTGAAGATTAAAAAATAAAAGAAGAAACTACTTACGTTTACATCACATTGCGTAGAAATTAGTCACATGCCACACCTGGGTTCGAGGATGCTGGGAAATGTAGTTTTATTCTGGGAATCTTGTGCCTGGCTAAAACTTGAGTTTTCTGACTATAGATAAATCGGATACTAATAATCATAGTAATCATTTCTACTACACTAACAAAAAATTCCTGTCATAGTTCTGTACTTTCCTCATTCTAATAAAACATATACCTTATGAGAAGTGGTATGACATAAATGTTTAGAAAAACACCTCTGAAAACCTATGCCTTTTGATTGAACCTTGGTTCTGTTACTTTCTTGCTAAATGACTTCTCTATACCTTAATTTCCTCATCTGTGAAAAATGGGAATAATTTTTGTTAGGGTACTGTAAGTATTAAATATATTTGGGGATGCATGCGTTTAGAACAATATTAGACACATAATAAGAACTCAATAAATTAGCATGTAGAATTATGTGTCTGCTTTTCTCTAGAATGTTTTTAAAAGTCTTTTATAATTTGTTTTATTTTAATGTTTGTTTATAGATTTCTATTTTTATATTCTTAAAACCCATATTGTCTAAAACAAATAAAAGCCCTAGACTTATGTGTTTTTTTCCTTAAATTGGAACTTTTCTTAACAATTTCTAACAAAATATGTTTTTATTTAATTTATATCCACCTCTATAAATGATGGCTTCATTAATTGGCTAAATAAGCTTACCAATAGGATTATTCTTATTTTTAAATGCCTAAAAAATAATCTTAACTTTACAAACTCCTGTGTACATGTTTACAAAACAAAACCAGACTGTTTTAGACAGCCAGAAACTAATAACTCTTTATTGCATACAGCAATAATAAAGATTTGTGAGTATTTACCAAAGCATAACACAGCTTGAGAAATATAGCTCAGAATGTTGAAGACATCCTGATGAAAAAGAGTGAGATGAAATTTAAGAAATTATGTGGAGTATAAATTATAAGCAAGCATTAAACACAACAAACCCATGGCAAGCAGCTGATGTTCTGCATAAGTACAGGGTTGGGCAGTAGTAATAGAGTGTGCGGTTCGTGCTTGAGCATGCGAATATACTAATATCAAAGGGAAAAAGCACTCCTGCCCATGATGGATCAATAGTGAACAGATTTTATGTCGCAAGACAGAAGATGCAGGGAAAAAACACACAGTGGGAAAGCAAAGAGAAGAAAGGGAAGGAGAAAGAATGAAATGGTAAAAGAGATTAATCAAGGTTGATGTAAAAATTTTGGATCTGAAAGGGGAAAACAGGAACAGAGGTAAATTATGAGAGAAAGAGACATAGAAGAGGGGAGAGAGAGAGAGAGAAGATGTCAACAAGAAAAAGAAGAATAGAAAATAAATCTCCCTCAAAATTCAGGCCTGAAAATAAAGGCTAAGATGCCAGGCCGATCCCACCCACAAATGACCTAACCTCCCTGGCTTGGGCCTCTACTGCCATTCTAATAGTGAATAGGCCTTCTTGAGGTTCCTTCTTGTCTTTCTTTCATAACCTGAGGCCTATGCCATCGCTTAACCTGGACATCTTGCCTCACTCTTCATCTACACATCAGCACTCGGGTGAGCACTGCTGCTTGAGAAGTCAGTTAACCTCAGTCATGACATTCTAGATACACATGTTTGCCCATGGCAGGTAGATCTGAGATAGGCTGGGACCTGGGATCTTTTACTGCAGTGCTTGCCTCTATACTAACCTCTCCTTGAGCAACAGAATACAAAGAAACTGTAAGGGACTGAAAATAACTGCATGCGTGCACAGTTGGGGCAATTATGAACAACAGGATACAAAAAGGCCACAAATCAACTGCCATGTCTGAGGTGCCAGGAGTAAAAGCAGGGTACTAGGCATGATCCTTGCACACAGCACCACCAAGGAGGTGGGCAGACCGCCTAAGTTATGCCTCCTGCTCAACTCAACCCTCACCCCATTTAAGAAACCAGCTTATCCCCCACTCAGGGAGCAAGCAAAGGCACTGGTTTCTTGTTCTTGCTCCTGCTCTCTCGGACGGCACTGGTCTAGAAATTTGCCCATCACAAGGCAAAATTATTTGCCTTTCTGTAACTTAAAAAAGGGGCTTCCCCCTGAGCAGAGCCTTGAAAGCTTTGTAAGTGCATCATCTGGTGCATGGCCCAAAGGGCAATGGCACATGGTTACCATGGACAACCACAACACCTGTGCCTGGTCTCTATCTAAGGACTTAGAATATGTGCAGTCCAATTTTTTTTAAGCCAATTAAACCAATTGCTACTTCTTACACTCCTCTAGTCACATTTTATATATTCTTCCTTACCATGATAACATAACAGACAAAGGGGAAATTATACTTTACACTGTATACACTCTGAGAGTCAGAGTAAAGATGTTTTTTAAATATTCACTGAAAAATTTAGGTAGGTGAATGTATTTAAATGAGGCATAGAAACTAAAGTGTCCTATTCAACATTCAGTATCTGAGAAGTTAGTGCTCGATGGTCATGTCAGTCAGCAGCAGGAAAATCCTACAGTAGGTAAAGTATTACATTTCATCCATTGTAAGTTAGATTTTTTCATATTTTAACATCTTTGAAATCAAGATGCATCTTATGATTGATTGCTTCCCATAATTTCTGCCAGACAGAGGGCACTCACAACAAACCCATCACTGTCCGTGCATGTGTGAGCATCATTGTCACTTGTGGCAGGATAATACCACTGAGATGTCGACATTTCAGCTCAAACTATTTAAGATCCATCTGAGTGAGGAATAACAGTTCTGTTTATATTTTGAAACCTTCCACAGACACATCCTAGTAAGGTAAATAAATACAGGTCTTGTAGAACTGGCGTCCATAGAAGGAAATTATGGATACAATGCAGAGCAGTCTGAGAAAATTATCTATCATAAACTATCTTGATGGTCCAAGGCACAATATATTTTGGGAAAAAAAAAAACAAAAAACAGGCACATTAATAAAACTGAGATGAACAGAGATTCAGACGCTTTATATGAAGAACTTTAAAAATACCTGGCCAACTTATTTCACTTTTATTTCTCATTCACTTATTCACAAAGGTGATATGTGGTAAAAATCTATATATAAGTCTGAAAAACCTTTTCTGAAAGGTAAAAAAATACAATTTTAATTTATAGTTATGAAACAAATTATTGTTTAATTTCCAGATATTTTTCCTTAAGGTTTTAAAAAGTGATGACAATTTTGATTGGTACCATCATAACTTAATGAAGTGGGATGCCTAAACTGTAAGCTTGAAGAGGAGCCTATCCTCAGTGATAAAATATCTAGGGTCTCTTTGAGTTCACCAACTTTAACTATGTATGCTTTCAGATCATTCTGTAGTTCTGAAGAATATATCAAAATATCAAAATATAATGCTCATACTTCATCTTCTTATTTGATTGTATTTAGACAGTATTTATTGATTTCCCAACATAAGTAAGGAAATATTAGAGAATTTGTTCTACTTTTTATGATTTCTTTCCTATTAGCCTCACAATTTTTGTTTGTTTGTTAGTTTTAATCCTTTACCTGAGTACATATGTATCACACTAATTCTTGATCTATTAATTATAGACAATATTTATTGAAACTCTATAAATGACTCATCTATCCTATTGTCTCCTCTTATTTTCTGTTTATTGTGCTATTCTTCGACAATTTTCATGTTTAGAATATTTACATTCTTAAACTACAATTCAGTTTATTGCCTTTTTCTATATGTTGTTGGAACAAACTAAAAAATAATATGAAAAGTCATAATATTATGCTTAAGTAACTACTTCTTCAGGATCAAATGCTATGATTGAATCCATAAGGAAAAAAACATAAAACTATATCAGTACATTTGTGTCTCTTGATTGCTTAGAAATCATACCACATTTTTTTCCAGCATAGATGGATTAAGACTTTGTTGGATAGCTTTTTATTTTTGTTACAGTTTTAGATTACTTTTTCATCCTCTTTATAGGAAAAAAAAATGTCCTCATCATAAAATTGTAACTTTCCTTGAATTGCAGTACAATACCTTTTTGGAGATATTTTTTATAGATTCCTTTATTACCTGCTATCCCTTTGACATTCAGCAGTTTAAAAAATTCTAGTCCTGGGTTTAGTTCACTGTTTAATTCTATGATTGCTGCTTTGCTTTTTTTTTTAACTTTTTTTTTAATGGTATGTGTATACATCTTCAAGTATTTTTTTTTTCTACAAGAAGAGTCAGTGAAAGGTGGATTTTATGAGGGTTTTGTGGGGTTTTTTTGCCTAAAAATATCTATTTTTTTGTTCTTAAACTTAATTTGGTGGGTGTTACAGAGTAGAATTGGCTTACTTAGTACCATTTCCTAGATCCATGCTCCCTTGCAGTCTTCTAATTTAAGGCCTAAAAGAATGAAACTCAGTACTCAGTTTTCAGCTTCTTGACAGCTACGATGCCCAAGAAACACAGTTGAATCTGGAAACCTAAGTGAAATCCTGCTAGCAGAGGGACATATCTAGAAAAACTTTTGTTCCCTGAAGAAATACAAATAAAAATACTCAGTTGATGTGGTACTGCTGTCCTCTCCTCTATCCTTACTCTCTTGCACATAAATGGGAAGACTAGTCAAGAAGGGTCGCAACAATCTAAACAATTATTGTTTATCTGAAATTGAAATTGATCTATATGCCTTATTTGCTGGTTTGTTTGCTAAATCTATCAACTCTAAGGTTAAACACACACACACACACACACACACACACACACACACACACACACTCAGAATGGAGACCTAGAGAGAAAATGAGTACCGCAGTGTTTCCAAGGTATTGGCATCAACAGTCAACACGTTTAAAAGTATAAAATTGGATGGAGTGGACTAAGAAGCTGAGAATGTCCATTTCCATGGTGGGTCAGCCCAAGAAACTTCTGAAGTCTTGAGCTTTAGGAGAAGCTGAAGGAGAAAGGGATTTGGGTGAAGAGAAGTAGAGGTAACCAAAGAATCCACTGATGCTCAGAATTTTAGTTCAGCACTGGTGCTTGAAGGTTCAGGAGAAAATGGAAAGCTCTCCCCAAGTAGAAGGTTCCTGGATTAGAACTATATCTGAAAGAAAATATTCCCTGTGTCCTACACATTTTTTCAGGGTCATCAGTAAAAAGGGAGAGATACTAATGTGGTTTCAATATATATTTGACAAGATAAGGAAAATGGGGAATGATAGGATCAGTGATGTTAGACACAATAAATAGGAAAACATTTGTCTCCCATAAAAGTAAGAACAAGAACATTAACATCCAAGACATTTCTTGGGCATGGGGAAAGGGCTGAGGCAACTCTTTTTCTGGTTCATAAGTAGCCAATTCATTTTTACTGAATCTGTGGGATCCAGTCCCAGAAAAAAATTGAATCCTGTTAAACTAGTCTTCTACTCCAACCAGGTTTACGGTTTTTTGTATGTGTGTATGTGTGTATGAGTGTGTGTGTGTGTGTGTGAGAGAGAGAGTGTGTGTGTGAATGTGTGTACATGAATTTGTATACAAGCACATGCATGCTTCTTGTGGGGTAAACATTAATTCTATATAGAACTAGACACTGTTTATGTATATATACACAGTATATCTCCAAACTGTATATACCTTGTGCTAGGGTTTTTAAAGAAAGAAAACTTCATGTAAAATATATATTACCTTAAGCTTCAGAATTTCTTCCTCTTCTAAACAACATTCAAAACCAGGATATATGAAACATCTTCAGAGGTATGACCCGTTGTTTTGCAGTGAAAGAAAATCTTCTGGGTTACCACCCTTGCTGCAAAATATCACAGAGTCTGTGAAATAAGAAAGTCAATATGTATTAGACAAAGAGAAGAAACGAGTGTATAGAGAGTGAACAGGAAACCAGCGATGAGGAAAACAGCAGGGGGTTGCTTGTTGAGCCCAGTGACCTTTTTCTATTCTTAATACATAGAAGCTTGTGTAGATCACAGGAAAAAAAAAACAAAAATTCTTTAATTCTTTAGTTTTCTGTATATAGATAAGGATTTTTCTCTCCTCTTTTCTCTATTTAGTAACTTTCTCCAGTGAGGTTATTACGCTTGTAAATTCAATTCAGTGTAAGCTAAATAGGATAAAATAATAAGTATCTTAGAGTTTTTCCTACTAGTAGTTATAAAACTCTCCAAGAACTGCAAGAATTCTTCCCTTAACAAGTAATACTATATTCACCAAGGGAAATGAAACAGAGCTTAGAGTGAGTCTTGCAGCCTATTAAACATTTAATAAGTAATAAGGATCCATCAAAATGTGGACTATTTTTTACAGATGATGACTGCAGACAGTCACTTACCAATCTGAGCTATAGAAGCCAGGAGGGAAGCTCTTGTAATGGAAGAATCAAATATAAAGTGACTAAGAATAGCCAATTTATTGTATTTGACATTTGTTAATGTGAACTTTCAAAGTCTGGGTCATGGATGCAGACAGATTTGTGCCGTTGTCTATGTATATGTGTCTCTGGCTCAATCAATATCTCAAAATATTGAGATCCTATTTCGTTTGCAATATCTTAATAACCACTTTGATACATTCATTAATCAGATCTCTGGATTGCAATTTGTCTTGTCTTGTGATATCAGGGACTAAGACCAAGATAGAAGACATTAAACATAATTTGATAATTCAGAATGCCTCTCATATTCTGATTGTCAAGCCTAGCTAATTTCATAGTTACAGAAATACATTTCAGGGATAGAAGCTTAGAATCCACATCCACCAGGAGCAAATCACTTGCTTCCTCTTCATTCCACCTTCTAAATCTAGACTGCCTTCATAACGTTCTGAGAATAAGGCACGTGTGTCACCATCATCTACTGTTCACATCCAATTTCCTGACATGTTGTGATAGGTAGACAGAATTCTAAGATAGTATCAAGATTCCTGTCCCCTGGTGCTCATGCCTTGTGTAATTCCCTCTCCTTGAGTGTGGGTGGGACCTGTGAATATGATGGATCTCACTGCCATGGTTATGTGATATTATGTGGCAAAGATAAAGAGATTTTGCCTGAGTAGGCCTCTCCTAGTGAGACAGCCATTTAAAATTGGACTTAGACTTTTCCTGATCTCAAGGATTCTCTTGATGGCTTTGAAGAAGTAAGCTGCCATGTTGTGAGCGAGCAGCAGGATTAGGTGTGGAGGGTGGCCTCCAATTGCAGAGGGGGAACCCTCCCTGGCAGTCAGCAAGGAAACAGGAGCCTCAGAAATAAACCAAAATACCAAATTCTGCCAACAACCTGGATGAACTAGGAAATGGATTCTTCCCTATTCAAGCTTTCAGATGAGAACACAGCCTGTCTGACATCTCCATTTCAGCCTCGTTAGTCTCTGAGCAGAAGACCCAGTTGAGCCACGCCCAGACTTCTGACCTGCAGAAACTATGGATTAATAAATGGGTGTTATTTTAAACTGCTAAGTCTGTGGTAATTTGTCATGCAGCAATAACAAGCTAATAAACATTGCTTCTAGACCAGAGGCATCTTAACTTAATATAAATTGATGTTGGTTGATGTTGTTTCAAGGACTCTGAAAAACTTTGAATGCACAACTAGGCTAATATAGGTCCTAAGCCAGTGCTGAACACACAGTACATACTGAATAAAAGTTGTATATGTGACCGAATAAATGGTTGACTTATAATGAACACTTTACACTGCAGATTACAAAGCACCTTGAGATACGTTGATATTTTAATGATAAAATATTGGTAGGAGTGTTATTAAAATATACATTTTAAAATCGAGAAAAGAAACTCACAGAGAGGTAAGTGACTTGACTGAAGTCACAGCCTTGGCAAGTGAAAAAATTTTCCACCGTAATCTCTCTACCTCTATTGAACAGAGGTATTAAGAAAATAAGCGATGGAAACGTGTTTGAAAACAAATAGAATTCTGATTAATTCATGAAAGCAACCAGAAATAGCATCAGGAAACTCACTCTGGGGCATGTTACCTAACATCTTTGAGTTTCAATTCCTTCATCTATAAAATAGAATGAAAATAGTACCAAACTCACAGAGAACAGTGCATCCACATAAGCTTGCCTCTTACAGGTTGATTTTGAAAAAATGAAAAATGTAGCGTTTTAAAATTCTACAGGTTTATAACCTTGTAATATGCTGTCTTTATAGATATATTCATATATACTAAAATAAAGAAAATTTAATCTCTTGTAAATGTATTTTTTAATAGATTTTACACACTTAAAAGAAAACAGTGTTAGAGGTCATGAGTTAAATGTTTCCTTTTCTTTTAAAATATTTAAGCCAAATGTTTGGTAGGGGTTTGGGTTCTCTACAAAAGTGTTTAATATCCTCCAATATTTTTCTATCCACCTCCCAAAAAAGAACATAGAAAGTGAGGTTCATTTAAAATGACAATAACAGCACAGCACAGTTCTAAGTTAGTATATTATCTTTAGAATTTCAGAAACAATAAAATCACTCTGGAATATTAAAACAAAGGACTGAATGATTTTTTGAATGATTTTTAACTTTCTGAAAGAAGGTCAGTATATAACTTTTCATTAAATATTGGAAAGAAAGTCATTTAGTAAATAGCTTTCTCAGACACTCTTATTGAAATAAGTTTCTTCTTGAGAATAAAAGAGAAAACATCATCATATTTTCACTACTTAAAGAAAAATATTAAAATAACTTCACAAAAGTTGTTTCTACTTTTAAAAGGTTTGAGACTTGACAATATATTTCCAAAATTCACTTTATATTTTCCAAATTTACACATACATGTTTTAAGCCTGGTAATTGCTATTGATATCTTCAAAAGAAATCACTCGAGTCATTTGCCCAGAATAACTCCAATGGATCTTGAATAGGACTTCCTGACAGATACACTTAGATATGAAACATCTTGCAACATGATTGACACATTCTCATATATACACTAGAGCTACAAAAAGGATATATTTTCTGGGGCTGCAAAAAATGAATTTAAAATATCTAGTATTAATTTTAACTAGTTATTTTCTTAACAGTCACAGAAAAGTAATAGATTGATGTATTGATTGATAGATGACCATTAACATTGTATTCTATGCAGAGGAAAATTTAGAGTTTGTGTATGTTTATTGTTGTCACCATAACTTAGTGAGTATCTGTATAAATTTCTCACTTTTTTAAGCATTTGGATTTGTCTCTTTTCAGTAATCATTTTTGAAATATAAAATACTTGAAAAGAATCCAAATGAATCAAATTCTTCTTCATTTCCCGTAGTTTTACGATTTGTATTATCCTAAGTTCTAATAGTGCTTTATTCCATACATGAGTGTAACAAAATGAGTTATCTACCATCACAAATATTCATCTCACACAACTTAACATAAGTTTTCACACAAAGCAGAAGTCATGAATTTCCCTGTGATGAATGGATCTTCAAACACAAGAAATTCCTATCTCCATCTGCCCTTACCAAATAACAAAGACATTGTGATTATTCTCTGTCTGTATTTTCATATTTATAACACAAGTGTAAAATTAATTATATCAGTAAATGGAGAGGAAAAAAGCACATATACAAAGTAGGAAACTTTAATTTTCAGACAAGATTTGGAAGTAGACTGGTGAGGAAGAAGTTATATGCCTTTGTGCCTCCAGGCAAAATAAAAGCCAGGTGTATTCAGCATGCCTTGTATATAGTGCCTGTTGACTGGACATCTTGACTGACAGTATAGAATTTCAACATTGTTATAAATTACATTAGCAAGTACAGATGATTAATTGAGATTATAGATAAATACACATACATCAATAATTAGGAAGACAACAATAAAGCAATACTTTTAATATTTTATTAGGTGGTTTTTTAAATGTTGCAATAACATTTAACTCAGAGATGATGATTTCCCATAAATAAATTCCTAGAAACTAAAAAAAATGCATTTTTACTCTAGCACTTGCAAGCGTATTGTAAAGAAGCTGTAATGGATATTGTTGGGAAGGTTGAACATCAGGAACAAACCTGAGACTTGTATATAAAACTAGGATTCATTATTAAAAAACTGAGAAATTTCCTATTACAATTAGCAGATCATTTTTACTTGGCAAATTGTTACTTTTTAAAAAATTTTCTCTATCTCTGAGAGAAATTCAATTAGGTGCTTGCCAGCCCCCTTGCCTGAACAGCAGTCACATACACCTTGTCCCTGTCACAGTGCTTGATATCATCTAGAGGAGAGTAACAGGAAAGTCCAGGACTAACAAAGCCTCACTCTGATCCTGTCAGCCAACTCTGGGATGTCTTTCTTATTAGAAGTACCCAGGAGTTTTCTCTGCACAAGTAGAATCCTAGAGTAGGTAGAAGCTGTCTCTTGTTTTAACCATTTATACTCCTGAATCAAAGCAGATCTCAAATAGAGAAAAAAACTAATGATCATGATGCAGAATTTAAATGAAAAGCAGTCTCCTATCTTTTGTTATTATGCAGAAGTAGATCTTTGGGTGGAACACATGATTTTAGTTTTAGTTTCTGAATGAAAAAAACAAAAAAAAACCTATGCTCACAGAAGTTCAAGTTTAAATTTCCTCCTCATCAGGCATCACAAATGTATTACTTTTCCTGGATTAAGATAATTATAATAACAACACTAGTAGAGCTGGAAACATAAGGTTTAATAAGATTACAGGTTAAATTGGAAAACCTAAAAATTTGTATTCATTTAAAAAATAATTGTATATATTTAATAACTCATGAAGGTGTCACTAATTATTGAAGCTGAAAAGAAAAAGAAAAATACTGTTTGTGTCAGTTGTTAATCTATTACTTGATTCTGATAGTTTGTTATGAGAATACTGTTTTGTGAAAAATATAGGATAGAATGTGAGGAATTAGAAATACCCAAGTGCAAAACTAGCTGATTGAATCATGAATGTGAATAATCTAGAAAGTCAAAAAAACTAAAATCTTGGGAGAAAATAGAACAATTTAAAGCAAGTGTCAGATTGGTCAAAGGCTAACCTTTGATTCTGTGGTTAGGAATGAGAATTACATTGCAGTGCCTGTTGCAGGGAGAAAAACAACCAGCACTACTTGCCTTTGCACTGAAAAGGTGATTATTTAATCAAGAATGACGTTGGATTTACTTCCTTCTTTGTGTGTACTCAGTATTTACATTGAGATTGGATGGCAAACCATTTCTCTTGGAAACAGACTGAAAAAGACATGGTAACTTTTTAAATAGATTGTTGGAAAAACCTATACTTATTGATAAAGCCACATCATTTTATTTAGTAATTTATTTAATCAGATCTAATAAACATAAAGCAATACTTTCTTGAGTCTTTATGGATCTCATGAACTCTAACAATTTCAATGACCCTTTGATTTGGTTTGCAGATGTTTATTTACCTCCTGAATTTTTTTTTTAACATTTTTATTGGAGTATGATTGATTGCTTTACAATATTGTGTTAGTTTCTGCTGTATAACAAAGTGAATAAGCTACATGTATACATATATCCACATATCCCCTCCCCCTTGCATCTCCCTCCCACCCTCCCTATCCCATCCCTCTAGGTGGTCACAAAGTACAGAGCTTATCTCCCTGTGCTATGTAGCTGCTTCCCACTAGCTATCTATTTTACATTTGGTAGTGTATATATGTCAGTGCTACTCTCTCACTTCGTCCCAGCTTACCCTACTTCCTCTCCGTGTCCTCAAGTACATTCTCTATGTCTGTGTCTTTATTCTTGTCCTGCCTCTAGGTTCATCAGAACCATTTTTTTTTTTTAGATTCCATATATATGTGTTAACATACGGTATTTGTTTTTCTCTTTCTAACTTACTTCACTCTGTATGACAGACTCTAGGTCCATCCACCTCACTATAAATAACTCAATTTTGTTTCTTTTTATGGCTGAGAAATATTCCATTGTATATATGTGCCATATCTTCTTTATCCTGATTTGTATTTATTTGGATGTAGTGTCCATTATCCCAAAATAACTCTCTCTTTCACACACACACACACACACACACACACACACACACACACACACACGCAGACACCTATATGCAGAAAGACTCTATTATATAGGAACATAAACCTGGATTCTCTCTCCCTCATTCTGCCTTGAAGGAGTAATGCTGTTATGAGCTGATCAAGATGGAAAGAGAGCCTTAATGTTTCCCTCAACTTGACTAAATTTTAGACAAGCATCTTTGTGACTCTAGGCCCTGATTTCCCTTTTCTTAGAGGATTTGCCTTATAAAACTTATAAATGTAATTTCTTTATCTTCCTCTTTGAGGTGTAAATCTTTTTAAAAGCCTCCTGCAAATTTTAGAACCCAGAAATATTTTTCTCAAAGACTGGAGATCCATACCTTTGAAATAATCAGAGAAGATAGTACCCCATCTCCCAGTTTCTGTGGGAGGGTAGGAGTCTATTTAAGTAGGGACCCTTGCTCCAGGTTGTAAAACTACTGCCATGAAAATAAGAGAAAGTTTAATTTTCCTTTTAATAAAGCCTATTAGCAAATATAGGTGGCCTAAGATTCCCACTCAACTCTTAAAACTTCCCCAACTTTTGTTTCAATGGAGTTTTCTGTCTCTCTCCCCCATTACAATAGCCTGAATAAAGTCTTCCTCACCTGTTTTACTTTGGCCAGTTCAATGCTTGCTTTTACATAGCCAAATTCATGGTGTTAGGGAACAGTGCTTTTTTTGGAATATGGGATAGAATTGCAATCTACTGTTCAAATTCTTAGTCTATAACCTCTTAGTGAAACCCTCTTTCAATTTGTATTTAGAGACTTTTCTTGATCCCTTTTTTGGGTTTATTCTCTCATGTGACTTATATTCCAAGCTTTAGCTGTGATGCCTATGATTTTGGAGGTGTGCAAATGTTTTCAGGGATTCTTAGGTTTGGGTTGCTAAAATAAACACTTGAAAGTCATGAGGTGAATATTCCCCTTCACTTGCTAATCTTTTCTTAGATTTATCTTTCCTTGTCTTTGATCCTTGGTAATAGCAAGACCATGAGGACCAAGATTAAGATGTGGGCATAGGGTAAGAGTTCTTAAACTTCTTTGTGTCACGAGCCCCATTTGACAGTCTGGTGAAGCCTATGAACCCCTTAGAATATTCCATTTAAATCCATAAAACAAAATTCATAGTATTAAAATGGAAGCCAATTACATTAAAAATTACCAAATGTTTAAAAATTGTTACATGGTAATATATTTGCTTTTTTAATACATTAAATAATAAGATACAGTGACTAGTCTATCATCAACTGTAACCTTGGCATGGTGATAAGTGATATTTCGGTATACCTGCAACACCTTGGTAACATGAAAAAAATTATATTGGTATATATCAACAGATAAGCTTATGCTGCTGTGGGTTTTTTTCCTATATTCACAATTGAAAAAAGTGTTAAATTTCAGCTGGTGGTTAATGAAAAAATGTATTTTTTTCCCATTTAAGTGTATGGATAGCCTGGCCTGGAGTACAAGGACCAGAAGAGTGTTTTGATTCTAAATCAGGACTGCAAATGAAAACTTATGGCCTTACTGGCCCATTGTAGCTTTTCATCTTTACTGGCTATGTATAGGAGATTGTGGCTGAATCCCTATTGAAATAAACTATAAATTCCTTCCAAATATCATCCTTATAAAACTGAAACAGTGCTAAGATGAAAATTCAAAAGGTTGGAATTCCAGCACAGTTTCATCACATCTTTATTTTTACTAATCTCTAACTGCATGAGCATAAAATGTACTCACTCATCAGACTATGCTAAGTTCAAATGCCTTAGGGACAAGCTGTTTACTTTCAGTGGGTATTTTTATAGTGTAAGATAGGAAAGAGCCCCAGGAGAAGGAAGTTTTGAGTAATGGCAGAGAAACTATATGGATCATTCACTTACAGAATGTTCTTTAACCTCTTAAGTAAATGGAGTTTTATAAAAACTCCTCCCATAACAGCTGTATAAAACTGAGGGTTTTTTATATATTACAATGACATTACATGTTTCTCTCAAATGCTTGTTACTTTGCAGTTCCCATGTTGTACAGATTTTTGCATTCATAATTTTGAATAGACCGTGAAAAAAAAAAAGATAAACAGAAATACCGTTAATAAACTCTGCAGTTAAGAAAGAAGCATTACATTTTACAATCATTGCTAACTGACTGATTATACTCAAGTTATGTTTCATTCTGATGCCAAGAACTGTCAACCTCATCAAAAGCAACAGGACTAGAAATTTTTAAAAAGAATTCTAAAATTCTTGAACAAAATCAGGCTGGAAATAACTAATTCCTGAATAGAGGCATAATCAATACTGTAGTTAGGGGGGAAATGCTAGTTAATATTAAACCTAATACATTTAATCCTATGTGACTTCTAAATTCTGCCAAATTCACTATTGTAAACCTGAATTTTTTTTTTTTTAATTCTTCCCTTTTCCTTAGCTTTGATGTCTTTCTTTTTTAAAATTTTTATCTTATATTGGAGCATAGTTGATTTACAACGTTTTATTAGTTTCAGGTGTACAGCAAAGTGATTTAGTCATACATATACATGTATCTATTATTTTTCAGGTTCACTTCCCATATAGGTTATTACAGAGTATATGTTATTTATGCAGTGTGTGCTTAGTGCCTCCAGCTAATTATTTTCTGTCTTATGAAATCATATCCAAAGTTTAAAATTTTTCTCTTTGACTATTTATTACTAAGGAGATGTATAGAAAAAAAATAATTCAATTCATATTTGTGTTTATCAGATACATCAGGTAAGCCCACCCCACTAATTCCCATCAGAAAATGCCTAGATTATTTTCTGAAAATAGAGTCATCTGTAAAAATATGACTATTAAGTTAGGCCATAGATAATTTCCCTGCACTGGGCCAGAAATAATAAAAGGATTTGGTCAGTGGACTACCAGTTTGCCATCTCTTGTTAATTGCATAAAGCACACTGGAGTTAGAAAGAAAGGAAAAGTGAAGTGGTATTATTGGTTCCATAACCACTTCCGTGACCAAGAACACCTCAGTCTTTGATGTGGAGAGGTGAAGGATCACTGTGTGCATTTTGATTTGATAGCTTCTCAGAGTATCTCTTGACCTAACTCCAGTCAATCAAATGCCAGAATCCCAGGAAAAGGAAGGTTATTATAAAGAACAAGGCAAATCAAAGCTGCATCACTATGCTTTCTGTAGACAAGAGGCAGTTCCAGTTGTGACTTTAGCACAACAATAAGAATTTAATAAAAGGGAAATGTTTAAAGGACAACAACAAGACAGATGCACTTTGCAGGAAATTTTAGGTGGAATCATTCACCTGCCTACAACGTAGGTCAGGTGGTATTAGCTTCTAATATACTTGAAGACATCAGTCAGTGACTGATGTATTGACAATATATGAGCCAGGAAGCCATGTAAAAATAGGCAAAAAGATGGAGTTGTGAGACTGCCCAGGATTAATCCAATTGAGCAAGTCAGAAAAATATGAACAGGTTCCAGTTTCAGCAATTCAGCTCCTGAGTAGAAACTCCTAGTAGTTCACAAATTCCTGTCTTTTTGATGGTGTTTGTCCCTTGATCTATAATTACCTTCAGGCCACTGACTTACAACCATGATAACAGGTGTTCAAGCACTTTCACAGATTACATGACTTACTTAGATCTAAATAATATATGTTCTTCATGTAACATTTTTTATTCAGAAACAAGTATTCATTTTTGCTCAAGATATCAGCCTGGCTCACTTGTCCATGGATAAAGCAATATTTGAGTTATGGTCTATGCAATATCCACAAATAGAATTATGAATTTTTGAAATGTGGTGAAACAATATCTTCCTTCAGAAGCATTAACTTCTGGATATAATAATTATGACTCCCATGACTTAGAGAGAAAATTAAAGCAAACTATCTATCCTCTTGATCTGAGAGAAAAATATGGTCATTTATCATCAAAGGAGATAATTGAACTTACTTTTCAAGTTTAAGAATCTCCTTATTCATGTTGCTGTATTAGCTCTATCAGAAGAAGATGCATGTATCTCTACCTATAAGCCTCTAGCATAGTGCCTGGAACACAATCAGTGATCATTAATATGATTAAAAAATGGGAAAAGCTCAATTCTTTTTTTAAAAAATTAATTAATTTATTTATTGTTTATTTTTGGCTGCACTGGGTCTTCGTTGCTGCGTGCAGGCTTCCTCTAGTTGAGGCGAGCAGGGGCTACTCTTCGTTGCCATGAGCGGGATTCTCATTGGGGTGGCTTCTCTTGTTGCACAGCAGGGGCTCTAGGCACACGGGCTTCAGTAGTTGCAGCACGCAGGCTCAGTAGTTGTGGCTCACAGGTTCTAGAGTGCAGGCTCAGTAGTTGTGGCACATGGGCTTAGTTGCACCGCAGGGCATGTGGGATCTTCCTGGACCAGGGATCGGACCCGTGTCCCCTGCATTGGCAGGTAGATTCGTAACTACTTCACCACCAGGGAAGTCCCAGGAAAGGTCAATTCTTAACAGCTTTTCCTTATCAGAGCCACAAAAAGAAAACTGTAACAAGCATATATGGGATATTTAAATATCACTGGGGAAATTAACATCACACCCCAAAATATTCTCCTAAATGAAGTGTTTATAAGCCTTCCTTAATCTAAGCTAACAAGTTTTAAATGTGTCTATTAAAATTTTGCATCAGTGTGATATTTGTTACTCTGAGAAGGAGCTTACTTCTTATCTTTGCCCTGTTTTTGTGGTAATGACATTCATACAATTTATTGAAATCCTACTTACTTCAGAAGTGTACTCTAAAGGAAAATAAGTAAACCTTTTGCATGTTAAGGAACACAGCAAATGCAGTTGACATTATTTGCTATTGAAAGACACAGGAAAAATTAAAATAAAAGGAAAAAGAACTGAAAAATGTTTTTCATTTATGTGAATTTGTTTAGTTCAATGAGACTGTTAGAACATTAAAGTTCTTTAATACCATTTTTCAGTTATTGTCTTTTTGTTTGAACTCATATACTAGCATAGTATTGTTGGTTACCCTCCCATATTTATGGCCCTTTCTTCTGTCTAAAGCATACATCACCTGAAGAGGCAAATATTTCTCATATTTTCTTTGAAATACTTGCAGCATCTTCCTTACACATATTAACTACCTAGTTAATAATTATCAAATTAAATGTATGGCAAGTCTTTATGCCATTGCCTAAAATATTTGTCTCCTCCAATCCCAATCCAAATGGACATACAGGTGCCTAAAGTCTTAAGTTGCAGTGTCAAATTTGGGTAAAAGTACCAAAAATTTACTTTTTTAAAAATACAAATCTAAAGTGCTCTTCTTTTCTTTTCTTTTTTTTTTTTTTTTAGATCTGAACCTATCTTTGTACCTGGTGGGGGTTGAGACTTTCTAGTGAGTCCAAAGCCTCCCTATCACCAGAAGTGATGCTGTTTCCAAGAGATGCTGAGAGACCTGAGAACTAACTCATCCTTTGTTTCCCGAGTCAAGTTTCCACTCCATTATCTACGTCTGCTTTTTTTAAACGTGAGCAATCTGTTGAAAATGTCCACAGATCTTCCATTTCATAGACAAAATAAAAAGAAGTATCAAACAGAAATATCGCCAACTTTTAGTCTTTCTTTTTCTTAGTCTTCCAATGGATCTGCTAAGTCACATCTTTCAGAAACCCTTCTCAATGTATTTTCAACTTCTCCCACCAGTACACTGAAGATCCTTTCACTTGTTACCAAGTCATAGAATATCCCAGAGCACCTACCTTCTTAGAGCCTTCTACAATAATTCTGTATTTAGTATTCTCTTCCTTTTGCTTCTGTGACAATGATTTCTTGTTCGTCTTTTTCTCTCATGTCTGAATGTTCCTTTTTAGTTTCTTTTCATCTCCTCTACTTCATAAACATTGGTTTTCCTAACTCAAAAGAAAAATAACAAACTGTAAAGGTATTTGCAACGTATTTTTCTGCTAAATAATGGTAATGTTTACAACCAATGAGAAGCTCCCACAAATATTGAATTCTGATATTCTGTAATTTATTTCATGCACACCCACAAAGTCCTCCATCGCCATCATCACCAGCATTATTAGCCCAAACCCTAATCTATCTTACTTGGAATGTTAAGAACATATTGCTAATCATTTTCTCTATAAACTCTGTGATCAATTACAATCTATCTTATATACAAAAATCAGAGTAAAATATATTTTTTTAATTTATAATAAAGCCCTCCATTTTTTTTTTAATATACTGATCTTTTATTTATTTATTTATTTTTATATTTATTTTTGGCTGTGTTGGGTCTTCGTTTCTGTGCGAGGGCTTCCTCTAGTTGCGGCAAGCGGGAGCCACTCTTCAACGTGATGCGCGGGCCTCTTCACTATCGCGGCCTCTCTTGTTGCGGAGCACAGTTTCCAGGCACGCAGGCTCAGTAGTTGTGGCTCACAGGCCTAGTTGTTCCGCGGCATGTGGGATCTTCCCAGACCAGGGCTCGAACCCGTGTCCCCTGCATTAGCAGGCAGATTCTCAACCACTGTGCCACCAGGGAAGCCCCCAGAGTAATATTTTTTAAATGTAACCTGAACATGCCCAACACACACACACACACACACACCCAACCAACACCACCACTGCTTCAAATTTTGTTTTTCTAAGGATAAAGCCCCACATTTTTAACATGGCCTGTGAAGTGCTGTATGGTTTTGCTTTGTCTTTTGCTGCTGCCTCACTTCACAAAATTTCCTTGACTGCTCTTTGGGCTCTATTGTCACTGGTCTGCTTTCAATTCCTCTAATATGCCCTACTTTTTCCCAGTCACTGCAAGATTAGGCAATTAATGATCTTTTTCTAGTTATGCTTTCTCCTCCACTTTTACCTACTTAACTTTTATTTCACTCAAATTTTAGCTCACTCACCACTTCAAGGCAGCTCTTCTGCTCCGATGTCTCTACTGCACATTGTTTTAGCACCTTCTATCTTTCCTTGCTTGCATTATTGTAGTTTGTAACCATAGATTTAATGTTATAGCATCATTTATTTGATCAGGGAAGAAATTAAATATCCAACATCTATTCTTGTCCCTCTTCTCCCTTAATTTCTCTCAAATCCTGCCAATTCTTTCCATGCTTACTATGAAATTTCATCCAGATTATCTCTATGGACTAGTAAATATTTACCCTGTCTTTAGTCTTGAACCATTTCATCTAATCTCTATTCCTTAATTTAAAATGGTCTTTCTGAAATGTAAATCTGATTTTGCTTCTTCTCTATTTAAATCAGTTCAAAAGGCCTCATAGCTGTCAGAGAAAAGCACAAAGTTTACTTTGGTTTACAAAACTTTTGTAAGATATCTTTTTCATCTTAATTCATTCCCCACCAACCACTTGATGTTAAATCTGTCAAGGGCTTACCTGCTCCCTTACCTCTAGTTCCCCTCCTGCTGTTTCCTTGCCTGCCTGTCTCCTAGGCATCTCTGTAGGGATATCCTCCTTGATCACATCTGACTAGTTCAGCTGCTCTTAATCTTATTTCCCATAGTAGCTAGGCTTTGTTGCTTTTAGTCTGATTCTTTATATCACCTGGATCTTTATAGCGCATTTCTCTCTCTACACACACATATGTATATACATATAGATATTTATGTATGTATATGTATGTATGTATTAATTTTAAAAATTAATTTATATAATTTTATTTCCTCTTACCGGACAGTAAACTCCTAGAGGTCTTTACTCACTTTTGTGTCCCCAGGGCCTAGTGTCCAGCATAGAACATGAATTTCTTAGATATTTACTAATATCTAAGATTTTTTAAAATAATAAAATACAAACAAGATTTTAATATAATAAATCTACAAGTCTGCGTACCCAACCCCAACATGATGGGGTGTGTGGGGGGTGTTTTCCCCCCATACCACTGAGCAATTCTTGGACACCAGCTGGATGTTCTACAATTCAACTCAATTCTGGCACTAGCTACCCTGAGATAACATCAGATTCCACAGGTTAAGGGCTCAGTTCTACAAAAGTACCTTCTGCTTCAGATGCCAATCATAGGCCCAGTACAGACCTGTACTTCTGATCCACTGGCTGTAAATCAGAGGTTCCCACGATCCTCTCCTTGGGTTCAATTAATTTTCTAGAGTGGCTCACAGAACTCAGAGAAACATTTTACTAACTAGATTACTGGTTTATTATGAAAGAATACAACTCAGGAACAGCCAGATGGAAAAGATGCATAGGGCAAGGGGAAGGGGCTCAGAGCTTTCAAGCACTCTATGAGCATGACACTCTCCTCAAATATACAAGTGTTCACCACCTGGAAGTTCTCCAAATTCCATCCTTTTGGGCTGTATGGAGGCTTCATTACATAGGTATGATTGATTAAATCATTGGAGATTGTGACCTCCAGGCCCTCTCCTCTCCCTGGAGGTCAGGGGGACAGGACTGAAAGTTCCAACCCTCTAAGCACCTGATTAGTTCCCCTGACAACCAGCCCCCTACCTTAGGTATAGTCCAAAGTCACTTAAGTAACATAACAAGACCCACCTTTATCACTCTCATCACTTAGGAAATTCCAAATGTTTTAGAACCTCTGTGCTAGAAATGTGGGTGACAACCAAATATATATATTTATTATAAATCACAGTATCACAAAATCAATGCCTTATCAATTTTTATTGTGATAATGTACATAATTGTCTAACCTCCCTTAATATATTATGAATTTCTTGAAAATTTTATTATTAATATTTGTAAAACTTTATCAATTGCAAGTTGATTTTATTTGTATTATCTCATTTGACTTTCAGAACAAATGAGATTGATGAAGGAGAATTATTGCTATTCTTATTTTTAAGAGTGAATAATTGAGAATCAAAGTGATAAAATGACTTTTTTAAGACCAAATGCTATTAAATATTATTAAATTATAATCCCGTTCTTTCATTTCAAATCATGTGCTTTTTACACCAATTGTTTCATATACATATGTCCAAAAGCACATAGCTGGGTGGTTGCATACAATTTTTTTTGAATGAATAAATGAATGCACTAGTAATCTAAATGAAAATTTCACACTTTTGTTTAAAATTATAATGATTGGAAGAATATAAAACAAGACACAGTGGATTTGTAGTTCTATAGGAGCTGGCACTGTACCAGAGAAAGTTTAAAGTATTGTAGATTGAATGCCATATAAAATGGCATTAATTTAATTATTTTTGAAAAGATCAGGATATGAAGAAAATAGCAAGTGAACACAAGAAGCAAAACTTTAAGTTAGGAATTTTTAATTTAAATTTTAAAATTGGTTATATATCAGATTTAACTTTCCTTAATACATAGAAATATTCTAAAATAACTCACAATTAATCTTTTAGAGGGTTTTTTTTTCATTTTAAAATGAGTTTACATTTAAAATCATACTGATTTAACTTAATATCTCTGTAAAGCAGTATGAATCACACCTGCCTTTATACATCTGTTTATGTAAGTGTGAATGCAAATTATGAGAAAGAAACATTATAAGCAATTTATATTTATTGTAGTCTTGTTTCTATTGCAGTGGGAGTTGACCATAATGTATGACCCTGGTAAGCAGAAATGCATTGAACATCAAAAGAGACTGCTCCCACAGAGTGCTTTCTTCAAACATAACGAGTACAAAAAGGAGAGTACAATCATCTTTAAAACATCTTCAATAACATGGCAAGATTTATTCACTTAAAAAATAAAATCATCATTATTAACATTTCTAAGTGTCTGTATGGTGCTCACTATTTCTGAAATCTAAAAGAGAAAGAAAGAAAGGAAAAGGAAAAAAATCAAAGCTTTTTTCATCGTTAGATTATGCCCTGAGATAGACTCAATTCAGTCACATTTAAAAGGAAGTAAATGCTCTTGATTCAAATGAAAGGAAGGAAGGAAGAAAGAACAAAAAGAAAAAGACCAAGAATCTCTATGCATCATTAGTTTACAAAGACTTTTTAGTCTTTTATTTTAAATTGATTTAATTTAATGGGATAGGACAATGGTATTTTTAATGTTTCCCCTCAGATTACATATTTTGGAGAAAAAAAAAAGCTTCCAATTGTCAGGCATAATTTCAGTGCCCAAAGATTCTATTGTCTGCTGTTTTATACAAATATCCTATATGATTTATAATAATTACTTCATATATTTTAACTATTTCCTGAGAGATAATTATCCATTTAATTGAGCGATGTACAAATGTGTTCACACAAGCAGTTGGAGGAAAAATAAGTAAGATTAAATCGTTAAATATACATAAGCATTTCAAAAGATAGTAACTCTCAAAATCAATTAACAATAGTCCTTAAAATATGCTCTGAAGACACACATTCCTGTTGCATAGACTGTAAATAAAAAACTTGATTCTAGAGCTTAAAGTCCATATTGTGCAAAGAAGTTGTAAATTAGATACACAGAGTGTGGTCAAATATAAAGTTACCATATGAACAGTCAGATGACTCTGGAAACATGCTTACATGCTGCTGCTAAATAAATGTAATTTTTACTTCCTGCTTACATCACACAGGAGATCACTGAATAAAATTTTTCTTTGTTGTCTATTTTCTATAGTAAATAAGACCACACTGAGGAGGCATGTAAACATTTCCAAAGATACTACAAGTTAGTATGTATAATGGATAACTTAATATAATGTTCCAATTCATGCCTATAGGAAGACTACTTCTCCAGCAGATCTAACTCAGAAGGATCCACACATTCCCTGTGCTTGATGGGATCAATTTTATGCATATTTAACTTCTTTATATTGACACTAGGCCCATTTTGGTAATGCCTTATGTGCTTGTGATTCTTTCTTTTTTCTACCATGAAGCACAATTGAAAAAAAAAAAAATAATGATTTCAGATTTTGTTAACTATAGGCTCCACTTCTAACTTCATCCTACAGAACTCAAAGCCTCTAGACATTCACCCATTAGCCTCTGTGTATCAATTCAGACCCATTTTTAATCTTTCTTAACATGATTCTGAGTTCACTTATCTTACCTATACTGCTTAAATCATACCTAGGAATCCAATTTATAATATTTACCCATACAATATCTTTTTCTAGTCCCATAACACTTAATTGTTTGGGTAAGAATATGGTGAAGAGTTAACAAACATTAACTACAGTTGAATAGCTAAAATCCTAGGAAAAGAACAGGGGGAGGAGATCAAGATGGCAGAGTAGGAGGATGCTGAGCTCACCTCCTCCAATGAACACATCAAAAATACATCTACATGTGAAATAATTCTCACTGAAAACAAACTGGAAACTGGCAAAAAGACTCTTATACAACCAAAGATGTAAAAAAAAGATCCAGATGGAGTTGAGTAAGAAAGGAAGAGAAGCAATCAGTTTGGGACCTATGTCCCTAGGAGGAGACACAGAAGAACAGAAGGATTACACAGACTTGAAGATCAACCCTGGGGATTGAGGGATTAAAACTACATATTGGGCACCCCAGTCCTGGAGTCTGATATTGGGAAGACAAGTCCCCTTAGCTGGTTTGAAAACCAGTGGGACCTACTGGGGGCTCTAATAAATTTAGACTCTGCTCATGAAGGGCATGCGCATACTTGCTTACTCCTGGGAACAAGGTGGAGGAAGCAGATTGAAACTCTGTGGGACTCTGGCCAGTTTCCTGTGACTGTCCCATGGCACCCCAGTCCATGCCAAGCACCCACTCCAGCCCTTCTGGCTCCAGATTCACATTAGGGGAGAAGGCTGCCATTGCTGACAAAAGTGCACAGTTGAGGCTGATGGAGCCAGCTTGGACTTGGCATTGGCAACTGAATGGGGCGAGGGTGGTCATTACTGACGTTCACAAAGATGGCAGATTGGGAGCCACCTGGAGCTCTAATTAGTGCACTGGGACTGCCTCAGTGTGTGACCTGGCCCATGCCAAGCTGTGACCTGGCTCATGCACCAGCACTGTTCTCCTCTAGGGAGAAGGTGCCTTTAAGAGTGAAAACTTAGGCATTATGGAACCAGTCTGGGCCCAATCCTCAGGGCTTCTTCTTCAGCAACTTGAGACCCACCCCCATTCCTGATAGTGTGGTGACAGCCACTGAGCATAGAAGAACCACTGCTCACACCTGGCTCTGGCATTAGCCCCTCTGTCTTCAACCCCACTTCCCCAAAAGAGGATATGAATCAGCACACCCTGGGGGAAGAAGTGACCCATATTTACTTGAGATCCAGCTCTCCCACCAAAGTCACTGGACACAAGTAGACTCCAACACAAGGACACCCCTTCAAGAGAGGAACAGGTAACTGTCTCACCTAGTACCATAGAGACAGACAAAGTTAAACAAAATGAGAAGAGAGAGGAATTTGTTTCAAATGAAAAAAACAAGAAAATAAAAACTGAAAAAACAACTAATGAAACAGAGATAAATAATTTTACAGATAGAGTTCAAAGCATCAGTAATAAGAATGTTAAGTGAACTAGGGAAAATAATAGATGAACACAGTGAGAATTTTAACAAGAAACTGGAAAATATAAAAAAGAACCAGTCAGCACTGAAGAATCCAAACCTGAAATGAAAAACGCACTTGAAGGAATTAACAACACACTAGGTGATAAAGAACACATAAGTAATCTGGAAGATAGAATGATGAAAATCACCCAATCAGAACAGCAAAAAGAAAAACAAATTTTAAGAATGAGAACAGTTTGAGGGATCTCTGGAAGAACATCAAGCATACTAACATTAGCATTACAGGGGTCCCAGAAGAAGAGAGAGAGAAAAGGGTCAAAAATGTATTTAATAAAATTATGGCTGAAAACTTTCTGAACCTGAAGAAGGAAATAGATATCCAGGTACGGGAAACACAGAGAGTGTCAAACAAGATGAACCCAAACAGACCCACGCCAAGACATATATAATTAAAATGGCAAAAGTTAAAGATGACGCTAGAACTCTAAAGGCAGCAAGAGGAAAAACAAAGAATCACGTACAGAGGAACTCCCATAAAGCTATCAGCTGCTTTTTCTGCAGAAACTTTGCAGGCAAGAAGGGAGTGGTTTGATATATTTAAAGTGCTGAAAGGGAAAAACATACTACCCAGCAAGATTGTCATTCATAAAGGAAGGAGAGATAAATAACTTCTTAGACAAGTGAAAACTGAGTTCATCAATACTAAACCAACCATAAAGAAATGTTAAAGTGTCCTCTCTAAGTAGAAAAGAAAAGGTTACAATAAGAAGTAAAAATTTATAGAAAAGGAAAAATCCCACTAGTAAAAAATATGGAGTAAAAGCTGTGGATCAACCACTTAAGTAAGCTAGTGCATAGATAAAAGACAAAAATTGTAAACTATAACTACAATAAACAGTGAAGGGATAAACATGAAAAAGTGAAATATGACATCAAAAACACAAAACATGGGGGAGAGGAGTAAAAAAATATAAATATGTTAGAATGTGTTTGAACTTAGATAATTTTCAGTTTAAACCAAGTAGATGTAGTTGTAGTTTAATATATGTGAACCCCACGGTAACTACAAATCAAAAACCTATAATAGATACACAAAAATGAGAGAGAAAGAAACAAAATTATACCACTAAAGAAAATCATCAAACCACAAGGGAAGAAACTAAAGAAGCAGAAAAGAACTACACAAACAATCAGAAAACAAATAATAAAATGGCAGTAATTACCTACCTATCAGTAATCACTTTAAATGTCAATGGACTAAATGCTACAATCAAAAGACATAGGGTGGCTGATTGGATAAAAAAAAAAACAAAACTCATCTAAAGGCTGCCTACAAGAAACTCACTTTAGAGCTAAAGACATATACACTGAAAGTGAAGTGATGGAAAATGATATTTCATGCAAATGGAAATGACAAGAAAGCTGGAGTAGTAATACTCATAACAGGCAAAATAGACTTTGAAACAAAGTCTATAACAAAAGACTGAGAGGCATTGTATAATTATAAATGGAACAATACAAGAAGAAGATATAATATTTGTTAACATATATGCACCTAATATAGGAGCACAGAAATATATAAGGCAAATATTAACAGACATAAAGGGAGAAATTGACAATAATATAATAAGAGTAGGGAAAATTAACGCTATACTTACATCAATGGCAAGATCATCCAGACAGAGTATCAATAAGGAAACTGTAGTCCTAAAAGATACACTAGACCTGTTGGACTTAATAGATATATATATAGGAGATTCCATCTGAAACAGCAGAATACACATTCTTTTCAATTGTGCATGAGGTATTTTCCAGGATAGGTCACATGCTAAGCCACAAAACAAGTGTCAACACACTTAAGAGGAAAGAAATTATATCAAGCATTTTTTTCTGACCACAATGATATGAAACAAGAAATAAATTACAGAAAGAAAAATGGGAAACACACAAACATGTGGACACTAAACAGCATGCTACTAAAAAAACAGTGAGTCAATGTAGAAATAAAAGAGGAAATCAGAAGATAACTCAAGACGAATAAAAACAAAGCTTTCAAAAATCTATGGGAGTCAGCAAAAGTAGTTAGGGAAGTTTACAGTGATACAGACCTACTTCAAGAAATAAAAATCTAGGAAACGATACGTATTCTGTTTCACATAGACTTTCACTAGTGTAAATCCCAATAAAAAAGAAAATAACTCTACAGTTGTCCCATAATTCCCCCTTTTTAAAAAAAAAATAAATTTATTTATTTATTTTTGGCTGCCTTGGATCTTTGTTGCTGCATGTGGGCTTTCTCTAGTTGGAGTGAGTGGGGGCTACTCTTCGTTGTGGTGTGCAGGCTTCTGATTGCAGTGGCTTCTGTTGTTGCAGAGCATGGGCTCTAGGGCACACGGGCTTCAGTAGTTGGAGCACATGGGCTCAACAGTTGTGGCTTGTGGGCTCTAGAGTGCAGGCTCAGTAGTTGTGACACATGGGCCTAGTTGCTTCACGGCATGTGGGATCTTCCCAGACCAGGGATCGAACCCATGTCTCATGCATTGGCAGGTGGATTCTTAACCACTGCACCACCAGGGAAGCCCACCATAATTCCTCTTGACATATAGTAATTCATTAATCTAATTCCCCCAAATTTGTTTCTGGGTTTGAAATCACTGTTGGACAAAATCATAAAAGACTCCACTGAATGGGCTACTATAATCTTTGCTATCAATCCATAATTCGTCTCTTATTTTTCCACATTAATAATTTTCTTTCATTATTTGGAGACTCCTTTTAGGCTTCTGTACAGCAGCTCTGTCCATGTTTCCAGAGATCCTTCTGTTTTCAATATTATTCCTGCTTTTCTCACTTAGCAGGTGACTTTGCCTATTCATTCTCTGGTAATACTAAATCATTGACCTTCATATTCACAGTGTCCTTTCTCTAGACAAACCCAACACCTGTCAACATATTATTTCTTTCAATTTTAAAGCATGTCCATATCTTCATCTATCACTCTTACTAGGCCAGAAGTAGTCCTTGATCTCAGACCATCTTCCTTTCTCCTCTAGCAAATATCCTCTCTCTCTATTCCTCTCTGTTCAACAGTAAAAGTATTCTATGATCTCACATGAGGTTTAAAATTCTGTATTAAAGAGGGAGGTACAAGTAACTTATCAATATCACTAATACAGCTTCCTTAATGTTAGTTCTAGGATTTTTTTTATTATTTAGAGGTCAACCTGTACTACAGAAAATCCATTCTGGCATTTCCAAGGATCTGTCAAACAACAACACCTAAGAAGTCTTTTACTGAGAATACAGGAACTGGAAGAAAAGAAAAAAAATTACTTATTAAAATTCAAATTTTGTTGCAAAAGAAACATGTTTAAATTTCAATTTGGATAATTAAATATTATGGATAATGAAATATATGAATATTAACAAATGGGGTTTAAAGAACATTTATTATGAACTCTTTGCTTTGGTAATACTATCTTATTTGGATAAAGAGCTATAAGTGAAATATTATTACTCAAAATTTCCAAGATTTCACATTCTGATTGGTTGAAAAATTCAGATTCTTTTCTCTCACTATAACTCTCCATGTTAAATCCTACTGTCTTTTACTCTTTGTCCCTATTCTGATATTTGTTTCTTTCCCACTCCCCAGCTATTATCACAAATGTCCAACATAATTCTAAAGTAATTTTCTATCCTGTACAGCCCAAAGCCATAATGTGTTCCCACTAACAGATATCACACTCTGAGCATCTCTTATGCACATTTACTAATTGGACCTGAGTAAGCCTATTATCTATCTTATTTAATTCTGGCTCAGAATCTGTAGCCTTACTGGAGAAAGTATGGTAATCGTATTAATAGACCTCTGTATATTTTCAATTTAACTTAATTCAACAAATACTTATTCATTGCCTCTATTGCTCAGTGCCTATCACATGGTTGGGCATTAAGAAATAAAGGAAAATGAGGTAATTTTTGTTTTACTTTACAGAGAAGCATTGCATAATTTTATTAGCACACTTTGCTAAGGCGAGAGTTCCAAGCCTCCCAGGAAGCTACTCCCCACCTCCCACCAAACCTAGAGCTTGCCTGTAGTGTCTGTGAGTAGTGTAGCCCCATCTTCCTGGCCTCAGCCCGCCCTACCTGCTATATCCACACTCCAGAAATCTTACACTTTGAAGTCCAGGATGACTATAGAAAATATGTCATCCAAACCAGCAGCCCCATTTACAAGAGGGCAAATTCTTTTGAGACATGGTATTAGAGACATGGATAAAAGAAATTAATAACATTTGTTAAATGCTAAGAAAAAAAGAATATGTGCATGGTCTGATAAGAGCACATATGAGGGACACTTCACTCAGGTTAGAGTGAGCTTGGAGAGTGTCATGAGAATAAAAGAATTCCAGGTAGAAAGATGACCGCAACCAGAAGAAATAGTCTAGGGTGTTTTTAAGAAATTATAAATACCTTCAACCTAGTACAAGAACAGAGGCTGAGCAGGTAGGAAAAATATTGCTTATAAAGGGATTTGTACATTTAAAATTTAAAAAGGGAATGAAGGAGTGTCAGTATCTTGATCAAGGATGAGGAAGGGATCGAGACTATGGCTATGATGAATCTGATTAGGAACTTCCAAAGTAGTTGCAAGCCAAGCAATAAAATATACACTTTTGGAACATAGGATAGATATCTGGGTAGAAAATATGTATCTGAGAAAGTCTTTATATAAGTAATAAATAAATGCATGGTTGTAAATGGCATCATTCTTCTGGTAGAGGTCAAATAAGAAGGATAGTTGAAAGACAGAACCTTAAGAAATAGCAGGAGAATGTTTAGGAGTAGGATAAGGAAGAGAAATCTTGAAGCATCTTAGAAAAAGAGATAGAGAATTAAGACTAAAACCCAAAGGTGACAGTGCCACAGAGGGCACGAATGAGATTTCAAGAAGACTGTGTATAAGATTAATTCACAAAAAATCACGGGATAAATAACATTGAATATTCACACACTCTCTACCTGGAAAGATACTTTCTAAATATAAAAGAAAGTGTGTATATTTCACAAGAAAAATTTAAATGTAACTACATAAAATTAAAAGAAACATGAACTGCAAAAGAAAATATACATTAAAGGCAGTCATCAAACCCGGAGAAACATTAGGAACAAATATAACATGTAGTTAAAATTCTACTGTATGAGAATTCACCATAATTGAATACAGGAAACTCATTCCAATAGAAAAATAAGCAAAAAGGATGAAGAGAAAATTCACAGCAGATAAAATACTAAAATTAAAAGTATAGAAAAATGCTCCAAATTATCAATAACCAAATAAATTCAAGTTAGACCAAGAATGAAGCACCATTTTTACCTATCACATTTATCAGACTACTTCTCTGCTGGCTAGTGTTCGGTGAGATAAGAAGTCTTAAACATGGATAGCTGAGGGCAAATTGATGAAAACTTTCTAAAATGTGTATCAATTATTGGGGTGGGGGATTTGGTGAAGGGGGAATTTTAAAGAAGAGATTATTGTATTTTATATGATGTGATCCAAATTTTCATCTATCCAAAACCTTAAGCTGAGTATCTTCAGTACTTTTGGAGTCATATTTTTTTCCATTGGGCATAATCAAATGTTAATATTATATAATGAGAGAAAGGAAGATGTTCAATGAAAAAACCCAAGGTATTGGGGTTACAAATGTAAATATTGCTTTCAAGCTTTTGATTATAAGTGCTCCCAAAAGATGTGGTTCATAGTCAGTATTTCTTGTTTGTCTGTTTCTGGTTGCTCTATGTACCATACAACTTGTATCTGAGGTCCCCCAAGAACATAATTCAGTGATGACCTCATTGGCAACCATAACAAAACTTCTTTATAATTTATTCCATGTTCACTTATTCTATTTGTTGTTTATTATATATTCATTAGTTCTCTAAGATTTTTGTCTGTCAAAAATACCAGTTTTTCGAACACTTGTGAAATTTTTAATTTTTAGAGATAATCAGTTTTTGAATACCACTGAGGGTATTGTTATTTATAAATATGTATTCCTGATGAACCTCAACTAAAAGAGTTAAGATATTGTTTCCTCGTGTCGAGATTAATAGTACTTACTAGGTAAAAATGCAACAATACTTATTTATACCAAGATATGCTACATATGCATGAATTTAAGTGTATCTCTATGTCTTGGGAGCCTTCTCGGATATATACTATTTCCAAAAATGTATAGACATTAAAATCTATTCTTAGCAAGCCACATGCTTGGAGATAATATATCAGCCACAAATACTGTGTTAATTTAAGCCAACAGCTGATTGGAGTTAATAAAAAATGTAAATATTTTCCAAGATCTTAATATGATAACTCCCATATAGATTGAAACCATATTAATATGAAATCAATAGAATTGTGATTAATCTTAATTTCAACATTATAATGCATAGCTGAGTAGTATACTGTATTTTAATATCATTTCATATGTTATTTATTTAATTATTTCAATTGAATAATATTAATGCATCAGTAGATTAAAAATCCTATCTACAATCAGAAATAAAGTATTCTTGTCATATTACTAAAATATAGACAATATAGCACAGAACATAATTACTTTATAATTAATATCATCGCACATACCAGTTGGATATGCCTTTTCTTTCTTATGTTTCAAAGAAGCGAAAAGGAGATTTTTATATATTTGCATCATAGATAAGAGATACTGCTTAACCAGAATAAATGTGTGAAGTGATTGGAAAAGGCAGATGTTTATGCCAGAAAGGGTAGCATGCATGCTGGTCAGGTGAACGTGTTTGCAGGTTTAAATATTTATACAGTTATTAAAGCCTGTAGAGTTATAAAAATAAGTTGACTGGTTATGTGTTTCTAAAAGAAATACTCAAATATGTTACAATGCCTTGTACCTTGTATTTTAAAAACTTTATCAATATCTTTACATAGAATGATATTGGTAAAATCACTCCCTGCCAGAAGACCTTCATTTTTTATCTAACATGGCACTTAAATTAACAATTTTTTTTTACTTCTTTAAAATTAATTTTTATTGGAGTATAGTTGATTTATAATGTAGTGTGAGTTTGTGCTGTACAGCAAAGTGAATCAGTTATATATATACATATACATATTGTAAAATCAACAAGAGAATGTACCAAAATTATTACACTATACCTTTATGTGCTAGGGCACTTTGTGTGATATTCCATTGCAAAAGCAGCAAATCAACTTAATGTCATTCATTAAAAATGAATGGACAAGATCAAAAATACTTCTTCAATAACAGCATTCTGGGGAATACATGTTTTTTGCACTTGCAACAGTATATTATGATATTAATTATTTAAAAGAAATCAAATGACAAGCAGAAGCATTGGATCATTTTATAATTTATAAAATTTATAAAATTCTCATGTACAGTTCCTAGTTAATTCAGTGTTATTCATTTATTTCTTCATTTATAACACTTGAACACTCAAATTAATACAAATCATTGGCAAATTTAATTTACAAATCATTTACAAATTTAATTTATTTGTTTCATATGCTGATTTCCTTGCTAGGAAAATAAGAATTGCTATTATTTACATCCAGGGATATTAGATATAAGGAGTCATATAATTATGAAAATTTCAGTGTGCTATACTTATGTCATTGACTTGCTTATTAACTCAATAGCCCTTTCTCACACCTTCCAAACCAACTTTTTGCATTTTAATGATTGACTTTAGAAAAGTAAGAGTTGAAAGGAATAAAGCAAACCAGAAATCCAATCGTAGGAAATAGTTTAATAATGTGATTCTTTTGCTTCTTTAACATTCAGTGTATCTGCAAGATTTCCCTCTCCCTGTGTGTAAAACAAGGGTTTCCTATAATATAAGCTCTATATATCCTTTGTGTTTAGACTCTGCACAAATGAGGTTCAGATAAACATTGAACAATGCCACAGTCAAAACCCGTGTCCTGCATTAACACTGGCATTATTTCATCCTACTTAAATAATTATGCCAGAAGAAGTTACTGCTGTTTTTCATTTGGCAGTTATAGTTACCTAAGAATTTTTTAGAACCAAGAGAGAGAAGAATAAATCTTTATAAATCCAATCAGCAGAGAAAAATTATAAATTATAATTAAAATTTGAGCACATGCCCGAAAAGATAGATTTCTACGTAATATAAAAGTACTATTTGACTATCTATTTTCCATTGAAGAATGCAGTAGCAGAATTATTAAAGAGTCACACAGTGGTCTACTATGTGGTGCTAGGCATGTACCCAATGGGTGTTCAATAAGTACTAATTATTGCTGCTGTTTCAGTACTCTAAGGCAGCCTGGGAACATTGTATAATCAATGGGAAAATAATACAAATTACATTAGTGGATTTTTTATTTTTTATCATCTCAGGACAAGGATGGGCAGGAGTAAATGGAGCAGATACCTACTGACCCAGCATTGTTAAAGGATCGTTCAGGGCAGCATGAACAAAATGTCTGTCTGTTGTGTGCACTAGATACTGCAATCCTTCCCTGTCCAACTTTGTCTAAAATCATCTTAATTTGTCTTCTGGGAGGCATAGGCAAATTCAAGCTCTTATTTTACTTTCTCTAATAATATACAGGATACTTAAAAAATAAAACAAAATGAAAGAAAATCAGAATGCTAATTTAAAAGAAAGGAAAAGATGGAAAGAAGGAGGAAGGAAGGAAGGATGGATGGAAGGAAGGAAGGAAGGAAGGGAGGAAGGAAGGAAGGAAGGAAGGAAATATAGAAGGAGAAAATAATGGTAGAAACGTCTTTGCAATCTCAGTGTCTTTTGATCATGGATGAAAGGCAGTGACTCTCCCTTGCTGGGGAGATTGTGTACATCCCTGGTCCCCTGTATAAAACCAGTGACACCACCAGTCACTGTGAAAAATAAAACCTCCTGTAAACATTTCCAAATATACCCAGGCAGAGGATATATCTTGTTTTGAAAACCACTGCAGGCCTTTGTATATCATGAAGTTCTTGTTAAACTAAAAATACACCAGAGACATTTGGCTTCTATATTAGTGGTTCTTAACCTTGGCTGTGCATTAGAATCATCCAAGGAGCTTTTAAAATTCCCAACTCCAAGGCCATGACCCAGGTCAATTATACCAGTCTGTGGAGGAGGGACCTATACATCAATACTTTTCAAACCTCTCCTTCTCCAGACAGTGATTTTAATGTTTTAAACCATTGCAGAGAACCACCCTCCTGCCCAAACCTTTAACACTGTTGAGTTGACTTAATAAACAAGTCAAAACTGTAGTTTCTACACAAGGGTCTGGGTCTAGGATTTCAATGAAGGTAACAAAAGACATTAACCATTTATTGACAGCCTACTATGTATCAGAATCCTGCAAACTTACATAAAAATTACATATATAGATATGTATATACATGCATATATATGTATATATATAATCTCAGTACTCAAAGCCACACTGCAAAGCACAAATTATCATTCTTATTCTTTTTAATGTGAAAACAGTTTGTAATGATTGACTCATTGAATGTCATGTGGGTGAGAGATTCCATTTACAAACCTGAGGCTATCCACTTCTTTCTCTTTCAGAACACTCTGTAATGTTAGAAGAGAGCAATTGCATAGGATCGACCGGAGCAGGGGCCACCGCCAGAGCCAGCCTGAAGAGGCTGCTCCCCTGAAAGAGAGAGCAGGAGAGGAGGCGATGGCCGTGCCAGCTTCTCTCTAGATCAACAACACATACAATTAAACTTGGTTTGCATATTCAGGTTTCAGCAGCCAAGGCCTAGCAGGAGGTCAAACATAAGAGTAATGGAACATGAACATGAACTCTTTAGAGTTCATAACAGGCCAAGTGTGACAATGGGGGTGGGGAGAAGGCAATATGAACAGAGTAGTGCAATTTTAATTTTTAGCACTTTCCTTTAGATTCAGGGTTTATAATAGGCAAAACATAACTCAAACCCAGAGAGAATTCCTAAATAAATAATCATGTGGCCTCTCATTCTCTCATCTCAGAATGATGATGTAAATGTAATGATTACAGTGGTCAAAATAGAAGATGAGTTATTAAGGGAATGCATCAACACAAAAATAAAGTTCCTGAGGAGAGTAGTTCTAAGCACTATAAATATATATTTTATTTTCAGCCATTTTGTCGAAGCAAAAGGGGAAATGATGTACAGAGAGGAGAAATAAACCCGTATAACATTTACCCACATAAAAGAAAGTAAAAATCTGCAGAAAACATTTCATTATGTCACTGTGGAATATCACTTCACAATATACACTGTGTTCTGCTTCGTGTTAATTATAATAGAAAATTAATGCCATATTTTGTTTTTTGAATTATATGTGCTCTAGATTTAAAGCTTGTTTTATTTTTTCAAACTATATACAATAATTATGATATACCCTCAAAAGTGCAGCATATTCATACCAATCTGCTTTGAATTAATGCATATGATTTAATTTTTAATATGATTAGAAATTAAAGTTACTCATATTTTTCAAAGCATAAATCAGGAAAATTATATTTCACTATTGAGCTCTTTTTGTCTTTGTTTCCTTTTCTAAAAATTATTTGAGAATATTATAAACAAATTATAAAGAGGAATTACAGTTTTAAGTTTATTTTTGTAAATATGCATTTGTTCAGTATTTTCTTTTTATCAAATTATGCAACAATTGGAGTGATTAAGAGTTTAAATTTCTACTTACTTGCTTACATTAAAATATTTTCAAATATTTTAAGCAGTATATTTTAAATATCTACAAAAAAGGAGTTGGGAAAATTAATGACCTACAGGAACCAGCTACAGAGTTGGTAATCAAATCTGTACTATCGTGTCTTGAAAAGGAATCATGGGGCTGCATACTAAATACCTGACATTATTCTTCCCACTCCCAAAGAGAATATGACTTTTCCCTGCAAAACATTCAAATTGTAGTTTGTATCCAGTGCTCTCAGACTCTCAAATTGTTTAAGACTTTAAAATTTAATCAAGGGATTTCTTAATGGAAGCTAGGAAGAGCAACATCAGAAATACATTTGACAAAAGGATAACAAATTTCTACTTAATTATTAACAATGACCATGTATGGCTACAGAGAGACAGAGAAGTCAGAATCGTGTGCATCAAACTCAGCTGTCTGAAAAAACAAGGGCATCAATTCGTCCTCACACCATGCAGTTTTCAAGGTTGCATCTTGTAGATCTTGATGAAAT
The DNA here is from genome assembly GCF_949987535.1 of Balaenoptera acutorostrata. NCBI lineage: Eukaryota > Metazoa > Chordata > Mammalia > Artiodactyla > Balaenopteridae > Balaenoptera > Balaenoptera acutorostrata. Next base: position 39,177,766 of record NC_080081.1, read on the forward strand.
TACAAGACTAGGATCTGAAGCTTCCTGCTAGTAATTTATTGCCACAGGTCACTCTGAATTGAATGTTTTCAGGGTACAGAGACATTTGCATGCATCTCATTTTGCCACCTAAAACATGCTTATCATCATTGCTAAAAGCCACTACTTTCAAACTTTTTTTTTCCTCTCTCTCTGTCTCTCTTTTTCTGTCAGTCTTTTTCTTTCTCTGCCTCTCTGTCTCTATTGCTATCTACATCTAGCTCTCTTTTTAGAATAAAACAGTTATGTTTTCCACCTAGCCCAACATTAAAACAAACATCCACAAGAAATGATAGATTAAAGCAATTTAACCTACTAAGTTAGGTCAGAGTTTTTCTTTTTTTCCTGTTTAATGAGCTAGACTTATAGTACGAGTCAAATATAGTTTTATAAATCTTTATTGGAGTATAGCTGCTTTATAATGTTGTGTTAGTTCATATTGTACAGCAAAGTGAATCAGCTAAACGTATACATATACCCCCTCTTTTTTGGATTTCCTTCCCATTTAGGTCACCACAGAGCACTGAGTAGAGTTTCCTGTGCTAACGAGAACAGTAGGTTCTCATTAGCTATCTATTTTATACATAGTATCAACAGTGTATATATGTCAATCTCAATCTTCCAATTCATCCCAACACCCCTTTCCCCCTTGGTATCTATACGTTTGTTCTCTATGTCTGTGGCTCCATTTCTGCTTTGTAAATAAGATCATCCATACCAATTTTCTCAGATTCCACATATATGCATTAATATACAATATCTGCTTTTCTCTCTCTGACTTACTTCATATGAGGTCTCTAGGTCCATCCACGTCTCTGCAAATGACCCAATTTTGTTCCTTTTTATGGCTGAGTAATATTCCTTTGTATATATATGTACACATCTTCTTTATCCATTCCTCTGTTGATGGACATTTATGTTGTTTCCATGTCCTGACTATTGTAAATAAGGTTGCAATGAACATTGTGGTGCATGTGTCTTTCTGAATTATGATTTTCTCTGGGTATATGCTCAGTAGTGTAATTTCTGGGTCACAAAGTAGTTGTATTTTTAGTTTTTTAAGGAACCTCCATAATGTTCTCTGTAGTGGCTGTGTCAATTTACATTCTCACCAACAGTGCAAGAGGGTTCCCTTTTCTCCACACCCTCTCCAGGATTTATTGTTTCTAGATTTTTTGATGATGGCCATTCTGACCAGTGTGAAGTGATATCTCGTTATAGGTTTTTTTTTTTTCGTTATAGTTTTGATTTGCATTTCTCTAATAATTAGCGATGTCGAGCATCTTTTCATGTGCCTCTTGGCCACCTGTGTGTCTTCTTTGGAGAAATGTCTATTTAAATCTTCTGCCCATTTTTTGACTTTTTTTTTGATATTGAGCTGCATGAGCTGTTTATATATTTTGGAGATTAATCCTTTGTCAGTTGCTTCATTTGCAAATACTTTTTTCCCGTTCTGAGGGTTATCTTTTCATCATGTTTATAGTTTCATTTGCTGTGTAAAAGCTTTTAAGTTTCATTAGGTCCCATTTGTTTATTTTTTTTTTATATCCATTTCTCGAGGAGGTGGGCCAAAAAGGATCTTGCTGAGATTTATGCCAAAGAGTGTTCTTCCTATGTTTTCCTCTAAGAGTTTTATAGTGTCTGGGCTTACATTTAGGTATTTAATCCATTTTGAGTTTACCTTTGTGTGTGGTGTTAGGGACTGTTCTAATTTCATTCCTTTACATGTAGCTGTCCAATTCGCCCAGTGACACTTATTAAAGAGGCTGTCTTTGCTCCATTGTATATTCTGGCCTCCTTTCACAAAGATTAGGTGAGCATAGGTGTGTGGGTTTATCTCTGGGCTTTCTATCCTGTTCCATTGATCTATATTTCTTTTTTTGTGCCAGTACCATACTGTCTTGATTACTGTAGCCCTGGAGTATTGTCTGAAGTCAGGGAGTCTGATTCCTCCAACTCTGTTTTTCTTTCTCAAGATTGCTTTTGCTATTTGAGGTCTTTTGTGTTTCCATACAAATTGTACAATTTTTTGTTCTAGTTCTATCACAAATGCCATTGGTAATTTGATATGGATTGCATTGAATTTGATTACTTTGGGTAGTGTAGTAATTTTCAAAGTATTGATTCTTCCAATCCAAGAACATTGTATATCTCTCCGTCTGTTTGTGTCATCTTTTGCCTCCTTAGATAGGTATATTCCTAGGTATTTTATTCTTTTTGTTGCAATGGTAAATGGGACTGTTTCTTTAATTTCTCTTTCTGCTCTTTCATTCTTAGTGTATAGGAATGCAAGAGATTTCTGTGCATTAATTTTGTATCCTGTGACTTTACCAAATTCATTCATTAGCTCTAGTAGTTTTCTGGTGGTATCTTTGGATTTTCTATGTATAGTATCATGTCATCTGCAAACAGTGACAGTTTTACTTCTTCTTTTCCAATTTGGATTTGTTTTTCTTCTCTGATTGCCATGGCTAGGACTTCCAAAACTATGTTGAATAATAGTGGCAAGAGTGGGCACCCTTGTCTTGTTCCTATCTTAGATGAAATGCTTTAATTTTCTCACCATTGAGAATGATGTTTGCTGTGGGTTTGTCATATATTATTATTAACTTTATTATGTTGAAGTAGGTTCCTTCTATGCCCAATTTCTGGAGAGTTTTTAGCATAAATGGGTGTTGAATTTTGTTGAAAGCTTTTTCTTCATCTATTGAGACCATCATATGGTTTTTATCCTTCAATTTGTGAATATGGTGTATCACATTGATTGATTTGCGTATATTGAAGAATCCTTGCATCCCCGGGATAAATCCCACTTGATCATGGTGTATAATCCTTTTGATGTGTTGTTGGATTCGGTTTGCTAGTATTTTGTTGAGGATTTTTCTGTCTATGATCATCAGTGATATTGGCCTGTAATTTTCTTTTTTTGTGATATATTTGTCTGGTTTTGGTATCAGGATGATGGTGGCCTCGTAGAATGAGTTTGGGAGTTTTCCTCCCTCTGCAATTTTTTGGAAGGGTTTGAGAAGGATAGGTGTCAGCTTTTCTCTAAATGTTTGATAAAATTCACCAGTTAAGCCATCTGGTCCTGGGCTTGTGTTTGTTGGAAGTTTTTAAATCACAGTTTCAATTTCATTACTTATGATTGATCTGTTCATATTTTTTTTTTTCTTCCTGGTTCAGTCTTGGAAGGTTGTACCTTTCTAAGAATTTGTCCATTTCTTCCAGGCTGTCCATTTTATTGGCATATAGTTGCTTGTAGTAGTCTCTTATGATCCTTTGTATTTCTGCAGTGTCCATTGTAACTTCTCCTTTTTCATTTCTAATTTTATTGATTTGAGTCCTTTTCCTTTTTCTTTATGAGTCTGGCTAAAGTTTTATCAATTTTATCTTCTCAAAAAAACAGCTTTTAGTTTTATTGATCTTTGCTATTGTTTTTTTCACATCTATTTCATTTATCTGCTCTGATCTTTATGATTTCTTTCCTTCTACTAACTTTGGGTTTTGTTTGGTCTTCTTTCTCTAGTTGCTTTAAGAGTAAGGTTAGATTGTTTATTTGAGATTTTTCTTGTTTCTTGAGGTAAGATTGTATTGCTATAAACTTCCCTCTTAGAACTGCTTTTGCTGCCTCCCATAGATTTTGGGTCATCATGTTTTCATTAAGTCAAATATTTCAGTAGTTTTATTCATAGGGAAACCCCTTAGTTTTCATACTTTGCATTATGCATTTATTAAATTTTCTCCCACAAATAATTGCCCTGACTTTACGTTACTAAGAGAGAAAAGACATTTTCAAACCAATACTTGTTGTCCTTGAATTTAACTATATAATACATTTATTAGCCTTGATATTTTTAAGTTTGAAGTTATAATATACATTATTTTTTAACTTTAATTTCTTTGTCACTTTGTTTTTATAGAAGTTTAGTTGATTTACAATGTTGTGTTAGTCAAGTGTACAGCAAAGTGATTCAGTTGTACATATATATTCTTTGTCAGATTCTTTTCCCTTACAGGTTATTACAAGAATTGAATATAGTTCCCTGTGCTATATAGTACGTCCTTGTTAGTTATCCATTTTACATATAGTAGTATGTACCTGTTAATCTCAAACTCCTAATTTTCCCTCCCCCCACTCTTTTCCCTTAGGTGAGCATAAGTTTTTTTTCTATGTCTGTGGTTCTATTTCTGTTTTGTAGGTAAACTTATTTGTATCTTTTTTTTAGATTCCACTTATAAGTGATATCATATGCCATTTGTCTTCCTCTCTGATTTACTTCACTTAGTATGATGATCTCTATGTTCATCCATGTTGCTGCAAATGGTATTACTTCATTCGTTTTTATAGCTGAGTAATATTCCATTGTATATATGTGCCACATCTTCCTTATCCATTCATCTGTTTAATTTTTTTATTTTTATTTTATATTGGAGTATAGTTGATTAACAGTGTTGTGTTAGTTTCAGGTGTACAGAGAAGTGATTCAGTTATACATATGCATATATCTATTCTTTTTCAAATTGTTTTCCCATTTAGGTTATTACAGAATATTGAGCAGAGTTTCCTGTGTTATACAGAGTTCCCTGTTCCTTGTTGGTCATCTATTTTAAATATAGTAGTGTGTATATGTCAATCCCAAACTCCCAATTTATCCCTCCCCTGCACCTTTCCCCTTTGGTAACCATAAGTTTGTTTTCTAAGTCTGTGGGTGTGTTTCTGTTTTGTAAATAAGTTCATCTATATCACTTTTTTTAGATTCTGCATATAAGTGATACATACGATAGTTGTCTTTCTCTGACTTACTTCATTTAGTATGATAATTTCCAGGCCCATCCATGTTGGTGCAAACAGCGTTATTTCATTCAATAGTTGAGTAATATTCCACATCTTCTTTATCCATTCATCTGTCGATAGACATTTAGGTTGCTTCAATGATTTGGCTATAGTAAAGAGCACTGCAATGAATATTAGGATACATTCATCCTTTCAAACCATGGTTTTCTCCAGATATAAGCCCAGGAGTTGGATTGCTGGATCATATGGGTAGCTATATTTTTACTTTTTTAAGGAATCTCCATACTGTTCTCCGTAATGGCTGTACCAATTTACATTCCCACCAACAGTGTAGGAGGGTCCCCTTTTCACCACACCCTCTCCAGTATTTATTGTTTGTAGACATTTTGATGATGGACATTCTAACTGATGTGAGGTGATATTTCATTGTAGTTTTGATTTGCATCTCTCTAATAATTAGTGATGATGAGCATCTTTTCATGTGCCTCTTGGCCATCTACAGGTCTTCTTTGGCTAAATGTCTATTTAGGTCTTCTGCCGATTGATTGATTGGGTTGTTTGTTTTTTGCATATTGAGCTGCATGAGCTGTTTAAATGAAATTGAATGTTTCAAGGAAATAAATCTATAGGTCTCTGAAGAACTTTGTTTCTTGAAGAGGAGATATCAGCTTATTTTTCACAATTAAAAGACTCAAATATTGAGTAAATTTTACATACATTTATGAGTTATAGGGTTTATCGGTATGAATTAAACTTTCTGAATATACAAGTTCCTAGAAATTTATATAAAACTGCATGTATATAATCCCTGGAATAATCCATTGTACCTAAAAATTTGCCTTATTTTCAGCATATGTAAGGGATAAAACTGGGGAATTAATTTAATGATGCAAAAAATATAATCTTGCAATTAGATTGTTAGAAAAACATATAATTAAAAATACTGTGTGAATTTTTTTTAATTTCTGAAAGTTATAAAATCATTGAGTCATATGTCTCATAATATGACAGCTAATAGGAAATCCCTTTTTTGACATTCTGAGCAAGTATTCAGTCATTGAGAGACTAAATATGAAAATATAACTCATATCCATAATCAAATTTCTTTTATTGTACATTGTATATCTTGGATTACTTACAATAGTTGAGAATTTTTATGTGTCTTCTACTAAAGCAAAATTAAGAGAGATTTCCTTGGAACTTCCTTATCTCTCTTTTAGGGTACACATGTATATGAACTAGAGATCTCACATTTTCCATAACTAAACAATATATTTTAGTAATTAATTTGGTGCATTATAAACTTACACTAGATTCAGCATCCTTCGTACAAAGAATAGGTAAATAATAATTGATCACTTTTAAAATTTAAGTTAATTCTAAGTGGTCACAATGGTCACACAATTCACAATGTTGTTTCACCATACTAGCCATCTCAGAAAATTCTACTCTTTGGTTTAAAAGATTTATACAATAGCAAATTTGAAAAACAACTGGTATAGGATAACGGGGAAACACTCACACTTAGGATAAATTTTTCTCTAGTTCCACAAGAATTCCTAAGTCATTCTATTATGGGAGGAACTATCAGGAGGTTTCATAAGGATGAGTGGAAGTGATAGACATAAAAGCATGGAAGCATGGACTTACAAAGAAATATTAGTGAAAGAAGCATAATTTTATATTTCAATAACTGTGGAAGATCTGAGATATTACTCTCTTTGCAAACTAACACATTATCCTACCACACTTGCATGGATGCTGGCAGAAGACATGAGACTCCTGGGTCAGAGACAAAAGACATTATTCCTTTATTCCACACCACACATGGGATAGTGCATCAGTTCTCCTCGGCTCCCAAGTTCCAAGGAGTTGAAGCAGAGCTGGGCTCAGGTGGATGTTGCACACAGTGTGTTAGCATCGCAGCTGAAGGACACTGAGCTTAGGAAACCCTAACCTTTAAAAAAAATGGCTGCTGGCAAACCTGTCTTCACTTTTCCAGGAAGGAGATGTTATCTCTTTTAGCTGGTCTGAAAACAAACCTGTCTGCAACTCTGAATGGGGACACAATTCTTATTTTCCAAGGTTGCTTGCTGTACAAACATTCTTGGAATTCAGCCCAGTCCCAAAGCTGATATATGTGTAGAGACATAATAGGAAATTGTCTCTAAACACTGATATGAGAGTTAGTCTAAAACCCTGTATATCACTTCATCGTGATTGGAGGATTTCAAAATTAGTACAAGCTAGAATTGACAAAGTTGTTACCATGATCCAAAGAAACCTAAATATTTTACATGTATTTGTCACCAAGGACTGTGAAAGCATTTCATTGAATTTATCTGAAATTTTGTAGTTATAATGAGCAGTCATTTTCCCTGGTCTAATGCTCTTGGGACAATAACGATATCAGCATAACTGTTAGATAAATACTCTAATTGAAACATTCATCCATTTTACATGAAAGTCAGCCTTGTTATACTTACATTTGTCCTAACAGTTTTAGAATTTGTAGATCATTTTAGTCTTCAAATATCTCCTGTTTTTTTCTCTTTCTCATGCTCTCTTTGACTGTAATAATTTCCCTGTCACCATCAAATCCATCTAAAGATTTCCTCCCCTCCCCTGGATCTCAGGAATAGATATTATAACCTGAAGTTCAGATCTTTGTGTCCATTCCCATATTCTATGGCTCTCAAGTGGGAACTATAGCTTTCACATTCATGCAAGTTAAACTGTTCAATAATCTACATACTTCTGCTCCTCTGAATCATCAAAGTCTTTCAGGAATTTTAAGCAAAAACACTTTCATTTAGTTATTTGCAATCTATGTGATCAGGGTTTATTTTAAAAGTAAGTGTGGGTATCATAAAGAAGTAAAAAATCATAATCCACATGGTGGAAGAAAAATATTTGCTTCACATCTAATTAACAAAGGATTAGTTGGCAGAAAAATTAAAAGATACTAATTTTTTTAAAAAAAATACGAACTACTAGAGAAATAGGTAAAAGTTATAAACAAGCATATCAGAAGATGACATAATGGTCAATAAATATGTGAAAATATGCTCAGCATTAGATATCAGGAAATTTATAATTAAAACTATACTGAAATAATATTCTGTACTACTAATTTGGCAAGAATTCAAATTTGTAAGAATATAAAATGCTGGCACACTTATGGTCCTCAGAAACTCTCATATACTGCTTGTGGGTTAAAACTGATATAATTACTCTGGAAAATAATTTAGTGACACCTTGTAAACAAGTAAACACTTGTGCATCTGTCCCAGGAAACAAGAAAAAAAACACCACAGAAGCATTATTTTTAATGTTATACAACTGAAATCAACTTAATGTCTACAGAAAGAATGGTTAAATAATTTTTCATTGAATGAATAGTGTACAAAAATAAAAATGATTGCATTATAGCAATGCATATCAAAATGTAAAAATAGAAAATACATACATTATGAAAACATTTTTATAAAACAAAGCAAAAACTGAAAATTAATTAAAAAGTGATATATATATAATGTATATATATATGTGTGTGTATATATATATATATACACACATATACACATATATATACATTACAAAAATAAAGAGAACATTCAAACAAAGAAACCAGTTTGGAAATTGGGTGTGTGTGTTTGTGTGTGTGTGTGTGTGTGTGTGTCTTCTCTTTCTCTGAGAGAAAGGCTGAAAGATAGTTTGGTTAAAAAATAAAAAGCACTAAGTAATTGGTAATGTTCTAATGTTCTCTTTCTTTAAATGGAGAGTGAGTTTACTATTTTGCTTCATAATACATTCATGTATCTAACACTTTTTATGTATCAATTATTTCACAATAAAAAGATAGGAGTAAAAGTCAGTCTATGTAAACCTGGTTTTAAAAACTGGATATACCTGAACACACGCACATGACACATGTGCACCAGACACAGAAAGAGAGAGAGAGGTTTTGGTTTGGTTTGGGTTGGTTTTATAAGGCCAGGTGCATTCTATTTGCTGATGCCATACCATATTTTGGCAAATTTTCCATATTTAACCTCATCTTTATTGCAAAAGTCTATGGGATTTTTTAGGCTAATTATCCTTGGCATTTGAAACTAAATTCCCAATTCCCTTAAGATGCATTTTCCCCCATCTTTATGGAAATTAAAATTTAGACTATTAACCCTCTTTAGTCTTGTCTGAATTCTAGGAAGAATGAAACATAAAATTAGCCCTGGTTTATAAACTTGAGCAATAATTTTGTACATACTGACTCTAGTGACCACATGATCACCTTTGAAGCAACTGGCAAACTGTAAAGCTTGCTATGACTCCTTCTCCTGTGCATTTTATTTGCATCATTGTATATTTATTCACCAAAAATGACTTACTGTTTTGGGCTCATCACATCTTTTCCTTTAAAATTGGAATATATTCTTGTAATATTCATTTTTCTCGAAGATGGCTCCATGCTTCATTAGTTTTTAATAAGGAACAGAGAATGAGTAGAGACTGTAGATTTCAGAATGCCACAGATAAAAAAGAGGAGTACTTTAACTGTTCTTCCCTTTTTGTGACAAAGGGGGGGGGAGGATTTAGATTAAATTTAATTTTTCAATTATATTTGGTATAGTGCTGTTACTATTGCACAATATATCTGTTTTATAGACTAATCAATTATTAATCACTAAATTTGAAAACAACTCTTGCAAACTACATTAATATTTCATGAAACTTTGCTGACTTTAACGGCATCTAAATACATGTTAGACCTTCTGTGGTTTCCACTGATGATTGTTTTTTTTTAAAACTTCATGTTTGTATGTATGTTAATACTGGGTATCATGACATTAGAGAATTTTCAAGACTTCATGTTACTGGCAATTTTCTAAATTGTAGAATTCAATGCATTGTTACTACAGACTTTATCTTAAAACCACACAGAATATGTAAATGTTAATGTCTGCAAAAAAGGCAGTCTCAACATCATCATAAATAATATAAAATGCATAGAATTTTTATTCTGATTTACCCTTTTGTCTCCTGATCTTAAAATAAAATGAAAAACTAGGTTGGTTCTGATGAGAGTAGATTTTATATTTAAAACTATTTTATACCAGTTATTTATGACTATACCTTAAATTTTAAGTAAAAATTACACTTTAGGTGCCATTGTACAGGATAAGTATACATATGTTTGCCAAAATTATATATAAAGAACCTTAATAAAATTGAAGTTTTGTTTTTTCCGATAATAAAATTTGTGACATTGTATCTGCCAGGTAAAATATATATGTGTATGTTTATTAACAATTCATTAAGTAGTAAAATTGCTTTTATTGTCTTATGCTTTTTTCTCAAAATTATAAAAACAACAAGGAATATAATTTGAATGCAGACAAAAACCTCTAATATTTTTCTTCATTTTTATTGAAGAAATAATTTATTTTTTGTCCAGAACACTAGGCAGCACTGTGGTGCAAAAAAATATATAGACTATGTTTTTTATACTCAAAAATATATGTACACATGTGTGTAAATATCGGCATGTTTCATATGTGTGGGCATATATAAATATATGCATGCACATGTATATATGTGTGTGCATGTGTTTATGTATGTGGATAGATAAATGATAGATAGATGGTTAGAAACATATAGGACAAGGTTTGCTGATAATATAATCTAAAGCAGAGATTCCTGAAAGAAATTATTGTCGCATAAAAACATGAAAGTTCTTATAATTAGTTAAGCTTAGCCATATATTGTTTAATCCCTGCAAGAATTCTGTAAAAATGACTATAAGTATGAAATAAACTGTCTTCCCATAACCCGATGATGAGCCAAATGCAGGAAATAAAATATGAAGATATTGGCTTTACTATTATATTCCTACGTAAGGTCAAACACGATTACCAGCTCAAACTTTTCACTCTTTCAATCACAGCAAATTCTTTTAAAGTGTAAAAATGGCTCCTTGTATTCCTGCAATATGATGGAATCAAAAAAGTTTTTCAATGAACACGCTAAGATCCCTAGTCACTCATTCTGCAGTGAAAACAACTAACTCTTATCTGGTTTGGACAAGATGGTTTTAAGGTTTACTGTAGCTTTAAGTTTCTATGGGTCTCTAGGGTAGTCAATTTAATCATTGTGTTTTCTATCAAGTTGCCATTCAAATATTTGCTAGTTCTTACGTTACCTATTATCTTTCATGCATTATCACTTATTTTCATTCTGAAGGCCTATATTCGTTCAAATTGAATTGGGGCTGCTTTTATATATCAACTAAGTTCATTGTAATATAGAAATTATAAAATTGTGAAAAGGATTCCTCTTCTTCACTCCCATGATTGCTGCAATCATTCAAGCCCCAATTTTTGTCTCCTGAAGTATTAAACAGCCTCTGCCTCCAATTTCATCATACTGTCACTTAATTGATTTGTTTTCTAAAACACAAGTCTGATCATGTTAGTCTTCTTAAATTCCTGCAATGGTTATACTGCCTACCAGCTAATATCCATATATTTCAACGTGATTTAAAGGTGCTTCATTGATCAGGTACAAACCTCGCTGCACCTTCCTTTCCAATTATTTCCCAGTTACACTCTACTTCTGAAGTACATTATGCTTCTCTGCATTTGTTCATGCTGTTCCCTCTGAATAAACACCCAACCCACTTTGTTCCTCTTATTTCTCTTTCAAGTGTTAGCTCAAGCATTACTTCTACAAAATATCTCTCTGATCTATCTGAGAAGAGGAAGAGATACCCTCCTTTTTGTTTTTCTCCAAAACCTCAAATTTACTACATTCACTCAGCTACCACTACGCTGTGCTTGTTTCTCCATTTGCCACACTTCAATATTAGTATTTGTTAAATTATGTCTCTTTTATTAGATTCAAAGTCCCTTTAGGGAAAGGTCTTCTTCATCTCATATGATCAGGCTTAGTACAGGGCTGAAAAATACTATGCTTTCAATTGACATCTATTGAGAAATAGAATGAAGTGAAGCATCCACACAAGAATATTAGCAATATGAGATTAATCAAAAGTATGGATTATGAAAAGGACTTTATACATTTATATTAATCTATATATTGATAAATTTATATAAAAATCAGACACAGTACAGTAAGTAGCATCAAAATTTTTGAAGTGTTTATTAAAAATATAGACTTCTGGGTTCCAAGGACCAGAAATTTTGATTTCTTAGTTCTGTAGGACACAAAAATCTGTACTTTGGCTAACTCCCTAGTTGATTCTTCTTCAAACTAAAGTAAGAGAATAAATTCTTATAAAATATCGTAAGAAAAATGAGGTAATTTTTTTAACAGAGTGATGGACATATGAGAGGCCACACCTCATCTTTGTTTTCATAATGAGCCGAGTTGAATTATAGAATTCTAAAGCTCTGATTCTTGACTACAGACAAGTTTCCTCATATGCCAATTCAGCAGTCTCCAAATATGTCATGATGGCATCTTCTAAAAACAGAGTTGCTTAATAGTTTTAGAGGTCAGAGTTGTTTGATGGTTTAAACACTAAATGCCCCTTTTCTAAATTAAATCTCTGTTAACAGAATTTATTGAGACACAACCAAAAGTTTACATAATATACACATTTTTTCTATTATCTATTGTATATTTTTCTACATAAATATACACACACAATTTTACTAATATAAATTTCAGTAATCAGAAAATAAGTAATGAAGGTAAAAGCTCTCTGAAACTTGAAATATAGTATATGAACTGTATAGTATACTTTTCCAGGTATACTTACTAAAATTTATATATCTGATCCATGTACCTAAATACAATTATCATACAATTAATAGAATAAGATAATATAAGCATGTATTGATTTCTCCACTTATTTAGCCTTCTCTTCTCAGGAACATATATGACTTGCAAAGGGGTTTGTATTTCTGTATGGACACACATACACACTCACATAAAGTTTCTTGTCTTAAGTGCCATATGGTCTCTTTTTAAATCTTTTGTCTTCCAGATTGCATAGAGTTTTACTATTGATTTGGCTTATCTAACTCATTTTCAGAAATGAAATGAGTTTTCTAATTAACTTGACTCATTCTTAAATGTATAGATTAAATGCCCCTTAATGTGTCTGCTCACATCTGGTATTCCAGATGTTTGCTATAATAATCATATAAAAACCAACACAGCATTTCCAAGGCCATGAAAAACACTGAAGAATGAATAAAGGCAGAATTGTATCCCTTCCTGCATATGATTCTCTAGAAATTAGGTATTCTGTACTGCACAACCCAAATCAATTCATCAAAACCTCAAAACCTAAACAGTTCTAATCCAGCCTTAAATGAACTGGAGCCCTAAATAGCATAAAATGAATTTCTCATTCAAAGATTCTCTTGAGTACAGAAATCTTCCCTGACAAATGCCCTAAAAATAAGCATCTTGAATTTTTTTTTAATTTTATCATGATTTTTTTTTTTTTTAAATCAGGACTGAGGCTTGATGGTGTATGGTGCAATCTGGGCCAGACAACTATGACCAGGAGGTTAGATAGCCACACAGAAGCTGTGCGAGGGAAGATCCAAGTTGCAGTTACTAGGAGAGGGGATGGTGACACACATGTGTCACTTCAGAAGTGGTTGCTATCAGACAGTAGGTTGGGACCCTAATGCAGTGGGGCAATAGGAATGTTTCTGGGTGAGTGACACTTAGATATTTTAGAATAATCAAGGTAAAATGAATAATGAATAATGCAGACTTCATGTATGATTAGAACAAATTAAGGGATGTAAGTACAGAATGAGGAAGACACAAAAAACCTAATGAAAATATCTATGGAAATAATTCTATCTCAGTATAAGCATGACATCATTTGAAACCTCAAATTCTAATATAATTGATAATCAATTAAAAGAAGTATGCTTTTTAGACCAAGAGGAGCAATATTCCACCACATTCTACATATCTAGTGTTCAATTCTGGTGGGACATCTATGTTACAGAGAACATTGGTAAACAATTATATACTGAGAAAAGCAACCAGTTCAACTCACTTTAACATTCATCAGCATGCTGGTAATTTGCCAAACACTTTCTAGATATTATAGAGTGTTTAGAAAGCATTATAGAACATACAATTTGTCAAAATGAGACTACTTATCTGAAAAAGAGAAGACTTTGTATGAGGTGGAGTGAGGTTGGAAGGCATACATTGCATTGCTTCCCTTTTGAACATATAAAAGACTGAGTGCCCAGGGAAATGACACTCATTAGGAACTCAATAGGAAAGAAACTGAATGGACTATTTTATGAGGCAGTAATTTTCCTATTAATCTACATGTTCAAGCAGAGGACTTTGGTAACAATGTTTGGGCACCCCTAAAAAAGATGGGGTTGCATCTTAAGTTTGGTGAAAACCTCCTTGCAATTCAAAACTCCCAGCTGTTTTATGGCATGTGCAGAAATAGAACCTAGCTATCCTGTCTTTTATTCTTTCCACTACACTTTGACTTCTGGGTGATATTTACCAGTCTGCCTCATCTCCTTCAGCAGTTGATAATGCATTAGAGCCACTTCATATCAGACAAAAAAATAGGCTGTTAAATGTTGCTCCAACTGTGTCTACTACTTCCTGGACCGTAGCAATACATTAGTTTTTTTCCTCTCCAGAAAGATGGAAAATGATATACCTGATGTAAAGGACCATGAGGAATTTGGAAAAGGTGGTATTATTTGAAACCTAACTAAAAGAAACATAATTTCATTTTTTATTTTGAAAAAAGTCATGGTTATACTGTTTCTGATATCTTTAGCGTATGAATTATATTACACCTCTATTTTCTTATTTTACTTGTACTATAAATATTATTTATTTTTTTGGCCCCTTTGTGATGGGAGAACAATATGGGATAAGAATTTAATAAAATGTGTTCTATGTGCTTCTTGATTGGCTTTGAGAACAATGCAGTATATATATAAAACATGATCAACCTGTTATATACATGTTTCATTTTGAATAATACAGAGGTTTAACATGTGCCAGACAAGATTCTTAATACATCATATATTATAAATTTTATCATTTAAGCAGTTTTCAGTTATGTAATATGATAGCACTTTGATCAATATTGAAAGGAAAGCTCATTTTCACCTAATGAACATACCAAGTTAATTAGATATCATTCACAATCACAGCAATGTGCAAGGTAATATAGAATTTCAAAATAAATTTAAGACTGTTCTTGACACAATTAGCATAATATTTTTAAAAGAGATGGAGGTTATAACCACAAAATCGTGTTAGCCTTAAGGTATCCTTGAAAGTGACCAAGGTAAAGCAATTCATATTATTGCAAGAGACAGTTTTTTCACAAAAATCTGGATAATGAAAATCATTTTGAATGTGAAACATTTCAACTGTATTTGAACATTCCATATTCCTTATTTACCAGTTTTCTCTACTTTTAGCGGATGTTTTATATGACAGTTTAGCCACCCTGTAATGTCTGCTCAGGAAAGATGTCCTGGTTGTCACTGGTG
Source organism: Balaenoptera acutorostrata (assembly GCF_949987535.1). Classification (NCBI taxonomy): domain Eukaryota; kingdom Metazoa; phylum Chordata; class Mammalia; order Artiodactyla; family Balaenopteridae; genus Balaenoptera; species Balaenoptera acutorostrata. Next base: position 39,193,114 of record NC_080081.1, read on the forward strand.
ACTATTTTGTTACAGTACATAGATGTGAAAATATATGACTGCAAAAGAATTCCAAGCAGTTCAAACCTGAGGATATTAGTAATGTAACACTGAAGAAATGTTCATGTAGCTGAAGCAGTCTTAAAGTTTTGTGTCTCTGCTCACTATCCAGCACTTAAAGTATAATCAGTTCTGCAAATGTAAATGGCGTATTGTAAGTGGCACATTGCTACTTGAGAGAGAAGTTCTCAAACAGTTCTTTTATTATATTCCTAAATTAATCCCACATGAGTCATGGGCTTGGGTCACTGACTATAAAGTAGAAAATCTAGAAATCCAAGCTTAAAATAAATAAAGATGATCAATTTGCAATCAGTTTAAGTCTCTGTATATGTAATATTTACATCTTTCTCAAAAAGTATTTTAGAAAATGAAGACTAAAATTGACTAATTTATTTCAATCTAGAATTCATTCATTCTAAAATGAGTAAAAACCATGAATATAAACTGTTGGGAATCAATTAATTGGGCTTCAAATAAGATATGGTTTTTCATTAGCCATTTTTGTATGCTGACTACAATATGCATTTTGGGAAATAATTCACAATGAGTGAATGTAAGTCCACAAGTCATATTGTGTATTTTCCATTACTTATATATTGTTAATTAGTAAACAAATAAAAAATTGAAATACACAAACTTTATTAGTTAAGGTAATTATAACATTCTGTTGAACAACATTACTTAAGTGAAGCAAGAGAGAAAGGAAAATATAGAACTCTGTCCATGATTTAAATGTAGTGGAAAGAACACTTGACCTCAGTCAAAGATCGGAGTTTCAATCATGCAAGTAAGTTAAAATTTTTTGATGTTATTATCTTTGTTTATAACATGTAGAAAGTAAAATCTACCCTAGATAACTCACAGTGTTGTTGTTGTGTGTTAAAAGTGATAAAATGAAAAAAAAGTGATAAAATGAATTTGTTAGAAACTATTAGAAAGCATATTATTAAGTGATTAATAAATGAATAGAGAAAGGTTGAAAAGGTTAGTTTGCTTGAAGTCTGTACATTTACACATATCTTAATACTATCTGAGGGATACGTGCTTCTAAAAAGAGTCAGATTCTGAAGGAAAAAGATACCATTCTCAGCAGTCTCGAATGGTTAGTAGTGAGCAAGTGATCAAGGTTTAGAAACTCCTAATTTCTTGCATGAGACTTTGAATCTAGAATGAGACCCCTAGAGAAGAGAGCTATTGCAATTTCTTTCCCCATCCCAACTGTCTGGTAGTGGCGACTGGAACATTGACTGCAGCAGGAGTAGAGGCAGGGATGGCAGATACATCAGTGACGTGGGCTCAAAGTCATCCCAGGGGTGTGGCCCTGGCTCTGGTTCCCACAGCCCACTGTCCCTTGGCTTTGGCTTATCCTCTGAGTCCTGTGGTTTCTAAGACCTGTCTAACACTCTTCCAAATTGTATTGTTTTCTGCAAAGAGAGTCACGCTTGGTTTTTGCTACTTGCAATCAAAAATCTGTATCACGTAATGAATTCACCAGGAGTTTATTTGATACAAACATAGTTATAGTAATATAACTGGTACTCTCTTTTAAGGATTAAAAATATGGTTATTGATTCCATGAATTCCTCTTTGTTCCTAGAAAACACTTCTTTCTTTCTATCTCTCTGATCTTTTACATATCTTAATATATTAATACTATCTTGTAGGGTGCCTTAACCTGAAACGGCTGTACTCAGAGACACTCCATAATTCCCTTTACAGCCCAAATCCCCATCAGAACTTAAATTATATTATGGTAATCACTGTCTTAAAAAGAGCCAGTTAGAAGTGGCATGTACCAAAATAAGAGGGTTAGATATTAGCAATGCATATTTTAGTGTCTACAGTTGTTCTACTTTTCACTGCAACACAGTGTTTCTTACCCTTTACTTGTTTAATGGAATAGATGGCATATTTTTGAGGACTGATTTATTTGGCTTGGTTTGTACGAATTGATTCATTTTAGAGCATTTGACAGAATAGTCGGTATCAAAATAATGCTGTACACAAAACACATAAACACATTATTGTATGAAGAATGAACTAAAAGATCATAAGTTCTCAAAAATGATGCTCACAGCAAGAGGATTAAATTGCATAAAAATCAAGTCACTCTGAAATACATAGTATAATAAAAGCTTGAGAGAAAAATGTAAGATGAGCTCAATTTCTCAGCCATTGCCATGAGTCTGGATGTGCATCCTGCTGTTATGTGAACAATTACCATGCCTGGAGGGAACTGAATGAATGTTGGCACCTATTGGCAGATGAAATAAAAACCTAAGCTTATTCTCCTATCACTAGGTTCACATGCCATATGCTACAAACTAATACATTAAGTCGGCATAATGAGGAAGATAACACATTGTGCTCCTGCTTGCTTACATTGCAAAAACAGTGACACCATTCTATAAATTGTCTGTAATTCATTGAATTTCTTTTTTTCTTACAATTCTTAGAATTGTAGAAGTACACGAATGAAGAAAATATACCAGTTGATTTGCTTTGTTAAGAGTAGACGATACATTGAACTTTGACCTAAATCATTTTCTCTCCATTTTTCTTGAACCTTCCAAGGTCTATGCTGCATATTTGCCATTGAATACTATAATCTCTATGTGCTTTTTTTTTTTTTTTTATAAAACAGGAGTGCATAGAAAATATACAGATATGACACTGAAAATCTTATTTTCATTAGGTGGGTTATTCTTACAAATATATTTTAATTGGATAGTTTTGATTTCCATGTTAACTATATTACTGTGTCCCCTGTATGAAAGATATGCAAAATGTGTAGCATGGTTTAGGTTTTGAGCCAAGGGATCAGTGAATGTTTGACTGTGGATTGACAACTAATACATGGAATGTTTGGAAACTTAGACGTCTGTATAACCACATATGATCATTTCGGACAAATCAAAGTGAGAATGTATGGGGAGGAATGAACAATTACCTCAAATAAAAAGGAAGCAAATTTAGTCTTTCTTTCCAATTATCCCTGTGGATATCTCTCAACATAAAAAAAGGCAGAGGATGGTAAAGTCACCAGGAGTATAAGAGTAATGTGCATGTGATTGCTATAGCCCTAGACCTCTCATCAATTCAGCCAGTCAACAGTGTGTTCTGCATTTGGCCATGCACAGTAAAATATTACAAGAAATATAGGACACTGTTTTTATTGTCAAGGAGTTTAAAATTCAAATAGTGTGCCAGCACATACAGGGTTATGGTATGGAAAGTAAAAACTCAATAGAGAAAAATTAGATGTAATCTAAATGGGATGAATCAAACTACTGGGGGACTCCTGAAAAGTCGGAAGATTTTGTGTAGAAGATTGGAGTTAATTGATTGACGAAGGATGTGGAGGACATGGATAGTAAGGAAAAGGTGTAAGAGATGCCAGGGAAAGACAAGCCAAAATAAACAAAGCCACTAGCTCAATGCTAGCAATGAGCATGTTTTGTATTCAGGAGAAAGGAATAGTACTTCATGATGAAATGTCACAGAATAATTCAAAATATGTTTGGTGAGGAAAGAGTAGATAGCTCATGGAAAATATTGAAAAAGAGCAGATATTTGGACTTGTTCTGCTAGACAATAAGGAAATACTGAAGAAAACACAATTTCATTCAAAGGTAATACTTATTAATGTAATTCCCAGTTACTGCCTGGCCGTTGTGCAGGATGGTAAAATAACTAAAAAGTATTCTAAGTGTATCAGCTAGTATCAGTATGTGGTTTCTTCACCTTGAAAATGTTTTCTGCTTTGCTTAAAATTTTATTTTTAGACATTCAAAAAGAGAAAAAAAATATGGAATTTCTGGTTAAATGACTTTGTAAATCAACGCTTTGAAATTTGTATTTCTCTGATACACTACATCCTCCGTAAAAATGTGTAGCAATGATAAATTACATAAAGAGGAATTTAAAAGCCCCCCAAAATAAACATTTATAGGTATCAGAAATAAATATAAATGTAACACAATGGGTAGAGGATAAAGCTATGTGCTTTCTGGGTTTCAGGTATCAATGAAGGCTGAGAAAGCCTAAAGTTCACTTTGCCTAAGTAAGAAAGATGGAAACCACAACATATAAACGACGGGAAGGACCAAATATCTGCTCATTTCTGAAAACCAGGGTTAAAGAGGATTTCCACTGGTGGTGAAAGGAGATGAAATAAATTAACACCAAATAGGTCCCCAAATCATGGCTTTTTGAAGTTACGGATCTGGGAAGTAGATGGACAAAAACCCAACTTAAGAACAGGAACTAAAACAGCACATCTCTGGCTTGGGATCTGAATTTACAATATCCCCAGTATCATTGTAGGATAGGAGCTCCAAGCTGACACTTTAAGAATTTGCTCTGTGTCAGGGGCCTTGTGGGTTAGTTGGAGGCATTTAAATTCAGTATGCAAGATGGGTTATGAGAAAGTGATAGACAGACAGATAAAGAGAGAGAAAGAATCACTGCTCTGTTCACTGCCACATACAAGATGAACTTGAAAAATCGAAACTCTAATAAACACAAAGAATGAAAAATAGCAAATTACTCTAAATGAATTTACACTAAATTAAGAATAAAATAATATGTAAAAAAATTTACATACTTACATTTAATATCATTAAAGAGATAAGGGAATAACATTCAAAGATTTCTGCAAAAATAGTGCAGAAATGAGACAATATCAGATGACTAGGAATAAATTCATTGGAAATATTTGAAAAAATGTGAATGTTGAAAACAAAAACTCAAGATAGAATAAATTCTAAAATGTTTAGATTTGAGGTCTACCATGCCAATTGGACCTGATGGTAGGGACAACTACTCTAGGTGCTTTGAAAAGATGCACTTGTACAAGGAGATGATAGATGCATCCTTCAAAAATTCAGAGGTTGCCACATGAGTGAAGTTTTTAGGATTTCAGTAATATTTGGCAAGCCAAAATATCCTTTTATGTCAGTGGTTCTCAAACTTTAATGTTCATTAATATCACCCTCAGAGTTTCTGATTAGTAGAACTGGTCAAAGCTCAAGAATTTATATTTTTAACCAGTCCCCAAGTAATGCAAAGCCATGTCATATGTAACAGAAAACAAGAAATTATTTGAAGAGTATATCTGTATAATCTATTGGGCACTAGCTGAGGCTAAGTTCCTGACCATGTAACATCAAGGAATGGTTATTATCACACTCAGAGACTCATAATATTGGTTGAATACAGCAGCAAAACATCATGCAATAGAAATGATACACTTGGGATCCAGCCCTGCAAGATCAAGAGGACATAAGTAAAGTACATAAAGAGGTAACCCAGAGGTTACCCACCTCTGTTTCATCACTGCCTCTCCCTCAGCTTTACCAGAGGGTTCCCTAAGGCTACTACAACTGTGGATATGAATTCAGCTCTCATTTGCGGATGAGTAAAGTTATTATTAGAAAAAAAATGGACTGCTTCCAAGTTACAGTCTTTTTCAGGGCTGGCCCTCAAGACACTGGGCAGGAGGAAATAGCCTCTCAGTGTGATGAGCTGTATACAGAGCATATTTACTTTGGGAATGAAACGGCCTTAAGTGCAGATACACACTGACTCCTAGGCAGGCATGATATTTAAAAGACAAAGATGGGATAATGGGAGTCAAAGGAATATGGCAAAGAGTAAAGTGGTGGATCTATGGAACTGAGTGCAAAACACATATCTTTATGTCTCACATTAATATACACCAGAGAACATTTTTGGGGAACTCTTAACAATATAGACAGTATGATTTTCCTTGTGTATGTCTATCAGCCTCTCTCTTCATAAACTTCCATGCTGGGCCAATGAATCTGAGAATGATGTACCTGGTAGCAAGGCTAAAACTACATATGGGCTCAAGAACATATATTCCCTTTCTCCACCTATAAATCTGCAAGCAGAAGAGACAACTTTTATCCCTTTATCGTAGCACCATTCCTCAATGAGAACACTGGTGACAGGTTGACTATATTGGACCCTTTCTACCCTGGATGGTGCAGCAATTTGTTCTTACTGGAATTGGCACCTATCTCAGATAAGAATTTGTCTTCCTTGTCTGCTATAGTGCTTCTTCGAGCATTACCATCTTAGAGCCAAGAGAAACACTAACTTATTGGCATGGGATCCTGTACTGTATTGCCTCATACCAGTGGACCAATTTTATGGCAGAAGAGGTATGACAATGTGCTCATGATCATAGAACCCACTGCTGCTACACTGTATTGCCATAACTTGCCTAATAGACTGATGGAATGGATATCAAAGTTACCACAAGAAATAGCTCAGATTACTATATCTTGTGAGTTTGAGATTCTATTTTCCAGTATTTGCACTGAACCAACAGCTTACATATGGTGATAGGTACTTAGAAGCTAGAATGCTTAGATCTAGGAACCATGAGCAAAAGTAGGATCCACCCCTCTAAACAGTCCTCCCAAAGGCCTACTTGTGACCGCGAGGGCAAGATTAGTAAAGTGGATTTTGAAGAACAAACCTGGGAAGACTCACTCTCCTGGATGTTAACACAGTCTATCATTGGTGTAGATTGACAAAACAGAGTGGCAACTTTTAAACATGCTAAATGACAGATTTGACTTTACAATACTGTAAAGAATGAACTTTCTATAAAGTGGAGCTAGGAAGATTGGTTGTTCTGTGGAAAATATAAACTTGGATTCTTTCCTCATATCATATAACAAAAATCCTTTCCAGGTAGATTACAACTTAAGTGAGAACAGCAAAAAGTTAAAATTGTAAAACAATATGTAAGAAGATATGACCTTAGGATAGGGAAGAGTATCTTAAAGAAGACACAAAGAGCACAAAACACACAGGAAAATATTTATAAATTTGACCATATTAATTTAAATTTTCCTACATAGACACACCATACACAAAATGAAAAGAAAAACCACAATCTGAGAGAAGATATTTACTGGGCCTATACAAAAAACAAAAGTTGAATTATTTATTGTTAGGAACCTCTCTGACAATAATAATTGTTAATAAAATGACAACCCAATGGGAAAATCGACAATAATAAAAACAATTCACACAGGGGGAAGTCTGAATTAGCAATGAACACAAAAAATGTCTAACACCAGAAGTAACTACAGAAGTGAAAATTAAAACACAATTAGATACCATTCTCATTATTATTATTATTATTATATACGTAAGAACTTTAAAATATTTGACAATGCCAATAACTGTCAAAGATCCAGAAAAATAAAATTAAGAATTGTCTCATGCTCCTGATGGACATGTAAAATAACAGAAGCATTTTGGAATGCAATTTGACAATATCTATAAAAGTTTAAGAGGCAGTGTATCATTTAGAATGATGTTCAAGCATAAGTAACTGTAAATCAGATTACAGTGGTTTAGTCAAGCAAAGGGTTTGTCTCAGACACTAAAATAAAAATTATCTGGACAGCCCTGGGCATTCCAGGGCTGGAGAAGTAGCTAACAATGCCTTCAAGGACCCAGACTTATTTTGTCACTCTGCTTTCCTGCACCTCCAGGATAATCACAATTACAGGCAAGAAGAAGGTTAGGCGTGATTGAATTGGCATGGGCAGTTTATACTGATATTGACTTGGCCAGAACTATATCATAATGTAGCCACATCTAGCTGCAAAAGAGATTTCTTTTCAAACTCTAAAGTTGAGATAGCCAAATATAAAGGGATTTGAGCAGTGCTGAATTAGTCAGTTTGACATAAATATATATATATATATATATATATATATATATATATATATATATATATCGCCTACTGTCTTGCTACTCAAAGTGTGTTGTGTCCTCTATGAACAAGAAGATGCCTCTGCACCATTTAGTAATTTTTAAGAAATGCATAATTTCAGGCTCTACCTCAGATCTACTGGATCAGTATCTGCATTTTAACAGGAGTCCCAGGTATATCCACATGCAAATTAACCATGTAACAGTGTACATTGTACCTTACAAGGAAAAATGGAAGTAACCTAAATGCCCATCAATAACAGAATACATAAATATTTATTCAATAGAATAATTTAACGGGCAGTTGAAACAAATAACTAGATTGACTAGTACTCACATGGACAAATACCAAAAGTATAATATTGATTTAAAAAGACCAAATGCAAAATTAAATCAACAGTATGATATAGTTTGTGTATGTTTTTTAAAGTATAAAACAATATTTCATATGAATACAAACATACTTATCAAAATATTTTAAAATGTATGGATGAAGGATGCTCGTCAACTTTTTATATTGATTAACTTGGGATAAAGATAAAAGGAAATGTGATTGAAAAAGAGTACAAAGTGGTTTCAATTGCATCTGTATTTCTTTTAAAACTGCAAATATGGCAAAAGGTTAAGAAATTTGCACTTGTGTGTCAGCAAAATTATTCTCTAAACTTTTTATACATTTTAAATATTTCTTAATATATCTTTACATATAAAATGAATGCAGATAATTTTTTGAAAGGATAATAATGATGTAACATTTTCCACACTGGCAATTTGTTCTTAAATGATTTAGCAATAGATGGGTAAAACGAATACATTATTTATGATTAAGTCATCATTAGAGCAACATTTGTAACTGATTTTTATGATAGTGAGTCCATGATATTTCAATGAATTTGCGGCTCTTTCCTGGTAATAACACAGTTAAGAATATATCTAAATACATGCACACATATTTATAACAAGCATGCTTCAAAACTGCTAAGGATGAATAGAATAAATGTGGTGAAGCTGAATATTATGCCTGTTTTTGAAAGGAATCTGAGTACTCTTGGAACGTACACACCATTTTCCTGACCTCTTGTAGTCTTCCTCTCCACCAACTGCTTTGACTTTGACAGTGATGTTTAGTATATGTTTGCTCCTTTTCAAAACATCAAATATGCTTGAAAAATTTGCATCTTGGTTCTTGTCATTGTTTGCTTCATTTGTAGTGTACAACTTTCTCTGTGTTTTTAGTGCTTAACATTAACACTAGAAATGGCATATTGTTTTATACTGTAGAAAACAATTTCTTAGCATATAATAGTCCTAGAGAGAAAAAACCCTCATTAATAAAAGGATTGTTCGCTCAGTCTCGCTGCTATGTGAACCACTTTCATGTTTATTAGCCATAAGATAGGGAAACTAATGGGAAGAAAATTTAAGTGACATACCATGAGGACACACAGTAGTGAGTGGAAGGAACAGGGTTTGAAATAATCCCATGGTGTTTCCACTCTGTTCTCTTTGAATCTTTCACTATCTTCACAATATCCTGAAGTTAAAACCCAGAGACTTAGTTTCCTACTAAAATATAAGAGCTTTTTAGTTTATTCTGATATTGGCCTCAAGTACCACTTCTTGTCTTCTCCCCATAATAGATGTTAAGATAGTTGATTATTATAAGAAGCTTATCCGTGGCTACTTGGCCATCTTTACCTGCATGCACAAACGCCTGAAGCTGGAGTATTGAGAGGGTAATTAGAGAGAGAGAGAGCTGGTGAATTTTTAAATTGGTGAACCAAGAAGGAAAAAAACGAAATGTCATTAGTGGCACATAATATATTTCCATTCCTCGTAAATGCAGGACCACTTAAAAACAAATAAAACTAATGAGTATTCAGTGAGATTGCCAGATACAAGGAAACATAAGAAAATAATAGCTTTCCCAAATGCCAGCAATAATCAGTTAGGAACTCATACACACACACACACACACACACACACACACACACACTCACACACACACAGAGTTTTTTAGAAAAACCTGCTAGATACTTAGAAATGAACTTCAGAACTTAGAAAAATACATATCTAAACAAAATAAGAAAATAGTAAAAAAGTATTAATTAAAATGGCCTACTAAAAGATACCATATTCCTGGAAAGGAAGAATCGATAATAAAAATATGTAAAATATTCTAAAATAAACATGTTCTTTCAATGTAATCTCTCCAAAACTGTAATAAGAAGTAGATAAACATGTACTGTCCTGAAATGGAAATATGTACAATGTATATCATTAGCTGAGAAAAAGCAAGATGTAGAATAATATCTGATACTTTAATAGTTGTATATACATAGAACACATGGAATCTGTGTGTATTTTTCTTCCTCTCTCTGTGTGTGCATTTACACAGGAATGGAATGATCCACACCAAATTCTTAATTTCAGTCATTGTTGGGAGACAGGTGGGGAGGAGGGAGCAGGAGAGCTTTTTACATACTATGTACTTCCGTGTTGTTTGAAATTTTTATGATGGCCATATTATACTTGAAAAAGAAAAATAAATAAAGGGTCAAAGAAACAAAATGGAGGTATGTCATACTGAGGAACATAAAGAAATCATTTTTGGTAGTTTTACAAATCTGTTTCAAGAAGGGCAATAAGTCATGCTGAATAATGACCCCCAAAAAAGTCCAAATCCCTGGAACTGTGAATATGTTCCCTTACATGGTAAACAGCCAGGCTAACGTGATTAATTTAAGGATTTTGAGATTGCGGGTGGTGGGGGGTTACCCTTGATTGTCCAGGTGGGCCCAATGTTACCATAGGTGTCCATACAAGAAGGAGGCAGAGGAAGATTTGACTACAGAGAGAAGAAAATGTGAAGATAGAGGCAGATATTAGGTGAAACTGCCATGAGTCAAAGGATGTCAACAGCCTCTAAAACCTGGAAGAGTCAAGGAGCAGATTCCCTCCTGGAGCCTCCAGAAGGAATCGGCCCTGCCAACACCTGGATGGTAGCCTATAAGACTGACTGTGAACTTCTAGCCTCCAGAACTCAAAGAGACACATTTCTGTTGTTTGAAATCACTAAGTGTGGTAATCTGTTACAACAGCAGTAAGAAAATGAATGCAGGCAGGAAAAGTGCCCTGAGACAAATCTGCTTTGCAGTTAGGGTAACCAGATAACCCATGTGGCCCAAAACCTAAAGGTTGATGAGATTAAGTTTGGTAGTGCCAAGCAAGAGGAAAAAGAGGACGTGAATCACCATGGTATGGGTAGAGCCGACATTTAAATCACAAGCAGAACATTTTAAAAAACAAAAACAAAAACCTGGGATAAAACTGAGTCAAAAGTGAGAGGCCAAGATCAATCAGTCAGCTGATTAACAAATGGGTTTTGAGTGTATGCTTTACACAAGGCTTGGGATGGAAATGTAATGAGAAATGGACTGTGCCTTTACAGAGTTTGCAATCAGGGAAAGACAAACAATCCACTGAGTAATTTTAGGCAGATGAATGATCATTGATAGCGGGTTGGATTGCAAAGATAATATTAACCACAAGAAGAACAGAAGCCTGTGCCCCATGGGGAAGCCACAGGAAAAGCATAGATCAGAAGCAGAAAAAGACCAGGTCAGAGCAGTCTCAGGGGTTAAAGATCAAAGGAATGAACTATGTCCATCACATCTCCTCTGCAATCCAAAGGCCTCTCAAGAAGTGACCTGGGGCTTTGCCCTGGGGAGGGAGGCCTGCAGTTGCTGGTGTCCCCAGAAGAATGACACTTATACTCTCCTAAATGGAGCGCTACTCTATATGAGAAAAAAAACAAAACCAAAAAATTATATTGAACACATCAGTGTCAAACTAGAATTCTTTGCTGAGCTAATGCCAGTTTACTTCTGATTATTCCTATAACAGGGCCACTGATCTACTTCTAACCCACATAATGAAGAAATGAAGAAAAATACACACACACACACACACACACACACACACACAAATATGCATATTGTTTTTGTATGATATCAGGTTTTCTATTAAGGTTTTAGAAAAATTACCTACTTAATTAATGTCCACATTTGTTTCATCCTGTAGTATTGGTTTTAAAATATAAACTTTTGAAATGAGGGTGGTGTGGTCTTGTTAATCTGCTCCAAAGCCATTTCAGTGTCAGGCACACATTATACACTAATTGGATTCCTGATGCGACTTTAAAAACTAATTTCAAAACACTAAGTAATCAGAGGCTTTATCTTCAATACAAGACATTGCATCAGCAAAAAGTGTTTATTAGTCAGCCACCTGTGTTCTGTACAAAGCACTTTAAGCAGACACAGTCCCTGCCCTGAGGAACTGTCTAAAGCCAGTGCCACTGTAACATTCAAAGACAGACAACTACACTAACGACAAACACAAGCTACTTACATTATTAAAAAATAAAAGAACCCACTTCATAATGTTATTTGAATCAAAAGCTCAGCTACTGTTTTGTTTTGGAAAAAAATGGTAGAGAGACTTGCAAAATAGTCGATAAATGTTTGTAGAATTAAATAATGCATTCAACAATACTATTTTGACTCAAGAGATAGAAAAAATACAAATGCAAATATGTTTTTTTGATTAGAGTATATTATAAATGGCACAGTCAAATGATGTGGACTTTACTTATCTGAGGACCAGGTTCTCATATGTCTTTCTGTCATTTCCATGACATTGTAATCTACCTAAGACAGGACCAAGAGATGTTACTATTTATATATCAGTTTTCACCACAGTGTCTGTTATATGATATAGAGCTTACAGAAATGTTGAAGATGACTAATAACGAACAGTGTAGAATAATATTGGAGCCAGTTTTCTACAAGTAGAAAAGTTCCTCTTTATGCCTTCTTACTAGACCTGTTTTTTAATATGTGTGGAGGATTATGAATATATTAATACCTTCAATAGAAAGGATATACTAGGTCACCCTGGCTTTTCTTATAACACTTTCCCATAATACAGATTTTACTGTTTGTCTTGTAACCTTCACATTGCAAACGTTTCTTCAATTGCAAAAAAGATGGACTAAATGAATTTCTAATTGAGGCCATTTTATGAGCCCATCATGTATGGATGTACCTCAAAACTCCAGGGAACATCATTTACATAGATACATCAGTATAATTGGGAGTGTTACCTCTGGAGTTGTGCATTGTAGTGGCTCTGAGTGAGTTAGGGCAGCATACATGATGTTCAGTATAGACAATGACTTTTCTCACAAACTAATGTATGCAGACCTCATGCCCAGTTAAAGCAATCTCTTCAAGGGAATACTCAGTCTCCCTTCCACTATACGAGTGTTCCCTCAAAATTTAACCATTTTTCCCCTTCTAGTGGGAAGAAACAGATGAAAAAATAAACAACAAATTTAGAAAAGTTATAGAATCCTCATACATCTATTCTAGGAAAAAGGAATTATTTCCATCAAGCCATGGAATAACTTTATTCCATGAAGTTTTGACACCAAAAGTCATTGAATTAATTTCAATTGTTGAAATCAATTTAAAAATACTGATAATCTATAATCAAATTTATGCTGCACTACAAGGTTTAGAAAAAATATTTTAAGCCTAGCTTCTGCCTTTAAAGAGTTTTATGAGAAAATAAGAATTACAGAGTACATAGAATATGATCCAGTGTTAGAACTTTCATTATAAAGACATTTGGGGAAATTCTCATAAGTTGTGTAAGAGAGAATTTTGTACAATCAGTTACATTATGTTAAAGTCATATCTTATATAATTTCAAAGTATATTAGAGATAGATAGATGATAGATAGATAGACACACACTTTAAAGAATGGGAGAAAAATAGAATCAATAAAAATAAATAAATCAGAATTAATAAAAGTTTCATTTCACCCCTAATGTAGTATGCTGAATAATGGCCCCCAATGACATCAGATCATAATCCTCAGAACCTGTAAATGTTACCTTATTTGGAAAAAAAGCATCTTTGCTGATGTGATTTAATTAAGGATTTTGCAGTGGGGAAATTATCTTGGAGAGGATGTGCTTTAATTGCAAACACACACACACCCTTATAAGAGGGTGGAAGAGGAAGAGAGGGATGAGAAGAAAATGAGGTGTGAAGACAAAACAGATATTTGAAGGCGCTGTGCTGATGAACTAAAAGATGGAAGACAGATGATGAGGCCATGAACCAAGGAATGCAGCCCTAGAAGCTAGAAAAGACAAGGAAACATTTTCTCTCCCATAGTCTCCAGAGGTAGCACAGCACTGCTGCCACTTAGGTTTTAACACAGTGAAACCACTTTGGACTTCTGACCTCCAGAAATGTAAGGGAATAAATGTGTGTTGTTTTAAGCCATTAAATTTGCAGTAATTTGTTAGCGCAGCCACAGGAAACCAATATACATATCTTCAGATACAGAACTGGACTCTTTAAACATCCTTCCTCAAATGATTTCTCTCTCTTCCTTTTTAAAATAATTAAATAATTCCAAATACAAACATTTTCAAGAAGGTTAGTAAATTAATCAAAAATATTTAACTGTCTTTCTCTTTATTGATTTCCTCTATTTCTATTTATCAGATCTTCTTTTAACTCCAGGCTTTCACTTAGGCTCAAGTCCCTCATGATATATATATATATATATATATATATATATATATATATATAAATCAGACACATCTTGACAATGTTTTTCTTAATATTTCTATGTTATGTTTGGGATTTCTCCATAATATATATTTTGCATATTAATTTTGTGCTAACAGAAGTTACAGACAATTGTATTAGTTTTTGGTTGCTACTGGAGCAAATTTTCACAAACTTGGTGGCTTGAACAATAGAAAATTATTACCTTACATTCTGTAGGTCAGAAGTCAGATACAGGTTTCACTGGGATAAACTCAGGGTGTTGGTAGACCTACGTTCCTTTCTGAAGGTTCTAGGAAATATTCTGTTTCTTTGATCTTTCCTGCTATAGAGACTGCCCATGTTCCTGGGGCACCTATTCTCTATCTTCAAAGCAACAACAGTGGGGCTAGTCTTTCTCATGTTGCCTTTTATCTGGTTCTCTGACCACAGCTGGAAAAGGTTCTCAGGTTTTAATGATACATGTGATTAAATTGGGTACACTTGGATATTTCAAGTTAAACTACCATCTCAAAGGTCTACACCCTTAATTACATCTGTAAAATTCCTTTTGCCATGTAAGGTAACATCTTTAAAAGTTCTGGAGATTATGTATGGACATCTCTGGAAGCCATTATTCTGCCTCCATACCTATCTACTATATATTCATATATATTGTTTATACTATGAAAATCTAAAATATGTTGATTGATAGATATTTTAAATAATAATGACAGTAATTTTAAAATTATTTGCACATATTTCATCCCTAAAAAATACAATTTACAGATCACATGTATCTTTAAAAGCACAAAATTTTAAGTATTTTTCAAAAAGATGGAGTAAGATGTATGGAGAAGGTATATCCAAAGGAAGTCTGAGAAAGCCTCAGAAACACTAGGTGGACTGACAACAGGTATTTGTCAGTTATTAATGACCAGAGGAGGTGACTGCTGCTTCAAATATGAAAACAGAAATGGAAAACTTCAAGAAACATGAAAAATTAAAGAAATGTGACATCACCAAAGGTTCACAATAATCTCCTGGTAACTGATCCCACAGGCATGGAGACATGTGAAGTATGCAATAAATAGCTCAAAATAGCTTTTTAAAGAATGCTCAGTGAGGGACTTCCCTGGTGGCACAGTGGTGAAGAATCTGCTTACCAGTGCAGGGGACATGGGTTCAAGCCCTGGTCCAGGAAGATCCCACATTCCGTGGAGCAACTATGCCCATGTACCACAACTACTGAGCCTGTTCTCTAGAGGCCACAAGCCACAACTACTGAGCCCAGGTGCCACAACTACTGAAGCCTGCACACCTAGAGCCCATGGTCTGCAACAAAGAGAAGTTACCACAATGAGAAGCCCAGGCACCAAAACAAAGAGTAGCCCCCGCTCACTGCAATTAGAGAAAGCCCACGCACAGCAACAAAGACCCAACACAGCCAAAAATAAAATTAATTAATTAATTAATTTTTTAAACAAAGAATGCTCAGTGAGCTAAAAGAAAACACAGAAAGGCAATCCAGTTAGATCAGGAAAATAATACATGAACAAAAAGAGAATTTTAACAGAGAGAGAAATCAATAATAAAGAACCAATCAAAAACTCTGGAGCTGAAGAATTGAATGACTGAAATGAAAAAAAAAATGCAATAGAGAGCATCAAAAGCAGAATGAATCAAGCAGAGGAAAGAATCTATAATATAGAACATAGCAATTTTGAAATTATCCAGTCAGAGGAGAACAAAGAAGAAAGAATGGAAAAGAGTGAAGAAAGCCTCTTTCTTTGATGATCTATAGAATATCATCAAAGAAACCAATTTGTGAATTATTAAGCTTCCATAGGAGAAAAGAGGAAGAAGAGAAAAGAAAGTTTATTTAAAGAAATAATGTCTGAGAACTTCCCAAATCTGAGGAGAGATTTGGATATCGAAGTTTATGAACTCATAGGTCACCAAACAAACTCAACTTAAAGACATCTTCTCAAAGATACATTATAATAGAATTGTTGAAAATCAAAGACAGTCTTAAAAGAAGCAACAGAAAAAAGCATGTAACTTATAAGGGAACACCAAAAAAGTTATCAACAGATTCTCAGCAAAATCCTCAAAGGCCAGAAGAGAGTGGGATGATATATTCAAAGTGCTGAAAGAGAAAACTGACAACCAAGAATATTCTAACTGACAAAATTGTCTTTCAGAAATGAATAAAAAGTTAAAGACTTTCCCAGACAAATAAAAGCTGAGGGACTTCATCACCACTAAATATGCCTTAAAAGAAATGCTGGAAGAAGTTTTTCAAGCTGAAATGAAAGGATGATAATTAGTATCATGGAAACATGTGAAAATACACAGCACAATGGTAAAGGTAGGTATATAATTAATTCAGAGTACTCTAACATTGAAATATGGTGGAGTGTTAACCGCTTAACTCTAATATGAAGGTTAACAGAAAAGAGTATAGCTTTCTTTTCTCTTCTCCTTCTTCACAAATATGTGGAAATTAAACAACACACTTCTGAACAAACTAATGGGTCAAATAAGTAATCAAAAGGGAAATAAATATATATATATATATTTGATATGAAGAGATAATAAATAAATAAATATATTTGAAACAAATGTAAGTGCAAACACAACAGCCAAAAATCTATGGGATACGATCAAAGCAGTTCTAAGGGAACGTTTATAGCAATAAAAGCCTACACTAAGTAAGAAGGAAGATCTCAAATAAATAACTTTATACCTCAAAGGAACTAGACAAAGAAGCCCAAAACTGATCCCAAAGTTAGAAGAAGGAAGGAGATAACAAAGATCAGAGTGGAAATAAATGATACAGAGACCAGAAAAATGATAGAAAAGATCAACAAAACAAAACAAAACTCATTTTTTGGGAAGATTAACAAAATTGATGAATCTTTAGTAAATTAATAGAAAAAAAGACCCCAAATAGCCAAAGCAATTCTGATAGAGAATGAAGCTGAAGTCATCACACTTCTTGATTTCAAACTATACTGAAAAGTCATAGTAATCAAAACAGTATGGTACTGGCATAAAAATAGACACATGGGCTAATGGAATAGACATGAGATTCCAAAAATAAACCCTTGCATATATAGTCAACGAATATTTGAGAAGAGAGCCAAGAATATTCAATGGAAAAGGACTGTCTCTTCCATAAATGATGTTGGGAAAACTTGATATTCACTTGCTGAATAATGAAATTAGATTGCTATCATTCACATACTCATAAAATCAACTCAAAATAGACTAAAGACAGAAACATAAGACCTGGAACTGTAAAACTCCTAGAATAAGACATAGGGAAAAATCTCTTTGACATTGGCCTGGGCAGTGATTTTTTTTAATATGACACCAAAAGCATAAACAACAAATGCAAAAAATAATAAATGGGACTACCTGAATTTAAAAAGCTTCTGTACAGTAAGAATCAATAAAATGAAAGGGTATCTTATAGAACGGGAGAAAATATCTGCAAATTCTATATCTGATAAGGGGTTAATCAAAATATATAAGGAACTCATACAACTCAGTAGCAAAAATAACCCAAACAATTCGATTAAAAAATGGGCAGAGGAATTGAATAGACAATTTTAAAAAGAAGACATACAAATGTCTAACAGGTACATGAAAAGGAGCTCAACACCACTAATCATCAGGAAAATGCAAATCAAAACTGCAATGAGATATCACCTCACACCTGTTAAAATGACTATCCTCAAAAAGACAAGAGATAAGTATTGGTGAAGATGTGCAAAGTAGGGAATCCTTGTGCACTGTTGGTGGGAATGTAATTTGGGCAAACACAATGGAGAACAGTATTAAAATTCCTCAAAAACTTAAAAATAGAACTACCATATGATCCAGCAATCCCACTTCTGAGTTTATATGCAAAGGAAATGAAATCAGGATCTCTAATAGACACCAGCACACCCATGCTTGTTGCAGGATTCTTGACAACAGTTAAGATATCAAAACAACCTAAGTGGTCATCAATGGATGAATGGAGAAAAAGATGTGGAATGTACATATGCAATGGAATATTATTCAACCATGAGAGGAAAGGAAATTCTTCCATTCATGACAACATGAATTGAGGGTATTACTCTAAGTGAAATAAGCCAAACAGAGAAAGACATATACTGTATGATATTCAATTATATGTGAAATCTAAAAGAGCTGAACTCATAGAAACAGAGAATAAAATGGTGGTTGCCAGGGGCTGGTGGAGGGGAGGTGGTAGGGGAAAAAAGAGAGATGACAGTCAAAGAATATAAACTTCCAGTTATGAGTAAGTTCCGGAGATCTAATGTACAGCATGGTTATTATAGTTAACAGTACTTTATTATATACTTGAAAGTTACTAAGAGAGTAGACCTTAAATATTCTCACTACAAGAAAGAAACCTTAATTATGTGAGGTGATGGAAATATTAACTAACCCAATGGGGTAATTATTTCACAATTTATAAGTGTATCAAACCTCTCAGTATTCACCTTACATGTATACAATATTCTATGAAGATTATGATTATATCTGAATAAAGCTGGAAAAAAATAAAGATTCTAGGGCTTCCCTGGTGGCGCAGTGGTTGAGAATCTGCCTGCCAATGCAGGGGACGCGGGTTCAAGCCCTGGTCTGGGAAGATCCCACATGCCGCGGCGCAACTGGGCCCGTGAGCCACAACTACTGAGCCTGCGCGTCTGGAGCTTGTGCTCCGCAACAAGAGAGGCCGCGACAGTGAGAGGCCCGCGCACCGCGATGAAGGGTGACCCCCACTCGCCACAACTAGAGAAAGCCCTCGCACAGAAACAAAGACCCAACACAGCCAAAAATAAATTAATTAATTAATTTTAAAAAAATAATAAAAAAAAATAAAGATTCTAGACTAGGTTTTGGCATATTTTCAGGTGGGAAGATAAAGACGGTCCCTTGTATTATGAAGACAAAGCTGAAGCAATGAGAAGTGGTGGGTCTGAAGAAAAAGAAGCGTTAACTTAAAACTTGCCTGGTATTAATGGCAGTTCTAAGGGGTAGCCTGGACTTTTGGAGGCCTCCCTGCTGCTCAAACTTGGTCACCTTAACACCCCTCAAAACTCTCAGATGCAAAGAGTTTCTTATCCTTGCTTTGCAAATGCACATTTAAGATCAATATCCGCTCCAAAACAGACTGGCACTTTAAACAATTCTGATAAAAGTTTTCATGAATTGCCAGTGAAGTCACATTACCTAGTTTCATGGGACTATCTGTATTCACGTTCTTTCTCTTCTTACATCCAAACATTGATATTGAAACCATTTTTTTCACTTTCTAAACACAATTTCTGGCATTTGTATGTGACTTCTAATTGAGAAGTGTGCCAGATGACAGTTAGATTCAGAGGTTGAGATTTACCAGCAGTTTAACTATCTGCCCAGGTATAAACCTACCAGTAAATTCTATCTCTTCAGTCTTTTTCATCTTAGATGTGTATTTTCCTGTGCAACACAGCAGAGGTTTGAATTTTAGCTTAAATTCAGATCCCTAAACATCTCTTAAAATGTCTTTGAAATGATAGTGCTATGATCCAGCATTGAAAAAAAAAAAAAATCATGCACAGAAAATTGCCTGTTACATACTAGGCAATGTAATAAAAGATAGTAGAAATTGCCAAATTTCTCAATATAGAATAAACTTTTTCAAAATTAGGAGGTCATGGGGAATGGATTCATGCATGATGAAGAACTATGACACAGATACCAACACCTATCAAAAGAAAACTGTTTTGGCAGACTTTAGAGAAGACTTATTTTTCAATAGTATTTAATTTAATTATGACAAAAACAAAACAGAAACAAGCCAAATAGGAAATGCAGATGGAATTATGTTATTCTTTGGTATTACTAGAAATCATATACTAAGGCTTAAGAACGCTTATATTATACAATGAGGCTTAAAGATATCATTTTATATTGGACGTGTGTCTCAGTGATATAATGACTATCAGTTACCTGGAGTGATTCACAAAAATCTTCATACTCTGAAATTGAATTAGGTACAGGCTCAAATTCTAATTGTGACATTTAAGAGGGAAAACGGTTAGAAATTGAAAGAATAGCATTATTAATTTTTGATTCATTAAAAAGTTCTGTTTTTAACAGAGTACATTATCCAAAAATTTATTGTGTGTTTTATAACTAGCTGGTGTGTTAGCTTCAAGAAAATATGACAGTAAAATCATGATCAAGTGCTCTAACTAGATCTTAGCAGTGCTCCAAGGAATTAGGGGCCACAACTCACTGGGGTCAGTCTGGTGTTGTACGTATATGAAAATTACATATACATACTGAGAGCTGGTCAAGAGAATGAGGGACTCATGAAAAAGAGTCAACTGTGTGAGGGTCAACCATTGTTCTTCGCATTAGCAAACTTTAGGGATTAAGTTTTAATTTTATTTATTTTAAATATTTTATTTTAGTTTTTAAATTAAATTAAATTATTTTAATTTTTAAATAAAATTAATAATTTTATTTATTTATTTTTGGAGCAATATTATTTTTATTGGAGTATAGTTGCTTTATAATGTTGTGTTAGTTTATACTGTACAGCTAAGTGATTCAGCTATAGGTATACATGTATCCCCTCTTTTTTGGATTTCCTTCCAATTTAGGTCACCACAGAGCATTGGGTAAAGTTCCCTGTGATACAGAGTAGGTTCTCATTAATTATCTATTTTAAACATAGTATCAGTAGTGTATATATGTCAATCCCAATCTCCCAGTTCATCCCACCCCAGCTTTCTCCCTTGGTATCCATACACTTGTTCTCTACATCTATGTCTCTATTTCTGCTTTGTAAATAAGATCATCTATACCAATTTTGTCAGGTTCCACATACATGTATTAATAAATGATATTTGCTTTTCTCTTTCTTACTTCACTCTGTATGACACTCTCTAGGTCCATCCATGCCACTACAAATGGCCTAATTTCATTCGTTTTTATGGTTGAGTAATATTCCGTTGTATATATGTACCATTCCTCTGTTGATGGACATTTAGGTAGCTTCCATGTCCTGGCTATTGTAAACAGTGTTGCAATGAATACTGGGGTGCATGTGTCTTTTTGAATTATGGTTTTCTCTGGGTATATGCCCAGTAGTGGGATTGCTGGGTCAAAGGGTAGTTCTATTTTTAGTTTTTTAAGGAATCTCCATAATGTTCTCCATAGTGGCTGTAACAATTTACATTCTCACCAACAATGTATGAGGGTTCCCTTTTCTCCACACCCTCTCCAGCATTTATTGTTTGTAGATTTTTTGATGATGGCCATTCTGACCTGTGTGAGGTGATACTTCATTGTAGTTTTGATTTGCATTTCTCTAATAATTAGTGATGTTGAGCATCTTTTCATATGTTTTTAGGCCATCTATATATCTTCTTTGGGGAAATGTCTATTTAGGTCTTCTGCCCATTTTTGATTATTTATTTATTTATTTATTTTTGGCTGTGTTGGGTCTTCATTTCTGTGCGAGGGCTTTCTCTAGTTGTGGCAAGTGGGGGCCACTCTTCATCGCGGTGCGCGGGCCTTTCACTGTCGCGGCCTCTCTTGTTGCGGAGCACAGGCTCCAGGCGCGCAGGCTCAGTAGTTGTGGCTCACGGGCCCAGTTGCTCCGTGGCATGTGGGATCTTCCCAGACCAGGGCTCGAACCCGTGTCCCCTGCATTGGCAGGCAGATTCTCAACCACTGCGCCACCAGGGAAGCCCTCTTCTGCCCATTTTTGGATTGGGTTTTTTTTTTTTTTTTTTTGATATTGAGCTCTATGGGCTGCTTATATATTTTTGGAGATTAGACCTTTGTCAGTTGCTTCGTTTGCAAATATTTTCTCCCATTCTGAGGGTTGTCTTTTCATCTTATTTATGGCTTCCTTTGCTGTGTAAAAGCTTTTAAGTTTAATTAGGTCCCATTTGTTTATTTTTGTTTTTATTCTCATTATTCTAGGAGGTGGGTCAAAAAAGACCTTGCCACAATTTATGTCAAAGAGTGTTCTGCCTATGTTCTCCTCAAAGTTTTAATTTTATTTTTTAATGATTAATTTCCATTAGAGTTACCAACTAATAAATAGTCATATGATTTTGAATCCCACCCTCACGTCCTGCAAAATACTAAATTTGAAAGCCCCCCATTAAACTCTTTCAATACCACAGTTTACATATTCTGTTGAAAAGTTTAGCACATTCACTAAAATATAGCTATTCTGGGGGGATTTCAGGAAAATGTACACTAAGGTGGTTTTCCCACTTCAGGCATCAGAAAATTAAATATTGTCTTTAGATTGTATCCACTCTATCTGGTTATTTATATATCTGGAAAGGAACATTTAATCTTTGGACTTTATAAGAGCATCAAATATTTAGTGAGAAAGAAAAAATACACATTTTGGAATGAGAGCTATATAGACTCATGAAAGACTAGTTCAAAGAATCTGCAATGAAGATTTTATATTAATTACCATTAACTCTTAAATTTAGAATTGTTAGAGCATTTAGGCAAATATGACTAAGAACAAATGTTTCAGTTGGTCTTCTTTTGTCATTGAAGAACTATATTTATTGCCTTTTTGCTATTGTGTGGCCCAGGCTGTTTTGCTTTAGCAAGATTTTTTCTTTGAAGCAGGGTACTTAACGGTTTGCCCAACTTCCCATTGTCACCAAAAATAAGTACCAAGGTATGAGGCAATTAAGATAAGCATTAACATTCACTATATTTCCAGTCTGTAAACCTGAAGTTCAACTGAAACAAAGTATACAGATAGCTACCTCAGCAGTCCTCTGCTATGCAGCAAGAACACTGATTACATGTGCAATGTCATAGTTCAGGTTAATATTTCTTGTCCAGGAAAACCTTGTTGCCTCTCCTGACTCCTACTCTCTCCATCCTTTCTATAATTAAAAAAAATGACCTTTTTTCCTGTGTCTTGAAAAATATCTATAATTTTCAGCCACCCAGCAATCCCATTTTTATCTACCCAATAGCTGTGGAAACCTCTTATTTTCATTGGTGTATGACTCTCCTTCCAAAGAACACCTACAAAGCCCTTGTCTTTTCTTTCTCTTTTCCCCTTTCTTGTAAAAAATATTGTCTTTTATCAAGGTAGTAAATTCCCACACATCTAATATCAGAGATCTAGGAAACTTGTTATGAAAAATAAAATTGTGGTTTATCTCCTTATATATGTCATGCCTGTTCCCCAGAGGCAGCAAATTCCATATCATCTTTTGTTCTATCATTTTATCCACATTTAATTTTTTTTTAATCTTAGATACTATTTACCTCATTTCTTGATTTTTAAAACTTTTAGATATTATCTATTAAATTCTATTGATAGATATTTGAGATTTATTTCTCTTATTCTCAGATACCCAGTATACCCCTCATCCTCTCAATATAACTATAACAAAATTTGGGGTATACTCTTTGTTATTTCCATTAGTATTACTCTTTAATTAATGACCATTACCCACAGCTGAGTTATGTGATATATTAGGATTACATTTCCTCTCTTACACAGTTTTCCTCAAATTAATAGTATTAGTTATTTTTACTTTTTTAATTTTTAACTTTTTTTATTGAAGTATAGTTGATTTACAATGTTGTGCTAATCTCTGCTGTACAGCAACGTGACTCAATTATATACATATATAAATTATTTTCTTATATTCTTTGCCATTATGGCAGGGGTCCCAACCCCCGGGCCGTGGACCAGTAGTGGTCCACAGCCTGTTAGGAACCAGGCCGCACAGCAGAAGGTGAGCAGCGGGCAAGCAAGCAAAGCTTCATCTGCCGCTCCCCATTACTCCCCATCACTCGCATTACCACCTGAACCATACCCACACCCCGGTCTGTGGAAAAATTGTCTTCCATGAAACCTGCCCCTGGTGTCAAAAAGGATGGGGACTGCTGCATTATGGTTTATCACAGGTTATTGAATATAGTTCCCTTGGTATACATTAGGACCTTTTTGTTTACCCATTCTAAATGTACTAGTTTGCATCTACCAACACCAAACTCTCAGTCCATCCCTCTTCCTCCCCCCCACCCTCCTTGGCAACCACAAGTCTGTTCTCTATGTCTATGAATCTGTTCCTGTTTTGTAGATAGGTTCATCTGTGCCATGTTTTAGATTCCACATATAAGTGATATCATAGGGTATTTGTCTTTCTCTTTCTGACTTAACTTCACTTAGAATGATAATCTCTAGTTGTATCCATGTTGCTGCAAATGGCATTATTTTGTTCTTTTTTATGGCTGAGTTAGATTCCATTGTATATATGTGCCATATCTTCTTTATTCATTCATCTGTCAATGGATATTTAGGTTGTTTCCCTGTCTTGGCTATTGTGAACAGTGCAGCTCTGAATATAAGGGTGCATGTATCTTTTTGAATTATAGTTTTGTCTGGGTATATGCCCAGGAGCGGGATTGCTGGGTCACATGGTAGTTCTATTTTCAGTTTTTAAGGAACCTCCATATTGTTCTCCATAGTGGCTGTATCAATTTACATTCCTAGCAACAGTGTAAGAGGGTTCCCTTTTCTCCACTTCTCCAGCATTTATTGTTTGTAGATTTTTTGATGATGGCCATTCTGACCGGTGTGAGGTGATATCTCATTGTAGTTTTGATTTGCAGTTCTCTAATAATTAGTGATGTTGAGCATCTTTTCATGTGTTTGTTGGCCATCTGTATTTCTTTGTTGGAGCAATGTCTATTTAGGTCTTCTGCCCATTTCTAGATTGGGTGGTTTGTTTTTTTGTTGTTGAGTTATATGAGCTGTTTTTATAGTTTGGGGATTAAGCCCTTGTCTGTCACAGCATTTGCAAATATTTTATCCCATTCTGTAGGTCGTCTTTTCATTTTTTCTTTTTTTTATGGTTTCCTTTGCTGTGCAAAACTTGTAAGTTTGATTAGGTTCTATTTGTTTATTTTTGTTTTTATTTCTATTTCCTTGGGAGACTGACCTAAGAAAACATTGGTACTGGTATGATTTATGTCAGAGAATATTTTGCCTATGCTCTCTTAATATTAGTTATTTTTAACTGGTGAGGATTTCTTGGTACCTTTCCCTAATTTATCTTTAAACTCTCCTTCAGAAATAAATATCTCCTTTAAAACAATCAAAAACATCAAAATTTATATTCCTTTCTTTTTTTTTTTCCTTGGAGAAAGTTTTACCAGAAACTTCCATCCTCCTGCTCCAATGTGAATCATTTCTTGCTTCAGGACTTTTATTCTGGGAGTTTCATTTGTGCTGTTCTCTGTTTCTCAAATTAACATTTCTCTACAAATGTTTCACATTCCTTGACTCTCAGTTCCTATTTAGGAATAAGGCATAAATATTCCCATGCATTGGGGTGCATTAATTGGTGATCATTATCCTCTAATGATCAGGCCTGGGTCCATCAGCCTAGTTGGGAATGTGTAGATCTTTCCTCCTGCGTTTCTAGGTCTTCCTCAGAGAGAAATTGTCCAGTCTCAAATGACTCCCCCCAATCTGGAAGCAAGTTCAAGAAGGAGGCCAGGAGTCCCCTGTTAACTATGTAGACTTTCACTTAATCTTGTTATTCTTTTGTAGAGGCCTTTGTTTCAACATCTCCAGAGAGGAAATTTACAGAATGCTCACCAGTGTCTCCTGGCTTTGCAGGATGAGTAGGAGAATCTTTGATAATTTCTTATGAGACAGCCTTTAAAACAATCTTCTGATCTGTAACTACAACAGCTCCCCTTTATTATAACCTACTCCTATTCCCAAGCTCTACCATGACTAATCTATAACTTGGCTATCTTTGTGAAAGCTTAGGTGTTAGCTTTCTCAGCTCTGCTAAGCTTCATCCACATTCCAAGTGCAAAACTTTTGTTGACATATACCTTCTGTCATCTTTAAAACTCTCTTTTCTTGGTGCTTATGTGCTATGACTTTTTAAAATCTTTAATTGTTATATTGACAGGGTTTCCAGTTAACGTGGAAACAAAAGCATGTGTTCAACTCACCTGTTTAACTGACTCTCTGATGCTTCTTAAATCAATTTCTCATTAGTGAAAATTTCCACCTAACTGTTGTTCTCAGTACACTGCAATGCTCTTCATTTCTTTCTTATTATAGAGGTATGGAGTTTTCATCTCCTAGGAGGTGGGTAGCACCTCTGTGCAGTTTCACTATCTTTAGCACCAAACACCTAGTCAACTGTAAAGTAATCTGGGATTAGCAGTGTTTTACCTGCAACCACCAAAACAGGAAATTTAAGTAATGCAGAAATCATCTTTATATGTGCACTAACAGAAAACAATTCTTTTTCTCAGTCTATAATGACTTAAACTTGAGTCTTTAAATATGTAGAACCCATAGACTTTTTTCTTATGGAACTTCTGCTTTCCTAAAACATGCTCTGTTGAATCTCTGTTGGAACTTATTTACTTTCAATATGCCCAATTTCCAACTTTCTTTTTCCCTCTGAGAATCTTAGTGTTGCTGCTTTTTAAGAATAATAAGAAATTCACAGAATTATAATGAACCACATAAATGTGTTAACCTAAAACATGACATCAGAATCCCTCCTAAAAAAGTAATGATTATTGCTCAGTATATTATATCACTGAAACTATGTGAGGAAAGTACAAATTTCAAGCTCAGTGTTGTGAAGAAAACTAAAACAAAACAAACACAAATAAAAGCTAAGTTGTATAAGTCAAACAGAGGAATTTCCTTTGCATTTGAGCAACTAAGGGATTGGAGTTATAGGAAATGGGGAGAGCTTGGGAAAGGAGCCAGAAAGGTTGTGGTTATTTTGTATTAATTTGAGAATAACAAGGTCATAAACTCTAGCACTGAATTCTTGGGAAGGGAAAGGAAAATGGGATCAGGGGAAAGTACAAACAGGTCTTTAATTTTATCATTAGTGCTTTATTCCTTAAAAAGAAATCTGAGGGGCTTCCCTGGTGGCGCAGTGGTTGAGAGTCTGCCTGCCAATGCAGGGGACACGGGTTCGAGCCCTGGTCTGGGAGGATCCCACATGCCGCGGAGCAACTGGGCCCGTGAGCCACAATTACTGAGCCTGCGCGTCTGGAGCCTGTGCTCCGCAACGAGAGAGGCCGCGATAGTGAGAGGCCCGCGCACCGCGATGAGGAGTGGCCCCCACTTGCCGCAACTAGAGAAGGCCCTCGCACAGAAACAAAGACGCAACACAGCCATAAATAAATAAATAATTAATTAATTAAAAAAAAAAAAAAAAAAAGAAATCTGAGCTAAATATGTTAAAATGGTAGATATTAGACTATGGTACATATTAGACTATGTAGTCACATAACTATTCATGATGTTTCTTTCTATACCTATATATATGCTTGAAATATTTCATAATTTAAGAAAAGGCAACAACAAAAGAATATGGCCTAGTGCCTCTGAATTGGAAAACCATATCCATATTACAACTTAGAGAATGAGACCTATGGTTAGAAGTTTTTGAATATCAGAATTTTCCCAGATCATGGGCCTTAGGTTAGGACTCATCCTAACATTTGTCCAAAGTTGACCTTCTATCTGAGAGGTAAGTTAAGGAGAGAAAGAAACTAAGAAAATGGAAAAGAATTCTAGTGGAATTATCATTCACTAGGGAAAAAAAAAAAAAAGCAGAATTATCAATATATCAGCAGATATTAAAGAATGGTCAAAAAAATGTAATTGTTTTTTCTCATTGTACCATACTATCCTAGCTAGGCAGATTCCCAGAGTCTGCTGTACTACCCTCATCCCTTTCTTGTGCCTCTATTTTTTAAATATTGTTCTCTATGTCACCTTATTTCTTTTTCTATTTAGTTGTATGTCTTATTTCCTCATTAAGGCTATAGTTATCTATGTCTACCTATAGTTATCAACTATAGAGTTGATAACATTATCATTTAATATTATTTCTGATTTTCCTGAACTTAATTAAAGATTGGAGGAACTTTTATTTTATTTTATTTTTTTAACATGGAATCTTTGTTGTCATTTCCCAGTGCTAGTATCTCAGGGAATCCACCTTGAAAATGATGGATTAAACCATTCCCTAAGGTGCATTCAAGGGCTAATATTAGATGATACCATCATTTCCTTGAAATACTGCTCTTTCCCATGCTGGTGGTGGATGTTCTGTGTAGCTTATTAAAGAGCAGATGCTTAGGTATCCTGCTGTCATCCAGGGAGTAGGTTTATTTTGTAGCAAGTGACACTTCCAGATGGTGAACTGGATGCAGTCTAGCAAGCTGTTGATGAAATGGCTCAGAAAGTGGTGTAAGGCATTTGTGGGCTGTGCAAATTTCATTCAAAATTAGATATTAACACCGTGTTTTACACATTCAATTGTTTTGGAGCTTAATGCCAGGGTTCAGCTTTACCCATTAAGCTCATAAAGGTCATGCTTCATCATCAAACCCTATATGTTTCCTCCTTTAGAGTGTTATTAGCTTTTGTAAAGTGTTGTCAGTTCTGTCTTACAAACAGAAAATGGCCATATCTAGTATACTAATAGTTATATGGCCTTCTCTTTTAGCTCATTCACATATAGCATTTTATCTACTTTGCAAAGCAAGTTAGACTTTTTATTTCTTATTTTTGTATATTTTTAAATAAAAGGAATTACTACATATTAACTTTTATTTCCAACTGATTTTTCATTTTAAAATTATCATTCCAAGAATGATACTGTATCAAATGCACATTGAATTATATAATTTATGTGTGTTAAGGTGTTCACTAGAATAACAGAGGATAGGAAGTATAAAAACTCCTAAATTGAAGAAAAGATTAAATAAGTGAGATTACTATGCCATACATGAAAGCACATAAAGAATTTATTTTATAATCTATTTGAGATATTTTAAAATAAATACTATGGCATTCGCATAGTTCTCTCCTTTCTCCCTACTTGCTTCATAAGAATCGTATCCTATAGTTGTCTCCCAGCAATCGCTTCCCTAAATGATTTATATCAAGTTATACCCCAGCATTCACTGATTATATTGTTCTAGTTTTCATAAATCCAGCAGGATTCAGATAAAAGAAGGTAACTAATTTGATCTGAGAATTTGGCTTAAGAATTTACCTTTATAAATATTATGATCCAGGTATATATTTTCATACACATGCAAAATGACTTGTTTCCAGATAAATAAATCATGAAAAAATAAGCTCTGCTTCTGCACAGAAGTAAAAGAAAAATTGTTCAAAACTTACTAGAATGTCTGTATTTGTTAAGTATTACTATATAACAGATCACTCCAAATATAGCAGCTTAATGCAAGGAATATTTTATTATCTCAGAGTTGGTCAGGATTCTGGTCATGATCTATCTTGATCTCCTGGCTTAGAGTCTCAATAGGATGAAATGAAATTGTTGGCAGGGGCTGCAATCCCACCTTAAGGCTCATGTGGTTTTTGTCCGAGCTTGGTTTCTCTCTACAGAACTCCAGTTGCCTACCTCCAGGGTTAATGATCCAAGAGAGAGGAAGAGAGAGTACTCAATAGAAAAGCCAGATTTTTTTTAACCTAACCTTGGAAGTGACATCCCAACACTTCTCATATTCTATTCCTCAGAAGAGAGTCCACTGGTCCTTCCCACACTCAAGAAGAACGTGTTACACAAGAGCACGGACAGCAAAACTACATGGTCATTGTGGGCAGCCTTAGAGGATGACTACCATAATATGTTTCATATCTTAAATTATCAAAGTAAATATTATTTTGAGTGCTTTTAAGTGTTTTAATACATAAAATCAGTAGGATGTAATTGAGGCATTCAGGTCTTAAGAACATGAAATTAACACCCAAGAAAGTTTAAAAACCCAAAATTTCTTGAGGTAATTTTCCATTCCTTATATAAATTGATCTAACTATAATGCTAAGAGAGAATTGGCCTCACATAAGTAAGTTTACACTGGGAAGATTAGATTTTTCCATCTGTGAGATTTACCTGACTCCAAAGGAAAACGTTTATGCATATAGACGTTATATATGAACATATATCTTTATGGTAAGTCAGAAAAATTCCATTTCATAAAGTACCTTTGTAATTAACCATTACTTTTAATGTTCTGAAGCAAAACAAATAAAACAAACTTAATTATTATAAAACTGTAAGAAGTTAAAGCATTTTTAAACAGGCATATTATAATATTTCATTATAAAATATATTTTTCCTAACAATTTAAAGATTCAAATCAGCATTAACTTATTACACTTCATAATTTTATTTACAATAGAAGAAAACAGTTGTGTTCCTCTGAACAAGAGACAATGATAAGAGATGATAGGAATGAAACAATGAAACAATTTAACCTTCCTCTGATACATAAAATATCAACAACCATCTGACAAACAGAAAGATGCCTGTCTTTCATTCCTTTCCATCATATTTTCCTTATCAGGTTTAAGATTTCAATCTAAACTGTAAGTTACACTTTATACCATTCAAAGGGACTAATGTGAAGCTATTCACAAGCAAGAGAAACTTCAGGTAATTTATTATTATATTTTCAGTTAATAAAATCTATGCTATGAAAGAATTCAATTTACAGAATTTAATTTATAAGAAATGTGTAGAAAATATTAGTTGCTTCACAAAGTTATTTTCCAAAATCAATACAGCCTCTCACATTACAGATTGACACTCACCCTTTTTCAAATAATCCTAATTACCATCTCATATCTAAACATTGAAAACGTAACCTATTTTAGATCAATATTTCATCATAGCTACTTTTAATGATAACTATCCATATTGCACAGCTTTTGTTTGTTAAGCTGACAGAAAATTAGCTCTGCTTTTTCTTGCTTATGATTTGCACTTGCATGTGAACCAGATGGCAGTAAGAATCAGATAAAAGAATAATAAACTTAAGCTAGAGAAATTGAGATTATTTGAAACAACATATCATTTCAAAGATATAAAAACACTGATGGTTAAATCCCTTCCCTTTTGCTCTTAGCATGAGCTGTCTAATGCATTTATTTCCGTCTACCTTTATCGGAGAATCTGTCCATTAAATTAAACCACGGAAATGCAGGGCAGATGAGTCTTCATTCAGGGAACTAATAAGCCCACTAAGTCATGAAGAGTACATCAGATGAGCTGTAGTTTTTCACCTTTCTTACACACCTGGGAGGCATTATACAATTTTCCCTCTGAAGGGAACTTTTTTCCTTGTCCAGAGGAAATACTTTTCTTACATAGGCTCTAAATAATGAGCCACTTTAGGTAACTGTGTAGAGAGACTTGTGTAGCAAAAGTACATCACAGGATGTGAGCTGTTAGAAACCCAAGCTTATTACTTTTATGTACAAAATGATGCCACAACTCAAAAATTCCTAAAGCTCTATCTGTTTGGCATGCAATGAGGTAAGTGACAAATAAAGCTGTTCTAACATTAGCCTTGCTGTCTCCATGTCAAGGCCTGTATGAAACAGAAACCTGGCTTTCATAAAAAATTATTGTGAGATACTTGCATGAGCATGGATCCTTGGGGAGATTATAAATATGTCCTTATTGCATGAGAGGTTGGTTTTAATAGACGTTAGATATAGTTAATAAGAAATTTACTCTGACAATGGATAAAAAGAACATAAGAAGTTGAACTGGTAAATGAGAGGAAGAAGAGATGAAAATTTGACAGCACCAGTTACTTCAAATTACATAGTAATACAATAAACAGAGATATTCAAATATGTATAACTTTATATATCTGCATATATCAAATACTAATACAATAAACATGGAAGAAATATGTGGAAATCATTTTAATATTTGTTATTTTCAAATTGTTCAAATGTGCATTTTGATAAATTAGCTACCTATTTCAAATAAGAAATGACTCATAATTCTGAGATTCTGAGGAAATGTGTGTGTGTATTTATAAAAGTAAACATTTTTAGGTAAGAACTAAGAAATTGGAATTGCTAAATTGCCTTTTGCTAATGTAATCTGATTTTTGTGCTGTTTTTTGAATTAACAGCTTCACATAATTATGTGAAGTAATTCTAACATTTTTCTATAAATAAAGCTAGTTGAAATAACTAAAGGGATGGAAAAAGCAATGCATGAATATTTTATTAGCTACAGTTGATTTTTTTTTTGCATGAATTGTAGGGTAAATTCTGATAGGATTGAAGAAAGAAGGCCAGTAGAAAATCAAACACATTCAACTTCAGTCTGTATATTTCCAACTTCAGATAACATTTCTTATATGATAATTGACTTCTATTTATATTTTAAATAATATTTATTTAAAATAAAGCACCTATAAAAATATATTGATGAATACCATCCTGAATTGAGAGAAAAAGGGTTGAATTGAGTCAACATACATCTGACAGAATTAAAGATCTGGATTTTTTCAAAAGGAACTAGTTTATATTTTCAAAACCAAATTTCAAAATTCTGTAAATGAAAATAGATTTTAAAATGAAAATGTTTTAAATTAAAATTTCATTAAAAAATTTAAAATTTGAAACAAGTTGAATTCAGTGGTCCTTAGCACTTTAGTGCAAAGTAAGTAAAAATAAAAATCTTTGTTGTTCATGTTTCAATATTTTAAGATATACATCTTAAATAATGGAATTTTTTAAAGTGTCATTATACCTACCAGTTTATAAAGTAAAATTTAACTATATTAATAGTTGTCCCAGTCTCACATAATAATTCATTTGCCTCCTGGGCAATTTTAAAGCACTTTTTAAAATCTTGATCAATATAACATATAGGTGCAACACTCATGGGAAAAATGGCACCAAAATGGGGAAGAAAGACCTGAATGGCTTCCCTGGGCTCTCAGTAAATCACCACCTATAGAGAAATTGACTTAGTATGGAAGCTTAATCACTGGCTGCTGAGGAGTGAGTGATATATTTACTTAGTCATCAATTACACTTACAGAGAACAAAGAACATTTGGGGCATGTTTTAGCGTATATATCGCTTGTCAGTGTGCTCCGGACAATAAATAAACTGTTGGTGACTTTATGAACTTAAACCAGAACAAAGAATACATCTAACCAACAGCTTTAATTCTTCTATTTCAATGGAGATACTTTGAATTTCTTAACATTCACTGTCTCACATAAGAGAAGTTGTTTTCACTTAAAAAAAAAAAAGTGAGGTAGTCATATGGCCATAGTTATACCCTTAATGCTTAAGGACTCACAGATGTAACCAATAAGTGAGATGGAGGAATTGTCAATTTGTATTCATGGAAATTCCAAAATCATTCAGAACAGAATTTAGCAGTTGCAGGCAAGTCCCTTTGAATTTCAAAATTTCTACATAACCGATTTTTGTCCTAATAAAAATCATGGCAAAGTATGTTCAATATAGTCTCTTAACATATGGAAAACAAAAGGTAAATAATAAACTTTGTACAAAAACTTAAACTGCTGGTTTATATTAGGTGCAGTATAGGCTTAGATATTGATATTATTTTAACAATTAAATTGTAAAACTCAAAACTCAGTGATTCAAATAAATAAAACCTATTTTTTTCTCTCTCATCACTGTTTGGAGATGAATGACAGAGTCAGATGACTCTGCTCCAGAAAATAAAAAAGCTCCCAGGTACATTTCACAATTTTCATTTGTCATTGCCAAGGTATCATCCTCATCTGCACTGCTGATTGTAAGCCAATGCTTTTCTATGCTGTAACCTGTGGGGAGAAGAAAGGTAATTCAAATAAATTTAACAAGTGAGTTGGATGTTCATTCATTTTCACATTCCACTGAAGAAAACAATAGTTATAACTAACTGCAAAGGAGTTTGGGAAATGTCTTGGCAGTCGTGTGCCCAGCAAAAATCTACTGTAATGGATGGATGGATTTGTAACCACAGCAAATAAATGAACCCAAATACATGTGTCCTCCCTTATTCCCGTAAGCAGAGTCATCCCACAATTTGTTACATCTTGTTCAGCTTAGGATCTCTTGGGGAAGCATAGTCTTCTCAATCAAGCCCAAATATGACTCTTCTCAATCTGGTAACTTATAAATGAATAGTTTTTTTTTTTTTTTATGTTTAACTTATCCAGTGACTTTTTAATATCAATGACTATATGCATACATATATATATATTTTACCTATGGTAAAATACACAAACATAAAATTTACCATCTTAAACATTTTTAAGCATATACTTCAGCAGTATTAAATACATTCAAAATGTTGTGTAACCATAACCATCATTCACCTCCATAATTCTTTTCATATTGTAAAACACTCATATTGTAAAACTGAAACTATTAAATAGTAACTCTCCTTTGCTCCCTCACTCATTTCTAATAGATAATTTATATGACCACCTCTTACCCAGAATACAACAAAACAAATATCATGGCCAAATAACTGGCTATGTTAGGACAGGCATTTGATTTGTTTTTCTTAGTAGTAAAATTTTCTCAAAAAACATGTTTTTATTTTATTTTATTCCAGTCAGCTTTTTGTTAAAATAACTATGCCCAAAGATTTCCTCTAAACATATACTTCAAGACTGCCAATTCTTCTATTTATTGGTTCTGGACTAGGCCAATCCACTCTCCAATGATGTAAATGCAGCTAAATTGAAAATAACCTGGAACAATACAGTTGGATAATAAGGCAACATCTTCAATCTTAGCTTTATTGTGGACTGGCTCCCTATTATGCCTAAAAAGTTTAATTTGGAGGCCATGGAGTTAGGTTACAAGTAGCAATCTCATGTGCTATTTAGGATAAATAAATGCTTTTAGGGTCCAGATTATTGGTTTCTCAGTCAATCTGATTGCTGACTGCAGGCAGACTGCCTCTTTTAGCAGTGCTATATTTTCTTCTGTATAGGATTGCAAAAACTGTCATTTCTTGCCTGATCTCAGCTCTCTTTACTAGTAATTTTGCTAAAACAACAAAGAGCAGCCAAACACATCATTCATTTGAATTTTTCTAACAAGTTCCAGTAAAGCTACAGACTTGGTAAGCATATTGTCTGCTATTGAAATTTTCACAGGTGATAGCTTTACAAGTATTCTGCCATGTCCTAACATGAGTCATCATCTTTACAGCCAGGACACTCATGACATCCCTTTTCACCTTCTTATAGCAATGTCACTGCAACATGACTTGGGTTTTTGTTTAATAGCACCTCACATACTTTTCTGTACTAACGAAAGACTCAGTTGATTACAAATGGTGCACAGAATACATAAGTTTAAACTGGATTTGTTTCTCTCACACATGCATTGGGAGTGGTTCAGACTGAAAGGCATCATGCCTTTGTTAAGTCCTTTCTCTGAAGGAACCCCGGTTCTTTCCATTTTGTTGCCCTTTCTTCCCCTACAGTATTGATTTCATCTTCACAACCAAAAGATGTCATTTTTGGAATTCCCTGGCGATCCAGTGGTTAGGACTCCATGCTCTCACTGCTGAGGGCCTGGGTTCAATCCCTGGTCAGGGAACTAAAATCCCACAAGCCATGTGGTGTGGCCAAAAAAAAAAAAGTCATTTTTAATCCATGTTTCAGCCTATAGAAAGAGGAACATTGAATTGAGGGCAACAACTTCCTTTTGTGCAAAACACTCAAATATGACACAGATTATGTCTACTGTTCATAGTCCAATAGAGAGAATGTAGTCGCTTGGCAACACTTAGCTGCAAAGAACCCTCCAGACAAATTCTTCAGTGAGGGACTTGTTGAGTTGGCTTCTTAGAGTGTCGTCAGCAGATGTATTTCAGCTGTCAAGGCTTTTAGGCTTTGCCAAGTTGCAAAGAGTCATTTTGTCTAAAGACAAGCCCCATTTAGGGCAACCTATATTCAAGGACCAATCCATGTGGGGATGTGGAGTCTATCTCCCTTACCAAAATCGAGGACAATGCCAAAAGCCTAGTCAATTTTCAAAGACACCCATGGGCTCAACCAAAGTTAGGCGTAACCTATCTCTTACTACTCTTATTTCCTTCCCTGCTTCCACAGGTATTGATTCCAAGGACCTTCCTGAACAAATATCCTGCACACTGAACTCCATGTCAGTCAGCTTCCTGAGGAACTGAAGAATTAACAGTGATAAAGTATTCCATTTAATTAAGACGTGTATAAATGTATTTTTCTATAATTAGCTATATCAAGGCAAATATAATAGATGTCCCTATACATGCCTTCCTCCTGATTCAAACTTGCCATCAACT
The DNA here is from genome assembly GCF_949987535.1 of Balaenoptera acutorostrata. Classification (NCBI taxonomy): domain Eukaryota; kingdom Metazoa; phylum Chordata; class Mammalia; order Artiodactyla; family Balaenopteridae; genus Balaenoptera; species Balaenoptera acutorostrata. The sequence continues at coordinate 39,229,779 of NC_080081.1, forward strand.
TAGACATTTTTTCCAACTAAGTAAGTTATCCTCCATCCTTGTCCTTGTGGCTATAATATCAAATGCATGATGCAGATGAGAAAAAATATGTGGTTTAAATAATTTCAGTGTACATTCCCATGCCTCCTTGACAATATACATTTTATACCTGTATCTGAAAGATACTATCAGATAGGAGTAACCAGACTGCTTCTCATCACTTCATTACAAATTCACATCTATTTAATAGGCAATGTTAATACTCTAAATCTCTCTGCTTCTATTTGTAAGTACTAGCTTTTGTTTAAATGGGTCATGCCAAAGCCAATACATCATATATCACTAGCGACTAAATAAGGAAGGCTTTGGTCAGCCTAATAAGCAATGCTTGTAAAAGAAAAAATGCATAAAAAGGAAGGAATATGAGGTCCATGAGGCTTTCACAAGACCAGGAGGATTCAGCTTGCTAATTCCCCCTCTTAAGGACCAATGAGGTGGGGAAAACAATAGGGAAGCTGCCAGTGGGCACAGGAGTGACTTTTCCTCTGAACCAGGGGAGAAATATTCCCAGAGCAGGAGAATAAACAAAGGTGATAAACGCCTGCCAGTCGAAAGATAAGACTTCACTCTGAATAGCTATGCCATTTCTATCCTGCCATTACCTTTTTTTTTTTGAGTCAAATGAAGGCCAAAATTTTAATACATTCTACATTACATAAATTACCATAGTGTATTTTGCTGTTTTGAACTTTTCAGCATTTCTTCTATAATTTGGTTGGACAGCTATTATACTTGCTTTCTGTTTACAACATTTAACCTGAAAGGAAGAGAGGTATTGAGCCAAACGAGCAAAATACTAAAATAACACAGAGACTTAATTAGAGGTATAATGTGTTGCAAGTCAGTAGACCAAAATGCCAGTAAATCTGGAACTGCCTTGTGAATTTCTTGATTGACAGAGGCAGCAAGAGAAGAGCAAGTCATAAGTAAACTGAGGACAACTAAAACCAATTATTGGTATTATTTAAAGGTCATTTATATTAAATTTTTCTCTAATGTATTAGATGTAATAATAAAAATATTTTTTTTAATTATTAGCACCTTTAATTATTATTTATTTATTTATTTATTGGCTGTGTTGGGTCCTCGTTTCCGTGCGAGGGCCCTCTCCAGCTGCGGCAAGCGGGGGCCACCCCCCATCGCGGTGCGCGGGCCTCCCACCATCGCGGCCTCTCCTATTGCGGAGCACGGACTCCAGACGCACAGGCCCAGCAGCCGCGGCTCACAGGCCCAGCTGCTCCGCGGCATGCGGGACCCTCCCAGACCAGGGCCCGAACCCGCATCCCCCGCACCGGCAGGCAGACTCCCAACCACTGCGCCACCAGGGAAGCCCAAAAATGTTTTAAAAATAAATTCACAATTGAGAAATGTGAAATGTACCAAATTTACATTAAAATAGCCTTCGATAACTAATATTTGGCAAGACAAATGCAATCCATCGGGTGACATTTTTTGAGTGCTTAGAATGTATAACAAATGCATTGGGTTAGGGACTGAGTACAAATAAACATAATACATATTTCAAACAGTTTACAATCTTTAGCTGAATTTGCAGGAAATGAATGAGAGCTAACACAGATCCACACAATTGAGTGGTTTTCCCCCAAGAGCATTTAGCAACCTGAATGAAAAAGTAGTGGTGAAGGATGGTTGGACTGATTGAAGGTTGAACTTTGCTAGACCATGTAGCAGAAAGAGTGAGGGGCAAGGAAGCTGAGATTGTTTGTAAGATGGTGGTTTTAGTGAGTTCTAGGAGTATGATGATTGAGATACAGTATGTGAAAAAGGGAAAGAAAGACACAGTGGACAGTGAAGACCATTTACAGTGTTGGGAAGGATGAAGCAGAGATTAGTTTGGAAATACATGAAGCTAGCACTTATGTTTCTGGTGTTGAACAAGTAAGACAGGGATGTGAGGCATAGTAGTATTAACTGATTTTACCTTTGTTGAGTATAACAGAGAAAGAAGTATGAGAAGGGTGACTATTATACATCAGAGTATGTAAATCTTAATTTTTAAAAGATGATTTAAAACATATACTAATAAAAAACTGTCTTCAATCGATCCAAAAATCCTAATTATATTCTATATTTTAACTAATTAGATAACTTACATTTTCAATTTGTTATAATCCACTAGATGTGAAGTCTCTATTATTGTGAAATAATGACTCTAAAAGTATAAAAATAATTATGAAATTATGAAATTAGATCCCCAAAATATACCAATGCTCATACATTCAAATTAGCACTGCTTTTCAAAGTAGCCTTGAGTCTAATTTCAAAATGGTGCATGGTGGAATGATTTTGGATTTCCTTCATTGATGATGTTTCAAAATTTCAAACAATTCAATATAGGCACAAGCTTTAAAAAGAAAAAATCAAAATAAGACATGAATTAAATAATTATTATAATATTCTATAGATTTGGCAGCCAGAAATTTCAGTTTTCTGCACCTCTGAAAATAATCCAAAATATATTCTAGCATTTTATATTCTTGCATGACAGTAGTGTAAGTACTCTGAAACAAGGTAAGGAGTTCCCTAGGGTTTCTTTTTTGCCTCATATATCCAAAACTTGGAGATAAAGAAGCCAACAATCCAGAATGCCAATGGGTGTCGGAAAAAAAAGCTCCAATGAAAGCCTGCTTTTTCTAGGCAAAAGAGCAAGAAAAGTGAAGCATGGCAGACAAACACTTTTAGATATTAACTATTCTACTCCAGCCAAACAACATAAAAAAAAAAAAAAAGTGACCCTCCCCACCCACCCATAAGAGCAAAAGCTTACTGAGGAGGCTAGAATTTCAGTCTTGCCAGGAATTAATGGGCACCTTAACCTTTCTGCCAGGGTGGTGTCAGAGAAGGGTAAGTTAAGAGCTAGAACTTTCATCCTTTCCAGTGTATAACATTCACCGCCACCTGGCAGTATTGAGATCCCACTCCACTTCTGTGTTGGGAAGAACCAAATGGGAATTTTAGAGCTGAAAAATACAATATGCATGGTAAAAAATGCAATGGATGGACTCAATGGCAGAATGGAGGGTATAGAGGACAAGTCAGTGAATTTGAAGATAGAACAATAGAAATTATTCAAGCCAAAAAACAGAGAGAAAATAAAGTGAGGGAAAAAATGAAAAGAACCTCAGGGACCTGTGTGACTTTAATGTAATATTCATGTCATCATAGTCCCAGAAGGCAAGGAGAAAGAGGCTAAAATGAAACTTTCAGGGCTGAAATCAAACTTCAAGAAATAATGGCTGAAAACTATGCAAATTTGACAAAAAACCTAGACCTACAATTTCAAGAAGCTAAGTTAACATATTCACACACACATACACACACACACACACAACCAAGACACACCAAGACACATCATGAGCAAACTCTGAAAATTAAGGATGAAGAAAAAACTTTTGAAAACAGTGAGAGTGAAATAACACCTTACCTATAGAAGACAAACAATTAGAATGACAGCAGATTTCTCATCAGAAATCATGTAGGTGTAGAGGGGGGACTACATTTTTATCTGCAAAATAAAAAGGAAAATCTAAATAATCCTAAGTCCCTACCAGTTCTAAAGGTATAGTATTTTCAAAGATAACGCAAGGATTTCTCAATCAAAAAGTGAGTATCGCCATTTAGAAGTTCAGGGAAATTATTGTATATGTTCCTTCTGTAGAAGCCGTGTGGCAAAGTTTGTAGACATTAGTTTATGGCTTGAATTGTATCCCCCCTATGTTGAAGTCCTAGCTCCCAGTGCTTCAGAATAGAAACTTATTTGGAAATAGGTTACATTGCAGATGTAATTAGTTTAGTTAGGATGAGGTAATACTGGACTAGGGTGAGCCAGTGATCCAGTATGCCTGGTAAACTTATAAGAGGACAGTAATGTGCAGTCAGAGACACACAGGGAGGATGCCAAGTGACGAGAGAGACAGAGAGTGAAATTATGTAGCTGCAAATCAAGGAACACCAAAGTTTGTCAGCAAACCACCATAAGTTAGGAAGAGCCAAGGACGAATTCCCTTACAGATTTCAGGAGCATGACCCTACTGACACACTGATTTTGGATTTCTAGCTCTCAGAACTCTGATAAAATTAAGCCACCCAGCTTTTGTAACTTTATTATGGCAACTGTTATATATGGGATACAGATTTTGATACAAATCTGCTGTTTCCAAGATATCGGAGCATGGCACTTGACCTCTATGAGCTTCAGTTCCTACTACTGTAAATTTTGGGTTGTCAAATCTACTTCATAGTTTTATTTTGTGAGTTAGAACACAGATAAACGTGACTCAAATATTTTCTTATCATAGTAGACAATCAATAGTTTCATGCCTTATTCATATCACTGGTGCCGAAATTTGAACTATGAGAGAAGTTCGGTAAACTGTAGATTCTTTAGCCCTATCATAATTTTATAACTTAGAATTTCTGGGAGTGGTTTTTTATAAATATATATATACATATTTTTTTAAACATCTTTATTGGAGCATAATTGCTTTACAATGGTGTGTTAGTTTCTGCTTTATAACAAAGTGAATCAGTTATACATATACATATATCCCCATATCTCTTCCCTCTTGTGTCTCCCTCCCTCCCACCTTCCCTGTCCCACCCTTCTAGCTGGTCACAAATCACCGAGCTGATCTCCCTGTGCTATGTGACTGCTTCCCACTAGCTATCTATTTTATATTTGGTAGTGTATATATGTCCATGCCACTCTCTCACCCTGTCACATTTTACCCCTCCCCCTTCCCATATCCTCAAGTCCATTCTCTAGTAGGTCTGTGTCTTTATTCCCATCTTGCCACTAGGTTCTTCATGACCTTTATGTTTTTTTTTTTTCCTTAGATTCCATATATATGTGTTAGTATACTGTATTTGTTTTTCTCTTTCTGACCTACTTCACTCTGTATGACAGACTCTAACTCCATCTACCTCACTACAGATACCTCCATTTCATTTCTTTTTATGGCTGAGTAATATTCCATTGTATATATGTGCCACATCTTCTTTATCTATTCATCCGATGATGGACACTTAGGTTGCTTCCATGTCCTGGCTATTGTAAATAGAGCTGCAATGAACATTTTGGTACATGACTCTTTTTGAATTATGGTTTTCTCAGGGTATATGCCCAGTAGTGGGATTGCTGGGTCATATGGTAGTTCTATTTTTAGTTTTTTAAGGAACCTCCATACTGTTCTCCATAGTGGCTGTATCAAATTACATTCCCACCAACAGTGCAAGAGTGTTCCCTTTTCTCCACACCCTCTCCCGCATTTATTGTTTCTAGATTTTTTGATGATGGCCATTCTGAACGGTGTGAGATGATATCTCATTGTAGTTTTGATTTGCATTTCTCTAATGATTAATGATGTTGAGCATTCTTTCATGTGTCTGTTGGCAATCTGTATATCTTCTTTGGAGAAATGTCTATTTAGGTCTTCTGCCCATTTTTGGATTGGGTTGTTCGTTTTTTTGTTATTGAGCTGCATGAGCTGCTTGTAAATCTTGGAGATTAATCCTTTGTCAGTTGCTTCATTTGCAAATATTTTCTCCCATTCTGAGGGTTGTCTTTTGGTCTTGTTTATGGTTTCCTTTGCTGTGCAAAAGCTTTTAAGTTTCATTAGGTCTCATTTGTTTATTTTTGTTTTTATTTACATTTCTCTAGAAGCTGGGTCAAAAAGGATTTTGCTGTGATTTATGTCATAGAGTGTTCTGCCTAAGTTTTCCTCTAAGAGTTTGATAGTGTCTGGCCTTACATTTAGGTCTTTAATCCATTTTGAATTTATTTTTGTATATGGTGTCAGGGAGTGTTCTAATTTCATACTTTAACATGTACCTGTCCAGTTTTCCCAGCACCACTTATTGAAGAGGCTGTCTTTTCTCCACTGTATATGCTTGCCTCCTTTATCAAAGATAAGGTGACCATATGTGCATGGGTTTATCTCTGGGCTTTCTATCCTGTTCCATTGATTTATGTTTCTGTTTTTGTGCCAGTACCAAAGTGTCTTGATTACTGTAGCTTTGTAATATAGTCTGAAGTCAGGGAGCCTGATTCCTCCAGCTCCATTTTACGTTCTCAAGATTGCTTTGGCTATTCGGGGTCTTGTGTTTCCATATAAATTGTGAAAGTTTTTGTTCTAGTTCTGTGAAAAATGCCAGTGGTAGTTTGATAAGGATTGCATTGAATCTGTAGATTGCTTTGGGTAGTAGAGTCATTTTCACAATGTTGATTCTTCCAATCCAAGAACATGGTACATCTCTCCATCTATTTGTATCATCTTTGATTTCTTTCATCAGTGTCTTATAATTTTCTGCATGCAGGTCTTTTGTCTCCTTAGGTAGGTTTATTCCTAGATATTTTATTCTTTTTGTTGCAATGGTAAACAGGAGTGTTTTCTTAATTTCACTTTTAGATTTTTCATCATTAGTGTATAGGAATGCAAGAGATTTCTGTGCATTAATTTTGCATCCTGATAGTTTACCAAATTCATTGATTAGTTCTAGTAGTTTTCTGGTAGCATCTTTAGGATTCTCTATGTATAGTATCATGTCATCTGCAAACAGTGACAGCTTTACTTCTTCTTTTCCGATTTGGATTCCTTTTATTTCTTTGTCTTCTCTGTTTGCTGTGGCTAACACTTCCAAAAGTATGTTGAATAATAGTGGTGAGAGTGAGCAACCTTGTCTTGTTCCTGATCTTAGTGGAAATGGTTTCAGTTTTTCACCATTGAGGACAATGTTGGCTGTGGGTTTGTCATAAATGGCCTTTATTATGTTGAGGAAAGTTCCCTGTATGCCTACTTTCTGCAGGGCTTTTATCATAAATGGGTGTTGAATTTTGTTGAAAGCTTTCTCTGCATCTGTTGAGATGATCATATGGTTTTTCTCCTTCAATTTGTTAATATGATGTATCACGTTGATTCATTTGCATATATTGAAGAATCCTTGCATTCCTGGAATAAACCCCACTTGATCATGGTGTATGATCCTTTTCATGTGCTGTTGGATTCTGTTTGCTAGTATTTTGTTGAGTATTTTTGCATCTATCTTCATCAGTGATATTGGCCTGTAGTTTTCTTTCTTTGTGACATCTTTGTCTGGTTTTGGTAGCAGGGTGGTGTTGGCCTTGTAGAATGAGTTGGGGAGTGTTCCTCCCTCTGCAATATTTTGGAAGAGTTTGAGAAGGCTAGGTGTTAGCTCTTCTCTAAATGTTTGATAGAATTCGCCTGTGAAGCCATCTGGTCCTGGGCTTTTGTTTGTTGGAAGATTTTTAATCACAGTTTCAATTTCAGTGCTTGTGATTGGTCTATTCTATTTTCGATTTCTTCCTGGTTCAGTCTCAGCAGGTTGTTCATTTCTAAGAATCTGTCCATTTCTTCCAGGTTGTCCATTTTATTGGCATAGAGTTGCTTGTAGTAATCTCTCATGATCATTTGGATTTCTGCAGTGTCAGTGGTTATTTCTCCTTTTTCATTTGTAATTCTATTGATTTGAGTCTTCTCCCTTTTTCTCTTGATGAGTCTGGCTAATGGTTTATCAATTTTGTTTATCTTCTCAAAGAACCAGCTTTTAGTTTTATGGATCCTTGCTATTGTCTCCTTCATTTCTTTTTCATTTATTTCTGATCTGATCTTTATGATTTCTTTCCTTCTGCTAACTTTGGGCTTTTTTTGTTCTTCTTTATCTAATTGCTTTAGGTGCAAGGTTAGGTTGTTTATTCGAGATGTTTCCTGTTTCTTGATGTAGGCTTGTATTGCTATAAACTTCCCTCTTAGAACTGCTTTTGCTTCATCTCATAGTGTTTGGGTCGTCATGTCTCCGTTGTCATTTGTTTCTAGGTATTTTTTGATTTCCCCTTTGATTTCTTCAGTGATCACTTCGTTATTAAGTAGTGTATTGTGTACCCTCCATGTGTTTGTATTTTTTACAGATCTTTTCCTGTAATTGATATCTAGTCTCATAGCGTTGTGGTCAGAAAAGATACTTGATATGATTTCAATTTTCTTAAAATTACCAAGACTTGATTTGTGACCCAAGATATGATCTATCCTGGAGAATGTTCCATGAGCACTTGAGAAAAATGTGTATTCTGTTGTTTTGGGGTGTATTGTCCTATAAATATCAATTAAGTCCATCTTGTTTAATGTATCATTTACAGCTTGTGTTTCCTTATTTATTTTCATTTTGGATGATCTGTCCTTTGGTGAAAGTGGGGTGTTAAAGTCCCCTACTATGATTGTGTTGCTCTCGATTTCCCCTTTTATGGCTGTTAGTATTTGCCTTATGTATTGAGGTGCTCCTATGTTGGGTGCATAAATATTTACAATTGTTATACCTTCTTCTTGGATCGATCCCTTGATCATTATATAGTGTCCTTCTTTGTCTCTTGTAATAGTCTTTATTTTAAAGTCTACTTTGTTTGATATGAGAATTGCTATTCCAGCTTTCTTTTGATTTCCATTTGCATGGAATATCTTTTTCCATCCCCTCACTTTCAGTCTGTATGTGTCTCTAGGTCTGAAGTGGGTCTCTTGTAGACAGCATATATATGGGTCCTTTTTGTATCCATTCAGCCAGTCTATGTCTTTTGGTGGGAGCATTTAATCCATTTACATTTAAGGTAATTATCGATATGTATCTTCCTATTCCCATTTTCTTAAATGTTTTGGGTTTGTTATTGTAGGTGTTTTCCTTCTCTTGTGTTTCTTGCCTAGAGAAGTTCCTTTAGCATTTGTTGTAAAGCTGGTTTGGTGGTGCTGAACTCTCTCAGCTTTTGCTTCCCTGTAAAGGTTTTAATTTCTCCATCAAATCTGAATGAGATCCTTGCTGGGTAGAGTAATCTTGGTTGTAGGTTTTTCTCCTTCATCACTTTAAGTATATCCTGCCACTCCCTTCTGGCTTGCAGAGTTTCTGCTGAAAGATCAGCTGTTAACCTTATGGGGATTCCCTTGTGTGTTATTTGTTGTTTTTCCCTTGCTGCTTTTAATATGTTTTCTTTATATTTAATTTTTGATAGTTTGATTAATATGTGTCCTGGCGTGTTTCTCCTTGGATTTACCCTGTATGGGACTCTATGTGCTTCCAGGACTTGATTAACTATTTCCTTTCCCATATTAAGGACGTTTTCTACTATAATCTCTTCAAATATTTTCTCAGTCCCCTTCTTTTTCTCTTCTTCTTCTGGGACCCCTATAATTCGAATGTTGGTGCATTTAATGTTGTCCCAGAGGTCTCTGAGACTGTCCTCAGTTCTTTTCATTCTTTTTTCTTTATTCTGCTCTGCAGTAGTTATTTCCACTATTTTATCTTCCAGATCACTTATCCGTTCTTCTGCCTCAGTTATTCTGCTATTGATCCCATCTAGAGTATTTTTAATTTCATTTATTGTGTTCTTCATCGTTGCTTGGTCCCTCTTTAGTTCTTCTACATCCTTGTTAAATGTTTCTTGCATTTTGTCTATTCTATTTCCAAGATTTTGGATCATCTTTACAATAATTATTCTGAATTCTTTTTCAGGTAGACTGCCTATTTCCTCTTCATTTGTTAGGTCTGGTGTGTTTTGACCCTGCTCCTTCATCTGTTGTGTGTTTTTCTGTCTTCTCATTTTGCTTACCTTACTGTGTTTGGGGTTTCCTTTTCACAGGCTGCAGGTTTGTAGTTCCCGTTGTTTTTGGTATCTGTCACATTGGCTAAGGTTGGTTCAGTGGGTTGTGTAGGCTTCCTGGTGGAGGGGACTAGTGCCTGTGTTCTGGTGGATGAGGCTGGATCTTGTCTTTCTGGTGGGCACGTCCACGTCTGGTGGTGTGTTTTGGGGTGTCTGTGGCCTTATTATGATTTTAGGCAGCCTCTCTGCTAATGGATGGGGCTGTGTTCCTGTCTTGTTAGTTGCTTGGTATAGGGTGTCCAGCACTGTAGCTTGCTGGTCATTGAGTGAAGCTGGGTCTTGATGTTGAGATGGAGATCTCTGAGAGATTTTCGCTGTTTGGTATTATGTGGAGCTGGGAGGTCTCTTACGGACCAGTGTCCTGAAGTTGGCTCTGCCACCTCAGAGGCACAGCCCTGATGCCTGGCTGGAGCACCAAGAGCCTTTCTTCCACATGGCTCAGAATAAAAGGGACTAAAAATAGAAAGAAAGAAAGAAAGAGGATAAAATAAAATAAAGCTATTATAATAAACAATAAGAAAAAAATTATTACGAAAAAATATATTAAGAATTTTTTTTTAATTTTTAAAAATAAATTTATGAATTTTTTATAATAAAAAATAAGAAAAATATTATGAAGTAACAAATTTATTAAGAAAATTTTTTTTAATTTTTAAAATAAAAAATATGAAAAAACTTATTATGAAAAATTTTTTTTAATTTTTAAAAATAGAAAATAAGGAAAAAATTATTAAGAAAAATAATTTTTTAAGTACAAAATTTAAAAAAAATGGACAGACCGAACCCTAGGACTAATGGTGAAAGCAAAGCTATACAGACAAAATCTCACCCAGAAGCATACACATATACACTCACAAAAAAAGGAAAAGGGGAAAAATTAATATATCCTGCTCCCAAAGTCCACCTCCTGAATTTGGGATGATTCGTTGTCTATTCAGGTATTCCACAGATGCAGGCACATCAAGTTGTTTGTGGAGCTTTAATCCGCTGCTTCTGAGGCTTCTGGGAGAGATTTCCCTTTCTCTTCTTTATTCGCACAGCTCCCGGGGTTCAGCTTTGGATTTGGAACCGCCTCTGCGTGTAGGTCGCCTGAGGGCATCTGTTCTTCGCTCACACAGGACGGGGTTAAAGGAGCAGCTGCTTCAGGGGCTCTGGCTCACTCAGGCGGGGGAGAGGGAAGGGTATGGATGCGGGGCGAGCCAGCGGTGGCAGAGTCCGGCAGGATGTTGCAGCAGCCTGAGGCGCACCGTGTGTTCTCCCGGGGAAGTTGTCCCTGGATCACGGGAGCCTGGCAGTGGCAGGCTACACAGGCTCCCGGGAAGGGAGGTGTGGATAGTGACCTGTGCTCGCACACAGGCTTCTTGGTGGCGCCAGCAGCAGCCTTAGTGTCTCATGCCCGTCTCTGGGGCCCGCGCTGATAGCCACAGCTCGCACCTGTCTCTGAAGCTCGTTTAGGCTGCACTCTGAATCCCCTCTCCTTGCGCACCGCGAAACAAGGAGGCAAGAAAAAGTCTCTTGCCTCTTCGGCAGCTGCAGACTTTTTCCTGGACTCCCTCCCGGCTAGCTGTGGTGCGCTAACCCCTTCAGGCTGTGTTCATGTCGCCAACCCCAGTCCTCTCCCTGCGATCCAACTGAAGCCCGAGCCTCAGCTCCCAGCCCCGCCCGCCCTGGCGGGTGAGCAGACAAGCCTCTCGGGCTGGTGAGTGCTGCTCGGCGCCCAGCCTCTGTGCGGGAATCTCTCCGCTTTGGCCTCCACACCCCTGTGGCTGCGCTCTCCTCCGTGACTCCGAAGCTTCCCCCCTCCGCCACCCGCTGTCTCTGCCCACGAAGGGCCTTCCTAGTGTGTGGAAACCTTTCCTCCTTCACAGGTCCCTCCCACTGGTGCAGGTCCCGTCCCTATTCTTTTGTCTCTGTTATTTCTTTTTTCTTTTGCCCTACCCAAGTACGTGGTGAGTTTCTTGCATTTTGGGAGGTCTGACGTCTTCTGCCAGTGTTCAGTGAGTGTTCTACAGGAGCAGTTCCACGTGTAGATGTATTTCTAATGTATCTGTGGGAAGGAAGGTGATCTCCACGTCTTACTCTTCCACCATCTTTATCCATTCTATAAATATATTTTTAACTTGTTCCTCAGGTCATCATCTACTTCAGCCAGCCTAACCACCTTATAGATCTTTTTGGGGGAGCCACCTATTTAAATAAGAACAGGTACATTGTTAATCTAAAAAATGTTTTACATTTGTAATGTGGAATGATTTCTTTCAAATTTGGAGCACTCTCAAAAACTATAACTAGAGAAATGTCTATTTAGGTCTTCTGCCATTTTTTGATTGGGTTGTTTGATTGTTTAATATTGAGCTGCCAGAGCTGTTTATATATTTTGGAGATTAATCCCTTGTCAGTTGCTTCATTTGCAAATATTTTCTCCCATTCTGTGGGTTGTCTTTTCATCTTGTTTATGATTTCCTTTTGTCCCACTTGTTTATTTTTGTTTTTATTTTCATTACTCTAGGAGGTGGGTCAACAAACACATTAAAAGATGCTCAACATCATTAATTATTAGAGAAATGTAAATCAAAATTACAATGCAGTATCACCTCACACCAGTCAGAATGGCCATCATCAAAAAATCTACACACAAAAAAAAATGCTGGAGAGGGTGTGGAGAAAAGGGAACCCTCTTACAATGTTGGTGGGAATGTAAATTTATAAAGCCACTATGGAGAACAGTATGAAGGTTCCTTAAAAAACTAAAAACAGAACTGTTGTATGATTCCCAATCCCACTCCTGGGCATGTACCTGGAGAAAACAATAATTCAAAAAGATACATGCACCCCAGTGTTCATTGCAGCACTATTTACAGTAGCCCGGACGTGGAAGCAACCTAAATATCCATTAACAAGGAATGGATAAAGAAGATATGGTACATATGTACAATGAAATATCACTGTGCCATAAAAAGGAACGAAATTGTGTCATTTGCAGAGAGTGGCTGGACTTAGAGACTGTCATACAGAGTGAAGTAAGTCAGAAAGAGAAAAACAAATGTCATATATTAACGTATACATGTGGAATCTAGAAAAATGATATAGATGATCTTATTGGCAAAGCAGAAATAGAGACACAGACGTAAAGAACAAACATATAGATACTGGGGGGGGGAGGGGGGAGGAACGAGGGCGTGGGATGGATTGGGAGATTGGGATTGACATATATACATTACTATGCATAAAATAGATAACCAATGACAATTGGCTGTATAACACATGGAAATCTACTCAATTCTCTGTGGTGACCTAAATGGGAAGGAAATCCAAAAAAGAGGGGATATATGCATACATGTAGCTGATTCACTTTGCTGTACAGCAGAAACTAACACAACATTGTAAAGCAAATATTCTCCAATAAAAAATTTGCAAAAAAAAATCAAAACAAAAACAAAACTATAACTTGCTTTGTGAATGTGTTAATTATCTATCTTCCCCTCTGAAAAGTAGCTTATATGCATATTTTGTAATTAGGGTTTTGAAACAAAATTCTAAAGTTTGCATATCAAATAATATTCTAAAATAGTGTTTCAAGGTCTCTGACAGGCTTTCAAGAGATCCACAGTAGTTTAACTGTTCTAAAAGGCTATGAAATAACTTTTGTCATACGCATTTCACAAATTTGAATTTTAAGCTTTATTGATATTTTCTCAGAAATATTGTTATTGTCATAATAACCTTATATTCTTAAAGGTTTTTAATATGCTTTCCAGGCTTCTTCATCTTCTTTTCACTTATTCTGAGTCTTATTTAACATTAATTATCAGGTTGATAAATAATTCCACCTGAGGTGGGGGGGACAGATCACTGTGCATGTTATAAATTGTATTTTTTAATTTGTATTTTTGTTGAATTGTGAAAAAGCATATATATATATATATATATATATATATATATATATATATATATATATATATCACGGGCTCAAAAGCCATTCTTGAAAAGATAAAAGTTAGTAATGAAACAGTCATGTAAATATTACAATCTAGATTTGTCATTAATAAGTAGTGAGATGATTACCAGTACTAATGTAGATTGTGAATCTGTGTGTGAGCTGGAGAAAATAAAACTGTGCAACAATTTTACACAAATAGATTAAAATGACTTAAAAATCATAGGATTGGAAAGTGGGTATATTGAACTAGAAATTCATTACCTCAAGTATTCAGCATGTTATCATTTATAAAAATTTGATACATTTTGATAATTTTTTTTTGAAAATTTATATAATTTTCAAAGCAATTTTCTGTTTGGTAAACCAATCACATTTTTTTCCTAGAGCAAGTGCTCAGTATTGATTTCATTGTAAATTTAAGAAGTTTGTCACTATTCAGCTACCAAAACTACAGGAATATCAAAGTTTTATTTCTCTAAGAAATCATAAACAATCATATTTAAGACATGTGATTTCAGTATTAATTATGAATATTATCCTTGGAGATAACACAGTTTGGGAGAGTAGCAAAATTCCTTTATCAATGGAAATAAATATGATGAAAGATATGGCATTTTACATTTCATTAGACCACTGAAGTGCAGAAAACAAATCAGTTCTTGGCATATATTTAGTGTACATTAGGTAGACGTGTTTAATAACAATTTACAGTCAATCTTCATTATTCCAAGATTCTGTATTTGTGAATTCATCTGCCTGCTAAAATTTATTTATAACTCCCAAATCTATAATTTCAGCGTTTTCATGGTCATTTGCAAACATGCTCAGAGCAGCAAAAAATTTGATTCCCCCAACACCCGCATTCCCAGCTGAGATTATACAAGTTGCAGCTCTGCTTTCAACCAGAGGCAGATGGACCAGAGGATGGAGACAGTAGGGGGTGGTGGAGTAAAGGGCAAGAAGCTCCAGTTCTAGTATGGGGATTGAACCCTAACTTTGGCACCTGTTAGTGGGGTAGCCCCAGGCAAGTCACTTAACACTTCTGAACCTCACTTTCTCTTTTGCAAAATAAAGAAAATAGAATCTACCAGGATGAGTTGTTTTAAGGATTTAAGATTATAATCTATGTTACTTATGTATATCTATATGTACATATTTATCCTGGGGCAATGATTCAGTACTTGCAAATTCAGTTTTTGTCAACTTTATGTAACATAACTGCTGTGCATGATGAGAAATGACTGTATATTGTCTCTCACTGCAAAACTTTATTAAGGGAGAAAAAAACATTTACATATGTACTACTTTGTGATCAATTATATAGCTTATAAAGGTATATTATCTTAAGCAAGTATCTTTCAATGTAATATGGAAGTTTGAATACATGAGTTTTTACTTGCTCCCCAAAACTACTAAAATAATATTTAAGAAATAAAAATTGGATACACAGAAGGAAAAAAAAGAAGGAGAGGAGAGACAAGATATGTGAACAAAATTTGGGGAGATTGAATATATTTAATAAAAAGTAATGATTTAGAGAAGAGAAAACTGAAGTTATCAGAAACAGTGAAAGCAAACTCTCTCCTCCTTATTCCTTTCAGTAATAGGCCACGTCTCTTTTAGCTGGACACATGACTGCCAGGTCTGACTACATTTCTTAGCATCTCTTGCATCTGTATATGTTCGCTGAGGTATAGTGAATGAAAGTAACTTGCATGACTCCGAGAACATGTCCTTTGAGAAGAAAAATATTTGTTCTCCAATTATGTTTTCCCCATCCTTCTGTCTACAACTTGGATTCAGTGCTGGTGGTCCAAACTTTATGTGCAGAGGAATGTAGTAAGATAGACAACAACAGCAAGAAGATAGAAGGAAACTAAGTCCCTGAACAACCTCTAGGAGCAGAGTTACTAATTATTTTGGACAATCTTCCTGTCCCCTGACTAGCTATGAAAGACAGGTAAAGGGTAGACCAAAACCAATAGGATCTCCAGGTTCCTTTCTCTATCCCAGCAAAAGACAGGAATTTTATTCTTTGGAGGTACTGAGTCAGAAATATTCTGAATAAGAGGAACCAGGACTTAGCTGAGGGCAGGGAGAAAGCACCATACCAAAACAGCAGATATTTTCAAAGATATTTTCTTTCATATCAAAACAACTAAAATTTTCAAGCTTAAAACTGCACAACCTGAGTTCCTAGTTCTACAGCAGGCTTCCCATATAGAGATTTGAAGGACTCCTCTCTGAGGAGAATAATCCAAAGAGTAAAATCTAAAAAGATTAATAGATAGGAGTCTCTCAAAAAAAGCAAAGTCCAGAATTTTATAAGAACCCTACACCTTTAGTGAACTTTTTTTTAGCATATCACTCCCCAAAATAAACTGGCAGTCAAGGAAAAAAACTACTATAAACAGAGAATAACAAAACAGAAGGAGAAACTCATAAAATGTTAGAAAAACATACAGAAAGGAAAACAATATTTTAAATCTGAAATTAATATTATCTGCACTTGTTATTTACACTGATTAATAGATTATCTCAAAATTTAGTGGCTTAAAACAATGAAAATATTTATTATCTCTCACAGTTTTTAAGGATCAGATGTTTGGGAGCAGTTTAGCAATGTGGTTCTGACTCAGGATTTCTCTTGGTGTAAACATCAAGATGTTGTCTGAAACTTCAGTCATCTGAAGGCCTGACAGGGCCTGGAAGACTCTTTCGCATTGTTGGCCGGTTGGTGCTAACTTTTGACAAGAATTTTCAGTTCCTCCCCATGTGGGCTCTTTCCCAGGGCTATTTGAATGTTCTCATGACTCTGGTGGCTGGTGTCCCCCAGAGCAAGTGGTCTAAGAGAAGCCAACACAGAAACTACAATGGCTTTTGTGGCCTACACTCAGAAGTCATACAGTCACTTCCTCAGTGTTTTATTGGTCATACTGGTTAATAATTATCTATTGTGGGAGAGACCTACATAAAGTGTGGATACCAGGAGATAAATATTATCAGAGTTTATTTGGAGAATGCCTACAACATCATCTCTAAGAGAAAAAAATAAATATTAAGTTGGAGAAAAGGGCAGTATATTCCGAAAAGACTTTCTAAAACTAAAAATGAATTCTTAAAAATTTAAGTGTTAGTGTCAAATATTAAGAATTCAATGGAAATTAAAATATAAACTCCAGAAATTAGAATTTAAAAAATTTCCAGATGTTAGAACTGAAAGACAAAGAATTGGAAATTTGGGGGAAAAAATAGAATATTGTCGGGAAAAAAATAGATAAATTTTCTAGAAACTGCCTGCCAAGAATTCCCCCCATCTCTGTAATGCATGCAACCCCTCCAGTCATGTGATGAAACCTATTTCCACTCCCTTTGAATCTGAACTGGCTCTGGGATTTGCTTTGATCAATAAAATTTAGAAGCAGGAAGATCAGGATAGGAAGTGGGAAAAAAGGTCAATTTCCAACTGGTCACTGATTCGCAATAAATAGCACTCATTTGCTTGTTTATGCAAGACATTTTGAAGAGGGTATGAAACTACAGGTGTACAAAAATACCACACAGTATGGAATACTGAGAGAAGGAAGAGCAGGTATTTATCTGCCAGCTCCTCCCATTTCCTATCTCTCAGGGCTTTAAGTTAACTTTATGCATGAAGTATTAGCTTTCCTATAGTTCTGTGTTGTTATTGAGGCCTCTGGACAGTTTCTGGAGAAGTCAGATTCACCACTACTACCACTACCCCTCAGCAGAGAGGTGCTTTGTATAAGTCTGGAAATGGTGAGATGTGAGCAGGTCTATGGGTTCACTAAGGCAAGACTTGGTTACTGAAGATGGTCTGCTCTCTACACAGTAGGTGCTGTGGAGGCCAGATTTTCTCTGCAAGAACATCTGAGACAGCTGGTGTTAAGAGAGTAAGGGATGACAGGGGCAGCTAAGGATTTCCATTTTGTAAGCATCCCAACTCAGGAGACAGATGGGACTGAGTAAATCTGTTAGGGGGAGCCCACAAATTAGATTTCATTCAGTCCATCCCTCACACTACTTGGATCTGCTCACATTCTCCAGCAATAGTATGAAAATCAGATTGCCACCCTTCTTCGTCAAGAATGGAGGTGAAAATGCAATCATTTTGTAGCCAGTTGCAAAATTCTAAAATGTATTGCAGAGGGTTAGCACACCATGCTATAGTCCCTATTGCTGCAAGCTTCCCCCAAACTATAATTGATATTCCTCTTCCAACCCGTTCTAGATCCACCACTCCCTTCTGCTTTGACCAAGATTTCACCTGCTTAACAAAGTAGTGAAGTGACCAAGATCTTCATATCTGAAGGTTCTGAGTGTGGCTGTCTTGTTCGTGTTCAGCTGAAATTTTCTGCATAGACACGCCAAGTAATGTTACCTTACAACTCATTCATTCCATACATATTCCTTCCTGCACCCATTGTGCAGAAGCACACCCAGTTTCTCTTAGTAATAGGTTTAACTAAACCAGGTAATCCAGTAATTCTTTCTTTGCCTGCTAATCACCTTGAATGAGGAGCCCAATATGGCCTAGTGATATATGCAACCTCTATTTCAGTGAAACCCTTATATTTTCCTCCGGTCGAAATTATACCCATAGTAAACAGAACCTCTGTTTTGGCAGTTACTGGTTGGGAAGAAAGGCTGTAAAAATTCTGCAATTTGGTCACTGGGAGCTATAATGAGGGGATCAATCCTATTTCTTCCTTTTGTTTTCTGACCCTTTTGGAATGCAGCTCCGTAAATCAGCCACTGGATCAGCACATATACCATCTCCAAAAGGACAATGCATTTGAACTCATTGTATTTTCAAAAATGACCACAAAAATATCTTCTATTCCATACCCTCTTCTGCAATGTAATTTGTCAGTCTCACATCAGGAGGTAGAGTCTAATTCCCCCTCCTCTACCTCCATGAATCTGAGCCAGCCTTAGTGAGTACTTTGAACAAAAATAGTGCTAATGGTGATATTATAGCCTGGATCATAAGAATTTGCAGCTTCCACGTATGTCTTTTACAACACCTGGTATTGGAATGCTTCTTCCAGAACATAGCCATCATGCCCAAGCTGCATGAAGAGGCCATGTGTAGATAATCCACTTATCAGCTCCAGCTGAGCTCCTGATATCATGTGAGTGAGCAATCAGCCCCATCAAGCCCTCTGCAGGCCCAGCGACAACCTCAGCCCCAATATTTGGTCTAAGCTATCTGAAAACCTCCAGTGAGGACACTGCAGATTAACTTATTAACCAACAGAAGAATGAGAGATAAAAATTTGTTTAAACCGTTTAGTGTAGGAATGGTTGGTTGTACAGCAATAGATGACCAAAGAGTGCCTCAAACGCTTCAAGGTGTTGACCCCAAGTTGACACTGTGAAGAGACTTCAATGGGCCATTTTGTCATTCTATGGGAACAATCATTTTGGATAATAGAAAACATTGTAAAATCAGAAAATGCCATGGTCATACACCCATTATCATGGCATTCCCATAATATGGTTCCCTTAGTTAGAAGCAATGTTTTGTGGGGCACAATGTTATTGCATGAGGCATTCTAAAAGTCATGATCATCAAATGGTGGAGCTAGCAGGAGTAGGGAAGACAAATCCATATCTTCAATGTATATCATTTTAAGTGAAAGTAATCTCTGTTCCCTCCAAGGTGCCTGTTATAATCTACCTGTCACTAAAAGGTTGTTCTGAGTAATAGTACCATATGAAAGAGCTAGAACTGTTATTTTTCAATGGTTGTACATTCTGCAGTAGGTAATTGAGCCTTTGCAATAGGCAACCCACAATTTTTGACAAATACATAGCTTCCAGCCATGCCACCATAGCTATTCTGTTTATAGGTCCATTTTGCAGGTAACAAGATGACCAAGAAAAGAGACTTGCTCACATGCACAGTACAGGTCATCTCTCACCTAATTTTTGAGAGCCTGCTCTTTGGTGAAAGCACACTGGTGGCATTTACGAGACAAAAAGATCTTCATACTTTGTGTCCTTTCCTATAAGTCCATCCATGTAACTCTTCTCCAGACATCCTTATCCCCAGTCTTCCATTCTTATTTCTTCCCAGTCATTATACATTACACAGCATTTCCTGCATATCCATATGCTAGATGATACCTCCTTCTGTACAAAATAGATGACTGAGTATTTTGTTCACAGCTTTGCTCCCTCACATGATTTAATTTGACTAATTTCTTTCAGGACCACCTATGAATGTGGGTATGACACGGCAGTAGCCCCTTTTCCAAAAATGTCAACGCATTGTGGTGGTCCATCTGTGAGCCAGGTTTAAGTGTTTACTTTCTCCATCAATTGATTAAAAGTTACCCTCCATAAGGACATAGTTGTGAGCTGAAGGATAAACATCAGATAAACAGAAATAAGTGACGAGGGAGTCTGGGCCATCTGTTCATTTAATTTATTTGTACTTTCTGAATCTGCTTCAGCCTACTCCTAAATGTGTCACTTCCATTAAATATTCGATTGCTATAGCACCTGCTTAACCTTAGAACTAGCTGAATTCAAAATAACTTTGTTCATGGTGGAAAGCTCTGGTTTCATAATCTCATGGTGTGTCTTGGTCAGGTGCTCAGACAAAATCAGTTGCTTAAATGAAACCAGTTGCTAGCACATGCATGCAAAGCTATGCTTTTCAAATGGAGGGTAATTCTCTGCCATGGTGATCTTGGCTTTGCTCCAGGACCCTATGTGATTGTCCCATACCCAAAGACTCAACACAGGATCCTTTTCTACCACTGATTCATCTATCATAAATTGATCAATGGATGAAATGGCCACAACAGCAGGGCAGCCTGCACTGGAGACTAGAACTTTGAACCTCATTCAGTACTGACAGCATTCAAAATTTCCTGATCAATGGATTGGAGCTATATTCTCAAGAGATGTGTATGTTGCATGCATAGTGCAAAAAGACTTATAAAGCACGATGGCTTTTTCTCAGTGGTTTATATTTCTATAAGCAACAACTTGCCTTTAATTTAATGCAAGATAACTTGCAATATCCCAGATCTTTAAACTCCTAAAAATTTCATTAGTCCAGCAGGACTTTGATTTATATGGATTTATTACCACTGCCTCGTTCTATTTCACTGCCATGGCTCTCACTTTGATATAAGACACCTGTTGAGGCTACAACAACAACATCAAAACCCTTTTGCAGTTCTACCAATCCTATAATCAGATCTTTGGTCTGATTTTCAACAGAATCTGCCTGGTGACTACAAAAGATAAAAGTCTCGTTAAAAATCAATCATAATACTCTTTTGCTTTGACAGCCTACCTTAAGTTGGCAATTAGCTTTTCATAAGGTATCCAAAGGCATAAAAAAGTCATACAACCTTATTAAATGTTTAATTATCATTCTCCTTGCATTGATGAACTGTACTTGCCTTACCTTTACACCTCAAGTGAAAACATGACTATGATGTCATTGAATGTAAAAAGTTATTAACACGCTACTGATAATAAGTCCTATTTCAATCAGAATCATAAAGATCAGATCATAAATAAATGAAATAGAGACTAAAAAAATAGAAAAGATCAATGAAACTAAAAGCTGTTTCTTTGAAAAGATAAACAAAATTGATAAAACTGTAACCAGACTCACCAAGAAAAAAAGGGAGAGGGCCCAAATCAATAAAATTAGAAATGAAAAAGGAGAAGTTACAATCGACACCACAGAAATACAAAGGCCCATAGAGGCTACTACAAGCAACTATACACCAATAAAATGGCCAACCTAGAAGAAATGGACAAATTCTTAGAAAAGTACAACCTTCTAAGACTGAACCAGGAAGAAATAGAAAATACGAATAGTCCAATTATAAGTACTGAAATTGAATCTGTGATTTTAAAACTCCCAACAAACAAAGGTCCAAGACCAGATGACTTCACAAGCCAATTCTACCAAACTTTTAGAGAAGAGTTAACACCTATCCTTCCAAAACTATTCCAAAAAATTGCAGAGGAAGGAACACTTCCAAACTCATTCTATGAGGACACCATCACGCTGATACCAAAACCAGACAAAGATACTACAAAAAAGAAAATTACAGGCCAATATCACTGATTAATATAGACGCAAAAAATCCTTTACAGAATACTAGCAAACCAAATCCAACAATACATTAAAAGTGTCAAACCCACTTTAAAATCCATCCTGCAGATTGACTTTCCAGGGCCAGTCCTGGTCAATTTTTTCAGTCCACATCCCTTCAAAACTGTAGTTTTAGGTAAGGTTTGCATGCTAATGTTTTGTTGGTGAAAGAAATTCCAGGTAGTGAGAGGGAGGTAGAAATAAACGTGCCATAAGAATGGAGAGAAAACAAATATAAGTTTGTTATTAAAGCTCTGCCAGCACAAGGTATCATATATGGGCTTGGACTTTGGAGCTACTGTAACTTCCACTGCAGGAGAGATGTTGGAGACTCCTTAGGCTTTAACCCAAGAGAGGAGTGACAGCAAGCAGTGTTTAGAGATTTAGTGATAAACAGAGGAGGTTGCTGTGGTCATATCCTCTACTGGTCAAACAACAGAGAAGGAAAGTGGGAATTAGTGAATCTAAGTAGGTGCATAATTTGGGCCTAATAGCATAAATTATAAATTCTAAATATAGATTCTGTACATTACTCTTGGAATTATGTTTTGGTTTTTATTATTAGATTACTCAACTCACATGTGGATTAATGGTTGCAATTGGTATCATTTTCTTCAGGTATTCTGTATCCTTGAAATTTATATAATTTTTTTTAATCTTTACTACAACTATAATACAAGTGTCATTATCTCCAGTTTAGAGACACTGTAACTGAAGCCAAGAGAGATGGAATAACATTCCATTATCAGATAATTGGTGTCTGTGATTCCAACCTAGGTCTGTCTGAGTTTAGTCCCATGCTTTTTTTATTACACCATGACAAGTCAATAAGAACAAATTGCTGCTTGTTTATTACTTTGTAGTATAAAAAAAGTCATGAAAATCTATTTTGTCCCCTTAAAAACCTATAGAATAAGTATGGTTTAAGTTATTACTCTTTTACTTACTTGAAAGCTGAAGCTCAGAGAGGCTAAACAGCGTACCCAAGTTCACATTCCTGGAGATCACAAGATTAAGGACATACTTCTAGCACCAATCTGAAAACTCAGTAATCCGCCGCAAGGATTCCAGGAACACAGAAACATTTTAAAATGTGGCACAAGTTTATTCTATGCAACACATTTGCCAATGCTCATTCCTCACTTCTGCCTGCTAATTTGGTTATTTTTTTCTATGAAAAAAGAAGACATAATTCTATGAAGAGCTGCCGTAATATAGGCTTTACTCAGAAAGCGTTCCTACTAATGGAGAAGCACAGAAAAATACAGTAACCCCTATTGCCTAAGAGGAGGGAGTCTCTGTAAGTTCTTTTAAAGATTACTAAATCAATTTTTTTCTTCTTGCATTAATAGAAAGCTCAAGATGTAACAGGATGGTCTGTGGTAATAATACAGGTGTTTGGGGGTTTGTAGTGAGGTGCTCAAGTGTGAAGATGTGCTCCAGAGGCAGAGAGACCTAGAATCTAAACCTGGTACAGCCATTTAATAACTATGAGACCCAGGCAAAGTTAACGAGTTCTTCCTATCTCAGTTGTCTAGCAAGCAAAATGAGATTTCTTCCTGGCATGTAAAATGCACATGTTCAAATTGTGTCAGTGAAAGGTAACATTTGCAATGTGCTTAGTAGATGCCTAGTTCAGATTCCTCAACACTTGGCAGTTCTGAGGTTTAATTGTAATAGTTTAACTGCCTATGTTATTGTTTATATATTTCAGAAAAGGAAGGGTGTTTATTCATTTCACTATCATCCCTCATGCAGTCCCACACAGTTGGGCACTAATAAGGTTAACTCTCAGTTGCTAACTAATTAATCTGAAATTGCTAAATACCCACATGAATTAAATCCTTGTTTTCATCATGAATAGCTCACTAAAAATGAAGAGCTGTTTAAGATTGTGTAAAACATTGATTAATTATCTTTCAAAAATAAGAGTCCAGGGATACTTAAACTCTTTGCATTTTAATAGCAGAGAGTGTTCAGCTCAAATCACTAAACTGAATCATTTTACGATTAAGGGTGCAAAACATGAGCTCTTGACTATGAGAAGGGGGTAACATGACACAAGAGAGTGATCCTATTCTCCATTTTTATGGCAGTATGTGAAGTGTGTTGCTGTGAAGTGAACAAACAAAATCACATATGGGGAGAGGCAACAGCTGTCCCCATAAAGTCTTTGGCCTCCTGCTGCCCTCCATCCTAGAGGCAGACATGGTGGTTGATGGCTGCCCACCATGCTCTACTTTATTGCTTCATTGACTGTTTTGCAAATGCTGACAACAGTTTACCAGCCGCAAAGAAATTATTTGATTTACCTCAAGTTTTTTTGCTACCACTCCAGAGTCTTGCTTGTCCTTGGTTAAATGGTGTCCTTGCAAAATTGCAAGGCAAAAAAATGTACTGTTTTCTCCTTAACCAAATAGACATAGTTCTGTGATGTGAAATTACTGGAAAAAATGTGACTTGGGGAAATTACGGTTCCTTGTTTAGTATGTATTGTGCATGCCTTACAGCCTTCCCTAACCAGTAGCTCCCAATTTCATTTAAATTGTAATGATTTCCTTTAAGGACAATTAAGTTGCCTAAGAGCAGTGCATGCATACTAATGCAGCAGAGGCAAGGCTCAGTGTAGAAGAGAGTAATAACTGTTTATTAATATGATAATTAAGTGTTAATGCTTAGCAACCTAATGATATCTGTTAAATAACTTACACTTTGGAGCCAAATCCTGGCAAATGGAATTCTATTAAAAATAACAAAATGTAGTGAATATAAAAATAAATGATGTTAATCTGCCATTAAATCACATATATTTTCTGATTTGCATCTCATTTGAGAGAAGTCCCCTATTCTCTCTTTTCTACCAAATATGCGAAGCCAGTATAATTAGCCATGCTCATTTCAGAGTTTTTAATGCTTGTGGATGTTTATAAATACTCAATGGAAGGAGAAGTAATAAAAAGTAGAGATTAAGGTGAATACCATTTTAGAATATTCTTTTTAAAACTATCCTTTTAAAAGTATGCATTTTCTAAACTTTCAAAAAATTCTCAAATAGGAAAATATAACATCAAAAATGTGATATTCAAAATTTTAACACTTTCTATGGGGCCTCATTCTCCAGCTTCATATTATCTTTTATATTTTCACAGACAATAGTGAATATTTCTAATTTTCCCAGTGTTATCTAAAGTTTTTCAATTTTTAAAACTCATTTAAAAATTTTAAAATGTATATTCTTAATTCTTACACCTTTAGTGACATATACATTTAAGAGTGTGACTAACTACACTTTCTTAATTTATTTGGGTTCTAGACAGTGTTAAAGATTGGGAGAACAAATAGAAATTGTCATTATTCTTGCAAAATGGGTAACAGGGAAGATTTATTCTCCAAGTGTGAAGTCATACTTCGACAAATGCAATAAACAAAGTTTTCTTGTAGTGCTTCCTTTTGGAAGTTGCCAAACTACTTCCTAGGTTGAAATGAAACACCATCTTATTCACTGAGTGATTTTTGGTCTCTGATCTGCACTCTGAAGCCAACAGTCAAAGGAGGAAAATATCCCACCTAAGGGTATCTTCCTGAAATCCTGTTTTTTAATTACACTCTTTTAGACATCCCCTCTTTTCACTGTTCTGCTACCTGTGTGGTAAAATATGCACAAACTCACTGAATAGAGTCCTTTGAAAGAAGACAAAATGCCTGGTGAAATTTGTTCCAGAGAATGACATGTATGAATTTTGGTAGAAGTAAAGAAGTCAAATGCTTAGTGGATCAAATAAAAATAAGGACTAGAAATGCTCGTTGGATTTAATTGCAAAAAAACTCCTTAATGGCAATATTAAAAGGGTAATATGTTTAGAATATTTGGAGCTAGCTCAGACTGCAATGGACTGAAGTGTGAATTGGATTAAATTAAGCCACAAAGAAATAAAAATAAAAATAATTAATTTTCACAAGGTTTGGCTATAAAGGGAGAAAGAGATGTAGGGTATTAGCTAGAGAGAGAATATATAATTGAGGAGTATTTTTAAAATAGAGTATATGTTTGCTTAAATATGTTTAGATGTGAAAGAAATATTAAAGAGAGATTAGTTGAAAATTAGCAGGAAAGGAGATAGGAATGATGAAACAAGGTCCCTGAAGATTCAAGTAGGAGAAGATGAAACTTAAAGCATAAATGGAGATATTGGCCTTGAATCCTGCAGGAGCACCTCTGTCTCTGAAACTGAAAGGAGGTGAGGTGGTGGTATTTGTATTGTGAAGGCAGGAAGCTCTTACTGAATCATCTCAAATTTCTCATCTCAAATTTTCTAAAATAATATAAGAAGCACTGATATCTAACCTTTTCTTTACTACAAGTAGTTTTATGTTTGGTGTATTTCTGTTTAAAATACTAAGCAGTGGAGTTTTAAAAATACAGACTTTTACAGCACACCTGTCAAATTCTCCTTTAGTCTGCAAACCTCTCAACCTCAAAGGTTGTAGCTGATCTAGTTAACCTTTCTTGTTTTCAACTTCTGGCTCAAGTTATTGTCCCCTGTCTTTGTTTGGACCTCTAGGGCAGTGAGGAATTCTTTCCTATTTGGTCCCAGGTTTATCCCTTTGGCTTCTGGTCAAAATTACACTGACATACTGTCTACCTCCTTGCAAACCTGGCTGATATCCATTTTGCTAACTGGAGAAGGCTTCTGTCTCTTGGCTAATTTTTCTATTCAGACAGGGATATAAGTCCTTCTCCCTCCATTACCATGTGCTAGATATACTGTTTTTCTACTTTTTCTTCCTAACTTTGGCTATTTTTGTCTTATCTTTTATAAAGTGAAATAAGAAGAAAAATACAGATAGAGGAAGAAGACTGCTTTTATAAATGCTATTAATGTTGAGGAATTTGGGCTTTCATTAATATTCTGAGAGCTTGAATGTCTTTTGTTATGTAATATATGTCTCCTGAGCAAAAAGTAAGTGAATAGGATCCAGAGCTCTAGAAATAGGGATAATTTGACTAATTTGGAGTTTAAATTTCCTATTTAATTTTATGATTGAGTAGAATAGAACTTGTGTATAAGGGCTAGCCATGTGAAAGTAGTGAAAATAACACACTCCAATAAAAATGTTCCCAAGGAAAGTCATGGAGGAGGTCAAACCCAAGTCATAAAAAGCTAGAACATTAAGAAGTCTAAATGGAGATATAGCACTTCACCAAAAGTTTTCCTTGTCAGCCTAATGAACAAACATGTGTCAGTGGTTTGGGGTTAGATAAATTGATATCTAAAAGGTGAGTTTACTAAGAGAGTCTAAGTGTGCACATGAAATGTACCCCTCAATGCCAGATGTTTATATTTATTGTATTTTTGCTTAATCAGATCCCTAATACAACCTTGCATCTGAGTGCTTATAAGAAATCACATGCACTGCTGAGACCAATGAGGTAAATTACTTTATGTGGACCTAAAATTGTAAAGGAAATCATAAGACACAAAACCAAAAAGATTCATGCTAGTGGAGGTGTTATGAATGCTTTATTTTTATAAGAAAGCACAGGCAATAAACTATTGATTTTAAGATGTCAAATTGAGCCTGAATATTTACATTTCTTCCCTTTATGTATAATAGATATTATCAAGTAAACATAATACATTCTAAAAGAGAGCTGCTATCAACAGAAAAAAACTTGGATTAATTTTTTAAATAAAGGAACAAAGTGGGATTGGGGTAAGGAAAAAGCCAATAATTTCAAAAAGCACTTGATTAAACATGTCAAAGAGGGACAAACAGAAACAAGTGTACTTGTTTCCCCCCCGAAAAAAATAATCACCAGTTTTCACTATGAAGGAATTAGTGTTACCTGTGATCATATCTTCATGTGTGTGCAGCTGTGTGTGTTTTGTGGGTGGGAGTGATTGAAGAAGTCTGAAAATTTCACCAGGACCAAAACTGACTGTGACTTACATTCTTAAGGGTCACTTGGTGAATCAAGTAGATAGTCCAAGATGGAGAATCCAGTACCAAAAGGTAGGAAAGAAGATCTCCAATTAAGTATCAGATTGTGACTACACCAATAAGTACAGAGGAAGGAAAACCTTCAGTAAAGCAGTGAAATCTCCAAATCTGACTAGTCTCCACATTACCTCCTCTTCTATGTCCTACTCATAACTGCATTTAAACTGAAACGTATTCTCAATACCCCACTGGCAGAAAATAAAAGAATGTAGATATTATTGAGTAATGACAAAGATTTGAACTAAGACTTAAGGAATTCCATTAGCACCCTTCATTGAGAGCAGCCAGTTACTGCACTGATCTCCAGGGCAAGTGCAGAAGTGAGCTTTGTCCACCAGCTTCAATCTTAAGAAAAGGTTTCTGTACCACCCTAGGATTCATTTGGAGGAGAATTTTCCAAGCATAGGAAGAGAATCCAAGTGATGAGCAGCCAAATTCACTATGTAGCTCATATCCTCAGTATAAGAGAAAAAAAAACAAAAGAAAACAAAAAAAACCCACAACTTAATATAGTGTCATAGTCCAAACTTATAAATGTCACATTCTCTGAACCCATCATAATAAAACTAGAAATTAACAACAGAAAGCCAAATAAAACAAAACAACTAACCATTCAGAAATTTAACAGCACTTTGTGATCTAAAACAGATTGCCAGTTATTTCTCCAGCAAAGATGGGTTTATTAAAAATCAGCAGAGAATTGCAGTTCAGGGTCTGCAAGAGGAGCCATGTGCAAGTCCCCACATGGCATAGGAAGAATGCTTTTATAGAGGGAAAAAGGAAGTAGGGAAGGCTATAGTAAACAGTCCATGACTTTTTATTGGCTGAGTCCATACCAGGAAAAAAGAGGAGTCTTTCTTCTGCCCTTTGGACTGGTCCTGAGAGATCCCCCTTCTGGTCACCTCACTCAATTTAATTGAAGTTTTAATTTTATTTTTACATTTCCCCCTTTTGCTCAATATCTTTCTCTGAAAGCATCACTGTTTAAGAGTCAAGTTTCCTAGTTTTAGCAGCTTTTTCTCCTTCAATGTCAGGAAGGGCATTTCCTGGAAGTAGTGTCTCACATCAGAAGGAAAGTGCACAGATTGGAAACTTATTGAGGACACATTTGAGTAACAAGGAGGAGTAGGAAGAATGCTTTTTATCTGAAATTCATATGTTATCAAGATCATAGACACTGGAGATTATCTGAAGGGTTATGTAATCATCAAAGGTTTGGCTACAAACTTCCAACAGGCCTGGTCCAGATAACTTGGGAAAGCTATCTTATCAGATGTTATCTGCTTCAATTGCAAGAAGTCTTTACTTTCAGGTCACCAGATGATGTGCAGGTCCAGTAAGAGTTTGGTGCTATCTTTAGGTGTGTCACATGAATCCAAGAGTTTATTCTTTGGAGTGGCAGTACAAGGGTTGGTTAAGAGTACCTGATAGGAATCTTTCCAGAGAGGTTGAAGAGTTCTTCTGGAGGTGTCTTTTCCAAAACACAAAATCTCCAGATTGCAAGGTGCACTGCTTATTGTCTTTGTCTTCTAAGGGCACACCATGAAAAGATTGCTCTACCAAAACATGGTTATTTTTAATAGAAGCAATTAGGCCTTTATAATATTGGAGTATCTCTCCTTTAATCAGTTGTGGGTTAAAAGAAGCAGGAGCCAAGTACATTGGGTGAGAGATTATGAATTTAAAAAAGGGGTAGATCTGAGATTTAGAAGAACAAAAGGCAGTGCTTTTGGCCAAAGTATTTGGAGGGCCTCTACAAATTTTGCCAGTTGAGTCTTAATAATGTCATTAGTACATTTGACTAAACCAGAGAATTGAAAGTGGTAAGCACAGTGAAAGTGTTATAAAACCAGCCATACAGCATAGACTTGTTGAAGCACCTGGCCAGTGAAATGGATTCCTCAATCACTATGAGGCTTGAGAGAAGTTTCCCATGTATGGATAATCTTTTCCAAAAGGGCATTAGCCACAGATGAGCAGTAGCCTGTCTGCAAGGAAAGGATTCAGTCCAATGTGAAAACATACAGACCATGACTAAGACATATTTATATCCATTAGACAGGGAAGATTGTATGAAATCCATTTGCCAGACCTTGAATGGTCCATTAGTCAGTTTAAAATGTCCAGGAACAAAATAAAAAAGGCTTCTCTGGGTTGTACTTTAGACAAATGGGATGAGTGACGTAGTCACTACTACCTTGTTAATGTTTCCCCACCAATATTCATTCATGAGTGCTATCATTTTGTCAGTAGACCAATGGTGTAATGCCTGTGTAGTGGTTAAGAGTGGAAATTTTACAGTCTTCAGTAGGACTGGGCTGTTAGTTGGTCCAAACCTGAGCTTTCTCTTTACATTAAACCAACAATTGTTGAATTTCCAAACTTGTTTTTCCTTTTCTGAGGCCAATTCTTGGGCTTCTTTAGCCAATTTTTCTAAGATATCATTTGGGGAAATGTCCCTTTGGACCATGACAGAGGTTTGGGGGCCTGTTGATCTCTTTAAGGGCATAATTCTTTGTGGAAATGTTAACAAAGTGATTTCGCTTAGCTTCCAGTGAGTCAAATTTAAAATACCCAGAATCTTAATAATAGTTAAAGGGATAGGTAAAAGTATTGCATCCAATAATTTCTGAACATAGGGGTCTTTTAAATTTTATTTCCATTGGAAGTAAGGAAGACATGTTGCTTCCACAACATTCCCAAATCACGAGTTACTCCGCAGGCATATCTATTATCAGTATAAATATAGGCAGTTTTGTCCTTGGCTGAAGTACAAGTCTGTGTAAGACTTTTGGGCTGAATTAGCCAAAGGTAAAGATGTTGCCTCCACAACATCAAAAGGAGTTGTAATAACATACCAGCATAGTATTTGCCGTTGTCACCTTTTAAATATGATCCGTCAGTTGAACCATGAGAAGTCAGCATTACATAGAGGAGTTTCCTATAATCATCACTAGGAGTCAGGAGATGGTTTGTCAATGTCAAGTGGCCTTGAAGGACTTCATTGGTGAGGAAGGAGGCAAGAGCAACAGGGTTAAGGTTGTTACAATGTAAGAGTTATGTGAGGAGCAGTTAACAAAAGGACCTCATATGAAGTGGCTGACTGAGAATTGTTGACTGTGATGAGAATTTAGGAGAATTTCTATTCCATGAGGTAAAATGGTTAAAGGGGATCCCACAACAATTGTTTTAGGTGGACTTAACCAAAAGGGTAATGGCTGTAATGGTTCTAAAGCAGGGGGTATCCCCATGCCACAAGGTGCAGTTGCTGGCTACAATACCCTATGATCAATGGTGTTCCCCATCTTTTTGTGTGAGTACCCCAAGGGCATCTCTTCCTTTTCATATGCAAGAAGGAAAAAGGGAATCTGATAATTGGAAGGACAAAAGCATGTGGGTTCATCAAACTCCCCTTTAAGACGTTGAGGTTTATGTTACCTGGTTTTCCTCATAAATTGGGTCAGTGTTGTTATTTAGTAAAACATACAGACAATAAGAGAGAAACTGGGAATCCAGTTTCAGCAATAACCATGTAGCTCAAGAAGACCTCACAGTTGGCACTTAATTTGCGGTTTGGGGAAATTTAGGACACCATGAAGTCTATCTGGATCTAGGGTATAGCACTTGTTCTGATATCAGATGCCCTAAATATTGAACCTGGGTTTGGGCAAATGGCAATTTTTCTTTGGTGACACTGTGTCCCTTGAAGGATAAGAGCTGTAGCAAGTGGATGCTGTCTCCTGTGGGGAGGCTTGAGAAGGAGAGTAAAGAAGCAAGGCATCCACATACTGCAACAAAGTAGAACTTCTAGGGATCTTTATATCAACCAAATCACCTTCAGGATTTGTGAGAAATAATAAGGACTCTCAGTAAAACCCTGAGGTATTACTGCCCAAGTGAAATGTTTTTCTTCCCAAGTGAAGTCAAAAAGGTATTGGTTAGCTTCATCAACTGGAATACTAGAGAATGCACTGCATAAATCAATTACAGGAAAGAATTTACTTCTGGTGGGAATGAATGGTAATCACATATGAAGGTTAGAACAGGGTGTCAAGGGATAACAATGTTGTTTATTGCTCAGAGGTTGGATAAACCTCTAACCTTGGCTCTTAGGTTGCTCACACAGCAAAATGGGAGTGTTAACAGGGATAATGTACAGGGAGTGCACAAGGGATAATGAGGCTTTGAGCCTTGTAATCTTCTAAAATGGGCTTTATGCCTTGAAGGGATTCTTTACTTATAGGGTATTGATTAATTCTGTGATGAGGTTTTGAAAGATCTATTTGAATCTTTTTCTAATTAATTTTTATTAGAGTATATTTCTTTACAATGTTGTGTTAGTTTCTACTGTACAGCAAAGTGAATCAGCTCTACGTATACATATATCCCCACCTTTTTGGATTTCCTTCCCATTTAGGTCACCACAGAGCACTGAGTAGAGTTCCCTGAGCTATGCAGTAGGTTGATGGAAGGTGCTCTGTGAATTTTACCAATATCAGAATTTTTGCCCATAAGGAAGATGTTCACTAATTCAATAGGGATAAATAATCAATGCTCCCAGAATTAACTCTAGTACCGTCAGAGAGAGAACAAAAAAAGTTATCAAAAGGGTCATTTAGGGACTTCTCTTGTGGTCCAGTGGTAAAGAATCTGCCTTACAATTCAGGGGACCCGGGTTTGATCCCTAGTCAAGGAGCTAAGATCCCACATGCCGCGGAGACAACTAAGCTCGCGTGCCACAACTACTGAGCTAATGCGCCTCAACTAGAGCCCGTGTGCCACACACTACAGAGCCCACGTACTCTGGACCCCACACACACCACAACTACAGAGCCGATGCACCCTGGAGCTCACGGGACACAACTAGAGAGAAGCCCACACACCACAACGAAGAGTACACGCCCCACAAAGAAAGATCCTGCATGCCTCAACTAAGATCCTGCAGGCTGCAACTAAATAAAAGGCAACAAAAAATATAAATAAATAAATAATAAAGACAATTTAAAAAAAACACACTCATGGTTTAAAAAAAAAGTGTCATTTAATTCATCTGGTTGATTACTTTGATGACTACTGTCAAATTCTAGAATCATTTCCCTTTTGTTGAGAGGAAGAAATTCCAACACAGTATCTATTTAAGAAGTCTTGGGCTAATAAATAGTTAGGGGCAGAGGAACTAAGGAGAAAAGGATATGTATCTCTCAAAGGGCCTAAACAGAAAGAAAGATGTTCAGAGACAGGAATTTCTTGAGGTTCATTAGTGATTCCCCACTATTTGAACATTTTTAGTTCTCCAAGGCAGGGGCTGCTTTATAGCAGTGGGGTTGAGAACCGAGAGTGTGGCTTTGGTGTCAATTAGAACTTGGAGAGACTCATCCCCAATCCGGAGAAATGTTTCAACAAGCCAATTAAGAGGGACATTGAGAAGAGCTCCTCTAATTCCTTGGACCCCCATCTTTGAGAATTGGAAGGATGTTGGAAAGGCTGGTTAGAGAGCTGAAAGTGCCTTACTTACGTTTGTAATGATCTCTTTTCGAACATCCTGGCTTTTGCAATAATAGCAGAACCTAGGAGAATTTTGATTTCATTTAGGAGCCTTCATTTGCTGGAGTTGAAGGTTAAGAATTTTAGCTGCCTTCCTTTTAGATGACTCATCTAGATTGTTGGAGAGCTAGCTTGCCATATTAATTAAATCTGGAGTGGACATAATTTCCTATCCCACCTGGTCCTTTTTACAAGAAGAGAAAGGTCCCAGCTCAGCCCATTAATAAACAAACATTTAAAAGCTACCCAAGTGGAATCAACATCTGAAGGGATGCCAGACTTGTCTTTAAAAATAATCTGAAGTCAATTATAATAGTCATGAAGGGGTTAGTCTGATTGTTGTGTACAAGCCTAAATTTTGTTCCAATCAACGGGCTTTGGGAAAGCCCTAGAAATTGCTCTATGAAGTCACCTAGTGATTGCCCCAGCCTGATCATATAAGTTATAAGCTTGGGCTCCCAGTTATAATTCTAGAGATCTTTCAGGATTTTTCCCAGTTAGTGGTTTTCATCCAATTCTAGGCCTGGCCTTCAGGGACAAGCCTATAAGCTATCTGATATAAATCAGAGAAACCAGATTGATAAGTTTGAATGACTATATTAAATTCCTCAGCAAATCTGTAAGAATCTTTGGCTACTTTGGAAAAATCTTTGACTATGGCTCACAGTTCAGATTTTGTCCAGGAAATATAAGAAATTAAAGGTTTGGCCTCTGGATCCTTAGGAGGCTTAATTTTAAAGGAACAGATTCTGCCAAGTTCAGAGGAAAAGGGGCTTTGGTAAGAGAATTAGTATAGAGGAACTGAAGGTATAGAGAAGGCATAAGCAGCATAGAAGGGAAGGAGAAAGATAGCACTGGAGACAGAGTGGCCACAGAGAGCTGAGGGAGACAAGAAGGCTCCAGAGGTGGCGCCAGAGGCAAAGAAGTCAAGGAAGATGGGCCTGAGACTTCAGGTGCCATTTTATCTTTCTTTAATCATTTGTTTGTCTCAGTTAATCTTAAAATCTAATTTTGAAGAGAGGCATTTTTAGGCTCTTGATAAGATTTAAAAGCTTCAAAATACTAAACAAAATAGGAATTACACTCAGTAGTGGAAATTTTTGAGCTATTGTAACCTAATTTGTTTTTTAAAAAATTAAGTTTGGGGATTTCAAAAGTTCCCCATAATAGCCATTGATATTCTAAATTGCCTTTGGTCAGATCAATCTCTTTTGGTTATAAATATGCATGAGAGAGGAC
This sequence comes from Balaenoptera acutorostrata, assembly GCF_949987535.1. Taxonomy (NCBI): domain Eukaryota; kingdom Metazoa; phylum Chordata; class Mammalia; order Artiodactyla; family Balaenopteridae; genus Balaenoptera; species Balaenoptera acutorostrata. The sequence continues at coordinate 39,264,375 of NC_080081.1, forward strand.
CACAGTTTTTAAACATTAAAATCAGCCATGGTTCCTGTAGAGGATGGGCTCAAAATATTGACAACTAGGATTCTATTTCTCAGAGGGTTTTCTTTAGATTAAACGAATAATTTTCAAACAGCTTAAAAAACTTACAGCTCAAACACTTCAATTCAAACAACTTGCAAGCTGAAGCAGCCCCTGTTCACAAAGGAATGGGACAATGGTTGCTCAGCCAGCTTAGGTTGAAACAGTCTGATCCAAAATCAGACTGAAGTCCCAAACAAGTATTCCCATACAGAACACGGCCTTAACTGGAAAGAACAAAGCCTTAAAGTGGATCCTGAATAAGCCTGCAGAGCTTCAAATGCAAAGACCATGTGAGCTTGAATCCAGAAGAAGACATACCTTCAAACTCCAGGGCCAGGTAGAAAAGCAGTGAGCACAGGAGTCTCAAATGTAGGTACCACACCTGTTTGCTCACCAGCTGCAGACCTGGAGCCTCCAGAGGTCTTTTCCAGTTCTTATATGGACCACCAACATGTGGACCTAAAACAAATAGACTGCCTGATATTTCTCCAGCAAAGATGGAGATCAGCAGAGAATTAAAATTCAAGATCTGTGATCATAGTGAGCCGTGTTTTTATACAAGGGAAAATGAAGTTGGAGGGTATAGTAAACAGAGTCTATGGCTTTTCATTGGCTGAGCCCTTTCCAGGAAAGAAAAGGTGTCTTCCTGTTGGGCTCTGCTCTTGTCACAGGGCATGAGAGCTCCCCCTGCTGGTCTCCCAATTCTATTAATCAAAGTTTCTGTTTATTAGTTTTTTACAACTTCTTAATAAATCTGGGATCAAAAACTGATTCAAAATTAAACTACAGACCTACTCTACGAGGGGACTGCAGCAGAAATGAGAGCTAATCTACTCTTCAAAATCCCGGAAAGGCACTGACATGAAAGTCAGCACCGACCTTGGAGGGCTAGAGTAAGAAGCTGAGCTGAAAAGCAGAGGACAGATTGAAGGTCTAAAAAAGGAAAAACGGAGCGCAATGCCTTTCTCCATCCCACCAGTACACACACACACACACACACACACACACACACACACACACACAGAGCATAACTTCTGGCAAAGTACAAGTGGTTTTTCGCTAAAGAAATTAAAATAGAAATAAGGTGAATCAAAGCTTTCTGATGAATATTAGAGTCCCAGAGTAAAGTCCTCAGTCCTGGGGATTCTAGAGCCCCCAGCTGATAGCCAGCTATCTTTACTTCACCCTAAAGTAAAGACTGCCAGTCAACCCCAATTTTTCACCATATATTGAGGTCCCTACAGACTTCCCAGTCAAGGAAAGTGAGAAATCGTGCTGCACATACCACAGAAAAAACCGATACTACCTTCGCAGGGTTTAATTATTGAATATAAATGGACAACCAGAGACTAGCAGATAGATAAATAAATAACAGTGGTAGCCCGAAAGATAACAACCAAGATCAACAACGACAACAACAAAAGGCGATTCCCAGAGAAACATGTAATTCAAAGGAGTATATTTTAAAATATCTAATTAATATACCCAGAGAGATTAGAAAAATAAAAGTTACATCTTTAACACAAAAACAGAATGCCAAGGGGGAGAAAAAAGGAAAGATCAGAGAACAAACTACATGAGAATATGTTTGTTTGCAAAACATGATAGATGTATTATTTCATCCATTCAACAATCCCTTATGGAATGTCTGTGGTGTGTCCATGTGTCAGGCATCTTCTCCACATGCTCTCTTACATTTGAAAATTGTTTGGGTAAAGAAGCATACCAAAAATTCAGGTTAAAAATGCCTTTATCACTGAGAGATGAAAGAAAATTTGCAAAGGGCCTATGATGTGCAAATGATAAAAATCAAAATGTTAAATGAGATGATCTGGGCACTAGAGGGAGTAATGGGGCAAAGTCCTAAGGCATACTGGTGAATTTGTAGCCACTACTGACAAATATTATACTCATTTTAATGATTTTTTTCCTCTATAAGTATTAATTGTATTGCCTTTTTTCTGGAAAATATTTATGAATGCTATTATCAATACGATGCTCAGCTGCTGTTTCTATTACTCCTCTTAGCACTTTTTAGTCAGTTGTCAATGTGGCCAAATTTTATAGAACAAAATGCTTAAGTTAAGAGAATGTGTATCATAATTGAGAAAATTTTTCTTTAGTCAGTAGGAGAAACTGTAAAGAATGGTTGAAAATTTTAGAATGTACAAAATCCACCAGGAAAATCTGTTAAAGAACACAGGTCCCTCTCTCATATTTGGGCTTTGGAGTAATTGGTGCAGATCCCACAGTTCTCCAATTCTCTACTTGAAGAATCAGTCTTTGCATATGAATTGTTGAGAAATTAAAATATCTTCGTCTGTCTCTGAGTCAGCTATTTCTGGTTGAGCCATTTATTACATCTTAAACTATTAATAGAGTTTAATATCCCCATCTTTACTCTTACTTTAATTCAAAAAGAAGAGAGTTCTGCTGTAGGGAAGTCAATTAACTACTCATTACTATAAATATGATGAAGGTAGAAAAACTTTATATGACCATCATCCTGTAAGGTACTTGCAGCCAGATTTAAGAGAAAGCTTAGCAGAATATTTATGGTGTGTCCGACTTCTCAGGTGTAAATTGTGAGTAAATTTGTAGTTGGGTGTATTTGATTAATGTTCACATTGCTGCTGTGATGGCTCAAAACACAAAATTGGGCTGGAATAAATTAAGGTGGGAAAAGGGTCGAATACGGTCAAACTGCCAGTTAAGGTTCTTGTTTGGGGCTCTATAAAAGCAAAGTCAATTACTTTACATTTCAATTTGTTGTTTTACTATTCAGAAACCATTAGTTCACTTGTTTATTTAATAAATAACTTCTAAGTATGTACCAGGTGCCAAGCGATATATGAGAGATTAATTTATCTTATTCTTACACAGACTTTTAGTGAAAATTTACAGAGTTCAATATTGTCCTGACCTAAGAGAATAACATTGTTATTAGCAGGCAAAATTCAGTATGACTACTTCTGTCTGAAATCTATTTCAAATTCTCTTTGAAAGTCTATCCCCCGGGGAAGCAGTTGAGTAGACTGGTTCCAGAATTTTGCATTTATGAACCTCAGCCAGTTACATTCAAATTATCAATTCATCAGCACATAGAGCCACACAAATGATTTCACTCTAATATATAGTTTGATTTGCTTATCAAAGGAGTCATTCCATTTTAAAACCTCAGCTTTCTTTTAGTTCTCCACAGATCATTTTTTAAAGGGCTCCAAGAAAGACTAGAAGTTTCCTCAAATATGTCTGTTATTATTTAGCAAAAGAAAAAAGGATTTCAGAACAACTTGACCTAGAAAAATATTTATTCCCTCCTTATATTTCCAAAATAAATATGTCTGGAATTGTTAAGATTTAACTATGACAAAATATGATAACTAAGTCAATACTAAGTAATATATTAAATAAAATTGTACATGATTGTGTTTGCTAAGCTTGTTCCACTAAAACATTTGACAAGATTAAGTATTCTAATTTTTAAAAAAAAATGATTCATACTGGATTAAATATAAAATATACGGGCATCTGTTTTAAAAATTCAATGCTATACCTCTCTGTCAGAAATATTTTACCATTATTTCTATAGAAAAATCATATCTGATTTATATCATTTTGACTAAAATTACCTTTTATGGGTCTGTAACACAACTTATGTGTCAAGACTATTCTTGACTCAATTTTTTCCCCCCTTTGGCAAATCCAACTCAGCTCAACATTTTTTCAAGGATATCAACATTACAAGAACTACATCATCTGAGGAAAACAGAAAGGAAACTTTGAAATGACCTGAAAAGATTTCAGTGGCTGTCTGAATGCAGTGAGTTGAAAGTAATAAAACAGGTTAAAGGAAATAAATCTAATCAGATATATAGATAGTAATCTGTTAATGAAAAGATAAGCTCAAGGAAGATCTAAGAGAGATAATGGGAAATAGAGTGAATAAGTCTTTCCAGACAGAAAACCATTTTGATGACAAATTGATTCAGGCAATTAGAAATTTTGATACTAAAAAAAAGCAATCAAACATAAACCAGGAAATGATGGCAACTTGATGGTTATGACTTGCTTGCAGAGTAAATACTGTGGCCCAAAATAAGTCACGTTGATTATAGAAGAGTCTAAAGAACTACCCTGTTTCAATAAGTCTAGGATGAAAACGTGAAAGGATTCATGGAAAGAGTTAATATGAAGAATGTACAAATTTTACAGATACCCTAATGGGTAAGAACTGTTCCAAAAAGAGAAGTTTTCTAAACCAAAAGAATAGATGATGGAAGGTTGAAGAGATAATGAAAATACTGGAATACATGTAGCTCTTTAGAGAGCTCTACATTATTCAGTCTCTTTCACTTGATCCCCACCCACCAAGTAGGAGAGATGAGGAAGATACAATCTCTTCAGCAGATGAGAAGGCTTACACTCACAGAGGCTCAATTGTTCAGACTGTCTTTGTATTTTTCTGATACACCCATAACTTCCAGCATCTCTTCTTTGTTCCTTTCCTTTTGATTCCTTCTGCTAAGTCTTTTTACTGTTTATTTTTATATTTTTGCCAGAAAACAATAAGTATCATGATGATACAATGATATTATGCTCTGGATCTCTTACACCTTCCTTCCAGCAGAGAAAAAAACCAAGTGGAATCAACCAGTCTTATGTTTTCTACCCACACGTGGTGGTGCAGAATATCCTAAACCAGAGTTATATGCTATATCTTTGTCTCTGAGCTGCCTTCTCTCTCTACTCCACATTCTCTTCTTTCATCATTTTGAGGTGAAGATTTTTTTTTCCCATTTAAACATCTGGTGGAGGTTGAGACTGCTAATAAATTACTTCCTCTCCTCCTTCTCTTCTAAACTAATGGTGCTGTTAAAAGTGAACATACCAGGAACAGAAGTGCTAGAGAAAGCAGTTTGGGTGAGTCTAAATTCACCAAGTACAATCTTGACAAGGCCCACTGAGGATAAATTTGAGTCTGTAGACCAGAAATGTTTACATAAACCAATATCTCTTTTTTGCCCTGGATAGAAAAAAATAAAGGAAAACAGACCTTTCCATTTAGGAACTTTGGTACATTCAGTTGAACGAAAGATAAGAGTGATGAGTAAAGTAGAAGACAGGGATGTTTCTTTATCTGAAGTCCTTCTACATCAAGAATGAGATTATTTTCAGCCGTGAACAAGTCCAAAAATGTGGCTAAAACATGACAGAGTTTAAATTCTTTATCACTAAATCTTGTAGGTAGTATAAGATTGTTAGCACAGCTCCATGGTCCTGAGTGAGCCAATCATTTTTCAACTTGTGTCTCTTTCATTTTTTGTACCTGAATTCCACTTTGTGGTTCAAGAAATCTCCCTCTTGAGCCACTACTTCCACCAGCTTACAAAAATGGAAAAGAGGAAGAAAAGATTATGCACCCTACCTTCAAGGAAACCAAACTCAAGTGCACACTATAGCATATTGGTCAAAACTAAGTCACTTTCAATAGTACTTTGCAAGAAGACTGGAAAATGTAGTCTTCATTCTGTATGCTCATGCTCTAAGCTAAAATTTAGGTTTCTATTACTAAGAAAGAAAGGGAGGGCCCATAGAAAGCCAAACTCACAGAAACAGATTAGAATGGTATTTCATCAGAGGCTGGGTTTTGGGGGGGAAAAAGCGAGATGTTGGTCAAGGAGTAAAAACTTCCAGCTGGAAGATGAATAAATTCTGGGGATCTAATGTATAACATGGTGATTATAGTTAAATATAGTGCATTAGATGTACATGAAAGTTACTAAAATAGTAGAAATTAAAAGTTCTCACCACAAAAAAGAAATAGTAATTATGTCGCTTGTTGTATGTGTTAGCTAATGCTATGGTGGTACTCATTTTGCAGTGATATAAGTGTAGCAAATCAACATATTGTACACCTTAAATTTACACAGTGCTATATGTCAATTGCATCTCAATGAAGCTGGTGGGGGGAAAGGCTTAGGAAACATTTTGCTTTTCTAGGACACACTTGCATACCAAGACTATGTATTACCATTTGTTGTTAATTTTAAAGTTATTTAGCATGAACTCTTTTATTCAGGAAGATAGTTATCTACTCATTTCTGCCAGCAACATAAAATGAGTTGTTATGTATATCTTTAGGTTCACCAAAAACAGCAAACCACATGAGTTAGAACAGGTAGGGGCACTACAGGAATAGATGAGTGCAGTGGACAATAGAGATTTGCTTGCCCATTAGCCAATACCCCTTGTTGTGGTAACAGCACCTCAATTTTTCTTTCCCCCACTCTCAGTTCAGATGACTTAGATTTCTGCTCCTGTCACTTTCTCCCAGATTTCAGGAGGATTGGGTAGGTGACTCAGGATTGGTCAGCTGGGAAGTTCCATTCCCCCCAGCCATAGGGATGGGGATGGAGCGCAAGATGGATCAATAGGAACCATTCAAAACTATTTTGAAAGCAGAGTTATGTGTCGGGGGAGAACAGAATCCTTCTGGATCTACAGTCAGGACAACCCTGAGACTTTGAGACTTTTTTGTTACATAAACAAATAAATTACTCTTTTGCTAAAGCCAATTTGGGTTAGGTTTATATGATTTTATTCCTTTAAAAGCCTGACAAAGTAGGAGTCAGACTGTTGGAATCTTTTTTTTTTTTTTTCTAACTTACTGTAATTGAACAATGCCATTTAATATGAATGTGGTACACAAACTTAAGATGGGTTCAATGATTCTGGCCTCTTAGTATTCACTATTTGGTATTATCCCCTCCTCTTGAACGTGGGCTGACCCACTGACACTCTTCTAATGAACAGATGACAAACATGATGGGTTGTCCCCTCAAAGATTAACTTATGAAGAGTTGTGGTTTTTGTTTTACATGCCCTTTCATACTCTCTTGACTTGCTTGCTCTGACAGGAACCAGCTACTATTTTTGAGCTGCCCAATGGAGAGTTTCAAGTGGGAAAAAAAAATGAAGTCTCCAACCAATAGCCAACAAGGACCTGAGACTACAGTCACAAAAGTGAGGTTGGAAGGGGCTCTTCCCCTAGTCCAGCCTTGATAAGAATGTAGCTCTAGCCCATAACTTGATCTCAGATTTATGAGACACAGTAGTGAGTTCAAGGACCCAGATAAGCTGCACCAAGATTTCTGAAGCACAGAGACTATGATATAATAAATATTTATTGTTTTAAGCTGCTAAATTTAGGGGTAACTTGTCATGCAGCAATAGAATGAGATTAACCCCAAATAGATTAACAATAAAATACTCAACTTTTAAAGAAAGACAAAAAAAAAAACAAAAAAAAACAATTTAATTGGAATGATAATATTTATCAATAACAATTTATAGTAGAATTTAAATTATTAAATTCATACATGGTTTCTGGTGTAATATAAACTCTTTGGACAGTATCAATACAAAATTTTTAAGTAAAAAAGAAAGGAAGACTGGATAGTGGGGACAATGAATAATTTCTACTACCCTCGCCACCTGTTTTCACACTAACATGTTCCTGGCGGGGTAGAGTAACATTCATATATTTATCCATAGCTTTTCTTCCTCTGGCCAATAATTTTTGAACTAATATGAGTTTTTACCCTTGCTTAGTTTGATTAATGCTCGTGTATTTTTTGCAATTTTTTACTTTGTTTCTTTGCTTGTTTGCTTCATTAGGTGTGAAGAATAGGAATGTTATGACACTGCTTACTCTGCCATCTTTTCTTTGTCAGCTTTCTTTGATTTATGCTACAGTGCTCACTCAGGATACTTTCTAGTCTTTCAGGCATGTGAAATCTTTTCTCACCATATAATTTTAAGGAAAGAAGTGCATATATGATAGATTCATATATATTATTCTAGCTGTGGTGGCAGTTATAAAAAGAAAACTTATTTCCAGATTATTAACTTGTCAATTGATTGTCAATGAACTTTTAAAATGCATGCATCTTTTTTTCTCTTACTGGATTCAAAGCTTCTTGTGGGCTGAGATCATGTATCTTTCTTAAACCCCAAATGTGCACAGCTATATAAATATAAGGAATCAATAAATATCAATATTTGCAGAAATAAAGAAAGAAAAGTAATAACAAAAGAGATGGGAAAGCAGCTTAAGGTAAAAGGGGAGAAAAGAAAGGGGAAGGAAACATGGGTAAATAATTTATGCTAACTTTCATGAAATAGAACCATCTGGTGCGTAAGTAAGAACAGGCTAGATTACCATGGTACTCAATTGGAAAAAGACATGTTCTTTAAGGTATTTATCTACACTGTGCATAAATACAACGTTATTCAAAATATATAAATGAAAACATTACTTAACATGTAAGTTGTAGTCAAAATAGACAGGAAAACACAATAACAACACATTTTGATTAACATCCATAATTCTTATCAGTTGATGCATAAAATTGAAAAATTACACTTGCAGGTCAATTTTTTCCAGCTAATGTAAATAATCCAACTCCATGCTTTCATGAAAAGAACAAACCAAATGCTACTGAAAAGAATCTTACACCTTAATATCAAAAGGTAAACCTCTGGCCAATAATACTAGCAGGCACCCATTATATATGACAGATGTGGTTTAATTAACTCTAAGGCTCAGTGATCAATGTTGTATGTTGTTTATTTTACCAAACTAAACATACTCAAAACAACAAACTTAGATTTATCAAAACAAATATTTTATTAATGCTATCATGACTCCCTTGAGACTGCTTTTTTCTTCATAAAACTAAGGATACTACATACAAAAGTGTCCTTGCCCTTTTGTGGTGTATAAGCCAGGAAAGGCTTCAAGAAGTTCAATGATTTGTCCTTGTGCCTAACTAAATTATTCAATAGGGTTATAACCAACTTTATGGAAAAGCATAGAGTGTTCTAAATAATCATTCCTTTGGAAAGTGGTATCAGGTAAATGCACTTTACTCAAACTACTTTTTCCATCTTCCAATTTTGAACTAATGAATTTCTATCTTCTCTTCACATTAACAGAATTCTCCATCATATGTGTTAGGTACCTATATTATCAATTATTACTACCATGATATATTTGAGTGCTACTTGACAAAGAGTAGCTTAAGTGCCATTTTTGGTCTCTAGGGTCTTTGGTATTTTCTAGTAATACATTCTACAGTAGCTAAAACTATCATTATTAAACTATACAAAGTTACCACATGTAATATATGTGTATATACAAACATACTACTTACATCAGAAAGCAGGTTATATAGTGTTGCACTTTTACTCTTATTTTCAATACTCCCTACCATAGTTAAAATGGAGTTTCCAGGGTCAATACAGTGGGCCAGAGTGTCAGGGTATATCTTTAATTCTACTTAGGTAAAACTGGACATCTTTGTGGCCAAGATGAGGTGAGCTTTTTTAGAATTAGAGTGCTAGGGTAGATGCAGAGAGGGCGATTGTCAGGATAATGGAGGATGCATGGTATAGTCATTGGCATCTTATTAGAAATTCAAGTTCATGGCACAGTTCCACACAGAGTCAAGACTTTGTATAAAACATGTTAATCTGGTTATGAACTACACTGAGAAAGCTGAGCTATCTGTAAAGACTGATTCCAAAGGTAAATCAGAGCAGACTGGAAATAGGCCAAACAATTCGGCAAAATCTACATGATCTCAGATAGTGGTGAGCAACAGCTTTTCTATGAGAAGTAAGCAAATTCAATATCCAAGGTTCAGATGGCCATGGAAGGCAGCATCCCAAAGCTATAAAACTGAGGGGTAGGGAAAAGCTTCAACCAGGCAACCAACTTCAGGACTGATTTAGTTTCACTTCAAGATAAGAGAATTCTAAGACACTATGCAGTTCCACTTACAAAGCCACCACCTCAGAAAAAATAGAAAACAGTGACCTGGGAGCAAATGGACTCCTGCATGTTCATCCATGGGGTTCTAATCTAGGTCTATGTGTGAGCCAAGAAGACCAAAGGATCAGTGAGCAACAACTGTCAGTCAAGACTGCAGAGGCAGAACATCAATAGTCCCACATGACGGAGTTTGAGGAAGGCACAGCCAGAGGAAATAAGGTAAAACACTGTAAAGTGGGACAAGATGATCATTTGCTTTTTCATAGAATAGGATGGCCAACATAAAAATGAAAAGAAGGAAACAAGACATATAAAGGAAGTCTCCAGATTTAATAAAAATGTTAAAGAGAAATATTACATACAATTTTAAACAACTTTCAAATCAATTATATAAAATCCGACATATATTTAGACCAAGAATAACTTTGAAATGGAATAGTCAAAAATGGAACTATGAGGTATTTGTAGCTATTACAGACTTGGCAAGAATATGCTAATTGTGATTTAGGAGCAGGGACTGGTAATGTGTGAAAGGAAATACTGTGACATGACAAAGTCAGCGAATTTAGGGTTGTCTCCAACACTTTAACTGAAATTAGAAGCAAGACCAATAAAGATTTAGTATGAGATACAAGAACAGTTTGTTTATAAGCAGTAGCTGACCCAGAACTATTTAGCAACAATAGGTTTTATTTTAATTTTCATTATAAATTAGCCATATAGTATCTTTTTCTACTCCCATAAGAAGGCTAGTCTTCAATATTTATCATTAATATCCAGCCTTGCTCATTTTCTTTAGCTATATTCAGACTTTTTGAGCTGAGGATATCTCAGCTTTGTAGTCATTAGTGTTCATTATCCTTAAATGAAAATGTACTGGAAATAACTTTTATATCATTCTTATTGGGTAATTTAAGAGAGAAAATGGTAATATTAATGCTGAAAAAGTACAGTGTAATAGCCAAAAAGCCTGGCGAAGAGAATATCAAGCTACAAGGATCACTAGAAAAGACGTGCCCTTGTATGATGTTTTACGTAAGGTCTGTGCTATTCCATTCCTGTTACCGGAAAAGACTCATCCCTGCTTTCAAAACAGAGAGAAGCGATGTCGACCAACACAACCTAACACCAAAGTGGTATTCTTGCTCCCAGTGCCTTGAAATATCAGCATTCTGTAATTGCCAGAATAAATTATTGACTAAAACACTAAGTCAGACCTTAATTCTCTATCTTTTAATCTGATAATTTAATATCACTTTTACTCTCAATCTTGACCAAGCGTTTGTAAACAGGAAGCCCCACTTTCAAGATGCTGCCTTTACACTTCAGTGAAAACAGAGCACTCAAAAGTACTGTCACTGTGTGGTAACCGTGAGACCTCAGTTGAACAGCAGATGGACTCAAGAAGTCTAGGCTCAAACAGTAGTGGAAACGACGCCCTGAGCAGCCCTGAAGACAGGAAGCAGGGCAAGGCACGCAGGACTCTTTTCCACTTAGACTCAGGTTATGCAATACCTATTGAGGCTGACACGCCAATCCAACTCCCTTCCAGATCAGCTCACCAGCACCTTCCCTGTCATAGGTGCTGACATTCTACTGAGTCCACTTAAGGTTCATAGGCTGATACCATCCACATCTCTCATTGTTGTAATTCCCGAGGCTTGTGTACCCTTCTACTTGCCCATTTCTCCTATTCTCTGATTCATATACAGCTTTCCACTACTTCTACCTTGTTGCATAATCCAACTTCATTGCATGTCAAAAAAATTTTTAAAGTTCTCTGTAGTTATAGTCTCTCTGTAAGAACTTTCTGTTTACTTCCTTTCACAAACTGAAACCTGGATTTCCCCTAGAAATTGCTTTTCCTGCAGTCTTCACCAGTGGAAATTGGTCCTTCTCTCTCACCTCACATTATTAAGCAAAATGTCAGGAGGCAAAGTCAGCAGTCTTCTAACCGAGTCTTCAAAGGTTGACTCTTATTCTTTCATCCTCATATAAAACTCTTTCCTTCACATTCACACCCTCTTGCCCTCTTTTTATTAATATTTTGGCGGGTCATTTACTAACATTCACTCAGGAGTTAAACTGAACTAAAGAAGCTTTTCATCATCTTGCTCTAAGACTGAGAAATATGCACATCTACTTGGATATCCATGAAACAACCAAGTCTATTTTTTAAAATTTTCTTCATCCAGTGACTTCTATTGCCACTGTATTTCATCAATTCACTCCCAAGAGCATACCTTAAACTTCTAAAAACTTAGACTTTATCTTAATTTTTTACCACAACTTTCTATTCCTTTTATAACCTCATTTTTAAAAAATCGAATGTATCCATATAGTGGATGGTTTAAAATATTTGATTTTGCAATGGGCAAAAAGAGATGAGAAACATCTTAAACTCTTAAAAAATATAAATGTCAGAGTGTATTTCTTAAAGTTGTAGAGAGAGGACATAAAAAATAAACAATTAAAAAAATTGAAGATTCAATAGAAAAGAACAAAATGTCAAAAATCTAATTATTTATTAAGTCGAATGAAACAGAAAGAACACTGGTGAGATTAATCCAGAAAAACTCAGAAGACACAATTAAGAGGAGATACAATCACACATTTTAAACATATTTAGAATGAGAACATCATAGAATATATACCAAATAAATCAAATGTTAGATAAATAAGCAATTTCTTCAAGAAGAGATTTTACTAAAAACAGACTCAGGAAGTCAGAGAGAACTAAAAAGTCTATAATTGTTATTTAAATTGAATTTGTAGCTGAAAATTTATGCCATGGATGCAAAATATACTAGGCTCAGCTACTTGATGTTTCTTTTTTATTATATTGTTGATTTTTATACAAGATTTTCTGAACTAAAATTTTAAGGGTATATTTTCCCCTGAACAGAATTATATTTTTTAGTGAAACATGCTTCTGGAAAGAAGAAGTCCCCACATTTCACAAATAAGCACACTGCAATTTAGGGAGGTGAGCTACTTGGTTGAAGGAGGTGTAATCTCCATAACTCTTCCAGTTGTTGTGGCTGAAAAAATAATTTTAAAACAACCTTAATTTGGCTCATGAATCTGCTGTCTGAGACAAATGTCAGAGAATTTGCAGACTTGTTTTAAAGGTATCACAGTGAACAAAAAGCTGTGCTTTTAAAAAGAGGTGAATGGATAGAAGCAAGATGACCACTTAGACCTGAGATCATATCAAACAAAATGACCCAAGGAGACTGAGAAACTAAGAGTTTCACCCTCAGTACATCAGGAAAGATCAACCCACCAACAGAGAGAGAACATAAAAACAAGTCACCTTTTCCCACTTCAAGATTCATAATTACTGATCCAGTCCTATCTTGAGTTTGGAGTTTGATTCCTTGTGAACCTGAGATCACAATTTAATGTTGCTGACACATATTTAAACATATCTACTAGAATGAAAGTAAGAAGTTGCTCCAAATTTTCAAGCAAATAATGGGAATAAAAACCACTTCGTTAAATGAGATTAATATTACAAAGATAAAGCGGCAATTTTCTACTCAATATCATTTTCCTCTTCCTACATATTAACAGAAATCCAAAGTTGTTGGAGTAGCACTGTACCAAGGGAAAGAGATATATTCTTCGGGCTCCCTTATAAGCAGGGGGTGGACATGGGACTATTTTGGTCCAAGTACAGGTCACTTAATCAGAATTCTTAGAAGACCTCTTAAAAGAGGGCTGACTCAACTTCCCTTGCCCGTTTACCCTTTTCTTGTTTCCTACTTCCTGCCTGGACTGCAGATATAATAAAACTCAAAGTCATTGTTGGAGCATGAAGAAGTTCACAGTTCTTGCCTACTTTAAAGTCTTTTATTACGTCTATCTTAAAAACATGGACTTATTGCCTTCCCTCCTCTTCTCCTTGCTTTCTCCTTTTTTCTTGTGTTTAGCACCGTATGGAGAAGTATACAACAAGCATTGCAAAAGTGATTTATTTTCCTTATATAACAAGAATCCAGGATGAAGGTAGTGGCCCTAAGATACCATCAGTGCTGCAGGCAATGTCTATTATGGGGCCTGCAATTTTTGAAATGTGACTTTTCTCCGCAATTGCAACATGACATCTGTGCTCCCATGCATCACAAAAACTTTCTGGAAGATAAAAGGGGAAGGGGAAAAATAAAAGTAAAAGGGAAATGACAGCTAAATCTGTCATTAATCATTAATCATTTATTATCATTTAATCCAATAATAAACAGCTCTCCTGGGAGTCCCTTATTGGCCACAAATAATATAACTTAGACCACACCTAGATGGGCAGCAGCCTGGGAAATCAAGTATTTAGCTGGGCACATTACTACACCAAACAGAATTGGATTTCTGTTAGTAAAAAAAAAAAAAAGGGGTAGAATGAATTTTGAGGGCACAGCCAGCACTGTCTAGTACACATCCTCCCTTTCATCACAATTCTGATCTTTGATTTGTTTAGTTATATGTAGCAAATGGAAGTAATTGGAATATTTAATGTTTAGCCCAAATTAGACAAACGGCTATGATTTTCAAGATAGAAAAAAATCATAGAATTTCAGTAATGACTTTAATCATTAATACATATAGACCATATGTCCTGTTTTTTAAAGGGATCACATTAGTATATGTGACAGCATTCAGATTATTATATTTATCTAATATTAAATCAGCATTCTGCCCCAATTTATTAGAAGGAAACTAAGATAACTCTAACTTCCCAGTAAAAGTTTTTGAATATTATATTCTTAACCCAAATATCCTTATTATATTTTCCTCAGGCGTTTAGCCATTTTGTTACATCTTACAGCAGCAATAATTCTCTATTCCATAAATATGGAATTTTACAAGCAGGACAAACGGTTCCATAAATTAGGAGTAATACCTGCCTAAGCAGAAACAACTCATTTCTTTCTGATTCACCCTTTTGTGATATATTTGTCTTAGAATCGCACTCTCATTGTTCTTAAATTTACAACTCTTTTTTATGGGTTGAAAATTCGGTGAAAAATTGGTTGACTCCTAGAATATCAAGAAGCAAGGAATTTATAAGTAAAATGCATATTTCAGATACGAATGTTTTCTTAAAACATTTATCTCATCCTAAAATGTTTCTGAATATATTCAGTACGTTAGTAAGATTTTTTCCCAACACACTTCAAGGGCTGAGGTGCGTGTTTAAACAAATACACATATAGTTAGTTACCTGTGCAGTTGAGAATTTTAGGTTGCTTTTTCTAGACAGAGTAATCTCTGTGGCATATTATGTTCTTTTTTGCTTTAGGAGAAAATTTGCTAGTATTAATCCAAATCTATACATGAGGATTGCTAAAGGAAACGAATAGTAGAAACAACAGTATAGCAACAATAATTTAAACATTAACATTGTATCTGATTGTATTCTCACAAGTTATAAGTGAGGCAACTAATGAATAAACAACAAGGTCCTACTGTATAGCACAGGGAACTATACTCAATATCCTGTGATAAACCATAATGGAAAAGAATATGAAAAGGAATATATATATATATATATATATATATATATATATATATATATACACATATATATATATACATATATATATATATATGTATATATATATATATATATATATATATATATATATATATAGTTGGCCAAAAAGTTCATTTGGATTCTTGTAAGATGTTATAGAAAAATCCAACAAACTTTCTGGCCAATCCAATATAACTGAATCACTTTTCTGTACTGCAAATATTAATACAACATTGTAGATCAACTATATGTCAATAATAAATAAAATAAAATACAGAGAAGAAAAAAATAAGTGAGGCAACTGTATCAGAATGGGTAAGCACTTTTTCATATTTTCACATTTGAATTATACAGTTATCAATAGTCAGGAATGGAACCCAAGTGTATTACACTAGCCAGACATTTCAATAAGCCATGCAAATACTGCAAATAACATTTGTAGAATTAGGTCTTTCTTTTTTCCTCTTATATAAGTGCCTATAAAATTCCCCAAAAGTACAAAAATTCAAAAATTACTGAACTTCTTCCAAATGAATACAGCTTAAGAATTTCCACTTCAAGATTCTGAAATATTTCTTTTCTGATATTCTGAGGAAAACTCTTCACAAAAGCCAATACTAATTTATGTTTTTACAGATGTATAATTAATATCTCTGCAGTTGTATAGTTTCTCTGAAAATAGATCAGACTTTATTCATAAATATGTATTAAGCAACTACTATATGCCAGGTTCCATGCTTATTGAAAAAAAGTCTGCTAATCCATAAAGCTTAGTGTAAAAAAAAACAAATAAACAGGTTTGAGGACAGAAAAGTTAAAACTAAAATTAGTTATGCATTTATTCTTCATATAAATTTTTAAAAATAAAATGCTTAATGTTTTATTTATATTTCAAGTTTAGAATAAATACAGAATTAGGGCAGAGAACTCTTGGAAAGCCATTCATATATATTGGAAAATCATAAGTTCTCTCCATTAACAAATATTTTAAAATTTCTATGGGAAACTATGCTGGATGCTCATGCAGACACAAAAGTGAAAAAGACACATGTTGTGGTCTCCAACATTTACAATCTAGCAGGCCCAAAAAAGTAATTATAGTACAAGGCAAAATGAGAAGTGGAATGTTTGTTACAGGTGTTCTGGAGGGAGAGGGAGGAAGAGGGAGAAGGGGGATGACTGCTCCCTTTGGGACATCAGAAAAGCCCTTTACATATTTAATTCTAATGACAGACTCGCAGAGGCAGACATTTTTATTCACATTTTATTGATGACAAAATGTAGAGATGAAATAACCTGCAGAGTCTGTATCAATCTGTGTCTCTAAGAGACTTACTGGAGCAAAGTATTCCCTCAGCCTGCCTCCTGGCCCCCACCCCCTACACAAATATTTTCATAAGGAGTTAGCCCAAAACAAACTTTTGTTGAGTTATATCACTTAGTTTGCGGCTGTTTGTTACTACAATATACACTATAATGTACCCTCATTCGATCAAAGGCATTCTGGGTAGAGGAAAGAGTAAACATAAATATTTAAAAGACTACATCATGAGTGTAAGATGGTGAGAAATTTAATTTGGCTAGAGTATACCCCCTGTGTAGGATGGTAATGTAGGACTAGACTGTAGAGACAAGTTGGCTCTATGTTATTGCAGTCCTTCAATGTCAGTGGAAAGCAACTATCCTTAATCCAAGAGGTATAATTCAGTATTTAGCAGGCTCAACACAATATGAAAATTAATCATTAGCAAGCAATGCATACAATAAAAGTGCTTTCTAAGCTAAAAAGTCTATTATCCTATATTTTGAAGCTGTTCTCTATATTCTTTCCTAACTGGATATAAACAATCCTTCTCTAAAATGATGTTTATAAAAGAGATGCAATGAGATAAGCTGAAAATAGTCATTTTTGGAATAATATTTAAATAAATGTTAGCTATATTTATTGGATAACTAATAGATGGCAACACAAAATTGTTAGAAATATAAATATACTAAGTTAGACAATATCTATTCAACTAACAGATGACTTGAAGAAATGCCAAAAGCTATTTTGATAAAGATATGGTTGTTTACTCTTAAATCATCTCTAGGGTTACTGATATACTCCAAAAAAAACCCAAAATGCCTTCCCATAACTTAGATCCAGTCAGCAGTAAGTGGTTACCATCTGCATCATAGTATATATTAAATATTGGTCATCTCTCACACTGGGGCTACACAAGGGGGAGAATACTTGGCTGGGAAATACTGACATCACTGCAAATAAAAACTGAAGATGTGGAGCCTGGAAGTAAAAACAGAAGGGGATGGTGCTCAATGGGTTATAGCAATTGCAAATATCAGTGCAGACAAGCCAATGTCCAACTAACAAAGGAAATAGCGATGAGGGCATTCTGAAACTCATGGAGAAGAAGAGAGGACACCCAGGAAGCTGGAAAAAAGGTAGCCAATCCCACATCAAACACCACCATCCCCAGGTCTCCGTATTCTGGAATTTAGACAAAACTGTAATCTGTGAGAGCACTACTAAAAACAAAAAATAAATTTCCATCCAGGTCTGTGGAAATGCTATATAATTAACCAGAAGAAGACTTTGAAAAGGAGGAAATAGCAGAGCTAATAAAAATAGAACCTGGTGAAATGTCTAATATGCATTTCCCTCAGCTCTAACTCCTCCTCTGCCTAAATCATTGAGATATACACAGTTTCTTTGCAGATTTAAAGTTCCAGAAATACCCTATATATTCTTCTAAGACCTCTATAATACTAAATGATCAAGAAGCATCATTATTGAAATACAGAAAATCTAAATTACAAAGGATAATGCATCTTTTTCAGTACATTTGATTTTGTTTGAAATTAGAAAGATAAATTCAAATTGATGTTTTTTAAGTTTACTAATTTGTACATTTTACTAAACTCAATCCTAAGAAAACCTAAGATCAAAAGATACTAGGATATTAGGATCAAACGATATCACTTGCCAAGAATAGCAGATCTTTGTTCAAATGCTCTTTGGAATTACTACAGAATTAACTCCTCTCTTGTAGCTTCATAGTATAACTAAGACGTTAAAATTTCAAAGATGTCCCGCAGTAAAGAAACATCTTTAACTTGATTTACGTTAAATAAACTACTTCCTCGTGGAAAGTTCCATCACTGTTTCTTTGAAAGCCAACCTAGTAATACCCCTTTAGCCCTACATAGACAAGAATGTTGAAAGTACGGTTTCTCAACCTTGGCACTATTGACATACTTGTTTTCTATTGCTACATAACAAATGACAGATTTGGTGACTTAAAACAATACCCATTTACTAACTCACGGTTCTGTAAGTGAGAAGTCCAATATAGCGTGGATGGTTCTCTGCTCTGGCTGGTGCTGAGTTCTCACTTGGAGGCTAGAGGTCTTCTTCCAAGCTCATTCCTGTTATGGGAAGAGCACAGTTCCTCATGGTTGTGGGATTGAAATCCCCATTTTCTTGCTGGATGACAGCCAGAACTGCTATTCATTCCTAAAGGCCACTCACAGATCCTTGATTGTGGGCCCGGAGATCTCAGCAGCAGAGAACCTCCTCACATCTGTCAGATCCTTCTCACGCTCAGAATCTCTCTGATTTCCTCTTCTCTATCAGGAGAAAACTCTTTGCTTTTAAAGGGCCCATATGATTAGCCTACTTGATTATCTCCCCATCTTAATGTCAACTGTGCCATTTAACATAATCACAGGCATAAAGCCATATTCACAGTTCAGGGATTATACACGGTGTGTACACTGAGATGGGGTGATAAATCTTTAGGATCTTTAGGGACATCTTAGAATCCTCCCTTCCATTAGATGAGATAATTCTTACATTCTCCATCTCAAGTTTTCACATTCAAAAATGTCTCCAGACCTTGCCAAATGTCCCCGGGTGGGGGGTAAAATTGCCCTTGGTTAAGAATTACTGGTTAAAACTCTCTTCTACTCAGTGTAAAAATAAAAATATGCATAGTCCTATTTTTTAAGTCCCATAAAATATGGATTTTGTAAACTTACTACAATTTTATTAACTTGTTATTAGTTTTTAAATACATACTAACCTATATTATTACAATGACTATTTTTACTCATTTGGAACTACAGCATTGGTTTACTTTTGCTAGTTGAACAACAACCATGATAAACCCCAGTTTTAAAACATTAGGCAACTAGGAGGAAGAGTAGCTGGAACTTCAATGAATTTGGACTTAAAATTGAGACAACTCATTAATAAAAGTCATAGCTGGAGCCATACTGGCCCTCAAGTCCTAGTTTTCCTTCAATTTGTTATGAATTTGTCATGAATTTGCCACCTATGGAATTTTCTCTACTCTCTTAAGATTTATTTATATCTTCAACATGGAGCATTTTCAAGGTTTTAAGTTTCACAGTTTTACAACTAACTCTGTAAAATGCAAGTGTCTTTTATTAGTTCTAAAAAGTATCTTTTGTGAGTTTCTGGGGACAGACTCTTCAAATATTCTCAGATTGCTAAATATTTTCATGTCCATCCTCTCATAATATTTTTGAATTTATGGATTTTATAGCATTCCTTCTTTACTTTTATTTTCTCCAGGTTGAAGAATTCTATTTTTTTTCAAAATCTCTACTTATATAGAAGCATCCTTCTGTTCAATAATTCATGTGGCCTCAAGCTTTTGTAATGAGGGGATAGTCTGCTTTTTTGAAGCCTTGCTATCATAGTGTGTAGAGAAAGGCGTGTGGGCTGACACCACCAAAGCATACACTAACTAGCTGTGTGAGTTTGGACAACTTAAACTTGGGCCCTCATTGTCCTTACTCTAATCTAGTGATTATATCACATACATTTTTGTATTGTTAAAAAATTAAAGATGTAATATATGCAAGGTCCTAATATAGTACTTAGCTCGTAGAAGTCACTAGTAAATTTATTTACTCATTTAAGACATGTGTGTTGAAAACTCATCTGTGGTAATGCTGAGTATTTAGGAGTTGAAAACACAAACAAAATACAAGCATGGCCTTAGTCCTCATTGGTCTAGTAATTTTTATGCTCTTATGAAGATGAGAGACAAGAGGATGAAGGTATTAACTGTGATGTTCTTTCCCTACTGGCTGGAAAATTGAGATTTTGGAAACTACCACACAGAAATAGGCACTAAATGGCAATTCCTTTGCTGTACAGTAGAAACTAACACAACATTGTAAAGCGACTATACTCCAATAAAAATTAATTTAAAAAAAGATAATTCCCAATTCTTCTGTCTTTTCAAACCTTAACAAGAGCCACTAGTAAGAAATAGCTTAGTAGTTATGCCCTAACTATGATCATCCTCTGTTGGTGACTTTACAAAATACAGACATCTAAACATCCCATGATATTCTGATTCATTAAGTTTCTAGTAGGGCATAAGTTTGACCCCTGAAAAACATGAGGGTTAGGGGCACCGACCCTTCAGGTGGAAAATGTACATATAATTTATAGCCTGCCTTCTGTATAAGGGGTTCCCTGTACATCCAGGGTTCCCTCCATATTTGTGGTTCTACATTCGTGGATTCAGCCAACAGGAGATCATGTAGTACCATAATATTTACTATTGGAAAAATATCCACATAGAAGTGGACCTGAGTAATTCAAACCCTTGTTGTTCAAGGATCAACTGTATTATCTGAATGTTCAAAGAGGGTCAAGGTGAGTTTGATGTATAATTCAAGTCCAGAAGTTATGACCCTGTGGGCAATGATATATGGCAGATTATAGCATCATCCATTAACCAATTGGAGATTACTGCCTTAATTTATTGTGTTGTTATAGACTTTTCTCAATGTGGTAATTTCTTGCTTGAAGTGCAGTTTCCAGAAATGGACATAATATTTCAGGACTGGGTGTATCATTATTTTATGGAAGTATACAATGTTTTCTATTTTGTGTTCAATGCTCCTCATCAAAGATTCTCAACTTTCTGCAAATTTTCTAGGCAAACCTCACAAGTAACTATTTTATTTTAGAATATGACTGATTAATAGAGAAACAAATGAAAAATGAAATAACTTTTTAATATCTAGTACAGGTCTCTATATGCTATCTACTGGGAAGTTCATATGCTTTTCCTCCTTTCATTTACATAATCTCTCCTGATCATCTTTAGATTTTGCTACTCATGTGTTATTTCATTCTCCAGAAATTCAGTGACATCTATAAATCTAGCAGGTTTATTATTCACTTTAGAAACCTTATTAAAATAGTAAATAAAGATGGTCTCATAACAATTTTTAGAAACCCTTACATTCACAGCTTTCCACCTCTCTATTTCTGATCTAGGGACATTGACATTAATTCATTTTTTTATTCATTATCTATTGTTTCCACTAATCTTTCAACATTGTGTTTAACTTTTCAAAAGCTTTTTAATGTTGTTAGTCTAATTTTTTTTTTTTTCCATTTCTAAGAAAAAGTAAATAAACAACCAACGAAGAGTGCAGACAATTTCGCAGACCAGAGGGCAGAGGTAGCAGAACTGGTAGTGCTGGGGGCGGGGATGGGGAGAGAGAATGAGCGGTAGGAGGTGGTCAGGGGCGGAGTTAGGATGGGGCGTGGGCCGTACTTGGGCAGGAGGCTAGCTAGGTGAAGGTTAAGGTCAGAGGCAGGATCGGGTTTGGAGTCAAGGCTGCATCAGGGGTAAGGGGTTAGGTCAGTTTGAGGGCAGAGGATTTGGGGCTGGGGGTGCTCAGATGGTCCCGGGCCATCCGGAAACCTGGTGGATCCTTGAGTCAGGGAGAAGTCTCACCTGGCACTGGTCGCAGTGCTCTCCCATGTTCTCCTGGTCACAGTGACAGTTCTCACATTCAGTGCATCGCTGGGGACCAGAGGAACATGGTTAGGCAGAGACGTTTGGGAGCCACCCGCCAGTCCTCCACCCTGCCCGCTGGACATATTCTCAACTTCTCAGCCTCATTACTTCTGACACTGAGCTCAGTATCTTCCTCCAACCTGCTTAACCTGCTTCCCACCCCCTCACTTCCCTATTGCAAGGCGCCCCGACGTCCCCTTGTCACTGTGGGCTGGACCTTTGAGGACTCTCTTCACCCCCTCTCTTCCTATTCTCCCCATAGCCTGTCAGTCTCCAGGCCTGTCCCACCTCCCTCGGCTCTGCCTTGAACCCTCCTCCCTGTCCCCACATCTGCAAGTGCAGCTCAGGCCTCACCCTCTCTTTCCTGGACCACTGTCCCAGGCTCCTCCCCAGCCTCCTAGCCTCCAGTCTGTCCCCCACTTGGCCCCAGAAGTGTCTCTGTTTACTCAGGCCCGTTGCTCAGGGTCCTCCCAAGGCACACCAAAGCCCTGGAACAAACTCTAGGAACAGCTTGGTGGATGGAGCTGGGTTGCGGACACACATTGCAGAAGGAGCAGTAGCCACACAGGGGCCCTGGCTGCTAGTTCCCGTACTCCTGGGCGTCCTGCCGATCTGTGGGGACAAGAGGGCAGCGGTGACCCAGGCTGACTCCGCTCCTCCCCACCCCCATCCAGTCAGATCACTTACCCGTGTCCTCACCACTCTCCTCTTCACTGGAGGCACCTCCAGACACCTCCCTCCTGGCCAGTGGGTTGGGGATGATGGTGAAGGGGAGCTCATCTTCCTCCAGCCCCTCCTCCTCATCTTCTTCTTCCTGGTGGTCTTGGCTCAGTGGGACCCAAACCTCAGCCCTCTCTTCCCTCCTCTCCTCCTTCTCTTCTTCTTCCTCCTCTTCCTCCTCTTCTTCCTCCTCCTCCTGGCTCAGGCTGAGGCCATGACCTTCCTCCTTGTCTTCCTCATCCTCCTGGTCCAGGCTGCCATGGTGGGTGCCTTCTCCTCCCTCCTCTGAACCTTCATCATCTTCTTCATGGGAGCTGTGATCCTCTTCCTTCTCTTCCTCTTCCTCCTCAGAATCACTCTCCCTTAAATGGCTTCTATCCTTCACCCCCATGTGTTCTGGAGGCTGGTGGCTAATCTCCTCTTTGATGGACCCTCTGTGGCCAGTCCCAAATAAAAGAAAAAAAAAAAAAAAAAAAAGATACCTCCAATTATTAACCAAAGTGATCTCCATTTATAGTTTTCCTATCTTTTCGTCAATATATACAATTCCATAAATGTCCCTTAACCTTACATTTTATTGTATCATACTAAGCAGAAATAAGTATGCAAATGAGACTAACTGGGCTATAATTAATAAAGTTATCCCAGATGCCCTTCTCAGGAATAAAATCAATTGGTCTTCTTAAAGGAACTATTTGTTAATTACATGGTACCACATTTTCATAATTTTATCCTGATACTTTTCTTCTCCATATTCTTGGTAATTCCTTATTTAGTAGTCTCTAGTGTTTCGTTAAAAATGCCTTATTTCAAGTGTTTTACCACAATTATGAGAAACATTTTTGTACGATATATATTTTACATGGTGACCAAAGAATGTCCAGCTCAATGGCTGATGACCATAGGCAGCTTCCTACCCCAGCCTACACACTTTCCTCCAAGTTTAGTTGCTAATAGTAGCCCCAGATTAGGGCATAACCCAATGTGTATACAGGAATATATGTCATTGAGCTTTTTGATGACTCTTGCAAATGGACATCCAGAACTGGATTTGATTTGCTTAGCAAAAATGAAATGTCACAATTCTTCCACTTCTAGTGTCCCGGAGCAATTTATGCCCATTGCAAATGCACTTCAGATTGGTTTTGCCTTTTTCTATTATTTATTGTTACCTCAACTGATTTTGAAATTCACCATTTCCTCCAGGGAATAGAGATCAAGCTCTATAACTGAATAAGAACTTTGTGTGATTTGAGCTTTTATAGTCCTCTAGAAGAGATGCATGTGAAGGTCTCATTATAATGATGGACAGAGTTCTAGAGAGTTAAGAATTCTAAGGTTGGTAAACTTTGCATTTTTTTAAGAAGAAAAATAAGGCTGTTTGCATGTGACTATTTGCCAAAGGCAGTAAAAATCATTTATTCTTACAAAGGTTACTCAAGGCACAAATAGTTTGGAATTTTCTCCTTTAAATATACCAAAGTGCCTGCTGTATTTTCTAAGATGATAATGAATCACTTCCAAATATATATACTTTTGAATTGAAATGTCTCACACTTGAAGAAAGCCTAAAGGCAAGTAGTTTTGATATTTGAAATTACCATGTTTTATATGCTAGCATATCATCAACTGATATATATATATGTTACATTAAAAATGTAAATATTAGTAAAAGATTCTTAGTTTCTCACACAGAGGTTTTCTCTCAACTTCCAGGAATATTATATTTACTTTTACAGTTAAAAATCAGGGTTCATAAAATTAAGCTGATTACTACGGAAGTTAATACTGGTAAAATTAAAATAATTTATAGGAATGAGAATCACAGTAGTTTGGTGGAAATGTCACTGACCAAAGATTATTTGCTGAATGCCGTCATTAAGCAAAATATAGTGAAGACTTCAACACCTTTTTAATCTACTTGCTTATACAATCTCATCACTGGATACCATATTTGAATAGCAGACATAATGGAAACATATTGAGAAAGAACAAAGGGGTCATTAAAATTCACGTAAAAATGAGAACTAGGACACAAAATCCATTTAAATATCTGTATTCAGAACTGGAGGTTTTCTCTTCTGTAGTATTTTGGTTTATGCAGTTGATTTCATTTAACAAACTTTTCCAAGTAATAAATATATATCTTAAGCACAGTTTAAGAGTTTTACGTATTTTTTTAATGGAATAACTAGTCTAGAAAATTGAAAATTTAGTGGGAAATTAACATGTAAAAAACTAATAATATAATTGAGTTGATTGCTACAGATTTGGAAGAAAATCTGTCTTAGAGAAATAGCTTAGGCTTTGAAGTAAGAATAAAATTATTTTGAATTCCTATTCTGCCACTAATAAGCAGTATGAATTTGTCATGGCACTTAACTTCTCTAAATAAAATTATTCATCTGTGAAGTGAAGATGTAAGTTCAAAAATGCATGAAAAGGCTTACATGAGACATGGCATTTGTAAAGTACTTGCAAAAGTAGGCACTCAGTAAGTGTTTGCTATTGTGTTCAACAGTGAATCATGTTTCCTAAGGTGAAGGAGTGGGAAAGCATGTTAGAAAGGCTTTAATGCTAAGATGCTGTTGGAATTAACTTCAGAGGATGACTTTTATATGCCATCAATAACATTTATTTGCTCTAAAATTGTATTTGCCCCAGAACCCATGACCCTTATTTTTAAAAAGGGGAGGGAGTACAGCATAAAGAAAATAAAAACTTACCATTACATTCATTTAAAAATTTTAGTTAGATAATGGAAATCAACATATGATAACCAAGAGCAGCTTATTTAGAATACAAAGAGTGACATTGAATTAACTACTTTCAACATATCTAAATCCTATCACCTCTGAATCACAGACGCTTTCAAATAAACCAATACTGACTTGATAAATTTGCTAGGGATCAGGACAACTTCAACTATGTTTTAACAGCTTTCTTGAAAGTATCCTTTGATATAGCTAATGAGTTGCCAGGAAGAGATTACTCAGATTGAAAACAGGGAAATATTGTCAATTTCCAGGTTGAAAATAGGGAAAGTAAGTGACTGCAGCCCTGCCACTTTGAAGACCTCCAATCCTATCAACCCTCTTATCATGTTGGGACCTTGTTATTTTACCCTTTTCTATAGCAGCATGGAGAGAAACATTTGGAATAAAAACAGTGGTTGTCATTGTGGTTTTTGCAAAGAGGTTGAAGATGGGTGAAACTTTTTAAGGGTTTAAAGGATAAAAAAGAAATAGTGTAAAAGAATGACTAGGTCCTGATCCTTAGTTCAATTTTCTAATGTTAATAAGTATTGAAGTTTGCTATGGGAATATTCAAGAGTGTTTACATTATTTACAAAATAATTTGTCAAACAGGTAATTACTAAAAGTGCCTATCAGGTGCCCAGGAGATAAAGAGCATCCAAAGGAAAAGAGGAAAATGCAACACACTCTCCTCACCTTATAGAAATTAGTTTATTGGGTCAAAGGAAATGCATATTATGTACCGATAAATACATATAGAGGGCACTCAATGAAATAGACGACACAATGAGAAGAACAGTTGACTAAAGAAACTGATGGGGGCCAGTGATACAAGGGAAAAATTCATTGTTAAGGCTGTAGGTTTTCTGGATGAAGAGATGCCCTACTTGAGAGTTCCTTGCCATGGAGGCATTAAGGAAATGAAGAAAGTTAAAACGACATGGGGGGCGGGGTGGTAGAGAAGAAATATGAGGGTAGGAGAAAAATAGCTCTGATAGAGTTGAACTTTGAACTAAGTAAATACTTAAAATGTGCATTTTTAAATAAGAAAAGACTGGGATACTTTTAATTGGCAGACTTGAGTCCCTCTCTGCCCTCCAATCATCCATTATTATTCGGTATAGAACAGTGGGTAATAATGTTTAGGGTTAGGGTTAAGGTTAGGGGTGACTATATTTAGATCAAATATGATTAATTTGTTCAACTGAAAATATTGAGTGAATTTGTGTCATCACTTCATGGGCACAGAGACACACATACAGGGTACAAATGTTGGGCTCCTGTACCTTTCACAGCCCCTCTGTTCCTCTGGGTAGACAGAGTGGCTTTATGAAGGCTCTACACCAATGAAAAGAGAAGGCTGTCCACATGCGGCAGTTCAGCTGAGCTGAGCAAAACTTCAGACTCAAAAGACGTCAACTCCACTGAACTTTCAGGGGGCAATAGGCTAATATTAAAGAGTGGTAATTGCACAACAGAGATGAGAAGGACAAAGTAGTTTCTTGGCCATGTGGTTGTGAGTAGTAGTCACTCACATAGCAAAAGGGTGTTTATTCTCTGCGTGTCCATGCAACTGCTTGGAGCTGGAACTGGAGAGAGGCAGAGCTTGATCACGTGAAGCTGGCATAGACTTTTAAATGATGGTTCCGCTGGAGCTCACACCTAAGACCCCACAGAGTTTGAGGGCTTAGATCTCAAATCCAAGCTTTTGGAACTCAATTTTTGTTTCTCTCAAATTAATGCCTTTGAGATGAATATTAAAGCATGTTTCTAAATTCAAAAAGTAAGCATTGTCTTTCTAGTTATCTGAACTTTTCCTTTCCCAGAGGCAGCAAAGGTGGAAAAATCAGAATTTCCCAGATTACAGAATACTCAGGTTATTGTGTGTATATAGCTATACATATACATATAGAACAAATACATGTTTATTATATTTATATCATAAACAATTATATCTATTATTGTTTTCTGGAAAAACATTTCTAATTGCTGCTCCTTTATAAGAGTGTTCTATCAAAAACTCTTTGTTTCTTTTATTAAGTGATAATATGTATTACCATATGAAATGTTATCTGGAACCCTGAAATATATGTATTTTTAAGTAGACTATTTTAAATTTATTTGACAATGGAACCCATTTCTTGAGATCTATGTTTTATCTTCTCATAAGTGCTGAGGAACTACTGATGGGAAATACTGCTAGATGGAACATAGAAATCATAAGAAACATAGAAATCAGCTTTTTAAGTGAGTTTTTCTTCTCTCTCCCATCACCTACCTCCACCTAACAGGTCTGAGAAGGCAGAAAAGCTATCTTATTCATCCTGTATTCTCAATATCTGACATGTTATATAAACTATAGTTGGGCTCAATACCTGTTTTGTTCAAATTTTCTTCCAAAAATTTGATGTATTTCTGGTAAAAATGTATCACCATTCCTTGCTAAAATATTGTACAGTTTTGAAATTTAGCTTTTATTATTATTGTCATGTTAGTATAGATTTGTATAAAGATGGAGAATAGTTACGTAATATATGTTAAAAAAAAAACCTGTAACTACTTAATAAATATTTATTATCATCTTGGGATGGGTTGGACTCTTGTAGCTATGATGTGAAACTCAGAATTGGAATGGAACGCTTGACAGAGTTGATTACATTTAGATTTAAACTGGTTCTCGAAAAAGATAGCATAATTAAAGTTGAAAGGCAAACAAGAGACAAAAATAGTTGCATTGGACTTCCCTGGTGGCGCAGTGGTTAATAATCCACCTGTCAATGCAGAGGACACAGGTTCCATCCCTGGTCCCAGAAGATCCCACATTCTGTGGAGCAAATAAGCCCATGCGCCACAACTACTGAGCTTGCGCTCTAAAGCCCATGCTCTGCAACAAGAGAAACCACCGCACTGAGAAGCCTGCCCACCGCAACAAAGAGTAGTCCCAGCTCGCTGCAACTAGAGAAATCCCGCATGCAACAGTGAAGACCCGACACAGCCAAAAATAAATTAAAAATTTAAAAAAACAAATAGTTGCATTATCTGACAGTCTTACTTTTCAAAATGCATTATTATCTCCTATATTTCAGTAAGAAATATATAAATTTGTTAGAAAACAAAGTAACATAAACAGGCATCTACCAAAAATAAAGATACAAACAACAATATACATTGTTTAGAAGTCTCAAATCAACTAATGATTCAAATAAATGAAAAGTTAAAAATAACATTATCCTATCAGATTGATAAAAATTAAAAAGATTGATCACACTCAATGTCAGAAAGATTTTGAGTATATACTCTTGGTATATCTTTAAGCTGATATCTCTGGGGAAGGTGATTTGGAAATAGTTATCAACATATCATATGCATTTCCTTTGACCCAACAATCTCAGTTTTAGATATTTATCTATAGGGATACAAAATAAATGAAGACATATGTATTGTGATGGCCAACATACCTTAGAGTTTTAGAAAAAAATTAAGTATATGGGAATGATTAAATTTCTAGAATGTTCCCATCAATACTGATAAAGTTGATTTCTAAGTATTTACATACAAAGATGTCTTTTAAAATAGATATAAATATGTAATGCATATTTATCTGTGTGTACTAGTGGGGTGGGAGTGAGGTTGGGGGCAGGGGAATCCTGAGAGGGTCTTGAGGTGACAGCTGAAGTGGGGTAATATGAAAAAGACAAGTTGAGAGGAGACATTCATCCTCTACCTCAGCAGTCCCCAACCTTTTTGGTACCAGGGACCGGTTTCGTGGAAGACAATTTTTCCACGGACTGGGGTTGGGGGTGGTTCAGGACGATTCAAGTGTATTACATTTATTGTGCACTTTATTTCTATTATTATTACACTGTAATATATAATGAAATAATTATACAACTCACCATAATGCAGAATCAGTGGGAGTCCTGAGTTTTTCACTTGCCACTCACTGGTAGGGTTTTGATATGAGTCTGCACGCAATTGATTTATTATGGTCTCTGTGCAGTCAAACCTCTCTGCTAATGATAATCTGTATTTACAGCCACTCCCCAGCGCTAGCATCACTGCCTCAGCTCCACCTTAGATCATCAGGCATTAGATTCTCATAAGGAGCATGCAACCTAAATACCTTGCATGCGCACTTCACAGTAGGGTTCGAGCTCCAGTGAGAATCTAATGCCGCTGCTGATCTGACATGAGGTGGAGCTCAGGCAGTAATGTGAGCGATGGGGAGTGGCTGTAAATACAGATGAAGCTTCGCTTGCCCTCCACTCACCTCCTGCTGTGCAGCTGGATTTCTAACAGGCCAGGGACCAGTAGTGGTCCATGGCCCAGGAGTTGGGGACCCCTGCTCTATATTATACTGTTTTGTTTAAGATTTCCCTTTTCCCTCAGGGGTTTGTATAGCTTTATAATTTAAGAAGCTATTGCAACTCCGAAAAACATTTCATATATGAATGCTATATTTTGGTGGGGAAGAAGAGTATTAAAAGTAAGATTAATTTAAAATGGAATTTAATCATTAATGTGAATAGGTCACAACTCTTTTTGTATGGCACTAAATAAAATAATTGTGTTACTAACCTGGACTCATTAAAAGGTTTAAAATGTACTTGCTTAAGTTACATGGGGAACTATTTCTCAGCCATTGAAAACATTGTATTAGGAGTTTGAATTTAAAAGGATTATATAAATTTAAGATACAAAGTGGTAAATGAAGACACTGCAGCCAACGAGTATCAGAATTTCAAACAGCAAGTATAATTCATACTGATAACATTTTAAAATATAAAAGAAATGAAAATACTATTGAAACAAAATCAATAAAAATGGCCACAATTGGAAAACTGCAAAACCCATGTAATTAAATACTCAATGTATGTGACCTTTTTTTAAGAATAAATTATTTGAGTTGGAAATAACTCTATGACTCTCATAAAGTATGAAGTCTTAATAATAAAGTATATTCTTTTAAAAAATTACATATTTTTTTTTCATGTAGACAATTTCCTCCATTCTTTTTCGGAGCCTTTAAAAAAGATTTTCAGAGAAAAATAAACTATTTTCTTGCTGGGTGATTGAGACCTCATAAAAGGTTAATGGAATGCTAGAACCTGATCATTGCATATATTTATTTCACTTCCCTCAGGAAGCTGAGTTTGACTAAGTAGATAATTCTGTGTTGCAAGAGAAATGCATGTGGTGTATCTGTGCAGTAACTTTAAAGGCCAGATGAGAATGCCCTCAAACTAATTTGAAAACCACTACAACCCCAATAGAAGATTTTTTCTAACTTGTGGAGGGAGGGAGAGAAGAGGAAGGAAGAAGAACGGAGAAGCACAGAGGGCATGGAGGTAGGCAGCAGAGTTCAGTACCGGAGGTGTAATTGGGTCGTAGGGTGTTCCCCAGGAAATGCAGAAGTGGGAGTGGGGGACGGGGAGGAAGATGGAAAGCATTATAAACGTTAGCATCCAAGACAAATCGATGAATTCGAATCCAATCAAAACACAGAGCACATAATCCAGCAGGTTCGTATTTGGTGGTCGGAGTCCCTTTACCCTGATGACACCCAGAATCAGGCCAATGACAGTATTTGGCTCTTCTGATGTTCTATGAATTAAGGCCTATTCCAACCAAAAAGGGATGAGGAGCCTAGCATATCAGGACGAGGCTTCAGGATGCCTGCCAAGCAGGCTGGGATTCTGCACAGGTGTGGGAACCTGAGGGGCACTGAAGGGAAAACCAGGACGGTGGAATAGGGCTGGGCCGGCGGAGGTGGACATAGTGGGGCAGGCTGAAACCCTGGGGAGTTCGTGCTCAGGCCTCGCCCTGTCATTGAGGATTCCTGGTGAATTCTCTGGTAGGTTGCTGGCCTCACCTGTTGGTGGACTGCGCTCTCAATCTACTCCAGGTAATGCTACTGACTGAGGATACGTGGGCTGCTTGCAGCGGCTCAGGACTGAGGTAGCATTTCAGAGCTTGGGGAGGTCTTTCTGTTTGGTTTGCTTTTTGTTTGGTCTTGTTTTTGTCGCTCTGTTTTCTTTGTTATTTGTTTTCCCGTATATGAGCAGTGATTATGTTTAGGCTTTTCAAGACTGTGCAAAAGCCCTAGCAACTAAGATGGCAGAAAAGAGATTCTGTTTATTAAGGCTCTTTCTCAAATGGCTTTGCAAACATAGAAACGTACCTAGCCGTGAATTCATTTGTTCAATTACAAGTGACCCTCTTTCTTTTAACGTTTAATATCTGCCAAATGGTAAAGTGGGGAAAACTGTCTTTATACTCAGATGCTGCGACTAAAGACTATTTTTTTCTGCCTAAAAACAACCTGGATATCACTCTCTTCATCCTGGATGCACAATAGCCAGGCAGATGAGCCAGGCAGCCATGACCGAGCCGTGAGAGGTGCCGGTTTCAAAGTGTTTTCTGTGAGTCACACATTCTACATGTAACATGGCAGAGGAAAGTAGATGTGCTGAATTTATCTTATTAAGGCAGAAATAATCAGATGACTGGAGGCTGTTCTAAGTGCAACCAGCAGAGGGGATGCTGTATTCTGATTAATGCGAATTAAGCAACCCATGTCTGGGATATATTTCTAAATGTAATATAGGGTGTGTGTGGGGGGAGACATTTTTTTTCCAGATAAGGGAATGAGTGCATGTTTGTTTTAACTCCTTCAAAAATCTCTCACAATGACAAAGAAATGAAATGGGGCAAAAGCCACAAGAGTGAGGAGCACAGAAAGTCGCACGTAGATGTGGAATTCCAATACATTTACAGAAAGTCATAAAACAAAGAAAGCATGTTTCTAAAGTAAAATATATTAACAAATATTATTAACATTTTTATGTTGGTTACATGGTGAAATGTGTTTTAGATATATTGGGTTGAATAAAATGTCTTATTAAAATAATTTCACCTTAGTTTTTTATTTTTTAGAAGTGGCTATTGAAATATTTAAAATTATGTATGTGGTCCAAATTATATTTTCACTGCACAACACTGCTTTAGACCTAACTCCCAGTTTACAAAAATACAGGTCACAGAGAATCAGGTTAATGACCCCAAGAAGAAACAAGCAAATACAGATTGTGGAATAGTCGGCTTTACAAGGGCCCTAAAGTGTCAACGAAAAAAAAAAATGAGAAAAGTGTTTTAAACAAAGAGGTTAAAGAGGTATAACAATAAAGACAATGTGAACATAAATTGGATTGGATTGTATTTAGAAGAGCCGTTTGTGAATGGCTATAAACTTCTTTCTGAGAATGAGAATAAGAAATTGAATAATAAACTAGATATTAGATAATGTTATAGAATTATTATTACTTTTTAAAGTGTGATAATGATACTGTGATTATGGAGGAGACTGTCCTTATTCTTAGGAGATGCATTCTGAGTAATTTTGCAATGACAGTTCTGTATCTTACTTTCAGATGTTTGAGCAAATGTTGCGAGAAAGAAATCAAGAAAATTGGACAAGATACTAAAAATTGATGAATTTACATAGAGGATGGCACTATTTTTCTACACATAACATTTTTCTTATCAATAGGCAAGGGTCCAAAGCTTAAAGTACAGAAAGGTGGCCAACATTTTCTGTTCCTCTGTGGTATACTATTTTCTTCCATACGTATTTCTTACTTTGATTAAAAAATACAGTATGTAAATGTGTAATATCAAATAACATAAAAATAACAGAAGTCTCCACTGGAAGAGAAACTATTATTCTTATGTCCATTGGTATTGATTTAATTCTTTCCTTTCCCACCAGAAATCATTTACAGTTGAAACACCAGATGCAAAACGGTGATTGTTATGCCAGTCAGCATTCCATAACTGTCATTAATATTGTAATTTTTTCTCACATAAATGTAAAACAATAATCGAATAAAATTGTATTGGACTCTATCCTGGATGTTCATTGTAATTAAAACATCAAATTATGAAAAGAAAAATTACTTTTATACTCACTTGTCATAGATTTTCCCTTCAACTAGGTATCTGGACAGCTTTACAGCGACTTCGCAGAACTACATTTTAATGCTATGTATCTGTCTTGTTTGACTTGATTTGAAATTTACACTCCTCTTTGTCTTCCTAATAACAGAATTAATAATCTCTAGCAGTTTAAGTGCAGACCTAACATAAAGATTATACTAAAATAAAGTCCTAGTCATCTCAAAAAATTGCAAATACACATCACATGGTTACAAGTGATACAAAGTACAGTGTTTGACAGATTTCATTAGTAACCAATCTGGAATTCAAGGAGCATATAAAAATAAATTTCAGTAAGCACCATTTGTATAATTTTTATGCATATATTTGATAGCCACTTAACTTTAAAATGGATGCTTTTCTTTTTGTTTTCACAAATTTTTGACAATGGAAACTTGATAAGTGTTAAGGCACAATTATTTCTATTTAAATAAGCAACATAGCAAGGTATCTCTCTTTTTATACCTTTTTAGGTAAGGAGTACCCCGCAGAGTCTCGGCCACTATTGATGAATGAGTAACTCCTCAAAAAGCAGACGTTAGAAATCAGCACAATGAGTAAGTTAATGAAACAGGACTGGAAAATGTTCACGTTAAAACCAACACAAAAGAGGAAAGAAAGGAAGAAATAACAAGAATAGGCAATTTTATCACTTTTCTGAAAGAAACATTTGTTGTAAGGTGTATACATGATATATTGACATCATTGTATTGCTGGTTTTTCTAGCTATTGATTCTAATATATTTTTTGCAAGGACATGACTAGAATGCTGATATTATAATCAGCTTATTAAATAGCAAAAAGTAAATTACTACCTGGCAAATGTGAGTAAACAACTTAATAAAAATTTCATTCAAATAATATCTTTGACAATGTATTAGTATTTATACTTGAAATCATAGCAAAAAATGGTTTACTGGTTCAAGGTTTCAACTAAGTTAATTTCATGAAAGATAGAAAATAACTTGTCAGGTTTATGAAATTTATAAAATAAAAATTATAGCATAAATCCATACATTTAACACTTTTAGACATTTTAGTTTTAATATTCATTGCAAAAAAAGTCCTCTAGATGGCAGTGTTTACCACAGTTAGAAATTATTTTAGCTTTTAAAATGATTCTCAAATGAGTCAAATAGTATAGAGTTAAAAATTCATTTTTCTAGTAATCAGTATTTCTTCAGCATTTTTGTTTTGCTCTGAATGAATGTTTAACCTAATTCAGCAAGTTTTTGCTCACTTATTAGGTTATTATTGCAATTTAATGTGCAAATTTCCAGGAAAAATTAAATTGACCCAAAAACTTTAGAATAGACATATGTGTGATCAGTATCCTTTGGAGGAATTAAAATAAGTTGTTGAGACTATTGTAACCAGGATGAAAGAAATCTTAGCAACTAACCAGATGAATTACATTACTTTTTTTTTTTTCAAGCTTGTATGTAATTGCAGATATGGATAGATTTATCTATACTTTTGGGACTTAACAGTCTTATAACCAAGGGAGGTTTCCATCTTCTATTTGAAGTAATTGCAGTTTTAATTTTTTGACTTGATGAACAACCCAAATAAGTCACAGATATATCACAGACTCTAGGGCAATCATATTTTGTCAGAGAACTTGAGAGTGGGGTAGATATTTTTTAAATTATGAAATGATAGAAATAATTATTTAAAAATCTGAAATTAACTTTTATACTGGATATATTACATACTAGTATAAAACCAATAAAAATGTCTCATTAAGAATCTTACATTTTGAAAACAAGGGTGGACAGAAATGGCCAAGATTAGGCCCAATAGTTGGTTTATAGATTTGTGTGCCTTCTATAAAAATTGAAAATTTGTCACTAATGGTTGGAAGAGAGATTTGTTTTTTCCAGATTTCAATTAGTGTTCCAGAGACATAATTTATAACATATTTTGTCCATTTTTCTGAAGGTCATCGAATGAGCTCCAGTAATATTTTAACTCTTGGTTTGGCTATTAAGAGATGTAATTAGAAATAAGTTTGGTGAAACTAATCATAATATATAAAAATGCAAATGCTACACATCTGTTTTCCCCAACTTTGGCACTACAGCCAGTTTCAGCCAGATAATAATTTGGGTGAGCGAGCGTGTGTGTGTGTGTCAGTGTGTGTGTGTGTTGGGGCAAGTGGGGGAGGGGCATTTCTATGCATTGTAGACATCTGGCATCATCCCTGGCTTCTACCTCACTACAGGGTCTCCTAAGGGGTAAAATCACCTCACGCTGAAAACCACTACTGCAAACATTTGATTGTTTTTCACTCTTCTTATTCTCCCTTACAATTATAACAAGTAAATCATGTTATCATAGTTCATATTTTAGTCCTTCATAGGATAAGTTAATCAGGAATAGAGTCAAGCAAAACTACCAAGTTGCTGTGGTTAGTTCTTATATTAGTTAGGACTCTTGGTTGCAAGTAATAGCTATTATTAAAGCTAATAGCTCTTAAGAAGCAGTGGCGGGGATATAATCGGACATCAACAGTGAACTGGAATCAGTTAATTAACTACCATAAGTGGTTCTCTATCTCTGGTTCCTTCTGTGCATCATCTTCATTCTTATAACTCTTTTCCCTCAACTTTCCTTTGGGTTTCTGGTCTATGTAATGAAAACTACTGTTTCTAATTACTCCTGAGTATACATCGCTTCCTGTTCAGAAAGTGATTAGATTGATCTTGGAGTATCTCTGCTGTAGAACTAGGTTCTGCGATAAAGGGGTTCATTGGTCCATCTTGAATTTAGTATCTTCGTGAACATAATCGAGTGTTGTCAAAATGGAATGCCAATTTCTGCCAGGGTAGGAGGAGTCCACACCATGTGACTATAGCTGCTTTGCTTTTCATGTGTATGGAATATGGGGAAAAACATTTCAAAAAAGTAGGAAACCTTTGTGAGCTTGGGAGTCCACACATGTATTCTATCACCTCCTTGTCGACACCTCACATACTCATTCAGCGGCCTGGTACCCTCACATTGCTCAGTAAATGCCCAAAGTGCTCCTGTTCTGTTCCATGCAGCCTGCCTTCCCCCAAAGGGGGCCAGGCTCCGAACACCTTCTTCCTCACTTCCAGTGAGTTAAAGTAAAACAAAAATTTAGCTCCAGATATCTAATCTCTGTGGGGAAGAAAACAAACTAAATCAAATTAGTACATGAGTGATATGTACATTTCTTGTGCCCCTGAACAGCACTTGTGTGAAAAGTATGCTTGGTAACAGAATTAATCCCTGCATGGTACAGTGGTAGATATAGACCTTTTTCCAATGCTCTTTTTGTTTTGTTTTTCTGTGAGCCACGGCACTATGTATCTAAAATGCCTTTTAGGTCCTTGTTACTTAAAATGTGGTCCACAGATCAGGAACATCAGAATGCCCTGGGAACATGATAGACATGCAGGACCTCAGTATCCACCCTAGATCCAATATATCAGAACCTGCATTTTAATTTAGCAAGATCTCTGGGTAATTTGTATTCACATAAAACTTAAGAAACACAGAGCA
The DNA here is from genome assembly GCF_949987535.1 of Balaenoptera acutorostrata. Lineage (NCBI taxonomy): Eukaryota > Metazoa > Chordata > Mammalia > Artiodactyla > Balaenopteridae > Balaenoptera > Balaenoptera acutorostrata. The sequence continues at coordinate 39,301,668 of NC_080081.1, forward strand.
GGTTAATTAATTGTTACTTGACACATGAGTAGAAGGCAACTTTAGTATAGTACTTGGTTGATGATAATAAACTCAGTAAACATTCTGGAACAATATGAAGATTAGACATAACTAAATGCTAGTGTATTTATGTATATTATCAAGAAATTGCTATTGAGCCTTAGAACTATTGATTAATGTAATAAGCAAAAATTTTTTAGTGTAAAATATAAAGGAGAGATATTGTGATGAGAATTATCAAAGTAGAAAGGACTCACAGTATAGTATTCCTCACTGCAAACAAATGAACAGTTAAGAGCCCTCAGCTGAATTATGCTTGAAATATAGCTATTTGAATATTTCTGTGCTGAGCCTATAGGATGGTTTTTAAAATATAGTAGGGTTTTTTAGGCATTTTTACATTTTAGGCATTTGTACATAATGTACATTTTACATTTTTAAATTAGATTTTTGAATGAATTAATGAATAGATTTATGACACTAAATTTGTCCCATATGTGTTTTACAATCTTTTCATGTAATTCTCACTTTCCACTTTTTCCTATGAATTGCGGTGTTTACCTAAAGTGTTACCTCGTCTTTAGGATCGACTTATCTATTGTAATACACCAAAAAGTCAGCCTACTTCCATAGTGAGGGACAAATATTACTGGAAGATAATTACTCTTTTGTTTCATTACTCTTCCAGTATAGCTGTTAAAGACACTCACATTGGTATAGTTGTTACTTCTACAAAGTAAACAATGCATTTGCAATTAGGCCTTAGATATACTGATATTGCACTCAAACATGGGTGCAATTCACTCCCTAAAATCAACACATTGCATAAATATCTTTGTGACATAAAGAAATGTTTATAATCATTTCAAAATTGTAAGGGGTATTTATTGCTTTTTCTTATATTTTACAAGTTATATTTTTCCAAGGAAAATTTTTCTAACTAGTCTTTCTTGTAAACTCCACATATAATGTTTCTTGCAACATGCTATTTTTAAAAATAAATCTCTCTTATGATGACCCCATTCCATACAGCCAAGAAGTTTCTTTGAGGCTCTTTTAATCCATTCTGAAAATTTCACCAATCTGTTTGAGGCTGACACACAGTCAATTCATAGGCATAGGATTGAAAAGATGATGCGCATTTTAGGATCTTTTAAGGACTGTATTAGTGTGTACTGCAAAATAAGATTTTCATTTAAGAAAAAACATTATTTTAAAGAATTATGTATATACACACACACACAAACACACAATTTTTGCAAGCAGAGTGGTATTGACTTAAATCCCAAACAAAGCATATCACTGTCTTGTAAAGGCTGAGCAAGCCCTATCTCCATTATTTGGGTGTCATCAGTGATATAGAGGCTGCAGGAGTCAAGGGAATATGCATGGTCTCCCTGACTCATCCTAATTCAATTCGAGGGGGACTGTCGGTTGAATTTGGTCCCTGTGAGGAGACTATATGAGAAAAATGAGGCTTATCCATCCTGCCCTATATTAGTAAGTCTATTTATATGCACATTGCGTAACAAATTGGGCTCCTAGAAGAATATTATGTGAGCTTTTTTTTTTTTTTTTTTTTTAAAGAGGACAGGGAAAATAGGCATAAAAGAAATATATGCATGAAGAAATTTGGGGGAGGGGAACAAGGAATGAAAGTGACTAGAATGATGTTGTTTCAAGTAATATAAACTCCTATTTTTAACAACATACTCCTATGATAAGAAATAGTACTACTGAAAGAGAATTTTAAAATTTGTACTATATGTTAACTTGAAATAGTTCTAATATCTATGAAAAATAATTTCCCAATTATCTTTGGGCAAATGCATTTGTGCTTAAAACATGTTCTTATCTCAACATTTTTCTATCTCTATTTTTAGTGTAAACAGAGGTGCTTTCAAATAATGTGCATGTTATATTTGGACATTTATCATTTATATAAATATGAATTGATCATACTTGATATTCTAATTGAACAAGTCTTACAAAAATAAATATCATACAGACACAAGAAATAGGAAGTTTTATATATTTCCCTTGAAATTACATGATTTTAAAATGATCAAATTATTTAAACTTATATTTATTCTCTCTTTACAATCTTTAAACCAGTTTTTCATGTTTCCTAAGTGATTGCTTGAGCCCTACGTGTAATGGGGAAACCATTTTTTATGAGAATTATGTCTATATGAAGTCTTAAACAACCAATAATGAAATCTGAAAATTCAATATTTTCTTTATTTATATAGTAATCATGATAAAATAGTGGCACTGGAAAATGTCAGTTTATATTGTAGTAACTGTTAGAGCTACAAACCTGACATCTATAATCATTGTCAGTCATAAAAATATAGCAAATTGGGATAAATTTAGTTCAGTCATTCAAACAGAGTGAACCTTCTTATCACCTGCTTTCCTTTGTCATTTGAATACCTTGGTCTAAGTTTTCCTTAAAAGAAAAGAAAAAAAAAAAAAAAAGAAAGGTGTTCAAAGAAAAGAGCCAATAGTAGAGCAAAAGAATGATTCAAGGAGCTTACTACACTTTGACAGTTTGCAGCCTTAAAATGTGTTAATTTTCTTTTTGTGGTGTTAAAATTCTGCATTGTCATTTTCTAAATAGTGGTAACACAAATAACGCTTGGCATTTTTCACACAATTCCCACCCCACCCCCAGGAAATACAGTACAATAGTCTAGCCTCTTCTGTGAAATGGGGACAACAAAACCTGCTGTGACATAAAAGCCCCTGTGATTGATTTATTAATGTCAGTTAGCCACAACAAAACATCTGGATTAAAGGAACTTTAGAAGTACAGGGCACAATAAAATTTTATTTTATTATTTTATTTTATTTTATTATTTTATTTTTACCTTTGATTGGAATATAGAACTAGTACATTAGAGTTGAAAATTTTAGTCTTGAAATCCTTGAGGAGGTCGTTTGATCATTCCAAATACCACAGTCTATGTCATTTATAGAAGATGTAACATGAAAAAGCCTTTATGATCTCTGTGTGAGATGTAATTTTAAAATGCTGAGTGGTAACTAGAAAATCATAGGTGAAAATCCAATTAACAAACTGAACTGCATAGTAATTCAGGTTATTAAATGCCATTACATGGAAATTATTGTTTAAATATATAAACATTAAATTCTTGCAGTATAAAATAATTTTACTAACTCGATATCTCTTTCTGTATAAATCTGTAATAGCATTTTAGTCTTCACTTAGCTGGCCAAAGGTGACTTAGCTTCACAAGTATCCCATGACCTATATAACTGGCAGAGAACACTAAGGTAATTTTACTACAGCCTGGATGGCATAATTCTTAAAGTACTAATCAGGTACAACACAGGTGAGAACATGATAATTCCTTGCTGTAGAAAACATGCATTGACAAAGATGTATAAGGGTTAATTGAAGAGATCTAATTGGAAATCTAACATATATACTGGAAGATGTATATTGGAAATCATATAATTGAGAATCTAACATTTTATTAAATTCATGAAAGAAAAAAGTGATTAAAATGCAGCAAAAAAACAATAGATGTTGCCCTATGAAAACTAAAATTAATGAATATTATCATTTCCCTAATTCATAATTATTCAGATATACCTTTTTAACAAAAAATTAGGAGAGGTGGATTGTGAGTAGCTCTCAATATGCAAATATTTTATATTGTGGTTTGGGCTGAAGCCTCAAGTTATGATAGCAGAGGGTTAGGAAAATGACCCTTTATATTGAATTTTCTTCCAGGAATATTAATAAGATCTCTAATAGTAGTTCTCATTCAAGAGTTTAGCAGTTGAAATATAATAGGGCAAACAAGCTTCAACTATTCTAGCTTTAAGAGGTAAAACTATTATGATTAAAGAATCCCACTAATTTATACATGCCAAATAAACACCCATAAGATGGAATGCACTGAAGTCAGTAACTCTATTTCTATATTATACTCAATGGCCTTTGAAAAGAATCTACATGTGCTTCGTTTTGGGGCTTTGACCTGTGGTTTCTGTTAATTGAAGTCTCATGGTCATAAATTTTTATAATGTGATGGTATTTGTCTCTTCCTTAACTTTCACCTGTGTTCACACTAAGATTTCATTTATGAGCATAGCATAATAATGGGTCCTGACTACAAGCAAAGCTACCCCTTAGCAAACAGAAACAATTCCACTTAGTGATAATGTTAATTATGACTAAGCTATGTGTTGTGACTTTGAAATGACTATGGTATGATTAGAATAAGAGTGTGAGATAACTGATGCTTACAAAATGAACTGGAAAGTGGCTGTGCTGCTATGTTTATTGTAAATGTATCAGAATGATGGTTCATTTACTATTTTAAACTAGTTCAGAGCATAAAATATGTGGCAATTGGAACAATGCACTAGCTTTAATTGTAGATTTTGTGAATGGCAAAATGATCATTCACTGTGGTAAAATAAAAGAATCTTCCTTTAACTCACTCGCATTATTGTATGAGGTAATATTTTTCTTTTGACTTTTTAGCTACTTAAGCAGTCCTTTTTATTCTTAAATTTTGTATATTCTAATCATACAAAATACTACCATAAGAGTTGTTTAGTCATTTTAAAACAGTATCAACCTATGGTCTGCTAGAAACCTGTTTTATATTTAACATAGAAGGGATTCATGTATTTTACAGTGGGCTTTGAGGCACTGCACTTTTACTGTGTATATTCACTTGAGGGAAAGTTCGAAAAAAATCCTTACATTTCCATAGATGTGGAAAAATTGCAATGTCAAATGAATTGGTTAAATAATGGAATTATGTATACAATATCTAAGTTTGGTAGGTTTGCTTAGTGATTTTTTTTTTTTTACTTTTAAATATTTAAAAATAAGTGTTCATATTTAAAAAGGAAAGCCATTGTATTCAAAAACAAAAGGTGTTCCTGAACACGCCATCACAGTGCATAACTACATGAAAGAGCCTTCAAGGCATCTTCAGCCCAATACAGAATGGGAAACACGGAGGTTTAAAATAAATGCCCTTTATCCTCCCTGTAAGTTAGAACAAGTTATTCAATCATGCATTAAGACCTTCTCAGACAACCTTTATAGGTCATGCAAAAAAAATTATTTTTTTGTTCCAAGTGAACTGTTACTATTATTAATGCTTCTAACTTTACTCAGGCATCTGGCGTCGTAGGTACAGCCCATAAAACAAACCTTCGTGGTTTACTGATTTTAAAAGATCAATCAAATACAGATAGTGCTTTCGGGGCCAATATTTAAGGAAAAAGGGTAATCCTTTCGAGAGTCATTCTATCCGGCTCTTGCGTGAAAATGAGAAACGCGTGAGGATACTCGACGGAACAGGAGTCAGAGAAATGAATTGCACAGGGAAAGACAAGTACTACATGCCAAGTTGGAATCAGCAGACAGTGTAAGGGGAAAGGAAACGTTCCACAGCTTGAGGAGCAGCTGGACAGGACTCCTTCCAGCCTCTCCCGAGCAAAGTTTGCAGTTAGGTGAGGTGAAGCGGCTTTTGCCGCAGCCGCGCGTTCGGGCGAGCTCGGGTTCACAGGGTTTGGGCGCGGCGGAAGCAGAAGTGCAAGGACAGCCTGGATCGGCCGCCGCGGCCCGTCCTGCTACTGGAGACAAGACTTCGCCCCGCTAAGCAGACTGGCCTAGGGCTGACTAGGGTGACTAGGGGATCCCAGAGGCTATTTTCCCTTTCTCCCGGCAGCTTCCGTCACCCTGCACGTAAGGAGTGCTCAGATTAATTTTCTTTCCGGTGTTGATTGAGATTCGAATATCCTCTGTCCCGACCTTTCCTATCCGCCCTCTCTGCCCTTCTTGCCAATGTCCTCGCCAGCAAAAGCCTCTAGTTGCGGCACCGGGAATGTAGCCCGTTTAACGCGCTCCGGGGATCTGCTGGGCCGTGCTCTCCTCCGAGGGCCGACAGTGTGTCTCGGACCCCGGGTGGACTCTCCCATCTGTGCATTCTGGTCCCTCCATTTAGCAAAGAGAAGTGTGGAACCTGCGCCGGCAGCTGAGCCGCCTCGGCATTCCCCAACCGCCCGCAACGGTGCCCGAGGCTGCCGGATCCGCGCCCGCACGCCCGGCCGGCCTCCCGCGCCCCCTGCTCGTGCGACCGCCGGGTCTCGGCCGCTCGCCGCCCCGTGCCGTCCGGAGGAGCCGCCAGCCCCTCAGCGCCCGTGAGAGCCGCGTCCGCGGGGGCCTGGGGAGCGTCGCCTTTTCCCTCCCGGGCCGGACCCTGCTGGGCATGCTCAGTGCACCTCCTGGAACCCGGCTCTCCCGGGGCCAGGATCGGGTCTCCGGGTTTTCGCGGCTGCCGAGGGGGCGCTGGGGAGGAGAGGCTGGCAGATAGTCAGCGCCTTCTTCCACGCCCAGCTGCGGCCGCCCGCACCGCAAGATACGGGCCAATCAGGGGCCGGGGGCGGGGCTTATGCCGTCACGCCCTCCCTCTGGGCTTATTGAGAGTTCTATCAAGAAATTCAGTTCAGAGAGAGGAGAGAAGGAGAGAGGGGCAAAGGAGAAGGGAGAGAGGGAGAGCGTGCCAGACAGGAAGGAGCGCCCTAGAGTCTCCGAAGCACGAAAGAGATAACCAATTAGGAATTTTGGGGGCAACTGTCACCCACCCCGAGAGCAGCCAGAGACTCACCATCACCCCAACTCTGACGTTTCCTACAAGAAGTTAGAGACTTAAGCAGTACTGACATCGGAGGGAAATGGTATGTTTGATGCTGTGGAAAATACCCCGGAGCTGAAGAAGTGCAACTGGATGTTGTGTGTGCGTTAAATACCAGAAGAGCTCAGACCCCGTGGGTAATAGAAACGAAATGTGGAGAGAATGACTAACGACAAATCTGTGAATTTGTTCTCTGGAGTTGCTAATTTGCCAGCCCGAAGCAACACATTTTACAAGGAGGAAACGTTTTGCTGCTTCTGATTTCTTCCCAAACTGGTGCTACCAGATGCATGGCTTTCTATGTGCTGAAACAGCTCATTTCTAACTGCAGCATACCGGGAAAGGGGAAAGGTTGAGGCAACTAACGTAAGTATAAAGTTTCACATGCACAATTGTAAATTTTGTGTTTAGATATGTCCTCGGTGTAGACGAGGGATGTTTGTTATTGGGTAGACGGTTGGGGCAGAGCTCACCTACTAGGCTGGATCTGCATCCCTACCTGCATCACTCTGCCGGAACTAATCGCGGGCATCATCTACCGTGCAGCCTAATGCAGATAAGATTAGAGCCTGGGTACTGACCAGTTCTACTCAAGTAGGTAGCTGCCTGGAGCCTTGCACCCGTTTAAATTGCAGTTAGGAGGGCATCTAAGCAGAAGGCTTTTTACCTGCGTTATTGAGTTGCAGTATTTACGTGTGGCAGATGTTACTAATACTACAACCGGAGATGGGGTTAAGAAACTGCATTTTCCCCCCTCTTTTATGCTCAGTAGAAAATATTGTGCTGTTACATGGAAATGTTAGCTGCGTTTCACTTATATCTTGGCACTCCCTTCCACCTCTAGGATAAGGAATCCTATGTTATTATATATATTCTAAAAGTTTTAATGTGTTTCTTAATTCTAATGGTGATAATTTGGCAACATGGAGAAATGAGAGCAAGGTCTGGGTAAGAAACTGAAGGTCTTGGTATTGTGCTTTTAGGCAATGAGGTTATACAGTGGCCAGAGACTTGCTTCTGACGCTGCAGCAGCATGTCCGGATGCTTGCTTCCCAGTAAAATTGTATTTAGAAGGCAGTTGAAGAACTGGGAGGAAAGAAAAAAGATAGTCTTTTTATAAGAAAGAGATGACTCAGTGTGGCAGAGAAGAAAACACATCACGTATGACATGTGAGAAAGCAGTTAGCAGGAACCATAGCTAAATAGTTAGTGTTTTTCACTGGCTCCCAAAAAAACTAAGGGAGGTGGGTTAGAAGCCAGGAGGCGGGTAAGACGGGGGGGGGGGGGGGGGGCGGATGGAGGGAGATGGGGAGGTGGGGGCATGGTGGTGGTGGAGGGGAAGAGGAGAACAAGAACGCATGTTTTGAATTAAACAGTGTCCTGAAAACAGTGTGGGTGAATACAGGTAAAAATAGCAGCTGTCTTTAATTCAAAAGTAGGTAATTTCATTTTCTCTGGGCAAATGCAACAAGCAGGGGATATTTAGTATTTTTATCCACAGAGTTAAGTTGCAAACAGTGGCAGAACAAACTGCCATGTTTACTAATATGCAGTGGGGAAATGTGTTGTGATATTTCGTGACTGTGTGCTTTTGTTTACTGAAGAATAATGTTGTCTATATGATTGTGTTGACAGTGGCTGTCTCCAAATAAGTCATGAGATGTAATGCATCCTCCAGCCCATGCACGCTTCCTCTTGCAATTCGTGCATCATTCCTCAGTGGAAACCTTTAAACCCTAAAATCCAGGAAAAGAAAATAAATACATTATCATGGACCTGAGGGATTTTTACCTGTTGGCTGCTCTGATTGCCTGTTTAAGGCTGGATTCCGCAATAGCTCAAGAACTTATTTACACTATTAGAGAGGAATTGCCTGAAAATGTGCCCATAGGAAACATACCAAAGGATCTGAACATTTCTCACATCAATGCTGCCACAGGGACCAGCGCCAGCCTTGTCTACAGACTGGTTTCTAAAGCTGGGGATGCCCCTTTGGTGAAAGTATCCAGTAGCACTGGCGAAATTTTTACAACCTCCAATAGAATAGACAGAGAAAAACTCTGTGCTGGAGCCTCTTACGATGAGGAGAATGAGTGTTTCTTTGAACTTGAGGTGGTGATCCTCCCCAATGATTTTTTCAGGCTGATCAAAATTAAAATAATTGTCAAGGATACCAATGATAATGCCCCCATGTTTCCATCTCCTGTCATCAATATTTCCATCCCAGAAAACACTTTGATCAACAGCCGCTTTCCAATTCCATCAGCAACAGATCCTGACACAGGCTTCAATGGTGTACAGCATTATGAATTGTTAAATGGGCAGAGTGTTTTTGGACTGGATATCGTGGAAACTCCGGAAGGAGAGAAGTGGCCGCAATTGATTGTTCAGCAAAACTTGGACAGAGAACAGAAAGATACCTATGTGATGAAAATCAAAGTAGAGGATGGAGGCACTCCACAGAAATCCAGCACAGCCATACTGCAGGTCACAGTAAGTGATGTAAATGACAACAGGCCAGTGTTTAAAGAGGGTCAAGTGGAGGTGCATATTCCAGAGAATGCTCCCGTAGGCACCTCTGTAATTCAGCTCCATGCCACTGATGCAGATATAGGCAGTAATGCTGAAATCCGGTACGTTTTTGGTGCCCAGGTCGCCCCTGCAACCAAAAGACTCTTTGCTTTAAATAATACTACTGGGTTGATTACAGTTCAGAGGTCCTTAGATCGAGAGGAGACAGCCATTCACAAAGTGACAGTGCTGGCTAGTGATGGCAGCTCCACTCCCGCTCGAGCAACGGTTACCATCAATGTCACTGATGTAAATGATAACCCTCCAAACATAGACCTCAGGTACATTATAAGTCCCATCAATGGCACAGTGTATTTGTCTGAGAAAGATCCTGTCAATACAAAGATTGCCCTAATTACAGTTTCAGATAAGGACACAGATGTGAATGGCAAAGTGATCTGTTTTATTGAAAGAGAGGTACCGTTTCATTTGAAGGCAGTATATGACAACCAGTATTTGTTAGAGACGTCCTCTTTGTTGGACTATGAGGGCACCAAAGAATTCAGCTTTAAAATTGTTGCCTCTGATTCTGGGAAGCCCAGTTTAAATCAGACTGCTCTGGTAAGGGTTAAGCTTGAGGACGAAAATGACAACCCACCAATTTTCAACCAGCCTGTAATTGAACTGTCAGTTGCTGAAAACAACCGTCGTGGGTTGTACTTAACAACTATTAGTGCCACAGATGAAGACAGTGGGAAAAATGCAGATATTGTTTATCAGCTTGGACCGAATGCCTCCTTCTTTGATCTGGACCGAAAGACAGGAGTTTTGACAGCCTCCAGAGTCTTTGACAGAGAAGAACAAGAAAGATTCATTTTTACAGTAACTGCCAGGGACAATGGGACCCCTCCCCTCCAAAGCCAAGCGGCTGTGATAGTTACTGTTCTGGATGAAAATGACAATAGCCCCAAGTTTACTCATAATCATTTTCAATTTTTTGTGTCTGAGAATCTGCCAAAGTATAGTACTGTGGGGGTAATCACAGTGACAGATGCAGATGCTGGAGAGAATAAAGCTGTGACTCTTTCCATTCTAAATGACAATGATAATTTTGTGTTGGATCCCTATTCTGGAGTCATAAAGTCAAATGTCTCATTTGACAGAGAGCAGCAGAGTTCCTACACTTTCGATGTCAAAGCCACTGATGGGGGGCAACCACCCCGTTCCTCTACTGCAAAAGTAACTATAAATGTCATGGATGTCAATGACAATAGTCCAGTTGTCATTTCGCCACCTTCTAATACTTCTTTTAAGTTGGTGCCTCTCTCAGCCATTCCTGGCTCCGTGATAGCAGAAGTTTTTGCCGTGGATATTGACACTGGGATGAATGCTGAACTTAAGTATACAATTGTGAGTGGGAACAACAAAGGCCTGTTTCGGATTGATCCAGTAACAGGTAACATCACTCTGGAAGAAAAACCAGCACCTACTGATGTGGGCTTGCACCGATTGGTGGTCAACATAAGTGACCTGGGATACCCTAAGTCTCTGCACACGCTTGTGCTTGTTTTTCTTTATGTTAATGACACTGCTGGCAATGCCTCCTATATCTATGACTTGATTCGCAGGACTATGGAGACACCATTGGACAGGAACATAGGCGATAGCAGCCAACCCTATCAAAACGAGGACTATCTCACCATCATGATCGCCATTGTCGCAGGTGCCATGGTGGTCATCGTCGTGATCTTCGTCACCGTTCTGGTGCGCTGTCGCCATGCATCAAGATTCAAAGCAGCTCAGAGAAGCAAGCAAGGTGCCGAATGGATGTCCCCAAACCAGGAGAACAAACAAAACAAGAAAAAGAAAAGGAAGAAAAGAAAGTCTCCCAAGAGCTCTCTTTTGAACTTTGTTACCATCGAAGAGTCCAAACCCGATGATGCAGTTCACGAACCCATCAATGGGACAATAAGCCTGCCGGCTGAGCTGGAGGAGCAAAGCATAGGTAGATTTGACTGGGGTCCGGCACCTCCAACCACCTTCAAGCCGAACAGCCCTGACCTGGCCAAGCACTACAAATCCGCTTCTCCACAGCCCGCTTTCCATCTTAAACCAGACACTCCGGTTTCCGTGAAAAAGCATCACGTGATCCAGGAGCTCCCGTTGGACAACACCTTTGTCGGGGGTTGTGACACCCTTTCCAAACGCTCTTCCACTAGTTCAGATCACTTCAGTGCCTCAGAGTGCAGTTCCCAAGGAGGCTTCAAGACAAAGGGCCCCTTACACACCAGACAGGTAAATGAGCACTTTTACTGGTCTATAAGTACTGCATACAAGTGCCCAGTCAACCAGTATTAACGTGCCAGTGTGTCTCTTGTTTTGGTCTAACTTTAGCTTAGTTATAAAGAGGGGAAAAAAAACTTGACCCCTTTTCTATTCCTCTGGGGCTCAGTCAAGAATTTTTAGAACAGCTTTGAAATTTCTGAGTTCTGAGAGTTATTTAAACTCCCAGTTTCCTTCAAATGGCAAAAGATGAAAAGAGGAAATTATTCCAAAATGTCCCAAGATAACGTTTGCTGAGGAAGAAAACCTGTCCTGATAGGCCAAATTCTGCTCCTGGGGTTTCCAAATTGACTGCTTCACGATTTTCACATTACCGTTTGATCTCAAAAGTCACCTTCAAATCTCAGGTTTTAAATGATGTTTGAAGGTGTGACTATAATTATGTTACAGCTGTGGTTGCTAAAGGGGTTAATTTTTTTTTAGTCTCTAAAAAAGATAGTAGAATATTAAATGTATATCAACTGTGAAGCACATGATTGTTGATAGATTGCAACTAAGCCATATAAGAAGTCTTCTCTTTAATTTCAGATGATTTTACTGTAATATAGTAAATTGGGGGTTGAATAGAAAGGATTGCAGATTGTCCACAATGGCAAAAGTCCTCTTTCAAAAAATAAAAAAATAAAAGAAGAAGGAATACTTTCTCCCTAATAGAACTGATTTATACAGAAAAGAATGAATCCATTGTAAATATTCTCTCATTTTAGTAATGCATAAGTGATCTGTCATAACTCATTTTAAACTGTGAAATATGCCATATGAAGAGGGATTAAGAGGCTGAGAAACTCATATTTCAACCAAATCCAGAATTAGTTTTTCTTAGGTCTAATAATTCCTTGTTAATAAAGATTTAAATGCAGCGCTGTCTAATTTATTTCACTGGTGCTTGTCTGTTGCCATGAAATTTGAGTGTCAATAATAGCCTGTAGATGGCACTAGGGTATCATGTCCCTTGTGCTGGCCAGCTGCCAATCCCACAGTAGCAAGGAAAGGGAGAGGGAAAGATCAAGCTGGTACTATAGCCAAAGATACCTTTGATTTAATGATAGTTGCTCTGGAGCAACTAGCATGTCAGTTCATTTGCTTGCTCTTTTGTGATCAGCTCTCACACACCAACTTTCTAGGATTTTGTAATCCAAGTTCTATCTTTGTTGGTATTGAGTCCACCTATGGTGATGACCCATCTGAATTTGTTAAAAATAAGGAACATACAGATTTTAGAGAATCAAGTAAAGCAAAATAAATTTTCAGGATAGTATTGACAGTCATTGCTTAGTATTTGAAAAGTCAAGAGTTTTTCTTCTTTTTTTCCTGTGGTGGTGGGACGGGTGAGAATGGTCTATTGAAACTCTGTCTCTCACCATCCAATGTTTGTTGCTCTGCAGTGACTTTAAGGTTTCATGGTAGTAAGATATTTATTAAAATAATTTTGGCAGTGAATCACAGAGATTCTTTCAGAACATTGAGTATAACTCCTACGATTTTACAACTAAAATCTACATTTCTTAAAAGATTAAATATCTACAGCATTTAGAAAGTACAAGAGCTTGAATGCACAGGATGAAAGGAATTAAAATAAGTCAGTTTGGAAGTTCTAGAGGAGAATATGAAGTTATTGGATATACATAGAATTTGGAATGAGTATTTTCATGTTAACTTCATGAGCTTTTTAAAAGAGGTTTGATGTTTTAAAGTTAAGAAAATATCTGAGTTTAGTAGAGGTTTATAAATGTTGGTAAATAGTTAATCATGATGAGAAAAGTAATTTTTGAAACTAAGTGGATTTAAATATAAAGTTGCTATTTTAATGAAAAGAAAACATGGCTTTTTATTATTTGCTTTTAATGGGAAAGTCACTCAAAATACTGATGATATTTTATGATTTGCATAATATCTTGAAAAATATAACACGATTTAAAACTTTTCATATAAAATCTGAAATTTGTTTTCCAAAGACACATGCTGATATTATTCCCACGTCGTCATCTTTCTTTTCATATTATGTGTGGTGGGTATTATGAGCATTGATGTACAGACCCACTTTTTCTGACTTCTTCCCCAAAGTTGAATCTATATATAGTACAGTGACATAAACATTAAGTGCATTTCAGCAAAGTATGGGAAAGATCTTTTGTCGAGGCTTAGCCAGTCATAGGAAATTTGTTTGTATGATGTAATCCTTGAAATAAGATGCTGAGTAATTCTCTAACTGGAACTAAAGTGCATTTTAGACATTCCTTGAGACCATGTGTTACCGTGCTGTTCTCCTTGTAGGCATTTCAATGTTCAAATTAGCTGTAATTCACTATTATGGTAAAGAGCTACTGAAATGGCTTTGCTTACTTACACCTTTTAGAAGTTTTCATGCTGAGAAAGAAAAATTGCAATGTTGTAGAAAAGGAATACTTCTGGAAGTAAGGACAGGTGATGGTGATAGCAATGTGTACAATTTTACTATGAAAGAGGCATATTTTCTATGAATGAAGAACACACATATATATACTATCCTTTAAATTATTTTTTCACTGAACTATATGGCTGTTATTAAAGATGTTCTAGTTAAGCTAAAAAGTAAAAATTCTTTTTTTTAGCTCCTTCACTTCAACTAGTGGCTTCACGTAAATACAAAATGTGCTCCTGAAGCAACACAATTTTGAAAAAGTAGGGTTTATTACAACAAAAGCTTTCAAAGGAATTTATAAACTAAGGTATAATCTGTGAAGATTTTTAGTTGAGTGGACAAGGATTGCTGTTAACAGAAACACCTTTTCACTTTATGGTGCTAGTTGATGTGTGGGGTAAAATGCAAGATTCTTGAGCAAAGGGTTACCAAACTTAAATATCATGAGTTTGTATTGTCTGTGCAATGAAAACATAATGTCTGACATTTACACCATGAGTTTGATTGTAGTTCATTGATTCTTATTTTGTCTGTCCTTTTTTCCCCTGCTGTTTTCCCTCATATGATATAAAACAATCATAAACCACATTCCTCAACCACTCTGTTTTACTAAACTTTCATTTTCCTTGAATATAACAAATCTGTCACTGAATCTTCCACAAATTATTTTTTTATGAATTTTGGGAAGTACCCTTAGTATTCACAGATTGAATGAAATGTCCCTTTTTGAAAGAGCTAGATTATATCTTGATATTTATTCATAAATAAACAAAGTTCACTGTTATAAAGGTTGAGAAGATGACAACATTATCATTTCCAATAGGGCTTTAAATGATAAAGCCCATTGGTATATTTAAATGTCCCTTTTTGAAAGAGCTAGATTATAACTTGATATTTATTCATAAATAAACAAAGTTCACTGTTATAAGGTTGAGAAGATGACAACCATTATCATTTCCAGTAGGGCTTTAAATGATAAAGCTCATTGGTATAGTTTCTCTAAAAGGAAAATATCTTCTTAATGAATATGATTTTTAAAAGATAACATTAAGTTCTCAAATTGTAAGGTGTCTCAGAATCATTTGGAATGTTTCTTAAAACATGGGTTGTTGGTCCCCAATCCCAGAGGTTATGGTCCAGTATCACTAGGGTCAAGCCTGAAAATTTGCATTGCTGACAAGATCCTAGGTGATACAGATGCTGTTAGTCCAGGGACCACACTTTGAGACCCACTGCCTCAGCATATTGGGACCAGAAATGTCAGCCCCTTTCCCTTTCAGTTTATCATTTCCAGAGGACCTGTTTTTGCATACTCCAACTCTCAGCTCTTATTGACAGCAGTTTTATTGTAGCTGGAAGCTTTACAGTTAGCTGTTTATTGCTGTTTCCCAGCCTGGTTGACAGCATTTGGGGAATTAATTTTCTTGGCCCCATTGTGCTTTTGGCAGGGGTATAAATGAAAATGTTAAAGAATTAAAAAAGTGACCTATTTACATTTGACAACTTCTTACGGTAATAAAGCAATCTGTAATAGTTGTACTGTGAGTTTGGTTCAGGGTAAACAGTTACGTCTAATTTTCTAAATGAAATGCTTATTTTAGAGCTTAAACATCCTTACTTTAACTTTTCACAATCTAGAGTATTTGCTCATATATACATTTGTGTATATATTGAAGAAATTATATATTGAAAACGTGTTTGCATGCCATACTCAAGTGTATACATATACTTTTATAGCATAAAGGGAATTAGTTTATTCCCAATCATTCAGAGATACTATATTACTTTTATGATTACTTTTCATTTTTGAGAATCCCACTGCAGCTGTTACTGAAATGCTGTTATGTCATGTAAAATGCACAAGATAGTCATAGAATTTCTATTTAGAACAGTAAGAAAGAAAAATGAAATTGAAAGTGAAGGGAGCAAATGTTAATTAATGTGAAGCTAGCAAAAACTTTTATTTTAAACTGTTAAATTTTGCAGTATACTGTGAGGGATGAACATAGGTGGCATATGGAAAAAATTGCTCCTCAAGATGCAAATTATATTTAAAATGTTATCAGTTGTGATTTTTGTTTCTACTCCTTTGCTAAGTGATCTATGTCATGAAATTAGTAGATACCCAGACCCCTTGGATATTCATTCCGGAATTTGAAATGACCATGGGCCATCCATTCAGCCTGGCTACCTTTCCTCTTGGTTTTGTGAGACAAATATTTTATATTTTTTTTCAGTTTGATACACCTAAGGTATAAAATTCAAGTTACACTTTAGCCTTTGTTGCTAATAACCTTAAGGAGAATAAAAGTAAAAAGTTACCACTGTATTGGGCATGGACATGTCTACTGATTACTGAACATTTGTTAACATAGAGAAAATAATTTCAGTAGTTAAAATATTCTATTATCTTATTTTTAAAATTTTGTTGCAATGAATTCTATATATAAGCAACACCATAAACTGATGTTCCCTTAGCTTCAGATGAGTCATCCTCATGTTGTCACAGAACAGGCTTTGGCATCATTAAAATTACCTTGTAAATATTGTACTTGTACTAATGTGTTATATTCTTATGGTGTATGCATAGTCTTATTAGTTAAATATTTCAAGCTAAAATTTATCTTCTCATAATAGCACAAATTAAAATATAATACATGAAATAGTAAAACAGAATTTGGACTTAATACAAAAGCTCAGATCTAAAATCAGATTTCCTCATAACCAGTTCTGAATTATTTTGACTCTTAAAGTTTCATTTTCTTATTGACATATAGGAGATGTATGTAAATTACACCCAAAATATTAGAAATGGCATCTTCATGAATTATTTTTCACATTACATTATTTTACATGACAGTACTGAGGTAGGAAAATGAAACCTTTAAATTATCTTCTTATAAGCTCTGTTTTCACAATTATTTTTAATATGTTATTTAGATTGTTTGATTTCTAAATTTTGCGGGTTGGGGAGTGGGGTAATGCAGAAATCCACCAAATGGGAAAAGCTATAGTGCTTGTGTTGGTCCAGCAGTACCAGATTGAGTGTTTGCAGAATTCGAGACCATGTCAACTGCATGGCTCATTTTTAGTACTTTCTCAGTTTGATTTTGTCAGAGTTGAGCTCTTAGCTTGCATGCAGGCTAAAGAAAGAAAACTGTGGATTGTTTACACTTTCACTTAAAATCCTTGCAGTAAGTTTTCTCTGAATTTAGTCTGGTGTTTTCTTGAAGGGGACCCTCTATTGAAACTATAAATTCGTCTCTTGGTAATATTAACAAATCAGTTAATATCACATATTTCATGTAGTTGGAAACTAAGCAAGAATTGTTTTATGTGTATTTTTAAGCTTTTGCTTTCTTGACAGCTGATTTTATGTTTAATATATTTCTCAGAATTTATTACATACCAGAGCCCTAAAATTTATATCAGGTTTGTTGAAATATGACACTAATCACAGACCAGGTATTCGTGAGAATTCAAGAATGCAAGTCAACAAGGGGCTCGCTTTAAAGTTGTAAGTATCTAGAGGCATAGGAGTCATGTTCAATAAGTAATAATGCTAATGTGTTATGACCTTTTTAAAGGTTAGCTCCCCTAAAATTTATATCGGATCACAAAAGCAAATCCAAATGTAGAAATATGACGTCTCAATTACAAAAGGAAATATACTTCACTGTTTAAGATTTCATGAGTTATTTCAGATAGCTGTTAAATCTGTCCAACATTTCATTTGGAAAGGAACACATGCTTTTTGCCTTTGTTTGATACAAACCTATTGGGCTGTCAGTCATCAGAAACATAGAACAAGAAAGATATATTACCATGATTGACATTTTGGTTTTGATTTATATTCTTTTTTTCCCTAAGTCAAGATTCATTAAAATGTGAAGTTCATAAATAAGTTCTACCCATTCTTTAACAGTAAAGAATGATGGCAGGAATAAACTGGGAAAACAATCCATATGTAATCTCTCTCACTCATACTGTTGTCCTATAGGCAGTTTGTTGCCTATAGAAAAGAATAGTGGCAGAATTGGAATTTTCTGAGCCATAATATATAACGTTAAAGCATTCAGAACTTGAAGTCATTCATTAAGAATTTGTTTTTACATACTTATCCATTATTTAAATGGCATGTGAAAATATTTCCCCCCTATCTTTAGTGGTTTGATTGATTACAGTGCTATATGCACACATCACATTTAAAATGATGGACTTGGGACCACCTGTACAGCTGTGAGTGGTGAAGATACATGCACAGGCAAGATCTGTGAAGCACATTTGATTGATTCTTTCTAGTCATTTTACACTAATTATCCCGGAATTCCTTGAGAAAATATATGAAATTAACTTATCTGTTCTTGAAAGGAGTATACTATAGCCTCACCACTCATTAATTTATGTAGATGTTGGGGGCTTCCCTGGTGGTGCAGTGATTAAGAATCCGCCTGCCAATGCAGGGGACTCGGGTTCGAGCCCTGGTCCAGGATGATCCCACATGCCGTGGGGCAACTAGGTCTGTGTGCCACAGCTGCTGAGCCTGCGCTCTAGAGCCCGCACGCCTAGAGCCCGTGCTCCGCAACAGGAGAAGCCACTGCAATGAGAAGCCCGTGCACCGCAGCAAAGAGTAGCCCCCGCTCGCCTCAACTAGAGAAAAGCCCGGGTGCAGCAACAAAGACCCAGTGTAGCCAAAAATAAAATAAATTAAATAAATTAATTTAAAAAAAGAACACCATTCACTTTACAGCAGTGCACCATATATACTCAATAAATATTTGTTAATAAAAAAAAATTATGTAGATGTTTAATTATGTAGGCTGCAGGAAGGAATGGAAATTGGTTCAGTTTTACCATGTTTGTATAATATCTTGTATTTTAACATTCTTCCTTAGTTTGTCTTTCTATCTGACCATCTCTACATTTTAGTATTATGCAGCTTTGTTAATATCCAGGCTCTGGCCTTTTTCAGTCTGTTAGCAGTTAAGAAATACTCTAATCCCTTCCAGGATATTGAGAAACTAATGGATTGCAGAGTATTTGGGTCTTTAAGCTTCAATTGTAAATGGTATGAAGAATTGTCATTGAGCTGATATTTGCATATATCTCTTCCAGTGCTAGTTACTTTGCCTCCTTTTTTTCCTCCTAATCTTCAGCTTTCATTCTAAGAATATTTATTTTAGTCGGAAATAAGCATGCCAGTGATAGAAATTTGGGATTCACCTCCAAATGAATGCCATCACAGACAGGGAAGTTCTGGCACATTTTGCATACATCGGTATGAACACAGTGAACCCTTCATAAGCTCTTAGATTGCAGGAAATCAGTGCTGAAAATTAAGTGGAGTTTTAAAGATTTGCAAAGTAGAGAGCTTTGTATAATGCTGGTATTGCCGGTGCCTATTAAATATGAAGTAAAGGCTTTGTAATACAACTAGCTAACACATTCCCTTCCACATTAGAGTGATTTATACCCTAGGGAATTAGTCTTGCCTATTTTTTCCAAATGCAGAAACATTGAATGTGTCTGAAAGAATAAAATCTCAAATACATGCCTTAGAATGGACAGATTTGCTCTTGGATGATTCTAGTTATTCAAGATAGATGTTGCAGGCCCTCTCATACTTACTTGTGGTACCTCTGTCCATGGTGTGGCCTTCACCTCTCCTACAAGAATCTCTCAATTGTGTGTATATACTCTCCTCTAAACATAAATCAGATTATAACCCTAGGTATCTATAAAACTGTAGCATTACCATAATGAAAAGGGCTGGCTACTAAGTGAGTGCTTTGATCCTCAAAGGAATTGCTATTGAATCATTTCTCAAACTGTATTTTTAGAATTCACCTTTGCTCCATTTGTAAACAGTGTGTATTTGGAGCACAGCAACTCATTCCAGACATACATGGGTTTCAATATATTTACTTTCATGACAGGGTTCAGTAAAATGCCTCACAGTTCTTCAATGCTTAATGTCTTTGACAGGTCCTGTTATATATAAAATCAGAGGAAATAGCCATGCCTATTTTTTAAAGATTTTACAAATCCTATATTTTTGCCTACTGGAAAACATATATATAATCCATGTGCAGACCACAGTAGGTACTGTGGACTTGCTGAGAATCATCACAGATGATTGATTTTGAAAACGAAAACAGTTTTTGTTCAAGACAACTGCAATTCAGTAAATGAGGTTTTTTTCCTCATTAAGTAAACCTCAAGAAGGAGAAGCATGGAAACACAGGATATATATAATGAAGATGTATCTTTTTTCGGAAGACAGTGTCTTCTGCTGACAGGAGTTCCCTAGTAGATCTTTTCTTGAGGAAAAAAAATGCTGGTGGTTTTTTGGATTTGGAGGTTGCAGCCAACCTGTGCCTCCGTGTGGTAGCAGCTTCATGCTGAGGACTTTCAAATACACAGCTAAGTAGGATTCTCAGGAGAGTTCTTGTAGGGGGTGCAAGTGACAAATGGAGACAAAGTGGAGTGAGTTCTGAGTTGTGAGTTGATGCCCGCCTGTGTCATATATTCATGCCTTTGAACCGATTTTCACACTGGAAGCCTAGAATCACAATAACCTTCCTTGTTTGTCAGTTGTGAACACACCTGGACTGGCAGCTTTTCTTTGCTTCATTTCTTGTCATTCTTTAGGCGGACTTTGTTCACTTATGTTACCTCATATACATCCGCTTTCTTAATTTCTGGATATATTTTTAAATGACAATGACACCAACTTATTTCTGTGAATCTTCCCTCCAAAAAAATAAAAAGTCAAACAGAAATATTTTGCTCTAGAACATCCATAAAGGGTCAAATAAAACATCCACAGTGTGTCCTTTCTTCCTAGAAACAGAAAATCTCTATTTATGTTTTTCCTTTGCAATTTTCAAAATTGGGTTTTTTATACTGATAACATTTTCAAAGTTAAGAAATCATAATAAATTTAGCTGTATAGATTAATAATGTTTCAATGTGTTCAAATTTCCAATATAAAAAAAGATGTCAGAATTTTTATGAAAATACTTTTTTTGCTACACACTGAAGTGAGTATCAAAATTACATTAAACCATAATAAAAACAGATCTTTTAGGATATCTTTAGGATATCCTAAATCTTTAGGATATTTTAGTTTGACATGAACTCATTTTCATTCACGGTCTTGACCCCAAAATCTGCCAAGCAGTGATGGCAAACTATGCTGAATTCACTGATTGATTTTTAAACATGGTAATAATTAAGCAGAATCATTTTGACACCTAAAGTCTCTGTTTTAGACAATTAAATTCTGCTTTAGCTAAGGGTTATTGACTTCTGGATGATACTGGGAGCAACACTCCTCAGGGTTTAAACTAATCCTGCAGGACCATCTGTTATTGGCGGGGCTGAGCAGCCTCTCCAGCCATGCAGTGTCAACCCCAGGTGTATATTCAGGATCGTTCAAAACACAACCCGGGTTCCTCATGATCTTTCAGTCTCAAATGACAACTAAGTTAATAAAATACTGGTATATCATAACTTAAAGCTTAATAATTAAGGAGAATATAAGAAAGTCCCTCAAAGTAGAGACAATGTCTTACTTACCTTTGTATTTCTAAGACTAAACTTACAACAGCTCCTAAAAGAGTGAACTTCGTAGTCATTCAGTAAATGCTGACCTAATGAGAGTGATCAGCTGATATTGGAATCATGCCTTATATATGCATATGTCCATTGATAATCTCTATAACAACTACAGAAAGAAGATATTACCATTCTTATTCAACTTATATAGACATTGAGAGACAGAAAATGTGTTTTTTTCAAGTCACACGGCTAAAGCATTTATTTCCAGTCTAGAACCTTACCTCTGCACTGGTATTTCTTCCTCATATGTGCCTACTTTTACTTGAAAAACACTATTTTTAGGCCAGATATAAGTTTGAAACATTTTCTTTATTAGGGACATTATTTTTGTTGGAAAGGATTGCAACTCATTTATTTAAAAACCCACGTCATCAATACAAGGCAATTCATTGCACCCAAAATTGTTCTTCCTGCAATACCTCCCAGTAAACTAATTCTAGACCATAAGATTAAACTGTGGTAAGCATATGACAACGAGGCCTAAACAAAAAGTATATATGGGGAGAGTTTGATTGTCTGGTTTCAGCTACTGTCCCTATTTTCCTCTGCAACAGCTGGGACTTGCTGACAAACACTCTAGTTAGGTTTAAGGAGTTTTTGGGTTTTGGGGGTTTTTTTGGTGGCTGAGGAGTCCCCATAGTCTCTCATCTAAGAAATTTTGATCTCCCTAGACACCTCCATTCATATTTCTGGAGGTCTGGTGAAGACCAACTAACCTAACCTCATCCTATAGATGAGCAAGTGTAAGCATTCTTAGACTCTGCATTTTGACTTTTTGATTTTTGTAAACAGTGAAATATAATTAACACCTTTATATGTTTTATCAGTGTCTTGACTCACTAGTGATTTCTGCATTTGTATGAGAGAGAGAGAGAGAGAGAAGCAGAGTGTTAAAAAACCGCTGATTCTAATGTACATGAGCACACTCTCGTATCACTTAATTAGAGATATCTGTGGTTTCCGTTTTCTCCCTCACTTCTTCCACACCATTGTGTCTGCCCATCATAACATCTTTATTCATGTTAGGATATAATAAGAAGGGAAAGAGTGAACATAAACAGGATCAGATTTCTTTTCTTCCAAGACTCCTCATCCAAAATTTTTATTTAAACCTTTGATTACTTAGATAATTGAGTGATTACTTCTAAACAATGATCAATAGATTCACTTTGATATCTGCTTAATAGAGACAGTGTGTTTTGGAGGAGAAAAAAAAGTCATCATTAAAGTTCACTTAATAGACTTTTGATCCATCCAGACGACACCATAGAATCACATATGAATCCTATAAAAAGCAGCAAAATAATAATTGAATAGTAAGTGCTGTCTAGCTACTATATTAATTTTAGAAAGATAAATTTAGTGTCTAATAGAATTCACAGAATAGTTTCTCAAGACTCAAAATGGACCTTTGAGAATATTTGGCCTATTTAATTCTTTTTCCATGTGAAAAAAACTGAGATTACTACAAAAAGTAGTTTGATATTTGAAGTAAAAAAAAAAAAAAAATGACTTGGAGAACTGCTATTTTAAAAACTGTGTCACATAGGATACATCATTTGAATGTACCGTTCCTTGCTTTCCTAGTCTGTAAAATGGATGTAATCAGGCCTAATCCATAAGGTTGTTATTAAACTGAGTGCATACATGGGTGCATGTAGATTTCTGGCCCATGGTAGGCAGGCACTCCAAAAACCTACCTATTTTTCGCCTATTTTTTCCAAGGATACCAACTTACCACTGACAGAGGTGCCCAATTTCATTTAATACATGTTCTCTAAGTTTTGTTTTTGATGGTTTTCTTGAATTTAAGTTTTGTATCTTTTTTAAAATTTTATTTTATTGAAGTATAGTTGATTTACAATGTTGTGTTAGTTTCTGGCATACAGCAAAGTGATTCAGTTATACATATATATAATGCAAACTATTATATGTATGTATAACTGAGTTTTATATCTTTTTAAAAAGCAAGTTATCTGTTCATCTGTTTTACGTTTAAAACACTGTTTTTGAGTTATCTAGGATTTATGAAAAGTTGATCTTTGTAACAGCATCAGTGAACAGCAGATAGGATGTTATATTTTCTTTTGATCTTAGTCCCTATTGTTTCATATTTGTATAATTGCTTCATCTTTCATTTTGTGTATTTCACCATTTTCATTTGCATGTTGTGTTTTAAAATTATCTTGCTTCTTTTAGTTTTTGTTATTAATTTACTTTCCCATGAATTACCCATAGGAACTCTACCCATCTGGGGATTTTCACCTTATACATCACTCCTGTTACAAAACAACATACAAGAGAGGGAATCTGTTTCACAGTCAGTACTTAACACAGCTGGAGCCATTGAAACCTGCTGGGTTTTGCTTCCAATTATTCCGTAGACTAGAAAGCATCTCTGTTGAAGTAATGGCATCCATGGTATAATCATACTAGTTAAAATGCCTTGGAGTATATGGATCATATTTCTGGGATTCATCAAATTTATGCCAGAAGCACAATAATCAATAGTTTTTGTTTTTTTTTTACTATTTCTCTGATTCTAAATAAATATATATTCATTTATAAGTAAGATTTTTTTTTAAATTAATTAATTTATTTATTTTTGGCTGCGTTGGGTCTTCATTGGTGCACACGGGCTTTCTCTAGTTGCAGCGAGCAGGGTCTACTCTTCGTTGCGGTGCACAGGCTTCTCATTGCGGTGGCTTCTCTTTGTTGCGGAGCACGGGCTCTAGGTTCCGTGCTGTTTGCTGGGGAACACGGACTGTAGGCGCGTGGGCTTCAGTAGTTGTGGCTCGCGGGCTCCAGAGCGCAGGCTCAGTACTTGTGGCGCATGGGCTTAGTTGCTCTGCAGCTTGTGGGATCTTCCCAGATCAGGGCTCAAACTCATGTCACTTGCATTGGCAGGCGGATTCTTCACAACTATGCCACCAGGGAAGTCCCTATAAGTAAGATTTCAATGTCTTAATATGCAAGTTTATAATGTTTGAGTATGTATGTGACACTATAACATAAATGAGACCCAACAAATAAAAATATTACACAAATGATAGTACCTGAAAAAATAATTTTTCTTAATATCCTGAGGCCAAAATCATTGCTTTATGTTGGAATTGGTGAAATCATCAAGATAAAGTTAATGATTTGGATTTGGAGCAGAATGTAGTGGGGATTTGTTACTCATTTAGTTAACTTTATCAACTAAATAGAAAGTAGATACAGTCAAATTTCAGTTTTCCTTGCTGTGACTTAGATCGTAAAAATTAAATTTTTATTTTTAAGTTCTTGTTGACCTTTACGGCCCTCTCAGTGCTGTTTGATTGTTTTTGGATCAGTCTTTTGTTTTAGTTATAGACAGTGGCTCAATAGGTAGAAAGGACTTTAAAACAAAACAAGCAATGATAAGAAAACTCACTCTTTGTTCTTGGAAAAATTTAATCTAACAGAGAATGCATGGCAAAGTGGCATGATTTCCTTTAAACCACTGCCTGTTTTATGCTAAGATGTGATGTCCATTGTACAGTATTGGGGTACAGAGCAGGGTGGGGACATAGGGTGGATGTTACCTTGGGTATCAGACCTCATGGAGTTGTTGTAAGAATTATAGCATGATAGCATGGCATATAGAAGGTGTTTAATAAATTCTAGTTAATCCCACCACAGGGGCAAACAGGAGATAATCAGGCAAAATGAGGGTGTTAGACACATTTTAAATGGCAAGAATCAGGCTTTAAGTATTTGGGTTCATAGTTTTTTTGAGATATTTAGCATTCTCATGGCATCAAGTGTATATACGTGTTTACTACATATATATAGCTAAACTTAAATTAAGATGACCACCATTTTATGTTGTCCCTATCAATGATCTATTCTGTTAACTCTTAGAATGGAGAGGTGAATGTGTATCCCAGGAATTTTATGTAAATTCCAATTCAGATAATGACTAAATACTTTATTCTATGAGGAGAATTATATTTCTTGAATCATTCACATCTTTCTTTATGTGATCAGGGCTCACTTGATTTTCTCATTTAGCAATGCGAAGGACTTTTTCTGCCTGCTGAGCACTTATCTTATTCAGGCATAAGCCTGACAACTAGACAATATCCAACCTTATCACTAGAACACTGAACTATATTATATTTTCCTTAATGGATACTAAAACTTATTCCAGAATTATATATTATAGCTTTAAAATGTGTATTCTTTTTTAATTCTGCCTTATAGAACTATGAAACTTTTCTGCTGCCAAAGAACTGTGATGTGATCCACTGATATATACGCAAATTAATCTCTTATTTTTCATTAATTCTGTTATTCAACAGACATCTATTGAGTAACAGCTGTGATCTAGGAACAGTGTTAGACAATGGGATTTTTTTTTTTTTTTAATGAATAAGACATTGTGTTCTTTAAAAAATTCCAGTGGTCTTAAGCACAATACATTTTTTTTCCTTGGAATTCCCTTATTTAAAAATATATATATATATATGAGTTCTCTCTCTCAGTTTTAAATTGATGTCATCATTTCCCTGAAATATATTTTTTAAAGTCTTTTTTTTAACTAGTGCTGGAGACTTGATCTTTCAGTAGGGTAATAAAATTCTAAGATCTATTACTCTAATTATAAGAATGCCAAGTTTAAATTTATCCTTTGGTTAATTTAGAGGGAAATACACTTTTCATCCTTAAAATCACACTTCTTCTACAGGCAAAGGTGTTAATAAAATATGGTTGTAAGTAAAACTTCATTTTTGTAACTATATGAGATTAGCATATTTGCTATATTAAAAAATCACTTTAAAAACATGGCACACATTGATAATGTTGAATAATAACTCGAGTTAAAAAGGACAGTGTTCTCTAAAAATGGAGTTTCATAGGGATCCATTTTGAAAGGGATATTTTGAGTCATGATATTCTGCAAAAGAATGTTCAGCCTTAGCCCTTCAAAAAGACATAAGCTTAACATACACATGGAACATAGATGTTAAACTCTAGCTAGAATAAATGTTTGGTTTAATTGGCTTTTACCTCCAGATGGTTCTGAATTGGACAAGTCCATTTTCTTATGAATATTTATCACAATATTTAAAAGAATGGATGCAATGACATAAATTTGAAAATAGAGACCTTTGTTATATAAACTTTTTTCTTAAATTAAGAAACATTCATATCCTGAAATTTTGGTTTTCTTTAATCATAGAAGAAAATGTCATAATTGCGCTTTACATTTCAGGCAAGACAATATTGTTATTTTTAACTTAATCATTTCTAAAACACTAATTTACATATGGGTGAATGTTTATATGAGCAGGTTGTTTCAAAGTTTCAACAAAATATTCGAGAAAAAATCTTTGTTTTTGCACATTTTTCCACATTTTTGTGCAAATGTATTTTTAAGATAAATTCTTACTGCCAGAAAATGTACTATTTTAATTGTAGATAGGCTTCAGTGATAACCATCAAGCTGGTGCCTAACTCCAAAAAGATCTTTTCAACTGTTCTGTGGATATTTAGGCAACTGTCTCCAAGTAATTACTGTAATATACATGAACTACAAAATTGAAACCTGGTAAAATATATAGACCTCAGGAATAAGGTGTGTAATAGCTCTTGTTAATTAAACTTATTGATTAAAACATAAACATTTTTTGGAAATTATAAATGTATTATATGACCAGTCATGAAAATAAATGTAATTCACTTTTCAATAATGTGAAAATATGGACAATTTGGAAAGCTAATTTAGAACCAAACAACAGGTTAGATTACGCTTAGTAACACAGATACATTTAAATAAAGGATGGTGTGGAAATCACATGAGGATTATCCTGTCTGTGTTAACCAACTTCTACATAAAATCAGAAATGTGGCAGTCTCACCATTACTCAAATGACAATGACATTTAACTTGGTGTTATTATGTAGTTTTAATTCCTTGCTTATTATGATTTTTATAAGTAACTATGCATTGCTTTACCAAAGAAAATAAACCACTAGTGGTTAATTTAAATAAATATTTAGATTTTCCTATATTCAAAACTTTGATACACGTTATTTTCTAATTTTTGGCAACAATAATACCTATTCTAAACCAGTTATACTTTGCTAAAATTTCACTTAGCATCTTGAGAATTCAATTTTCTCATCTGAAAAATAGATCATTGGATTCAGCCATTTTTAAATTTCTATTATTAAAATTTAAACTACAGCTTTTGTTAATTACTGAGGGAAACATCATTCTTTGGAAGGTTTCCTCTTACCACCCAACATGCGTCTGGCCTACTTCTTTCTATCATCAGTTGATATATGTTCAAACAGTGCAAATCAATGTTAACATTGGCTCAAGCAAAACAATTACAAAGTAAATCATATGGTTCAGTCTCTCCCGACAATGAACGATTTGCAGTATTCTCATTGTTTGCAAGATGTATGTTATCACTCTCTTGCATTAGTATTGAGAACAGACTGTTGCCATTATCTTCTTTGAGGTCTCTGACTGATTAATTTTCCCCTTCTGAACTAGAAAATTAACTTTTTCCTCCTAAATCAGAAATCACAAAACAGAAGAACTATAGAATCTCAAGATTATTAGTGCTTAGAGTTTGATTAGAAAACTGTCCATTTAAAATAGTATGTAGCTACTATATTTTTATCAGTAATATTACTTTAATTATGTTTGATTTTTTCTGTAGTAAGACATTAAGATGAATTTAGTATTTCAACTTTTGTGAATATTGGAGAATTATACATAGTTTGGGGATAATGTGTAAATACAATTTTTTTGAAGTCAGACACTGGTAATTTTGATTGATGGTATCATTTGTTCTTAGGATAAGTTTTAGAAAAGCTAATTAAATTGAATAATACTCAACGATTTTATTAGTAACCTGTTCATTCAAAGACAAAATAGAGTTAAGTTGAAGAAAAATGTAAATAATCAGAACTGTCCATCTGAAGGAAAATCAAGTTTGGGAATAAAAGGACTGAATTTCAAATTAGCTGAAGTAGCCCCCAAATATGCCACCTGAATGTCAAACGACAAGTGGTATTTGCTTAGAGGAATATAAACTAGAACTATGTATTGCCATAGCACAGCCTACCACATTTTCTCCAGAACACTGCAGAAACGGCCCTACAAGGATGATTCTGAAACCTGGAGAGAAGCCTAGGAGTACTTGCTTCCGTAATATCTCAATGATATCTGGACCTCAAAATTTGCTTGCATTTATCACTATTTACTGCGTTACACTCTTTCATCTTATCAAAAACTTTAGGAAAACTCAATTCTATCCGTGTTTTTGGTAGAAGTATTACAAAAAGGCTGCTTTATGCTGTAGGTGGATGGGTTTAGAAGTTACTTTGCAAGTTTGGGAAGTTGATATAGATGGAGGAGGTATATTTGCAGAGATGCCACATGTTGTCCACAAGACATTTTTTTTTTGTTTTTCATTTTAAGCAGCTTCATCCAATGCTCACATCCTGGATATACAGCAACAAAGATGCCTTCCTTAACCGTATGAGTATATGGACCTGATCTGTTTTCTAGATATTTATTCCCTGGATGTAAGGTCATATGTAGATTATTTAAAAAAATCGCAAGACTATTTAATGTCACAGTGCAGGTGACAGCAAATTATAAAGAATTTAAAATAATATAAAAGAAATAGATGAGTGTCAAATGAATACCCTGTGATTTTTGCATAAGAGGCATTTTAGCTATTTTGGGCAGTGATTGGTGGAATGAGATGCAAGCAATCTCTGACAAGGTGAGAAGCTGGACAGGCCAAGGTTTAAAATCCCATGTGTTTATGGAGCTTTGTCAGAGTCAGCCATTCTGGGGACAATACAGTGTATCACAGCTATATGATTAATCAAATCAGTTCTCTATTGTAAAAGGACAAAGAGATGATGCCCACTGGCATCTGATTTGGAATTGGATGCTTGTAGATTAATGAACTTGTGTAGACTGTGCCTTCCAATGTTTTGCCTGGAAGAGAAATAAATTCATTAGGAATTTAGACAAAAGCAACATTAGAAAACCATAACAGAGTTAGAGTAGCCTATATAGGGGAAAAGCTAACATTAAAAAGAATAAATTCATTAATCTTAATGAATTGTGATTGAAACTAACTATTGAGTGACAGGATTAGTCATTATCACTAAAAAATGTAAAACATGCTTTTAAACATTTATAAAAGTCACTGGCCAAAAAAAACCCACGCTAATTTCAGCTAAATAGCAAACAATTTCATGGGAGAAATGGAAGATATTTGGGAATCTGTAAAGAGAAGATCGCAATATTCCCTTTGGCACTGTTATCTCTTTATTTCTAGTAACTTCGTTTGCAATGTTTGAAAGTAGATTTCCAACACCAGATAATGACAATCAGCCAGCATCTACTTGAGTACTCACTGTGCTCCTGGCATTCTTCTCAGCCCTTTACATGTATTAACTTCTTAAATAGGAACAATAACATTGTGGGTCAGGTAGTATTGTTAACATCCCTCTTTTCCAGCTGAGGAGAAGTTAAACGATTTGCTTAAGGTCACAGTTCTTGTAAATGGAGAGTAGTCTAGGACTTGAACCCTAGCAGTTTTACACCAGAGGCTTTGCTTGTAGTTGCTAAGCAATACTGCCTCTATGATTGAACTTCTAGTTTAAAAAATAAAATTGTGGCACGTCACCAAGAGTCACTTCTGCCCCCAAATAAATTATTTGTATAAAGATAAAAAAGAAAAGCTGAAGTCTAATTTAACATTTCTGTTTTAAATTCCTTTAGGGTACAGATTTCGACACTAAGCATATGGCTTGATGATACAGTCATACCTGAGGCATGCGTGGTTCTTTCCAGTGTACAATGAACATTCATGGACATTACATAGTAAGAGTAGTAATAGCATTAGTGTGTTTTAGGCAGTAGCATCTTGGATACTTTTCACAAACAGTATATTTTGGCAGTGAATTTCAAACATTCTGCTAATTTCAAAATAGAAGGAGAATTTTGTGATTTTTTTTTTTTTAACTACTCTTTATAAGGAGGCATCTAGAAGAGGGGGCGGTCAAGCAATAATGATGATAAAAAGATCTCTCTTCTTCACTAGACTAGAATGATGCTTTCCTTTTTTTTAAAAAAAAATTTTATTCCATCCCCTGCTCTCCAGTAGAGCAGAAGCAACAACCACCCTCCGTCCACATCTGCACAAACTTGTCCACTAAGGTCAGCATATGCCTTTTCCCAACCTATCCGTAATACACTAGGAGACATATCTTCATGTGTATTTAGAAACGTGTATAATAAGCTTTTATTACTGTTTATAAAATTTTAGCCCTAAAATTTTTCCAGTTTTATCACCTACAACCACAAAAAGTATCCAGTAATTTCATACAGTTTTATAAATCTACCATATTTCATTACTGGCTTCTTAATGTGTCCTTGCCTAAAACTCTAACAAGAGATGGTGAACACTTGTCAACCACATGTTGGACTTTCAGGATCCCCCTTAAATCTGAGAACCTGAGAGAACCATTTCAGCTGTATAGTCAGATAAAATGTGTTTATCATGGATTATTATAATGGATGCATTTTGGTAAAACTCCTAAGTGAGAAAATTGCAGTTTTAATTTGAGGTGCATTTGAAGGTGAAAACGAAATAGCTGAGAGTTCTGGTTGCACAGCTTTCCCTATTCCATTTGGCAAAGGAAACTGATTCTTGGAACAACATGCTAACTTTTTGTCCACTGTGTGTAGTGCATGTGGATCATTGCATTACTCATGGATGCTATTCTTATTTAGAATATAAATTCTGCCACATTCCTAGAGAATAACAAGGATCTGCTCTTTCGAAAAATGTCTCTTGATATGAGACAAACAGATTGACTTTAAATTCCAAAAGTCCATATTTTTGAAGCTCACATTGCTTACATTTTGATTGTGCTTACTTTATTTTGGGTCGGCAGCTTTTTCTTGATGACCCTTACTAATAAGCTTCAGTAGGCAGAAAAATTTCAATTATTCTAATTAAAGACCAGTATTGAACATGTTGACCAAATGTAGATTTTATGTTGTTAATTAGACAAGAATTTGGTAAGGTTTTAGATCAACCATTGATACAAGAAAGCTAAATTCACCTGTGAATTTGTCAATGAACTAGAGTGGCAGGATTTCCTTGGTTTAAATTATTAAGGTAAGAGATTGGAAAAGCATAATTCTTCAATATGAACTCAAAGACATATAGGCAAGTTTACTTTGAACTCAAAAACATATGCAAGGCTAGAAAGCAATAGAGATGACAGGTGTAATTTTTGTCTGTATATTTGTTTAAAGATTCATTTATAGGAAGTAATTTTTTTAAATGACACTTTTTGATGGAACTCACATTTCATGAGACCAAACATAAAAGCAAAAATACTTGTAGTAATCACTTTTTTATCAGATTCAGGTAGAAGAGTGCCAAACTGTTTTGATTTCACGATAGGCTATAGTCCTGTGATGGAGTTCCCAGCTGGGGTTTGGAAACTAAAACCCTGGCATGCAGATGTTAGTGCCTAACATGATGTGTTGATTTAGCTTTCCAGATGACTTAAAAATAGCTGCAGTTCTCCTTTATCTAGGGACTAGACACACAGGCTTTGTGAGAAACTAGATTAATTTTGCATTGACGTTCTGGATGTTGCTGATAATTTGTAGAGACATTATGCCTTTTGGTTATGACTGTGACAGGCAGACTCTATCCAAATGGACATTACAAGAGCCAAATTTAATAGTCTTAGCATTGGAAATTTCTGCCTTGAGTAGAGCAGAAGCTTTCCAGCATGTGCTTTGTTTTCTACTCCCACAATTATGAATTAATATACATCAATTCCAGACAGCTGAGGAATGACATAGAGGATTAATTAGAACTAGACAACATTACACTAGTGGAGTGAAAATTCTGTAATGGTTTTTCTGCAGTGACGTGGTAGAAAAGGCAAATGGACACCAATTTCTAGCTTTTGCACATTCAGAATTTCAAGAAAGTGGATGAAAAGGGAAGTGGAGAATAATTATGTTACTCAAGCTGGTATAATTTTTCTCATCAAATACATAACTCATTTTTCACAAATGTCAAGAATTGATTCAACTGAGTGAGTGAGTCAGTATTGTATTCAGTGTATGATTTTGTCCATTTAATTACAACCACTTTTATCTCTTAAAAATAATCACAGAAAGGGTATATTTAGTCTGTGACCACAATAAGAAAATGAGATGCAATGAATACACGCAGGTCTCATATACTATTATATACATATTTCTGTATGAAATATCTCTGAAGTGAAAAGATATTTTCATACCTTACCTAAAGTTTTAATAAAAACATTTAACTATAAAATGTTGAAGTCTCCCCTACCTCCAGCTGTTGTTTTTTTCTTGCTATGAAGCTTATCTATCATAGCAGTAGATTTATGGCAATATTTTCTACTACTAAGACTGTATATTTATTGATTCAAGTTATTTGAGAACTTTGTAACTGTTGTTATTGCAAATTGACTTTTTCTGTAGTTGCACTTTAATAAAATTAGTTTTAGGACTTTAAATTGGCAAGCTCTTGAGTATACTTTTACATAGATTTCTGATGTGGGTACTAATTTTAGATTTTTGACAGTGTGATTTTTTAAGATGTCTCTTCAGTAAAAGAGGATTTCTTTTCCTTAATTGTGTGCATTCTATTGTTTTAATCACAAAATGTATTTGAATGCCACGCATGGATTGGCAAAAGTGAACTAGAGCAATACGGAAATGACTTACTCGGTATCACTTTTACACATTCACTTAGGCAATGGATTCTAGTAATTCACAGAACTTTTTAAAGCTTTTTAAAAAATTATTGTCTCTTAAAATAGTAATATTAAAACTAAAAGGATCAGGAATATGCTAAATTTAAGATGATCATTTGAAAAGGAAATCACAGACTTGTTCATCATACTGTATTTGAAGTGATTGTAGATGAGTTTTGATATACAGAATGGTAGTAAAATAGAATTATAAAGTCTATTAACCATAATGATGGAGTTCTAGATGTAGATAAAATGAGATGATTGTATTTAAGTTTTCAATAAATTTGTTACCCAGTTTAGGGATATTTGTAGTTTATGAAACCTTGTTTATATTCACTTAACTTCAAAAAGTTAAGAAAGAATATTTGAAGCTCTATTATTTAGTATCTAAGATTCTGAGAGAGTGGTCAAGAGACCGGAGCTGTCTTCACTGAGTGTGAATGTCCACATACTTTATAGTTAAACAAATCATTCTTTGCTCCTGTCAAGGTTTTAAAGCACAGAGTGCTGAGAAGACATAGCAATTTGCTTAATTAACCCCTGTTCATTTTACAGGGCAAGAAATAAGATTACTCTTTGGCAATCACATGTTACTTGAGGTATATTTAATCTTTTACTACCCTGAAAACTTAACAACACACACACACCCTAATGCAAATATGGACAGAAGTAATACCCCTACTCATAAGTGAGCACATTTCTTCCTAACATAAATGCATTAATAGCTCTGAAGGCATTTCTCTCTGACAGAAAAATAAGGTGCCAAAGTTAATAAGGCAAAGCTCATGCTTCACAGGTTTATGGCCTACACTAAAAGTAGATTAAGTCTGCATGTGTGTGTGTCCTCTATATCAACTGACTTCTGATAGAAAATGTCTATGCTTTTCATTCTGACCAATAAAAGGCAACTTGGTGAGTTATAGAGATTGACTGGGTGCTTGACATGTGGTGCTGCTCCATTAAAATGGTGGGCAATTGGTACTGGGGAGGTTTAGGAGAATTTAACTTGTCTTGCTTGATTTTAGATATGCTTTTAGATATGTTGATCTCCTAATATTCTGAAAACATAAAAAGGCAATATCAGTTCACAGCCAACAGGTTTCTTTATGTTGCTTTTCTAGTCCAAATGTAAAAAGAAAGTGATAATGTGCTCCTAATCATTCTATGCTTGTGTTCTAATATTACCAGGAAGCTTTTGTAGACATACTCAAATAAGCACATTTTTCATTATTTAAGTGCAAAATGCATCTTTTCAATTATTATTGTCCAAATAATTTTTAGAGAATGATCATTGCATGATCCCTCTCCCCACTTCACTACTCTAAGATAGGTGGATATGTTTAATTCCTTTTCTGTACTTTCCATTATTAAAAGAACCCTACAAAAAATAAAACATTTGTTTTCAATTGAACAGCAACAACCCTGGTAATTTATATTCAGTTTTACTTCTGCAAAATAGACACATTTTTACATAATCCAAACAAATTGTCATGTTAACTGTATGCTAAATATGATGAAATGTGGCTTAAAATAATCTCTCTTATTGTGCTACAATGTATCAATAATTTTAAATGTAAACACTTGACATCACCTGTTTCTATAATACCATTATTCTGTAGGTAGTATTCACAGTACAGTATATTCTATTGCTACTTGGTGAAATGAACTCTTGAGATTCATAATAGGGCAGTACACAAGCGTTATTATTAAAGGATTATAGGGAAAATTTTCCCAATGGAAAACTGATAATTAACGGTATTATTTAAAATAAGTATAGTGAAGAGTAGATAAGAAGTTCAATGTAGCAATATCTTTCTATTTTAATTTCAAATTAAATTTTTATATACACACAAAAAAATTTGGCTCAAGAATTAGCTGATATAGTTTAGATTTTAAATAGCCAAAATAACGTTGCAGTGTGTTATATTCATAATTTATCAATAAAATGATTACTGTTAATAACTGGTAGAATTCTTTCTTCCCTGTGCTAGTGATTTAAGTTGAATGGGAATTTAGTAACATGTGTAGGGATGCATCTTAATATCTATATTTGCTGAAAAGTGTTAAAAACACAAAACTTGTCCTCATTAAAATGGACTTCTGTACACTATAATTTGAATTAAGTAATGCATATATAAAGTATTTAAAAAGTTGTATATCAAATGTATAACGTTCCATTTTTCACTATATTTTGTAAAGCATTTTTGGTGTAATCAGTATGACTCACATATGTCAAACAAGTATTCTACTATTTATTTAAACAGATATATACCTAATGTATTTGGAAGCTTATTGCACTCATATAATTGTGTATATTGTGGCCTCAAAAGTCTGTACTTATCCTTGCTTTAAAAAAGTAGTATGTGCATTTCTTTCCAATTTATTTTAATTAATTATATTAAGGAAAACATCCTTTACTAAATGTACCTTAAAATTCACAATAAAGTTTCAGAAATTGTTTTCTACAACTTTGAGATTTTGTGTTGAATTTATTTGTGAACATTTTTTGAAATTGTTCTCTGATTTTCTAATAAGGAGTCCCTGAATTTAATCTTATTGATAAAATGATGAGCTAAAACATACAGTGTGGTGAAGAGCTAGCCCTTGTTTAATCGCGAGGCTGCTCTCCTAAGTGATGAATGTCTCACACCTGTGCAACCTGGCTAAATGACACAAAATGGGCTTCCCCCTCAAAGCCCTAGTTACTCATTATGTCCACTTTCCAAACTGGAATGTCAAGCAATTTGCACTTTAACTGAGTGTTCTAGACTGCAGAGAAGAAGTTACATGGAGGTAACGTGGAGAAAATATATGTAGGTCTGTTAATCAAACTTTTTTATGCTCTGTTTACTGAAGTTACAAAGATATTTAAGAAAAAAGTTTGGCATACGTTACTTTTGACATCCCATTAAAATGTAAGGCTAGACTCTCAAATATAGTAAATATAAATATCCACATTTGGTTCAGGTTAGTCCACTGAGGGATAGACTCCCTTATTTTGCTAAGAAATATCAGATTCTGGGGCAATCCCTGTATCATCACAGTTTTTAATGTCACTCTTGAAGCCTGTTGGAATACAACCATTTGGCTATTTGCACAGAGTAACACATGTACTCAGCATTGCTGGGGGAGGGATAGATATGCATTTGCTGTGTTTTATGTTTAGATTTACAACTATAAAAAGTGAGGAGTTGAACTAAATTTTATCACACATAATCTTCTCAGTGGCAGATTGATTATTTTATTTATGTATTTATTAAAAACAAGCAAAAAATTGTTGTCATTAAAAGGTCCAAATAGTTTTCATATGAAAACCATTTTGTAATGATATTCATTTGAATTAGCCAAGATGAAAACTTACTAATCATAAATGTGGAAGGCATGTTACAAAATTGCTGTTGGTCTTAAAGTTATCTTGAGTTTAACCCAGAGAGATTTAGCCCATTCTGCCCTTTTTGCCGGATTTTGTTTTGTTTTGTTTTTGCAGATGTTTTTCCCTTAAAAACGTAAGTTCACTCAGGTCCATTCAGCAAATGTAATTAAATGAAAATATTTTTAGCTTGCATTGACATTTTCATGCTATACACAAAACAGAACACTTTTAAAATTTACTTTCCATCCACGTAATGAAAAGTATTTTGAATACTGAAGTAATCAAATCTTAGAATCATCAGAAGCTGGGCAAGTGGCTTGTTGGTATCTTAGTTAAATAGTAAACAGCCAGGGATAACAAGGTTCTTTTCCTGTAAGAGAAGAAAAAAGTGATTCCAAATATGTATTTTCCCCTTTGATTAGTTCTTTGAAATTGTTTACTGTTTTAATGCTATCCAGCATTTCTATCCATTCCTTTCCTCTTTCATATTTGTTTAAAAATTTTTATTTATTTATTTATGGCTGTGTTGGGTCTTCGTTTCTGTGCGAGGGCTTTCTCTAGTTGTGGCAAGCGGGGGCCACTCTTCATCGCGGTGCGCGGGCCTCTCACCATCGTGGCCTCTCTTGTTGCGGAGCACAGGCTCCAGACGCGCAAGCTCAGTGATTGTGGCTCGCTCACGGGCCCAGCTGCTCCGCGGCATGTGGGATCTTCCCAGACCAGGGCTCGAACCTGTGTCCCCTGCATTGGCAGGCAGATTCTCAACCACTGCGCCATCAAGGAAGCCCCATCTTTTGTATTTTTTTCATGAGCTTTAATTCCCTACAAGGATTTTGCCCATATTTTTATTCATAAATAATGCATATTTTGTTAAAACATTAAAACACATTAACACAATAAATCCAAATAATTTTCACCACTTACTTTCACTTCAAAAATGCATTCTGTTCAGTTCAGCAGTACAGTCAGTTACCAGAAACCTGTACTTGTCAGAGTCTTTTCCATGAATTTCTTGAAGATGAAACCCTTTTATAGGAACATATTTGCAAAATCATCAGAGTACACCCAGAACTGTCTGTAAATGACAAAAGACTTAAAAATGACCATGGTTAAAGATTTGATGAAAGTTCATAATAATGCAGTTGACAAGAAAATTAGTTATTTCTGAGATATACATTTTAAAGTAATAACTAGGATTATTACTTATAACATTATACCAGAACATATAAGTTTTTTAGACGTTTCCTGTAATGTCTTAAACGTTTATAAGCATTTTCAGAACTCTAATGAAAAGCTGACGAACTCATAAAAGTGCTAACAAAAGATCAAGATGAAAAAAAAGAAATTAATTACATGGGACCGAGTGAACTGATGAGGATGAGTATAATTTTTGTGACTTTCTGTCTGAATTAAAAAAAAAAAAAAAAAAAAAATCCCACAAGGACTCAGAGGCAAAGAATATACAAATCAATTTTCACTGCAAAGTAAAGGAGCTGTTACAGTGGAGGATTACTGGACTGAATGTCAATATTATGACATAGTATAAGTGTGTTTCATGTTTGGTAATTGCAATCATTGTTGCTTTTGTTGTGGTCATCCATGTACAATGCTTGGTGTCAGTCTATTTATCTCTTGTAAAAATAAAATACAGTGTGTGTGTGTGGAAAAAAAAAAAAAAAAAAAGCACCAGAGATTAAAGTATCAAAACTTGCACAAGGAATCTCAAGTTCCACTCAAAAGGCAATTTATATTAAGTGTACATATTAGAAATAAAGACTAAATAGAAAAAAGATTCAAATATTCAAGATAGAAAAGAAAGTAAAAGAAAGGAATTTTTAAAAATGAGCAGAAATTAATGATATAATATAAAAGTGTAAACAATAAAGTCCCCAACAGCTCATTTTGAAAAGAAGAAAGGTGATTAACACTTATTATGCACCTAAAATGTGGAGCAGTATGTTGCTATGCACTTTACATATTTTCTGCATTTAATTTTCCCAGTTACCCTTCATATAGATAATAATACTAAAATCACTGCATGCTGAATTTCTAACAACAAGCAAAACCTACTTATGAAGAAATGGTTCAGGAAATAACTCTTAACATCCAGAAAGGTGTTTTTAAAAACAAGTGGAACTTTTTATTAGTAGTACACCAAAAAGTTGTATGGATTCACTCAACTTTTATAATCACAAGTTCCTTAAAAATTAAAATGTACAAAAATAAAAAAATCTAGAGTGATAAGTAACTATAGATTTCTTAGCAGTAATGGTCAACTGTCCAAATGTGGATGTAGCACTACAGCCAAGTGTGAGATGATGAAACCAGCCTGTAAGAATCTTTTACCTAAAAATTAGATAAATGAAGTAGAAAACGATGTATTCGGGTGCATGTTAATTTGTTTCAAGTAATTCAAAGAATAAAGGGAAGAAAAAAGACGCATAAACAAAAAAAAAAAAAAATGCATTCTGACATAAGCAGAATTGTATTCTGGACTACTTTGAGCATCATTTAAAAGGTATAGGTGCACTCTCCAGAAAAATTCATATTCCCACATATATTTTTTAAATATATGTGGGAGGATTAAATAAGTATTATTAGTCACATTTTAGAAGAAGCAAGTGATTTTTAACTGAGAAGAACTGGGGGGAGAAAAGGAATGAATATTATGCCTAACAAGATATTCTGATAGTCAACACCAGCTAATTTAGTGTATACTTTTAATTTTATTTTTGGTGGCTAGAAATAAACTGCCTAATCTCAGAGATGTATCTGTATATTGGTATATGTTCATATATTTACATGTACAGATATAAATATCTTATAATCTGTATGCATGTGTATATAGAAGAATATATTTATATACATATATTTATATAGAGAATTATTGGAACATTAATTCTTCTGCACTCTAAAAATTTAATTTTTGTTATTTACTAAATATAATCAGTTATCTATTATACAATCAGAATTTAATATATATTCTAATACCAAAAGTTTACTTTTGATATTATTTGAATAATGTATCAATTTTCTGTTTTAAAATTTTGAATAGGTGGAATCTTTGGAATTATTATCATTAATTAATATTTTCATCAACCTAAGTATCATAGACTGTTATTATTTTTACTATAGCTGCTTTTGATATTTAAATATATTTCCTTTAGCAGAGCACAACACTTAGTTTTTGAAAATGTACAAGTAACCATTTACTTATGAATACATAAAAAATTCAGAATTTTCCAGTTAGTGTAAATGAATCATTATTTTAACTTTTGACTACTTTAAAAAAACTACATCAGGGAAAAAAACAATTCCACACATCATTTATTTAATAAATATTTATCGCTCACCTATGTTATGGTGCTTGTTTTTGCCAAGTGGTAACTTTACACATAATTTGATGTGTTTCTAATGCTGCACTTACAACCTTTTGCATAGATGATCTGTAAGGTGACTGGGTTTCTTTGGAATGGAGGGAGTAAAATTGAGAGTTTTGTATACCAAATGAGATTTAATAACATACTGAAAATTCAAAAGAAATCTGGCAGAATTCCTGTTCATAGTAGGTGCCTAATATGGACAAATGAATGACCAAAGACTCTGATGATGGAGTTGTTCTTTTCATGTATATAAGTAATTATAATTTATACTTTCTCAAATAAAATTTCACTTAATCTTGTTATATGGTAAGATGCATGTTACAGTTAATTTAATTATTTTATTTTGTTTATTTTTCTCCTTAACATACATACTTGCAAAATAGAACAAAGTGTGTTCCCTATACAATAGGGAAAATAACAACTAACTTTTTTGTTGCTTTGTTATACAAAATAATACTTGATATATAAGTGTAATGTCCTTATAGCCCAGAAAAGTCATTATCTATTTGCCACTTTAAGTATAAATATATATTTAATAATAAATTAAATATTTAAAATAATATTTTTAAAATATTGAAAACAATAAATGCTGGCAAAATTTTGTTTTGATAATCATTTGTGACTTTCTTTACATAATTACCTCTTGTCTTACATAGAAAATTAACAGTGTTAGAATTAATCCATTTATAAATCATAACTATTAATTGCTACATTTAAGAAGCTATTCTTAAATATATGTATTAAATGCATGCATGTAATTTTGTGCCTTTTGGCAATTACTTATTTTAATCATTTTGGAAATGTGCGATAGCCTTAAGCATATAAATGGTTATTAATATAACAGAAATATATTTGTTACTTTAAATATTTCACTTCAAAACCAACAGTGCTTAAACATTTGTATTCTGGACTACTTTGAGCATCATTTAAAAGGTATAGGTGCACTCTCCAGAAAAATTCATATACCCACATATATTTTTTAAGAATTGCAAATTGTTCAAGGTTTCCATAGACTCTGTGAGCCCATCTATGAAATCTTCCAGGGGCCTGTGGCCCTGGGTAATAACCAAATTTATATAAATTATTTGACTCTTTATGCAACTCCTACAAAATATTCTTTGAAAAAGTTTGAAGTATTTCAAGTGAAAGGAATTTAATACTCTTTTCTCAGCACTAGCTATTGTTTTAGAAAATGAACTCTCTTTGGAACCACTTCCTCTTATGATAATGGTTAAAATCCAGAAATATTTCTGCTTCCTCATCTTGTACAGTAGAAAAATAACACATTAAAACACACGTTTTGCCATAGGAATGAAAACATTGATCACTTTAATGAAATGCTCTCTGCAGAATATATATAATTGATGCTGTTAGCAGGCATGAACATAAGCACTCAGAGCCAGCCAAGTGAAATAGGACAGCTTTAAATTTAAACTTGATGTATGCAGTTCTCACTATTTGTTAAGTTTGATTTCTTTTTTATAGTTTGTCTACTGTCCTTTTGGTGCTGTCAGGTGCACAGATAATCCCTGTGGAGTGACATAATACAGGTTTAATTTCCTGTTCACCCTCATGTTTCCAACCTAGACTTTGCCTGACGTCTCCTTTCTCCTTACAAAGAGAATAATAGAAACATGATTTTTTTTGTCAATAGCCATATAAATTGATAAATTAATTTCACATAAGATTGTGTGTTTGAGTGCCACAAAAAAGTTTAAATTTGATTTCTATCCCCATTTCTAAGAAAATTAAAGCTCAGTGTTTCAACGTTTTTCAAGGTCACACAGCTCCTACATGGCTCAGCTAGAATTTTTTTTAATCTTCTACCACTTGTCCCAAGAATCAAGATTGATTTGAAAAAGAGACAAAAGTATTTTAAAGACAATGAAATGAAACCTTACATAAGCATACATCAAAATGTACTTGCCCAGAATTCTTTGAAAATATGCACAAAACTTTAAATGTTGTTTATTTATAATATTTTAATAGTATTCGTCATATATGCAGAGATACTTTGCACACTACATTTTCATTATTTGTATTTTTCTCTAACTCAAGATCAAAGACATTTCAAACTTGGTGAATTAGTAAGGCTTCCTTCCTCCCTCCCTCCCTTCCTTCCTCCTTCACTCCCTCCTTCCTTTCCTTCTTTCTTGTGAATCTTTTGCCAGAATTTGAGATGAGATTAGTTACCACTGAGTGGTAAGGTGTCCTGGATGAGAATTCTAATTAATACAAACCGTTTCACTTTCTGACTACCATTCTCTACCAGTCTATTAAGGACAGGTTTTTTGTTTTCCTCCGGTTAAGATACCTCTTTGTTTTTGGTGAATCCATATCAGTACCCAGAGCTACTATACCTAGTAATTATTATGCATTAAATACTTCACACATGCCTTTATTCATGGATTTTTTTTTTAACCCTCAAAATCACCCTATGAAGTAAAGTTGTTCTCATCCTCATTTCATTGATGAGGAAACTGTTTCATAGACAATAAGTAACGTATCCAAAACATTTGTTTCAACTTCACAGCAAACCACTAGTTTAAGTTGTAAACTTAAACTTCACCTTTAAAGGTTAGTGACTATTTTTTTACAACTTTGTTGAGGCATATTTTAGATATTATTTAACTAATTCATTTTAAGTGTGCAATTCCACAATTTTTAGTAAATTTAGCAAGTTGTTCAACTATCACTGTAGTTTGGGAACATTTGCATCACCTCAGTGAAGATCCCTTGTGCCTATTTACTGTTGACCTCTAGCTCCCCAAATTTGCCCCCAGGCAACCACTAAATTTACTTTTTTCTCTGGACATTTTATATGTATGGAATTATACCATATGAAATCT
This sequence comes from Balaenoptera acutorostrata, assembly GCF_949987535.1. Taxonomy (NCBI): domain Eukaryota; kingdom Metazoa; phylum Chordata; class Mammalia; order Artiodactyla; family Balaenopteridae; genus Balaenoptera; species Balaenoptera acutorostrata. Next base: position 39,344,659 of record NC_080081.1, read on the forward strand.
CTTGTATTTTGCTTTTTAGTGATCATGTTTTATACTGCTTAAAAATGAATACATCGTTCAATATCATTACAAATATTAATACTGTGAAAATGTAGTAACATCTACCTTTATCCCCATGAACATGAATCATTTCCCCAAAAGCTTTCCTAATTGGCATTGATTCTTATTTTTCTCAAAAATATTTGATAAAATCCAGTGACTTTTCATGAGAGTGACAAATGATTATTGCACCGAAAACTGGTGTTTGCAACCTTCATTACCTATTAAATAATAGATTACCTACTAAATAGTAGGTGAATTAATTACTTTTAAAACTCTTGAAATGTGTGTAAACTAACAATATTAATTTTCCCAGTGAAACTGTATTTACTGCATTTTCATTTTTGTCAGTGGTTTGGGCTCAGCTCTGATGACCTCCTGTTATGGATATTTCTCAGTTGACACAAATGATCCCGGTGTCCACTCTCAAACTGGCAATTTAATTGAGGCATATATCACACCCATTGTTGTAATTACAACTGGCTCTCTTGGTAGACATTTCCTTCTTTATATTAATGGTGTTTCTTCATTATGCTTTTGAAACATTTTGTTTTTTCTAAATTTCAGCATACACTTTAATTGCTGAGTGTTTTCAACTGTGTCACTCTTGTCAGAAAGTTTCAGAACCAGAAAACTTACCAATTTTCCCACAGTAAATTAAATGAATGGAAACAAAATACTTACTATTTCCTTGAAATTATTTATAGAGATCACTAGAAAATAAAAACTTCAAGTTTTAAAGGGTAATAATCTAATAAAATGATAAATATTAATACTATTTTATTTGAGAAGTGTAATAATATATATTGCAAAACAGCAAATGGTCCAAATTTTATGTTTTTTTCTTAAGATACCATTCCTGCATTCTTGGTAGCAAGTTTAGTTCCTCAGTTGTAATTTTTGAGCAAATATTTAAATGATTTTATCATTGAATGATTATTAAACAGGTAATATGAAGAGATGAGCAGACATGGTTAATAACAGAGGAATAGTTCATTGAAGAGTCATCATACCTATGAAGGGTGGAGTTCGTAAAGATAATGGAGATGAAGGTGGAATTACAAAGCTTATTTTAGTCTTCAGTGGTCACTATTGAATTTTTGTCTTTGTCCCCTATGTTTTAATTTGAAGCCAGTGATTTTGTGAGTGTCTCAACATTTGTGAAACAAAGAAATAGTAAATGTGTTAACGTCTCTATAGTGCTTATATGAGTGCAATAATCAAAGAATTAATATTTGAAAGAGTTTAGAATATTGCCTGGAAAGTATGATAAAGTGTTTGATAAATAGTATTGCTAAAACTTCCAAAACAAAGCTTTCCTTTCAACTTAACTTTAACAACTATTTTTGCTTAAAAGTATTCTGTCATGCAGGATCTTTAGTTGTGGCATGCAGAATCTTTACTTGTGGCATGTGGGCTCTTAGTTGCAACACGCAGGTTCCCTGACCAGGGATCAAACCTGGGCTTGCATGCCGCAAGGAAGGTACCACGTGCTGCAACTAAGACCCGGCACAGCCAAATAAATAAATAAATATTAATTTTAAAAAAGTATTCTGTCAAATCAGCTTTAAAAAAAATTCATCCTGTGTTATATGGCAGAAAATAACTGAAATAATCTAAATGTACAAAATTGGGAAGTTACATTGTTTCTTGTTCCTATGTGTGCATGTCTAACTTACTAGTGATACTAAAATTAAATGTTTGTACAATAAAATCTGATTTAGCAGAAATATTTAAAACTGGTGTCACTTCCATAGAAATATGGACATAGTAAAGGGTTATTGCCATGGGGATTAAAAGAGACTATGAAACTGAAAAATCACAACAACCTTTCTTTGAAACTTCCATAAACCCATAACTGTAGGCTTTCTCTTTAATCATTACTTGTAATTAAAGTATTTTTCCCACTTATAAGGAAGTGAACTGAGAATATATATTCAAGGTAATATATAGTAATATAGTCTTTGCATGAAAGGTTATTTATTTTTATGATTTATATCTTTTGGAAAAGCTCATATTTCAGAGTTTAACAGATAGGTAATATACAGGGATTCATTTTCATTTCTTAACTCTATTCAACATCAAACCAGATCTGAGATACCCTGCTTACTTTTCTGCATTGATTTTTTCTTATATTAAATATAGTGAAAACTGTATAGAGGAAAAATAGCTGAATTACTACACACACACACAAAATGTGTGAATGGAAATGACAAATTTATAAGGGAAGTGTGCCAGAGGCTTTCATTTATTTTCTGTTTCTTTTGCGTTGGGTGTGTTTTTAATCTCCTATAGCAGATAGCGTGATTCCTTACATATAGTTGACCAAGAACTAAAGCCTCAAGGAGAGGGAAGTTCTTATGATAACAACCACTTCGGTGGGGGCTTACCTTATCAGACTTCTTTATTTCACTAGACTGAAGGAATTTATCCTAGAAATAGTCTGAATCTGGCATGTCACTGGATGTATGTTTGATTACAAACAAATGTGACTTTAGTCAGACATATATGGGCTCAGTAATTACGCTGTAATTGGGTTTTCATGTACATATTTTCAGTATATCTCTTTACTTTTTACAAAAGCAACATGGCTGTTGATAAATTGGGAAAGGAGCAGCTTGAGGAAGGAACTCTCCACAGAATTGGGCAGTGAGGATGGTTCCTGTTAAGAAATCTTCCCTTCCAGCTACCTGATGAAAGATGTTAGAATCTTACATAAACATTCTTTACAAAACACATGGAAGTTATGTATGCTTCTGGCAATAACTCAATGAACAGGGAATTTAAATTGAGTGATTTTAAAAGTTGCAGCTTTGTACGCAAAAATAAAGGACTATCCATCTTATAGTTTATCTATATTATTGTAAATGACATCTCCTGAGCAATCTGCTTCACTCTGATGAATTCTACTTTTCTGAGTTTAGCCACCAATGCCTAATCAGCTTTCCTTCCATTTCATGAGCTAGCCCAGGACCTTTCTGGTACATTTCTAACCCTTCCCCTCTAGTTTTGAATTCATTTTTACTAAGTCAGACTGAGTATGTTGTTGTCATTTGGAATCCAGGATCCTAAAGATATATTATAAAAACACATGTAAATCCCTGGATTTATATTTATAATATTAGGAAATATACATGTAGCCAACATATACTATAGGTAAGTAAACTTTTATTTATGACTGGGATGGTCAGGAAACCTTCACAAAAGAGACTGAAGCTCAACAAAAGTGTCCCAAAGTTTAAATCAATAGTAACTTTTCATATCACTTTAAATATTTTTTCTCTCAATTGTTCACAAAAACATTATGGGTTTGAATGGTCAGATATTTTTTCCACATCTTTTCATTGACAAAAACAAGGTTGAATGATGGAATTCTTGGTAGAAGAAGAATATATATTCTTAATATGTACTAAGACCTGCATGAACCCCTTCTGAGTCTTTCAGCAATCCTTTTAATTATAGACTGAGTTACCCCAGTTTCTACCAGTAAGAAATCAAAGTAGTAAAGTGACTTGCTAGGGTCACATGGAGAGCAGGTGGTTTAATTCCAGTAAGACCTCTTGTTTCTGATTCAATTCAGATTTCTTTCTTTCATATAGTTTCTTGAAGGAGAATTAGCAGAGAAGGAAAAAGAGGGAGAAGGCCTGAGGCAGGGCTGGTAGGAGAGGTAATAGCATTCAGAAGAATATAAGGCAGGTCCTGGTAAGAGTGCAGCTAGTTTGATCAGGCAGAGATTTGTGCAGAAAAGTGGTTAGAGATATGCCAAAGTGTCAGACTGACATTAGATTATAGTGAGCCTGCAAGAACTTTCTAGGTGTTCCCATTGTTCCAGCGTTTTCAAACTAAAGTGTGGGGATATGTCCCTAACATTATGTAAGATGATGTATTGTTTTCTTTCAAAATATTGGAAATAGTTTTGGCCAGTGGAAGCAATTCAAGAGTTCAAGATTGTGAGCAGAAGAGGACAAGAACAAAGTAGTAGATTGCATAGAGAAATTCTTCAGATTCATTCAAATACTTATTAAGTATTTATTGAAAGCTTGTTATATACTAGAATCTGGAACAATAAAATGAGCAACACTTCCTCCCTGTTTTCAAGGAATTTATATTTTTCAAGGAATGTACGTTTTCTAAGGAGTTTACATTCTAGACAGAGAAATAAAGTAGTTATATAATGTGTTAAGTATATATTTGTTTTACTTATGGAATTGAGATTTAGCTCATAGTAAAGATTACAAGCTCAAAGAATGAATTATTTTCCTAAAAGAGAGTATTTTTAGAGTATTCACCAAAGTATTAGTGGATATTAAAGCATCAAAAACATATTTCATTGCTTTGGGAGATTCAGGCTTAAGAAATCACATATGAGTAACATGGGGACAAAGCCTTGAGAACTTGTTGTGCAACCATTCCTTAGTATTCTTCAATAGGAGAGAAAGTAGAAATTACCAATTTGACTTTTTTCCCCATCTTCTACTTATCTACAAGAAGGTTAAATGAAAAATTAGCCTTCATTTGACATTTTAAAATATTACTACTGGGAAGGATCAAGAATTTAAGGGACATAGAACACTGAAAAAGCAATGTTTATTCTAACTAGAAGGTAGAAAAAAAGTGTTTTGCTATGGTATAAAATATATCATTTAAAATTGCAGAAGAGTTTGAGTTATAAATAGAAAAACTATTCATATTAAGGAAAATGTTTTTGATGAATCTATATTATTTAATGCATTTGAGCACTTATCTATAATTGAATTACTAATTTTACATTAACAGCTTTTTACTGGATTCTGACCACTCAGTATGTTGGATTCAGTGTTCTCAAAATAGAAATCCAAAGTTCTTTCTTGGAAACTGCATTATTTGATTTGCTAGTGCATCTTTCTCAAAAGGATCCATTAATTGCTCAGATCTCCCTTGATATTGAATTCACTACAGACACAACAAAATAAAACATTTCTTCCAAATTTAAAGTATCAATAACTAGGTGAACTTGCCATAAAGAAATCTGGTAGTTTTAAATTTGAGGAAAGTAAAAATCAGCCCTACTACCATTCATCCATTAACTCACTAACTTAATAAACATTGCTATTGTGTTCACAAGCAGTGTCTTTGCCTGTCTTATTTTCTGCCTATCTAACATTTGATGTATTAGAGATACCAGGCATAGCACCATCACGCAGGAAGCAACAGGGCTGGATGTCAAAGGGCCTAGTGATGAGAATCAGGTAATACCTTGATGTCTCAGGCTCTTTATCTGTACAATCAGGAATTTTGAGTAGAATTTCCAAGATACTTTGCATATTAATTTCAAGAGGACTTCCACAAAACTTTATTGATATTTTAAGCCTTACAAAATTAGATTTGCAAATAAGCTTTTAATTGATAAATGTTAATGTCAAGGGTGTCATAAATGTTTGATGTGCCTTTGTGACAGTATCTAAAGTTGTATTACTTTTAAGAGTAATTAAGAGTATTAAGAGTTCTATTAAGAGTATTTGTTTAGTGGATTAGTTTACACTCACTAATTCTATTTATGTAGATAAATTAAAACATCACCCGTAAAAAAAAAAAAAAAAAAAAAAATCACCCGTGTCTCTTGAACCTTACTTTTTCCTCAAAGTATTAGTTTAGTAACCCCTTTTGCTCTTGCTAAATTCCTTAAATGTACCTGGAACATTCTTTATCCCATTGTCATATGGCGTTTTCCTTCATTTCATTCACATCTCTGTTCAGTACTCCTCCTCCAATGCTCTCTATACTTTCATTTATTATTTTTTGGCAACACTTAATATTACTTATATTGTACATTTATTTATTTTTAACTGTATTCATATTTATAACTAATGAGAAATAAGCTTTATGAGGCTAGTTTCTTTGTTTACAGCAAGGCTGTATCTCTATTGCCCTGATTTGCTATGCTGTCCAATAAAGTAGATCCTAGCCATATGTGACAATTTAGTTTAAATTAATTAAAAGCAAATAAGATAAGAAAAATATTTCCTCAGTCACATGCCACATTTCAGCTACTCAATAGTCACATGTGGCTAGTGGCTACTGTTGCCGACAGTGTAGACATAGAACGTTCCCATCATCCGAGGAGGTTTCATGGTCAGCACTACAATGATTGATACATAAAGGATGCACAAATAACAATGGACGATCAAATCCAAAACCTTACATATAAGTGAATGTTTTCAATTAAGATCTATCATTTTTTCTTTTATTTTAGATGGAATTATTCCCATACAGTGAAAGATACTGTAAAAGTGAAAAGGTGAAGACAATTTCCCAGACACTTGTTCACTGGTAAAGTCAAAGATTTCCAGGACAACTCACTGCTTTTTCCCTCTTTTCAAACGTTATTGAAATTATTTCATTAAAAGAAGAATTTCTTTATAGATAAATACCTTACTGAAATTAACAGGGAATTATTTTATGTTAGGAAAATAGAATCAACATTACCATACATGATCACGTGAGGAATTATACCTCCCTTGCCAATTGAAAAATACTTTTACTAAAATTGTTTATGATTTCTTAAGTAACAGCATTGTCAAAAAAATGTCCCCAAAACTTTATTTTAAAAAAACCTACATTTGCTTCCCATTTTTAGGTTCAATAAAGATTTAGAAAAATGTTTAGAAGATAGGAATAAGAAGGCTGAGTATTTATGACAGAAAATATTGTCTTTTATATTAATACTAGTATAGCTTTGCTGACACAAAAAAGTGACTAAAGTCAGAAAATTATTATCAGTAAAATCAGAAATCTCACAAAGTTGCATATAAATTGGTATGATAAATATAAGGTGCAGGTTTTTTCCACTGCTGCTTAAAATTAAACTTCATTAGTAAATCATAAGATATAAACTGCCTTGTTAGTTTTAATACCAAAATTTCTTATAAATTTTTACAATTAGATTTTACTCTTGAAATTGACCTGCTCAACTGAAGAACATGGGCTTTGAGATCACTGTCTTATGGATATAGTTGCATTTTCCCTTAGCCTATATCAATAAAATGAAAATAGATGTGATTTATGAATTTTATTACAATGTGCCTATACATGTGATAACATTTATGATTATATGTATTCATAGATAAAGTTGTACAAAAACTATGATGCAATTCAGTAAGAGCATTTTTTGGTCAGTTATCCTTTAGGGAAACAGAACTTTATAGAGACACCATTTAAAGAAGTTAGAAGGCCTTCTGCTGGAAACATAAACTATAACTAAGAAAACCCATTATCTAATCTACAGGTTGTAGCAGACCATATTGTGTAAATCAAACCCATCTGTGCACACTTTTGGTGCACGTTTCTATATTCTATCTTTCCTCTATCCCCAGAGGTTCAACAAGACTTGAGGAAAGACAGTTATGATTGTTTTCACTTACTGAAGAAAGCAGCTTTTATATTTACTGGGAGGATCAGAGAGGCATTTGGAAACCTGGAGAGCTTCTTTGGCTCCAGGGTTTAAGTCACCGGGGTGTGTTTGTTCTTTTGTTTGTCTTTCAGGGCTGCATGGAACAGCATGACCATCATGTTCAGCTTTGATGCCTGTGGGGATAGGTTAGATTTGAAACATAGTTCAGAGAAAGACAGATGCTTGCTGCATTTGTATTGAAAGGTTTAGAGGAAAAATGGTAAAAGCATTTGGGCCCACCTAAATTGAAGCAAACAAACAAAACAACAAACAAAAATTCTTATAAATTGCTGGTCAAATTATCAGTGGTTCCTTCTCTTTTAATTATAACAAATATGATAGAAAATGGCCTTAATATTTCATTTATTGCTTTACAGTACTATTTTATTGTTTGTTTTGTTGTTGTTTTTGTTTGTTTGTTTGTGCAGGCTTCAGCAGTTGGGACTTACGAAGCCCAAGAATTTTTTTGTCTGAAGCTTACTAGGGATCTAACATGTACATTCATTTTGGAGTTGTAGCAAAACCCATATGGTAAAAAATAAGCATTAGTATACTAACTATTATTACACATTACAGTTATTGTCTAGTTGGTCTTTTACCAACGGAAAATAACTTTCCTTTTTCTCTCCCCTTCATTCATTCTAATCTTTTCCTCTTGAGATAGATCATTAAAACCTAATTCTATTTAAGGTTTTGCTACTAAAAATGCAGTCCGCCCATGAACCAGAAGCATCTATATAACCTGAGAACTTGTTAGAAATGCAGAATCCCCATACCTACTGAGCCAGAATCTGTATTTCAGCAAAATTTCCAGGTGATTTGAATGCATATTAAAGTTTGAGAGACAATACTTTAATGTATGCATTATATTGCAGTAGACATTTCTTAATCCTATTTAAATTCTGAGTCCTGAAATGAAATTATGCTTTTCTATTATATAAAACCATCAAGTAATGGATTTTTAACTTCAGTGTCACTCGTCATACTCAGAGGTGAGTAAACATAAATTATTTTAACATTATACTTATCCGTCAGGATCCATATCGTTAATTTAAGTATATGCTCTTAAGATCCAACAGAGTGGAAAGTATAATTCCCTCCAACAGCAGATTGTTTCATATTTATTGGTACATTAATTATGTTTTTGTACTCCAGAAGAAGTTTTAGCTTTTGAAAAATTGTAAATGCTTATTAAAAATATTTCCAACTAGTTGAAAATTATCAATGGTAGAGTGTCAGCATGGCTAAGAGAATTTTTTTTGTAGAAGATTTGAGATCTACTGTCTCAATGGTCACATCTTTGAAAACTCTTAAAAATAAGCGATTAGATACTTGAGCAAATAAGATATTTCAAATGGTTGATTTTGGTTTATTAACTTCAGGTTATGTTAGTTTCATGTGTAAAAATTTCTTGGCCTATGATGAAGTACATTATTTTAATGTATACTTACTTTAGATTGTAATCACTTATATATTACACATTTATACGCTAATATATTTTTACATAACTCTAATCCTGATTCATGGCATCATATCTGTCTCCTCACACCCAAGATATTGTCTTTTAACCTGTGTTCTTCCTCTTCACCTAGTTTGTACTTTAGCCACCTCATATAATTTAACTGAGAAATTCTTTCTTCTGTCATTTTTAGGTAATTTTTAACATTTGAAATCATCTATCCATTCTATTATTTTTAATCTCAGAAAATAATTTGGAAAGTAATACCATTTCTACCTGTGTTATCAAAGACCTCATCATTAATTATGAGGCTTAATATATTTAATAAACATTTCTTTTTCAGTTAAACAATTTGCTTCTTTCTGGGCCACACATCTTCAGCTATATATCAGAGATGCGTTGGATTCTTAGAATACAATACAATATTGCATAGGAATTTTCAGAATGTCACAAAACTCTTCTTAGAAATCTATTATATATATATATTACACAAAGTAATACAATGTCTTATATTTTAAGAAGTTCAATCATGTTAGTTACTAATTATAACACTAGCTCAATATTAATGTATTTTATTTAATTCTGTGCAAAAAATATAGATTTAATTTTAATGTTTTACTTTATATTGTTCATCATTGGTGATGGGTTTTCACTATTCCCCACTAAACAAGTGAAATAAAGGAGCACCCCAAATTATTCAATGAGAGTAGAAATCTATAGTACAGAAATACTGTTAAAGAAAATATCATATAATTTATCCTCGGTACTGGTGGTGGTATTTTTTTTCTTTCTCTCTGTGTGTGTGTGTGTGTGTGTGTTCTGTAAGAACACTTAACATGACAGTTATTTTCTTATTGTACATTTTTAAGTGCCCAATACCTTGTGTTGTGTTCTTTTAACTTTTCAATGAACTGTAAACATTTATTTTAATCGCCAGTCTCTCTAATGGATCAAGAAATTAGTGTAACTAACATGCACTCTCTGCCCTCAAGAACATTGCTAGGTATAAGAGATAGAGGAGCTGAGTAGACAAGTAATTATATAAGGTATATAGTGTACAACAGTGCCCTAAGGAAAGTCTTGACTCTGTAGTACGCATATTCTGTGGAAGGAGTTATTGCAGTCAGTTGAGAAGTCCAAAAAGACATGCATTAGGATAAGGTTGAAAGGATGAACCACCTTTCAGCATGTCAGGAAAGGTCACTCTAGCTGAATGGAAAATAGTAAAAAAAACTATACTATTTCTAGAATTCATGGTTTTATTTGCCAAGATAATAAAATTACTTTCCCCAGTAACATGAGACATGAATTTTTCAGGGTAGAGTGGTCACTTACAATTTATCAACATCCCTCACCCTGCCCATGCCTTAGTTTTAAAATCCTGTAACTCCACAAATTCACAGAAATCTAAATGGGTATGAAATAAGATTATCACGTGGACAAAAAGAGCGATTTGTTCAGAATTAGCACAGAATCCGGGACATGAATGGGACCTTGACCCCTTTGTTCATTATAACCTTCATCTTCACAATTTTTGCTTTTAAAGAAGCTGGGTGACTCTCATTGCCAGTGTTGTCCCCTGTGTCATTTGATGGGATGTTCAGATACCAGCCGCCTGGAAGAAGCTTTATCATACATTTCCACTAATCAGGTGACTGTGAAATAGCAACTAAGGAAAGAGACACTGTTCTCTTTCTTCCTCTGGCATGAAACAGAAAATTTAGCTACATACACTGATTACTAGATGTTTCAGAAAGAGGCAAATGTGGTATTAGAACACAAATTTTCTCATTAACACCATGCATTTCAGTAAGAAGAGAATTATCAACGCATCATAGAATGATTTGCAAATATACATGGAAAGAAACTGCAATTCTACATCTTAAATTGTAATTTTTAGGCACTTAATGTTATTTTTGTATATTTACTTATATTATTTTAATATGTAACAATGATCTTTCATTATAAAATTTAAAAATTAGTCAAACTGCTAAAACCATCTCTTTTATCTCAAACTTCAGTCATAATATCGTATTTTTTTTTTTTTTCTGCTTTTGAAAAATATAAAGTATGGGAGGTTTTGTAATTAAAAGTGACTGCCTTTATCCTCTGAGGCACTCCTCTTTAGCAACATCCCAAAGACCTAAGAGAGATGTAATAAAAATAGCAACTGAGATATCTGGGGTGATGTTTGGACTCAGAAGAAAAGGAAGGAAGCACGTTGTGGATGCAGGAACTTGTAAAGGATCCAGTTCATAACAAGCTTTTTCAAAAATATATTTACCTACATTGCCCCAAATTCCAGCTCATATGCGAACTTTATGTTTTTTCTTAATGGTTAGGAGTCCAGGACCCAAGTAAGTAATATTGAATTTCATTCCTGCCAATTGCTTCCTCTCTGATTTTGGGCAAAATTTTAGCCCTCTGATCCTTATTTTTTGCAATGTATTGTAATGAGGTTCAAATGTGCATAAAGAACTAAGAGCAAAATACACGGTAATTATTACTTTTGTTATCATTGATATTGGCTATAGTAGTAGGAACAGTAGTTGTAGTAAGCATTCAAATCTGTAGATAAATTAATTGAATCCAATTAATTCCTCCCAATATCTAGCTAAGAAAGCTGCACTGAGGAAATAGAGACACTCTTTTGTTTATTTTCCTTTTTCAAGAGATTGAGAGTAATTTTAGAATTTAGATCCTTCCTGCCATGGCACCTCCTTCTAAACACTCCAAGGAAGTTAAGAACAGTAGTGAGAAGCTTAGGGACAGGGACAAGTAAAGTAAGAGATTCCCCCCACCCCCAATAAATTTTATCTATCTCCTAACTTTTCCAGGAAGGACTAGTAAGCACTTTATTCAACTTCCTTCAACCTATGTTTCCTTAGTCTGGGAGGTGAAAATTTACTCTCAGTGTTTGAGGGATGTTCATGAGCTCAAGTGTCTGCAAAGATCAGTTCATGTAAGGTCTAACCAGCAAAGATTTGGGTTGTATTCTGAAAGAGAAGAGGAGTGTCTGAAAGTTTTTCAGCAGAAGAATAGCTTGATATGACCTTTGATTAACACAATCCTTCCCGTTATTATGCAGGAACTGACTTTAGTGCATAAAGAGTGAAAACACAGATAGAGATAATGGTAGTTTGGACCAGGTTATATAGCCAAGGTGGCTGTAAGGAATGGTGAGATAAGGGATATTTCCTACATATATAGTACAGCTAACATGCCATGTTGACAAATTAGATGGGCGTGGGGAGGAAAGAGATGATTTGTATCTAACCTATTGACTTCTAGGGTTTTGGTTTGAATGAAAGGGGAAATGGGAAATCCTGGGGCTGGAGTAGACTTAGGAGAGAAACTAAGAGTCCTGTTTTAGGCAAGAGAAGTTTAAGATGCCTAATTGACATCTAAATAGAAATATCAGGGAAGTGGTTTAATTTATGAGTCCTGAGAGGGAGCAAGGCTATATCTGGTGACATATATATGGGATCCATCTTTATACAGTTCAATGCCCTGAAACTAGATAACAATCTAGGTAGCCTGTGAGAGAAGAGATCCAAGGACAGTGCCCTGAGACAAGTCCACATTCAGTGGCAGGAGGAGGGAAGCCACCAAAGCACCTAAAGAAGTGGTCAATAAGGAGAGAGGCAAATTGGGGACAGTGGTGCCCTAGAAATCAAGTGAAAAAAAGTGTTTCTGGGAGAGGGAGTGATTTTCCAGTAAAATTGTGTTGACGGTACATGAGGGCATTAAAAGACAGAGAATTGACCATTGGAAGATATTGTGTGTGTGGCCTTGAGAATAATGGTTCTAAAATCCAACTTACAGTTTTTTCATGTCCTGCAGTTTCAGTCACTTCTATGTCTCTTTGGTGACTTTAAAAGAAACAGCCTGAGTACAGTGTCTCTCCATCTTTCCAAGATTAACCTATATTACTCTGCTTTTATACCTACTTATAGAGCCAGTACCTACTGTTATTCTCACTATTTTGAGATATTTTTTATGGAATGTTCACTTTATTCTGCCTTCATTACACTATTACCCACAAAGACTCAAATGCCATCCCATCTTAACAAGCTAAAAAAATTATTTTAACCTCCAGTGCTTTGCAGTTGTCTTTAAATTCATTTCACAAACATATTTTTCAAATGATCCATATCCTTTTTCCACCAGGTCCTCTTTCTTTCTCTCCCAAACCTCTTGCAATATGACTTTCCCCTATGACTGTACTGAAATTGTTCTGCTAATGACACCAATGATTTCATAAACATTGAAACTGGTAGCTTTTTATGATTATTCTCTCTATGCAGCTATTTTAAATAGAAAGTTGAAAAAAATTATTTACCCTATTTGCAAGTTTGATTTACCATGACTCCAATTTCAATAATAAATCCCCAGGAACTCCTCTTTTGACTTAAGCTTTTCATAGACCCTACTTTGAAAGCCACTGATCTAGAAAACAAGGATTATGTTAATGTCTTTTATGGAGGACAGCACCTAAGGTAAAGGCCAAGCTGATTGTCTCTGGGTACCTACACATCTCCCACTGTTAAATTTCCCATTAATTTGAAAATGATTTTCAGTAATTAAAATCACAGTTATATTAGCCTCTTGACACAAAATTAAAATGAAGAGCTTTAACTTTATAAACGATAATGCTTACTGCAGTTGATGGTGCTAAAAGGTAACAATACAACTCTGTAAACACATTTAGAGTTGCTACCCTGAACATGAGCCAGCATCATAATCTGCTTATCAGTGAGAAATGTTCAGGGAGTGTGAAATTCAACAAGACAAGCCAAAGAAAATTAATTCAGACTTGCCTCAGAAATGCCAATTGACCTAATCTTCCCCATCTATTAATTCTGAAGGTAGAAGGAGCAATAGATAGAAAAGCCTAGGGGGTAATCATAATGACACAAGACTTAGGAGCAGCTCACAGAGCCAGCTCTGTTCCCAAAGACAAACCAGGGAATTTTGAATAGTTATTTTAAATGTGAATAGGCCATGTAGAGTCTTACAGGTCAAAAACAAAATCCAAAAATCAATAACAAAAAGTGAATTAGGAAACTTGAAGATATAAATAATGTGATGAGTTGATTTAATGCAAGTGACTCTCGGAGTTGGAGGCATCCTGTAAAAACAGAGGAGTCATGTCTTTCAGTGAGCCATACCAGAACCCAACAATAAGCTTCACTAGCAGATTTGGAAATAATAAAAGCTTTGAATCCTAATACTTATAAAATGGTGTAACTATAAAACCTTTTCCTGAAAACTAGTACCAGTTACATAGCATACAGAATGTGGTTGTGAGTCAAGGTTTGTATGTATCAAGCCCCACTGCCTGTCCATTCTTTTATTCTCTGTTAGAAATAGTAAAGCAGAAAGCATCTGTAATTAAAAGATGAAACCAATCTTCTAGGAAATATTACATATTGTTAAAAAGCATTTCAATATATCATACTTAAATCAGACATTCATCTAAACTTCCAAGCAATCAAATTTTGTAGAAAGAATGCCTAAGAAATAAAACCAACTGGTAGTTTGGAGATTTAAAAGAAGTCCTAGTCTAGGCGATTGACTGAACATAAATACATGCAATAATGGATGTACTTTAGTTTGGAGTTTTCTTGGGTGCCTGACATGAAGACCATGGATTTCTTAGCAAATCATAGTTTTAAGTCTATACTGCAATCAATATTTGCTTTTCAGTTATATTTCTCTTTTCCCTTCCCCTTAACTTTGACTTTGAAATAGGTTTTAAAAAGATGATAAAAACAGATTCCCAAGAGAAGTAATGAGGGAACAGCGAAGAAACTGGGCAGAAATGTTGGAGCATAGCTTAATTTTTTAACATTTTTTCCCCCAAAATAACTCTTGTTTAGAGAAGATCTATGGAGTATTTACTTCATAAATGATGACCTCAAAATGGCTTCTGGTGTTTTTAGCTTTAATTCTAATAGAGTATGACAGGCGTAAAAACTAGATTTAATACCACTAATTATTATAAATTAAATACACAGCAGTTAACACTAGAAATCTGTTTTTGCTTAACCTGGTTTGTTAAGATATAGTCCCTGTAGTCTTGCTTTGACCTATAATCTAGTTACTTTTACAACCCACTTCATAGTCATTTAGCTGTTGCGTGCTGAACAGGCTTTGACTGATGGCATGTGGATAGATTGCTATGGATCAAGCACAATCACTGGCTTAAGCCTCAATGATCCCATTACCAGGACTAGTTATGCAGATGTTTAAATAAAGAAAATAAAATTTCTACATGGACTTTAAAAAAAATTTTTATTGAAGTATAGTTGATTTACAGTGTTGTGTTTAATTTCTGCTGTACAGTAAAGTGATTCAGTTATGCATATATGTAGTCATTTTTATATGCTTTTCCATTATGGTTTATCAAAGGATATTGAACATAGTTCCCTATGCTATACAGTAGGACTTTGTAGTTTATCCATCCTATATATAATAGTTTATATCTGCTAATCCTAAACTCCCATTTGGACTGGAAGCTTGGGATTGCATGGATTTTGTGACTGACAGTTCTGAAAGTGAGTACTAGCTTTGACAGTTACTATGGCTGTTAGACAATAAATTTTAGGTGCTCTTTCAACCTCAGTTTTCTCTTCTGTAAAATAGAGATATTACCACCTAATTCATAGTAGTTAGGAAAAGCAAACTCCATACAGTATCTGAGACACAGTGGCATATTCACTTATGTCTTCCTGACTCAAAGGTTTATTGTGCCATTACTATGTGCAACAACTGTGTTTAAATGGGTATATGGACATAAATGCACAAATTATATTTAAAGTCTCTCTCCTAGTGGACATCACAGGAGAACTAGGAAGAGAATTAAGCAAGGCTTTGCATTGTACTATTTCTGTTAAGTATAGAGTACCAAGGGATTTTCTAGCCAGGGTATCTATTTATTGCTCTATTGGAGCTCAGGAAAGTCTTTCTCCCTCATAGAGTTGTTTTGAGGAATTTAAATGAAAGTATTTGTGTAAATCTTTGCTCAGTGTCTGGCACAAAATAAGCATACAACAAATGTTGTCTATCACCAACATTTTTAAGATGAAATTTAAAAGATGTAAATACAGTAGAATTCAACTAGAAAGGATGGAGGGATATGATCCAGGAAAATGGAACAGCATGTGCAAAGCCCTGGGGTGAATGAGAGTGGCACTGAAGAGGAGCTAAAAAAAAAAAAAAAATTGGATATAGTAACAAGTTCAGAGTAAAGGCGATAGAGTTTTAAGGCTCCAATTATGAAAAGGCCAATTATCAACTAAGTTAGACAATGCAGACATTATTCTAAATTGCAATGAGAACTCAGCAAAAATTTTTAATGTGAAGAGTTGACATAATCGAATGTAGAAAAAACAACGATAAAGAACAGTTACTGAATGTCAGAATGACAGGTATCGTACACTAAGTACTTGACATGCCCTATCTCATTTAATCCTTCCAACATAAGACATTAATTGCTCTCATTTTACAGCTGAAGAAATTGGGACATAAAAAATAAGTAGTTTGCCCAAGATCATACAACTACACTGGTGAAAATGGAATTCTGAACTATTTTAGTCTGACCTTAAACTTCTATGAAACATTTTTCCCATCTTAGTGATCTTAGCAAGATCTTTTTCAGTGTATAGAGAGGTAAGATAGGAACCGGCAGCAGTAAGAATTAAAGAAATAATATCACATGGACTGAGATAGTGGCAGTGAGATAAAGATAAAAGAATAGGTTTGAGAGATATTTGAAGTCACTGGCATTTGGTACCTGATTGTATATTGTTTTTGAATGAGAAAGATGATTCAAAGATGACCCCCAGATCTGGCTTGGGCAATTGGGTGGGTATTGCTTCCCTTTATTGGGCTAGAGAACATACAAAAAGGACTGATTTGGGGAGTGAAGGTTAGACATCATGGCTCAATTTTGGACATGTTGAGGTTGAGACATTTGGGACATATCCAAATTGAGAGGTCCAGTATAGTAAAATATGTCTTCCTGTCTGAAAGCAGATGTTTGAAGACCATCAGTGGTAAATGGTAATAAATGGTAATTGAAGTCTTGCCCTGCAAGAGGTTGTAAGGGAGAAGAGGACAAAAGAGGGAAACACCAACATAGTAGAATAAGCAGCAATATTTAAGGGTTATACAGAGAAGCAAGATTGTAGAGTTGTGTATGCAAAGACAGACAGAAGAGGGAACAGTCCCTCCGAGCTAGCTGAGAGGCTGTCTCCCAGGCTTAAGTCCTCAGTATGTCCGCCCAATACAACATAATTCTCAAAAAAAGATGGACAGAATAATGGGGAGGGAGTGAAACGGACAGAATTCAACAAAAGGAAAGAGGGTCAGGGTGTCAAATGCTGCCAAGATACTAAGTAAGGTAGTGGCTGGAAAGTCAGCTGGATTTGGTGAAAGGAATCCTGTAAGAGAAATTTCAGCAGAGTGTTGGAATCCTGATGGCAGTTGGGTGATTAAGCAGCAAGTGGTAACTAAGAAATAGAGTGTGAATGGAGGTAATTTCAAGAAGATCAATTCTGAAAGGGAGGAAAAGATACAAAAGCTTGGAGGGGTGACAGGTGGCAAAGGATTTTATGTAGTGACAGAAAGTACTAATTATTTAATAACTCAATAAATGATATATACTCTCAATTTAAATTGAAAAAAGCAAATGCAATTTTTGAAAGTAGTAGATCAATATCTGAAAGTTTGTATGATTTATGAGTATCCATAGCAATAATAAAGCCACTTAGATGAATGCTTACTATGAGCTGAACACAATATTCCTTATTAATAACAGGTGCTTTAATTCTTACAACAACCTATGACAAAAGTGTGACTGTTGCTCTCATTTTTAGAGATGAAGAAAATATGACTATGAGAGATTACACAGTACTTAAGGTAACTCAATAATTGCATTGTCTTTCCTCTCTGACAGAAAATCAGTGTAGCATATTTTTCTTTATTTTTTTTGTAATAAGATCACAGGAATAATATCTTATGAAGGTATATGGAAGTATCCTCACACGCACTTTAAAAAAGTTAATACCTATGTTAGTGCAGAAAAAGGGAAGTTCCGCAGAAGAACCACAAGTGTGATGAAATAGACAAGGCTAGATAAAGGCAGGAAATAATCTAGTCTTACTTAATGTTGTGCTGTAGATATTCAGTTTTGTTTGTCTAAAAATATTAGTACTGCAGGAATAAGTGAAGCTAGATAACACAGTCCGTTGAAGCATCTCTAAATATGTTTTTCAGTCCTAATAGAGACTCTTTATTTTTGCCTTTTGTTTTTATTTCTGGAAACCATTCAAAAATTGCTTTAATAACAATGCTTCACCAGAATGATTTTATTCAAAAACTTCAAATTGAACTGAAAGTACCTTTTAGTTGAAGAGGAAATGAAGAGAGTGGGGCAAGATGCATGTGCAGAGATTCAGGCAGATCATCTGGTTAAGCATGGGGGATTGAACCTGAAAAGATTTATGGGACCCTGAGCAATTTGCTTTATGCTGGTAATAACTGCAACACTGCTTATTCCCTACTTCCCTTATTAACTTTCTCTGCATCACCGCTCTTTTTGAGTTCATCTGTCTTAATGAAATATCCATCTTCTGTCTTTCTTTCCTGCTTTACATTTTTAGACCTTATAGAGGATTGAAGCTAGTTTTCTCAGCTGGACCCACTCACTAGCCAGAGGCCAACTTTGCTTCCAAGTCAGACTCCATGCAATTTCCTCCATTAGGCATTTGTTTCATCGTCTACATGAGAGCAATAAAACTTATCAGCTAGCTCAATCAAACACATCAGCTGGAAACATCTTCTTGCTGTGAATGAACAGACCAGTTAAAAAAATAGTTTCCCTGGATTTTCTTGTTGAAACAGTCTGGATCTGTTGTTTGAACATTAGACATGGTTTCTCTGTCTGCATATTTGTACATTTCTAAAATCTACTGCTGACATTTTATAGAAGTAAGTGCTATCATACTCTACGAGTTAAGGAATGGGATTGGAAGTATCAGTTATGAGTTTTAGGTGATTTTGGGAGTTATAGAAATAAGTACATACTTTATTCTATCAATTATCAGTTTGAACAAATAACTTCTCTCCAGCAACAATTAAGTTTCCATTCTCTTTCTTATAATGAGAGAAAAGGTATTTATGAGATATTTTTCATTCATCTAGGATACTCCCTGTAACTTGAATGGGAAGATCTTGATATGGGTGGCATCCTGAGCAAGTGTGAAGTGAGGGGTTAGGTGGAAATAGACACAGAAATAGGAAGCTAGTATCACCCAAAACAACTATCATTATATGTACATATATATAAATACATACAGGATGCTTATTGGGATACACACACACACACACACACACACACACACACACATATGTCCTACTTCCTTTTTGACATTTTATAACCCCTGTTGGTTTCAGGCCCTGCATATGGTGTTCTCATGGATAGTTAGGGTGGTTTGTATATGAGAGTTCAGATAGCTTACCACATCAGCATGATTTATTTATAATGAATCTTGGCTTATCATAGGTAGAAACCAACCAAGACCCCTTTATTTCTGGGGTTGTGAAAATTACTTTTCTACAATAGTAATAATTATTTTTAGTCATTAAAAAAGCTAGTTTCTCTAAAGAATATCATAAATGTCTCAGGAATAAGTACCACATTGTTCAAGCTTAAAAGATCATTAAAGACATATCGAATCAAATAACAAAGGATGTTTGCTCCTTCCCATATCTAGATATATCATGCAAAAGTGTCCAAAAGCAAACTTCCCTGCAACTTTTCAATCTGTGGAAATGCCTCTTTATCGAAGAGCATTTACCTTTGTTTAGATCTATGTCATTGAATAAGTATTTTTCTGACATAAAAGACAATTAATTTGTTTTCAAATTTACAGTGATTCATTAAACATAAATTTGACATTAACACAGAATAAATGAATAAAAGACCATTTTAACAAGGAAATAAGAAATCTGGGATGAACACATCAGCCTTATATTTAATGCTATAGGATTTGACCCACACAAGCCCATCCCACCTTTCCCCTGCTTACCTGAAAAACGTAGCTTTAGTTATTGGTTCAATTAAAAATAAATTTATTATCAAGAGTGCTTAAAATCAGCAATGTTTAAAATCCATAGTAAAAACAGCACAACATTTATAGCCAGGCTTTCTATAGATAGGATTATTGTAATAGACAATAAATTCCCTCCCTCCCTATACACTCTCCCTATGCATGTATGCATGCATATATGTACATATCCATGTATTCATCTATGTATTATCTGGCTATCTGCTATGAGTAGTATATTTCAAAATTAATATTTTATATACAAGTACGCAAGGACAAGTTGCATGTATATTTGGAGTGTGTGTGTGTGTGTGTGTGTGTGTGTGTGTGAGAGAGTTAATTTTCCCACAGATAAATATTCTTGTTAATTTAATCAATGTTTTGTCATGGAGACATATGGTCTATGAGATACTAAAGATGCTTTTAATTTTTCTTCCATTAAAAAAATAAAATAATAATATGAATATATTAATTATAAAATTTAAGAACTGTTAATTTTTTATCCCTTTTAATGGATAGTTTTATTGACAAGAAAAACCTGTCATTTAATTTGTTGGAAAGAGTTAGCTTCTGCTTTTGTTCAAAATGTTTTTTAAAGTACAAATAATTCATACATGCTACTCCACAGATCACCTTCTTGGAGAAAGTTTATGGTTTGATAAGAGGGTGGTGGGGTTCTGTTTTATTTTTGTCTTAGAGCTAGAGGCATAAAACAGCATTTTCTGCCTATAAAGAGTACTCAGAATTCAAAATTCAAAACATACCCAGGCACACACTTCCCGCTGCCTTGCTAACCTATTTTCCAGGGTCATTTTCTTTCAAGTGCAGTTAAAATTTTTCTCTGTCGAACTGAAGTATGTACCAGAGGCTCTTGGGATTTGAGTTCACCATTCCAGACTTTTATCTAGAGCAGGTAGCCTAAGTGAATTTTCCATCTTGTGAAACTCCTGCAGCGAGGCCGCAGAGGAGAAAATGGAGCTAAGTACTGACAGATGCACCATGAGTCCCTAGATTGTGAATCAGGGTTGCAGGTGGAAAAAATATATATAATTTGCTGATCTTAAAAGATACATCTTTCAAGGGGCTAAGCTAGTCACCCCTACATTTTCTGCTTTAATACTTTTCACGGCAAGGTGGATTCAATACCTATACTTCTCAGGTGATACAGTTCCCCACCTGGCATTCCTGCTTCCAGTTATTTTTCTATAATAAGTTGCAAATTCTATTCATTCAAGAAGATCACTGTGGGAAAAAGTCTTAATATGGATCCTCAATCGTCTCTTCTCATGCTCCAGTTTTCTGGTGTATCTGTAGAAAGTAATCACAATAGTCTAAATCTTTCTCATGCTGATTTACTCTTAAACAAAGATTTTTAAAAGTTATTTTTAGTTTCCTGAGCTGTAAGGAACAGAGTTTCAGAGAGCTGAGTGACTCTTTCCTTTTTAGATTTTAGCTGCTCGTGGCTACAAAGGTATGAGTTTCTGCCTGAGATCTGAATAGAGTCCATAGATTTATTTAATTTGGTCCTGCAGTGTTTTAAGTCTTAATTAGCTGCCAGTAGTTAAGAATTAAGAAATCTTAGCTTCTCTTGAATGTTTGGGTGAACCAGCAACAGCATCCTCATTCTTGAATGGCCTCAAAAACCATCAAGAATTGAGCCACACCTACCACTGTAGTATAGGCTCCCTTAAATTCGAATGGTCCCTACCACTCTATTATTACCATCACTTGAGGCCAAGTCTTCATTGCCATTGTTCATCTTTCTTCCCATGTAGCTTCACTTATTTACTTTAACTGTCTGTTCATTGAAGTCATTTGAATTTTCTGCTCATTCTGTAGGAAAGGCATAGATATTCCAAATTTTGTACCATTTCTTATGAATGAGTGTGTGCTGCCTGGAGATGTATTATGAATAATGCTGGGGCTCTGTCTGCCTTCAGCAGGAAAGGATGCCTTCAAGAATCACACTATCTGCCAGGGGAGGCCATGAGGGCAATCATGCTAGACATAGTTGACACACACTTGTGATGAAGGACAGCAAGGTTGTCTGAAACAGTCCCATTACAGCAATTGGAAGAGAAGCTGATGCTTACTGAACATTTTTTTCAGACAAATTAACACACAATTCATAGATCTTGGCTCCATAATAAGCCTGTTAGCCTCAATCTATAGATAAGAAGCTGAGGTTCCAGGTCTCATCTGATGTGATAAAACCTAGTAAGTGCAGGTCTTAAGTTTTGAATGTGCATCTCTATTATAGTGTGCTCCTTTAGTGTTTTGAAAACTTTCACATTTTTTAGAGAAGTCAATGAAATACAGAATTCTGTAGCAGATAATTAGATACTAAGAGTAAAGCCTTTTAGGGAAATCAATTCCACTGCTCCATTTATTGAGGGCTTACAATGTGCCCAACATGCTGCTAGGTACTTTATAAAGGTTATCTCATTTACTTCTACAATTTCCCAGTTTGTAGGAAGGTATTATAATCATCACTTTATAGAAGAGGAAACTCAGGTTTTGTTGCCTCAAGCAATATACCCAAGATCACAAAACTAATAAGAAATTGAGGCAGGATTTAAATACCGAGGAATATTTTCTTCAATGCCTAGTTTCTATGCACTACACCCATTAAAAGTCTTGGTTGAAATGTATAATGAAATAGGGATATAACCATATTACGAAAGATAAATCACTGCCATCACAGTTTCAACTAGGTCTACTTCCTGAGATTTTGGATGAGATCAAAGGTAGCTCAGTATTTTGGCTCAAGCCTCCCAATTTCACTTCTGACACATTAGGAAGAAGTATATCAACTTGAAACAATATTGAATGAATGAGGTTAAGGGTTTTAATGAATGGTGAGTCTTCTGCTATCAGTGGGAATAGAACCCCCAGACCCATCCCAAACTGGAAAAGTCACCTGTTACCTTCATTTTAAAATGAGACCCTGATTTGTAGCTATTTATGTTTGCTTTTACCTAATTTATATACCTTATCTTCATTTTTGTCTTTTAAATATTGTTTGGATTGTAGTGCATATAATTAATAAGAAAAATCAGTCCCTTTAGAAAAATTTACATGGAAAAGTTAAAATAAAAGTGACAAAAATCCCTCAGTGATAACATGGAGCCAGTTCATGGTAAATGGGCTTTGGTATGCTGTATTTAACATAGGAGAGATAAGTTGCTTGGGCCAGGAGTTGTCAAATTTTGTGACATCACCCTTTGATAGCTCCAGGCATATAGTGATTGTATTTCTCTCTGAGTCCTGATTACATGTGAATTTTAAATTACCTCTATGGTTCTCATGTTTTACTTGTAGTAAGTATATTCCAATATGCATTCCCATTATTATTTTATTATAACATTCTAATGTTATATTGCAAAAATTTGCTTCTTAAGGTAGGATCTCTAATAGAATTTCCTTTGCTCTCTTCAGTCAAACAGTATTTCTCACTTTACACTTCTTTTCATTCTTTCCAGTCACTCTCCATATCTAGTATAGAAATAATCCTTTTACCATAGAGTTTACCCAACTTTAAAGTAATTATTAGCAAATATTTGTTGAAACTTTATGTGAAATGCAGTCTTACATTAGGTAAATAATCATAATCTCTATTCTCAAGCGAATAGTTACTGCTTGTCTATGGCAGTGTAATGTTACCATAACACTTAACAGTGTGCATAGGAATACAAAACCATGTAAGTTCTAAACTTTCTTAATTCAAATACAAATACCAAAAGTAATTTTTCAAAATAATATAAATAAAAGTAACCTGATGTTTGTACAATGTTTCAGCCTCAGTGCTTCTGAATAACATAAATCAGTTCTTTTCCTCAAATAATGTATCATCTAGAATGAGACCAGCCTGTAATTAGCAGATACCCATTATACAATAAACTATATGAAAGAGGAACAGGATTTAAACAGGATGCTCTACAAGCATATAGGGGTACCCCTAATCTATTCCTGAGATTTGGGGAGCTGGGTGTGTTGCCAGCATTATAATTTGACATAGTCAGTGAAATATAGGAGAGAAAGAATCAGAAAGCCCTGTGATATTTTCAGCAATGAGCTAATTGGACAAAAAAATGCGGAACAGGAAAATGAGGGCTAAACTGATTAATTCACTGTCTCAATATCTTTTAAGTGGTTAGTAGAAGAAGCTTTTATTATTTTAATAGTAAAAAGTGTCATTTAAAGATATCTTGTTAGAAAATACATAGATACTTTGTTGGATTTTCTTTCAGTAACACAGGTTTGCTAAAATTCTATGTGAGTTAACATTGATGTGACAGTTTCAATAGCGACAGAATAAGTTTAAAGTATTGTTTAGCTTACAAAATAATCTTTTTAGTTCATTGTACAGCTTTTTCATGACAATAATTTAAAAATGAAGTGCTATAGTATTTCAGAATCTGCTATAATATTTTATTTAAAAGATGCCAAAGGACATGTAAACAGCAATAATTTTATGAGTTAAATCTATGCCAGAGCTTTCCTTAAAAAAATTAAATAAAACAGGACTTTTCTATAGTAGAACATTAAAACACATCAATGGGTTAGTTTTTAATTATCTTAATGAAGTGTTAAATTAAGTACAAATACTACCATGAGCATTGCAAAATATATGTAAATAATTTGAACTGATGATTTTAGAAAATTATAGCTTTAATTTCTTAAAATGTGAATTTTCACTTATTGCAAGCTCTTGCCTCATATTTGCATTCTTGGTTTTCATGTCAAATTCAGTCATCTGTTTGACAAATATAGCTGTGGTCTCCATTCATAAACAACCATTAATTTTCTACAATGACACTGTTGACTGCCAGTGTCACCAGTGTGAATAGAATAATGTTTCTACACCTGAAGAGTTTGCAATGTCTTGTGAATGTGTGAGGAGTAGGGAAGAGTAGATAAAACATATGTTAATACCTACTTATTCAACAAACTTTTATTAAAAATCTACTAGAATTGTTGCTCATTCTTAGGAATATTACAGTGATCCAGACTTACTCGTGAAAGGGGCCCTAAATGTCATTTTAGGAAGTGTAGAGATTCAGAGCTAAGCACACTCAAGTCAGAGGTAACAAAAATTTAAAGATTGAAAAAGCATTTTAAATGAACCTTGAACAATGGTTGACAATTGGTAGTCTTTTGTGTGTGTGTGTGTGTGTTTCTTCTGTATTATTAATACCCCTTTTGAGAGTCACTGAAGACCTTTTTAGTATTCTTGGTATAGATCTATTTCTCTCCCGTATTTCCTTTTCTTCCCTGTTTATTTCCCCATGGTTATGAACATTCTGTATCAGCCTTTAGAATCAATGTTCTTGAACTATAGCAACATAAAATGGTGATATGATGCCAAGGCTTAGCAGAGAGATTATATATTGAAATCATTTTCCAATCAGATATCTTACATCATAAGGAGGCTGAAAGAATAAAGGTTTTGTCACAACTTGTCATAAATGTGAATACAGATTGCCACCTGCTTTGGATAGTAAGTGATTTTCCAGAGAGGTTGTCTACGACATGGTTGCCTTTATCAGCATGTTTTCTTCTCTCCTGGCATTGTATTTGTCATTTTTAATATAAGCTTTTGTTATCTATTGCTGTAAAGCAAACAATTTGTTTCTGCTTCAAATAGTAGGGATGTGACCTCAAGCTCCAAAAGACAGCTCTGTCTCTTTTCCTTTTTCCATGAGTCTATTAGAAGGAGCTTGGTTTCTACTTCATGTAAATCTAAATTTTCTCTATACATTAATTGTAATACTTTTGCTAATTAATTAGGTTATGAATATAACTCCAGACAGCAGATCTGTTCTAAGCTTGGTTATAACACAATAACTATACTTCGTGGCATAATCATGAAGAAGAGGAAACAAAATCCTCATATTTAGATAAAATGGGGCTTAGAACTTCCACATATTTAAAAGGCTGTTGAAAGCAAATTGGAAATGGATAGATGCTGAAGCTGGGCCTCATTCCGTTAGTTAAAGCAAGTGACTGAAAATGTTGATTTTCCTGCCACAGGGGAATGTCAACACTTATAAAGAAAAAGATGCTGACTTAAAGCAAATGAGTTAGAAGTCTACATCAAAAGCTTTTCTACGGTTTAGTGAAGGCTTGATGAAGAGTGGCTTTTCTCTGTATAAAACAGTAAATTTGACTTTATGTACTAGAGAATTATATGATACATTCCTTACCAAAGTCAGGTACTGTCCTTATTGTTTTTTATATTAACATCTTAAATCCTTACAATCAGACTATGAAGTAAATAGGGTTCTTGTCTTCCTCATTTTAATAAGGGGGAATAGAGCCCCAAAGGGTTTAAGTAATTCGCTGAGAG
Source organism: Balaenoptera acutorostrata (assembly GCF_949987535.1). Taxonomy (NCBI): domain Eukaryota; kingdom Metazoa; phylum Chordata; class Mammalia; order Artiodactyla; family Balaenopteridae; genus Balaenoptera; species Balaenoptera acutorostrata. The sequence goes on from NC_080081.1 coordinate 39,371,049, forward strand.
TGATGCAGTGATTAAGTAGTAGAAGCAGATTAAAACCTATATAGTCTGGCCCCAGATTCTCTCTGTTCTTAACCATTTTATTATGTTGTCCAATGACACACATGGTCCCTTTTAAAGTCAAATAATGTAACCTAAACATTTTACACTTAGACTGGGCAAAGGATTTAAAAAGTCATAATGAGTTTATAACTTTAAGATGGAATAAGGAAACATTTTGTTCCAAAGCAAGAAACCAGAATTAATTAATTAAATCACTAATGACAGTGTTAAAAACCCTTACTTTTCAGTGATCATTTTTCTAAATTTATGTGATTATTAGTGTCATGCAAATACATTTTCCAGTGTTAGTTTACCAAAGAAAATTTCAGATAATAGAAATAGTTGTAAAGTTGTGGTCTCCTAGGCAGAAATGCAGTCAGAAATAAACTCGAACTTTGACGATTCATTGTAGGCTATTTTGTTCCAATATTATACATTTTTATCCTGATAGAGAAAAGTAACTTTATTTCTCCTATTACCACTATAGTAATATAGCATAGAATATAAAACAAAACAATCAAAATGATACAAACTCAAAATTCATAAAAATTTCTATTAATCATGCTCTATATGAGTCTAATCAAATAAGTAGACACTTTCATTTGACAGAAAATATCAATTATGTTGTGTTACCAAACTAAAATAATGTAGTAAGGAAATAATTTATATATACCCATTGCATTCATAATTTAGGTACATACTCAAATGTCCATGTTTTGTATGATATGAAACTGAGTTTTCAAAGAAGTTAAGTGACTTGTTCAAAGTTGTACAGTATAGCGAAACTAGGCTTCCAATTGAGAGGGATACCATGAATCAGTTCATTCAGTTATTTTTTTGGATGCCTGCTCTGAGCAAGAATCTTTTGGATCCAAGTGTATCAGAGGTTGGGGATACAGCATTAAGCTAAACCAAGATTCTGCTCTCAGGGCTCTTATACATATCTAATAGAAGAGAGAAAAAAAAAAAAACATTCAGATACTCACAGAGGTATCAAAAGTGAATAAAGAAGTATAAGAAGTATAAGAGTCCAGGGAGTTATGGCGTATGTGAAAATTTTTGTATATGGAGTGGTGATGGGAGAGCATGCTGATAAGAAATCCAGAAGAAGCCATTGCAGATTTCCTGGTCTTAACAATTTAGGCCAACTGACCCCACACTAAAGAGTTTCCAACTCAAGAATAAACAGATTCAGAAATCATGATTAATCATATTAGTTTAAATGTGGTTAAATCATTACTTGTAATAAACATATTGTCTGCAAAATGGGTAGAGTTATGTAGCTTCTAATTAACAAAGCATAATAGACTAAGTAGCAATAATAAATCAACAAAGCAGTCATTCAAATATGATTTATTACACAGACAAAAAGATGCAAATGCCAATACATCTTGAAAAACTATTCAAGTTCCCTAGGAAATAAAATTATATTAAAAAGGTAATAACTAACGCCTATCCACCTGTCAAAAATAAAGTATCCAAAATCACCTTAGGTTCCAAAAGATATTCTAATGAAGACATTCTCAGGAAGAGTTGGTAGCAGTACAAATTGGATAAACTTTTTTTTTTCCTGAAAGAGATAGATAGATAGATAGATAGATAGATAGATGATAGATAGATAGATAGATAGAATAAAAACGTTTTCTTTGTCCTGGATTCAATCTCATTCTGCCATTTAATCCAAAGGCAGTCTTGACAATTCATAAAGTGGAGCAATATCAGAGTTACTGAGAACATAAAAGATAATTAATATACGATTTTAAACACAGAACGTAATGCAGTAAGTATACGTAAATTATTAGTTATTACTATTGTAAGATATATGATGGTATATACTACAGCCATAAAATTCAACTTTAGAATTCAATGACATGTGGAAATTTTTATTAACGTATGAGTAAATTAAAATTGCAGGTTACAGAACAATATCTATAATATGACTTCACTTTGTAAGAGTAATCATGTATATTTTATGATGTATAACCATATTTAGGTTCAAATTATTATTTAACTAGCACAAACTCTATTCATTATCATAGCTCACTAATGAAAATAATTAAGTGAGAGAGATAAATAATATTAAGAGAATTAACAAAGTTTACTTCCAAGTGATAGAATTATATGAGATTTCTTATTTTTTAATTCATTTTTTCCCCTTCACACATTATTTTTCAACTCACATTATCGCGTACCTACACTTTGCTAAGGTCCTGTATGAGATGTTGCATTGTTGTGATCAACAAGATTATCAAGGTCTCTGCCTGATGGGGCTTTCACTGGGGTGTAGAGTCAGCAGGTAAATGAATTTATTTGTAAGGTAATTTCTAGGGCTACTGCTATAGGAACACAAAACAGAATGTTGAGATAGAAGGTGACTGGGTGGAGGGAGCAAGGCAAAATTTCTACCTATAAAGCATGGTCAGAGAAGATCTGAGGAGTTAAAGAAGAAATTGAGGCCAGGAAGACCAGAGGAATACACTTAAACAGCAATCTGGTCAAAAGCCTGAGGGGAAGAAGAGGCTTGGCCCTTGGAACAATGGCAAAGGAGCCCCAGCGGGGTGGGCTGTCTAGAAGGTTAGTGGGGCTTTGACAGCCGGAGTCCAGTGCTGGCTCTTCTTAATACTTTTTTTGTATTTTTCTGTGGCAGACATATTATGTATTTTCAAGTATTTTAACTGAAATATAGATCTGTTTTTCAAAATATAGATCTGTGTTTAATAGAAATAACAAGCATAAAAAATGTCTGTGGACAAAATGAGAACAACAGAAAATGAACTTGGAGATACATTATAATTGCATTATGTGCAAATGCACATGCATTTGGGCAATGCCTAGAAGATATTGAAGCATATAATTATGTTTGAGAGGATTAATAACTTTTTAAAAACTAATTCCTTTAAACTTTCAGCTAATTAATTTTTACAGTAAGGTAAGGGAAAATCACTTCATTTATTCATTTATTCCCTTCACAAACTTCAGGAACCTCTTTTATCTTTTACTTTAAAATTCCTGGAGGCTGTTATTATGCTTCTCTTTATTGTAATGGTCTGGTTTCAGATCACTAGTAAACAAATCTGGACACGTTCATTGATAGTTTTCCTGACTATGTGTAAGTCACTGATTATTACTTAAAGAATTATACATTTTGGCCACCTAAATATAAAATTATAAGCAATGATATTATATATCCTCACCAAATACTATATTATGCAGTGTTTAAATTCAGTTATTTGACATAGCAAGTTTTGGGATTAAAAATAAACTCTTTTTTGGTCTGCCTTAGCGTATTAATAACTAAAACCAGAACTTATAATTACTGCCTGTATATCTTCCTACAAAATAAAATGAAATGTTACAATGATTAGAAGTTAAGGAGTTTAATGTTTTTGATGTGACCTTGTTATAGAAAACCTGCACTGGAATTTTAAATGGTTGCAATATAATGACAGAGAAGCAAAGTTAAGACGGAAAATTTAGAGCACACATCAAGGGTAATTTTAATAACTGTGTTTGTTTGACAAAAGAGATTGAAGTGCCTAATCTATCTTCTGAAAGTACTATTCAAGATCCTATACTATATGGCTATTAAATATGGGCTTTAGATATTTTTAATTCATATTATACTTGAGAGTAGCTTGATTCCTCTTTGCTGAGGACTAATTCATGAACAACTGTTTTACAGCAGATATCTAAAATATTGTGCATATAGACACCAGTATTGTACCCTTAAAAATCTGTTAAGGGGGTAGGTGTCATGTTAAGTGTTTGTCTCAGAATACAGATTTTTAAAAGAATACAAATAGATTTTTATAATACCATGATATTAAAGTAATAAAATGGGTTGATTCCAAAAAGAAATTATGAACAATTCCTGTAATTTAATTGAAAGCTATGGTCTTGACCTCCACATCGTATTTATCATGGCTGAGAAAGATCTGCATGTGCTTCTTTATATTTGATTCCTTTTGATTCTCATTCATGCAGATGGAGTTGCTACAGTAACCAAATTTTTGAAAGCCCAGAGTTGGTTACTTCTCTGATTTTACATGCTGAACTTAAAAGTGTTACTATTTATGTATGGTAGCTAATTAATTGTCCTGGCTATTCTGCATCATGATCTGAATGTGGGAGAGCTGGAGAGCCGTAAAGTACATACATGATTTTTCCCATATTTTCTTGATAACTTCTAAATTTCACTGCAAAATGTAATGACAAACTTAAGAAAGATTTTCTCTTTTAGTGGCCTTAAACCAAGGTGCTGATTTCTCAGTATGGAATAGTGCATATTCGACAGTTCTCTTTTTTCTGAATACATTATTCCTTAAACAGTAATGTCTAGGGGATTCTCCATCAGTTTTCCTTTCTCTTTGATGTGAAGAAAGATGCTAAAGACTCTGAAGCATCATACCTTCTCTACTCATTCAGGAGTTTTGGAAGAGGGCATTGAAGTATAGCCAATTTTATTTTCTGATGGAAACTCCTGCAGGCCAGGAACTAGGTCAAAAACTGCTGACCTTCTTCTCAGAGCAATCTCTTCTAGCGATCAGATAGGAAAGGCTTTTGATGGACATTCTGTGAGTTTGGAGTCCAGCAAGTGGAAGTCAACACTGAGGTATTTGGTGTGTGAACGTAAATAAAAATATTTCACAGCAAAATTCCCAAGAGAATAATTCTAGTCCTCTTTAATCATCTGAAGTTTTAAAACTAAAGTTCTAGACAGAAGCTTTCGGAGAGTCAGGTGCTTTGAAAGTTGACATGTTTTTGAAATGTTTGCATTTTAGGAGAAATTTGAACTACAATTTGAGACAGAGACTAGCATTATCTTTCTATTTTATCAAATGTTATAATCCACAAATGTTAGTTTTGTGCAAATGTACATTATTTAGGGTAGCTATTTAGGCCAAAAAGTATTAATAAATGGAAGGAATAAAGCCAAGGAAAATTTAGTCTGAATATGAAAAAATAATAATGCTAAAAATTATTGGCTGTATAATTGCTTCCCAGAAGATGTGGCAAAATCTCTACTCCTAGGGTCACTTAAGGCTGACTTGACCAAGATGCTTAGACTGTGGGCTAGGCCAGCTAATAAGTTTTGCCTCTCCCCAATTCACAAACACTATTCACTGCCTATAGCATATCACAGTTATAAATTTAGTAAGTACAGAGAAGGCAAAACCCTTCATAATCCTTGGAGGAATTGTGTGGTTGCTATGATTACAACATCTTCTCTGGTTATGAAACTAATAGGAAGAGGCACAAATTGCAGACATTTGACAAGGGGAAACAGTTTCATTTTCTATTATTCTTCCTTATTAACTACTGATTCCCTCTCCCTTCTCACATTAACCATCATTGACAGTCCCTAGAAATTAAAGTGTTTATGAGGTCCTAGTCTTCTAGGTACTGTCAGTGTTACTTTCTAGAGTCAACAGTTCCCCATCTTAAATAATAGCTCTGCCTGTGGGTGGGTGACCTGCCGAAAGTGACTTACTCCACTTGGAGTTCAGTGTCTCTCTTTTGAACTTACCCTCAGATAAGCTGCAAGAGCCTTGGGCTCTGTGGGTAAATTAGGAAGGAAGAAAGAGATTTAGCTGTTCGGAGGAGGCTGGAGTCAGCAGGTGCTAAGCCAGGTGTTCTATCGCTGAAGAGCTTTAAACTTGGAAACAGCAGCATAGCAGACCTCCTGAATAATTCATCACTGCCCTCTACTCTTTCGAGGCCATACTCTTATTTATGAACATAGATTATACTGTTATCGATTGCAATCCTCACGGAGACATTTCATTAACTGGGAGGTTTGTCTGTTTGCATATGCTTTGTTTCCCTGAGAGTTTCCTTGTATTTGAACATAAATTTACAGCCGAAGTAAAATTATGGAAAATTGCCTAACAATTCTGGCTCATTCTGCAAATCAGGAAGGGGATTGGGAATGGTTTCCACCAGACACCCAGACTGTTAAATCATTTTATCCCATTAATTGTACTGTGATCTGAAAGAGTGATGAAAAACACCCAAGAAGAGTATTCGTGGCAAGAATCTCTTTATTTATGTCATTTACTACTGTTGTTCCATTCAGATTATCTGAAATTTCAAATACATTTTTCCACGGTACTTGTATTTCAGAGATGCTTAAAATATGAAAGTGACTAGGAAAATTGCTTGACTTCTCCAAAAACTAGCTCCTAACCACATTAATTCAAAGGATATAAGAATTCAATTGTACTCAGTGCTGCATGAATATTCAGATGGAATCTAGATTCTGACTCTGTAGGACAAATTGTTCTCTTAGGTGCCTATGAACAGAAGTATCCTTTCTTTTTTTTTTTTAATTAATTAATTAATTAATTAATTTTTGGCTGTGTTGGGTCTCGTTTCTGTGTGAGGGCTTTCTCTAGTTGCGGCAAGCGGGGGCCACTGTTCATCGCGGTGCGCGGGCCTCTCACTGTCGCGGCCTCTCCCGTTGCGGAGCACAGGCTCCGGATGCGCAGGCTTAGTAGTTGTGGCTCACGGGCCCAGCTGCTCCGCGGCATGTGGGATCTTCCCAGACCAGGGCTCGAACCCGTGTCCCCTGCATTGGCAGGCAGATTCTCAACCACTGCACCACCAGGGAAGCCCCAGAAGTATCCTTTCTTAAAGAGGGATGCTTGAACAATGCTCATGGCTCATGATACCTTAGTAACTGGCTAATTTATATCTGATAAAACACAATGGTGTAGAGAGTATTACAGACTGACTGTTCACTTGAATCACGGTATTTAAAACATAAACCCTAAGATAAGAACAGCATTAGATGACGTAAGATTGAATTTTTAATCAAACAGAAATATGAATGCTCTTTCTCTATCGCAGAGAAGAAGACACATGAAACTTTTGGAGTATTTGTTTTTGTTGCATTTTTTTGCTGTTATGGATGATTTGGTTGTTTGAAATCTACAAGGCTGAAGAGAAATGAGTCACAAAAACTCAGAGGAGTCAGGATTTCCCAGATGGCAGTGATGCTCATCTGAAGACGCTCTTCAGAATGTCTCTGAGCTGGAGTACTTTGACAATGGAGGAAACAGGAAAGAAGTTCATATTAGAAATTGATTCGTTTACAGAGTTACAAAGAAGCCCTTAAAGTTCTAGCACCTGTGCTAAAAATAATTTTTAAAAAAAGGAAAAATAAGCAGGCAAAGGCTCCCTTCTTACAAAAAGAATATATTTTGGTTGCATAGTTTAGCTATTTCTTTATTACAGTATTGGTTTTCTTTGCACTAAATGCTACATTATTTTCAATGTCAGGTTTACCTATTTATTTATTTTTTTATGAATGGACTTGTTTCTAAGAGTCACCTACTGAATGAGCTCTCTAAGAAGATATGTTGCCATTTGTTAGGCAAAAAATTATTCACCACCTGCCCTTTCAGTCATTTCCCCAATTATCTTAATGGTTTTAAATGAAAATGTTTCAATAAATTGAAAATCTAAAGTAGTATTTTATTAAAAAAAATTTTTACTCTCATTTTCCAGGGCCTAGTCTGGTTTCTCTGGCATCCATTATTTCCTCCTTGAGTTCCAAGAACTCACCCTATTGCTTTTCATTTTGTAAGCTTCGTTTGATTTCAGGATGTGTTGTAAAGGACCAAGTATGTCCGTAGTGGGCCAGATGTGACATTCTGCACTGGCTTCAAGGCAAGTCATGCCATTCCTGTATTAAAACACTGCAGTGGTAAACACTTTCCTTTAGAATAAATTCTAAACTCCTTGCCATGATTTATACATCTCTACATATGGTGCCCCACTTTTATCCTTTGCCCAAGGCTGTCCTGGTTTAGCCAAAAGTCCCATGTCTCAGGCAACTAGGACAGTTGATCACTCTACATAGCAACCTTCTTTTCTTACATCCTCCCATTCAAATCACTTCTGCCATTCTGGCAATTTCCAGGTGTATGATCTTGAAGAAATCATCTTATTTTGCTTATCTTCAATTTCTTCATTTTTAGGATAGAAATGATAATAGCGTATCTATTCATGGTCCTTTTACAGAAGAAAGACAGTGTCACTGGGTCCATCTTATTGCCCAGGAATAGAGTGAAACCATTTCTCTTGTGGAGTTTGATGCTATTTTGTACAACAGGGAGACTATTATTTCCTCTCGCTGATAGGAAATAAGCTGAATTAGTGTAATTTCAACATGACAGCTTCTGTATCTTTTGCCTAAGTCATCTATTTAGTGTTCCATTGATTATATAGATATGGTAAAAACACCATAGCAGACAAGCCCCACTTACAAAATATCATAAAGGGTAAAGCTGTGACAAAAACTATTTATTTTTTATCTGTGCATTGGAGTCTTTCATGCTTTGGGATAAAAGGCACTGAAGAAGAAAGTCGACTTTTCTAATTCCTTCTGTCAGTTTGTGAGCTACATAAACATTCAAGCCAAGGATATATGGAAATAAATAGACATTTTGTTCTCTTAGTTTTTACTGTATGAAACAAAATGAAGCAGATATTTTTACTTTCTTTGGACCTAAAATAAGCACTAACACCTATGCCCTTGTAACTTTGCTCTCAGGAACATTAAAAGATCTAGTGATAAGAATTAAGTCAATTATAAGAATGTGTATATGATGTACTATAGAAACACTTTGTAAATATTGTTATTTTGGCAAAAACAAAAACTAAGATTCTGACATTCAGTTACCTTTGTAAGAAGTTTACTTTTAAAATTGCTCCATTTCATTTGGCGTCTAAACTCACTACAGAAACTTTATGATTTTATGCTTTTAACTAATGTCAACCCCCAGGTTGCAGTGAGAGTTGTCTGATTTCCCTACCAGAGCCCAGACTGAGAGAATTATGCTGGCAATAAAGAAGTGATGACGCCCATTAAGGTCTCAAATTCAAGTTTCAAAACTCTCTATCTGCTTATACAAGCGTTTTAAGGTTGTGTTCTACTAAAGGGCCTTCTGATGACCAGAGAAATATCTTTAATAAATATAAAAGCTAAAAATTGACCACATTCATAATACTCTCTCTATTTTATTATCTCACTTGGCATGTTTTATTTCCTATTCAGTTCCTGCTCGATAAAAGAAATTATTTGGAGCTCTAGGCACTTACCTCTGCATGATTTTGCATGGGTTTGAGAGTCAGTAGAGTTTACCCGTAGCACAGGCCAGAGCTATAGTAATAGAGGTGCATCTCAGAGACGTTTAGAAAACTGAACATTTTGTAAGCTGCTGGGGAAAATAGAAATAATTATTCTTAAACTCGCCATTGCTATAATTTACATCAATCCATTCAAATCATATTATTTGAATACTTAGTGTATATATGTCTTAAAGGCATGAATATTTCAAAAATGAATAAAAGAAAACGCAGCTGTCAAGAAATTTGTAGCTTAATAAAGGATATTTTTGAATTACATAAATCCCAAGAGTGAAAAGTGGCCAGGTGAGATATATGCAAAGTTTTGGGGCAAGGATGAATATCATGATCAGAGATAAGATGGAGTGAAGACATATTAAGACTCAGAAAGGAGTGTGTTTCTTCATTCATTCAACCACTTAATATTTATTTAATATATGTCAGGCATTGATGTAGGCACCAAGGATATGGGAGATAACACAAAAGGTAAGCAATTTATTTTATAAAGCAAAGAAGGAAATAAACAAAGAAAAAGTAATATCAGCTAATGTTACATACTCTGAAGAAATGTGTTAGAGAGTGATAGGCAAGGGAAATTTATTACAGAGGCTAGTCTCCTTAAAGATATGATATTTGAGCTGAGGCTTGAAGGGTGAAATTGAGGAGCCATATGAAAATCAGGGAGATGAACGTTCCAGGCAAGAAGGAGACCTAAAAGGCTCTGAAGTAGGCTTAGGTTTGCCAGCTGTGTTAGTATTTGAGTGGGTTTTAAAGTATGGATAGAATTTAGACACCTAAGTAAAAGCCAGATGAGACTGCTATTGCTTTTTTACCCCCACAAAACAGCTTCCTTTTGTTGGTTATTTCAGAGTGAGTCCAATGTCTTACTCCTCTCTGTACAGTTCTTAGTGTTCTGGAGATTTCCTTTAGGGTATCTAGCTTCTGTCAACAGTGAGTAATTCCTCAACAAATATAGAGGGAGAAAGGAGACTTCCCTGGGACTTAAAGATATGACTTAAAAATAAAATCACCTAATGGAACACATCATGCACCTAGCATATGTTCCATTGTTATAAAAAATACAAGAATATTTTTTTCATACATTTGGTAATTCCTGCTTAAAATTATGATCCAATTTCAACATAAATAAATTTTGTTTTCTACATTTGTTTCCCATTTGGAAATCTCCCCATGCGTATGTAATGCTCTAGCCTCTGATGCAGTAATATCAAGTAATCACTAAACCAAAGCCTGATAACAGATTTTAAAATATTAGAAAAGCCTGAAGCATTGAACTATCTCTGAAAAACCTGAATGATTTAGAAATGATACTGGAATTACTTGAGCCTGCTGACCTACTGCATTCAGTTCCAGACAGAGTTTTAGTTTGCTTCTGAAAAATAACTGATATGAGTTTTAAAAAGCAAGTTAGTGAGAAACTGTGAAATATCTGATAAGCTGGGATGGGATGCCAAAATACAAAATTGAAAGTCGTATGTACAGAAAGTATAACCCCTTTGACAAAAGACATCCATTAAGTGAATGCAATGAAAATTAGGTACAAAGAAATCATTATAAGATAGAAAACATTTCTTAATACAGCATAAGTTACCAAAACAAGACAGTATCTCTTGTATATGCTAAACTAACAGTAGATTATTTCGTACATTTACTTTTTATGTCTTATATGAGGAGTTTGTTTAATTTTATTCTCTTCTTCTTTACATTTCTTTTAATTCAATGCACCAATTCTTTTTAAATTAGTTCTATAAACCAGTATATGCCTTGAGTAAGATGCCAAAGTACATGTGTGTATTCATTGTGTGTCCTTGTAATTCTAAGGTCACAACAAGGGCAAATGACACTGACATTGCTTTTGTCATTCATACAAAATGATTTTCTCTGGCGATTCAGTTATTTCAGGGTGAACTAAATTTTTCATCAGTGCCTATTATACTGTAAATATATTTTTCAGCAAATGGTAAATCTCCAGTAACTGAAAATAAAAGCATCATAGAAAAAGAAACTGGGTAAGCAAAGCAAGCAGATATTTAAGGATTTTTTTCCCAAAAAAACTGACTTAATTTTATGAATTTATCAACACATATGGAAAGCCCTAAATGTGTAAGGCATTTCAAAGTATACGAGGATAAAAATGACACAGCTTTTATAGGTGGAAAACTCACAAATTTACAAACAGAAAATATGTTTAAACAAGTTGTTAAGTGTGTTGTGAGAAATGCCATAAAATATTTAAAAAATACATTGTGTAAGGGACAACTGATTCTGTTAGAGAAGAAAGTTGAAAAGAGGAGCTTGGACTGGGGCGCAGGGCCATGCAGGTACCCGAGGATAAGCAGAGTAAGGGGAGAGGGCAGGGTGGCCATGATGCCAGAAATGAAAAAGAGCCCTCAGGGCAGTTCCAGGGGCCAGTGATTAGGGCTAGTTGGGGAAGTATCTAGAATGCAGTTGAAGTCGGATGTTGGCTGATCTCATCCACTTACAAAGAAAGAGAAATAATTATGTATGCATTTAGAAAGAAGACATCACTTTCTTGAGACTTGTGCCTCTGTCCTCTAATTAGCAACTCAGATTTATTTTTCCTAGGTATTTGAAATGTGCAGCTTTCTCATCTTCCCCTTGCTCATTTCTTAAGTATCATTTTGAAAGAGGTTCCCCCAAATAAAGTAAGTTTTAAAGTAGCATTAATGATGATTCCTTCTTCACAGCGACTGATGGAAGGCTTTGTTACTTTTTTCCCTTAGTGTGAAAAAAAAAGCCTCTGTTCTTGTTTCAAGAATGTGAAGACAAGACAAAATGCCTTTGAACAGAGCTGATATTCCTTCCTTTCCAAAAGGGCATCAATCTTTGTGAGGCAGCAGACATTTTGTTGAGATGATTAGGTCTGCCATGTCTAAGGGGATTTAATTTAATCAAAGACAGAAATATTCTGCTATCTACCCAAAGAGATGCTGATTTCAACTGATTCACTGTTGTTGTTGCAAAATTGAAGAAATGGTTAGAGATTCGGTTTAGAAAAACATATATTGTTCATAATTCTTTCTTCATCAATAAGGTAAAATCAGAAGTCTAGCAATGTTATGTTTTTTACTCTGAAAAGTACAGAGAGGCCTTAGGCACAAGTGGATGTCTGGAAACGGTAGATTTCATAAATTTGAACTAAATTGTGTCAGGCATGGAGGGCTGCCAAAGTCTAATTCATTAGTTCACTGCTTGGCAGAGTTCCACTTCCTATCACCAGGAAAACATACAAGTTTCTTCTGGGGATATGGAATGTTCTCCCTTCCAAAAGGCAGCTTGTGCTTTTATTTAACGTAAAACATGGAATTTTAAAACAAATATAGCACAAAAAGGTCTTTAGTTATAAGAAGATGAAATTTGGGGAAATTTGTTAAAGATTACAATTTCATATAATTGGGGATGAGTGTTTTTAGGAAATGAAAAAGTATCTTTAAGAATCTTTTCATCTTGCAACAAATTAATTTTCTTTTCAGGCACAATTATGATACAGGAACTCTGAGTGCATCCGGGCCATGGTGCCTTGCAAATGGTACCAGAATTGAGTGGAGATGTTGCCTGCAGCTCTACTGTGGTTGTTACCTCCTGAGGACTTTATAAGACCTTAAAAGCATAAAATCCCTAAGCTTAATGATATTTTTCTCCTTCTGATTATTATTTGCCTCGGTTTTGATCGATTGATCAAAAATGATGAATTTTTTTTATTCCTATAAGTATTGAGCAAAAAGCTTTCTCAGCTTCTAGAAAAGAAGTATTCCTCATTGTTAGTTGCTGTATGAAATGAAGTTCTTGGATCAGATGAGGTCTTCTAGTTCTAACAGTATAGGATTTTAGAATGCAGTGCTTCCCCTTAGATTTCCTACCCAAGCTGGAATCATGCCCATATTTTTCAAGCAAATCATCAAAGCAGTTGCAGCTGCTGGTTTACCAGTAGAACCTGACCCTGTTCCCTGGGCATTGCTCAGACACATACACCCACACCCAGCAACCCATAAAAATAAATGTCAAGGGAGGGTAGAAAATAAGGTCTTGTTCCTTCACTAGATTCAATATTAACATCCCTAAAGAAGAACAAAATGCTATTTTTCTTTTTTTTTTTTTTTTTTTTTTTTTTGGTTACCTGCTATATGTAAAGTATTGTATTCAGCTGCAACTGGGGACTATAAAAGTGAAAAAAAAAAATTGCCTTACTTACCAGAAGTCTGTCTCTAGTAGCAGAAAAAAACACAACAATAAATGACCCTATTTCAAGATAGTACAGAGATAAAACCAATAAATGAGATAAAGACAAGGAGCTCTAGATGGGCAATACTTCTTTTCTAGAAGCTGGGAAAGCTTTTTGCTCTTGGTATTCGTGGAAGGAATAGTTTTGAATAGAGTGGCCAAAGACATCCTCAAAAAAGGATGACCCTTTCAGTGTACTTTGAAAAAGATGAGGCCCTTTCTGGATTAAATAGGTAAGGACACAGGACAAGACAGTGTAAGGCAGAAGTCATACATGGTGAATGTTGAATTCAGTTTTTCTGTAAATTCATCTCTATTTATTCAGTGGACAGTGGGGATCCATTGAAGGTCTTGGGAAGGGGAGAGTGACAGTGAAAATTGGTGAGATAAAAAGATTAATCTGATTATAGCAAATAAATTGGATTAAAGGGATTAGTTTCTAACTCTGTTTGCAAATAGTTATGCAGTGGAAAGATACAGTCTTCCCAGAGTTCTGTTAGGTGAGTGAACAGCATGGTATGCCTGTGGTTACAAAGAGCAAGTACAGTACAGGCACACCTCATTTCATTGCACTGCACTTTACTGTGCTTGGCAGGTACTGAATTTTTCACAAGTTGAAGGTTTGTGGTAACCCTGCATAGAGCAAGTCTATAGGGACCATTTTTCCAACAGCATTTGTTCACCTCATGTCTCTGTGTCACATTTGGATAATTCTCATAATATTTCAAACTTTTCCATTATTGTTATATTTGTTATGTGATCTATGATTAGTGATCTTTGATGTTATTACTGTAATTGTTTTTGGGTGCCATAAACTGTGCATGTGTAAGACACAATATTGAAATTAGGCCAATTAATAATCCTACAGTGGCCTCTACATTTTCAAGTGAAAGGAAGAGTCACACATTTCTCACTTTGAATCAAAAGCCAGAAATGATTAAGCTTAGTAAGGAAGGCATGTCTAGAGCCAAGACAGGCTGACAGCTAGGCCTCTTATGCCAAACAGTTAGCCATGCTGTGAATGCAAAGGAAAAAGTCTTGAAGGAAATTAAAAGTGCTACTTCAGTAAACCATGAATGGTAAGAAAGTGAAACAACTTTATTACTGATATGGAGAAAATTTTAGTGGTCCGGATAGAAGATTAAACCAGCCACAATATTCCCTTAAGCCAAAGTTCAATCCAGAGCAAGGTCCTAACTCTTTTCAATTCTGTGAAGGCTGAGAGAGGAGAGGAAGCTGCAGAAGAAAAGTTTGAAGCTAGCAGAGGTTGGTTCATGAGGTTGACGGAAAGAAGCCATCTCTACAACATAAAAGAGCAAGATGAAGCACCAAATGCTGATGTAGAAGCTGCAGCAAGTTATCCAGGAGACCTAGATAAGATAATTCATAAAGGTAGCTACACTAAATAATAGATTTTCAATGTATTGCTGAGATGACAACAAAGGATTTGGAATATTACATAAACTTAGTTAAGAAAGCAAAGCAAAGTTTGAGAGGATTTACTCCAATTTTGAAAGAAGCTCTCATGTAGGTAAAATGCTATCTAACAGCATCGCATACTGTAGAGAAATCTTTCGGGAATGGAAGAGTCAATCGACATGGCTAACGTCACTGTTGTCTTATTCTAAGAAATTGCCACGGCCACCCCAGCCTTCAGCAACCATCACCCTGATCAGTCAGCAACCATCGATATCCAGGCAAAAGCCTCTACCAAAAAAAGATTACGACTCTCTAAAGGCTCAGCTGATGATTAGCATTTTTTAGCATAAAGTATTTTTAAATTGAAGTACGTACATTTCTTAGACATAATGCTATTGCACACTTAATAGACTACAGTATGGTGTAAACATAGCTTTTATATGCACTATGAAACCAAAAAAAATTAGTGTGACTCACTTTATTGCACTATTTCCTTTATTGCGGCAGTCTGGAACTGAACCTGCAACACCTCCGAGGTTTACCTATACAAGTTACTCTGTTTTCTAGTGTTTGATTGTTGCTGTAAATCAAAAACAAGTCTGTATTACAGTTGACCCATAAACAAACACTGGGGTTAGGAGTGCAGACCCCACAGGCATTTGAAAATCTGTGTATAACTTTGCAGTTGGCCCTCTGTATCTGCAGTTCTGCATCTGGGGATTCAACACATCATGGATCATGTAGTAGTGTAGTATATATTTATTAAAAAAACTCCACATATAAGTGGATCCTTGAACTTCAAACCCATATTATTCAAGGGTCATCTGTAATTGTAAATGGTTCTCTGTTTCCAAACTACTGTTCTCATTCCTCAATATAATTATGGGCACTTATTTTTGGTGTATTGCGCTGAAGAATAACATGACTTAAATTACACTTATTGATTTAGCAAAACCAAAGGGATGGTTAGGGGAGCAACATGGGGGCATTGAAAAGAATATGAAACCAATGATTATATTTCTGATTAACATTTGTTCAAAGTATCTTAGTTATGCATCCTTTATCCTTGCTAATGCAGTCAAAACAGACTTAAAAAATGTAACACTCTCTATTAGTTATTATTTTTTTTCTGACTTGTTATAGAAAGCTATGCCTTGGATTTTTTTGTTTTGATTAAAACTGAAATTATGTTTACCATAAATATGGGCTGAAAATATTCCAGCCTATATATTACCCTTGTAAAACTTTGATTTACAGAATTTTGAATTCAGAAGTGACTGTCAGATACCTCTGTCACTAAGAAGCTCTGTAACCTTGAATCTTAATTTCCTCATCTGTAAAATGGGGATAAAAATACTATCTAGGGTGTTTGTAAAGATTAAATACGCCAATTTGTGTGAAAGTGTTCAACTAAAAACAAAGTTTTTAAAACTCAAACACTACACAAGTGCATTTTTATTCCTAATGCCATTACCTAGTTTCCATGTTATTAATCTTAGATTTTTTTTATAGAAAATAAAAGCTTTTAAAGTAGTTTTTATTCATGGAAGTAGAAATTGCAATTTCTTTGCAATTTTTTAGGGTAACTAGTAAACATAAAAAAAATCAAATGGCCATTAGTATTACAGTTTGATTTTCATGGCCATTAGTATTTACAGTCTGATTTTCCCTTTAATGTTACTTTGTTTGGTATGAAAGAATATGCTTTGTTCAGTTTTGTTTCTTTCCTTTCTTGTAAAAATAATGATGATGATAATCATAATAGCAAAATTTATCAGGTCCTAATGGCATGCTGGGCATTAAGTTTAAAATAAGATATCTTATTGAATTCTCAATACACCTGTAAAGTGGGCACTATTGTTGTACACATTTCATAAATAAAGTGAGACTTAGAAGCATTGAAAATAATGTGTCTGGTATCACAGGACTAGGGAGTGAAGCAGAATTCCAGCTCAGACAGTCAGCAACAGGAATTCATATCCTTGCTAGTTTATGCTTGCTGTCGTCACACTGATAGGTAGGTTTCCAAGGATCTCAAACCCTAGAAGGTCAGGTCTCTGTCTTAAGACTTTTCCACATAATTATTCACCTTAATATTTCTTCAAAAGACTTGACCACATTGTTAGCTCAAAGTTGGTCAATAAATATAGTTGAAGGCTCTTTGGTGCCATAGAGTAGATTAGGGTAGGGACTTGGGTGTTCAAGTTTGAGCACAAACCAGAGGGTGAAAACCTTAAATTTTGCCTTATCCTAGTTGTAGCCCATAGTAGGTGCTCAATAAAAATGTGTGGAGTTTTTTTTGGACGACTCCATTCTCGATTAGAACTGACAAGGTCCTGCAATAGTTCTACATCATAGAAATCAAAAACTTAATATAATACATTTTTTAAAGATCAAAAGAACTTGGCTACTTATTATATTCATCCTTGGACAGTTTTCAGTGACTGTATTATTGCAATTTAACCTGTAGATGCAAACCTTTAAGAACATGAAAGCTTCAGGCCTTGGTCAATTTTTCTCAGGCTTTTAATGGTAAATAAAAATATCTTTATGACAAGTGTAAAGAAAAGTAGAGAAGGACTTCAAAGGACATGGAAGCAAAATATGACTGAAGCAAGAAATGCTAAGTTTTAAATGCAAATGAATATGTTGATTGATTCAGAAAAGTGGTACTTTTAAAGAGCATGTTGGCTTCTTTTGCCTTAATCTTTTCATTTAGAATTAAAAATCACACAGGCATTCTAACCAAACGCTGGTAATTGCATATAACAAGGAACAACATAATTACTTTTTTTTTTTTCTTTTTTTTTTCTTTCCTGTGTCTCATTGCACATGTGCGTGCTGCTATTACCTAGGAGAGGAACGAGTGTATATCAGCTGTAAAAATCCAAAGAATATAGGAAATTCCTATAATTGGTCCCTAACTGTCTGGGGAGAGCTGCTTCACACAAATAAATGATCTTGAACAAATCTTATTCCTATTCGGTAGTATGTTTCCTTCAAATCACAAATGGGAGGAAAAATACAAATTCCAATTAGTGTAATTTTGTAGGAAAAAAAAAAAAAGACATGGAAGGTATCCTTTAACATCCTAGATATGCTTATAAATTCTCAAAGCTACTGAGACTTAGTGACTTCGGAGAACTTAAAGTATGTTAAAAAGATAGACCCGCATTTAAATGCTGATCTCAAATTTTCACTGGGGACCACTAAAAAGCCTTTCAGAAGAAAAGACCAGGATCAGCAAAACATGAAATCATTATAGCAGCAGACTTTCTAAGTCGGCTTTATATTATACTTTCGATAAGGACACTTGTTTAAGGACATGATAGTTTTAGCCTGCATGTAATGCGTACTCACTTACTGGGTGGGGGGATGGAGGAGGTTGGCAGGGAAGGATGGAGTGCTTTGCCTGGGAGGTCACAGACCAAGACACAGGAGAACTGGCCTAGATCCAAGCTATTTCTTAACAGTTCATCTGTGAAGGCATTCTTCTAATTCCTAATGAGGGAAGAAAAATGAACAGTGGACAGTCTTGGCTTATAAATGTGCCCCTGAAATATAAGGACATGATTTTGACTATTGAAAAGGTAGCCATGGTGGAATAGTTCCCAAATGTGCTCACCTTCTTTCAGAATCACTTGATCTCAGTTGTTATTCCTTTTGATTAAAAAACAAAACAAAACAAAAAACTGGATGTGGCTCTCTCTTCAAGCTTATTAACACAGCTGTGCACATTAGCCAACGAGGTCACTTTAAAGTAAAGCAAGCATCTCCCCACCCCCACCCCTAGGAACAGAGCAGACTGTGAGCTGGATGTGATCAAAGAGCATGTCACTGCTATCCTAGTAGATCCACAGCACACTTTTATATTTGTAATGTGGCCTTTTTCTCACTCTTTCCTCTTGCCAAACTCCCACCTCAGCTTTTAAAAAAAAATACCATAAGTAGATTTGAATAATTGCAAAGATAAAGCCATTTTATTTTTCCAAAAATTCAATTTCTAATTCAAAAAATGAAGGTCTGAGAGAAAGTTTAAGCATCCTATTTTCAGCCGCTGAAAATAAGGAATTGAATAAAAAAGAATGTTAAGTCTAAAAACAATGGTATAAGAAGCCATTTCAGATGAGCTTTAATACTTGCAGAACAGACAATACGCTGTAGGCGAGAGGAGGGGAGCAGAGAAATGGTCCGTTAGAGCCTCTTTCCTACATTGTTTATCTACTTTGTATGTATAAAAATGCTCCCATTTGCCTCCGGGCACCTATATAGCAAAATTCAGAACCATGAAAGAATAACTAAACGTAAAAAAGTAAACCAAAATCACAATTGTTCCTGGCCAAACTGGAATCTCACTTCCTATCAGAAAAGACAGAGGAAAAAGAAAAAAAAAAAAAAAAAAAGCTTCACTATTTACTTTATGAAAATGTTTAGAAAAAAGTCTGCACTTAAGTGGAAGTTTGTTTTGACTGAAGTAGGCTTTTCTGGCAGAGTACTTTTAATAAAAGAGAAAGAACTTGCCAGTTACTCACTGCATTGAAAGCATTTCAGAATTGGAACCCTTTCATAAGTTCTTAATGTAACCACTGCTGCTTCTAAATGTGAACTGTCTCAAAGATTCCTGGAAGGATCTATTTTGGATAGGGTCATTTGCTGGTTTCCGATGTTTCATGCATATTTTTGTTTTAATTTAGTGAGCAGATGATTTTTCGAGGTTTCCATTGACATAAATAATGGCAGAAAGCCTGAATCAAGATGTCTATCAGAGCAAACCAAGGAAAATGATTCTGTTTTTTTTTTGTTTGTTTGTTTGGTTTGTTTTTTTTTTTGTTTTTTAAGAATTTGACCTCAAAATTACACCAAGAAATTTCAATTGGAGGAAAGAATATATGGCATGTGTGATATTCTCCATTGCATAAATCATCATATATCCACATATTAGTATATGCATCTTACGTATGTTTAGTTTTGTAACATCTTAATTATAAAGTAAGTTATCATGAACATATAGCTTCATTACATAGAATCTTAGGAAAAGCCTCATTAAATACAGGGATTTCTGCTGTTATTCAGTATCAAATATAACAGAGAGACTGTTTAGCATGAACTTCCTGGAAACATTTGAAGACACTTCAATGTCATTTTATGTTGACTGAGATGGAACGTGGACTATTTCCTCAACTTCCTGCCTAAAGCACTGAGCAAAAAGACACCTATTAAATCTGAAGATTAAAGGCAAGCCAGCTTTATAGCAGACAAAATTAATTCTTTAACTTATTGCCTTGCAAGTTAAAAGCAAAAGACTTTCTGATTATAGATATTAAGACCCTATAATGTCATCCTTCAAAAGCACATGTTAATACAAAATCCTTATAAAATATGATTTTGGTGTCATTTTATAGACAGATATATCGTCTCTTCTGAAGTTTGAGGAATGTCATTGAAGTGACTTTCTAAATACCTTAGGAAGACTTTTCATTCATTATACTAGTATATTTTATATCCTGTAAAAATAGTACAGTAATGGGGCTTCCCTGGTGGTGCAGTGGTTGAGAATCTGCCTGCCAGTGCAGGGGACACGGGTTCAAGCCCTGGTCAGGGAAGATACCACATGCCGCGGAACAACTGGGCCCGTGAGCCACAACTACTGAGCCTGCGCGTCTGGAGCCTGTGCTCCGCAACAAGAGAGGCCGCGATAGTGAGAGGCCTGCGCACCGTGATGAAGAGTGGCCCCCTGCTTCCCGCAACTAGAGAAAGCCTTCGCACAGAAACGAAGACCCAAACACAGACAAAAATAAATAAATTAATTAATTAAAAAAAAAAAATAGTACAGTAACCATCAAGTAGTAATTTGACTTTGAGCTGGACTAGTTTGCATTAATGCTTCTCTTAGTCTTTATCCATAAAAGACTCCTGTTACTTATTCCTGCATTTGAAAAATTATGGGATGCACATCTCAATGTTTGAAACTTCAGAAGGTTTTCTTTGTATAGGCTACTCTTTTATACTATAAAGCCTACAGTATAAACTGTAATGTGAATGATAATAGATTTATAGGGTAAGATATTCTTTCCTAGTAGGCATGAACAGTCTCTTCTTGTTATTGAGAAATCATATTTTGTCTTAATTAAGACTCGAGTTTCTGTGGTACTAAATGAGATGCCTAAAATCCCTCAACATTCCTATCATGTATGAAAAAGAAAGAACAAAAAAAAGTTGACAAGGTGAAAATAATTAATTCAGAACATTTGGAAGAGAACTAAGAATTTTAATAGAGAGGTACTTCATTTATAAGTATCTTGTTCATATCAAATCATGAGTTCTTGAATAATTCTATTTCTTTGGTGTTTGCTACTAATATTTAGACAGTTATTCAAAGAGAGCTTTGGACAGTCATCATGCAGTACTTGCTGCGGTGGATATTTTTTGACTATCATCATTGCATTGTACTATGGTGTGGAATAGATTTTCTCTTTAAAGCCAGTTAAGGAGGCTAATGAATATTTGATTTAACGGAACTTTAATTTTCCTGTTGTTTTAATGTCAAACACCAAAGAGGATAGGGAATCTGAAAATCTATGAAAACCCTCATCTTTCAATTCAGTCTATGGATCTACTTGTGCAATAGAACAATTTATGTAATTTAGTATGTAGAGAAAACTTTTTTAGGAATTAAGGGGGTCAAAGTGACAGATGGGATTTAAATAACTGACAAATAGAGGATTTTAGTTGGAGAGAATGTGAGTGCTGAGACAGCATTTCCCATTTCATCCTATTTTTGTGTAAAGGAAATAGGTAGGGAAATGCAGACCATTTACATGTCCTCTTTGCATGTTTTTCTCCCGAATGCATACCACACTCACCTTCTATCAACAACTTTAAAACGTAAGTGGAATGAATCATAAGGAGCATTGGATCTGCTATACAAAGTATTCTCTGGACACACTATTAGCATTCTTCTACAGTGAATGATAAAAGTCGTTCATACAGGGATTTAGGAGCCTTGACACTTTTACTCTCTTAATGTCAGTTTGGTATATAGCAAGTGTCTAATATTTTACACATTTAATTTGTGTACTTGTTCCCAGAACTATAGTTATTTCCTAGTATGAATATTTTATAAAATGTATGAATGTTTTGCTAATTAACTGAGGTGGTTCAAGACTAATTGACACTGGTTCTTTATTTGGACTGTATTTTCTTTATTTTAGTAATAACACCACCAATAATAAGATATTATATACAGCAAGGCTCTTCTTTTCTCATGATCACTATTAATTAGGATGAAAAACAAGGACAGAAAACAAGATCATTGTTCCTAAGAGACAGTTACTTACACATTTTACAAAGTGGAAGCACCCTCTTTGTCCTTCATTTTAAAAACCTTTTTGTCCCCAAATCGTTCCCTAGCAAATAAGCCCACTGTCATAAGAGCAAATTAAAAATCTCTTTTGGAAATAGTGTGGCAAAACCAGGAATGGGAATTGTTGCTCTAAAGAGTTCTATTTGCATTTTCTCTTTACGCATTTTTATGTTAGAAAGCTTCTAAAATGCGCCCATTTGCCTTTCTTAGAGACTAAAGGGAGTTCCTCTGTGATAGCTACTGCCCTTCAGGGAGATATAGGATCTATTTCCTCAAGGGAAGAAACGGGAAGTGTGTTCCCTGGCAGTGTTCACTGCCGCAAAATATATAGGTGCATAATGCTTAGGACTCACCCAATTATCTGGATGGATGCATTGCTTCTTCAGTTTCCCTTTCATAGCCTACCTGAAGCATATAACTGCCATGATATCTTTAAATGGGTTTAAGTTGACTAGGACTTCAGTTGGAATGCCGCCACTGAGGAGGTGATGTGTCTATGATATATCTCACCCCTTTCATGACTTTCCCAGTGGTCTGTTGCTCTGTCTGACCAGCAGTGTCCCCTTCCTTCCCTTCTTGCTAGATCTGTTGTGACTTTCCTAAAGCTGTAATCCCAACAGAGAAGGGACATCTTCTCAGAGAGCTCTCTTACTTTTTTCGGTTCAAATACTACAGACGTATTTTGTGCTAGATGTATTTATATTAAATGTATTTATATTTTTAAATGTATTTATATTTTATTTTATAAACATCTGCATTATGAAGTCAGTGTGGCCAGAACCATTTTTTTAATAACTACAGGAAGGAACACTATGCAACCTCCCCAAACGTTGACCTAAACAAACTTAATCATGGGTTTCCTAATTTTAAGTCTTAGATTCATTAATAATAAATCCTATGTCTACCTCACAGGACTGTTCTGAAGTTCAGATGGGGACATTTATGGGAAAGTATAAAGAGCAGAACTGTGTAAAAATGAGTTATTAAAATAATTATAATCTAGTCCTTTTGTTGTCCATGATACTAATGATATAGTTGATGAAACAATTTTATTTTGATGTATTTAATGTGTATTTTCAGGAAAATAAGTCTAATTCTTCAATGTCTATTTCTGCATTTCATTTACTGTCATAAAATTTATCAATATTTGTAAATTTTGCAAGGAATTTAATTTCAGAAACCAAACAAATATCCTAGTGTTTATCTGCATTTACTTTTTTAAATATTTAAATTTTATCTTTCCTTAATATCACTTTGCAATCTCAAAGCTTATGTTTTCAATGTTCATTAAGTAACATTTTCTTGAGTACACACTGCCAAACATTCTTAATTGCTAGGTGGAGAGTAGCAAATTTGTCTTTTACCTTCATTTTTCTTAAAAGTTCAAATATCAAGTATGAATGGGACCATTGAAACTGTAGTTGATTTAAAATCCACAAAACCAAAATGAAATATAAGCCATGATTGTTGAGATACTATTTTTTATATAGAATCCGTTGGAACCCTTTTTCTAGGTCTTTCTTTGATGCAATTTTATTTCCATATTGAATCAATGTAAGGATCTTCACTGAGGCAATTAATGTAGATAAATGGAACTATATAAAAGTTTATTAAAACATAAATTTACCAGACCATACAAAACTTTAATTCTGTTTGATTTTCTTGAAATGAACTGTACGAAAACAAGGGGATGAAATTGGATTAATTTTCCACATGCTGGAGTCAAATGAACATATTTTGATATTTACATGTATTTCCCCAGGCTTTCCCATCAGCAACCTTGTTTGTTCAATAGATGGTAACATAAAATATCAGTCACCAATACCATCACAATATTTTCTAACCCAAAGTTCACTTAGGTTGTCATCTAAAATTATTTCATATAAAATGTTAAATCCCATATTTATCAGTGGTGCAGAGGCAAGTCTTAACAGCCACTGAAAATATTGGCACTTTGTAAATAAAGAGTTATTGATGCAGAATGGACTCCATATGATGCTGGCAGAAAATAAGGAACAATAAAGATGGTGCAATCACATTGTTGAGACTCAGGATCACAGTTACCCCACGTAATCCAAAACTGACACACCATTCTGCTTCCCCACCTTTCTTCTTCCCACTACTTAACTTTCATGCCTCTGCTTTCCAATTCTTTTTCTCTGTTTCCCACTCACTCATAACACTTAGCCCACCGTTCCTGTTGCATATGTGCTCTTGTTTCTCTTTAATTTTTGTCCATATTAAAGGGTCTATGGAATTTCAAACAAAATATATAAAGACCTTCTAACCCTCTTTCTTTAGGCCTCTCATGGCTTTTAATCATATATTTGTCTTGTTTCTCTGTTGTTAGGGATCTAGTTCCTTATCTTTTGGGCTGTCCCAACTTGTTCTTCAAAAGTAGCTTCCAACAAAACATAAAACATCAAAATAACAAATATTACATACAAATGTGGAAAAATGCAAAAGAAAGAAAATGTAGTGTCATAAAACTGAACTAGAAAAGAATGTATGCCCTGGAGGCCCATGCAGACAGCTTTTACTGCACACCAGACTTTAAGCTTTTCAGTAGCAAACACAGGAGAAATGTACTACCCACTATCCACAGTGTCCAGAGCATGCATTTCTCAAAATAACCTCTCTGATCCTAAGAGAAATATTTCTCCTGATGGTACAAACAAAAAGATCGATGGAGATAGCACATTGGAATTAACTGGGAGCTTTTAAGA
Source organism: Balaenoptera acutorostrata (assembly GCF_949987535.1). Classification (NCBI taxonomy): domain Eukaryota; kingdom Metazoa; phylum Chordata; class Mammalia; order Artiodactyla; family Balaenopteridae; genus Balaenoptera; species Balaenoptera acutorostrata. The sequence continues at coordinate 39,395,991 of NC_080081.1, forward strand.
AACACCAGTTAAAGGCCCCACCCCAGATCAATTAAATCAGAATCTTTGTAGGTAAAAACCCAAAACTGTTATTTTTAAAAAGCACTGAAAGTGATTATAATGTTCTCTTAGGGTTGAGAAGACCTCACCTAGAGTAGAGAGGACTGGACCCTAGAATGGAAGCAGCTAAATACCAGATGTATGTACTTGTCAGTATGATTCCCCTGGGTTTTCTGATTTCTAAATCAAAAAGTTTGACTTAGATACTTTAAAGGATATATCATTTTGCAATATTTTTCTCCTATTCTTCCAGCGGTGGACTTTTACCTCTAATAGCTCTCATGCTGCACAGTTTCCAGAAAAAGCTAAGATATACATGGATTGCCACCTGTGATCCTCGTAATTAATGGTCAGTTCCGGCAATGTGAGCCAGACACTTTGTGTGACTAAATTCTGGACCCCAGGAGGTACATTTAGTCTTTCAGACAATAATTGAATAAAAGTGCTCTTGTCATAAATCACTAGCCATTGACATTAGCAAGCATGTTCTTTTATGATTTAACTCTTTCTTAAACCCCAAGAATATTATTGTTTTTTTAAAAAAATAAGGCCATGGGGAAAATAGCATTTCCAGTAGCAGAAGAGAAATCAGCTGATGGAATTACCTAATGAAGGGTGTATTTCAGATAAAGAAAAATATTCAACTCTGTCACAAAAATAACCTCCAAACACCAACAAAGACTACTCGAAAATAATTCAGTCGGCCTTAATTATTAACTGTTTATTACCTGTGACCAAATGTGAGAACTGTTTTAGAGTTAATGAAAGCATGATTACTTATTTCAAGGGTACATATCCAGAGTCAGATTGGGTACTGGAGAGCAGATGTCGTGCTATGTACAACCTGAGCCTATTACAGCGATTGCCTCCCCGCTGGATTGGGTAACCAGATGTACAAGTCATACACTTTGAGAAGCAAAACTGCTGATTGTCAGGATGGTTTTAATTTTAAAGTAATAGTCACATATTTGGGATATGTTCAAATCCTTGGCGATACTGGATATTAACAGCCACTACAGATTCAAGAAATTGCAGTCTACAAACAAGTTTCTATATAGTTGCATTTTTTTTTTTTTTTCCACAGAGAATTGGGAGAAAAGGAGATGAAGTTAGAGAATTTTATATGATCACTCTGCCAGTTTCATTGGTAACTTCTGTGCTGGAATCAAATGGGGAGTTTGCTCTGATTGCAATATCCAACTGTGCTGAATCTCTGAGCGATTAAGACTTGTTAATAGCGGTGAAGACGCAAGAAAACTGCTTACAGATTTGAATGGCAACACTGAACAGTCAGAACAAAGCCAAATTGTTTTAATGGAGCAAATTTAATTCACACATAGTGTGACAGCTGATGTCAGAAGAAAGTCTCCTGTTAACGTTTCAGATGGTTATGTTATTACTTGGGTGATTTGATAGAATCCATCATGGCTTATGCAAAATAGGACATGGCAGATGTCGGGGCAGAAGAAGGCGCACATGTGATAGCGCTGCCTAGAGTTTTGCCCTTGAAAACTGGGGGTGGGGTGGCGGGGGAGTCACATTTCCTTCCTGATACAGGTACCAATGCTTAGGATTCTCACTATTGGAGATCCATGTCCTCAATCAAACAGATATAAATACTGTTGATATTGTTTTGTACTATTTTACTTTAAACCACAACTGTTCCATTTTGTTTCCTGGGAGAATTTTGTATGATTTGATCAAAGTATTTAGTTACTCTGATTTGTACTAGCTATTTTCAATGATATATTAATAAATTACCATTAAGTTCAGTACTTTAGGTCAACAAGTGGCACAGACCATAAATAAACCATGAACACACGAAAACCATCCTAACCATACTTTAAATATTTCATGCAATTTACATAACTTGCTTAAATAATTGATACCATGTACTGAATGCCCATGATGTGCCTGCAATGTGCTAAACAGTCTAAATATACCAGATCATTTGGTCCTCACAACAACTCAATGAAGAGAGCATGTGCATTTCCACCGTTTTTTAGAGGAGGATACTAAGGCTCAATGAGACAGAGTACTTTACTCAGAATCTCTCAAACAGTAAAGGTAGGCTCCAAGGCCACTTCATATAATAAAGAAATTCATGCATTTTCTATTGAGTTAAAATGGACTTCCTTCCGGTCTCTTTCTCTCTCTCTCTCATATAAAATTTCATTTTTTTTATGATATATGCATGACTACTGAAAATAAGACTGGAATTAGCTTCTTTATGGACATTCCTTTCAGCTTCAAAAATTTTTAGCAATCTTTGACATGGAATTGATCAGATTTTCTCTCCTTTTTAGGCATTTTTAAATTGTGCTTTTTAGTAAAAGTCAAGTAATCGATTACGGACAAAGAAAATCAAATAATCCTTGTGGCTGATGACACTTTTAGGCCAAGCAGATTTTGAGTAGCTGGAAGAGACCACCAGAGAAGAAAGAATTCCCTTTTATTCCTGTATATTAATAGCACATAAGTAGCTTTAGCAGAATCTGTAACAATAGCGCTACCTCTCACTATTGCAGACAGAGCTGAAAAAATGTAGATAGGTTAAATGTTCTAAAATGTATTATAAAATTACATGTCACAGCAGCTGAAAGCCAATTTGCATTACAACATAGCTCACTGTGCAAGAGTTGAATCATCTCTATTTTGGTAACCGTTCTTTATCACTAAAGATAATTCACGCTATATTTTCATTGTTATGATGGAGGCAAGAGGATCACCCCAAAGTTTTGACCTACAAAATTACACTTGAGAAAGCAGATTGAGGAAATAGTGATAGATATTCTGGTGCTTTCTTTGAGTTTGTGGTTGGAGAATTCAACAGACAAGATTTGATTTAAATAGATTACCAATCAGTCTTCTTCCTGACATTATTACCTGAATATGACTTGACTTACATGTATCAGTCACTGACTCTTCATAGACAATGATAAAATATTTACCAAGTAAAATGAATAAATGAGAAGTCCTTGCTACTTACATTGCTACACAATAATGTTACAGGGTAAATAGATATAAGTAATTGCCATCAGTCATTTTATAGAGCCTTCATAAACACATTGTATAAAATTTGGGGACAGAAAAAATGGAGCCACAGATATTTTACTGTTCTGCCCTATTATTATTATTATTACCTAATTTGTAAAATGTCAAATTAAGGTTCAAGTGATTGATTCAGATTGCAATTTTAGTCTCTGCATCAAGAGATTAAACAGTGTTATCCATCTGAAACTACAGCGTTTATGTAGATAGTTTAGTTACCCTTCATTTCTAGCAGGTGCAATTAAGTATAGCATATTGAATTCTCAAAACAGGTATTCAGTCACTCCTCCCAAGCTTCCTTACTTTAGCATTAGATGATGCAGCAAACTCAAAGGACCAACCACAGGTTTAGACTCTGATGCCATATGGAACACAGGTACTCTTGAAGAGTCACAGGTGCTGCACTAAAGGGCTGATTCATTCTCTACCTTATCACTTATGCTTAGAGTTTAAGAATATTTAGCATGGTGGAGAGGAGGTAACTGCAGTTGAGGAAGCACCATCATAGGCATATAAGGGAAGCCCTTTCTTGCTTTCTGGGAGCAGGAAACATGGATAGCATTGCTTCACTGCAGTCAACATTACTAGCTCTCCAATTCTCCCACTGTCCAAGACAGTATTATAGGAGAGAAAAATGTGATGGGAAAACATGCCAACACCTCTCTCCAATTTGAAAATGTACTGTAATTTCTCCCAGTTGTGCTTTTTTAAATTGACTCCAGACAATTTTACTGCATACATTTGCAAATTCTCTTTGAGTATTCTCATTTTACATCCTCCCCTCAGAATACTGCAGTTTGCAAATCACTAATTGTTCCTCTCTCCTAAACACTGCCCACCAGTGTTCTTGTTGTGAAATTAACTTGGTTGTGAAGTACTGGTGTTTGGTTACATGTTCCACCTAATAATTTTAGAAAACCTTAAGTTTTAAGTGAATCAAAGAGAGACAGATTGAAAAAAAAGACAGGAAATGCCCCTTATAAACCAAGATGTGTAGAAAGAAAATGGAGGGAGATGTAGAAAATATAAATTGGGTACACTCAAGCTGATATCTGAAGCCAGATTTCCGGTTTGCTCTGACTATGATACCCACAAGTGCTTCCATTCCCCCCCAAGTCATAACACCATAAAACAGCAAATAAAATACAAACTAGAAAACATTATTACTTTATTCTAACAATTCACAATAGCTATTTTGATACTTCTGAAATTGTGCTGCATATTGCAATCAATGGCATCTTAAAATTAATTGATAACATATTTAATGGCACATGAAATCATAATACATTGTACAACTGATGGCATCTTAGAATCAATGAAATGCATCATTATTAACAATGATAATTAATAGTAATCTTCCCTACCCAGGAATGATTTTCATAAACCAATCCATATTATACAGTGGACTGGATATTTCTCATTCCTCACATGTCGTTGTTACTTCATAACTACAGTTTCTTTCCAGTTTCGATGGCAGAAAAATCAACCAACACAACATGATTTCTTTTTCTCTTTAAATAATCAGTTATTTGAAAGAGTTTTAAACATCAATTTGAAGGAAGACTTGAAGAGTTTAAATTGCCATCTCACCCATGCCAGATGCCACTTCTGCATTGTTTTAGAAGCTCCTGGAGTGTATTTATAGATGCCTTGTTTGCTCTCAAGCGAGTTGCTAAGTGTCTATATGCCACTGTTTGGGAGTATTTTCAGATGTACTATAGCAGCAAGCCACCCTGCAATTCAGCCTTATATTCCTTAAGAATGTGCTTTTGAATTAAAACAAAAAAGAATGAAAAAAAAAAAAAAACCCTTTAAATGAAGAAGCATGCATATGTTGTTAGAGCAAAACACAGCAAGAGAGAATTGGCTGTGGCACCACAATTTCAGTGGCTCTGATTCTCCAGGGTCATCTTAATGCTGTGTGAGCAGCAGGGCTAGTGATTCCAGGTCCCCTTGGGGTGGCCATTTATATGAGCTGCGATGAATTAGTGTGCCAAAAGAAGGGCTTATTCTGGATTATTAAAACAGCTAATTCTGTGATAAAGGGTGATTTATATCATTTATTACAAGTTTGTGTTTTTATCTAAATGAAATGACCTATATCTAAGAACCTCAGGGAGTGTTTTGAATTTTAAATTCTCCTGAATCCTGATCTTTGCTATATTGAAAATGGGAAAAGAAGGGGATACCACCCTTAGAGCTTTTGATTTTTACATTGCATATTTTTGTCAACATTGGCTTTCATAGTTATTTTGAAAACACTTGGAGGCTGTCTTAGAAGTTTTTATTAAAAATAGTCACTTTTATAGAAGTTCAATTGCTCAACATGAAAATATAATTATAGGATATAAATATTTTAAAATCATCAAAGTGCTATTGATGCAAATTTTCAACAGGGCAAATTTTCAAGAGCAGAAGTCTCCCTCTCCTGCCTTAATAAATTTCCATTTCTATACATCTTTCGAGAGACCTATTTGACTATGAACAGTCACAGGTGTCTTTAGATAGAAATTTTTTTCCATACTACCCTCACTGTGGACCTTTTAAAGGAACACATGAGACTTCGATGTATTCCTAAACTAAATTAGTCCCTGAAACAGTCACTCTTTCTAGCTTTTGATTAATTTATTGCATGAGTAGTCTAAACTTGACTATTAAGATATTTTCTTAACAATGTCTTTTTATAACCTTTCAGTTCTAGATGAGCAAGAAGAGGTGATGCAGTCATTCAGATAAAACACAAACTGCCTGCCAGGGAACCTGGATTTGTTCCAATTCTCCTCTTAGGCAAATCTTTTATCTCCCTTTGATATAGACCAGTGTTCTATAGAGCACTAAACTAATGAAAAGACTTTGTCTTTTTCTGTAACGTTATGGCATAGAATTTATAGCTACTTTATTTATTTATTTATTTATTTATTTTTGACTGTGTTGGGTCTTCGGTTCGTGCGAGGGCTTTCTCTGGTTACGGCAAGTGGGGGCCACTCTTCATCGCGGTGCGGGGACCGCTCTTCATCGCGGTGCACGGGCCTTTCACTATCGCGGCCCCTCCCGTTGCGGGGCACAGGCTCCAGACGCGCAGGCTCAGCAGTTGTGGCTCACGGGCCCAGCTGCTCCGTGGCATGTGGGATCTTCCCAGACCAGGGCTCGAACCCGTGTCCCCTGCATTAGCAGGCAGATTCTCAACCACTGCGCCACCAGGGAAGCCCGATGGCATAGAATTTAAATTTGAAATTATAGAATTGTAGAGCTGAAGGAAATCTTGCAGTCATGTAATCCAACTTTCCAAGCAGTGTAAGAATTGTGATTCAAAATTCCTTGCAGTTTCATTCAGCCTCTTTGCAAATGTATCCAGATATATGAAACTCATCCTAAGGGTGGCCTATTTCACGATGGGGCTTTAGTTGCAAGTCAAGCTAAAAATCTACTTCTCTGTTATTTTTATCTGTTACTCCTCTCTCTATGCTCTGAAATAAAAATGAATAGATCAACTTTTCTCCATCTTAAGACCCACCAAAATTTTGAAGCAACTTATTGTGCCCCTCTTTTATCGTAGATAGATCCAAATGTTATATCCCAAATTTATTTTATTTTTTATTTTTGGAGACCTTGCATTTCTTGTTCAAAAATCTGATATACAGATTTTATATGGGCACAGTATTGCCTATATATGGTCTGACAGTGGCAGAAAACTTTTGAAGTCTTGTTTCTTGTGATACAGGTACCCAATCTATGAATTTAACTTCTGAGGAGCATCACTGAAATATCTTACAAGAAAATACCATCTTAAACTCTGGTACATAAAATGAATATTTCAGGGATCGAGAAAACATGTGAAGTAGTTATGATAGACATCTTGATGTATTTGGATCTGAGCTGGTCCTTAAGGAACACATAGATTTTAACTAGAAGAAAAGATCAAGAGTAGTGTTTTCTTTCTCTCTGACACATCACCTTGTGTTGAATATTTGAACTTTATTGACCTCACAATACATTAATGACCTCAATCTTTTTGATATGTAGTTTGTCAACCATATTTGTAGTCCTGTATTTAAAGTCACCTATTTTTTTAATTCTATGTTCTATACTTGGCATAAATTATTATTAACTTCTCTGTTGTTGATTTTGACCCACTTTTACAGACTGTTAAAATTATTTTGAATTTCTGCTTTTATCTTTTATTGTTGCTATGAACTATGTATAATAATGCCTTCTATTTGACACACAGGGCTCTTATATCTTAATTTAAATTGAGTAAAACACAGTGAAAATGGAAGGTCTTTGAACTAAACTTTCATTTTGCATAGATACAAGAGAGTAAACTCAACTGTGAACCTCTAAGATATTTCTAGCTGGAGAAATCAGGAAAATTTCTTGAAAGGTATGAGCTTTTAATTGTAGATTAGAAAATGGGAAGGTGAATGAACAGTATATTTCAAGTAATTCAGATATATTCCTGGAGGTGGGAAGGTACTAGGCAACATGGTTAAATGGGAGCTTTGGTTGCTAATAGGGAAGAAATGAAAATTGAAGGTGAAGTAATATCCATTCTTTCCTTGTTTCCCCTGATCAGAAAATCAAATTTAATTTTCTAACTCTGATTCCTTACTCTTTCAAACAGCTTACCAATTAGAATTTGTCATATATATAGGTACAAAAAGCAATTTGATAGATAATTAAACTGAGCTAGACACCTGTGTTTGTAGTCCCTGTGAAAAGAGAGCATCTCTTCCTGAGAATGGCAGAAGTTCCAGGTGTGAAGTTGGTGTGGGCACACAGACTCAGATGTGCAGATAGATGGGTGGGCAGGGGTTGTGTTTTCATTGAAAGGTGGTCTCCTGTAATTAAATCAAGAGCCGGGATATGCAGGCAATTACATGCCTACTGTAACTGAAATCATGTGTTTACCATATCCATAATCTCTCTCTGAGGCACTTGTCCAAGCAAGACATTGTACAACATACTGATCTGTAGCTGAAGATGATCATTGAGGTAGAACTGAAAGATGTGTGAAAATCAGATAAAGATGTGTACATAGTTTCTTTGGAATTTATTTACTTCCCCACTTTTTTCTGAGCTTCCTCTAATTTTTCTGCTAAATTCCCCATAATTGTTATTAATGCTTTCTAATAGCAATAGTGAAAAAAATCATGAGTGAAAAAAATCGCTGAGATTTTATGCATGTAATATTTCTATCCTAGTTTAAACTTAGAGGAAACAAATTGTAGGGTTAACAATCAAGATGTCAACAAGTTCAGAATTACACACAAAAATTTTAGAATAATTTGCCAGGTTAAATCACACATATTAATCCTTTAAGTTTAGGAACAATGTTTGTAATGTGTGGCTTCTTTTCCATTCAAATCAATTATGTTTTCCAGGGGCAATATCCCAGACATAGTGGGGTAAAGAATCTCTGATGATCAGTGGAGATGAATTTATTTCACATACATCTCCAAAGAGGTGGGACTCCTGTGATACGGACCCTTCCTTGACCCTTTTTACACTCCTTCCTTTGTGATAAATAATACATTGGAGACTAAAGGTTCAAGTGATAGCTTAAAATGTAGGTCAAAATTTCATATTTAATTTCAAAATATATCATCTGGCCTAAACTATAAGTAACACAAATAGGCACCAATTTGAATTAAACATTTAAATATCCGATCTGTCTTTTCATTGTTCTCAATTGTTAGTTCTGTGTTTTAATCTGGCAGCATTATATTATTTTAAATTAATACCTTACTTCAGGTTTCTCACTAGAAAAAGCATCATAAGATATGAAAACTATTGTAATATCCTGTAAGCAATATACCATTTTGGAGTATTAGATCTATGTATTTTAGAGTATTAGATCTATGTATTTTAGATAATTCATACATGAAAAAAAGCTGAAGAATTACTTCATTTACTACATCTAGAATTAAAACTTTTTTTTGTTTTTGTTTTAAACATGTATTCATCTTTGACATTTTTTGTTTCTAGTAGCAAGATGGTATCACCTTGCTACTAGAGACTACATTGAAGTAATCCTTTCCTGCAGAGCTAAGGAACTACATCTACCTCCTGTTTCTTTCTTTGTGTGTGCAGAAAGTGAAAATGCTCATTCATAATAAGAAAATGTAAGTCTGGTAGGCACCAAGGTTTTAATATTTAATTTTCTACATTATAAAGCAGACTCTTCTCTGCCTTCCCATAAATGCAGAAATGGATAAGATTAATTAAACATTAAACCATTATTCTTCGTAAAGGAAAAGTCTTTTGCTAGTCATGTTTGATATACTTTCTTTCCAAGGTGATCTTTCCCAAGTTTAACTCTCATCCCTTTTTAATATTTTTAAAATTATTAATAAAAAAGAATGCAGTCATTTTATTGTCATTTTTCTCTTTTTTTCCCTTGTATTATTGTGACACACTTTAATATGAATTGTGGATTGATTCCAGAATACATAATTTATTTGATATTATCAAACCTAGCACTTATTTTATAGTGTTATTTTGTAGAATTGTCTGGCAGGATAGAAAAACAAATTTCTTTTCCAGATCTTTTAGCTCTAAGGAATGTATATATAGTATATATAGTATATATATATATATATATATATATATATATATATATATATATATATAGTATAGTATATACTAGTATATAGTATGTATATATAGTATATATAGTATATAGTATGTATATATAGTATATATAGTATGTATATATAGTATATATAGTATATATATATACTATATACTATATATATAGTATATATATATATACTATATACTATATATATATACTATACTATATATATATAGTATAGTATATATATATATATTCTCTATAGAATAGAGAATATGTAGCTATAGAGAAAGATAGATAGATAGATGATAGATAGATAGATAGATTCTAGGGAAGAACAGATGTTTGACTTAGCAGCCAATCTTATAGAAGTTTGTGACTATACTATTTTAACTAGTGACTCATTCCTAATAGAGTCACAAAGTAGAAAACAAAAACAAAAACAAGATATATTGGACCAAAACGTAGAGTTGAAATAAGGCCAGAATACTGGATTGAAACATACACACACACACTTTTCATGCATACAATTTCTATCATGCATTTTTACCTTCTAACATGTATAAACATAACTCATAATTGCTTGCACTTTTTCAACGTGAGTATAATTACCATGAACATAATTATAGCATTTGCCAGATTCTGTTCATCTCAGAGAGAGTTGTCTTTTTTTTTTTCCTTTCTCCCCTTCTTTTGTTAGGCATGGTTATTAGCTATCTTTCCTGTCAGATGATGATGATATACCTTCTGTTTTTTACAATGATATTAAAGAGAGCTCATGCAAACATTCAGAATAAATTATAAATATAACAGAACTGCGGATAACTATTATTCATGGTTATGTTACAGTTGTTCCAGAAGGTTGACTTCTGCCCTCAGGAGGCATTGAGTAGAAAAAGGAAAAAAAAAAAACAAAAAAAACAAAAAAAAACCCAGTAGTCAAGTGGTTAGCACTAGGCAGTAGAATATGTCTCCCATTAAGAAGAGACAAAATGATTTGATAGACCAAGATCAAACTTATTTCTACCGTCCCCTTCCTGAGTCTTTCTGAGAGTAGGTAGGGCTCCGGTAAGTCATCTAACTCATGTACTAGTGAAAAAATTCTAACAGGATTGCCTATTAGCTGCTCCATCCTCCTCTCCTAGGAGGTACACCATATTGGAACATAATTGTGTAAGCGCAAGATCTCCTTGGGGAACTCAAGCAAAGGAAAGAGATATAACACCAGTGTTAATCCACAGAAGCCTCACTAACTCTTCCTCCTTTTTAAAGGATAACCAAAGTAAAAGTTTACAACCAATAATACAAACTGGGGGTTGAATGCTAGAGGGAGAAAGTAGAAGGGTGGTAATAAAGCCACTCGGTGATATGAATTAAATAAAGTAAATAACTCAATCTAGGGAATACCTTTGTGGTACGCAACTGCCATAACTTTGATTAACCCCACTGTGTTTCAGCACCAGGTCAGGCAAGCCTTTTGACACGGTTTCTTTGAGATGTCAGTCACATTTCAATAACTTTTCAGCATGGGCTTGTAAGTCCTGTCTCTTCATTGACTTTGAATGAGGCAGGTTGCTTATGAATGCAGCTTGAAGTGTCACTCAGCGATACTTGCATTGTGTTATCTTTGACTGGCATGTCTGGGGGTTGTGGAAAAATTCCATCACATCCAGATGTGCTCTTTAAACACTGAATATCTTTACACAAGTGTTTTCTCCAGGAGAATCTGCTCAGACCCTTATGATTATAATCTGTTAGTTATTGCAGTGTTGCCTCTCACGACAGGTGTGGTAGTATATCCTAAAGGGATAAGTTCATGGGACTTGGGAACTCAGACTGTGTTTGCAATTCTGATCCCACAAGCCTTTGGGGCTACAATTTAACTAATGTATCACATTAACTGCCATACACAGAGCCTATCTAACAACCTAATTACTTTGATGAGACTACCTGTGTAATATCCTCCTACTTGGCAAAAAAAAAAAAGTGGTGCTAAAAAGATCCCAAAGCATCATCTACTTCATCTGGAAAAAAAATAATAAAAACATTCCCTTCATTAACAAAATTCAAGACATATAAACAACTGATTTGCAAATAATCCTTATGGACAAAGTGCTCCTGTCTGCAGTACTGACTCCCTTGCAATAGATGACATGAGCTGCTGGTATTCACACTAGTGAGATTAGAAAAACTATGGCTTGATATGTTATATATCCATATATACAATAAACACAAAAAAACCTTGAAATGTATAGGGGAGCTGACTCCAGATGTAGTTGGAGTAAAGACATGTTCAAAATGCCCTTCCCCACAGCATAAGCCTTTGTTCTGTTGTAGTGCAGAGAGGACGCATGCATGCATGCATGCACACGTGCGTGCACACACACACACACACATAGAGGCACCCTGCAGTGTATGAGGATATCAGGGAAAGAGTTAGTTACTACCAAAGTCCCCCAAACTCTCATTATTCCACAGAGGAGGATGTTTAGGCTGGACATATCTAGACCAGTCACAACAGGGGAGATGCTCCATGAGGAGGTTGCCCACCCCAACAATGTTTTACATGTTAGACACCAAGGGGCAGAAACGTCTAGAAAACTATGTACATCTAGAATTTCCTGTCAACAAGGTGGCCTTAGAGAATGAAGACTTCAGGGAACTCCACATCAGCCTGTTCTTCCACTGAGGTCTATTGAGCCAGGTTCTTATGAAACTACCCAAAGCACTGAGAAAACTTGTCTCCAGGGCCATCTGGATTTGGCTCTCCTCATTTAGAGACCAAATTCAATTAATTTACTACTAATCTGGGCAAGGAATATCTTTTTATAATACAAATATCTCTGGGTCCATCATGGGACAACTGTCATTTATATATTATTATTCATTTAAATTCCATGCTCCCCGCCTAACACATTAAAAAGATCAATTGACTTAAGGAAATTAAAATCTTGATTGCCATAGAAATGAAATACTATGGGCTAAAACAGTTTGAGGACACTAGGGATATTTGGGAAATACCAAAGTCAAACTTCAGCTATTTTAAACTTTTGCCTGAGTCAGCCCTATTCCTCCTTAGAAAAGGGAAGAAACGTGTCTGTGTTCTTTGCCTTACTCACCTCCCTGCTGCCAGGATGCAGGAATATTAATGCATTAATTAATAATTACTTAGTTAATAATGGATTAGACAGGCCTTTGTAACTATATTTGGCATCTAACCACCACTTACACTATTGTTTCCATATTTGAACAACTGATCTACAAATTAAATCTTTAAAAAAATCAATGTATTTATAAACTAATATCTTGGCTACACTGATCTAGTGCATGCTTATTTAGAAGAGGTAAAATTTCACTCTATTTATGAGTATATTAGAGTTCACTAGAGAACGATGTTATTGGTTGATTAAAATAGTTAAATGAAAAGTGAAATAGCTTCACTATGATAATTAACTTAATATAGGGTAGTGGCTAAAAGCCCAGGCTCTGGAACAACGTACTCAAATTTGAATCTTGATCACTATTTACTAAATATATGACATGTCTAAGTTTTTTAAAACTCTTTGAACCTCAGTTTTCTCATTTGGAAAATGGAGATATTAATAGACCACTAGGAATATTCATTGAGCTAGTACAAATAACACACTTAAAAGAATAACTGGTACATGATAAGCACTTAAAAATGTTAGCTATATTTCATATTAAATATTGGTGGAAATTTTGTAGATTATTTTGAAGAATTTTTAACCACAAAGTAAATATGTACTAATATATTTATAATACTTAGTCAACAATTTATTGAAACTGTATATTTAATTTTTAAAGTTAGGCTGAGTGGGGAACTTTCAAGATGGCAGAGGAATAAGACGCGGAGATCACCTTGCTCCCCACAAATACATCAAAAATACATCTACATGTGAAACAGCTCCTACAGAACACCTACTGAACGCTGGTAGAAGACCTTAGACTTCCCAAAAGGCAAGAAAATCCCCACGTACCTGGGTAGGGCAAAAGAAAAAAGAAAAAACAGAGACAAAAGAATAGGGACAGGACCTGCACCTCTAGGAGGGATCTGTGAAAGAGGAAAAGTTTCCACACACTAGGAAGCCCCTTCACGTGTGAAGACAGGGAGGTAGGCCCGGGGGGAAGCTTCAGAGCCATGGAGAAGAGCACAACAACAGGGGTGCAGAGGGCAAAGCGGAGAGATTCCTGCACGGAGGATTGGTGCCGACCAGCACTCACCAGCCCAAGAGGCTTGTCTGCTCACCCACTGGGGTGGGAGGGGGCTGGGAGTTGAGGCTCGGGCCTAGGAGGTTAGGTCCCAGGGAGATGACTGGCGTTGGCTGCGTGAACACAGCCTGAAGGGAGCTAGTGTGCCACAGCTAGCCGGGAGGGAGTCTGGGAAAAACTCTTGACCTTCCTAAGAGACAAGATACCATTGTTTCGGGGTGCCTGAGGAGACGGGATTCCTTCCCCATCTGCCCACAGGAGGCAGAGCACTGCCTAAACGAGCTCCAGAGAGAGGTATGAGCCACAGCTGTCAGCTCAGACACCAGAGACGGTCATGAAACTCTAATGCTACTGCTGCAGCCACCAAGACTCCTGTGTTCAAGCACAGGTCACTATCCACACCCACCCCGGGAGACTGTGCAGCCCACCACTGCCAGGGTCCCGTGATCCAGGGACAACCCCGGAAGAGCACACAGTGTGCCTCAGGCTGTTGCAACATCACGCTGGCCTCTGCCACCACAGGCTCACCCTGAACTTCAATTATAACTACCGTACCCCTCCTGCCCCCAGCTGAGTGAGCCAGAGCCCCCTAATCAGCTGCTGCTTTAACCCCATCCTGTCTGGGTGGGAACAGAGGCCTGAGGGCAACCTACACGCAGAGGTGGGTCCAAAACCAAAGCTGAACCCCGGGAGCTGTGCAAAGAAAGAAGAGAAAGGGAAATATCTCTCAGCAGCCTCAGGAGCAGCGGATTAAATCCCCACAATCAATGTGATGTACCCTGCATCTGTGGAATACCTGAATAGACAACGAATCATCCCAAAATTGAGGCAGTGGACTTTGGGAGCAACAGTAGACTTGGGGATTGCTGTCTGCAAGTGACTTGCTTCTGATTTTTATTTTTATCTTAGTGTAGTTTTTAGAACTTGTTATCATTGGTGGATTTATTTACTGGTTTGGTTGCTCTCTTCTTTTTTTATTATTCTTATTACCTTTTAAATTTTTTTATATTAATAACTTAAAAAATTTTTTTATGTTAAAAATTAAAAAAAAAATTTTTATTATTATTTTTTCTTTCTTTTTATCCTCCCTTTTCTTTGGAGCTGTGTGGCTGACAGGGTCTTGGTGCTCCAGCCTGCTGTCAGGCCTGAGCCTCTGAGGTGGGAGAGCCAAGTTCAGGACATTGGACAACCAGAGACCTCCTGGCCCCACATAATAACAGTTGGTGTGAGCTCTCCCAGAAATCTCTGTCTCAACACTAAGACCCAGCTCCACCCAACGGCCAGCAAGCTCCAGTGCTGGACACCGCATGCCAAACAACTACCAAGACAGGAACACAACCCCACCCATTAGCAGAGAGGCTGCCTAAAATCATACTAAGTTCACAGACACTCCAAAACACAGCTCTGGACACATCCATGCCCACCAGAAAGACAAGATCCAGCCCCACTCACTAGAACACAGGCACCAGTCCCCTCCACCAAAAGCTTACAAAAGCCATTGAACCAAACTTACCCACTGGGGCAGACACCAAAAACAACAAGAACTACAACCCTGCAGGCTGTGAAAAGGAAACCCCAAACACAAGAAGTTAAACAAAATGAGAAGACAGAGAAATATGCAGCAGATGAAGGAGCAAAGTAAAAACCTACCAGACCAAACAAATGAAGAGGAAATATGCACTCTACCTGAGAAAGAATTCAGAGTAATGATAGTAAACATGATCCAGAATCTTGGAAATAGAATGAATACAAGAAGCATTTAACAAGGACATAGAAGAACTAAAGAGCAAACAAACAATGAAGAAATAAAACACAATAAATGAAATTTAAAATCCTCTAGAAGGAATCAATAGCAGAATAACTGAAGCAGAAGAACGGATAGGTGACCTGGAAGATAAAATAGTGGAAATAACTAACACAGAGCAGAACACAGAAGAAAAAGAAAAAAAAAAAGAAAAGAATTGAGGACAGTCTCAGAGATCTCTGGGACAACATTAAACTCACCTACATTTGAATTGTAGGGGTCCCAGAAGAAGAAGAGAAAAAGAAAGGGTCTGAGAAAATATTTGAAGAGATTATAGTTGAAAACGTCCCTAACATGGGAAAGGAAATAGTCAATCAACTCCAGGAAGCACAGAGTGTCCCATAGAGATAAAACCAAGGAGAAACACACAAAGACACATATTAATCAAACTATTAAATCAAACTATTAAATCAAACTATTAAAAAAAATTAAATACAAATAAAATATACTAAAAGCATCAAGGGAAAAGCAACAAATAACATACAATTGAACCCGCGTAAGGTTAACAGCTGATCTTTCAGCAGAAACCCTGCAAGCCAGAAGGGAGCAGCAGGACATATTTAAAGTGATGAAAGGGAAAAACTTACAACCAAGATTACTCTACCCAGCAAGGACCTCATTCAGATTTGATGGAGAAATTAAAGCCTTTACAGACAAGCAAAAGTTAAGAGAATTCAGCACCATAAAACCAGTTTTACAGCAAATGCTAAAGGAACTTCTCTAGGCAGGAAACACAAGAGAAGGAAAAGACCTACAAAAACAAATACAAAACAATAAAGAAAATGGTAATAGGAACATACATATCAATAATTACCTTAAATGAAAATGGATTAAATGCTTCAACTGAAAGATATAGACTGGCTGAATGGATACAATAAAATATATGCCATATATATGCTGTCTAAAAGAGACCCACTTCAGACCTACAGACACATACAGACTGAAAGTGAGAGGATGGGAAAAAGTTATTCCATGAAAATGGAAATCAAAAGAAAGCTGGAGTAGCAATTTTCATATCAGACAAAATAGACTTTAAAATAAAGAGTATTACAAGAGACAAAGAAGGACACTACACAATGATCAAGGGGTCAATCCAAGAAGAAGATATAACAATTGCAAATATTTACACACCCAACATAGGAGCGCCTCAATACATAAGGCATATGCTAACAGCCATAAAAGTGGAAATTGACAGTAAAACAATAATAGTAGGGGACAAGCAGCTCATGCAGCTCAATATCAAAAAAACAAACAACCCTATCCAAAGATGGGCAGAAGACCTAAATAGACATTTCTCCAAAGAAGATATACAGATTGCCAACAAACACATGAAAGGATGCTCAACATCACTAATCATTAGAGAAATGCAAATCAAAACTACAGTATGGTATCACCTCACACCCGTCAGAATGGCCATCATTAAAAAATCTACAAACAATAAATGCTGGAGAGGGTGTGGAGAAAAGGGAACACTCTTGCACTGTTGGTGGGCATGTAAATTGATACAGCCACTATGGAGAACAGTATGCAGGTTCCTTAAAAAACTAAAACTAGAACTCCCATATGACCCAGCAATCCGACTACTAGGCATATACCCTGAGAAAACTGTAATTCAAAAAGAATCATGTACCACAATGTTCATTGTAGCACTATTTACAACAGCCTGGACATGGAAGCAACCTAAGTGTCCATCAACAGATAAATGGATAAAGAAGATGTGGCACATTTATACAATGGAATATTACTCAGCCTAAAAAAGAAATGAAATTGAGTTATTTGCAGTGAGGTGGATGGATCTAGAGTCTGTCATACAGAGTGAAGGAAGTCAGAAAGAGAAAAACAAATACCACGTGCTAACACATATATATGGAATCTAAAAAAAAAAAAAAAAAAAAAGTTCTGGTGAGCCTAGAGGCAGGACAGGAATAAAGATCCAGACATAGGGAATGGACTTGAGGACATGGGGAGGGGGAAGGGTATGCTGGGACGAAGTGAGAGAGTAGAATTGACATATTTACACTACTAAATGTAATATAAATAGCTAGTGGGCAGCAGCTGCATAGCACAGGGAGATCAGCTCAGTGCTTTGTGACCATCTAGAGAGGTGGGATATGGAGGGTGAGAGGGAGACAGAAGAGGGAGGGGATATGGGGATATATGTATACATATAGCTGATTCACTTTGTAATACAGCAGAAACTAACACAACATTGTAAAGCAATTATACTCCAATAAAGATGTTAAAAAAAAAAAAAGGCTGATCATTTTAAACTCGATGCCTATTTTATTATGTAAATATTTTGGTTATCATATTTCTCAAAACTGTCAACTCTTTATATGTAAATACATGAAGGAAAAATGTAGAAAGAGATGCTTTGAAATTCTTAAATTAAAATATAGAGAGTGTTGTAGCAAGAGGATATTAGGACATTTAACATGTTAAATAATATTCCCATTGTTCTCAACTCAGATTAATATTATATAAAATTATACATACATATGTATATAAACTTTAGGAAGAAACTTTCTTCAATTGAAATATATTTGACATATAACGTTGTGTAAGTTGAAGGTGCACAACATGTTGATTTGATACATTTATATGTTGCAATATGATTGTCATTATAACATCAGAAGAATCTTTTCAAAGGGACACTAGATGGCCAAACTAAAAGGCAGACAACATGTAAAGATGTATGCTCAATCTAAGACAAATTAAGCAAAAATAAGTGAAAATATAAGAGAGACAAGCCCACTAGAATATATGAGAGGTGATTATGGGTGACTTATTCTATATTATATTGAATTCAAAGCTAAAAAGAACTAAATTCCAAGTATGTCAAGAACTAGTTCCAAGAACTAGTATCCAAGTATGGATCATGGTGATATTCACTGATATTGAATGAGATAAATGACATAGGTTCAAAAATTCCCAGAACTTACTCACTTCTCCTTCCTCATTATGCCATATCCACAATTATGTTGTGATTTTTCTGTAGTTTAATATTTCTATAACAAAGAAATTTGTTCCCTCTTACCCCTGGCCAGGTAAAGTCTCAGAGCTTTTATTTTAAGCCATGCTCGCCACACCACACCTATACTAAGTGTAGGTAAAGGGAATACGGTTTAAGAATAAAGAATAAGGAAAAACATTTAATCATTCCCTAACAAGGTTGTATTATTCTTCCATCAGCAATGCTAATGCACGTGGTCTGTGTTCAGGCTGCCAAGTCACAGAGGAGCTGCAAAAGATGACACTGTAGGTCCAAATCCATGTCTATCTGAGGACAGTGGCACACCATGAACAGTACTGATCTAGAAGCTAGGAAAGAATAAGGGGTGAACATTTTATGAGTGTCTGCTCTACATCAGACACAGACTCTTTACAGCCATTTCTCTACTATATTTCCACACTTCTCTAAGAATCCCCAGGTTTGCAGATGAGGACCTGAGGCTCAAAGACTTGCCCAGAGTCAGAGATTTCATGAGTTACAGAACTAGGATTTGCACTCTGCACGGACTCCAAGCCCAAGACCTGTTCACTTCCACGTGACCGATTTCTAGTTCCAGGCTTGTCATTGGCTATATTGACATAAACAAGTCACTTTCCTAAGGTGTTAATTTAGGGAATTGTACCAGGACCCATCTGGTTCTTGGGAATATCTAAATTAGTAAAACTCAATGAGGTGAAACTGAATATATTCATGTCATCAACATGAATGCATCACATGGAAGGTATACAGAAATCTCTTTCTCAACACCAGTGAAATGGTTCTCATCCCACAGGGAAAGAGCTTGCTGAACAATTAATACTCTGCCAGGACAGCTGAAATCTACTCCAGACAACAATGACCATAGGAAGTACAAAATGTAAAACCAGAGAGAATCCAAAAATTTTTTTTCTATTCCCACTTCTTCTA
This sequence comes from Balaenoptera acutorostrata, assembly GCF_949987535.1. Lineage (NCBI taxonomy): Eukaryota > Metazoa > Chordata > Mammalia > Artiodactyla > Balaenopteridae > Balaenoptera > Balaenoptera acutorostrata. The sequence continues at coordinate 39,415,608 of NC_080081.1, forward strand.
ATTCACTGTGTATTTCAAAAGAAGATTCCTTTCGTTCCTCCTCCAAAGATTTAATCAAAACCAGAAAGAATTACTGAAGCTGAGGTCAATGATCTATATCAACCAATAATAGCACAGGAAAGGTAGGGGTGATACACTAGTAGATGTTAGGTTATTAAATCTAATAAAGAATAATGTAGCTTGAAAAGTGCTTTGGGTTTGTCATAAATAATACTGGGTAACCAACAATATGTTTATTGTTTTACAGCTAAGACCTGATTAAGAAGCCCCATAGGACCTTCTACCTTGTTACAGAATTAATTTTTAACATCCTTTTCTACTTCACAAGATCGAAAGATGCTTGAGGAAAGAAAACAGGTTATTTATACACTCCTATTTTTCATTACACCTATAATATTCCTTAGACATGTTGGGTATCCAGTAAGTGTATATTAAAGTCTTCCAATGAATATATATGCCTATTACATCTGAGACACCCTCACTAGTCATGTATCCAGTTGAGTTTAGAGTTTCCATTTGTCATATTTATTTGTCATGAATAGCAAAGACCTGAGCGTACTTAAACTCAGTTTATCTTCCTTGTCTCTAGCGGTAGCAGATGCCATTGCTTTGACAATACTTAGTGGTTATGAAATGCATGCATTTTACTCTCTTGAGAATATGGATTATTACTTAGTATTTAAAAACAAAAAACTCAAAGAATAATTCAGAATACTTCTGTAAATTACAATTAAAGACACATTCAGTCAGGCATGATAGCAAGCATTTTTGTTAATTTTCCTTTAACTCTTCAGGTGATTCATATTTTGAGAATTAAGATACTGTTTGGGTGATTCTTTAGTACTGTCTAGCTAATTAATCTGAACTAATTTTGAGCAATAGTATACAACATATATATATAAATAACAGATGTTTTATAACCTACAGTGACTAGGTGTTTTATGAAGAAAAAGTACAGAAATCAATTAAGTTTTTTTTCTTTTCATCACTTCTCTCAAACTTTTAATATCTTCTAAGTATTCAGAACAAGTCGGTTCTTTAACACCTCGTATTTTCTTTAGGTTAAAAAAGAATGAGATGATAAATATTAAGTTTAATTGTAGGCACAAACTCTGTCTTAATCATACTTTCATAACTTAATAGTCATATTGACCAATGATAGGTGTCATTAAATTGCTTTAGAAAGATACATATCTGAATAGAAGAGAATCAAAGTAGAGCTTCGGCAAGTGTGAAAAATTTAGGAATAGAAACATAAGTAATGAAAGCTTTTCTCTCCAACCAAGTGTATGTTTATAAGGGATGAAGAGCATCCTTTACCTTAGACATGTAATGTGAGGTGATATGTTGGAGCACAGCCAGGTCTTGATTTGCTCTAACTGGGGCCAGGCGAGGAGAGGAAAGGAAGGAGTTCTGGTTGGTAACATCTCTCAGCATTGGCAGGAAATATGCTGCCGTATATGTCCATCTGAAAGTAGCAGACCATGGCAGTCTTTATTTATGTGCTTCCCAATTCTAGGAACTTATCTTTTGTGAATCGGGTAAGGATATAAAGATGGGTAAAGAGTCCTTTACTGCAACATGTCTGTAAAAGTGAATAGATTTTGTCCTTCCAAATTTGAAGGGATGAATCAAGCTAATTTGAAAACATATTAATACCTGAATAAAGGAATGAATGAATCAATGATAAAGACAAAAACATAATTAGGGAATTTGCATACTAATTTTGATTATCTCTATTGAGTAACAGTTTTCAATGTTTGTGTCACTAAAACAAATGACAGAACTGTTTCTCAAAAAGAATAAAATTAATTTCATGGATGACCTAAGCTACAAATTAAAAGCAATATTATTTACCTGATCTCCCTGGAAGATTTTCTGGTGTGGTAGAGTTACATTAACCTGAACAGGATCCTTACTTCCTAATTATTAACTTCACCTTGAATCTCATCTTTCTCATCTGTAAAATGGTGATAACATGTTCTTCATGAGGTTATTGCTAGGAATAACCTAGAAAATATGTATAACATACCATGGAGATGAAAGCATTTAAGAGATATTGAGGTCTTTTCACAAGCATCTCTGCCATGTGAGAAAATGTTTGGTATTTACAATTAAGTGCTATATCTTATTTATATACACATTAATTTTTATTGCAGTTGGAATTGTCACATTTGTAATTCAATTATTCATAAATAAGAAAGAACAAAAGGAAAACAAATCAAGATCTAGACCAAATAATAGACATTGGGAGAGGCCTTGTCAATAAATTCAACTTGGCCATCTTAACATAAAAGCAGTTTCTTTTTTAAGACAATGTGTTAGAGTGTATTCATCATGATCAACTATACTATTAAAAAAATAGAGCAAAACAAACAAATAATCCAGAGGTAGGTGAGGAAATTGAAGCCCAGGGGAATGATATGAGTTTTATAAAATGACATACATTTATTTATTGGCAGGGCCCAAATAGTCCAAGTCTTTTGCACTTTCAAATCCAGACCACTTTCCACTTTATAACAAAAGAGTTTTCTTACAGGCAGAAATAGTCATATGATCTTGCATCAAGAAGATTTTATTCATTGCTATTACACAAGTACTTTTTCTAACTGAAAATTCTGAAAGGGGTGTAAGTTTAAGCGGCATTCTCTTGAGATTGCTGATAATATGTAAAAAAGATTACAGAGTGCAATACAAAGTAATGTGGAAAAGGGCAGAGGAAAATAATTATTCTGTATGATGGGGGAAAAAAAGCTTAAGATACTACAACAAAGACATTAAAAGTTAACATTGCTCCAGGCAGCAATATGTTGTAATTCTCTGGCAGAACACAGAGCAGATTTTCCCAATCCCAGTACAGTAACTCATGGGAGCTGCAGGTTCAATGCCTTCTAAAATGACAGCTCATGCTCATTGTTTGCTTGTGGGATGAATAGTTGGAGCTTCCAGGAGAAGCAGAAATAAGAGTCTGTATGTCCCAGACTACTCTTAGGGCCAAAATAAATTATATTCGCAAATCTTACCGTGTACGTTGATTCTTATCTTTTGTAACATTTTCCAAATTTTAAAAACAAGTGTTTATGTAAGGAAGTACTCTGAAAGAAATGAAGATTATTTTATGATAGCTTTGTCTCTCCCACTGCTCAAATCCAAGTTGTTTGAGGGATTGTATAATTGGTATCTTCAAAATCCATCAGAATATAAGGTAGGAAGTCAATAGTTATGAAGTAGATTAATAAATAGATTTTGGTTAACAATGGAGTATTCCTTTTCAATGCAATAGTGCTTCTAGACCTATTTCCTCTGCAGTGGTCTAAATAATAACCTCAAAATAAGATGTTTTTCAGCTACTTAAAAACATATGCTGACTCCTTATTGCAAAGTCTATATTTTTTGTGTCATGATATATGAGAAAATAACTTGAAGACTTTAAAGTATTACATAAATGAGAAAAAAAGCATTATCAATTGATTTTGGCAAGTTTTTAAAGAGGGCTTAATATGTGATACTGAGGATTCAAATAATGAAAATAATGAGGCCTAATCTTTGTCATATTTGACCAAGTATTCCTGTGACTAAACACTGATACAATGTAATTGAACTATGTGTAAAGAATTATGTAAGCAATAATGAGAAAGCCATTGAGTTTGTTGTGCCAGGGAAAAGTTAGAGATAATTACATTGGAAGTCATACTTTAAACCGGATCTTTAAGATTGAGTGGTGCAAAGATTACAGGAAAAAAGGGGAGAAGCAAAAGAAGAAGGGTTGTGTAGGGAAAGCCAAGTTGTTGGGTGGCAGAAAAAGGAATTAAGTCACTCAATTATAATCCTTAATTCCAGGCATTAGCCATGAGTGAGGGCTAGTGAAGATTCACATTCATAACAGATAACAGATAATACCTGGGTCCACAGAGGTGGACTGTGTACGAGAAGAATGTATAAGGCACATTTCATTACGTAATTGCACATAGACTCAGACTAAGAACAACAGTATTAATATAAATGCTTTTTCTGGATGCACTATCAGCCTTCTTCAGGGCATTTAAGTGGACCCTTATTATCTATTAATGCATAGGCATGATAAACAGTAGAGTTTTGAAAACTTTTAATTCACACACTATGTACATATATAGGCTTGGGAAAAAAGAGAAAGTATTCTTAAATTCCTCATATATTTAAATATATTTTCTGTTTTTAGGAATAGTATGAGATTATTAAAGAAGTGGCACACGAAGTTATAAATTTAGAGTAAGATGAATATATAATCGTTTTCTGCATATATTTACATATTTTATGAAAAAACATAAACGGACTGTGGAAGATCTGGCAGTGTAAAACAAAAGCCACTAAAGTGCTTAAAACACAGTGTTCCCAGCCCAACCTACTCATGACTATCTGGCCTAGTATCTTTCTAACCAACTTGCACCATTCGTTGAGGTCCTCAAGGTACTTATCTGACTTCATGCTCCATACCCTCTTCTAGTTGTTTAAGAACCATTGTAAACCATTGCTTAAGCATTTCTAAAACATGTAAGCTTCTTAAAAACAAAAAAATGCAGGTTAGGTTTCTGTTTCTCAAGGTAGATTACATTTTTGGCCAATTGATGCCTGGGTCTAAGTTCTATTCCTGAATCCTGAGGAAACAAATGAATTTGTGAAATTTCCCTATGTAACTCTACACACTTCCAAATTGCACAAATTTTGTCTACTCAACTCTAAATTTTGTTCCATGACTCTTTTCTGTGATAGTTTATTGCTGAGTAGCACATTCTGCATTTACCTATCTTACGTTAGGTAGCATAAACTAATCTAAATATCTGTTTGAAAGATACTTTTAATAGTCCTATTTCATTTTTTTAATAGATCTTTATTGGAGTGTAATTGCTTCACAATACTGTGTTAGTTTCTGTCGTACACCAAAGTGAATCAGCCATATGCATACATATGTCCCCATATCCCCTCCCTCTTGAGCCTCCCTCCCATCCTCCCTATCCCACCCCTCTAGGTTATCGCAAAGCACCGAGATGATCTCCCTGTGCTATGCTGCTGCTTCCCACTAGCTATTTTACATTCGGTAGTGTATATATATGGATGTTATTCTCACTTCGCCCCAGCTTCCCCACCACCCTGTGTCCTCAAGTCCATTCCCTATGTCTACATAAAGATGTCTACATCTTTAACCCATACCCTAACCCATACCCTAACCCTAGCCCTAACCCTAAAACTAACCCTAACCCTAACCCTAACACATACCCTACGCCGTACCCTCACCCATACCCTAACCCGTACCCTAAGCCGTACCCTAACCCTGTTCAGGTTCATCTTTATTCCTGTTCTAGGTTCATCAGTACCATTTTTTTTTTTTTTTTTAGATTCCATATATATGCGTTAGAACACGGTATTTGTTTTCCTCTTTCGGACTTACTTCACCCTGTATGACGGACTCTAGGTCCATCCACCTCACTACAAATAACTCAATTTCTTTTTTTTTATGGCTGAGTAATACTCCGTTGTATATATGTGTCATATCTTCTTTATCCATTCATCTGTCGATGGACATTTAGGTTGGTTCCATGTCCTGACTATTGTAAATAGTGCTGCAGTGAACACTGTGGTACATGTCTCTTTTTGAATTATGGTTTTCTAAGGGTATATGCCCAGTAGTAAAATTGCTGGTCATATGGTAGTTCTATTTTTAGTTTTTTAAGGAACCTCCATACTGTTTTCCATAGTGGTTGTATCAATTTACATTCCCACCAACAGTGCAGGAGTGTTCCCTTTCCACCACACCCTTTCCAGCATTTATTGTTTCCAGATTTTTTGATAATAGCCATTCTGACTGGCGTGAAGTGATACCTCATTGTAATTTTGATTTGAATTTCTCTAATAATTAGTGATGTTGAGCATCTTTTCATGTGCCTCTTGGGCATCTGTATGTCTTCCTTGGTGAAATGTCTGTTTAGGTCTTCTGCCCATTTTTTAATTGGATTGTTTGTTTTTTTGATATTGATCTCCATGAGCTGTTTGTATATTTTGGAAATTAATCCTTTGTCTGTTGTTTCATTTGCAAATATTTTCTCCCATTCTGAGGGTTGTCTTTTTGCCCTGTTTATGGTTTCTTTTGCTGTGTAAAAGCTTTTAAGTTTCATTAGGTCCCATTTGTTAATATTTGGGTTTTTTTCCATTACTCTAGGAGGTGGGTCAAAAAAGATCTTGCTGTGGTTTATGTCAAAGAGTGTTTTTCCTATGTTTTCTTCTAAGTGTTTTATAGTGTCTGACCTTACATTTAGGTCTTTAATCCATTTGGAGTTTATTTTTGTGTATGGTGTTTGGTAGTGTTCTAATTTCATTCTTTTACATGTAGCTGTCCAGTTTTCCCAGCACCACTTATTGAAGAGGCTGTCCTTTCTCCATTGTATGTTCTTGCCTCCTCGTCGTAAATTAGGTGACCATATGTGCGTGGGTTTATCTCTGGGCATTCTATCCTGTACCATTGATCTATATTTCTGTTTTTGTGCCAGTACCATACTGTCTTGATTACTGTAGCTTTGTGGTATAGTGTGAAGTCGGGGAGCCTGATTCCTCCAGCTCCATTTTTCTTTCTCAAGATTGCTTTGGCTATTCAGGGTCTTTTGTGTTTTCATACGAATTGTAAAATTTTTTGTTCTAATTCTGTGAAGAATGCCATTGGTAGTTTGATAGAGATTGCATTGAATCTGTAGATTGCTTTGGGTAGTATAGTCATTTTCACAATATTGATTCTTCCAATCCAAGAACATGATAGATTTCTCCATCTGTTTATGTGATCTTTGATTTCTTTCATTAGTGTTTTATAGTTTTCTGAGTACAAGATTGACATGGAAATGTGTAATCTTTCCTTACTTACTAATGTAATGGTGGTGTTCACGGGGAGGTAGAAGGTGCTGTGTTGATCATAACAATTATAAGCTCTCATAAATGGTTGCTTATAGAAAATGTAAGGGTACATCATGTATTTTATTCAGGTTAAGGTCCAGGACTTCTAAGCCCATTTTATTAAATGATGGTTATGATTACACCAACAATAATAATAACAACAACAATATCAACAAACAAACCCAAAAAGGGAAAAGAAAAAAAAAAAAAACCCAAAACAATCAAACTTCTAAACCTCATAAGGCTTTAGGCCCATAATGGATTTTAGGATGCAGCCTTTTATTTTTCCATTCATTACAGCCTTGCAAAAAGGACATTCTGTTTCTCACTTGGTATATTCTAAACATGATCTTAACTGTTTGTGCTTTAGTTCACTGTTATAAACCACCTGCTACTGCAAAGAAGATGTTTTAAATTCCAAGAAAAACTAAATTAATAATCATATGATGCATGCCAGGTCATATAGCTTTTTTCCGACCAAACTAATTCAAGTAAGTTACTTGTTCAACATTTGGATGCTGACCCTGGTAAATTGTGGTGACATCCAGAAAATTACTTGTTAGGAAAAGGTATTTAGGATAAATAGGTTTCAGTGTGAAGGTGTTGCAATGCCAAAGATATAAATATTTAAGAGCTTGATTAAATTTTGATTCTAAGTTCAGGGCTATCTTCAGTTGATCCTATCATACTCTATGGCTTCTTGCTTTTCAAAAACCTATGGCCGCTTGGAAAGTTAATTTAAAATTGTGTGTTTATGTTTCACCCTACTTGGCTCTCAGGAGGTCACATTTAGAATAGATCTTTCACCAACAAGAAGAAATGCTGGGAGCTCACTTGAATGAAGCACAGATAAACAAACAAAATCCACTGTGCCATATGGCAGTTGTACCATACAATTAAATTTATTATCAGATAAAACTGTTGGCTTATGCATTTCATAGTTTTTACTATATATAGCCAGTGTTTTTAGAAGTTTTCTGTAGGGTTATTTGCCCAGACTTCTGAAAAAAAATAACAATATGTCCTTGTTGCAGGAAGTGTAAGAAAATGAAATCCAACTAGAATAGTGAGCAAAATTACAGACTAGTTCCCTCTTAATCCTGGTACAAGTACTAAGAGCTATAAAGACATTTAACCTAATGAATATAACATTCTATCTGTTCGGTAATAATAAGTGTACCCTTGTATCCAATATCCACAGCAGAAGTTTTTGCAGCATATAGTCCATAAAGAGAAAGTAGGTTTCTTACCTTAAAGTTATTTAACGTTGTTGACATGAACTCTTAACTGCCAATTAGGCTGGTAAATTTTACTGAGTTCAGACAAGCTCAGTGTTGAAAAGGCAATGTCATTTTTCATTTATGGAATGATGTGCTTTTCTTAAAATTTCACATATTCTAACCCTGATCACCCAGTCAACTTACCCATGTTCCACATGGAAATATATAAGCATGTCCTTTTCTATGGGGAGTAACTGATTATTTCTTGCATTTTATGTGGGCTATTTTCAAATCCTCAAATAAGTTATATTTGAGATCTGACATTTTTATGGCTCAAAATCCTTTTTAATTTACATCCTTAATTAGGTCACATTAAGGAAAGTGCTTTTTTTTTAAATCAAATGTATCCATTCATCTGTGAAAGTGGAGATTTATATTATTACTTCAGATAAGATTGCTCTCTGTGTTTCAGAAGCTCTGATGCATTTAACAAGTGCAATTTCATAGCATGCATACATAGACAACATTATAAATAGCATTCAGTGTAACTTTTATTCAGGCTATGAATTTGTACTTTATTCTTTTTCCTTTCCTAGTCTTACTTCTGTGTTTCTCATTTTTCATTAAGCTACTTTCAAAATAATCTTAAAATGTGATGTCCTGCAATGCTTGTGCTTAGAACCCATCACAGCTCCCTCCCCCAAGAACAAAGCTGGATGTGAACCCCCCTCACTTCCACTTGGATATGCAGTTTGACTTTCTCAGTGAAGTTGGCAGTGATCCTTAAAGCTGAAAGGGAATCCTTCAAGGAGGACAATAGCGCTTTTCTTTGGCAGTAGGAAAAGATGCAAGAGAACACAATTAATTCCCTACTCTTGTCTTCAATGACTCAATTCAGCTGGGCCCGTTCACCGGCATTTTCAGTGATTGGCGTGGAAAGGAATACAGAAAAATGGATCTACAGAATTGCTCCTCAAGAGAGACAACTTACTTATCCATAACCTGTCAAATTTACCACCAATTAGTATCAGTATCATGAATTCTTTACAAATTTGGCAAGGCACTTTTTTTCTGTTTTTTTTTTGTTTTTTTTTTTTTTAAGATTGGTCCGTTTTCAGAGCATATCCTCAAAGTTCTGCCTTCTCCATTATATAAATTTCTTTCTTTTTTAAATAGAAATTGTAAAATATGATAATACAAAGTTGTGAATAATATTTGGCCCAGCGCTTGTAGAAATGGAAATTACCTGAGAGGCAACATTAATAATGAGTTTGCATATTAAGTTTACTACAATGGGTTTGACGCCTTGATTGCATTTCTGAGGTGCATTTGTTGTTGCTTTGGGGAAAGTATGTATATTGGGTTCAATAGAGCACAGAATTGTAAATTAACCTCTTATTTTCCACACCTTGAGCATAATGATTTTAATAGGGTCTGCTTGTCTATTTAAGGTAGGTAGAACAAAGAATGTTTGCTTTTATCAATATCACTAGCCTTATTTCAGTCAGTTCAGCTTAGAGTGAGAAAATATCAGTGACTGCTCATGCATCTGTTTTTAAGTTGCTTGACTAAACCCCATTCCCAAGAGGATTTTTTTTTGTCAAGTTGAATTCAACAAGAATTTATCCTATTCACGTCCTAAGAGTGGGAATGTTTAGCACTTCATTTTTCAACTAGTCTTGCTAATCTTTTCTCCTCCTCCTCCTCTTTCACCTGATAAACTTTTGAAGAAGCTGGGAAAATCATGAGTTGATTTTTGAAAGTTGTAGCAAACTTCATCAGACTCTCCTTTTGAGGTAAATGACAATTTTTTAAACAAGAGATATAATTAAAAGGAATTTATATGACTAAAGATAATATAACAATTTCATCTAATTTCCTCTGATTCTGTGTGGCTAAGTTTCCAGCATTCTCTGATTGATATTGTTATCTATGGTAAAATATCTAGGTTTGGGAGTTTCCAACTAGGTTTGAGGAATTTTCACATTCCAAAAGAAATAAGACAATCTTTGAATATCAGGCATCTAAGAGAAAGAGGGAGGATAAGAGAAGTTATGTAATTTGACAGATTCTATCATTCCTCCCAGGAGGTCAGCAATTAAAACATGTTGGAATAAGGTGAGAGAGAAGAAAACCAAAATTGTGTTAGTCAAAAATAAAGGGGAAAAAAGGAAATAATAGCAAATCAAACACCACTGCTACTCTCATTACTACTACGAGTTGGTCCTAATATTTAGCTCTAACCATCTGCCAGTCTAAGTTCATTGCATGGATTTTATCACTCATCTCAAAATCCCTTGAGCTGGGAACTGGTACACTTCCCATTTTGCTGATAGGAAACAAAGGCATTTGACTTTAAAAATTATAAGGGAGTTATATTATGCACCTCCTTTCTCTATTGCTGAAATGTATACTTGGAGGATATGAGTAACTTAGCCAAAATCACATAGCTGTCAGCATCTGGATTCTAATCCAGATAGTCTGACTAGTGCCTTTGGTCCTAATGACTATGCCATGTTACCACTTCTCATTTTAGTTGATAAAAAATAAAATTTAAATCAGAATATAATTATTACTCTCATCCAGGTATAAAATGAAAACATGTCAAAAGATTTTATTTAATTCATTCATTAATGAAGGAACCAGAAAGTTATTACATTTGATACAAAGGAGAACCCAAACTTTCACACATTAAAATAAGATAAGGAATGCTGAAGTAAATTTACAAGTGAATGCAAAACTGGCAAAAAAGTTCAATATCCTTAGGGCAGAATCAATTGTACTCTATTGAACACAATCTGCATTTTTATGAACTGGAATTATTTTTTTATTACTATCTGTTTTAATTACACATTAATCACATTTTAAGTGTCCTGTTGCTTAAAGGACTCACAAGAATCACTTTGTTCTCATAGAACACCTTTGTTACAGGCAAAATATACAGAACAGCAGGAGCAGAAGTATTTGCATTGAAAAGGGTCCAGAGATATCAGGCACAGGCTTTTTTTCTCTCCCATTCCTGGGTGGGTTGCACAGGACAGGCATTGTCTCTAGTACCACCACTGGGGTATATGCAAAGTACCTCAATACCAGGAAGCCCACAGTCTGCTCATGGTGGGAGGCTGTTCCCATAGGCACATCCTACCTGTATGACCAGCATTAACCTTTGAAGCCCCACCACAGGCTTCACCAAAACTAGATGCAAATCATAAATCCAATTTTATTACTTAACAGTGACAACAGCTTGATACAGCCTACTCCAAAACTCATATACACTCATGATTATAAGATATCATTTCTCTTTAGTTAATAAATTCTGTAGCATTGGATCAGTAACCATGGGAATCTGTGTGTGGTCAGTCCAAAACAGCTGAAATTAAACCATGCTGTGCATCATTATTTTTCTACAGTTTAAATTCTATCTGTACAGAACTGTAAAAAATAAAGAAATAAACAATGAGATAACAAAGTAGAGATAATACAGATGGCTGAGAGTTAGGACACTAAACAATTTTCAAAATATTTCACAATATTTTCATATACAGTGTAATCAAAAGTGAGACAATTTCTATATAACACCAGTCTAACTAAAGTCAAAATTCCAGTCAATATTCTTTGTATTTCTACTTATAATCAAAGTTTCTGATACATAGATATATTCATAATTGACTTTTTTTTTTTGTTTTTTCTTTTCTCCCTCCCTCCACTCCCACTATAGTTTGCAAAATTAGAATGCACAAGAAGGGACCTCCAGTTGCATAGTTTCGGAGTTAATTTAAAACTCTTTATTTTAAAATATAGTTGAAATCTTATATTCAGCAATACCTTGGTTTCGTGGAATATTGCTTTAAAGTTGGTTACAAGAAATGTTTCTCTGCTTTTCTTCATTCCTCTCATTCCTTTCATTTATTTTTTTTTCTGTAAAAAACTGAGAAAGCAGTTTAAACTATATAAACTGACAAATACCCCACTAAAATTCAATTAAAATGTATATGGTTCATGGAAGAGCAAACTTCAGTGTAGTCAATAGATAATTTTGTCCACTTTTTTTTTACATTGAATTGAAGAATTGTTTTAATTTTAAGCAGATTAAACTCAGACTTTTCTGCTAAGTTATAATTATGCTATGTTATGTTCTCTAATTTGATTCAAAAGAGAAAATAAATAAAACTCGGGTTACACTGTATAAAGCATTACTCTCTGTGATGTTACAGATTGAGCACCTTGACTTTTAATTAGCTCTATCCAGCAAAACAAGTACATTTTATTGCCTACTTCAGTGATTGCATTTCTCAGTATGATCCAGGTGTTTGACGGTCAGAGTTTTGGCAGTTACTGTATCAGAAGGAAACATGATTTGGCAATGCATAAACTCATGAAAGGTGTTCTTCTTGCTACCATATGGAACAAAAGTAATTATTAATGATGGAAGGGAGAGAGATTTTATCACTTGCAGTTTGTTGAGGAATATTCCTCAAAGCCGACAGTGTTTTGGTTGAAGTTTTAAGGCATGGGAAGTCACCTGCCTTAGGAATGTAAACAAGATTTTCCTTTGCCTTTTTCTAGGGACAATGGCAGAAGAAATATAGTCAGAAATGTTTTGTGTGGTTTTTGTTTGGATAAAGTTATATTTATCTAATTAAGATTTCAGGACGATTTGATTCTAAGAGTAGGAAAAAAGATCACACCAAGATCAGTAATTTGATTTTAACTGGGAAATTAAATATTCTAGTGAGATTGGGCTAAAGTCACAACACAAAGGAGACCCAAATAGATATAAGATATTATCTTGCAGAGGTCTTACACATTTTTGCATTTTAGTAAAACAATAAGAACTAGTATCCATTTTTGTAAAGAGTTTTTGGAGAATTTGTAGCTTCACTTATTCTTTGATAGATACTTAATTAGTTAATATGCTATATTAGGCACAGGAGATCAAGACAAATGAAAATTCCTTCCCTGGAAGAATTGTAATGCTGAGGGTGAAAGAGCAATGTTCACAGAGAGTTATAATAAGATGGATCTACTGTGGATAAGGGTTCTGCTGCTAAATGCACCAACACATGATTTAAATATGGATCTTCCACACATTATCTATGTCCTTGGACAGATGTGTTGCCTCAAGTATTGAATGATAACCATAATAATTGTGTTATAAAGCTACTCTGAAGGTAATGTGCCAGACACACTGCCTAGTTCAGAATAAGTGTTCAGAGTATGTTTAATATTAGATATGAAGTAAATGATGAGGATGGGAATTATATTAATAATAATTACATACACGGCATTGTAAGGAGTACTCACACGTAGAAGGTGAACTCAGGCTCTACTCTGTCCATTATGACTTAAATGCAAAATATGACACAGAAATAATCTAACTGGCATTATTCTGATGTCAAATTGCACTGTAAAAAAATGTGTACAAAATTAACATGTTTGCTGATATGGCGAGAGGGATGGTAGCATGACACATCTAATGATTGGATAGACTAGATGCATCTGAAATTATTTGTGAACTTCCTAAAATGTAGTTTCAAGGTAAGAGAATAATACCATTAGTTTTATAAAATTAATTATTTTTATTACAAATAGATAAGGGACAATAGTGGTGTGGGAGGCTTAATTAGCATAAAAAGGTGAAAATTACATATTGTCCTACATTTTTTTGTAGCTATTGTATTTAGACTTCTGTATATATTTAGATTGGTCTTATCAAAGCCACTCAAAAATAAGACTTGACGTACTAATTTCCAGTGACTGATCTCGCTTCCATTTAAATAACTAAGAAAATCTGCCTTTAGAATAGTGAGCAGCAAAAAGACTGTTAATTTTATGCTAGGTAATTAAAGATAAGTAAAGTGACAATGAATCTTATATTTTTACTATATTCCTTAAAAAATTTGGTAGTGGTAACAGGAATTTACCATTTTCATGACATATCACTGTTTGGCTGGTGCTTGTTATTTGGCCCTTACAATAGGCCATACATACATAGTACAGACTAAGAGTTGCTCCTTTGACCTAGTGCTTACCTATCCTGAAAACAATTGTTTGTTTATTTGTTTTCATAAAACTTTACATAGCCTATGAGATCATTTGCTTAAAAGAATATCATGAAAATATTGTGGTGTGTTAATATCTCAGAATGACAATAACTGTATCTAAATTCCATGTGTTACTAGACTCATTTCTTCACTTACTTGCCATCTCAGGTGTATGTAATTTACTTGTTATGCATGCTTTACAAAAAGGTACTTGAAAATGTGATATATTTATATACGGAGGGAGACAGAATTAGAATTTTAACTCACTTTGGTTAAATAAATAAATAAATGTTATTCCAAGAAGCCATCTGAAAGAATTGCAAGCCATATAATGAAAGAGGCATGAAATTCAATTAGTTCAAGTTGTTTATTTAGACAGTCAGTTAACCAATATGCATTGAGTAGTCACTATGTTCTAAATTCTGTTATACAGAAGGTATTAACATCCTGGAATTTGCATTCTAGTGGATAAGACTATACATCTGTGAACAAATACATTGTATAATTTCAGATCGTGGCCACTACTATAAAGAAAATGAAGCAGGGTCATAGGATAAAAATGGACTGGGTGAAGTGCTTTACTGGGGGAAAATATAAAACAAGGGTAGGCCTAGAGTCAGAGAGGTAAACAGACATATATATCAATCAAGGCTCCATTTCCTGAATGTGTATGTTACTTAGGCTCAGTGAACCTCTGTTTCCTTATCCGTAAAAGAAGGATCACACCAACCTTGCAGAATTGTCCTGAGATTACAAATATTATATGTATAATATATGTTGCATAGTAGGCCTTCAATAATTATCACTTAAGAACCATACAGTAAAAGCCACAAAGATTCTTCACGTGGCTGTGTCTTTGTCTATAGTGTCTCTTTCTCTTAGAATTGCTTTTTCAAAGACCTCATAAGCTAAACACACAGTCAGGTGTTTGTACTTAACTTTTAATTCTCACTGTAAATAAATCAATTATTCTTTGGTCAGGAGTGTTTGCTCCTCTAAAAGGGAGAAGGGAAGGTGGGCATATGCTCATTGGGTATTTTGGGAAATTATTTATCTCAGTGAACCTGGTTCAAATACATCACTACCAGCTTGCATTTCAGGGGCCACCTGGCTCATCATCTGACAACAACATGCTGTGTGACTTGAAAAGAATCATTTCCATACATTAATTTTCTGTAAATGAACATTTTTGCATAGCAGTTTTCCATTTGAGGAGCTTACACCTAGATTACAAGGACTCTTACAATGCACATTTGCTTAGATATTGTTTTGTCAGCCCATTTCTTATTAAATTCTTTTGTGTGTGTGTAAAGCCTCCTCAAATTGTCAAGCCCTTGAGACCAAGGACTCCTCTACTTCTTTAACGCTGTTATGGGAATGTGGTACACAAGGTAAGTGTTGTGTACATAGTGAGAGTTACTTGTTACAATTAAATATAATTATGTTATATAATCCACTTCAAGAGGTGTATTGTCATTTCACTAGTGATTCATCACAAAAGCTTTGATTTTTCATGTTATAAATAAGAAATCAAAGCTTCAAGATGCAAAATAGCCTTTTCTAAAACCAAATAGAGAAATGTAATAAATATTTGAACCGGCTTTTTTAATTAGCCCAAAAATTATTTTGATCTAAAATAATTTCACTATTTCTAAAATAGCATGAAAATTAATTTAGCCTTGCTGGAGATGAGTTTTGAAACAATTCTTATGTCATTATGATACTAAATACTAGGATTTTATAGAGACATTCAAATGTATAGTATAAATATGATGGAGGGTTAGAAAGTATTAGATGCAAATTTTAGACACAACTTAAAAAAAAATTAGTAATGAATATTTACATGTGCTTGTGAATAGGGAAGATGTCCAGGCTTGGGTTGATTGTATAAGCATACCAATAGAAGACAGATGCATTTTAAAAATGAAATATGCCATACTACATGATTAGGCTACATTATTGACTTACTTAGCAAAATGAATTTGATCATTCTCATAACACACAATTACCTAAATTCCATTGGCAAAATAGAACTTCAAAATAAATCATAGCTGGTAAAATACTGTTAGGTTATGGACCTGAAGTAGGGAAAGGGTGAGAAAGTATAGAGGAAGGAGAAAAAGTGGCAAAATCAGAGATTCCTCTTTTAATTAGTTAAAAATCACTTTTTCCTTTTCTTTTGAGATGTGATTAATCTTCATTACCTCTTTACAATTGTAGATGTGTGAGACTTTGCAGTGGATTAGTTATTATTGAAAAAATTTTTACAGAATGTATATATATATATAATTTTTTTTTTAATTTTATTTATTTTATTTATTTATTTTTGGCTGTGTTGGGTCTTTTTTGCTGCACGTGGGCTTTCTCCAGTTGCGGCAAGCAGGGGCTACTCTTCGTTGTGGTGCGCAGGCTTCTCATTGTGCTGGCTTCTCTTGCTGCAGAGCACGGGCTCTAGGTGTGCGGGCTTCAGTAGTTGCAGTGCGTGGGCTCAGTAGTTGCGGCTCACGGGCTTAGTTGCTCCGTGGCATGTGGGATCTTCCCAGAACAGGGATCGAACCCATGTCCCCTGCATTAGCAGGCATATTCTCAACCACTGCACCACCAGGGAAGCCCTGTAAATATATTTTTAATTTGCCCAGATGTTTTCCAGACATAGGACTGAGACCACTTATTTCAAATAAGCCACATGATTTTGACTAAAATTGAATGAATGTGACATGGCAGTGGGATTGAGCCAAACTGCTAAAATTATGCTAAAATACTTTGGTGGCCTAATTGATAGTCCATACTGCAGTGTTATTCTTTATAACATTATTAAAATGGAAAACAATATTTTGAGAAAACATATTTTCTCAAACATGCATTCACTGGTGTAAAATTGATATATATTTATTCAAATTTATTAAAATATTCACCTTGTCCCCACCCATTTATTTAATATAATACCCAGTTTAATTAAAATTACAGATTCATTTGTTAAAGAAATGGTGATTTTCATATTTATATGTGTGAATTTAACCAGTCCTGCTATATCCTTATGGATTATTCTTTATTCCTGTAACAAATGCTGTATCAGGCTATATGCTATATAGTAGAAATGGTACAAATGGAGATTAGCTTTTCCTCTAAAACTGGATTTTATTATTGTCCCGAAGTGGGATTTTTCTATCTTGAAATTGGCAAAACAAATTGTTTATGGCTTTGGCATGGGTGTCTTTTGAGCACATCTGCCTCATTCCCATTAATTGTCTTAATTTAAAATGTTATGTGTTGCTTATTATGAAGAATCTTCAGTTCCATATAATTATGTTATCAGCTTACTAGTAAGTGATCTGTGCATATCATTTAATTATTTTAAAAGATAATATCCTGAATCAGAACTGCATTATCCTTAATATACCATTTTAAAATTAGTATTAACTTTCACCATAAAATATTAAATAATCACAACTATGATTAACCTACTTCTTTTCATTTAAAGATGCTATAATCCTCTGTTACATTAAAAACAGGGTTAAGTCCAGAAATACAGTTAATGTTTGAGATAACCTTGATGATTTTCCATTTATCTTGTATTTTATATAAAACACTCACTCTTAACATAGAACACTTAAAAAATCTAGCACAAAATAGGTAAGCTGACCCTTGAACAACACGGGGTTAGGGCTGCCGATCCCTATGCAGTGGGAAATCTGCAGACTTGCTAAGTCTGCCTCGAAAACAAAAGAGTTGATAAATGACTCACCCAAGGACAGGAAGCTGAAATAGTTTGGGTAGAATCAGGACTCAAACCCTAGTTCTTTTGATTCCACATATTGTGATCTCAAATCAAGCACAAGCTTTCCCCCACACTTAGTTAATTTAAACATCTGTAAAATGAAAATACAGGTACTATATTTAGTGAAAAAAATCCACATACAAGTGGACCCACGCAGTTCAAACTCACATTGTTCAAGGGTCATCTGTGTACTTAACATGTGTATATTGGATGAATGAAGAGATGTGTATACAGTAATCACATATAAAGCAAGGCCTCAGGAGTTTTCATAAATTATCCAGTTTAATACTCACAATAACTCTGCAACAAGCAAAGGTACTATTATTGACTGGCTTCCACATGTGCGGAACTTTATATACTTAATTTTCCTTAATTCTAACAGCATATTCTTTATTTTAGCAGTGGAAAAATAGAGATTTCAAAAGTTAGGTGACTTGGTCAATGACATCATTATCTTAGTGGTCAAGTGAGTATGGATGACAGTTCTGGCTGACTCAGAAGTCTATCATAATTTCTTGCCCTATATTACTATTTATATATGAGATTGTTAACTTTAATGATGCACATGATTCAATATTATATATCTGATTGGGCTATCAGTATATTGTACATTCAAGCAAATGTGAAGATATGAGCTTTAGAACTTAATAAATATTATTCTTCAGATATGCATAAATTTAATGGCTGAGAAGAAAATGGAAAGCTGCTTGTTTAAAAAAGAAAGAAAACAATTTAAAAAAAGACAAAAAATGTATTTCATCCCTTAGGTGTAAAAGATGCTGTATCTTTCTTCTTCCCACTCATCTTCTAAGGGGGCAGATTTTCATCTGGAAAATTAGGTCATTTCTGAATGATCGCAGTGTCTTTCTTGCAAATTTTAAAATCAAATTTTAATATCTTTCTCTCAAATTTTAATAAAAATTTATTTTACAAATAGGCAAGTGTTATAATAGTTAATTCGTGTGCTCACTTTATCTCTGAGTACACAGAGAATTTGCAGTTAGAATTATTTATTTCAGGACTTGACTGTCAATGACCCATTCTTTTCCAGTTAGATAGAATGCAAGTCTCAAAACCTGTAACCAAAGAATACAGTCTTTCATTTTCTAAAATAAAGTGTTCTGCTTCTTGTGTTTTTATTTCCAAAGTTTAGAGTTCCTTTGCCCAATAATATTATTTTAATTTACTAAATTACTGGCAGATAAAGGAAGACTTTCCATTTTACTTGATTTTTTTTCTTAGACAAAAATAGTACAATCCTCTATATTTTCAGACTTTTGCCAAAAACTGTAGGCAATTTCATGTGGTCTTTCCACATCAGTTTGTAATCCAACTATTAGAAAAGAGACAGAAGATACTGAATGAATGAAACAAGAACTCCAAGGCCAGGAGGCTTCAATTTTGAAAGAGTGTTAGTGGCAAAATATGTGACTGTAGACATAGTAGTGTGAGTGATGAGAGAGGATTTGAGTTTAAGAGTAAGATAATCTTGTGAAGGAAGTTTCAAAAGAGCAGTCTAGGGAAGAGGAGATTTTAGTTCAGTGAAGTTGAATTGATTGAAATATGAAATTAAGGATTCTCTTATAGAAAGACCGGGACCCTAAAAGTTAAAACCATTTCATTGTATAACCAGATATAATTTATATGTTTAGTAATCCAAAGGGATCATTTGTGCAGTGTCATGCTATGCAAATTTGCAGTTGATTTAAATCCTATAGTGTAATTGGGAAGGAAGATGGCTCCAAAGGAGGGGGCACAGGGGGAATGGCATAACAGCCCCTATCATTGAAATAGCTAGTTTGACAATGCTCTAAGTATCTAAGGGCCCTTTTAAGATGCCATGTGAATTTATTATTTTTGCTATAGAATTCTGAAGTATTTGCATTTCCAGCAGTTCAATGCATGAACAACCTAGTTAGAAGAAACAGAGTTATGCATTTCTTTTATCCTCGAAGTGAAATCTAGCTTAAACTCAATATGTTATGTTTATAACTCCAGGGCACAGATTTTAGATGAAGTTCTTATGATACGTTCTTCATAAGAATCACATGAACTTGATGCCATTGTTTACAAGAGATAACCTTGAAGGGAACACAAAGCTTAAAATGTTGCTGCATCTTATGGCAGTTGACAGCGAGGACTTACTTCGAGCATCTCATATGAAAACTATGTATTAGTGAAGTGTATTTGATTTTCTTGAAATGTCTGATGTTGCATTAAGACCTCTAAGCTCTAGCAACACTATAACTACTGTAATTTTATCACAATTGGCCTCTTTGCAACTAGATTCAAAGTAGTTCACTTAGCCCTGTACATAACTAACAAATTGACTGTGTGAATCCCCTGCTCAAAGAACTTCAGTGGATCCCCACTGCCTATTCAAGGACAGGAATTCCTTAGTCAGGCATTCAAGTCCCTCTGCACAGCTCTCTTACATACTTCTCTGAGTGCAAACTAAATGATCCTGCTTCTTGTCTATCATCCATCACTTCTGTTTCAACATAATTTATAATACTTTTCCTGACTGTATAACTAATACATTTTTGAAATCATTGTAGAAGATTAGGAAAATATAGAAAAGGAAAAAGAAAAGTAAAAAAAAAAAAAAAAAAAAACACTTGTTCTTCTGCCACTTGAAGAAAATCAATATTAATTGCTAATATAGTGAGCACGTTTGAAATTATATTGAATTTAGAAGTTTACAATCTGAGCGCTGCATATTTAAGTTGGTGATATTGGTGATATTATACAATATTATTAATATATTATATAATATACACCTTTTGTGGGTATCTCTAATAATTACTTGTAAATAAATCCTTGAAAGTGGAATTGAATTATCAAATTATAATATAAAAACTTTCAAGCTTTTCAATTTTTTACCAACAACATCACCCGCAGAGCAGTTACACTGATTTAGCCTCCCAAAAGGCAAGTGTGAGGTGTCCGTTTCCCCAACTCTCCTCACATATGTGGTGGTATTTGACATTTTAAATTTATGAATATTTTTTCATGGATTTTATTTTTCCCAGTACTATTATTGTATTTTTATTGATTTTAAAGATCCCAACATGTTATATGTATAACACTTTGTCATATATTGTGACATTTCCCTGTTTTTTACTTAAATTTTGCTACAGTTTTTTAAACATTTAAAAATACTTGTGTAGTAGAACTATCTCTTTTTCTTTCATTGGTGTTTTCTTTACCATAATGCTTAGAAAATATTTTAGGCAAATATTTACCTATACTTCTTACTTTATATTTTAATAACTATTAAACTATTATTGCCTTACTCTATAGAGTAGGGCACATTGTTTTTGCATATGATGAGAGATAGGAATATAACATTATTGTCTTTCAAGCAAATTTATGAATTGTCCAGGTACTATTTAATAAACTAATGGTTTTTATTGTCAATTTAATTATAAACTAAATTCATGTATATACAAATCTGTTTCTATTATTTTTGTTTTATCACTTTCATCTGTCAATTATTCTTTCTGTTGTATAGTGGATTTATAATATGTTTTATATACAATAATAATAATTAGACCTATCTAATCACTATCTCTTTTCCCCAGAATATCTGTCATTCTTCACTGTTTAACATTTTAGATTAAATTTAGACTCTCTTTGTCATATCCCCTCTGCACCCTCTGCCAAGGAGGAAAAAAAACAAAAGCTTGGATGTGTTTTTTGTTTACTTTGAGAGATATGAAGCATACAGATGATAATTTGGGCGGTCAGCATGTTTCTTTTCTATTTGAAAGTGACTACTTTCATCTTTTAGAACTTTTGATTTTGTTATTTTAAAAACACAGATGCATTTTTAAAAACACAGATGCTAGAGCACATTGTCAACAACACTAATATTTTTGAACATTAGTGCTTTATATTTGTGCATCATTCCATGTTCAGAATATGCTGAGTTATGGGTGTAGTTTGCCTACTTTAGAGATGAGATCACTGAGGCTCAGAAAGACCTCAAGATTGCAAAACCCAAAGAAAGTGAGGAAGGAGCCCTTGCCCACCTATGTACAATGTCTATAACCACTTTGGGTTTGCAGCTGCTAAGAATCAAGGGCTCTGAGGTGTAATCTAGCAATTTCACTATTGCACTGTGCAAAGTCCCTTACTTTGCCTTCGTGTTTGATGCATTTTTAACTGAAGTTCTGGAAGACTTGCAATTTTTTGACCTTTTAACATAGGAGAATGACTTTTGAAAAAGGACCTATCTATCTCCCTTTTTATGACAGAGAAGGCTTACAGAAAGTGACATAAATAATATGACTACCATAGGAAGAAACATTCTTACAAAGACTCAGTACTGGGACTGAGACATTGTGGAGATTTAGAAATTTTCAATTATTTAACAGTATTGCTATTCCACTGAGGCATTCCATTCCGTTCTATAACAGCATTGGTATTCTTTTTAACGGTATTGGTTATCCACTGTTTATTTTTATTCTTTTTGTTACTCTTTTTTTTTTCCTCCAATGTTACTCATTGATGTTTACACTGAGAGAAAACTGTGTCATAACTGAAGATATTATAACATAAACCTAGAGTTAAAAATCAATAGATTAGGGGCTTCCCTGGTGGCGCAGTGGTTGAGAATCTGCCTGCTAATGCAGGGGACACAGGTTCGAGCCCTGGTCTGGGAAGATCCCACATGCCGCGGAGCTGCTAGGCCCGTGAGCCACAACTACTGAGCCTGCGCGTCTGGAGCCTGTGCTCCGCAACAAGAGAGGCCACGATAGTGAGAGGCCCGCGCACCGCGATGAAGAGTGGCCCCCTCTTGCCGCAACTAGAGAAAGCCCTCGCACAGAAACGAAGACCCAACACAGCCAAAAATAAATAAATAAATTAAAAAAAAAAAATCAATAGATTATTCACTCTGGGCTTAAAATGCTCATTGAATGATACACAGAAATATTAGCTAGGATTGTACATCATAATAAAAAAACAAATAAATCCGTACCACATTTTAGAGTTACATTACTCTACACTGGCTTACATTTTCAGTTCTATGGATACACTTAACAGGTGTATATATATACATATTATATAAATATATATTAATATTATATAATATATAATTAGTGTTTATAAATAATATACACACATATACATATATATACGCAAAAATATATATGAGTGTGTGTATGTAAACATATATATATTTAGAGGATGCTGAATGGGTGAGGCAAATTTCACAAATTTCTTACTTCATGGGCAACCTGCTTTTCAAATTGTTTAAGAAATCCCATTTTTTAAGAAACTGCTATTACATTGTATCTGAGAAGGAAAGATGAAATATAAGATCCCAGATTATTTGATATTTTCACATAAAATATACTCCCTTAACTTCTTTTTCCTGAGCTGTACAGGAACTGATTCAGGGAATGATGATTATGTGGCAGTACATGTCACAATTACAGCTTTTGGATAACATGTTCTCACTTCTAATCAGATGGCACCTAAAGTCTTTTCTTTCTGAAAGCATGAATGAAAGGTAGGAGTTGGTGTTTGCTATTTTGTTTATTGAAGAATCTCCAGGGCTGGGTGGTAGCAGCAGGGCATAAGGGTGAGGAAGAGCCTTGCTCTAGGGAGCTGAGTGGACAGGGTATCAGTGGTTCTTGGCTTCTGCTGGCAGCAGTGCTTTTCCAGTCTGATAGACATGGTTAGGCATCTGCTGATTCCCTTCAGGGGAAAATCACAGTTTCCATTCCTGAGGCACTTTGCACTCTAGAGAAAAGTACCCATTTTTTGAGTGATTACATTTCTTTCCCAGCAGCTTTCTCTCTTAGCTCTCTTTCTGTACTTTGCATTGTTCTACTTCTTTAGAGGCCTTTTTCCATAGATATCCTGTGAGCAGCCCAAAGTACAGATGTTTAACCTCAACTAAAGAAGATGAGAAGGAATGAATAGTTTAGAGCAATTTTTAAGTCACCAAGGAAAGATAAATTCTCAAAGTATGTTCTGATATTAGAAGATAATAAGCAGAAGAGCGAGAGAAAAATCAGACTGCGAAGAAATATCTCTGAGGAAGAACGGAACAGTTAAAAGGGTCTTTCTGGAAGAATTTTTGGTAGATCTGAGGTAAGATACAAACTGCCGTGATTACTTTTTGGCACTTCTTTCTGCAGTTTTGCAGTTTCTTAGTACTAATTCTTATCTTAAATTAATAGTATCCCTTAATTATACACATGTAGCTCAAGATAGAAATATTTCTTGCATTTCATCAGGCTTTACTTTAATCAAGTTTGTATGATTCAAGATATAAACATTTCTTATGTGTCAGGAAGCTGTGCTTTATATATATATATATATATATATATACACACACACACACACACACACACACACACACATAAATATGTTGTTTTGTGTTCTTCAAGTGTATTTGCACTTCAAGTAAAATCTAAATAATCAATATAAAACTGTCCCTGGTACATACTGAGCACGCAGTAAATTAGCTCATTATATTTTTATTAACACCATGTGTACAATTAGTTCCTAATCAATAGTATAATGAGGATTGAATAAGAGGCCAATGGAGTTATAATTTAATTAATTAATATGTCACGAGTCAGCTAACCTAAAATGCAATAATGGATGAAGCCCTGTCAGGTTCCGTAGGGACCGTGTGTGACACAAGGCACTAACGAAGATGTCAGCCGCTTCAGAGGCAGGGGCAAAAGCCAGAGACTTAGTGACACGTCTACTCTAATGTTTTCTTTTCTTTTCTTTTAAATGTAGTTCAATGATTTAAAATCACTAGGAAGAGTGTGTTTGAACTCCTAGAGATGTGGAATAGATGTTATACAGTGCCATGGAGCACAGAGACCCATTATTATGTTTCATTGTCTCTTTTATTACCTGAGGGTAAGTGCAGGCAATAGAACAAGGTGTCAAGCTTACTTTTAACCTGTGCTAGAGGAAGAAGCTAGATGAAGGGTTGAAAGGTATTTCTAAGTTATTATCCTTAGAGACACCCCACTCACCGTCTCTGTGCAGCTACGAGCGTGACTGTTATCCGGCCTGTAGTGTCAGCCCCTCATATCAAGTTCTACTTAGTCCTGTTGTGTTCTCCACGGGGCCCTTCACCTGAGAGCCTCTGCTTCATCTAATGCATTGTAGATGAGTACACTCTCCCCACTGTGCAGTCTAGTCAGATGAATTGTGTTTGAAAACATAATAAACTCATTTCTGAATATTTAGAAAAAGTTATGTCATTACATTATTTCAGTTAGAATGTTCTGGATCAAATGTCAAATTTACTGGCCATAGTACACTCCCTTAAATTAGATATTTATGGTTAGATAAAAAAGTGAATATTGGAAGTCATTGATATTTACCTCATTTATTTGAAGTTTTGCAAATTTAATGACAGATTTTCAAAACCCCAGTGACTTTTGACTTCAACTGATGGTTCCATGTGGACCACTTTAGTTACTTGACATGTATTATATATAAAAGGGTGTAGGGAATATGGTCATTTAGATCTGTCAAGCCAAACATATTTGGCAAGTTCTCCATTAATCTTTCCTATGACCCAAAACAGGAAAGCTGGAGCATTAAGCTAAAGTTCTAAAAAGTCTGACTAATGGCCACCACAGTACTGACAGCATTCCCCGGCTTATGTAAATTGATTCTATCTTGTGGTGACTTTGTTGTTGCTTAGTTGACTAGAATGATTGGAGTGAGAGATATGACAATATGAATCCACAGGGTTTGGTGTAAAATTCTGGATTCAGAGGGTCCAGCTTGAGATCAGTCTTGCCTGACATGACATTTATTTAGTGCAAATACTTTGAGATTTATTAAATACCTGTCTCCCTTCTAGAAATAACTGGAACAACTAGTTTACACACCACCATCCACCTTCTAGTCAGAAATAAGTTCTCTTGTTTATATTTGGCTTTTTACTTTCTCATTTATATTGGTTTATTTTCTTTGTATGCAATATGCAGGCCTCTTTATTTGCATTTCCTAACAAAGATATTTTAACCATCCTTCCCAGCACCCAATGATAACAAATCTACTTCATCAAGTAAAAGCAGGTTGTGGAAATACAATTTTTTTCTATCATCTCAGACTCTTTCTTTGTATTATTCTCTTTAAATTTTTTTATTCTAACAGTTTTGCAATAAGTTGGTCATGCAAACTATAAAGCTTAAAGAAAATTTAGGTTAAATAAATTTAACTGGAAACAGAATTTAGATAAATAATTTAAAAGTAATTGTGAACAATAAATTACATTATCTGTAATCAGAAGAAGTAAAATAATGATACTACATTTAGGAAACTTTGAAAAAAGACCATCTTAAATAAAATAAAACTCTGATTTTTAAAAATATTATTTACTTTTTTTTTCTAATATTACTTAATTTTAAGAGGCATTTTCCCTAAGCATTTAAACATTTTTTTAAACATTATATTATTTAATCCTAGATGTATTGAATTACAGAACTGGGCAACGCTTCAAAGATCACTTAGTTCCATTACTTAACAGATGTGAATGCTCACAGAATGTCATGATTCAGAGATGATATAAGTATTCTGACATTCTGCAAGTTAATATTTATGTATTGCATACTATTCTACAGCTCTATTTAATTTGAGTTTTTAGAGTCATCTGTTGCTCCTGTGTCTTTTGTGGTTGTTGTTTCTGTACTTGTTTTGTTTGTTTTTAATCTTGGTAATGATACTATTTTTAGTGTTTCACTGATATGCTTCATGATCAGAAATTGTGTGATTTGTGTGTGTGTATGCGTCTGCGTATGTAATCAAATCTTCGAGATTGGCTTCTGAAGGAAGAACTACTTTACCTTCTGCAATAATTTTTAAATATTTTTATTCATAAATATGGAATACACTTATCAACTTCACAAGGATGTTGTTTGGGGTTAGGTAATTGAAAAGCACTTAGCACATATTTATAGTACTCTGAAGTCCTTACCTGATAAGGTTTCCCTGCAACAGTAAACTGTTTAACTCCTCATTGCTTGTGTTCCTTGTTTCTATCAGTGGCAGGTGTGTAGTTTTTCTTTATATCAAGAATTTATATATGCTTTTTACCCTACAAAGTTGCTTTGTGTGTGTTCCAGGATGTTACAATTAAAATTAAATTACCTTTTTCCTTTACTGAAAAGAATAACTATAGACCAAATGGTTATGAGAGCAGAAAGTTCACTTGATGGTAGATTGTAAAAACGTTTTGCATGGCCCCTGTCCTAAAGGCTTAATTACTATTGTAACCATAACGAGTCGCTTTTTTCTGATAGTAAACAGCTTAGAAAAAAAGTATTTTTTCATTTAAAAATATTCTATGTGCCTTACAGTTGATGGTTTATTTTCAGTTTGGTCCCTAAGAGTATCGATCATTTATTCAATATTTTATAATGCAGATAAATTTCTTAAACTAAATAAAATGAAATAAAAATAAATTAACAGAATAACTTTTAGTTAAACCTGCATTTATATACTGAAAATATTCCAATCAAAAAAAAAAATCTTAGAATATTTTAAAAATGATGCCAGTCATGCATTTGATAATGAAAGTAAAGTACTGAAAAATTATCTTCTCATCTTAACTTTACATAGTTTTTAAAAATAGACTTTAGTTTTTAGAACAGTTTCAGGTTCACAGCAAAACTGAGCAGAAAATACAGAGTTCCCATATACTCACTCATAAGTGCAGTCTCCCTATCACC
This sequence comes from Balaenoptera acutorostrata, assembly GCF_949987535.1. Classification (NCBI taxonomy): domain Eukaryota; kingdom Metazoa; phylum Chordata; class Mammalia; order Artiodactyla; family Balaenopteridae; genus Balaenoptera; species Balaenoptera acutorostrata. The sequence goes on from NC_080081.1 coordinate 39,443,287, forward strand.
ATCCCACACCAGAGCTTTACATACTTTTTCATTTACTATTAAAAGAGAAAGAAAAACAGAGATGGATAAATAATGCAGTAACACAAAATCTATAGCACTACTATCTGAAATACGATTGCTCTATCACATACTATTGTGATCCTTAACCAGTGATGTAAAAGAGTACCTCTGGTAAGAGCAGTTAAAGAGATGTGAATAGCATCTAAAAGTTGCCTTTTAGCCAACCTGTTGTAATTAATCAGGATCCTATCCCTTGAGTTGTTGAAGATTTGTGTGGTATTGCTGAGAACTATATCCATCTTGGGGGAAATTATACAGAGAAAAATAAATTCAGCTTTTCCATCCCTTAGTTGGAGCAACGAGAATATATCCTAGGGAGACAGGATTTAAATAAAATGAATATTTTAAAATAAATTCTGAAATTCTTCTGGGTCTAGGAAATAGAATGTTTTTCAAATGATTTGGTAGAGTTTTATGTTTTGTGGCTTTGTTGTGTTTCTATATAATAATCTGGTTAAAATAGTGACAGCAATACTATGAACTGCTAAGGAAAATGCAATATAGAAAACACTCCCCCCAACACACACACACACACACACACACACACACACACACACACACTTTATCTTACATTGCTTCTTTATTAATTGCTACCTTATATAGATGTTAGTTTATTTTTTCCCCACGATAGGTTAAAATCTGTTATGGTACTTAAGAAAATTTTATTTTTTATAATGTATTAGCTATGTTTTGGCAAAAAGAAAACATTGACTATTATGTGTTTATCTTTACAAATATACTGTGCATAATTATAAAAGTTAGCATTCTGTTCCTTACTGATCTTGAGTAAATACAGCTTCAGCTTCAGCATGGGAGAATCAGAGTTGCCTTTTAGTGAAAGATACTTAACTTCTATTTAATTGTGGCTTTTTTTGCAAGTATAAAGATTCAAACTGCAGTTATTTGGACCAGGTGTTTTTATATAACAAACCCAACAGTTCATGATAAATAAGGTATTATCTGAGAGACCTTGTTTTAGATTCATTTAGCCTGGGAAAAGAGCTAATCATTTCTTTGGCGACAAAGATTTAGTAGGTGACAAGTACCATGATAGCTACTTTATGTACATTATCTCATTTAATATTCACAAGGAGCCCATTACAGTGAACTGAAGAGCAGAAAGCTAATCATGCCTCTGAAGTCACACAGCTATGCATGGCAGAGGCAGAATTCAGTAAAATGTGTTGCCCTGATGATTAATTTGATAGTGCTGTATCTTGGTCAAATATGCATCCTCTCTTCTGTATTAAGAAGAGAGGTTGCCATCATGGGTGTGTTACCCGACATTGTTTTTCTTCTGTCTCACTTACCCCACATGTACATATGAACTGATCCTGAGGATCTTAAATATATTACCTTTTTAAATATAGCACTGAAAATCTTTTCTGAATTTGGTAATAATTTTAAATAATTCATGACTTTGAAATAATAACCAAGAAATACTTCAAGTTCAAATCCAAACTGGAATAGTTCACGCACATCAAAGTGAATTTTATACTACTGTATACAGTTTTTAAAGAAACTCTGAAACACTTCTTGCGCACAGCTGTATTCCATGCTGTCTGAGTAATTGGAATGCAAGTAACACTTGATTGAATCACACACAAGCCAAAGACTAATGCCTACTTCTGTGCTATTCATGCTTCAGTGAAGGTGGTGAAAATGAACAAAACAATTCGAAAGAATATTTGTCTTTTGGAAAAAACCCTCAGGCCTTTAAATCAAAACATATATGTCATAAGGAGAGCCAAATTTTTCACCTTTTCCCATCAGCTGAGGGAGACAACTTGATTTTCAACTAAGGGTTGTTTTTCAGTTCTTAAAATATTTTTGTTTCCTGATTTTAGTTTTGCGATTTTGGCCAGATTCTGGGCTGGGAAGAAAAATTGATAAGACAGCTGAAGAGTCAGATTTCCCTAAGAATGGAATTCAGAACATTCATAAGAATTAGAAGAGATTCATGGTGCAAAGCACTGGCTTGACATTACATATTAGAGAAAGAGAGAGCAAGAAAGAGAGAGAGAGAAAGAAATTCATGCCTGTTTTATTAAGTGTGTTTATGCAGGCAAAACAAGAAACAAAAAGAAAAACAAAGTAAGAATGTCTGAGGTCTTTTTTGGTAGAACAACACAGCAATGCTGGGCATGGGTTTGTATCTTGGAATTCTTATGTCACCTCTGTCACCTTAGGATAGTTACTTAATCTTGTTTACATCGTGTATAAAGAAACAGGTTTTTTTAGAACAGGAATCAGAGTTAAATACTACAAAATATCTATAGCATAGAACACATCAAATGCCTTCTATAAATGTCTCTTTCCTCCCAGTATTAAACCATGGCAATAGCTTTGTTAACAGAGGTATTTAGATCGTATTAAGCTACTTCCATCCGGCAGGTAGAAATGATAACACCAACAAGAAGGGTTTTGTGGTAAAAGTTTTAGGTTATAGGAATGTGAAATTGAAATATGAGAAGTAAATAGTAGAATGCCTAAAACACGTTTCACCAAGTATTCTCACTAGTCCATCATTTGAATTCAAGCCCATGATTGCTACAGATATTACTTAGGAATGTCCTATTATGCTCTTGAATACCCAGGAACAGTTCTGAGTGCTTGCTTGGCAGTGGATTTCCTATGACTCAATATTGCAGGTGTAGATTAGTGGAGTATAAATATTTTCAATTGTATAAGCAAATGTATTTTTGTAATCAGTAGGAATCCATGGAGTGGAAGAGAAGAAAATTCTTTTTCCACTTTCCGTTTCTCACTAAATATATCCATTCCATATGTGGTATTTTTTCTAACACCTCATCTTCCAAACTTCCTAAAAGCAGAAAGTAAAGTTACTAAGATAAGTTGTATAAATAATATTGGAACTAGATAGTAATGTCATCTAATGACTGACAGCCCCATTCATCAGGTACCCTTGTCTGTAAGTGTGTAGTCACCTTACAGGCAGGTATTGACTGCAGGGGCTGGAATCCCTGAAAATCTGCTGTTCTAAAATAGGTGTATTGATCTCCTAATGAGAAAAAGAAGCAGGATATGCTAATTTTCAGAGAAATTATTATCATGCCTGATATTCCCAGGTGTTTTTGTTTAGTTCAGAACCCTGAGATTATAGTTTACAATTTTGCTCTTGTAAAGACAACTTAAATGAATCAAATTTTATTTTTAGTCAACTAATAAAATTAAACTTCCCTTATAGCAACTTCCTTTGGGGAACCAAAGTATTCTTAGCTCAGATCTTACTAGCGTAATACTGATATCGTGTAATTACTTAGTTTTGAAGTTACTATAGATTTTTTTTTCCTTTACCCAGTGGCTTGGTAGTCTACATCACTTAATAGCTGAAATTCCAGTCAGTAAGTGAATCTGATGGCTGGTTGGGCCTCAGAAATGTTGAAGCCAATGTGAAAAACGGATTCACGTTGCCCACATGATTATTTTTCTGTAAAAAACCTAACTATGTTATAAAACTGAACATTACAGTTGAAGAGTAGAAGCTCTGGCTCCTAGGATATTTCTCATTGTGCTTTTTTATGTGAAATAAAATGAAATAACAGGGGAGAAATCACATGGTTTAGTGCTGTTGAGATGGCAACTTTAGCAAACAAGATATGCTACCATCAAAGAAGGCCGAGTGGCATTAGACATTGAAACTGTCTCCTTGGTCAGGGGCATAAACCACAGGGAAAGAATTATGACAGTGGCAGTAGTTCAAATCTCTATGGGCCCTTAAAAATGAGATTTTTGCTTTTTTTCTGTTAAGTTTTTGCTTAGATTCTAATAGCTGCACATACATCCAGGTACGTTGTTACTAAGTCAATTTCTTTACAACTTGGTACAGGTTTAAAGAGGAAATTAGTAACAAACTATTATGTTGAACTTGACTTTGCTACAAATTCATAGTGTTAAAAGCAAAATATGAAAATTAAAATCTGCTGGTGGTGAAAGACTGGGATCACTTTCCATGCATGTATCATAAGCCAGATATATAATAGATCTTTGATGTAGATACTAAGAAATTTTAAGTTCCATAAAGTAAGAATAATCCAAGTAAATGGACAAAGGGCTCTTTGTTACATTAAAGGTAAGAACACAATGAAAATAAGTTTATTTAAAACTCTGATAATTTCAGTATAGACCAGCAAGTCAAATCAGTGTAGAAATTATAGAACTATTCTTGATATACGTCCAAAATCTTAAATCTTGTTCTGTATTTTAGATATAAGTAAAACATATTCTCTTAACATATGAACATATGTTAAAACATATGAACATCGGCAAATAATAAATAATACTTAAATAAAAAGCCATTTTATTGGGAATGAAAGCACATGATTATATTTATTTCTCTTGAGTTACTTGTGAATTGACAGTATAAGTCATATCAGGAAAAAAATGATAAGGTGTCTAAGACATACCTGAGGCAATATTAACAGTAAGTTCCTAACACAGCTTGAATTATGCCATAGTGTTACATACTTTACTGACTTTTACATACACTTTGTAAAACTTGATTTGAGTATCAGCATCTTCATTTTGCAAATGAGGCAACTTATAAAAGGTAGAAGAGGATTGGCTGTGTGACATTTCAAAGGCAAGGCTCTCACAGCAACAATATAGTGTGTCCTTGCAGGAGATTCTGAAGTCACAATTGTATTGATTATAAAAGTGGAAAAAACGTGTTTGAGTACCTGTTTGTATCTGATATAAGTAGGACTTCCAATAAGCAGAAAGGAAAACCATGATGTAATAAACAGCAGTGGATTTTGATTCACAACCCCCGAGTTCATTGTATTTCCCTTCAGGCTAGTAAGCCTCAGTTTTCTCATCTGTAAAGAGAAATAAATGTGAATATCATCTTCTGGTTGATATATGATAGTCATATAAGTTGATGCATGTGTTTTGTCAACTACAGAGCAGATACAGATATTGATTTTTGATAGTTATTTTATCTATTAATTATCCTAGGGAAGCAGACATCAAGAAGCAGTGTTAAAGATCAATCTAATACTGCTGTCTAAATTTGAGTCTGTAGTCATTCTATTTCTCAAATTATTTCTTAAGATGATTGAAATGTTGGACGTTTGTTCCTAATAATCTGATTATGTTGGAAGATTAAAAATATGAAAATCAAAGTGAATATGAACAAATTCAAAGGTTGTGGTTCCTATCACAGATTCTTGGGCGTGTAAGCTAAAACCTGTAGATAACAGAAAGAGAACAGCATTGGCAGTAAGTCCTACAAGTCATGGCAATACACATAATCAACAAAACGTGATAATATTTGTAGTTGGAGTTTTATAAACTTTAGCTTTTTAAACTTCCAACAGTGTAGATTTCAGTTTGCAAAATCTACCCTGTATTAGTTTCATCTCTTGCATTTTTCATGAAGGTTTTTGTGTAGATAAAACATAGATTTTATTTTTAATTTCAGTTTTATGTACATTACAATATTTAAGTCATTTAAATAAAGAGCATATGTGATTTTAAATTCCATTTCACCAAAGGGATGTAGAATTTATTTAAATTAATACTTGAGTTCAAACATGTTATGAATTAACAAATTCATTGAGGGAGAACAAAGTGAAACATTTTAGGAAGCATTCAAAGGAGAAAGAGGATGAAACTGAGTCATTTCACAACCACTACCATATATGACATCAAGGTTCAGGAAAAGTACAATGAAGTTCTCAAAATGATAGCAAGCTTTTAGTTCTACAGTCTCTCTAAAGTTAAACAAGAATAAGTTCAGTGAAGATTCTAGAAATAGACTGGTTCTACCAGTTCCTAGCCACATGACATAGATCAAGTGATTTAGCCTGCCTGAGATTCTGTTTCTTCTTCTGTAAAATAGTACCTATTTCAGAGTATTCCTGAGAGCTAATAAATGTGAGCATCTAAAATGTGATTGGCTCGAGCCTTTTGAAATATATTCTCAATGAAATAGCATACCTTCTTTTTCTTATATTTTCTAACACGCTTAATAATTTTCTTTATTTTTATTCTTCAGCATTTCAGAACTTCATTGTGATTTTACACAACCCTTGCTTTTAGAGCTGGTAATGGTTAATTCTCTTACTGCTATTTTTTTCTTATTCATGTTGTACAACATTCTTTATTCACTCTCCAGTGAATTTATAAATTCCTAACTTATAAAAGTACCTGCCATGTGGTAAGCACATAGTAAGCATTAAGTGAAGAAACAAATATTATCATTATTTTTCAGTTCAATGCAGTATTATGCCTTTTAGTAGCTCTTTAAATGTTTATAGCCAAAAAAAACATGTATTCATGAAAGAAATTTTACAGTATACCCTAAATTCTTCCTATTAAAAGTGTTGTCTGGGGACCAGAAGCATTAGAATCACCTGGAAGCTTGTTAGAAATGCAGACAATTAGGTCCCACCCCAGAAGTAATGAATCAGAATCTGCATTTTCACAAGTTTCTCTAGATGATTCATATAACAATTGGCCCTTGAACAACATGGGTTTGAACTGCAAGTATAGTACATACTAAAATTTGAGGACTGCTTTAAAACATTTCCTCTAATTGTAGTCTTCATTAGTAATCACTTAATCCACTAATTCAACAGATAATTTAGTAAGTGCCTATTTTGGTTTCTTGAAATTCTTCCATGATAATGGTTTGTGGTTATGGTCAATTGTAAAGAGGCAAATGTCAATTTGGAATGACCATTCTAAGATCTTGGCAGACAAGTTAGCATCTTGTCTTGGGTTACATGAGAGGTCACAGAAGCAATTAAGAAAAATAAGAAAGGACAATTCTATGTATTTGGTTCATGGAAAGTGTGACCCATTGTATTGGGTTGGCCCAATACATTCCATAAGATGCTATGGAAAAACCCCAACGAACATTCTGGCCAACCCAATACAGGTACACTAAAAGCACCAGGAACAAGTAGGGTAAGGAAGTGACACTAAATATGAACTCTTTACTTTTTGTCCAGGAATAGCTCTGTGAACATCTGAAAAGGGGTAAAGAAAAATAATGTTGAAATGCAGGTAAATGTAAGGAAAAATATTCATGTTCTAGAGGATTCACTATTTGACCAAAGAGATGCTTTATGAAAATGACTTCCTTTGTATATTTAGAATAATTTTATTTATAACTTGTGAGTAAATAATTATATTTCAGGAGCTGGTTATTTGTCACAGTATGGTAACTTTTTATAAAAAGAAATGATATAATTTTCACAAAACACTATATTGCTTGAAGGCAAAATACAAAGTTGTTTATCCTTCATATCTTCATGTCCTAATATAATACATGGGTAAGGTATATGTTCAAAAACAATGATTCAGTATAATTGTATTGAATAGATCTTGACTGAAGCCTTTGGACTTATTCAGGAAAGACATAAACTTCTTCAGATGAATCACTGCTTTCTTGTCATTGAGGGAAGTACAATTGAGGTTACATAACTTGGGATTTGTAAATAAATAGCAAAATTAGAAGATGTCAAATAAAAATACAATCTTATATAAACAGGCAATTATATTTCTGTACTTGTATATAAATAAAGTGAAAAAGAAGTGATATTTAAATCTCTAATTATACATCCTCCACACATACTATTTCTTTTTTTGCTATAATACTCTGCCTCTGAGTGTAGAATTGGTTATTAGAAAATGATGCACACATTATTAATGATGTTTACTCTTTCTGCTTTTGACATATGTAGTCTGAAACAGTCTTAAAACTTCATTAGTAAAGAACTTTTGAATAAAGTCAATGAATACACAAGAGAAATAGAAAAGAAAATAAAGTATGTTTATTTATACACTTTTATATGAAGTAAATTCTGTCATCTCTTTTAGTTACATTTTTTTTAATTTTAGAGCTACTATTCTAAGTCTTTTCCATGCCACTAATTAAATATGATTCTATTAATAATACTGGAAATGCTTGAGATATTAATCCAAGAGTCAGACACTTGAGCAACAATGACTTCCTTACAATGTTTTTTTGATTGAAATAAAACTAGGATTGTGTTTTTAAACTGCTCAATGATTGTATTTTCATTTTTATTGGAGTAGAGTTGCTTTACAATGTTATGTTAGTTTATACTGTACAGCAAAGTGAATCAGCTATATATACACGTATATCCCCTCTTTTTGGATTTCCTTCCCATTTAGGTCACCACAGAGCATTGAGTCGAGTTCCCTGTGCTACACAGGTTCTCATTAGTTACCTATTTTATACATAGTATCAATAGTGTATATATGTCAATCCCCATCTCCCAATTCATCCCACCCCTCCCCTTTCCACACTTGGTGTCCATATGTTTGTTCTCTACATCTGTGTCTCTATTTCTGCTCTGCCAATAAGATCATCTATACCATTTTTCTAGATTCCACATATATGTGTTACTATATGGTATTTGTTTTTCTCTTTCTGACTTACTTCACTCTGTATGACAGACTCTAAGTGCATCCAAATCTCTACAAATGACCCAATTTCAATCCTTTTTATGGCTGAGTAATATTCCATTGTATATATGTACCACATCTTCTTTATCCATTTCTCTGTTGATGGACATTTAGGTTGCTTCAATGTCCTGGCTATTGTAAATAGTGCTGCAGTGAACATTGGGGTGTATGTATCTTTTTGAATTATGGTTTTCTCCAGATATATGCCCAGGAGTGGGATTGCTGGATCATATGGTAGCTCAATTTTTAGTTTTTTAAGGAACCCCCATGCTGTTCTTCATAGTGGTTGTATCAATTTACATTCCCACCAACAGTGCAGGAGGGTTCCCTTTCCACCACACCCTTTCCAGCATTTATTGTTTCTAGATTTTTTGATAATAGCCATTCTGACTGGCGTGAGGTGATACCTCATTGTAATTTTGATTTGAATTTCTCTAATAATTAGTGATGTTGAGCACCTTTTCATGTGTCTCTTGGCCATCTGTGTGTCTTCTTTGGAGAAATGTCTACTTATGTCTTCTGCCTATTTTTGGATTGGGTTGTTTGTTTTTTGATATTGAACTGCATGAGCTATTTGTATATTTTGGAGATTAATCCTTTGTCAGTTGCTTCGTTTGCAAATATTCTCTCCCATTCTGAGGTTTGTCTTTTCATCTTTTTTATGGTTTCCTTTGCCGTGCAAAAGCTTTTAATTAGGTCCCATTTGTTTATTTATTTATTTATTTTTTCTCATTACTCTAGAAGGTGGGTCAGAAAAGATTTTGCTGCTATTTATGTGAAAGAGTTTTCTACCTATGTTTTCCTCCAATAGTTTTATAGTGTCTGGCCTTACATTTAGGTCGTTAATCCATTTTGAGTTTCTTTTTGTGTATGGTGTTAGGGAGTGTTCGAATTTCATTCATTTACATGTACCTGTCCATTTTTCCCAACACCACTTAATGAAGAGGATGTCTTTTCTCCATTGTATATCCTTGCCTCCTTTGTCATAGATTAGGTGACCATAGGTGCGTGGGTTTTTCTCTGTGCTTTCTATCCTGTTCCATTGATCTATATTTCTGTTTTTGTGCCAGTACCATACTATCTTGATTACTGTAGCCCTGTAGTATAGTCTGAAGCCAGGGAGCCCGATTCCTCCAGCTCTGTTTTTTTTTTCTCAAAATTGCTTTTGCTATTCGGTGTCTTTTGTGTTTCCATGTAAATTGTACAATTTTTTGTCTAGTTCTGTGAAAAATGCCATTGGTAATTTGATAGGGATTACACTGAATCTGTAGATTGCTTTGGGTAGTATAGTCATTTTCACAATTTTTATTCTTCCAATCCAAGAATATTGTATATCTGTCCATCTGTTTGTGTCTTTTTTGATTTCTTTCATCAGGGTCTTATAGTTTTCTGCATACAGGTCTTTTGCCTCCTTAAGTAGGTTTATTCCTAGGTGTTTTATTCTTTTTCTTGCAATGATGAATGAGCATTGTTTCCTTGTTTCCTTAATTTCTCTTTCTGATCTTTTATTTTTAGTGTATAGGAATGCAAGAGATTTCTGTGCATTAATTTTTTATCCTGCAACTTTACTAAATTCATTGACTAGCTCTAGTAGTTTTCTGGTGGCATCTTTAGGATTTTCTATGTATAGTATCATGTCATCTGCAAACAGTGACAGTTTTACTTCTTCTTTTCCAATTTGGATTCCATTTATTTCTTTTTCTTCTCTGATTGCTGTGGCTGGGACTTCCAAGCCTATGTTGAATAACAGTGGCGAGAATGGACAACCTTGTCTTGTTCATGATCTTACAGGAAGTGCTTTAAGTTTTTCACCATTGAGAATAACATTTGCTGTGGGTTTGTCATAAATGGTCTTTATTATGTAGGTTCCCTCTATGCCTACTTTCTGGAGAGTTTTTATCATAAATGGGTGTTGAAATTTGTCAAAAGCTCTTTCTGCATCTCTTCAGATGACCATGTGGTTTTTATTCTTCAGTTTGTTAATATGGTTTATCACATTGACTGATTTGCATATACTGAAGAATCCTTGCATCCCTGGGATAAATCCCACTTGATCATGGTGTATGATCCTTTTAACGTGCTGTTGGATTTGGTTTGCTAGTATTTTGTTGAGGATTTTTGCATCTATATTCATCAATTCATCAGTGATATTGGCCTGTAATTTCCTTTTTTTGTGATATCTTTGTCTGGTTTTGGTATCAGGGTGATGGTGGCCTTGTAGGATGAGTTTGGGAGTGTTCCCCCATCTGTAATTTTCTGGAAGAGTTGGAGAAGGATAGGTGTCAGCTCTTCTCTAAATGTTTGATAGAATTTGCCTGTGAAGCCATCTGGTCTTGGACTTTTGTTTGTTAGAAGATTTTTAATCACAGTTTCTATTTCATTACTTGTCATTGGTGTGTTCACATTTTCTATTTCTTCCTGATTCAGTCTTGGAAGGTTGTACCATTCTAAGAATTTGTTGATTTCTTTCAGGTTGTCCATTTTATTGGCATATAGTTGCTTGTAGTAGTCTCTTATGATCCTTTGTATTTCTGTGGTGTCCATCGTAACTTTTCCTTTTTCATTTCTAATTTTATTGATTTGAGTCCCCTCCCTCTTTTGCTTAATGAGTCTGCCTAAAGGTTTATCAATTTTGTTTATCTTCTCAAAGAACCAGCTTTTAGTTTTATTGATCTTTGCTATTGTTTTCTTCATTTCTATTTCATTTATTCTGCTTGGATCTTTATGATTTCTTTCCTTCTAC